>NC_091253.1:41840000-43090000 GCF_042477335.2 Ovis canadensis | reverse complement strand
CCATGCCCTTCTCCAGGGGATCTTCCTGACCCAGGGACTGAACCCGTGTCTCTTCTGTCTCCTGAATAAGCAGCCAGGTTCTTTGCCACTAGCACCACCTGGGAATCTCAACACTTGAGCAGCTGAGGTCAAAAGGTATTTCATAACAGTCAGCTTTGCTGGTTCCTTCAATTTTCTCTCTCTAAACTCAACATATAACATTAAGGATTCCTGAGTCTAACCCTGAGTCTGCTGAATCCGAGTCTCTGTTCTGGGATCCAGAAATATCCTCTATTAATACGCCGTCTTTGTGATTCTTAAATACTTTAAAATTTGCATGCTCAATCTCTGACTTTGCATCTAAAGTCAAGACAAGGTAGTTACTCAAGGGCTCAACTCCAATTCAAATCTACTCTAGAATTAACATGAAACTTGTAGGTTGATTCCTTCATATCTCTTCTTAGTTAATTCCTACCTTAGGAAGGATTTCATTTACTAGGTCCCTTCTTTCCCTATACCTTCTGCCCCATGTGTGGTCAATGCTTTGACTCCTAACACATCCACTCCTTTGGGGCTACAATCCTTCTTACCAGCCCCTTTCTTCATCCTAACTCTTCCCAGAGAGAGGGTCCCCCATGTTTTACCTCCCATGTACTACTCTAGGCCACCTTCACACAATACCCCAACCCTGAACCACCTACAACCCCAAAGGAAGCTAAGAATGAAAGAGACATTTGGAGATTCTAAAGTCAGCTCTGACTTTTACCACCTGGTGAAAGCGGACCCGAGAAGTCCATGGACTGTTGCGCCATCTCACTGAAAGTTACTAGAACCAGCTCCGGCCACATGCTCTGGCCCTTACATCCGTAATAAAACACTTGTATTACACACTCTTGTGCCATCAACTGTACTTAACAATTCATGTGCATTTGGTGGCTTCATCTTTTCAGCACTTCTCCAACCTAGATGGTAGAATCTGCCATTATTCTTGGCAATAGAAACTCTAGATATCAAAGCAGCTTTTGGCTTGAGCTTATTCTGCAATTTTTTAAATACTGAAAAACAGCTGAAGGAGGGCACTTGATCAATGCTTTCATGAAATATTTGGAGTTTTAGCTCACAAACAAGTCTGAGTAAACAGCAAAACTGAAATAAAACTCCAAAGACTGTTAAGTGTTAGTGCCAAACAAATGCCCCCAGGAATAGTGCCAGTGGTATGTGTTTATGTTTTAAATAAACAATTTTAACTACATGAATATGTTTAAATAAATTATATAAATATAATAACATCTGAAAGCTCCAGGAAGCCACCTTCATATTACACCCTAAGTAAGTGGTGCACTGTTGTGCATAATGGGTGATAGTGAAGAAATATATAATTAATTTGAGATTTATTTCCAAAGAAAAAGTGTAAACAGTCTGGAAAAGTTCAAACAAGCCAGTTAACGCAAAATGTTTCCATCACAGTAAAATAAAGAAAGTCACCATCTCAGGGCCTCCTCTCCCTCGATTCTGGAGGTTGGATCTGGGCAGAGGTATCATTAGCCCTTTTGTCTTTCAGATGCAGGGTGGGGGAGGGGGCAAGCGGGAGGACGACCAGAGATGGAAGAAATGAAAATGACAGAGAAGGTGGGCTGGCTCCTGCCTCAGGGAAGGTTCCGAACTCTTTTAGCTTCTACCGGGCCTTTGTGACGTTACAGATGTTCCCCAAGCAGAGGTGCTTTAATTAGTCGACAAAGCAAAGCTTTAGGTCTTGTTTCTCATTCAGTCCAGTGGTTTGGGCCCTTGTCTGGAAACAAGAAAAGAGTAGCAAGAGCTGAACCAAATGATAATATTTTCATATATTTTTTTAGGTGGAAGAAGAGCTGCTTTATAAAGCTGTGTGAGTCTCAGGTGTACAGCAGACTGATTTTTCAGATTGTTTTCAATTTTAGGTTATTACAAGAAATGGAATACAGTTCCCTGTGTTGTACATAGGTCTCTGCGTTTATTTTGCATATAGTGTTGTGTATGTGTTGATCCCAAACTCCTGATTTATCCCCCCACCTGCCATTCTGAGTCCAAAGGCCTGAGGACAAAGGGCAGCAGTGGCAGATCCACCGTCAAGCAGGAAAGGCCGGGTTCCCGCTGCTTCTGCCTTTTTGTTCCGTTCAGGCCTTCACCCACATTGGAAGGGCAGCATTTTACTGTGTGCAGCAACTCAAATGCCAGTTTCATCCAGTAACACCCTCTCGGATTCTCTCAGAAATAGCTGCATTCTCTGAACACTATTGCACGCAGAGAAGCTAATGATGGTCTTAGACTTTTCCGAGGCTTCTGGAAGCATCTGCTTGCTACCTGGCTTGTTGAATACTCAGCCCTGAAAGGTCCTCGACTCTGACCATGTTTAATCACTGGGAAATGCAGACCAGAGAGGGAGGCACATAGAAGCACAGCTGGTAGATTTGCCTGGATTGACAGTTTGGGGTGGGGGTGGGGAACTTTGCAGGATGCTACATTTACAGGATCTTGTCAAGCCATCCAGATCTCAGTGGGAGATGCTTATTACAGTAAGGTTAAACATGCCACAGAAGACTCTGCCCTAAAAGACAACCCTTTTCCCAGAATCACCCTCCTCTTATTCTTTTCTGTGTAGTAATTATTCCTGAAAAGTGTTTAAAGGGAATGATTGCTTCCAATTGTCTTTAAACTCACTTTAAGCATAAACCACTTGCTAAATCTGGATTACTGGAAGAAATACTTTGAAATGAGAGGGGTGACCCCACCGCAGATTTCTAAGTGTGTGAGGAGGTTTAGAGCTTGGTTGCTTGGAGGAAAGTATGTGAAGTTTTCCCAAAACCCCAGGGAAGCAGCGGGCATAAGTATCTGCTGAAGTATCTGCATAAGCAGCAGAAGTATCTGCTGTTGAGCAGGAAATGCCCTGACCTTGCTCCTAGACCATGTCCTGATGTCATTTATCTTCACTGTTGAGCTCTGTGGTAGGCAGAACAATGCCCCCCAAAGATGCTCACAACATGCTCCTCCCTGGACCCACAGATAGGGTCCTGCAGTGGCAGAGACTTGGCAGGCATGCTTCAGTTAAACACCTGCAGGTGGCAAACTATCCTGGATTATTAGTGTGCTTCTAATGTGATCACAAGGGTCCTGCTATCTTGAAACGAAAGGAAGAAGAGGGACAGCAGGATGGTACCTGGTGAGTCCTCAGTACTGGGCCGCTGTGTCTGGATGCAAGGGGTGGGGGGACTGCCGAGGTGGGCATTCTGAGAGCTGAGAAGGCAAGGAGACCACCTTCCCAGGAGCCTCCAGGAGGAACACGGTCTTGCCAGACTCTTCATTCTGGACTCCTGCCCTCTAGAACTGTAAATGGATACATTTGTGCTGTGTTATAGCTCCTGTCTGCAGTAATTACTTAGGGCAGCCCTGGCACATGATCTCAGAAACCCCCTCCTTCTTCCCCACCCCAACTCAGAACTAACCAACAACCATTCCAAGGTGACACCCATCCTCCCACCTCAGACTTGCCATCTACAGAGAAGCCCCTGGGCTTCTCCCTCATCCACTAGGTCATGATCTGAGTGACTCTTGACCCATACACACAAGTGCATTAAGTCCGCAGCATTCATGACATCACCCAGCTCTGGATGCTCCCATGAGACAGTGAAGGCTCTCTAGGAAGCTCTCCGGTCCTGTTACCTATGACATTCAAGAAATACTGAAGTTCTCTTAACTTCTCTGACACTATCCATTTAACCTTAGATCACTATGGCTCCCCTTGTCTTAAGGTCAGCAAAGAAAATAACCCCTTTGCCGTGGAACCATAACCAACACAAAACGCAGAGAAGTAAGGGGAAGTAACTGATAATTTTCTTAGTCTCCAGATCAGTGTTTGGTATGAGATGGTCTTGTTAACACGGCGCAAGTGTCAGGTAACCAGCTGATGGTCTTGCAGCTACTAATGGACAAAGTCAGGTCTGGGCACCTGCCTCCAAAGCAAGAACGTTCTCTGCCTCATCATGCTGACTCTAACCTCACGGGGATGTCAGTAAAGCTGCATCAGCACATGCTGTCTAACTATGTAGAGAAATGGAGAAATATATCAGTATTCCTACTACTTTTCTTCCCATCTCATCAATGCACCTTGTCAGGTTGCTATGGAGATCAATGGATATATGGGCAATGCCTCTGCGAGAAATAAAGCACTACTGCCTTCCTTCAAATATTCAGATTATTTTATGACATTTAGAAAATGTTTCCACTTAAAAAACAGAGAACTCTATACCTAAAAATCTCCTTAGCTAATTAACATGCTCTTAGCTAATAAGAGGATGATTAGAACATTACCTATTACCTTAGCATGCGCACACATGCACATACTGAAATAGCTAATTATAAATCAGCTAATACCCATGAAGTGCTTGTTATATGCCAGGCTCTGTGTGGGAAGCTTTAGGAGCGTTATTTTTTATCTCATTACAATAAACCAGAATGATGGTTTGGCAGTTTGTTTTTAATTATTCCAGCCTAAAGATTAGATAAATGAGATTTAAAGTTCAGAAAATTCTTCCAGGTCACACAGATTGTGTTAAAGGTGAGAATTTGACACTTGCAGTTTGAATTTTTCAGTTTGTAAATCCAAAGCTGAATTGTGATATAGGCTTAGATTTGTAAATTTTATCTTCATGTAAACCACTTAGTGTTTAATTGCAACCTAAGTTCTATCCCAGAAAAGATGTTTTGTATATAATTATCATTGGTCCCAAGGGATCTGGTAAGATATTTTAAGCAGATAATTCCAATTAATTAATCCTGTGGTGAATCACATTCAAAGCACGTATTCTAGTGTGCTTACAAATTATTGCAAACACTAAAGTTAATTATCCTCATCCTGGCTGTAATGTATGAAGTTAAGATGAGCTAGGACCAGAAACTGGAGAAGGAAATGGCAACCCACTCCAGTATTCTTGCCTAGAGAATCCTATAGACAGAGGAGCCTGGTGGGCTGCTGTCCATAGGGTCACACAGAGTCGGACTTGACTGAAGCAACTTAGCATGCATGCATGCATTGGAGAAGGAAATGGCAACCCACTCCAGTATTCTTGCCTGGAGAATCCCAGGGACGGGGGAGCCTGGTGGGCTGCCGTCTATGGGGTGGCACAGAGTCAGACACAACTGAAGCCACTTAGCAGCAGCAGCAGCAGCAGGACCAGAAATGCCAGCTTTAATATGGCAACATGAATAGTCCTCCTGGAATTTGTCTAAGGTAAGCAAGACACAGAAAAACAGAAATGAATAATCAATCTTCAGCAGAAATGGAGACTTTTTAACATGGGGACCACAAATATGAGGAAAGAAAGATAAAAAGGAAAAACTAGTGAAGATGAAATAAAAGACACTCAGAGAAGGGCTGGGAATTTAATAAAAAGTCACAGGCTCATCCTTGTGTCTGGGAAATGGTGTGGCCTGGGTTCTGAGACCAGCAAACCTTAACTGTTAACAACAGTCATAGATGCAGGGCTGACAAGGTCCCAGTCCCTGATCTTTAGTGCAGAGTCTCAGCGAGCAGAGGAGACGGACAAATGAGCGATTGCACAGAAGAGCCATAATTCGAAAGAACAACATGCTGGTAGAACACGGGTGGAGGAGAGGCCCTGTGTCACAAACAGTGCTGCAGGGGCAATTTTGCACTGTATTCGGAGAATGTGGCACAGACACACATACAGACACACAAAACTCAGTGAATAAAGAATTCCTGTTTGTTCAGAGCACGCAGCTCCAGCTCATTCCACTTGTGAAGCTCCTGCCAAAAAAAAAAAAAAACTAAAATAATTTTAAGCCTCTTGTTTAGAAGCAACTTACTTTGTTCAAAAGAGATTAAGGGTATAAAAAGGAACAAGCTCAGAACATCTGAAATATTCTACAGGAAATAAAGGCATATTATAAACAAACTGAGTATACCACCACAACAAAAATGTTACTAAGGTTGCAGATGAAAATTTTGACCAAATACATTGACATGAATAAAAATAGAAAACAAGGAAGGAAGGAAGAAAAGAAAATATAACCTCCATGAAACAGGATCAAAAAGCAGAAGTAAAAAAACCAAGAGGGCTATAGAGATTTAACAAAAGAGATGAAACAAACACAAGTGAAATTAAAAAATTAAAAGTATTATGGCAATCAAGATCAAATTACTCACAGTAAACAAGAGAGTAAAAATCACAAAAACAGCAAGAAACATGGAGGGCAAGAAAGACAGAAGCAGGCAAATGAAATGGAAACAAGTCACACAGAACACGGAAGTTAGGCCAGTGAAAATGGCAGCTTAGAGGGTTCCAAAACTACGTGGTTTCATGAAAGCAACGAGAACAATCATAAAAATGGTCAAATCAACTCTTTCAGAACTTTGGAAATGAACCAAAGGTTTGCAACAATCCAGAACATTTCTTTAAAAAAATAAAAAAGGAATGAATATTGGTAAGAATGTGAACACTAGCAGTTTATTCCCACATTCCTCTCCCCAGTTCTGTTCAAGTCATGAAAGCCCCAGCCCCCATGGTGAAAACTAGCAGCCTTCTTCAGCTCCACATACATTCTTCAAGGCTAGACCACCTCAGAGCAGAGCCCACACGGTCCTCAGGGAAAGGAATATAGTCCAAGAATTTCAGGCACAGCCAAACAGCAGTGCAAGCACAAAGAAAGAATTAAAGACAAACATGCCGGAGTGCGGGTGTCCAGGGAGCATTGTTCCTACAAGTTATTCTTCAGCAAAATATCAGAAAATGAACCTCAGCCAACCAATTAGTGAATTAAATTATTATGGCAAAATTCCAGCATTGCGAATTGAGTATGTGAATTGTTTGATGGAAGTCTGAAATACATATGTTAATTATGATTACAGGAAAAAATGTAAAAATTCTAAATCTTTGCAATGTAGAAATGATATTAAATTGCTAAAATTGGAAAGAGAAAGAGTGTAGGAGATTCTGTATAGCTCTGAGTTTCTCAATTTTTAAAAATAGCTGATTGACAGAGATCGTTAAATACTGCTAAGCCATAGGGTGGAAATATAAGTATATTTGAAGTTGCAAAGATAAATAAAATAAAAATAGCATAATCAGTTAAATACATTTGGTGGAGAAGAAAGAAGAAAATACTGTACAAAGGTCTACAATCCTCTTTCTGAAATTTATAATTCCTGATTTTCAAGGTACTAATTTATTTAGACAATTGTTCAACTCAAAACCTGATTTGAATGGGAGGCTTTCTATAATCTCCTTTTTCTGCCCTCTGTGATCATACAATATTAACATTCTTAGTTCTGTTTGTTGGTATGTCATGCATGGGTAAGCACTTACACCTTCACTCTAAAATTCTAAAAATTTGAATTCTAAGCTTGTGCCCCAAGGATTTTGTCAAAGGAGAATTTATATGAATTCTATTGTTGTATAGAGGAGAAAACAAACAGGTATTATCTGGAGTTCTAATAGCATCTTTAAAAGTTGTGATCACCTTGCTAACCATTAGAGCAAGGAGTAATACAGAGCAGAATTTTAAAGAAGGAAATTCAGTGAGTCAGACAGACGTAAAATTTATTTTTGAATCTATGCAAATAAAAGCCACGGGACAATATGTGAGCTAAGAAATAATATCAAACATGTCTATTGTATATAAATAAATATAAATGGTCTAAACACACATGCTAAAAGAAAAAATTAGAATTTAAAGTAAATCTAACTTTGCATTGGAGGCAGACACTTTAACCTCTGAGCCACCAGGGAGGCTCAAGTGGTAGATAAGCAATATCTATAAAACAAAGAAATAGAAAAAGTTTGTGCAAAAAACATTCAAAACATTCCAGACAAATGAAAGTAAACAAAACTACATATATTGTAATCTTGAAAAAAAAAGTGACAGAATTCAGGATTGTAAATAAGTAAATAAATATCTGTCACAATGGGCACTTTACAGTGATAATGAGCTCCTTTTATTTTTATGTCTGACAAGTGAATGCAGGTAAAGTCTTGCTGCAAATGCTCTGCAGCTGGAGGCTCCTGTGGGTACCATCCAGGTGTGTACTCCGCAGTGAAGGAGTCTGAGTCTGGGATGCTGTGAGAGACAGTGACCAGAACATCAGCCAAATGTGTAAGAGCAAAATATCTCCCCCTGCTGACCCATTGGGGTCAGTAGCTCAACAACGCTGTGTTTGAGGTGAAAGGAAAATGCATACTCTTATATACCCATAAGCTTTAAAATTTTCACAACTGAAAAATATAACAAAAAATAAATACAGGGAAAACAAAATGGTAGATAATACAAATGCAAAATTTTAATTTAAGATCATTATAGTAAGGGTAAGACTAAAAATACTAATGATACCTAGTTATTTGTGATAAACAATTAAATATACAAACATTTACCACCCAGCAGAGAAAAAAGGATAAAGTATTTTAAAATAAGAAATATTATGATGGGGAGAGTATAACAACCCTTCAAATTAAAAGAATTCCAAGAGGTTATTTTGATCACTTTTATGCAAATAAATGTGACAACCTGTATGAACTGAGTAAGAATGATGAAGCGAGGGCAGAGATGCAGCTATTCAGAGAGCTGCCCACCGCCCTTCCCCCCAGCAACCTCACCCTGTTTCTAAAAGGCTGCACTTTCCAGTGACTTTACTGGATAATTACACCAAATCATTAGGGAACAGATTATGCCAATGCTTTTAACCTCTTCCAGAACTTAGAAAAAGAAAAAAATATTGCAAATTCTTTTCAGGACATAAAGCCAACATTAAAACAAACTCCAAAATGGTATCACAAGGGAAGAAAATTATAGATCAATTTTATAATTAAATGAACTGAGTCATAGGCCCATAGATTAAAATGAACTCCATAGACTTTGAAATGCACTTAAAACATCATCATCCATTCTTCGTTTGAAAAAGCTCTTAAATAGTTGCATTCCTTAAAGTTTGCAAGATGCTTAGTGAAAAAGCCACAGCAAGACAAGGTATCCTGATTGGCACCCCAAGGGTCCTTGTGCTGTAGGTCAGGGTGTTTTCAGGGACACAATGTCCCCTCCCCAGCTTGTTTAGTTCAGCTGTGAAGGTCATTTACCTGAAACTGAAATGGATATACCAGACTACACATCTGGACACGAGGCAGAGATGGCATATAAAAACCAGGAAACAGAAGGTAAAGTAATGGTTTGTTTGCAGATTTTACGACTGCTTATTGTTAATTTAAAAATCAACTGAAAAACTATTATAATTCATTATATGCCTAAACAGAAAATTAATATACAGAAATCATTAGTCTGCAATAGACAAACCCAAGCAGTTAGGAGATGGAAGAAAACCCATAAAATATCTAGGAAGACAATCAGCTCCCAAAATACATAGTAAGGTGAGGAAAATTTTAAAATGGAGCTGAAATGCAATGAAGCCTTGAGCAATAGAAAACCATGCTTAATCTTTGGGGAAATAATTAATTCAACAAGAGTGAACATCCTCCCTAAATTAATCTTGAAAGTTAATGCAGTCACAATACAATAGCAACAATATTTTGGGAGGAAAAAAAGGAGGAGGGGGTAAAAGACAGTTTTCAAACTTTATATGGAGGAGTAAAAATACAAAGTAAACTTCTGAAGAAAACTAGTACAGAAAGAAAGACTTCCACTTCTGGGGAATGTGGAGGAGGTATATTCCTCCTGTGTGTGCTTAGTCGCTCAGTCGTGTCCGACTCTTTGTGACACCATGGACTGTAGCCCACCAGGCTCCTCTGTCCATGGGATTCTCCAGGCAAGAATACTGGAGTGGGTTGCCATGCCCTCCTCTGGGGGATCTTCCTAACACAGGTCTCCCACATTGCAGGTGGATTCTTTACTCTCTGGGCCACCAAGGAAGCACATTCCTCCTGTAAGTAAAACTAAAAACCCTGATGTTATATATAAAACAAGCACAGACATCTCAGAGAGGGGAATGGCCATGTTCTCAGAGCCAAGGAAGGACATGGGGGTGAGTTCCCTGGGTTTCATTTCTCCCTAATGTATCCTAAGGTCTACCTGGTTGTTCAGTGGTTACGAATCCACCTACCAATGCAGATGCGGGTTCAAGTCTTAGGTCAGGAAGATCCCTTGGAGTAGGAAATGGCAACCCACTCCTGTATTCTTTTCTGGAAAAACCCATTAACAGAGGAGCCTGGAGGGCTATGGGGTCACACAGAGTCGGAAACGACTTAGTGACTAAACAACGGTATACTTCTAACTGAATACTGTAGGAGCCAGCAACCAGGAAACACCAATGAGGGAAACAAACAAACAAAAAGCTATAGTGAGCCTGCTCTGTCAGGTCAGAGGCCCAGGCAAAGGGCCTGCTGGCCAGACCGACAGTTTTGTAATAATCTCTGTCCTGCAGCCAAAGAGCACATAGAATCTTTAGCTGCACCCACCTGGCCGGCAGAGGTGAGTGGGACCCCATCCCAGACTTGAGGCTCCAGGGGGTGACCACCCCACCACAGAGTCTCAGTCCACAATGACTTCACTCAAGTGCTCCAATTTTTTAAAATTAAGTGATTTTATAGACTGCCTTTCTAACATTTATTTTGTCAGCCATAGTGCTATCACAGAAAAAACTGTTATCAAAGATGCATAACATGCATTTTATATGACAGGTGTGTGATGGAGATAAATCAAGAAAAATGATCGTTTCCTTAAACTGCATTTATCTCTAACATGGGTCACGGGTGAATTAGGGGCTGAAAAACAAGAAGTGCATTTTAATTTTAAATGAGCAGTTATTGGTAATCATTACCATTTGAGGATGGAGAAGAAAACTGTCTCCCCGAGGGGAAAGTCCTTCCAAACTCCAACTCTACTTCCAAAGGCTGAAGTCGACTGGTTGTGCATGTTCAGCTCCTGCTGCTGCTGCTGCTGCTGCTAAGCCGCTTCATCGCGTCCAACTCTGTGCGACCCCATAGATGGCAGCCCACCAGGCTTCCCTGTCCCTGGGATTCTCCAGGCAAGAACACTGGAGTGGGTTGACATTTCCTCCTCCAATGCTCCTCATTTCAGTTCAGTCGCTCAGTCGTGTCTGACTCTTTGTGACCCCATGAATCACAGCACACCAGGCCTCCCTGTCCATCACCAACTCCCGGAGTTCACTCAGACTCACATCCATTGAGTCAGTGATTCCATCAAGCCATCTCATCCTCTGTCATCCCCTTCTCCTCCTGCCCCCAATCCCTCCCAGCATCAGAGTCTTTTCCAATGAGTCAACTATTTGCATGAGGTGGGCAAAGTATTGGAGTTTCAGCTTCAGCATCATTCCCTCCAAAGAAATCCCAGCGCTGATCTCCTTCAGAATGGACTGGTTGGATCTCCTTGAAGTCCAAGGGACTCTCAAGAGTCTTCTCCAACACCACAGTTCAAAAGCATCAATTCTTCAGTGCTCAGCTTTCTTCACAGTCCAACTCTCACATCCATATATGACTACTGGAAAAACCAGAGCCTTGACTAGACAGACCTTAGTTGGCAAAGTAATGTCTCTGCTTTTGAATATGCTATCTAGGTTGGTCATAACTTTTCTTCCAAGGAGTAAGTGTCTTTTAATTTCATGGCTGCAATCACCATCTGCAGTGATTTTAGAGCCCAAAAAAATAAAGTCTGACATGGTTTCCACTGTTTCCCCATCTATTTCCCATGAAGTGATGGGACCAGATGCCATGATCTTCGTTTTCTGAATGTTGAGCTTTACGCCAACTTTTTCACTCTCCTCTTTCACTTTCACCAAGAGGCTTTTTAGTTCATCTTTGTAAGGCCAGACCCTGGGGGCCATGATGGACCGCCCCTCCTCTCCCTCCTGCTGGCGGTGGGGGGGACGTCCCTAATGGAAAGAGCCTCCCAGATCCCGGGGACCAATGACAGCACAGTTCGCCAGCTAAAGCCGCCCCACCCCAGCCACGTAGAAGGACCTGTCAGCCCGCGACATCTCGGCCTGGCGACCTATCCAAACCCCCGTCCATCTAGCCTGACCATCCCTTGCAACGAATGTATAAAAACCACCCCCAACACAGTCCAGGCGCGGACTTCCTCGACCTGCCTCATTGGGGTCTGGGAACCCGGCCTGGGAGCGCTTTGCCATTAAAAAGCCTGTTAGACACTCTTTTGGTGTCCTGGTCTTTTACCTAACACTCTTCACTTTCTGCCATAAGGGTGGTGTCATCTGCATATCTGAGGTTATTGATATTTCTCCCGGCAATCTTGATTCCAGCTTGCGCTTCTTCCAGCCCAGCGTTTCTCATGATGTACTCTGCATAGAAGTTAAATAAGCAGGGTGACAATATACAGCCTTGACATACTCCTTTTCCTATTTGGAACCAGTCTGTTGTTTCATGTCCAGTTCTAACTGTTGCTTCCTGACTTGCATATAGGTTTCTCAAGAGGCAGGTCAGGTTCTCTGGTATTCCCATCTCTTTCAGAATTTTCCACAGTTTGTGATCCACACAGTCAAAGGCTTTGGCATAGTCAATAAAGCAGAAATAGATGTTTTTCTGGAACTCTCTTGCTTTTTCCATGATCCAGAGGATGTTGGCAATTTGATCTCTGGTTCCTCTGCCTTTTCTAAAACCAGCTTGAACATGTGGAAATTCACCCCTTCTTATTTGAAACAATTTCTCCATGTTACATGATCTTGTGTGCAGTTGCCCAGTGTGCTCTCCCAGACCACTGAGTTCTTAATGCTAAAATGACAACCACATCTAAACATAGTGCTAATAGTAGTACGTAGTAACAGTAGCTTATTTCCTGAGTTTGGGGAAGGGGGTGGTTGCAGTTTATGTCAATCTAAGAAAGTGATACTTTTTAAATATAAATTTATACATTTATTTATTTTAATTGGAGGCTAATTACTTTACAGTATTGTATTGGTTTTGCCATACATCAACATGAATCTGCCACGGGTGTACACATGTTCCCCATCCTGAACCCCCCTCCCACCTCCCTCCCCATCCCATCCCTCTGGGTCATCCCAGTACACCAGCCCCAAGCATCCTGTATCATGCATCAAACCGGGACTGGTGATTCTTTCACATATGATAATATACATGTTTCAATGCCATTCTCCCAAACCATCCCACCCTCGCCCTCTCCCAGAGTCCAAAAGCCTGTCCTATACATCTGTGTCTCTTTTGCTGTCTCTCATACAGGGTTATCATTACCATCTTTCTAAATTCCATATATATGCATTAGTATACGGTATTGGTGTTTTTCTTTCTGGCTTACTTCACTCTGTATAATCGGCTCCAGTTTCATCCACCTCATTAGAACTGATTCAACTGTATTCTTTTTAATGGCTGAGTAATAGTCCATTGTGTTTATGTATCACAGCAGAAAGCACTACTTTACACATCAGTTGCAAGTCACCAGGAGCCTCAGCAGAGAATAAATCCCCAGGCTGCAGCTCAGGGCCCTTGATTTCAGATTCCTGGAGATGGAGCCCTGTGTCTGCATTTTATCAGGCTCCTCACTCGGTTCTTTTTTTTTTTTTTAAAGTGCAGTACATTTAAGGGGTATCTTTATTTTTTTTTAATTTATTTATTTTTTTAATTTTAAAATCTTTAATTCTTACATGCGTTCCCAAACATGACCCCCCCTCCCACCTCCCTCCCCACAACATCTCTCTGGGTCATCCCCTTGCACCAGCCCCAAGCATGCTGCATCCTGCGTCAGACATGGACTGGCGATTCAATTCTTACATGATAGTATACATGTTAGAATTCCCATTCTCCCACATCATCCCACCCTCTCCCTCTCCCTCTGAGTCCAAAAGTCCGTTATACACATCTGTGACTTTTTTCCTGTCTTGCATACAGGGTCGTCATTGCCATCTTCCTAAATTCCATATATATGTGTTAGTATACTGTATTGGTGTTTTTCTTTCTGGCTTACTTCACTCTGTATAATTGGCTCCAGTTTCATCCATCTCATCAGAACTGATTCAAATGAATTCTTTTTAACGGCTGAGTAATACTCCATTGTGTATATGTACCACAGCTTTCTTATCCATTCATCTGCTGATGGACATCTAGGTTGTTTCCATGTCCTGGCTATTATAAACAGTGCTGCGATGAACATTGGGGTACATGTGTCTCTTTCAATTCTGGTTTCCTCGGTGTGTATGCCCAGCAGTGGGATTGCTGGGTCATAAGGTAGTTCTATTTGCAATTTTTTAAGGAATCTCCACACTGTTCTCCATAGTGGCTGTACTAGTTTGCATTCCCACCAACAGTGTAGGAGGGTTCCCTTTTCTCCACACCCTCTCCAGCATTTATTGCTTGCAGATTTTTGGATCGCAGCCATTCTGACTGGTGTGAAGTGGTACTTCATTGTGGTTTTGATTTGCATTTCTCTAATAATGAGTGATGTTGAGCATCTTTTCATGTGTTTGTTAGCCATCCGTATGTCTTCTTTGGAGAAATGTCTATTTAGTTCTTTGGCCCATTTTTTGATTGGGTCGTTTATTTTTCTGGAGTTGAGCTGCATAAGTTGCTTGTATATTTTTGAGATTAGTTGTTTGTCAGTTGCTTCATTTGCTATTATTTTCTCCCATTCAGAAGGCTGTCTTTTCACCTTGCTTATAGTTTCCTTTGTTGTGCAGAAGCTTTTAATTTTAATTAGATCCCATTTGTTTATTTTTGCTTTTATTTCCAGAATTCTGGGAGGTGGATCATAGAGGATCCTGCTGTGATTTATTTCTGAGAGTGTTTTGCCTATATTCTCCTCTAGGGGTTTTATAGTTTCTGATCTTACATTTAGATCTTTAATCCATTTTGAGTTTATTTTTGTGTACGGTGTTAGAAAGTGATCTAGTTTCATTCTTTTACAATTGGTTGACCAGTTTTCCCAGCACCACTTGTTAAAGAGATTGTCTTTACTCCATTGGATATTCTTGCCTCCTTTGTCGAAGATAAGGTGTCCATATGTGTGTGGATTTATTTCTGGGCTTTCTATTTTGTTCCATTGATCTATATGTCTGTCTTTGTGCCAGTACCATACTGTCTTGATGACTGTGGCTTTGTAGTAGAGCCTGAAGTCAGGCAAGTTGATTCCTCCCGTTCCATTCTTCTTTCTCAAGATTGCTTTGGCTATTCGAGGTTTTTTGTATTTCCATACAAATCTTGAAATTATTTGTTCTAGTTCTGTGAAAAATGTGGCTGGTAGCTTGACAGGGATTGCATTGAATTTGTAAATTGCTTTGGGTAGTATATTCATTTTCACTATATTGATTCTTCCGATCCATGAACATGGTATATTTCTCCATCTATTAGTGTCCTCTTTGATTTCTTTCATCAGTGTTTTATAGTTTTCTATATATAGGTCTTTAGTTTCTTTAGGTAGATATATTCCTAAGTATTTTATTCTTTTCGTTGCAATGGTGAATGGAATTGTTTCCTTAATTTCTTTTTCTACTTTCTCATTATTCGTGTATAGGAATGCAAGGGATTTCTGTGTGTTGATTTTATATCCTGCAACTTTACTATATTCATTGATGATCTCTAGTAATTTTCTGGTGGAGTCTTTAGGGTTTTCCATGTAGAGGATCATGTCATCTGCAAACAGTGATAGTTTTACTTCTTCTTTTCCAATTTGGATTCCTTTTATTTCTTTTTCTGCTCTGATTGCTGTGGCCAAAACTTCCAGAACTATGTTGAATAGTAGCGGTGAAAGTGGACACCCTTGTCTTGTTCCTGACTTTAGGGGAAATGCTTTCAATTTTTCACCATTGAGGATAATGTTTGCTGTGGGTTTGTCATAGATAGCTTTTATTATGTTGAGGTATGTTCCTTCTATTCCTGCTTTCTGTAGAGTTTTTATCATAAATGGATGTTGAATTTTGTCAAAGGCCTTCTCTGCATCTATTGACTCACTCGGTTCTTAGATACACCAGATTTTGAGAATTGCATGGTTGCAGTTTTGCTAAAATAAATTGCTTCCTGTTTAGGCAACATCCAAGGGTTTTATGAGGTTTTTATACTTTTGTAATATATGTCCAGCCTGTCTCTCTGTCACCTGTCCTTTTAATCATTTAGCATCAGAGTAGGTGCTGCTTCCATTTGAAGAAACCCAGTACTTCAAGGAAACACTGCAAAGAATGACTTATAATAACAAGCTGGAGAGACTCAATATTTTGAAATTTAATGCTTTCTAAAATATTAAAATAATATTTTTAGAATTCTGAAAGGAGGAGGATTCTGGAGTCCTATAAAAGGTGGTTTCCAAAAGGAAAATACTTGAATTGGAATTAATTGACCAGTTACAGATTGGTTAAACTTTTTAAATATATTTAAGAAAAATTTATTAACCTCATAGACCCCTAAATCCCTCTTCCTCTTCTAAAGTGCTGCTGGGAATGAAGTCTAATTTGCTGTCAGTTTTGGATACAGCTCCCACAGATTCCAGAATTCAGTCTTCTTTCAGCTCCCTGATTCACCATCAGATAGACTCAGGTCCCACCTCAGGGACCCCCCCGAGTGGAGCCAACCTGACACAGCTTAGAGGCAAGACCCTCTATGTATAAGAGGGAATGTGGTCTCCTCCAGGATGCTCAGCAGCATCAATGACAGCAGAGGATGGACAAGCATTGGAATCCATCAAGGATGACATAGGACAACATAACATGATACATCTACTTGGTGGCCTTCCTCTGTATTCTCTTTTCATGGTGAAATTTAGCTTGAAATCCGAAGACAGATAGCTCCCTCAAAAAGTTATTTTAAGACTGCACAAATATTTTCAAAGGTAGTTTATTTGAAAATAGAATGTTTGTCTCTTTCCTTGCAAAGGAATTTCAACATCCTAACCTTTGCTTGAGTTGGCATCCAAAATGTGGTTCCAGTAACCACTCATTTATTAATTCAAAAACCTCTGCTAAGCATGTAAAAAAAGATAAAATATTTATGAAACTCACACTCTGTGGCTCTTAGTCAAATAATCACTATAGTGAAAAGGATTTAATATATTTTGTGTTTACAACCTGAAGGCATATAAGTTTCAGTATATCCAATTAAAATATGTTGAAGCAAAACTTTTACATTCCACTGATGCTAAATAAAGGGCTTCTTTGTTGGCTCAGATGGTCACTAATCTGCCTGCAATGCAGAAGACACAGTTTCAGTCCCTGGGTTGGGAAGATCCCCTGGAGGAGGGTATGGCAACCCACTCCAGTACTCTTGCCTGGAAAATCTCAGGGACAGAGGAGCCTGGTGAGCTGCAGTCCATGGGGTCGCTAAGAGTCAGACATGACTGAGAGACTTCACTTTCACTTTTCACTTTCATGCATTGGAGAAGGAAATGGCAACCCACTCCAGTGTTCTTGCCTGGAGAATCTTAGGAATGGCAGAGCCTGGTGGGCTGCCATCTATGGGGTCGCACAGAGTTGGACACGACTGAAGCGACTTAGCAGCAGCAGCAGCAGCATGCATGCATTCATGCCTCCCTTCGTCCATCAACATTTTGAAAAACAAATAAGTAAATTTTCAGGTGCCAAACCTAAAATACATTCTTTCTAAATTATTGAGAAAGGAGAGTAACTATGTAGTACTCTATTTTTCTAGGTAATACAGAGTAGCTCTATGTTTCGAACAGAAAGTAGCAAAAAATAAATAGAGCAGTACGTGATATGAGACGTGGGAAGACAATGACTTCTGAGACTGGAGACCCTGGTGGGGAGGGCCTTTGGGTGATCTGACTTCACATTGTTGCTGCACAGCCTGCCTTTGGACAATTCACTAGATCACAGATTTCTTAAGAAGGAAGCACAGAACTCCAGGCCCCACCATTTCTCCCCCTGGGCTTAGCTGGAAACAATGCTGTAGACGATGTGACCTCCACAAGAACACCAAACTCGCCCAAAGCTGCTGTCCCCTGACGACAGTGTCACAAGGTACTGGAAACAGGTGGACAGCGTGGTCAGTCATGGTCTGGTGTCCGCAAGAGTGCCTTGCACAAAGGTGGCCACTTCCCCCCTCAGGACCCAGTCCCTGGCACCTTCCCTATGAGTCTTCTCCTAACCAAACCAATCAAAGCCTCTCTGCCTCCACCTCTGTCCTGGCCTAGTCGCACTTCGACATAACACCTTGTTTCATCTCCCTTACAGCACTTACCACTGCAGTAAACTATATTCCATGTTGATTTAGTGTTTACTCTTCTCTGCTAAAATGTGACGCTTCTTGGGAACAACCCAGCTCTAGCCAAAGAAGCAGTGTCATTCATCTGACCAATATTTATTGTTATGTCACAAGCTGGGGATAAAATGTCAAGGAGAGCAGGCATGATCCTTGTCCTCATGTGGTTTATGGTGCACTGGGGAAGACGTATATTATGGCGCCGTGGAAAAAAGACATAACACAACACATGTAAAATTATAACTGGTGAGTGCCGAGAAGGAGAGAAACACAGGCCATCAGCCTGTGATGGAACATCTAATTTAGCTAAGTAGATCGGAGATTTCTCTGGGGAAGAGGCTTTGGAGCTAAGATTTAAGATGCATAGACATGAATTCAGGGAATAGAGTGGGGGCTGGGGATGCCCCATGGCAGGAGGGAAGACGGTGCCAGAAGGATGGACAGAGGATGATTGACGGGGCTGGACCACCGGGCACTGGGGACATGAGAGACAGGAGTGGGTGGGATGGATCTATATGGCAAGAATATGCGGCGGGACAGGGCAGGGTGTGACTTTATCCTGAGAGTAATGGAACCATCGAATGTTGTGGTGGTGTGAGTACGCCTCTTCTTGTGTTCCTGAAGAAAATTAGCAGATTTGAGTTTTGTGAAGATGACTGTGATTTATTTATAGAAGAGATTTAGAAAGGACAGAGGTGGACCACTGGAAGGATGTCCTGGCAGTGCCCTCAGGAGACATGATTGCAATTTGGATTCAGTTAGTGATGGTGGGAAAGGAAATGAGTAGGTAGATCCTAGAAACACACAGAATGAAATTTAAAGGGCTTGGTGTCAGATCGGTCATAAGGGAACCTCACCTCCCTAGTCATCTGGGCTGATGAGTGGAGCTGCCAGTCTCAACGATAGGGGACAGTGTGGGCCTCAGAGAATACTGTTGGGGGTGGTGGTGGATTAATTATGACTGTTACAGTGTTAATTATAACATTAGTTTTTGGAAAGATTCCTAATATTTTTCAGAGGATCTATAGCTATATGACATTTCTTGAATGTCTATGAGTTAGAAATTTAGCTTCATGCTATTCAACCTGGACAATTATTTATATCCTCACTCTCTAGTAGCCCAATGGAATTCTGCAATTATGTTTCTCACAACCCTTATTGTTATTGTTCAGTTGCTAAGTCATGCCCAACTCTTTGTGACCCCATGGACTGCAGTATGCCAGGCCTCTCTGCCCTTCACTATCTCCTGGAGTTTGCCCAAGTCCATGTCCATTGAATCGGGGATGCCTTCCAACCATCTCATCCTCTGCTGCCCTCTTCTCCATTTGTCTGCAATCTTTCCCAGCATCAGGGTCTTTTCCAATGAGTCAGCTGTTTGCATCAGATGGCCAAAGTATTGGCCTAACAACCTAAACTTCTACAAAATGTATGAAGCATCAAATAGGCCTAAGCTCCAGCAGGAGGACTTCAGACAGAATTGGACTGGCTGTTGGTGGCTTTATCTGTAATGAATATGGGGCCAATAATATCCAACCTGCCATCAAAACCACTTCACAAAAAGGTTAGTGGAATCTCAACATAAACTTCCATAGAAACTGAGGGCAAATTATCAAAGCTTTGTTTCGTTTGATACCAACATCCAGGGCCAGTCAAATAGCATTTCATAAATCACGCTAGAATGATCATAGCTTGTTTCAGATCACATGGACACCTCTCTGACATAATTACCTTTACTATTTATTATCTCTTCAGTAGGCAACAAAGCCAGGAGATGTTTTAACTAAAACAACAGTTAATGCTGAGACCTACATCTGAGGTACTTTTTAAAGTACAGCCCCAAAGTGTCTGAATGGTGGGAAAATTGCATGAGAATCAATTATCTAGAATTTACCTAGGGGACATTTTGTTGTCACTATTTCTATCATCATAATTCTGTAGAAACTCTGGAATAGCACAAAGCAAGCCTTTCAGTTTTTAATCATTGTATGTGGTACAGTCGCAAAGTCATGTTCGATTCTTTGCAACCCCATGGACTTCAGCCACCAAGCTCCTCTGTCCACGGGATTCTTCAGGCAAGAATACTGGAGTAGATTGCTATTTCCTTCTCAAGGGGATCCTCCTGACCCGGGATTGAACTTGAGCGTCCTGCATTGCGGGCAGATTCCTTACTGACAGAGCCACCAGGGAAGCCAAACATTATATGAGTTCACTTTAACATTATTTTTTGGAAAGATTCCTAATATTTTTCAGAGGATCTATAGCTATACATCTATCTATCTGGCAACTACAAATCCGCACAAATAGATGTAGTGTGTGTGTATATATACATTACTCTAAAGTGCTTAATAACTATATATGTTCATGATAATAAGTTGGATTTAAAACCTTATGTGAAATTTAACTATCTTAAACAATAATAACCTTCAGTAACAGCACTAAACACATTAAAAATACTGCAAACACAAAGGCAAAATGTAACTTAACAAACAGTATCTTTCTAAGTAGACAAAGTAAATACTGACTTGATAGCTTATTTGGGGAAATTTACCCAATAAACTAAACAAGCCATCTGTTTACACATATGCCAAGTGATTACCAAAAAAAAGGAATTTGTTAATAATCTCAAATTAAAAACAAAACCCCCCACAATTTACCATTTTGTTTCACTGCACTTTTCTCTCACTTTGGAAAAATTCAGTCTTCAATCATGCTAATTTGATTTTAGAGTAAAGGCAAATGAAATGTAGAACTCAAAGGTTTAATGAGCCTCCACTAATGCATAAAAAGTGTAAAGGCAAGTAACCATTAGAAGAGCAGTAATGTCAGCAATGAAGTACTATTGGGCCACAGGGATGTTTGAATCCCTTCACTGACAGCAAAGTGATGAAGGAACGTGACTTAGAAGGAGAACACATCCCATCTGGAGGGACCGGTGAAGGCTGGTGAGGTGTCCATCAATGAGGAGGCCATCCTGCCATGTCTGCGTGGTCCTGTGTTGGCAGAAAGACAGTGCTCCCTTCAGGTGGTTAGTGCACCGTCAGCCACACCAGCGTGTACTGATGTCTACCTCTGGGTGAACGTAGCATCCCTAACTGCTAAGACTGGCAGCTTACGTTGAAAGATATTTGCAAGCAGTATCAGAAAACGTTCAGCTGAAGCTCCTTTAGCATTATCTACCAAACATGAAGGAAAGAAGGAAATATTCTATCTGATGTCAGGAATATTCACATTCAGAAAGTGTATTCCAGCCCTCCTCTACGTATTCCAAATTATACACAAAAACATGATCATATTAGTCAATTTGAAAAGGTACAGAAAAATACAAAGAAGAAAATGAAAACCACCCAAACTCCCATCTCTAAAAATAACCATTGTTACCATTTTGATATATTCCCTTCCAATCTACTCTTAAGCATATGTATCTTTTAAATACGACAAAGTTCATATCATATACAGATTATCCTGCTTTTTTTCATCCAACTTGGTATTTTCATGGTTTTCCATGCTGTTGAAAATAATTTACAATCATGAATTTTAAAGTCTACATAACCAAATATGTACAGTAATGTATTCAACAGATAATGTATTAATGGATATGTTTTCTATTTCCAATGTTCATGATTAAAAATATAATTTCTGCAACTCTTTTTTTACACTTCTGAATCCAGGGCTCTTAAAACAATTATGTTAGGCATAAATGCTTCAGTTTTCAGGCGTAATAAAACAATTAACAGATGTAATGAGAGTTTAACAAGCTTTTTGAAAATTAACACACAATTTTTTGATTTTTAAAAAATTTGAAAAATTATAAGGGTAATGAAAAGGCTATTTCACATGAATCTTTGTATATTTGAAGGTATCATGTATATTTGAAGGTCACGTGTTTGCAGTCTTTTCCAGTGTTCTCCATGTAGCTGACACCGGTGGCAGGAATACTCTCAACATTGAAGAAAATGCCTAAACTTTTGCCGTGCGTGTGGCTGCAGTGGTCTTGTCTTGTAAGTGAGATATCCAGAAGGTTTTCATCTTCTTATAAAGGAGACGATCACCAGGAGTAGCTCAGGTGCTAAAGGGTCCGGGGGTCACACCTGCAGGGCCTCAGAGGGTGGCTATTACATAGAGTTGCAAACAATGGTAATACTTTGCATAGTGTAGTTAACTGTTACAACACTGCCCTCCAAACCGCAAAGCAGAGATCATCAGCTGAGAAATGCTTATTTGTAAGCTAGGTTGTCTTCACAGTCAAGGTAAACTGGAAAAATATTGCTGAAATAGTCCCAGACGTGCCCAATTCATTCCCGTGTCATTTTGATATATCCCCATCATTGGGGGGCATTTGTATCTTTGGGGGCATCATGAAATGGTCCAGGCTTGTCTTTTACTGTTTTACTGTTCCAGAATCAGCCATTGCTCCAAGGAGCTGTGATTCCTCTTGTTGGAGAAGAGAGTAGTTACTTGTTCCTACAGGTACCTTGCTTCTGCTTCCTGGTCCATTCCCCCTACACCATAATAATAACAGCATATGAGTTTTCCATTTCTCTTTAGAGATAGAATGCTCAGATCTGACCAACGATTAACTAGAAGAAATTGCGTCCCCACCTCTGCCCTCAAGTACAGGTCACATCAAAGACTTCACCTTCCAGAGAGGACCATGTTTTCTCCCTGTCGGTTGATGTGACAATTATGACATGCACTGTTTTCATCTGAAAAGGAAATCTTCTTATCAGAAAAAACTTAAACTTACCCACAAGCAGACTGATCTTCTCTTTTTACATTTGAAAGCACAGGTACAGACTGAAAAAAGGATTTAAACCACCAGGTGGATTCTGCCACTTCGGGTGATCCTATCAAATAAAATGCACATTTGTGGTTCAGTCGCTCAGTTGTGTCTGACTCTTTGTGACCCCAAGGACTGTAGCATGCCAGGCTCCCCTGTCCTTCACCATCTCCCAGAGCTCACTCCAACTCCGGTCCACGTGTCAGTGATGCCATCCGATCACCTCATCCTCGTCACCCCCTTCTCCTCCCACCATCAATCTTTTCCAGCATCAGGGTCTTATCAAACACAATTGAGAGATGAAAAACAAAGGGAAATAGGGAGGGTGATGCTGATATGAAGTAAACTACATACCTAGCTGGGCTTTGTCATCACCTACGAAGTTGGCAGAATCAGGGCTAGTTAAAGAGGTGCCTGAAGAAACACTGGCCTCTGTAGGAAAGAAACAATAATAAACAAGCAAATAAATAATAAGCCAACACAGATTTTTACATATAAACTCTCAAGTAGCATGGCCTGAAATCATTTAATCCTGGATTATGAACTGAAAATTTGGTTATAATACCAGCCAATCAGAAGTCTCCCAGAATAATACATATTACATTTGTATTAATAAAGTGTGTTCCTTTCCCTGGTGAACAACTCTCACACAGATATTAAGTAGAATTTAAAATATATAATAAATGTTATCAAATTCAAAATCTTAAAAAGTACAAAATCAAGAATGAATATTATTGTACTATATTAAATATATTACTTGTATACGAGTCATATATAATGAATTATATTTAAATATCCTACAGAAGTTATCAAATTTAGAAATATAAGAATCATTTTAAAAGAAAAACTTCTAATTTGTCATATCATACTTGTGTTTTAAACCTAAGTGTTCTAAAAGATAAGAATAGGAAAAAAAACTTTTAAGAATGTAATAATTCTAAGAACACGGGCATAGATTAACTTTGGGTGGGGGAGAATAAATTAGTAGATGTTTCCATCTCTTGTCTACAAATAACCCTTGAAATAAGACTTTTCTACAAGCTGGTATGACTTCAAAAAATGATAGCTTGGTTCTGAAATGATTGTTTCATTTTATGAAATGTCTGAATTTTCTTCGAGAAGCTATACTTTTCCATTTAGCTATAAATTTTCACAGATGGAGAGATAAATAAAAATAAAACTGGCCAGGTAGAAGCTGACCTATTAACCACAGGAGAAAATGGAAATGAGAGAATCTCTGAAACACACTTGTGCTACTTCTCTTTTCTCAGAAATGAATATTTTATTTATGTAAAATCATCAGGTTTTAGTGTATCCTATTAAAGGCAAGGCACATGAAAGTAAAACCCACAGGAATGAGTTGCCATTTCCTCCTCCAGGGGATCTTCCTAACCCAGGGATGAAACCCTTGCACCCTGCATTGGCAAGAGTATTCTTTGCCATTAGTGCCACTGGGGAAGCGCACCCACCCTCCCCACAACCCCACCAAAATTGTGAAATATAAGCTTCTTTTTACTGATTTATGTGTTAATGGTTTCATGGCTATAACAAAATATAGTTAAAGCAAAGTGATGAGGTTTGACAGTTTTTACTAATTCGGGGAGTCTCTGATAGGTCTATTCCTATTTTCTTCACTGTCACAAAGAATTGTCATATTCTCCCTTTAGGTCTGACAGGACATGATACGTAGGTTAATTATACCCCACAAACATCACCTGAGATCATGTTGTCTAGGGCCACCCTCTAGATTTGTTATGACTCACTTCGATAATACTGATTTCTGGCCAGAAGACAACCAGCGGAAGGCACGGATGCCATTGTCCCCTGAGCAGGAGCCAGTGAGTTGGTGCCCGGCAGCCTGCAAAATGGACAGTGAGAGGCTAAAGTTAATCATATTGGGTTCCTGTTCCTTTTCCCAAGAGTATTTTTTGTAAAGCAACATAACTTACCATGTAATAAATACCCCATAAAGAATTAAAGAGTTCACACAAAATTGTAATCAAATTCATTGCCATAAACGAAAAATGCAATTCATTAGGTGAAAACACAAGAAAAAATTTATATCCAAGTGTAACCATGTCCACAGCTGGCTCCAGAAGTGTCAACACAGTCCTGACCATCACTCACCTGCCTGCTTTCTTCAGCCTGCTCTTTCAGTGAGCGTGGGTCTACAGCTTCTTCAGAAAATGCAGAGTTGGGAAGGGCTGACTGATGGTGATCCAGGACAAACCTGCTATGGGGCAGGGGGTGAGCCGTCAGGAAGCATAGTACCCCTCGGTCTGGAAGGCAGAAACCTGAGCTGGGAGTGGACGCAGGTGGGCACTGGGCCACCACAGGCGGAGCCAGAGGCACCCTGCCTGCCTGTGTGCCCTTGATTGGGTCAGCTTACGAGGGGGGACTGTGGGCCAGGCAGGTCTTGGCCCGGACGTGGTGTTGTCCTGGCCCTCTGGACAGTCCTGGTTCAGGGCTGCTGGCTTGACAGGGAGAGAGGTAATAGCCACTGTGGGGACAGAGACACAAACTTGGGGTCAGTCACACACTTGGGGACAGCACCACGCTGGGCTCTGAGGGGGACACCATGGACAGGCTGCAGGCCAGCAGGGGGACTGGATGTCATCACAGCCACAGGGATGCAGCGCAGAGTCACAGGGTCCTGGGGGACAGAAAAGAGGTCGGGGAAGCGTGGGAGCCTTCCAGAGGAGGGCCGTTCACTGCACCCCCAATGGACAGCAGGTTAGAGAGTCCAGCAAGAACAATTCAAGACACGTGGAAATCATGGGGACTGAGGAAACAGGAGCTTGATAGCCTTCTAGCAACAGTGTTGGTTGAAACAAAAGCTGCATTTCTGTTCTGCTTTTAGCAATGGTCCTTACTTGAACTGTTTTGCCATTTCCTAAACTCAGTTTGCCAAGAGGTCCAGCTGTGGATCCCCGGATATTAGGAGGAAGATGCTGTCAGTTGATGATTCCGTTCATTTGGTGGCTGTTGGTTTAACCAGCTTAAAGCAATTTTGGCAACGTATACAGAATTGCTCACCACCTATGTTCAAATTTACTCAAAATATTTGTCTTAGTTTGCCATCATGGTTCTTTTTAAATACCTATTCTACCTGGTTGGGCTTCCCTGGTGGCTCAGAGGTTAAAGCGTCTGCCTCCAATGCGGGAGACCTGGGTTTGATCCTTGGGTTGGGAAGATCCCCTGGAGAAGGAAATGGCAATCCACTCCAGTATTCTTGCCTGGAGAATCCCATGGACAGAGAAGCCTAGTAGGTTACTGACCACGGGGTCGCAAAGAGTCGGACACGACTGAGCGACTTCACCTTCACCTTCACCTTCTACCTGGTTATGACTCCTTTCTGTTGCCAGTATTATTCATTTCTGCCTTTTCTCCTTTTGTCTTGATTAATTTTGCTAGCGGTTTCTCTAGTAAATCGTTCTTCCAAAGAACTACCTCTCTTGTTTTTAGGTTTTATATTTTATTTCCTGTCTTCTTTTATTCTTCTTCCTTTTATTTACTTTAAGGTTATTCTTGTTATCTATTTCAAAATATTTTTACTGCTGTTATGACATTTCTTGAATATTTGAATCATTTAGTGATGCTTTTCTAGACATATACTTTCTCTGGTAGCTTAGAGGGTAAAGAATCTGCCTGCAATGCAGGAGATCCTGGTTCCAACCCTGGGTTGGGAAGATCCCCTGGAGAAGGAAATGGCAACCCACTCCAGTACTCTTGCCTAGAAAATCCCATGGACAGAGAAGTCTGGTAGGCTACAGTCCATGGGGTCACAAAGAGTCGGACACTACTGAGTAACTTCACTTTCACTTCCTAGACATATAAATTTTCTCAGTTATCTTTTAATTGATGATTCCTAAATACCCTATGTTGTCAAGAGAGTCTTTTCTTTTTTATTTATTCTTTCAAATAATTTTGGAAGTGGCTTTCTGTGTATTAATAATAGTAAATATTCTTCCATTGCACAGTCATGATTTTGTATCTATTTGGTTGTGTTACTTAATTATGTTAAACAAATGATTTATGTACTTACTGATGTCTTACCATCTGCCCTCCCAGTTTGTAGTGCGATTGCATCAGTTGAGTCTGTCCATTTTGGCTTCATATATTTTGCAGCCATGTGGGCAAGTGTGCTCAGAATCCTGATGTCATAGCTTTTTGGTGGATCTTGGATTTTACTTTCCTTTATCAGCACTAAGGGTTTAACTTCAGCCCTAGATTTTCATTGGTCTAATGCTAATTTTGTGGCACCTGCTTTTTTATATGCAATCAGAAATTATCTCCTTTCATCTCTTTATTTCCTGCTATCTGTTGTTTCTTTTTAAAAATAACTTATTAGCTCCCTTTAGCTACATTATTTTTTCCTAGTTTTACAGATTCACTTTCTGTCACAGTTGTTGAACTGTTGGCTGAGTTGCTTAGCACTAAATTTCTTCACAAATTTTGGGATGTGGATTTGCAGGTTCTTTCTGAGTGGTAGGCAACTTCCATTGCTCTGTCTAGCTGTGCACCACCCCTGGCCACTACACCACACCTCTCTCCTGTCTGGTGGTATCAAGGTTTGACCCATGGTTTTAGTTTTTGAAAGATTCAAAAATGAGCCTCTCAAAGACGGGGGTTCACTTCCATTCACTCAGTCGTGTCCGACTCTTGGCAACCCCATGGACTGCAGCATGCAAGGCTTCCCTGTCCATTACCAACTCCCAGAGCTTGTTCAAACTCATGTCCACTGAGTACGTGATGCCATCCAACCATCTCATCCTCTGTCATCCCCTTCTCCTGCCTTCAATCTTTCCTAGCATCAGGGTCTTTTCTAAGGACTCAGTTCTTCCTATCAGGTGGCCAAAGTATTGGAGTTTCAGCTTCTACATCAGTCCTTTCAATGAATATTCAGGACTGATTTCCTTTAGGGTGGATTGGTTTCTCCTTGCAGTCCAAGGGATTCTCAAGAGACTTTTCCAACACCACAGTTCAAAAGCATCAGTTCTTCAATGCTCAGTTTTCTTTATAGCCCAACTCTCACATCCATACATGACTACTGGAAACACCATAGTTTTGACTAGACAGACCTTTGTTGGAAAAGTAATGTCTCTGCTTTTTAATATGCTGTCTAGGTTGGTCATAACTTTTCTTCCAAGGAGCAATCATCTTTTAATTTCATGGCTGCAGTCACCATCTGCTGTGATTTTGGAGCCCAAGAAAATAAAGTCTTCACTGTTTTCATTGTTCCTCCAACTATTTGCCATGAAGTGATGGGACCGAATGCCACGATCTTCATTTTTGAAGGTTGAGTTTTAAGCCAGCTTTTTCACTCTCCTCTTTCACTTTCATTAAGAGGCTTTTCAGTTCCTCTTCACTTTCTGCCATAAGGGTGGTGTCATCTGCGTTATCTGAGGTTATTGATATTTCTCCTGGCAATCTTGATTCCAGCGTGTGCTTCATCCAGCCCAGCATTTTGCATTATGTACTCTGCATATAAGCTAAATAAACAGGATGACAATATACAGCCTTGACGTACTCCTTTCCTAATTTGGAACCAGTCTTTTGTTTCATGTCCAGTTCTAACGGTTGCTTCCTGACCTACATACAGATTTCTCAGGAGGCAGGTAAGGTGGTCTGGTATTCCCATCTATTGAAGAATTTTCCACAGCTTGTTGTGATCCACACAGCATTAGCATAGTCAATGAAGCAGATGTTTTTCTGGAATTCTCTTGCTTTTTCTTTGATCCAACAGATGTTGGCAATTTGATCTCCGGTTCCTCTGCCTTTTCTGAATCCAGCTTCAACATCTAGAAGTTCTCAGTTCACGTACTGTTGAAGTCTCACTTGGAAAATTTTGAGCATTACTTTGCTAGCATGTGAGATGGGTACCCTATATATTTTTGCTTTAGCGACACCCAGTACAAAACCGAATATATACCGTAGCTCCTGTTCTGAAAATCTAGCAAAACCAATGTGGTCTTCCTCCTGTGTGTGGTAATGAGGGTTATATCCTCGGCTAACGATTAAAATGTTATAATAGGGCTCCTATTTCCACACCGCAACCATGACATAAGGCAGGCTAATTTCTCCCCGATCGTTCTCTGACCCACGTTATTTTCCAATATCTCACTATTAAAATTAGATCCATCCACAATTCACTGAGTCTTTTATCCTAAAATTAAGTTATGCAAACATTTCTCTTTGATTATAACACACACTTCAAACTTAATGGACATCTCATTAAAGGAAGAGAAAGGCATATTTAAGAAAGACTAATTACTAGTCACAGTCCACCATAGTCTCCCTGAGGGGTGACCAGTTTATTTCATGTGGGACACTATTACTCTTTCTGGGTTTATTGACGATGGATGAAGTAGGAGACAGATATCCCATCGTTGTTTTGTAGAGCATGGAAATTCACTGCAGAAAGATGGTTGTGCTTATAGCTAATTCACTGCCACCCCGTGCTGTCAGACCACTGACCAGGTGAGGTCAGTCTGGGTGACTTCACTGCCTCTGCCTCATTCCAGCTCCAGTCTGACATGTCTGTGTGTGCACACAACACGTTGGGGGTCTTAAACATGCAGTGACATTGGAATCAATGAACATGCCCCACTAAACACAAACACTCTGTTGTTATCCACTCAGTGTTGTCCAACTTTTTGAGACCTTGTGGACTGCAGCCTGCCAGGCTCCTCTCTCCACAGGATTTCCCAGGCAAGAATACTGGAGTAGGTTGCCATTTCCTCCTCCAGGGGATCTTCCTGACCCAGGGATCGAACCTGCATCTCCTGCGTTGGAAGGCAGATTCTTTACCACTGAGCCACCAGGGAAGCCCAAAACCATACACAAGGCCTCTATAATAACCAAAGCTTCAAATGAACACTGTTCAATTCAGTTCAGTCACTCAGTGGTATCTGAGTGACCCCATAGACTGCAGCACGCAGGCCTCCCTGTCCATCACCAACTCCAGGAGTTTAGTCAAACTCATGTCCATTGAGTCCATGATGCCATCCAACCATCTGTGGCAGGTGCTTTATTGGCGAATGACCCTTCACCCCCTCACCTTCCTCCTGTGAGCTTTCCTAAGAAAAGAAACCTGCCTGAGTCACCAAATGCGAACTTACAGCTCGCAGTGTCGGATTCAAGTGGCGCCAGGGGACAGCTATGGACCTGGGACTGCGAGGGTCCCACCTTGCTCACACAGCTCAGGATTCTGACCCTGAGGCTGTTGGTGACCCTGCCTGACAGCTGCCAGAGGTGAGAAATCCTTCACCTACAGACTCTTCCCATCCACCTACACTGGTTAATAGTCTCTCTCCTTTCACAGATATTTCCAGTGTGTGGATGCCATCCCACTATGTCCAGCTCATCCCAATGTCCAGTGATAGCTGTTTCTCTGACCATCACACCCCTGAACAGCCATGGATGCTAGACCAGCCCCTGCCACAGTGCCCCCCACTCCTCCACCCCCAAATCATCACTGGTAGAGGCTGTAATAGCCACCCTGGTCTGCTGGGGCTTCTGTAACAAAGCACCAGAAGCGAGGTGGCTTAAACCATTGAAATTTATGTTTTCTCTTCTCCCGGTTCTGGGGGCAGCGTTGGGTTCTTCTGGGGCCCCTGTCTTTGGTTTGTAGACTGTTCTGTGTCTTCACAGGGTTGTCTTCTGTGTGTCTGTGTCCTAGTCTCCTCTCTTAATGGGTACTCAGTCATATTGGACCAATGTCCCATCCTAACAATGACATTTGAACTTAATTACCTCTTTAAAGACCTTATCTCCAAATATAGTCACATCCTAAGTTCCTGGGGGCTAGGACTTCAACACGTGCCTCAGCCTGGAACGGCCTGCTGGAGTTTCCCACGGGCTGTGGCACTTCACCCATCACCAACCACGGGGGCCACACAGCTGCCAACCAGGCGAAAGGTGCTCCAACTCTGAAACCCCAGCCCCAGGTCACCCTGTCCTTGGCCGGGTTCCCTGGAGAGCAGAAACTGAGACACACATGGGGCAGAAAGAAACCTTGGGTGTTATCTGTTCAATCCATCAGTCTCATCAACACATCACGAGATCATTCAGACAGCTTGCCAGGTAAAGCGAGATTTCAAACACAAAGTGTATGCTAAGCACAAAAGCTTTCATTTCAGACATGAATTGATTGAATATCCTGAATTATATCCATTTTGATGTATCTTTATCCATAAATCTGGGCACTGCTGTCGCTGGAACATGATGTACATAGTTTCTGACAAAAAATTTCATATGCTGTGGTCATGTTTCCACTGATCCTTTGACTAAGCTTACAAGAAATAGTTTCTTATTTAGAATTAAAACCAGAGAAGCCATGAACTTTAGAGGCAGAAACATGAGATTCATTTTTAATCGACTCATAGTAATTATCAAAGAGCACAAATCAAACCAACATGTTGAAAACATTAGATTGTGCATTCTTCCCTCGAAATAAATATTTTAAGTCTGAGATTTACAAATAAAATGAAACAATATTTTTCACAGTGATATTTATTTTACTGTACTTTTCCCTCCTTGTGCCTGATGGAGAGTCGAGTTTTTAAATGTGGCATTTTTCACTTCCTATCTGCTTTTTTTTTTTTTTCCCGAAAATAACTCTGCTCAACTTTCGGATGAAATATCAACTTTTATCAGATGATCCAAGACACAAGTGGATTTTGAACTTCAGCCCAGGGAAGGAAGGCTATCTCTATGAATTTCATCACCAGAGAGGAAGGGGAGGAAAAAAGGACTTCTGGCAGAACTTTCCCAAGCTGTTGCCAGGAGCCACAGAAAGCTCACTTGTATTGCAAACCCATTATAACATTATAAAATAGTTTTACGAATTCAAGGTAATTTATGAATGGTTAACTACAGAAAGGCAGGAGCAATTAAGGTTACGTGAGTCACAGGGTGTTTTTCTAAAGTGTTAGATTCTAGTGGTGTCAGATCTATGTGTATGTAAATGCAGGCCCTCAATCACAAAAACATGCCTAGATGTGAAATTTTAGCTGCTTGTATAGTAAATGTTTGTAAAACTAGTTTTACCTGAAATCCAGAGAAAATACTGGTGAAATATTTGCTGAAATTTTAATTGCTTCAATCGGTGGCACAACCTCCTGTGTATACATCTATAATGCAAAGATAGATGTATCTCTATGTAAAGATAAAGTAAAGATTTTATCTTTAGGATCCTTTCATGAACCCAGGCTCATTCCAGATTAGGGTGGATTTTCACAGGTGTTTTGAGGTTTTATAACTCTTCACTAAGGCTGCATCACCTTCCCCAAATCATCCCCCAGAACCACCCTACCTTACTAATGTTTAGTCACTTCAGTTCTGCCCGACTCTTCAGCTGTGACTCAATGAACTGTAGCCTTCAGGGTCCTCTGTCCATGGAATTCCCCAGGCAAGAATATTGGAGTGGGTTGCCATGCCCTCCTCCAGGAGATCTTGCCGACCCAGGGATCAAACCCACGTAAACCAGGTCAAATTTCCTTATATTGACTTCCCATGATGGATAGTTTCCACTTGTATCTATTGGGAAAGAAAGCTAATGAAATTCAGAACTCAGTCCATTTAGGTCTGGATTTTGCGTAAAAGTGCTGGGTAAGCAAGATGGCATGCATCTCCCTTCATCTATATTTCTTTTTGTAAGAACAGGACTACTAAAGTTTGACTATACTTCAAAGTATTGCACCCAAGGATCTTTAAGTTGGTCTATGCTCTGAAAAACATGACACAAGATGCCCCTTATTAGCGATTCAATCCAATTAGTGTTCTCCTTTTACTTAAAAATTAATCTCTAATTGTACATCAGATATCTGTGAAAAATCATGAACTATTGTAGCCTCTTTTAGCAAATCTTCAGGAAAATATGTCTACTGGAGTTGGGTTATAGAGTAAATAACCATATTAGAGGCCAAGGGCTCCCTTCAATGAACTCTGTAGAACTAACTTTCCTTGATCATTAAAAACAGTCTGCCTTTGTAGCAATTTTACATCCTTGGTGAATGTAGCCCTTTTATGAAGCAGCTCCACTGAAGTATCTTTGATTTGATATTTTATTGAGAATTGAACAGAACTAGGACATGTTTTCTGTAGGGCTTATGCTACAATACACCCAATGAGTGCAAATTCACTGATTTCATTTTATTAAACATAATCAGTAATGAGTTTCGAGTAAACAAAACAGAAGCCACTCTTTCATGTCTAGTGGGAATACTCTGAGTTTGTTTTAAATTTTAATTAATCAAGATTTCCATACAAGGGATAAAGTGTTTATGATTTTTCAATGAATATTTATGAAAGCTCATTGTCCAAAATTCACAATCATTCATTCAGACTCATTAAAAACCTTCATGAATATTTCACCCAAAACAGAGATCATGAACTGAAGCACTTTGTCATCCTTTCAAGGGCCACGTAAAGAACATCCATGAAGGTAAACCACACATATGTTGGTGAGCATCAGTATTTCTTCCTTTGGGACATATGTTGCACCTCTTTACTTGGGATCAGCAGTGTTTTAGGCCCCATCTGTCATGTTAGCAAGAGGTGTTCAATACTAATACTGAGTTTACAGGTGACAGTTACCAAATCCTGAAACACTGATGAATTAATTTTACAATCTAGAAGTCAGAAGTCAAACGTCATTATCAAATGACAAACTAAGATGAGAATGAATTTTCCAGCAAGTAGAGCCACGTCACAGCTATTTACAGAGTGGCTGCTATGTGTCAGGCACCAGGCTACTATTTTTAATTTTGAGAATCCTGTGGACTCAGTGAAGGCTCCTGAGGATTAACAGAATGTCACATCTCTGTCTACAACAGAACGGAAAGTAGGAGTTGATATCACAATGGCATTTTCAACAGACATCTGGTGTTTATCACCCATGGACACTAGTCTTTCACGGATATGGTTCTACAAGGAGGTGAAACTCAATATTCTGAATCCTCAGCACTCATAAAACTCAGATTTGCTTACTGTTCATTCCTCCTAAGGTGTTTTTTAAGCATGTACTATGTAGCGGGTATCTCACTATGCTGACACGTATGGTAGCCAAGACAACATCCTTGATCTCATGGATGCTAGGAAGTAAACTAGTATAATTCCTAGCAGGGAAACATACTTCAAGCAAAAAACAGATAACTAAGCAGGCAGGATGTTCCCTGGTGACTCAGATGGTAAAGAATCCACCTGCAATGCAGGAGACCCAGGTTCAATCCCTGGGTCAGGAAGATCCCTTGGAGAAGGAAACAGCAACCCACTCCAGGATTCTCGCTTGGAGAATCCCTTGGACAGAGGAGCCTGGCGGGCTAGAGTCCATGGGGTCACAAGAATAGGGCACCAGTGAGCAACTAACACTTTCAGGTTTTCACAAGCAGGCAGAGCACTGGGAGCTGATTTAGGTGAGGTAGAGAGAACAGCCTCTCTGAGAGGGTGAACCAGGCAGAGTCTGAGTGAAGGAGCTGACTCATGCCTGGCATCAGGGTGAGGGCAATCTCAGACAAGCTCAGGAAGGGGGCGGCCGTAGTCGGGGTTTAGGGTCAGGACGAGACGTTTCCCAAACAGAAAACCCAAAGAGATCATCTCATTTTAGGAAAATTCAATGACTTCAGTCTTACACGTATTTGTTTATTCTTTTCTTTATTACTCTGTGTTCTTTTTTCTTGCCGAGTAGCATTCCGACATGTGACTTTACCACACTGTGTGTGTCCGTTCTCCTGTTGACAGACATTTGGGGGTTTCTAGTGTGGGATTATTGTAAGTAAAGTTGCTAAGAACACATGTTTACAAGTCTTTTTGTAGACAAGTGTTTTCATTTCTCTTGGGTAAATACTTTAGGGGTGGAACTGCCAGGTCATGTGTTTAACTTTATAAGAAGCTGCCAAACAGTTTTCTAAAAATGGCTGTAAATTTTCACTCTCTTGCCAACAATGTGTGAGAGCCTAGCCCAGGGAAGGCTGTGCTCGCAGCGTGTGTCTTTGTCGGGGCTCACCATCACCCGTCCTGCTGGGGTGAAATGGTGTCTAACGATGCTTCTCTTCTGTATTTTCTGATAATTGATGATGTCGAGCATCCCTCCCTCTGCTTCCTGACAACATATTTTCTTTTGTAAAAAGAAAGCATCAGTTCAAGTTTGTATGTGTTGCATTTGGGTTATTTGCCCTTGGTTATTGACTTGTAGGAGCAAGCTTTTATTCTGAACACAGTTTTCTCTCCTTCATGAATATTTCCTTTCGTTCTGTGTGCTGCCTTACAATTTTTCTTAGTCATGTCTTTTGGTGGGCTGAAGTTTTTAATTTTGTTGAAGACCAGTTAATCACTTTTTTTTTTTAGTTTTTTATTTTTTAAATTTTAAAATCTTTAATTCTTACATGCATTCCCAAACATGAACCCCCCTCCCACCTCCCTCCCCATAACATCTTTCTGGGTCATCCCCATGCACCAGCCCCAAGCATGCTGCATCCTGCGTCAGACATAGACTGGCGATTCAATTCACATGATAGTATACATGTTAGAATGTCATTCTCCCAAATCATCCCACCCTCTCCCTCTCCCTCTGAGTCCAAAAGTCCGTTATACACATCTGTGTCTCTTTCCCTGTCTTGCATACAGGGTCGTCATTGCCATCTTCCTAAATTCCATATATATGTGTTAGTATACTGTATTGGTGTTTTTCTTTCTGGCTTACTTCACTCTGCATAATCGGCTCCAGTTTCATCCATCTCATCAGAACTGATTCAAATGAATTCTTTTTAACCGCTGAGTAATACTCCATTGTGTATATGTACCACAGCTTTCTTATCCATTCATCTGCTGATGGACATCTAGGTTGTTTCCATGTCCTGGCTATTATAAACAGTGCTGCGATGAACATTGGGGTACATGTGTCTCTTTCAATTCTGGTTTCCTCGGTGTGTATGCCCAGAAGTGGGATTGCTGGGTCATAAATAGACATTTCTCCAAAGAAGACATACGGATGGCTAACAAACACATGAAAAGATGCTCAACATCACTCATTATTAGAGAAATGCAAATCAAAACCACAATGAGGTACCACTTCACACCAGTCAGAATGGCTGCGATCCAAAAATCTGCAAGCAATAAATGCTGGAGAGGGTGTGGAGAAAAGGGAACCCTCCTACACTGTTGGTGGGAATGCAAACTAGTACAGCCACTATGGAGAACAGTGTGGAGATTCCTTAAAAAATTGCAAATAGAACAGTTAATCACTTTTAAAAAGCAGGTTTTGTGTTTTTTTGTATTCTAAGAAGTCTGTGTGTAGCCCAAGGTGGTAAAGATATTTTTCTATTTAGGTGTTGAATACCTTTATATTTCAGGTTTAGATGTAAAGTCCATCTAAAATCATTTTTATTAAACATTTATTTTAAATTATGTACTTTCATATATGCTGGATTATCTTCTTTGGTTAAATTTTTAAATGTCTGATGATAAGATGACATTTATGACTAAGTGTTGCAGGTTTGGGGCCTAAAATATGATACCCCTTTGATACAAACACATTTCTAATCAATACCAAGTGACTGGTCGTTTTGTAAACTGAGTGTGACTGAATTAGAAAATATTTCACTCTGTACCTTTGAAATTTAAGAAAAGAAAACTTCTGTCTCACAGTAGTACTTCTCAAAACTTTGTTTTTGCTGATGATAATCATTCTTTGTTATGGAGCGATTCAAACCTGCCCTTCACCTACCATTTTCTTTCTTGTTCCCTTCTTCTACTCTGTGTTTCCGTTTGGTGCTTAGAGTTTTTGAGCTACCTGCTTCATGAACATGCTAGTTATTTCATGTATGGATGCTTCTGGGAACTCTCAGAGAGCCAAGGCTGAGTTAGGAGAGCAAAAAGTGTAACTGTTGTTGCTGAGTCACTCAGTCGTGTCTGACTCTCTATAACCCCATGGACTACAGCACTCCAGGCTCCCCAGTCCTTCACTATCTTCCAAAGTTTGCTCAAACTCATGTCCATTGAGTCGGTGATCCCATCCAACCAACTCATCCTCTGTCGTCCCCTTCTCCTCCAGCCTTCAATCTTTCCCAGCATCAGGGTCTTTTCCAATGAGTCAGCTCTTCACATTGGGTGGCCAACGTATTGGAGCTTCAGCATCAGTCCTTTCAATGATTATTCAGGACTGATTTCCTTTAGGATTGACTAGTTTGATCTCCTTGCTATCCAAGGGCCCTCAAGAGTCTTCCTCCCAACTGAGGAGCCAACGAGGCATGAACCTCTGACCCTGATCTAGCAACAGAAGGGAGCTCAGGGAGGCTTGCCCCTTCCTGTCCGAGGTCCTGGTGACAACGTCAGGCAGAACTCAGTGACCTGGGTCTCCTCTCCCCACGGAAGCTGACACCCTCCTCTGCCTCCTGCATGGGGGACAGATCCAGGAGCTGCTCTGTCCCTGTGTCCCCACTGTGGTCCCTGAGCCAGGTGGCAGGACAAGAGAAAGGAATAGAGTTCTTCCTAAAACGTGCCTGTTGTTCCATTAAGGATGAAAAGTCAGTTCCTAAATGATGCTAGGACAACTGGTAGAAAAACTGGCCTCGACCCCAGGCATCAGAAGATCAAAACGGGTAGTTAAATCAATAATTCAGAAAGGTCCCTGGGTTGATACAAGCCAAGATGCACATAAAAATAGACATGAAGGGTGGAAGCTGCTGGCTCCCACAAGAGTGAAGTGAGAGCCAAGTCTACGCAGGGTAGATGTGGAGATGGGGGCCGTAACCAGGGGACTGGACAAGGCAGTTGTACCCTACGGAGACTAGGTTGTATTGGCCTCTCCAGGCCAGGCCCCTTGACATGACAATGAAAGGTTTGCCAAGAAACAAGAGGTGAAGATAGTGGTGGGGTGGGGGCTGTGGCTGACCCAGGGACAGTAGGAAGGAGGGTTACAGTGGGTTCTAACCCCCAGCAAGGGGACCCTGGAGGGCAGCTTGCAGTTCAATTCCCCAGGAATCTCTAGAAAGAACAGAACACAGACATGAGATGGGGGGTCTGAAAACATGGGGTTAATCACTGTTCATGGAGCGGCCACACGTCCCCGTAACAACCCACCACCACCATACCAGATGCAAAGGGCTGGTGGAGCAGCCTTGACCCCAACCAGCCGTGTTCCTCTAGCAGCAGCCAGGTTAGCTCAGGGGGTCTGACACCCAAAATGGCCCACCCACACGGTGGTAACTGGGGCACCCCACTCCCCCAAGTGAGTCTGCTCTGACACAGCGCCCAGCAGTCCATTCAGCCCCATCCATCCAGGCAGCACCAGAAGACACCTCTGCTCCTGGATCTAGCCTAGGAGGCAGGCGCTGCTGGCATCTCAACACATAAGTCAGACTGTAGGCATCCTCGACTGACTGACTAACACATCCTTGAGAACTACTGTTTACCTAGCATGGATGGGAAGCCCGAGTTCCACTGGCATCTGTAGGCAGTCATCTTTCAGGCTCTGGATTAGGGATGAGCTGCCCGTGGTTTGCATGTGTGTGATTTTTCTATGCCAGTTCCATTCTTGAGAGAGAGATTAGCAAGTTTGGAAACTGTATATAATTATAATAAAATAATATAAATATTAATATTGTTATATAAACATCCTTATTATACAAAAATGAGAGTAAATATATATTTATACTAAAATAAATCTTTTTCCCAGAAAATGCTGCACTACTAATTATACAACCTCAGACTTTGACCCGTTGCTGCCATTTGAAGGAGGGACCCATGAGCTGTGGAGTTCAGGGTCACAGGCGGCCCTGCAGCATCTCCAGGCAGCTCTCACGTGTGGGCTGTGAGACACTCACAGTCCAGGCAGGAGGAAGGTAGATTTACTTGGTTTCTAAAGATCCACTAGACGGAGAGCAGGGCAAAGCAGTGAGTGGGCAGAGCTTGGAGACTGTGTTCATGGACATTGTGTGTGTGTGCATGTGTGTGTCCGCGTGTGTGTGCATGTGTGTATATGTCTGTGTGCGTGTTTGCCTGACTCATGTGTGTATATGTGTGTGTGTGCACTCATGCCTGTGCTTTCTTTGCATGGAACATATCTAGAATTCACACAAACAGAACTAACTGAAAAGAAGAGAAACTGCTTTACTCTTTTCGTCAGTATAATATCTGTGAGAAGCAGAATGAAAAAGAAACAGACCCAGCTGCTCCCATGAGTTCTTTGTGCCAGAGATGAACCAGGCGGACCTGCCTGGTGAGCAGAGGGTCAGGGACGCAGCAGGGACTGCCTGGACGGAGGGTGGTTTCCAAACCACACCTGTGGTCACCACTGTCGGAACAGAGCCCTCATATCAAGATGGGAGGTCACCCCGCGACCTGCCTGTGGTGTCTCACAGCTCCCCTCTGCCCAGTCTCAGGGTCCACACTTCTCCATACTGCATAACTGCCCTCCTCACCTCGGGAGCTCCTGGGGCCTCAGAGAGACTACAGCTCACAGCTCAAGACTCCATCGTGACAATGCCACTTCCTCCAGGAAGCCTCCCCCGACTTCCTGCCCCCAGAGCTGAGGAGGCTCTGTGTGTCCACTGTCTTGATAGCCATTAACATCGGCTGCAAGCATCAGGCTCTCAGGGGCAGACCTTTCTGCTTCCCAGGACTTCCACAGCCAGCACACCTGTCCCCTCAGGGCAGAGTGAGTGAGTTAAAGTCTCTCAGTCGTGTTGACTCTTTGTGACACCATGGACTATACAGTCCATGGAATTCTCCAGGCCAGAATACTGGAGTGGGTAGCCATTCCTTTCTCCAGGGGATCTTCCCAACTGAGGGATCAAACCCAGGTCTCCCTCATTGCGGGTGGATTCTTTACCAGCTGAACCACCAGGGAAGCCCAAGAATACTGGAGTGGATAGCCTATCCCTTCTCCAGAGGATCTTCCTGACCCAGGAATCAAACCAAGCTCTCCTGCCCTGCAGGTGGATTCTTTACCAGCCAGCTACCAGGGAAGCCCAAGCCCCAGGGCATGAATATCAGCAAAACAAGGAGACAGAAGCCCAGGAAACAGAGATCAACCAAGGGGACAGGGTGGTAGGGGAGAGGGAAGGGGTGTCTGAACGGTTGCCACAGAGACGAAGCAGGTTTTGGGGTCAGCATCACAGGACAGAGGCCCAGTCACCCTGCTGAGTCCTGTCCACGGGCTAGGAAGCTTCTGGGCCAGGTGGCAGGCAATAGTCCCTTTCATGTTTATAAAAAATATTCAACCACCGTACTTTGTCATAATAGTTAAGCAAATATCACAGGCCCACCTATATATAATGCAAATAATTTTAAAGATTTCACCTACTACAGAATAGATTTTTGGATCAAGTTAGAATATTTTCCCTTTTTAACAATTCCAGGCCAACTGTAAACCCATACCACCCTCTGCTGGTCATTGTGTGCCTACTATGAAAATGCATGTGGACCTGGTCTGTAGAGAAGTATCAATAACCTCAGATACCCAGATGATACCACCCTTAAGGCAGAAGGCAAAGGGCCTCTTGATGAAAGTGAAAGAGGAGAGTGGAAAAGTTGGCTTAAAACTCAACGTTCAAAAAACTAAGATCACGGCATCCAGTTCCATCACTTCGTGGCAAATAGATGGGGAAACAATGGAAACAGTGACAGATTTTATTTTCTTGGGCTCCAAAATCACAGCAGATGGTGACTGCAGCCATGAAATTAAAAGACGCTTGCTCCTTGGAAGAAAAGCTATGACCAACCTAGACAGCATATTAAAAAGCAGAGACATTACTTTGAGACAAGGATCCATCTAGTCAAAACTATGATTTTTCCAGTAATCATGTATGGATGTGAGAGTTGGACTATAAAGAAAGCTGAGCACCAAAGAACTGATGCTTTTGAACTGTGGTGTTGGAGAAGACTCTTGATAGTCCCTTGGACTGCAAGGAACACCTGAGTTCTGTTCTTGACTTCACTGCTAGCTGATGGCCTCTGACAATGTAAATGAATCTGATCAATAAACCAGTCCATCCTAAAGGAAATCAGTCTTGAATATTCACTGAAAAGACTGATGCTGAAGCTGAAAATCCAATACTTTGGCCACCTGAAGCAAAGAACTGACTCGCTGGAAAAGACCCTGATGCTGGGAAAGTTTGAAGGCAGGAGGAGAAGGGGGTGACAGAGGATGAGATGGTTGGATGACATCACTGACTCGATAGGCTTGAGTCTCAGCAAATTCCAGGAGTTGGTGATGGACAGGAACGCCTGGCACGCTGCAGTCTATGGGGCCTCAAAGAGTCAGACACGAATGAGCGACTGAACTGAACTGAACTGAACTGAACTGAGTCTGTGAAGAACCCAGCATTCCCCAGAAAACAAACTATTTTTCCCGCAGTGAATGAGCTGTTTCCTGAAACTTATTTTCCAACAAACAATATTTTCAAATTTTTATTTTTATTTCTTTAATTTTTAAGCAGAGCTAGTTACTTAATGGTAATCTTAGAATATTTTTAGACTATTTATCTTAGAATATTTTTATCTTTTATCTTTTTATAATCTTAGAATCTTTCTTGGAATATTTTTATCAAAATGTCACTGATAAAAAGTTAAAACAATAAAATATGTGCACTAGAACTTTTCTCAAATTAAACATATTTTAAACTTTTTTAAAATATTAAATTTTAAAAACTTTTTTAAAATATTAAACGTATTTTAAACTTTTTCATTTCATGCTTTTTATTTTCCATTTAATATATTTTCACACATGAACATAATTCTAAGATAAGGCTATAACCAAGACATGCCATGCATTTCACTGATTCTCTAGATAGACTGCACCACCAAAATGGATGGATTTAACTCACTAATTTATTTTTTCTCTTTCTTTTTCATTTTTTAAATTATGAAAATATTTACATGTTAGAGTTTGATAAAGGTATCACAGACAACTGAAACAGAAAGTAACAGGCAGCCGGAATTTGAAAGTCATAGATCAGCTTGCTTTCTAAGAACGTGACCTCAGGCAGATATTTACTGTAACTCAGCCTCAGCTTCCTCATCCTCAGACCACAGGTAGCACGGGATCACTGCATCATTATTCTGAGTAATAACGCATGTTTCACAGAGTGTGACGCTGCCTGCAGTCACCCAGCCTCTTCTCGTGAAGAGCTGGGGCTCAGGAGCTGCCACCTCTTCCGTCTTCCTTGTCTGAGCAACAGTTCTCATGGGTGTACCTTCCAAAACTGGCACATGCTAGGCTCTCAATAATACTGCTGGTGAGTGGATATTTTTAGTAAATGATGGCTGCAAGTGGAGAGATTTTAGCATATTCTGGGGTCTGTGGCCAGCCCAAATGCTTTTCTCATTCAACACATTAAAGGAGTTCTAATGGAAACAAAACATGAAACTATGAATTTATGGCATTGTTCCCAAAAGCAGCGGAATATATAATGCATCTTTCTTAGTCTTTGTTTGGTTTCCATGGAAACAGCTGTGGCAGGTGAGATTGCTATGTATTTATCACAGACAGTTACCTCTATTACTTCTATTTCCTTGATGTAGAAATAAGAGAACAGTTCAGAGGACAGGGATGTGGAGAAGAATATCCGTACCTACAGGTGACGAGTGCCTCACATGCCTCACGATGTCCACTCATTACCTGCAGGCCCGCGCCCAGCGCTGCTCCATCTCCACCTCTCCACTAAGTGCCCTGCCTCCGAGGGCAGGTGACTGTCTCAGCTGACTGTATCCTCACGGGGTTTCTGCTCGAGGAGACTTTGTATTTAGGGCAGCCGAGTCCGAGCTCGCCAGGGAAGGGTCAGTAACCCTGGCTCTGTTACACAGTTAATTTGAATGCTTAAAAAAGATCAGTGAAAGCAAAGGTCTCTTAATCTTCTTTGAAACAAATGGAAAGAAAAAACTGAAAATACACAGATTCATGCGAGTGGGCTACACATAGAAATAATCATCGACAGCACAGTCTGAGGGATTTCAGGCCCTGCCTCTGTCCTAAAGCCCCACACATATCACCTCATGCATCTTATCACATCCTGTAGAGGTTTATTATCTCTATTTCATTCTAGCGATGATCATAGAAGAAATATGGCATGTGTCTTAATAAAATAAGCTTTGTGATCAGAAACACCTGGGTTCTGTTCTTGACTTCACTGCTAGCTGATGGCCTCACACAACTTAAATGAATCTGATAAACCAAGATTTAAATTGTAATATCCGTTTTCTCTGCTACTAAAGACACATCAGCTGTAAAACAACAGTGTACCTCGTGGATGGCAGTGTGGCTGCGGGAACTCGCCCGCAAACCACCTCTGAACACAAATGGCTTGGGTTTCATAGCTGGAAGCTTGGCATTTGCATCAGGAGCCATGAACACATTTGTACCCCTTGGCCTAATGATTTTACCTCTAGAACTGTTTTCTGTGTCATCAAACGTATTCATTGTAGCATCATTTGTAACACTGAACATCCAGAAACAAACAATGTCCACAAACAGAAGATACTAAAACACCTAAGGATCTGTCCCTGTGATGGAATATTGCGTGTGTGTGTTATTTGCTCAGTCATGTCCAACTCTTTGCAACCATGGAATATTATGTAGCTATTTACATTACAGTCCTGAGGAAGATTTAATAACAGGAAAATCCTTAGGTTGCAATGCTAAATAGAAGAGCAGAACACAGTTCTGCTGGACATTATTATTTCACAACATATGCAATATGTATAGAAAGAAGTTTGATAATTAATACAACAAAGTGTTACCAAAGGCTCTGTTAGAGTGCTAATAGCAATATAACAAATTTTTCTCCATTTCCCACATCTTTCAAAAACTGTATATTCTTTTTAACAATGTAACATAATTTATTTTTTATAAATATAATAGTAGCCTTTTTTTCTTTTCCAAGGATCTGCAGTAACACTATTACCTTTAGGGGAAAACATACTTGATCAATTTAAAAGCTGGCATTTTTCAGCCTTTAACAAAACCTCCAAGAAATAAAAAACAATACATCCAGAAAATATGATATCACTGGGCTGCTTCACATGGGTATCAAATAGTTTAGGATCTCTTAATACATCAAAAGATTACAGTAAAATAAAAGAATAAAGAAACCAAAATGTAAGAGGAAAAAAAAATGTTACTTTTAAAGTGTTACAGTTCTCCAGTCTTTGGAAGGACGGATGACTTCATATTAGACAGCTGGGACAGCCTTCATTAAAGCTGTGACTTACAGTTGGAACCCACCGAGTAGTGTGTTCATTTGCTTAAAAGGCAAACAGAGAAACTCCAGGGCCAGCGGTTCTGCTAAGCCTGCTGTGCGTCCAGCTGATAAGCTGAAAATAAATTGCATAGTGTTTGGGGAGCCCATTCCTTCCAAGCATCTCGCATTCCTTCTAGGGGGATGAACGCGCAGGGATTTCATCATTCTTTCAGTCTTCCTTGAACAACCCTCAAAGCCGGCCATGAACCGGGATTAGACCCAACACTTGAAAGGCTGTGATTACAATCCAGCCGAACCTGAGTAGTTTGTGGTTCCTGGACGCCAGCTCCACAGCTCCTGTCTGGGTGTGATACTCATGATATTTGTGTTTGTTTAACACAGCCTTGTTCCTTTAAGAAGACTTTTTTTTTTTAAGCTCAAAATAAAATTAAAAAAAAAAAACAATAACAAAACATTTTAACTGTGGAAGGAAAGCTGATTGAAATTGATTCCTTTGGTGGTGTCCAGTGGCTGAAGGACCCATGGGCGGTTGAACCATGAGGGACGGCTTCCTGCCCTGGTCACACGGGCACCATGGGGTGAACCACAGATACCCACGATGAAGCCTCCTCTCTCAGGACATAATCTAAACCCCAACAGAATTTAGTAGATTGTGAATAGATTACAGTCAGATCAACAGGGGGCTCAGTTGTGAGGTTGAGAAATACTACTCTTTTCTCTCCTTACGAGGTCACCACATGAAGGTCTTTGGGTCAGTTGCACCCAGATGCTGAGCAAATGGATCTCCAGGCCCTACATCCTTGCTGTCTCGTCAGGAAGCCATGAGTCATCTGCCGTGAACCATCGGATCTGCCGACAGCTGTGGTCCCCATCCACGGGACCAGCACTTCCCTGGACGGGATGTCCCTCTCACCTGGACTTCCCTCTGGCTCAGTCTCACCTCTGTTTCTATCCTAGTAACATGCTGGGTTTTCTCAAGTGCTTTTTTTCAGTATCAATTAAGATTTCCATTTGTTTCTAAATCTATTCATACATTAAGAAGAAAGAATTCAGACTTTGATTCCCTGAGACAGAATAACATCCCTAATCTTGGCTCCTATTTTATTCTGGGAAGTGCAGAGAATGAGAGAAGAGAGAAATTACAGATCATATTCCTCATTCTTATTTTGAGTTTCCTGTATTTTTCAGATTTTCAACAGCATTTTAAATAAGATAAGCATGTTCCCACCCTGAGTTTTTAACGCTGTATATAAATATTCAATGATTCTTTTATTTATACACAACACTTCAATACTAAAAAATGTTTAATTTACAGTGATCTTGTTTCATAACATAGACAAAATATGTAGTAGCATTTGGGAGATATAATTCCTATATTATACAGTTCAGCTAAGGAAAGTGTACAGCTTCATGATTATTTCCTTCTCCATTTCCTTCTCCAGGGGATCTTCCCGACCCAGGGATCGAACCCAGGTCTCCTGCATTGCAGGTAGACGCTTTAACCTCTTAGCCACCAGGGAAGCTTCATGATGATTAGTGTTGCTAAATCTGTGGGATTGTGCAGCCACCACCACGGTCCACTTGACAACATTACCCTCATCCATCTATCCTCATATCCTCATCAGCATTTATTTCCAGTTCTGTCCCACCCCCAAGCCCTTCAGCCCTGTGCATCCATGAGTATATTTTCTGCCTCTAAATATGTGCTGGGACATATCAGACAAATCGATGTTTGTTTTCATTGTTTCACAATGAAATGCCTATCCATTTATTGCAGCATTTTCTTTCTTTAAACAAGGTTTCGTAATTGTCAGAGTAAAAGTTTTCTACATCTTTTGCTAAATCTGTCCTCAAGTGTTTTATTCATTTTGGTGCTACTGTGAAGCTGCTAACTCCCTTTTCAAGCGGTTCACAGACTACTGATACTTGTATGCTGGTCTTGTATCCTGCTTCTTCGCTGGGCAGGTTCACTAGTTCTAATCACGTTGCAGGAGACTCCATAGGATTCTTTATGAGCCAGATCATGTCATCTGAAAATGGAGAAAGTTTTAGCTCTTCCTTTCTAATCTCAATGCCTTGTTCTTGCCTGACTTCCTGGCTGGAACCTCCATACAATGTTGAGCAGAAGTGAGGAGGCTGGACATCCCTGTGCTGCTCCTGATCTTAGGGGGAATATTCATCCTTCATCATTAAGTATGTGAGCTGTGTGGGTTTCTTTTCATCAATCTCCTTTGTCATGTTGAGAAAAATCCCTTCCATGTCTAGACAGTGGCTTGTCTTTATCACACACAAGAACAAAATGTTGGATCTTATCAAGTGTTTCTACTTCATCTGTAAAGGCTCTGCTGGTAGGTGCATTTAAGTTGGAATTCCTATAACTTTTGAATGGGTTGACCACTTCTATAATAAAATTTCCTTTTTGTCTCCAGCAACATCTGAGTCTCTTGTGTGATAGTCATGTAGCCACTCTAGTTTTTTATGGGTGCTGTTTGCACATGCATGCTTTTTTCATCTTCTTCATTTCAAACTATACGAATGCTTGAATGACACGGAGATCCGCCCCTCCCCCACTGCCAAAAAAGGCACTAACTCAAATTTCCCCTCTCTGATTATAACCCTTAATCACCTCAACTTGTTGCCCTCGATTCCCTAGACTTCTTCTTAAATCTCAAAAGACTTCAGTGTATGGAGTCCTCTTGTTTTCTTTCCATCAGCCTTGTCTTTTCATTACTCTTCTCTTTAATAAATTGGTTTATTGTATCAATAATATATTTGCTGTTAGTTGATAGTATAGTAGATTTAGCTTGATGTATTAAAAGTAAAAACAACACCATAGGTGTTTATCTCTCTCTAACTAGTAAAAAAAAAAAAAGACAGCTGTCAATTACTTAAAAAAAGAAAATTATCAACATGGAATTTGTTGAATAAGTACAGAAATAACATATATATGGTCACGTTTCCTAAAGCCCACACACCTCCTCACATAGCATGTACAAACTCCAGCTTTGACAGTAAGAGCAAAGCAGAAATTAAATCTATCTCCGTAATTTATTGCAGTGTAACAAACTCTATCCCAGCAATACTCAGGCTGTAACACCTCATACTTACAACTCCAGTCCCAAGAAATAGGACCAATACTTGTATCACAGACGCACCGTCTTCATCGAGACTTTGGCAGGCATCCTTGTTATGTTTGGAAGACTCTGCCTGACCGGCATTATACCCAGATCTGAGGATGAGTCATGTCGTAACAAGGATCTACTGTACTGCTCAGGTTTGGTAGGGGAATGGCAGAGGTCTCAATAGCTTACTTTGGCTCAGCTCCACTGCCTTCGTGGGCAGCAGTGAAAACACCAACCTGAGGACCCAGGGCAGTAAGGGTGGGGACAGGACCTTATTTCAAAGAAGCCCCAGAGTTGCTTCTACCCCAGACTGTCAGAGATGTTTCAAAACAAAACAAAAAGTAACCGAGGGTCACCTGGCACCTAGAATCCTGGCACCGAAAGGCCAACGATTGCTTTCCTAAAGCAAAACTGCTGTTGGATTTGCCAGGGGTCAGCATGAAAGTCACAGTGTCAGTCATTCAGTCGTGTCTGACTCAGTGCGACCCCATGGATTGTAACCCACCAGGCTCCTCTGTCCCTGGAATTCTCTGGGCAAGAATATTGAAGTGGGTTGCCATTTCCTTCTCCAGGGATTCTTCCCTACCCAGGGATCGAACATGGGTCTCCTGCACTGCAGGCAGATCTTTCACAGTCTGAACCATCCCAGAGCTCCTTTCAAAAATATTTCTATAACAACAACAAAAAAATGTCATTTTTAGGGTGCTGTATTATGGAACTCTAACAATAATAGCTGTCATTCATTCAACGTCTCATCAGCAGGTCTGACTGTCAGAGAAGCACAGGGCATAACATTTGTGTTCAGGCTAATTGGACTCGAGTCTTGTCCACAGGACTGATGGGTGTAACTTGGGCAACTTGTGTGCAAAATGAGTTTTATTCCAACTAACTCAAGACTAGATTAAAGGGATGAGGAGAGGATTCAACAATATCTAGCACAAGGTAAGCACAGAATAAAGGGTCGCTCTTAATACTCTGCTCTGTGCTGAGCACTATAGTTAGCACCTTACACACATCTCAAGTCCTTACAACAGCTCTGAGAGACAATCATCAATATTCTCATTTCACTAAAGAGTAAATGAGGATGAAATAATTAGCCTGAGGTCACTCAGCTACTATGTGACACTAGTCATTACTCAAATCCAGACCTATTGAACTTCAAAGTCTGCGAACATTTCTAACTGGAAAACTGCATAATTTAATGGGCACTCGGGCTGGGTCATATTATTCTTTATTGTACCCTTAACCAAACACAATTACCCCAGTCTGCATAAGGGCTGTTATTGTCTGATTTCCAAATACTCAGAGGTCAATAAATGGTCGATCTGCTAATATTCAGTGTAAAAGCCAGTAGACTTAGTGTTAGAACAACTGCCATGTGTATGAAGTCTAGTTCTCAGTCTCACCAGCTGTGAAATAATAAATTATACCTGTCCTAGACAGTTGTTATGAGATGGAAATAAGATTCATAAATATAGTTAGTGCAATTCTTGGCTAAAGGTAGGCACTCATTAGTGTTTATTTTTTAAAAAAAGAATATATATGCATGTTCTTATAAGGATATAACAGAGAATGCAATAGCAACCCACTCCAGTATTCTCGCCTGGCAAATCCCATGGATGGAGGAGCCTGGTGGGCTGCAGTCCATGGGGTCGCTAGGAGTCGGACACGACTGAGCGACTTCACTTTCACTTTTCACTTTTATGCGTTGGAGAAGGAAATGGCAACCCACTCCAGTGTTCTTGCCTGGAGAATCCCAGGGATGGGGGAGCCTGCTGGGCTGCCGTCTTTGGGGTCACACAGAGTCGGACATGACTGAAGCGACTTAGCAGCAGCAGCAGCAGCAGCAGCATAAGGATATAAAATCCATACGAAAGAGGGAAGAAAAGAGAAAGAAGGAAAGAGAGCAAGGGAGGGAAGGAGGGAGATGGGCGGGAAGGGATCCCGTTCTGCTCATCCTGACCCTTGACCACCAGGAGGCACCAGCCCGGAGAGATGCCTCCAGGTGTCTGTTTGCATCAAGGACCAGAAGCCTCCAGGGGAAAAACAACCAAAGGGTCAAATCTGAAGGCTGCTGGTTCAAGGCTGCAGCAGAGAGGCCTTTTGGCCTCGAGCACTGCATTTGTCAAGGGCTTGTTGTCTGATCAGGCCCCACATCCTCACATCTCTGTTCTGGGTCCCAGGGTGGGAGATGAAGTCAAGTGTATGGGAAAGGCAAGGCTGTGGGAGACCCAGGGCCAGGGATTGCTGCTCTATCCTGTCCTTCGTGTTATCCAGGAAGTGGAGACCAAGGCAAGTCCGGGTGAGGTCCCAGCTCCTGGGAATGGACACCATCTAACAGGACACACCTGACATGGATGGACAGGAGCTGAGGGTGGTCTCAGGGGGTTCAGGAAGGGCTTCCGCAGCCTATGGGCATGGTCAGCCACCTTGGTGGTCAGAGACGGAAACACAGCCATCAAGATGGAGAAGCACCATGACACCCAGGACTCCAGGCAGGAGCTGGGGCCCCTGAGAGGAAGCCTGTGTACGCGGCTGGTGGGACAAAGCAGGAGAACTGCTCTTCAAGTGCTTCTATTCAAACCCCTTTTTATCCCCAGGCTGACAGAGCTTGAGAAAATGTAAGTCCCCTAGAAACAAAGGATTTATAATGGATCATCTTTAATTGTCCTTTCCAAGTTAAAAACTGACTTTTCCTCACCTGAATGTACCAGCCATCATGTTGAGGCTTCGTTTGAGTGGTTGGTCTACCTGGACTGATTGTAGGTGTATCTGGTGAAATATCTTGAAAATACACAAATTTCAGGGTTGTTATGGAAAAATGATGATGATGAAGATAAAGGTAAGCACAGCACTTCCTATGATTTCCAGGTTACAATTTGTTAAGCTCACTTTGGAATCCATTTGACTCACTGCTAGTGGAAATGGCTAACATCTCTATTCCAAGTATCTGAGGAAATGCCCCACATTCAAGAACAAAGGAGAAGCCCCAGCAAGATGGTAGGAGGGGCAAAATCGCATTTAGAATCAAACCCATACCCACCAGAAATGCTCAGAGGGCTCAAATTTGTGTGCACCAGGACACAGAGACCCCAGAGAGACTGAGACAGAACTGTGTCTGAGTGTCTCCTGTGGGGTACAGGTCAGCAGTGGACTGCTGCAGGGGCAGGGGCTCTGGATGCAGCAGAGCTGGGTATGGCATAAGCCCTCTTGGAGGAGGTTGCCATTAACCCCACCATAGAGCCACCAGAACTTACACAGGACTGGGGAAACAGACACTTGGAGGGCACAAACAGAACCTTGTGTGCATCAGGACCCAGGAGAAAGGAACAGTGACCCCACAAGAGACTGACCCAGACTTGCCCATAAGTGTTCAGGAGTCTCTGGCAGAGGCTTGGGTCAGCAGCGGCCTGCTGCAGGGATAGGGGCGCTGAATGTAGAAGTGCATGCGTGGGACCTTTTGAAGGAGGTCACCATTATCTTCATTACATTCACCATACTTTGGCCCCAGGTAAATAACACGGACAGAATGTGGTCCACTGGAGAAGGGAATGGCAAACCACTTCAGTATTCTTGCCTTGAGAACCCCATGAACAGTATGAAAAGGCAAAATGAGAGGATACTGAAAGAGGAAATCCCCAGGTCAGTAGGTGTCCAATATGCTACTAGAGATCAGTAGAGAAATAACTCCAGGAAGAATGAAGGGATGAGCCAAAGCAAAAACAATATCCATTTGTGGATGTGACTGGTGATAGAAGCAAGGTCCAATGCTGTAAACAGCAATATTGCATAGGAATTTCGAACGTCAGGTCCATGAATCAAGGAAAATTGGAAGTGGTCAAACAGGAGATGGCAAGAGTGAAGGTCAACATTCTAGGAATCAGCGAACTAAAATGGACTGGAATGGGTGAATTTAACTCAGATGACCATTATATCTACTACTGCGGGCAGGAATCCCTCAGAAGAAATGGAGTAGCCATCATGGTCAACAAAAGAGTCCAAAATGCAGTACTTGGATGCAATCTCAAAAACGACAGAATGATCTCTGTTCATCTCCAAGGCAAACCATTCAGTATCACAGTAATCCAAGTCTATGCCCCAACCAGTAACAATGAAGAAAGCTGAAGTTGAACGGTTCTATGAAGACCTAAACAAGACCTTTTAGAACTAACATCCCAAAAAGATGTCCTTTTCATTATAGGGGACTGGAATGCAAAAGTAGGAAGTCAAGAAACACCTGGAGTAACAGGAAAATTTGGCCTTGGAATGCGGAATGAAGCAGGGCAAAGACTAATAGAGTTTTGCCAAGAAAATGCACTGGTCATAGCAAACACCCTTTTCCAACAACACAAGAGAAGACTCTACACATGGACATTACCAGATGGTCAACACCGAAATCAGATTGATTATATTCTATGCAGCCAAAGATGGAGAAGCTCTATACAGTCAACAAAAACAAGACCAGGAGCTGATTGTGGCTCAGATCATGAACTCCTTATTACCAAATGCAGACTTAAATTGAAGAAAGTAGGGAAAACCACTAGATCATTCAGGTATGACCTAAATCAAATCCCTTGTGACTACACAGTGGAAGTGAGAAATAGATTTAAGGGCCTAGATCTGATAGACAGAGTGCCTGATGAACTATGGACAGAGGTTCGTGACTTTGTACAGGAGGTAGGGATCAAGACCATCCCCGTGGAAAACAAATGCAAAAAAGCAGAATGGCTGTCTGAGGAGGTCTTACAAATAGCTATGAAAAGAAGAGACATGAAAAGCAAAGGAGGAAAGGAAAGATATAAGCATCTGAATGCAGAGTTCCAAAGAATAGCAAGAAGAGATAAGAAAGCCTTCCTCACCAATCAATGCAAAGAAATAGAGGGAAACAACAGAATGGGAAAGATTAGAGATTTCTTCAAGAAAATTAGAGATACCAAGGGAACATTTCATGCAACGATGGGCTCGATGAAGGACAAAAATGGTATGGACCTAACACAAGCAGAAGATATTAAGAAGAGCTGGCAAGAATACACAGAAGAACTGAACAAAAAAGATCTTCATGACCCAGATAATCATGATGCTGTGATCATTCACCTAGAGCCAGACATCCTGGAATGTGAAGTCAAGTGGGCCTTAGAAAGCATCACTATGAACAAAGCTAGTGGAGGTGATGGAATCCCAGTTAAGCTATTTCAAATCCTGAAAGATGAGGCTGTGAAAGTGCTGCACTCAATATGCCAGCAAATTTGGAAAACTCAGCAGTGGCCACAGGGCTGGAAAAGCTCAGTTTTCATTCCAATCCCAAAGAAAGGCAACGCCAAAGAATGCTCAAACTACCGCACAATTGCACTCATCTCACACACTAGTAAAGTAATGCTTAAAATTCTCCAAGCCAGGCTTCAGCAATAAGTGAACAGTGAACTTCCAGATGTTCAAGCTGGTTTTAGAAAAGGCAGAGGAACCAGGGAGAAAATGGCCAACATCTGCTGGATCATCAAAAAAGCAAGAGAGTTCCCAAAAAACATCTATTTCTGCTTTATTGACTATGCCAAAGCCTTTGACTGTGTGGATCACAGCAAACTGCGGAAAATTCTGAAAGAGATGGGAATACCAGACCACCTGACCTGCCTCTTGAGAAACCTATATGCAGATCAGGAAGCAACAGTTAGAACTGGACATGGAACAACAGACTGTTTCCAAATAGGAAAAGGAGTATGTCAAGGCTGTATATTGTCACTCTGCTTACTTACCTTATATGCAGAGTACATCATGAGAAATGCTGGACTAGAAGAAGCACAAGCTGGAATCAAGATTGCCAGGAGAAGTATCAATAACCTCAGATATGCAGATGACACCACCATTATGGCAGAAAGTGAAAAGGAACTAAAAAGCCTCTTGGTGAAAGTGAAAGAGGAGAGTGAAAAAGTTGGCTTAAAGCTCAACATTCAGAAAACAAAGATCATGGCATCTGGTCCCATCACTTCATGGCAAATAGATGGGGAAACAGTGGAAACAGTGTCAGACTTTATTTTGGTGGGGGGGGGGGGGCTCCAAGATTACTGCAGATGGTGATTGCAGCCATGAAATTAAAAGACGCTTACTGCTTGGAAGGAAACTTATGATCAACCTAAATAGCATATTAAAAAAGCAGAGACATTACTTTGGCAACAAAGGTCCGTTTAGCCATGGTTTTTCCAGTAGTCATGTATATGAGAGTTGGACTGTGAAGAAAGCTGAGCACTGAAGAATTAAATCTTTTGAACTGTGGTGTTGGAGAAGACTCTTGAGAGTCCCTTGGACTGCAAGGAGATCCAACCAGTCCATTCTGAAGGAGATCAGTCCTGGGTGTTCATTGGAAGGACTGATGTTGAAGCTGAAACTCCAGTACTTTGGCCACCTCATGAGAAGAGTTGACTCACTGAAAAAGACCCTGATGCTGGGAGGGATTGGGGGCAGGAGGAGAAGGGGACGAGAGAGGATGAGATGGCTGGATGGCATCACCGACTCAATGGACGTGAGTTTGAGTGAACTCCGGGAGTTGGTGATGGACAGGGAGGCCTAGCATGCTGCGATTCGTGGGTCGCAAAGAGTCGGACAGGACTGAACTGAGCTGAACTGAAATAACAGGGAGAGAACACAGCTCCGCCCATTAACAGAAAATTGGATTAAGATTTACTGAACATGGCCCTGCCCATCAGAACAAGACCTGATTTCCCCCTCAGTCAGTCTCTCCCATTAGGAAGCTTCCATAAGCCTCTTACCCTTTTCCATCAGAGGGCAGACAGACTAGAAACCACAATCACAGAAAACTAACAATTCTGATCACATGGACCACAGCCTTGTCTTAACTCAATGAAAGTATGAGCCATGGTGTGGGGCCACCCAAGATGGACGAGTCATGGTGGAGAATTCTGACAAAACGTGGGCCACTGGAGAAAGTGAAAGTGAAGTCGCTCAGTCGTGTCCGACTTTTTGGGACTCGTGGACTGTAGTCCACCAAACTCCTCCGTCCCATGGGATTCTCCAGGCAAGAATACTGGAGTGGGAATGGCAAACCTCTTCAGTATTCTTGCCTTGAGAATCCCATGAACAGTATGAAAAGGCAAAAAGCTAGGGCACTGAAAGATGAACTCCCCAGGTCAGAAGGTTCCCAGTATGCTAGTGGAGATCAGTGGAGAACTAACTCCAGAAAGAATGAAGAGAGGGAGCCAAAGCAAAAACAACACCCAGTTGTGGATGTGACTGGTGATGGAAGTAAAGCCCAATGCTATAAAGAGCAATATAGCATAGGAACTTGGAATGTTAGGTCTGTGAATCAAGGCAAACTGAAAGTGGTCAAACAGGAAATGGCAAGAGTGAATATCAATATTTTAGGAATCAGCTAACTAAAATGGACTGGAATGGGTGAATTTAACTCAGACGACCATTATATCTACTACTGTGGGCAGGAATCCCTTAGAAGAAAGTGATGGAGTAGCCATCATAGTCAACAAAAGAGTCCGAAATGCAGTACTTTCATGCAATCTCAAAAACGACAGAATGATCTCTGTTGGTTTCCAAGGCAAACCATTCAATATCACAGTAATCCAAGCCTATGCCCCAACCAGTAATGCTGAAGCAGCTGAAGTTGAACAGTTCTATGAAGACCTACAAGACCTTCTATAACTGACACCCAAAAAAGATGTCCTTTTCAATATAGGGGACTAGAATGCAAAAGTAAGAAGTGAAGAAATACCTGGAATAACAAGCAAATTTGGCCTTAGAGTACAGAATGAAGCAGGGCAAAGGCTAATAGAGTTTTGCCAAGAGAAGGCATTGGTCATAGCAAACACCCTCTTCCAACAACACAAGAGAAGATTCTACATGTGGACATCACAAGATGGTCAATACCAAAATCAGATTGATTATATTCTTTGCAGCCAAAGAGGGAGAAGCTCTCTACAGTCAGCAAAAACAAGACCAGGAGCTGACTGTGGCTCAGATCATGAGCTCCTTATTGCCAAATTCAGACTTAAACTGAAGAAAGTAGGGAAAACCACTAGACCATTCAGGTATGACCCAAATCAAATCCCTTACGATTATACAGTAGAAGCGACAAATAGTTTCAAGGGATTAGATCTGATAGACAGAGTGCCTGAAGAACTATGAATAGAGGTTCATGACATTGTACAGGAGGCAGGGATCAAGACCATCCCCAAGAAAAAGAAATGGAAAAATGCAAAATGGCTGTCTGAGGAGGCCTTACAAATAGCTGTGAAAAGAAGAGAAGTGAAAGGCAAAGGAGAAAAGGAAAGATATACCCATTTGAATGCAGAGTTCCAAAGAATAGCAAGAAGAGATAAGAAAGCCTTCTTCAGTGATCAGTGCAAAGAAATAGAGAGAAACAACAGAATGGGAAAGATTAGAGATTTCTTCAAGAAAATTAGAGATACCAAGGGAATATTTCATGCAAAGATGGGCTCGATAAAGGACAGAAATGGTATGGACGTAACAATTAAGAAGAGCTAGTAAGAATACACAGAAGAACTGAACAAAAAAGATCTTCATGACCCAGATAACCACGATGGTGTGATCACCAACCTAGAACCAGACATCCTGGAATATGAAGTCAAGTGGGCCTTAGGAAGCATCACTGTGAACAAAGCTAGTGGAGGTGATGGAATTCCAGTCGAGCTATTTCAAATCCTATAAGGTGATGCTATGGAAGTGCTGCACTCAATATACCAGCAAATTTGGAAAACAGCAGTGGCCACAGGACTGGAAAAGGTGAGTTTGCATTCCAATCCCAAGGAAAGGCAATGCCAAAGAATGCTCAAACTATCACACAATTGCACCATCTCACACACTAGTAAAGTGATGCTCAAAATTTTCCAAGGCAGGCTTCAACAGTATGTGAATCGTGAACTTCCAGATGTTCAAACTGGATTTAGAAAAGGCAGAGGAACCAGATAGCAAATGGCCAACATCAGTTGGATCATCAAAAGAGCAAGAGAGTTCCAGAAAAACATCTGCTTTATTGACTATGCCAAAGCCTTTGACTGTGTGGACCACAACAAACTCTGAAAATACTTAAAGAGATGGGAATACCAGACCACCTGACTTGCCTCTTGAGAAATCTGTATGCAGGTCAGGAAGCAACAGTTAGAACTGGACATGGAACAACAGACTGGTTCCAAATAGGGAAAGGAATACATCAAGGCTGGATATTGTCACCCTGCCTATTTAACTTCTATGCAGAATACATCAGGAGAAATGCTGGGCTGGATGAAGCACAAGCTGGAATCAAGATTGCTGGGAGAAATATCAATACCTCAGATACGCAGATGACACCACCCTTATGGCAGAAAGTGAAGAAGAACTAAAGAGCCTCTTGTTGAAAGTGTAAGAGGACAGTGAAAAAGTTGACTTAAAACTCAACATTAAGAAAACTAAGATCATGTATGGCATCTGGTCCCATCACTTCACGGCAAATAGATGGGGAAACAGTGGAAACAATAACAGAGTTTATTTTGGGATGCTCCAAAATCACTGCAGATGGTGATTGCAGCCATGAAATCAAAAGATGCTTGCTCCTTGGAAGAAAAGTTTTGACCAACGTAGAAAACATATTAAAAAGCAGAGACATTACTTTGCAAACAAAGTTTCATCTAGTCAAAGCTATGGTTTTTCCTGTAGTCATGTATGGATGTGAGAGTTGGACTATAAAGAAAGCTGAGAGCCAAAGAATTGATGCTTTTGAACTGTGCTGTTGGAGAAGACTCTTGAGAGTCCCTTGGACTGCAAGGAGATCCAACCAGTCCACCCTAAAGGAAATCAGTCCTGAATATTCATTGGAAGGACTGATGCTGAAGCTGAAACTCCAGTACTTTAGCCACCTGATGCAAAGAACTGACTTATTGGAAAAGACCCTGATGCTAGGAAAGATTGAAGGTGGATGGAGAAGGGGACGACAGAGGATGAGATAGTTGGATGTCATCACCAACTCAATGGATATGAGTCTGGGTAAACTCTGGGAGTTGGTGATGTACAGGAAAGCCTGGCATGCTGCAGTCCATGGGGTCACAATGAGTCGGATACGACGGAGCAACTGAACTGAACTGAACTGATTCCAAGTACAAAGGGAAAAAAGCAGCACAATCCTATCCTTAAAAAAGAATGCACAGCAAATAGGTTGTTGTTCAGTCATTCGGTCATGTCCGACTTTTTGCAACCGCGTGGACTGCAGAATGCCAGGTTTCCCTGTGCCTTACCATCTCCCAGAGTTTGTTCAAACTCATGTTCATTGAGTCAGTGATGCCATCCAACCATCTCGTCCTCTGCACAAAGGACTAGCTTCCAAACTGGTTGGAATCAAGTGGGCAATGCACTAAACTTCCTGTAGGGCCCTGCAGTCACTGGGCTTCCACCCCTGTGTGGAGTCCAGCCCTGCCTCCTCCCAGCAGGTTTCTCTAGGGAGGGGCCCACAGAGGCCTGCATTTGGGGAGCCTTCCTCACAGGGCACCTACTCACTTTCTTCCGTTGCTTAACCTTGGGGCATCATCCATGTTGACTTTCAACATCATAGTGTCAAGTTGGGGCTTCCCAGGGGCTCAGAGGTGACACTTGCCAGCACGGAGTCTCCATTCTGACACAGCACGGCTTTGATCCATGTCGTGGAGACAACAGGGACAGTCGACTCTGAGCCCTCCAGAATCAGGGACCTGGCCTCGGCCTACCTGTTTAAAGGTTATGGCGACCAGAAACCTGTTTCCTTCCTCTTCCTTAGCATAACTGAACAAATATACGTCATCATCTTCTTAAGAACGGCGGGACGTTTGTGTTGTACCAGGGGGTCAGCATGGTTGTAGGGGCCCACAGGAGGGACTGGGTGGGGCTGGGGGGCCTTCCACGACCCACGTGGCCTGTCTCATGAGAACACAGGTTTGTCCGGTGCTTTGGCAGGTGTCAGGGCAGAGGAACTATGTCTCCATCTCGGAGATAGCCCCATCCTCACGTGTCATGATATCCATGAGTATCACCTACTCATGAGCCAGACCAGCCTGTTTGAAGTGCTCCCCCAAAACAGCTCAGTGTCCAGGGGAGTCTCCCTGCCAGTGATCATAAAGAGCAAACCAAAAACTGGGGTCTGGGAAGACCAGATTGAGCTGTGCTCCCTGCCCTGTAGGCTGCCCCTTACACAGAGGCTGTTCTGCTGCGGGGCGCAGGGTCCAAGTCTTCCTTTACACTCAGAACCCAAGTCTCTCTGCCCTCTCCTCCCACAAGTGAGGGTCTCTCCTGGGTGGGAGCACGATTGCCATCTCAGCAGCACCTGCTGTCTCTTGCAATCTCTGCATAGCCCCGGGACATCTGATGTGCAGGAGGAGAGGAGGTAACCGAAATTAACCATGCAGGTGGCATCCTCACGGAGGCATTAGGCCAGACCCCCTCCTGGGCTGGGGAGGACAGAGGACGGCAGGATGCTAAATGCGTAGGAGTTCTGAAGTTGAGGCTCATTCTTTCTATTGTGATGCCTTTAAAGGCTTTGGAGGAGGGTCTGCAGATGAATCACATCCCAGCACAAGGTGGCCTGGCTCTGGGCACTGTGAAGACCTCTGTGGGTGCCTTATCTGGAGACCAGCAGTGTCAGATCTAATCCCAGTGAGGCTGAGAAGGTCCACACCTGGGCAGGGCCAAGGGGCAAGGGGCAGTCCTGCCTCGGACCCCCAGTTCCCGTGCTTCAGCCCCTCCCACACTCAGTTCCCAGTCCCAATATGAGGTTTCTTCGTGATAGCCCGGATCAACCACAATCACCCTGCTCACCGACATGTAAGGGATATAACGCATCTGTAAACACCACCTGTGTTTCTACAAACCAAGTAAGCCATCGTTAGTTCAGAAAAGTTTTTTTTTAAGACAAGGTTTAAATAACAGTCTCCTGAAATTGGGGCAATTACAAAATGAGGTCAAGTTCCTGTCCTGGGTGCACAGACTGTTGGTCCACCATCGGGAGGTGACAGGCCTTGCTAGAGTCTGGAAAGGAAAGCAAGCACTCACCAGCAGGGGTCACTGTGCACCCACAGATCCCGGAGCCACGGAGCGGAGGACGAACACCCGCTCTCTGCAGTCATTCCTGTTCCTCTAACTGCAGAGTCCACAAGTACAGAGAGGACATTGGGGGCCCGGATGTCTGACCTCGAATGACACAGTAACCGCAGGGCAGCCGCCAGAGGCAAGAGGGACACGAAAACCGTAGCTGGAAATGAGGGTCAGAATCCAAGGGATTCAACACAAAATGCATCTCATGCTGCTCCCACGCTCAGCATGATTTTCTGTTTGGTGTCAGATGCACAGCATTTGTGGTGTCTCCTGACCACAACATCAGAGCCAGATGGACTCACACAGAGCCTGTGGCTGGGAGACTGGCATTGGAGGCCCCGGACACCCAGGACGGACGAACACCGACATACCACACAGGACAGAGTTCACAGACAGCACGCTTCCCCATGGTTCCTTACCCCGGTTCTCCCTTGAGCGCATGCACACACACACACACACACACACACACACACACAGAGGCTCACACTGACCTCCCTGAGCAGACACACGTGTGTACCTGAGTTCCATCCACATCCCTGGAGGAAAGGGACCCTGCTTGTCACAAAGCTCAGAACATCTTAGCAAAACCCAACAAGCATTCTGATTGTCTCCCTTCTGCCTTGGGAAATATTTGTCCCCAAATCACCATAAAAGAAATAAAGGAAGAGTACCGAACATAATTTACAGACAGAGAAACCCAGGAATCCAAGGAAACATTTACTTCTCTTTCAGGGGCTGGTTGACTTTACCTAAAGCTGAGTTCCATCATGAGTTAGAGCAACACATAGACACACAATACCATGAGGCCGCTCACGTTTGTCATTCAAACGTCAAAGTTCAGTATCACGACACTTTGTTACTGTCTAAATAGTTAAGAAGTTAGCTGCACGCTCTAATATTCTCTGGATATCACAGTCAAACCAGCGACATTCCGTGACTGCATGTCTTTCAACAGAGGTAATCCCGCCCCCGCCCACACCAGGGTAATGGCCCAAACTGAAGTCGGAAAAGACGCCGTGGTCTCAGGAGCTGGTTCTCTGCCTTGGCTGAGCTGTGGCTTCTTCTGGAGCTGGAATCACCCTGTTTCCTTAGCTCAGTATCTGTACTGCTGCTCCCATACCTGAGGACCTACCTGCGCACAAATCTTCCTGCAAAGTACACAGACCTGAGATGCACTCCCAAACCTCATGCATCTACTTTACTCCCCAAGTTGGCAAGGCAAGAATATGTCTTTCACAGAAAAGCCTGGGTCTGGGAGAAACCCCACTGGCACAGGGAGCCGTGGGGAAGGGCTGGCCCCCAAAGAGGTCACAGAGTTGTCTACAAGTCTTCTCCATCAGCTTCTTCAGAAAACAGAGCAAAGGAGAGACTGCCTGCTAAGCCACACCAGGTCCTGACTAATAAACTTTGTGATGAGTAAGGAACCAGGTGATGTGGGCCTCCCCACAGATCACAGGTAAGGCGAGGCACTCCTGCCAGTGGGACTCAGCCACGGGGTGGGTATTGTTAGAGCCCCACTTCCTCCAGGAGAACCGAGATTCTCTGGGGCGTCAGAGCCAGGGAGCCTGGACACTGCCCTCAGACCATCCACCCTCCCCTCACGTCTCTGCCCCACATCAGAGCCACCCTGAGTCTGTCCCCACTTTGTCCCTTGTCGGGGGGCACACCTGTGCCCCCAGCTGCTCCCTGACTGGGCTGTGAGTCAGTAACATCTCAGGACAAGTGTCCTTCCTCACTGTTCCTGACCACCTAAGCCATCAGCCCAGGACTGGTTTCTTGCTGAACAAGACCCAGGTTGGGAGTGTGCTGCCCCAATGACATGTGTAAGCCAGGGGTCCTTGCCTCCATGCAGGCCTCTGTGCTGGGCAGTGACTGCCCCAGTGACACATGGAAGCCAGGGGTCCATGCCTCCATGTAGGGCTCTGTCCTGGGCAGTGACTGGGCCAGTTTCTGGCCCACATGAGAGGAACCTCCACAGGTCTGACCAGAATCCCTGCAGTGGGTCTTCTCGCGGGGGGGTGTCCCAATGGTCCCCTCCATCCTGCCATCCTCACCAGCCCCAAGGTGTCTCAGCGGGGCACCTGTGCCCTGACTCACCTGGGGCTGGCCCTTCCTGCAGCAGAGCGGACCTCACACAAGCCTGGCAGACCTGTGCAAGAACACGCCTCAGACAGGCTCCTGACACCCTCGCAGCCCAGCACGTCCCGGCTCGGAACACGTCCCGACTCTGCCCGATGTCCGCGTGATGAGGCATCTGTAACCCAGATTCAAGGGCTTTCCCTTGAGGAGTGAAATACTGTTCAACTCTTAGAGTAGATTGTTCACATACACACTTAAGCAGGTCATCCTGTGCCATAATTATCAACCAACAAACAAACACCAGAATGCCTCCAGCCCCCTCACTGTGCTGAGCAGACTCAGGGTGGAGCTGAAGGGGGAAGTCAGTGCATTGGCATCTGGGTTTTCTCAAGGGGGTCGCGTCCATGAGAAAGTGCCTCCTGCAGGAAGCGGGCTGGGAGGGACGAGGAGAGCTCCTGTCCCAATAAACCGGCCAATCTGAAATGAAAGTGCTAGTCGCTCAGTCGAGTCCAGCTCTTTGAAACCCACCCCATGGATTGTAGCCTGCCAGGCTCCTCTGTGCATGGAATTCTCCAGGCAAGAATACTGGAGTGAGTAGCCACTCCCTCACAAAACAGAAGTTCGGAAAGTTGCTCTGGGTTATCCTGCAGTTCACGGTTTGTGGAGGACTCTGATGCATATTCATATTTTCCTGGCACCCATGAAAACTGCTTCTTTCAACATAAAGTTTCATCTAAATTCCTTTCTCTGGTGTTTGAACCAGTGACTGTTAGGAGGAAGGTAAAGGGATCCTGCACAATAGCGAGGCAGCTGGGGCCCCGCCCTCCCTGCCGCCTCACCGCAAGATTAAGAAGTTATGTGCCAGACATGCGCCTTCCTCTTGCAAGTCTTGACTTCAACTGTTATTTTTCCACTTTTTTTTTTTCTCCCAGCACCTGTTCGAATCAAGGGTAGGGTGGTCTGATTGCAAATTTGTTCTTTCCTTAATCTTTAAGCAAGAGGTGGAAAGGAGAAGAGATGCTTGAAAACATGGTTGAAATGTCATTTTTACAACCAGCCACTTTAGTGTATTTTTAGACTCAATACCGTACACAAAATCAAGGTGTTTTTGCTAGTTACCCGGCTAGTTTAGAAACTCAAGCGCTAGAGGAGGCACCCTTTCCTTAAAAACGCCACACAGGAGAGGGGCAGAGAGATGATGCGGTGACTTTATACTGAAAAAACAGCACCACAGAAAGCAAATAAATGTTTGAAACTATTGTCCCTAACGGCCCATTCAGGCTTTTTTCCATTTAAAAAAAAAAAAAAAAACCTAGTGATGCGTGAAAAGATAGAAGCGCTTCTCAGAGGCCTCTGGGAGAGGGTTCCAGATTCCCACGACAGGGACCTTAGTTCATCCTTCCCTCTCATCCTGGGGGGCCTGCTTCTCCCTGAACGTGGGTCCTTTGGGGGCCACAAAGCGCTTCTTTCAAGCCCCAAAGTTAACAAGTGACACGACCGCTTTATTTCCCGAGGAAGCGCCCCTCTCCCCCACCCCGAGCCGCCAGGACACGAAGCGCATCCCCAAGCGCGCGAAGCGGGCGGGTCTCGACCCGGGCTGCCCCCTTGCAGGCCCGCGGCTCACTCACTGGGGCTTTGTCCTCGCCGCTACCTTCCTTTTTCAAAAGCCAGGAGTGAATTGCTCCGTCCCTGTGCGCGCCAAAGCTCTCCAAAGCCGCGAGGCTCCGGGAGCCTAGAGCCCAGCCTTCCCAGCCGGCGCGGAGCCCGCACCTGAAAGCCAGGCCCGGCCGGAGGACTCAGCGCGCCCGGAACAAGGACGCCCGGCTCTGCGATCAGGAAGGAAAACGACCTCTCCCGAAAAGACTGAAGCACTTTTTTCCTCTCCACTGAAAGCTCGGGGCACAGCCCATTTTGAACCAGAATAATTTAGTCTGACAACAGATTCCTCCTCTGCTCACAGCTGGCCCAGAGGGAGGAGCTGAAATCTGAACCTCTCGGCTGTGATTGGACCCTTCTCGCAAAAGAGAGGAAAAAAAGGCCTCCCCGCCGCCACCGCGGGCTCAGTCCGCGAGGAGCCCGCGACCTGGCGGCGCCGCGCGCGCACCTGCGGGGCAGAGATGCTGTAGGACCGCGCGCCCCGCGCCCCGCGCCGCCGCCAGGATGCCGCGCTCCTTCCTGGTCAAGAAGCATTTCAACGCCTCCAAGAAGCCCAACTACAGCGAGCTGGACACACACACAGGTAAGGGGCGGGGTGGGGGTCAGATGTCCGCATCTCAGTCTGTAAATAGGTAACGACAGGGGTGTGCCGCCGCTCGACTTTGATACGAAAGAGCTGGACACCCAGGCTATCTGCTCCCGAAAGAGCGGTCCTTCCTCAGATCGTTTGGGCTCGGGTTTAATTCAAAACTTCCACACTCTGAGCTGGCGAGGAGATCTTCCCTGGGCTCTTGCGACGTCACGTTCCGCAGCGTGTACATACTTGCATAATGAGGACGTGGAGGCTGGGTGAGGCAGTGGGTGAACGTTGAATTATTGCCTTTTTCATGTAATAAGGCTCCTTTCCTCCAGAAAGCGGCTTGATTTACGCCAATCCTTGTACTTACCGGCGTGAGCCAAGCAAGTACCCCACGCATAAGATGGAAGAGAACTTTTCTGTATCTTTAGAAAGTGGGTAGGTTTCCCCCTGCACTCGCTGGTCGGGCAGCCCCCCACACTCGGTCGTGTGCGGGGCCGGGGGTGGGGGGGGGTGCACAAATGAGCCTTAAGCGCAGTGACCCCGAGCAGCAGCGGCGGAAAACTAATGTCCTCCCAGCGCCTGCCTGCTCCTGGGGAGTCTGTCTCCTCGTTCCCTGCGCAGGCAGCCTGGCTCGTCACTGCGCTTTCACGGTGCCCTCTGTCTCACGCCCCGCTCCTCTCCTTTCTCCGCAGTGATTATCTCCCCGTGTCTCTACGAGGGCTACCCGGTGCCTGTCATCCCGCAGCCGGAGGTCCTCAGGTCGGGAGCCTACAGCCCGATCGCCGTGTGGACCACCGCCTCTCCCTTCCACGCCCCGCTGCCCGCCGGCCTATCCCCTCTGTCCGGATACCCCGCATCCTTGGGGCGCGTGAGTCCCCCTCCTCCGTCCGACACCTCATCCAAGGACCACAGCGGCTCCGAGAGCCCCATTAGCGACGAAGAAGAAAGGCTACAGTCCAAGCTTTCAGACCCCCACGCCATCGAAGCTGAAAAGTTTCAGTGCAATTTATGCAATAAAACCTATTCGACCTTCTCAGGGCTGGGCAAACACAGGCAGCTGCACTGTGACGCCCAGTCCAGGAAATCCTTCAGCTGTAAGTACTGTGACAAGGAATACGTGAGCCTGGGCGCCCTCAAGATGCACATTCGGACGCACACCTTACCTTGTGTCTGCAAGATCTGCGGCAAGGCGTTCTCCAGACCCTGGTTACTGCAAGGACACATCAGAACTCACACTGGTAAGAGAAACACATAGTCAGGGTGTCACCGTCCAGCAGAAGGAAGCTCTGGGCTGGCTGTCCGATTTGCCTTAAGTGGTGACACAGTACTTTTGATGATGGATGTTCGGTTTTAGCTACTTCCTGACGACTCAAAAAGTCGTCAAAGCACAAAGGGTTCCACTGCTTGCTCACAGCCTCTGCTCCCGAGACTGCAAACAGCATTTAGACTTTGGAAAGTTAGATTCAGGAGGTTTGGTCTCAAAGATCAATTAGCAAATCAGGAGAGATGTGCTTGGAGGTGTGTTCTGTGAAATGTCTCCCAATGATTAGCAAATACAGATGTTGTTCTCCCAATCAATTGATTAGGCAGACAGACCGATGAAGTTTTTGGTTCTTGGGTTTTTGTTAGCTACATTCTTGCTGTGCTGTCTCTCACCCACATCAAGTTGGATAGTGAGAGCTGAATTTGCTTTCCGTTGTTTGCTTTTGTTTTGTTTTTGCTGCTGAGTTTTCTATTCCTAGCACAAAATCACCCTGCCAGGAGCGGGGGCACTCACCCAGGCTTAGTCATAATACAGAAGGAGGGAAAAGGGGAACTGTTGGGAAACCTGGGGAGGAGCTGGCCGTTAGCTGCACCTGCCGAAGAAGAGAACTTGAACAAGCCAAGTCCTAGGATGACAGGAATTATTTCTCTAGGACTGGCAGCAGCAATTATATATTTTTTTAATTTTTTAAATTTGATTTTTTTTTTAAGTGCAACTTTCGCATTTGTCTTAAAGGGCCAGACATTGAAACAAATATCGATTAAGGGGGATTTGAATCAAGTTTTGCTCCTTCTCATGCTTTTGGCAAAGTGTGAAGATTGCTGTAAGCCTCTTCTGGATTTGCATTTCCTCTGAAAACACTGACCATCTTTCTTTCTCCCCACCCTGCCCCACCCGCCAGGGGAGAAGCCTTTTTCCTGCTCTCACTGCAGCAGGGCCTTCGCAGACAGGTCCAATCTGAGGGCTCACCTGCAGACGCACTCGGACGTCAAGAAATACCAGTGCAAGAGTTGCTCCAAAACCTTCTCGCGGATGTCCCTCCTGCACAAGCACGAGGAGTCTGGCTGCTGTGCGGCGCACTAGTGACACAGCCCCTGTTTACTCGGGCGGACGCCTTTCTAGTTCACTTGTCACGCATTTTACTTGTCACTCCGCCTCTGAGTGACAAGTAAAAGTCCTAAGGCATTTTGTCTTGTGCTGACAAACCCAAATAATATGTATACACACACACACACACACACACACACACACACAGCTGCCAGGGCAGGGGATTCCATGTGCATCAGATTAATCCTTTCCATGTGAAGTTTAAAATGACCATATATTTACTGACCGTTAGATGGAGAGGATAAAAGACAAGAATCTTGCTCTTCTGAGATGAAGCAAAAAGCACATTGCATCTTTCCTTACTAAGAAAGAATGCAAAGATTTACTTTGCTGCCAAAGCATTTCAACTGAAAAGAACAGTGTTGCCTTGTACGGGATTTGTAATAGATTTTCCTATAGGACAAGAATCTGCCAGACACTATCTCAGGTGCCTTATAAAGTATTCCAAGTTCACTTTGTTACATGTGTCATGTCTGGTCACCATCCTTGAACTGAAGCCTGCTTTGTTACCTGTCGTACTTTAAACTTTGTTTTGGAGGGAGAGAGGGAGAAGGAAAGAGAGAAAGAACAAGAAGGAAAAACACAAGAGAATGTATTAAAAGTGTTTTTTTCTTCTTTTTTAGCCAATAAATAGTATGTGCCTTCAGGAGTCGGGAAAGACTATTTTGAACATTCCTGGTGCATGCTCCATGTCTTATGTTTTAAAAGATTTTTAATGATATTCTAAAATCAAATAAAGATGGGAATAAGTGCAACAAAGGATTTTTAGAAACTCTGTGATGTACTTAAACAACTTTAAATGCATACAGCAAATGCAATCCACAACTGCACCCCTTCTAGCTGTCTTTTTAGTTAACTGTATAGTTGATGAGTCCATGTAAATTTGTGTTTATTTTTATATGATTGAATGAGTTTTGTATGAAAGTGAAAAGTTGTCTATAGCCAATGCCTATAAACAACCTGAAGACTTGTGAAATTTACATTTCTTTTTTTAAAAAAAAAGTTTTCAAGGTTCTTTTTTACAATAAACATTTTTGATTTAAAATCTATTGTTTGTATGCTCTCAGAAACTTTACTTACTTCATGATTAGTTCAAACAACTATATAAAGAGCTGCTTCTTTTGTTAATAAGAGATAAAGTGAATGGTGTTCATTATGAATATCAACTGTTAGTTTATGTGTTCGATTATAGTAAAGCCAGTAACTTTTTTTACTCTTAAGATAATACTGTTACATTCAGAAAGACAACATCTTACTGGGAGTGTGTTAGCGTGCCTCTTTAACAAAAATCACACCTTCTGAGTGCTAAGAATATTCACCTTACTGATAGTCAAGAATATCTTTTAAAACTTTTTCTGTTTGATGACTTGATTGTGTTGGCTTTATGAAATCAAATTACGGTCACTGGTTAATTAGTGTCTGCCACCAGAACAGTTTAAGGACTTTAAAAGAAATGTCATTAATGATATATAAGAAGAAAAATAGAGCATCTGCATGAAAAGATCAGGAAAAAGATTTATTTATAGTAGTAGACTTATTATTAATTACACAGGTTGGAAAATTAAGTCATTCAAAGAAAGCCCAACATCTAGTGGGTTAAGATAATCAGCAGTCTGACAGGTGCATGGCTAAGAAAGAGAAGGTTGGGGTTTCTTTTTATGGTATTTTGAAGAGGCCCCCACTCAAACCCACTGTGACCTATTCCAACAGGGCAAGACTGGCCAGCCCACCTACAAGCACATGCTCACCAAACACAGTGGAGTAACTCACGCATCAGGATGCTAAACCACCATCACAGGCACTGTGACAGTCACCTCACTATGTATTTAAATCCAGACTCAAACCCATGTTGAGCAGAGTTCCTGCCACCATTAATCACTTCTCTCTGGTTTGCTCAGAACTCAAAGAATTATTTTTCCTTCTAATGTCCTTGTGATACAAACAAAAGCCAGAACCAGTATTTCAAAGACATTAGCAATACCAACATATCCCCAGATGCTCAGACACATCCCAACGTGTGTTACATTTAAGATTTAGCTGACATATAAAAAGGGAGTGCATTGACCAAGAAACCCCTCAATTTCATATTCTGTTTAATTTTTTCGTATCTCAGGACATAGCTCTCAAAAGCAAAATTATTTGAAGAGCAATTTATAAATTTAACAGAGATGGCTGATGTCTTGTCTGGGGCATTCTAAAGTCAAGAAAAGACTGCTTTAGTTCGTGTATATGGTATATAAACAATGCCCAGAAGCTTGCAGGCCAGGTAATAAGTAGAAATATCTCACAAGGATACGAGTAAGTGAGGCAGGCAGTGTCGCTGGGGCCTTCTGGTTGGTCCTCCCAGAACCATATGGCTCGCTTTCCTTTCCTCATCTGTAGATTTGCAGGCATCTCATTTCCTGGTGTCCAAAACACAAACATTATATTCTAAGGGGAAAATCTGTTCATTCATTTAATTTTCTAGTGGAGAATTAGTGATAATATTTTTGCAATATTATATATTTTTTGCAGTACATATAAAATGTATATTTCTGCTTTGTCCTCACAATTTTCACTGGATTTGTGATTTAAATATTCTTTCATTAATGTCATGAGTTTGAAGTACAGTACATCAATAAGATATTGAGATTTTCTATAGGTATAACTCAGTAATTTTTTAGAATTTTCAGCTTTTCTATGAGGTCTTTGCACATCCTGTAATACATAAGACCTGGCTTGGATGTCACGTACTTCGAATACTTCCCCAAATTCGATCTTTCTGAAAGAGTTATATCATTTACAATGTGGTACTTATCTCCCTGAAGGGCAGTTTCTTGAAACCTTTTTCCCTCACTAGACAGAGCACCTTAAAATAAACTCACAGCAGCCAGTACATCATCTAGAACACAGATATTAATGCATGTTTGTTGAATGAAGTAAGTGAATTAAAATAATAGAAATTGGTGAAAATGGTCTGCAGACCTAAAATACATTTAACATATTTCCCTTTACTGCAAAAAGTCTTGATAATTTTTGAGAGATCCTCTAGGCAAATGTGCTGGTGAGTCTCCTAACTTAGTAATGCCAGCCTCCCTCCAACAGGGCAGATGCTTCAAACAGGGGATAAGGGGCAAGTGCACCAGGACCAGGTTTGATGGACTTTCTGAGAACCTGAGCTTTGAAAACTATGGTTTTAATAATCAGGATGTGTTCTAAAGAGCCTACTCAGGATCCATCCTTGTTCCCTACAGTATGAGACAGAGTGGCACAGTAGGAGTCGTCCCAGCTTTTTTCAGCTTATATGTTTACATTATTGGCTTTATGTCCTTCTGCAACCTAACCCCTCGGCACCCCGTTTCCTGAAGTTTCAAGGAGGACAAGACCCGCAGGGTCACAACCGCGACCTGACAGTCCCAGGCACGGTATCCGCGGTGCTCTCACTCCACACTCAGCCAGACCTGCTCCCTGGACAGATGTCCCTCATCCGGTCACCTCCAGTGGCCACAGTGTCTCGGGCAGCTGATCTTTTACAGCTACAAACATTAAACTCCGAGTTTAGAAAACGGAGCCAGGGCAGCAGAGGCCAGGAGCTGCAGAACTGAAATCCAAACCCAAATTCTGCGGCTTTCCAGACCTGCTTCTTCCGCTGCCCTTAGGAGGAAGAGCCCCTGGAGCACCCGGGTCATGGGCACCCGCGTCCCAAGCACACGGCAGGCAAAGGCCTCTGGAAGCCCAAGAAGACGCGCTCCTAGATCACACAGCGCAGGACTGAGCTCAGGAACCATCTAACTCGGGGATTACACAATCACGTCCAACAATCTCCAGAGGCATTTCCCAACTCAGCTGGAGAAGCCCTGTTGGCCCCACTTCCTGCAGGGCCGCCTGGCAGGGCCCGCTCCCCACGGCTCCCCTGCGCCCTCCTGGGGCCACAAGCCATTTCCTCCCCCACCCCAACCCCGGCAAGCTGGAAGGCAGCTGGTCTCCATCCTTGGCCGTTAACACTTCATCTTCTGAAGGCCACTACGGCTCCCTCTCACACCCACACTCCTCACCCGGCTTTTATCTCCAGAGACAACAAGGCTTCCAAGGCAAACATCCTTTCTTTCACCACTAAAATGTGGACACTCCAGGGTAATGAGGCAATTATAATTGTGAAAAGTCGAAGGCTTCCCTGGCTGACATCCACTTCCAAGGAGTTGCTCCTAGTTTAGATACGGGAAGTGTTCTGAGCAAAACTCACTTAAGAATGAGTGTCCTGTCATCACGGGGAGCAAGGATTCTCGAGTGAGACAGCTTTTCTCTCCTTCTTATCTTCCCACCGGGGGCAGATGGAGAGCAGAAAGACTCCCCTCACCTGAGACAGACACACACGGAGGGGAAAATCCTCTCGTTTCATTTGCATTGGTAGAAGTACGTTTCCACAACCACAGGGCCTGAGCTCTGGGCTAAGTGAGGGCCGGCCCCTCAGGCCTCCAGGAAGTAATCATTACCCTGTGGACGGCGTGCACGGAAAAAGCAGTGAGCCTGGCAGGCTTTCCGCCCTGGCCCCCAGCCAGACCCCAGACAATGAGCGATCAGCAGAGGAAACGGCCCCGCATCCCTGGCCTGGGACCCCAGAGAGGCCGGCAGGGTATTTATAGCCGTGAGTGGGAAGCCTGCTGCCCACAGGAGCCGGTGCACTGGTACAGCCTGCGCACTCGCTCACTGAGGTAGGCTCTTCTGCTTATGATCCACTCGGCCAGTTGTTTGGGAGATGATCTGTGAGTTATCACTAACTAGTTTTCTTAGACAACGTCGGGGGATGGTCAAGATGGGGAGAAGGATGGATGACCTTCTCCTGGGATTTGTTCTGGGCTGAAACTTGCCCCCACCCCTCCCAGGGAAGGACTTCTGCTTCTGAGAATCAGCAGGTAGCAAGAGCTGGTTGTAGAAAGTGGGAAGAAAGACTCAGGCAAAGGGAAATAGGGAGACATTCTTCTAACAAAGACAACGAATGAGCATCATATTTCTCCTGAGTTCCAGCTTCTGCCTGTAGACGCTCAGATGAGCAGAGTCGGAGCTCTCCTGTGATGCATGAGTTTTTTACTCAGACTTGGCAGAAAGAACAGTGAAAGAGGCTAAGGTCCTCACAGCCCCCACCTCTCAGATCTCCATGAGCTGTGGTCGTCTTGGGGTCTGCGGTGGGGCAGGGCCTGGGAGTCTGCATTTCCAGCTGGCTCCCAGGTGTTACGCTGACCCTTGAACATCACCCTAGGGTGCCAGGCTGTGACCACACTCAGCTCCCAGCTCCACCCACTCCCCAGGCAAGCTGAAGGTGGTAAAGACAAGACCACACAGATGTCCAATGAAGCGGCTCCTCTCCTCCGGGCCACCTGATGCAAAGCGCCAACTCATTAGAAAAGACCCTGATGTTGGGAAAGATAGAGGGCAGGAGGAGAAAGGGGTAACAGAGGATGAGATGGTTGGATGGCATCACTGACTCAATAGACTTGAGTTTGAGCAAACTTCAGGAGATAGTAAAGGATAGGGAAGCCTGGCATGCTGCAGTCCATGGGGTTGCAAAGAGTCAGATGTGACTTAGCCACTGAACAGCAAAACAGGCACCAGCTGCTTCCACTCCCACTGCAAGACTGGGCCTTGCTCTCTGCAGAGAAGCTTAAATGTGATTTCAGCCCAAAGGGAGAAAACCAGCCACACTGGCAAGGCTGATGGGGCAGGTCCAGCCTGTACCGCTCCCCTGGCCCTCCGGTGGGCTCCTGCCTGAGTACTGTGGGCCTCCTCTAGGAATGCTCACAGCTTGGCGAGCAACTGCACAGGCTTCTCCTGCCCAATCACCTTGTATCTTTTACAGACATTTGACATCCTGCCGAGTGGAAATTAATTGATGTATTTTTTCTCTAGTTCCTAGGTTACTTTTGCTATGTTGTTTTAATTTAATTATGTATTACTTACTAATCCTTACATAAAATTTCAAATAGGCACTCAGGAGAAAATGATTTTTTATGAACAGATGGCAAGTGATTCTTTTCTCTGTTAAATGTGTTTTTTTTCCCCCATAATAGCCAAACTCATCCAAAATACAATAAAAGGATGACAGACAATTAAACTGAGGATCATTTTACTCCCTAAGTTTATCACTGAATAAGGAATATATAATAATAATCAGTTGATCCTTGAACAACACAGGTTTGAATTGCATGGGTCCATTTATAAATGGATTGTTTTCACTACACACTGGGGCACCTCACAGTCCATGACTGGTTGAATCCACAGACACTGGGGTCACCTGTAAAGTAATACACAGATTTTCATCTGTGGGCAGTTTGGCACCCCTCACCTATACCTGCGTTGTTCAAGGGTCAGCTGTGTATAATGAAGGATTCCTTACTTCTTTTTTTAAAACTTTGAAGCGATTTTTTTTCTTAAGTCACATATAAAGAACATGGAATCAGAATGGCTTTAGACATTTCAACAATACTGGACATTTGAAGATAAAGGAACAGTGACTTCAAAATAAAGAGAAAACTATCTCCAATCTAGAATTTTACACCCAGCCAAACAATCAAAAATGAAGGAGCTATGAAGAGCATCTTCCATATGCAAGGGCTCAGAACATTATTCCATACACCCTTTCACAGGAAGGAGTAATCTTTTGTGCCTATTTCTTACATTAAGTGCCATTTGAAGGATAAATTTCACATTATTGACCATACACTGATACACTTTGTGTCCTCTTATTTCATGGAGTAAATTTATTTTAAAGCCATGTTTGCCAAAACAAAATAGAATACAGATCACCATGTCTTAAGCCTATAGGTCTAAAGGAAGTAAAAGAGTGAATTATAATGGGTAAATTCAGCAGAAATTACCTGAAGGTAAGAACCAATGTCAGATTTGGGGAATGACACTGAGAAGAAAATGGTTACCCACGCTAGTATTCTTGCCTCAGGAATTCCACAGACAGAGGAGCCTAGTGGACTATAGTATGCGGAGCTGCACACAACCGTATGACTTACACACACACACACACACACACACACACACACACACACGCGCACACACACAATGCAAAACGCCACAGAGCATCACGAGGTGCTGCACTGGCCTAGGGCGGGCATCTCTGTCAGGGTGGCCATTGACCAGGCGCAGTTAGTCCCGTCCTGCTTAACTCGAGCTTTGGGTGGTCACTGGGAGTTCTACCTGCCACCCCTGACAGAGGGATAGATGCTGTGGTCTGACCCAGGTGGAGGCAGTGGTGCGTCGTGCTCCTCTGAGGAGCGTTAAGGTCCTGCCCTCCTCCTGGCTGTGCTTCAGGCCTTGCTCATCAGCTGCAGTCATCACCACAAGTTATATGTGCTATAGATAAAAGCAATCTTCTGAGTCCAAGCCCAAAATGCACACCTGGTCCCCTCTGAAGCACACTGACCATAGTCCCCCATCCTGTCTCCTGTGGAAAGAGAGGATGATGGCTGGACCTACAGCAGCCCTTGGGGGACCAGAGGCCCTTCCAACCTTCATGTGTCCTGAAGACAGACACACAGACAGGTGAGAGGCCCAGTGGAGTATCACCAGCATCGGGGGTAAGATGAATGGAGAAGAAGGGGTCCCAGGGCCATGGAGAGCACTGCTGCTTAGCGGCTGCTTAGTGGCTCTCAGATTTGAAAGGGCACTGGAATCATGGGAGGACCCCTAGAGGAGTAATCGGCAACCCACTCCAGTATTCTTGCCTGGGAAATCCCATGAACAGAAGAGCCGGGTAGGCTATAATCCATGGTGTCACCAAGAGTCAGATAAGATTTAGCGACTAAGCACGGAATCAGCAAAAGACTGGTGGAAACATGCATTGTCCCCCAAATTCGGAATTAGAAGGTTGGCAGGGGACCAAAGGTCCTGCATGTCTCCCAAGCTCCCAAATTAGGCTGGAAAAGCTGGTCAGGGTGCAGGGTCTCAGGAGGGGAGGGGGACAGAGGCTGAGCCCCTGCATTTCATGATGGGATGAGAGTTAGGACTTGTGCCAAAGTTCAGGATCGTTCTCTCGCTCACTCCGGTTGATCGCATCCCACTGCTTGCTGAGCAAGCCCGGTCCTAGGCGAAGGGACTGTTAGAGCAGACCATCCCCCCAGTGAAAGAATGGAAAGGAAACAGCACACACTTGTTCTGAATGATTCCAAATTCTTTACAAATTTCTTTATAGCATAGCAGCTTTCAGAAAGTTTGAAATTCAGCTGAAAAGTACATTATATATATAGTGTTTATATTAATATATTATATGGTATAATAGATATTAAGTTGAAATTAAGCTGATATCATATAAAATTCAGGTTGGTGGGGGTGGACTTTACAGGACAAAAGAGAAAGAAAATGATAGAGGCCTTAGTTACAAAGATTTCTTTATAATGCATAATAAATGAAACTGAGTGAGAATCCAGGCGTTTGGCTCCTATGCCACAATTTTAAAGTCATTTTCTTGCGTTTGTAAGCTAGCCTGAATGGGCCTGTCTGCCGTAATCGGGCTCCCACTGTGGGACGAATGCTGATCAGAAAAGGATTTCCCTCCACGATCCCAGCCAGACAAGCACTTTTTGGATTCTGTGCTTTCAACCAAAGACGTAAAAGGGTCTTTGTATTACTGCTTTCCTGAGGCAATAAAAAGGCAATAAAAAAGAATTAGGAGAAAAGACGATTTTGAAATGTAACTTTTAGGTTTTTTACAATTTAGGAAAATCTGGAGGCCTTCAGGATGGAGCCGCTGCCAGGATGCCGGTTGGACCTGGGACGGGAGCGTCCTCCCCAGGGCGCCAGCCTGGGCCTCTACCCCTGCCAACACAAAAGAGCCCAGGTGCCTTTCCAGGGAGGCGTCCTGATTGACCTTAAAGGCAGCCACTCTCCTTTTTCAACTTCAGATCTTAAACAAAGAAGGGACAGCATTTTCATTTATCCTGCAAAACTGCCATCCTGCAACACAAATATCAGTGACAGGACTTTTTAAAGGAACCGATGGCTGCAGCTCCATCGTAACCAAGGCAGTTCTGGTCTGCGGTCCTAGCACTGAAGCGGGAGTAGGCGTGCAGGGCTCTGGCTCCCTGGCTGACCCCGCTAGACGCCCAACCCAAGACGGCCTAGTGCTTCCCCTCCCTCAGCCGCAGTGAGGACCGTTCTTAACTCTGGGTGGGTGAGGAGTGCAGGCCATAGTGTCTCACACAGCAGGGATCAGCACACTTTTTTCCTTCAAATTGAATCTGGTTTTCAATCTATAGACACCAGTTCTCAGGAGAAAGCTGAAAACATAATTTTTCTCCAATGAGAAAGTGATTCTATCCTTGTCTATTAGAAAGAGACGCTCCCTCCGCTTCAGCAGCCTCCCTTCCCTGCTCTGGGCAGTTAACAAGACCACCTGAGATCGGTGTGATGTAAGCATTCACCACGTGGTCATCACAGGTCAGAATCTGCCCCCAGCAGCCCACAGGCTGTCTCACCCAGAGCAATGCAAGAACCTGAGAAGTCAGAAGGATATTTCTCAGACTCACAAACCATAAAAAAATACACAAAAAGCTCTCCATCCAATGAGTTTGTCAAGAACTTTGAAAATTTTTCACCTTCTGTATAATGAGTTTATATAAAGTGCACACTTAAATGAGAGTATCTCACTTCTGAAATCAGAAAAGAAACACTTTGAAAAGTCCAGGACAGATGCTTCATATCCCATGCTGTAACCAGGTTTCCTCCCCTGTGCTCTATACCTGTTATCTGGGTCTATATCAAAGATAAAGCGATTCCTAAAATCAAAGTAATTTTCATTCCATCAGGAGGATTAAAATGATGTGCAGCAGAGAAGTATCTTGAAGCAAATTTGAGAAAGGAAGTTTAGAAATAGATGTCTCACTTATCTTTTTCATGGATGTGTGAATTCCACCCTTATACACCCCCAACTGGATGTTGCACAAGGGCAGCAAGTGAGCAGGACACCCCGACGCTTCAGTCAGTGTGCGGCTGTCACGACACCAGTGATGACCCCACAAGATCAGAAAGTCGTCAGCAAACCCACTCCAGAAGTCAGGGATGGGAGGCTGGACCCCTGCTTTCCTGGGATGGACGACAGGTCCCCCACAGGCCACGGGCTTTACCCCAAGCTTCTCTTCTGCCCTTCACTAGTGCAGCTGAGCTGAAAGAAGGAGGCAAAGCCATGTGGGGTTGATGGATGATCCTCTTTGGTGTCTTTTTTGGCTTTTTCCTAGAAGCTAACCCAGTTAGTCCAGTGAAGTGCCAACCACTTATTGCTCACAAAAGAAAAGACAGACAACATGACTCACACCTTTTCGGGTCTCTGTTTTACTCTCTGTCCCGTAAAAAGCTAAAAATAAAGAAAATAATATGAAATATATATGCATATACAGAACCACTTTGCTGCACAGTAGAAATTAAAGCAATATTGTAAATCGGCTATTGAAAGTTGAAACTGTTAGCTGCTCAGTCTTGTCTGACTCTTTGTGACCCTCATGGACTCTTCTGTCCACAGATATCTCCAGGCCAGAAAACTGGGTAGGTAGCCATTCATTTCTCCAGAGATCTTCTGGACCCAAGGATCAAACCCTGGTTTTCTGCACTGGCAGGTAGATTCTTTACCATCTGAGCCATCAGGAAAGCTCAGATCAACTATACTTCAATAAAATAAATTTAAATAAAAATAAGTAAAAAATTAAATGAAACTATTCCTGGCTTTGAGATTGAGATTGCCGGTGCTCAACATGATCAATTATTGTTGTTGTCATTGTTCAGTCACTGATTCAAGTCTCTTTGTGACCCCATGGACTGCAGCATGCCTGGCTTCCCTGACCTTTATTATCTCCTGGAGTTTGCTCAAACTCATATCCATTTAGTCAATGATGGTATCCAACTACCTCATCCTCTGTCGCCCTCTTCTCCTCCTGCCCTCAATCTTTCCCAGCAATTGTGAATCCCACCAAGCCCAATGCAGTGGAATTCAAACCCCAGCTGAATCCATAGAAGACATCAGATGAAAGAAAAACTCAGTAACCATATCAGCACGTCAGTACTATTTCTTGTTGGCCAAATGGGCTTTTCATATACAGTAACCGTAAGACCATATTTCATCAAGGAATAAGTAAACAGAAGACTCTGAAGCTGTGAGGAACTGCTGTTGAATTCATTTGCCATCACTTGTAACTTTTACTAAATAAAGGGATCCAGAAAACTGACATTTCTTCCACAAAACACCATGGCAAATTCATCAATTATATTGGATAATGTTTCCTGATGGGCTATTTATGTTCTGATTGGTGGACTCAGGTGGTAAATTACCTGCTGCAATTCAGATAAACCGGGGTTCAATTCCTAGGTCAGGAAGATCCCCTGGAGAAGGGTATGGCAATTCTCCAGTATTCTTACCGGAGAATCCCATGAACAGAGGAGCCTGGCAGGCTACAGTCCAGGGGCCACAAAGACTTGGACAAGATTTAGTGACTAACACAGGGAGAAAGGCTAGCAGACCCTGTCCCCTAACATCAGTGAGTCTTAGAAAATCCAGAAAATGTCTGCACTGGGGGTTGTGTAGCGATGTTCAAATAATTCTGGCGCAGATGTGGATCTCTCTATATGGCAATACCTAATATGGCTGTGGCTTTAGGCTCCAGTCTGATGAACCAGGAAAATGAGTATGAGAACAGTGCCAATCCACAGGCCCGACTCCAGGGACAAACGAGTCTACTGGGTGAGAGACTGAGTCTTTGCTGTGCTTCCATGGACATAGCCCACCCTCCTCACAGTCGGGTGAAGGGCAGCAGAGAGCTTTCCCATCTTCCTCTGATAGAGAAAAACGTAGTATGAACGCAAATGTGTTTTTTCAGCACAGCACACCAAAGGCGACCTCTGAACAAGCTGAGACCCAAACCCATAGGCTTTTACTGATTCTCAGTAAATACGTGATTGAGTTTATCTTCGTGTGCACTCCAGAAATGTTGAACAGCTGGTAGTTTCCTCAACAAGCTAATCTGCAGGACATAGCACCCCGCCCACCTCTGGCACCCCTTCTCCCCTGGGTCTGTCTGGCTGACTTCTACAGGATCTTGGAACCTCAGTTCAAGTCCTGCCTCCTGCAAGGAGCTCCCTCCCACTATCCCAGACCTGCCCCTTGGTTCTTACGCACGCACAGGGCACACCATTCACGTGACAGCTGTTGCCTCTGTGCCCATCTCCTCTCTGGATGGTGAATTCTTTAAGAGTCGACACTGGAATCACATTTTTATCTCCCAGCAGGCTGGGCCTAAGAGATGAGCAAAAAGGTTTTACTGAATGAAGGATTTTATCCCAAGGTAGACGTCATCTGGTGATTGTGGGAATAGCTTATCGTAAGCCCTGAACAGTACTCTGAGACACCTTGCAGCTGAAACAGCACAGACATGCACCAATGTATAGTCAACAGCCGTCTCCCCGTGTGGCAGCGAAGCCAGCTGTCGAGACGAGTGCATTTTCTGAACTCTCGTGCTCCGGCCACCATTTCCACATCTCCCCCCACCGACGAATTCATCACGATTAAACAACAGCAAGTGACTCTCACAGAAGTTATGTTTCCTTCACTGTGCGCCTGCCCTGTCTCTCTGTCCGTCTGTTCTCTCTCTCCCATGGATGCTGCAGGCTGCAGCCATATATGGTTTTTCCTATGATGTGAGCTCTCGACGTCTCCCCAGGTCACCTCCCTGGCTTTGTGGTCTGGGAAACCAGCTCTGGGGATGATTCACCCACCACTAGATGGTCTGGATTGTTTAATGCTCTTTCATGCACTTCATGGTTCTTCAAAGAAGGCAGCTGCTCAGTGTCTAGTCTGACTACATCCAGGAAGAAACAGCGCCTCTCCCCTCAAGTCATCTTTACTTGTGATGACTTGTCACTATCTTGTCACAGACTAAGTCACTATCTGCACTTCTGGGTGTGTGTGTGTGAGAGAGTGTGAGTTTGTGTGTGTTACAGAAGCATGGTCACTGTGAGAAGTCTCTCAGGCTGGAGGCCTCAATGCAATACTCGTCTTTGAAAATCCTCATTTGGAACATTAGAAACATCTGGAGAAACCACATTTCCATGTTGAAATAAAGATAAGTTGTCATTCCTGCTGCTCATTTTGAATGTACCCCACAGCCTGATGAGAGCATTTGCCTAAAGCAAGTTATAGAGTAAGAAAGTAAAAAAGAAAAAAATTTTAAGGAAAGTAAAGAAAAAGATGGCTCAGATGATAAAGAATCTGCCTGCAATGCAGGAGACCCAGGTTTGACCCCTGGGTCGGGAAGATTCCCCAGAGACGGGAATGGCAACCCACTCCAGTATTCTTGCCTGGAGAATCCCATGGCCAGAGGAACCTGCCAGGCTACAGTCCATGGAGTCACACAGAGTCAGACAGGACTGAGCAACCAGCACAAAGGTAAAGAACAGATCTTTCTAGCATGAGTTTTCTTAACTACCAAACCCAGGGAGTGGGCTTCTGAGGGCATTCAGGCCAAGAGGATGGTCAGGACCAGGGCAGGCAGAGGTCCTGGGGAGGCACACTGACCAGATGTTGTTGGCTTTCCTTGTGCTAAATTCAACTAGTAGTTTAGATCTATGCCTACAATGGGTTTCCCTGGTAGCTCAGACGGTAAAGAGTCTGCTTGCAATGCAAGAGACCTGGGTTCAATCCTTAAGCCGAGAAGATCTCCTGGAGAAGGAAATGGCAATCCACTCCAATATTCTTGCTGGAAAATCCCACAGATGGAGGAGCCTGGCAGGCCAGAGTCCATGGGGTCTCAAAGAGTCAGACACGACTGAGAGACTAACACACACACATGCCTACTAATGCATGTATTTGGTCTGGAAATTTAGCATAATGTAATACTAACATACGATTTTAGGCTGATATTCTAATTTCATACTTGATTGCCTTCTCAGGCCTGTGATTAAATGTCATCATGTTCCATATGCCCTCCTTGTTGAGAGACAGAGATGCATTTGTGCAGAAGGGCATCTACCTGGAGCAGGCGTTGACCCATGGCTCCTGTGCCTGCAGGTGCCCCTTGCAGGGAATCACGCATCCTGGGCTCTGCCCAGGACAGACTGGTACCCAGCTAACGACCTCCCCATAGCACTGACCCCCAATCACCAGAGCAACCTTCATCTCCTCACATTCTGTCCCGCTGCCTCAGTGATCTGCTAAGAGGGGGTCCTTTCATTCCCTGTGGTTCTAACGCACTTGTGGGAAAAAATATCAGACGATGTTGGCTTTGGGATTTCATACTGGAGTCTGAATCTGTGGTTTCATTCCAAAAATACCATAAGAAAGTCTGAGGAGCAGCAAAGCCGGGGGAAAAAAATAGCTGACATTGAGATTCAGTCCTGAGCATCCGCAAATATTTCTAGAATCTTTTTTTTTTTCTTTTGGTCAAGCAAACCTTTCTTCAAAGAAAAGCTTAGTCATTGAGGAGCCAGCTGTGTGAAAAGCAATAAGAAAGGCGCTCCTTGAAGCAGGACAGATCCTGCCTGGTCTTCTTTCCAGGCTCTGGGCTGCCCCGGAGCTCACTAGGCAAGACTGACACCAGCTCCTGGTCCCCAAACTGTGCTCTAGGAAGTAGGCCCCTTCAGATGCTCCTCAAAGACTCCTCTGGCCCCGGGCCCGTCGATGCTGTAGATCTTCTCGCAGTGTCTTTGTGGTGTTGGACGGCAGTTCTCACGCTGGAGAGCAGGACGTGCCAGGGCCTCTCTGGGTCATGGCCACTCCCAGATGAGCTGTCCTGCAGTCTGCCGGCCACCACGCTCCCCAGGGAAAGCCCTCAGGCAGAACAATCCCCAACTGTCTGACCATTGCTTGTGTGAAGACAGACACTGGGAAAGAGGGTATGAGGGGGACTGACCTGGGGTCCAGTGAGGCAGGGGAGGGCGAGGAGCCCATGTACATTTACGTTGGGTTGTTTCCAGTGATGAGGTCAGTCAGAATAAATGTGGTACCTGTGCTGTCTGCCAACCAGAAATCCAGTGCAAAAGCTCCGCTGATGTCCTGCCATCACCTCCCGCATCCGTCGGCAGAGCGACGGAGCACAGCAATGGCAAGGCAGGCGTCTCCGCCTCACTGGGAAAAAGTACCTTTCAAATGAATCTGAATATTCACCCCCAGTCTATTTCTAGCTCTATAATGGCCTCCACTTCCGTGCAAACATGTGCACTTTAATGGTGTCTGAAAACAGACACAAAGAACAAGGAATGGGAAGAAAAAACGAGACTGTCGCACAGCTTACACAGGTTGTCCTAAATCTACGGATGATGTGATATCCAGGCCATCGAATAGCTCAACTGGTTTTTGTTGTTTGTGTGAGTGCTCCGTTTTGTTTTTTTTTTTTTTCATTTTCTGAAGGAATGGGTGAAATGCTTTGGGTAAACAGGTAAACCAAGAGATGATTCTGAGCCCAGACCTCAGCCGTCCACTGCCCCCATCCTGATGAGTTTCGACCCTCCTGAAATTTTCCATTCGACTTGGGTGGCTGGCTTCACATGTTTCCTGAACCAGCTCTGCACCCCATGGGGTTTGGGACACCACCAAAGACAGGAGTGAGCGGCCACCTGCCTGCGGTCTCCAGGCTCCTGCCTGCCTGGCCACATGAAGCTGAAGGGAGGGAGCGCGGGCCAGGCTGGAAGAGGGAGAGACCTGCACTGGGAAATAGTCAAAGGAAAAGTAACTTCACACCAAGGCTGGTCCTCAGGTGTAGATGGAGAATCCTTACTGAACCTCTACTTTTCACATTAGGCTTTCATTTGTTAGAAGGTGAAAGACAAAGAAATAATTTCAGTATATCCAAGTATCTATAAGAAGTGTGATAGCATTTTAGAACTAGAAATAGACTGGTGGGGATTCAGATTCACTTGAGAAATATTTCTTTACCCTCTAAAAAAGACGCAAGTCAGAAATAAACCTGCTAAAATCCTAGTTGTAAAAGCAAATAAGAAGAGGTTCACGCAGGGCCTTTATGATCATGGCCACAGACCTAAGTGTAAAAGGAAGTGTCCACCCTTTCTGGGGGGCTTCCCAGGTGGCACTAGTGGTAAAGAATCTGCTTGCCAATGCAGAAGATACAAGAGATGTGGTTTCCATCCCTGGGGTGGGAAGATTCCCTGGAGGAAGGCATGACAACCCACTCCAGTATTCTTGCCTGGAGGATCCCATGGACAGAGGAGCCTGGCGGGCTATAGTCCATGGGGTGGCAAAGAGTCGGACATGACTGAAACATCTTAGCACACCCACATGCACCCCTTCTGGGAGGTGATTTTCCAAACCTAAATGATATCTTGAGAAAAGTGCTCAGAAGTGAATACTCATTGTACTACCATGCAGCTACCTGCAGTTCCGACTTTGAGAAATTTAAAATTTGTTTTCCAAAGATTCTAGTTGTCATCAGCATTTTTGCAGAATCTCTGTTCTTCCACACTAACAAAGGTCTTCTAGGAAACTGTGTCATGGAATCACACTGGACAGCTGGCCATGATCCCTGTTCGTGGGACATGGGAGGACAGCTCCTTTGTGACCTCACTCTGAAAGGTGCCTGGACAAGGCTGAGGCTGTCTAAGGAGACACCCTGGATCACAAGGATGCCCACGAGGGCAGAACTCAACTTCAAGGGTGAATCCCCCTTCCTGTTCACATTCTAATTCTGAGAAAACACTTCAGGAGCTTCTCAAAACTTTCACCCAGCACAATTTTCACCAGCCGTGGAGGCTCTGAGGCCGCCATGCATTTCATTTATCACGTTCATAGCGAGCTCTGCAAGGGACACGCGTGATTGGATGCTGCAAGGAGCTGCACCGGCACCTCGGAAGCCTCTTGCACAGGTCAGTGTCCACGTGGAGTCCTGTGTGACATGGGATAACTCACAAACCCCACAAAGCCACAGCACCTCAAAGTGCAACGCTGTGACAACAGAATTTGTCTCTGTGAATGGTTACCTTCATTTTCCACAGAAATAGACCATGTGTCCATCCTTACATTTTTACCCTGAATTTAGCACGCTGTTTATCTGTGGAAAGATTTTCCAGCACATATCTGCTTTTATTCTTTATATTGTGCATTTTTCAGTGTAAATGGTTGCAAGATCACTATCTAGTAATGGCATTCCTTTGTTTGCAGAGCCTAGAAGCTAGTGGGCCTGTCCTTATACTTTTTCTCCTCATCTGATGTTGAATTACATATCTCAGTGACCTTGTCCACTGACCACAGCAAGAACAAGGTGCTGGGATGAGGCAAGGCCAGTGCCTTTGCACACGGGACATGACCATCCTCAGGACGCACCTTCACAGAGGTATAGCTGATGGCGGATCCATGACCTCAGAGACCCCTGACCCTGGTCCCATTCCTGTGCGAACCTGCTGTGTATGCTGGGGCTCATGGCCTCCTGTCCCACATGCTTACTCAACACATACATGTCAACTGGTTACATCATAATAATGAATCAGTAAGTGTGCTGATTGTCAAAGTATTCAAGTAGTTTAACAATGTCACTTGTTTTATCCTCATGAAATCTTCAAACAGGAAGTTGTGATTCTTCCCATTACTCAGGGTGGGGGAACAGCATAGACAAAATTACCTGCATGTCACAATAGTACCCTGGCTCCACCCATGACCCCAGGCTGCTCCCAAGGCAGTAGAGCCTGGAGATACAGCTGGGAAACCTGAGTGCACACCCCCCACTTCCTACCTGGAGCCCCACAGAGCACAGAGGCCATCCAGGGTCAAGGTCTACCCTCATCTCCCTCTTCAAATCCTGGCCACATCCAGGGACCTCCTCCAACTGGGTTTGCATGCTTAATTTGGAAAGAACATGATAAATCTGCCAATACATACTAATGATATGTGTTTCTCTTAAAAAGTGGAAGTGTTAGTCGCTCAGTTATGTCCACCTCGTTGTGACCCCACGGACTATAGTCTGCCAGGCTTCTCTGTCTATGGGATTCTCCAGGCAAGATTACTGATTTTCCCTACCCAGGGATCGAACCCAGGGATCGAACCCAGGTCTCCTGCATTGCCGGCAGATTCTTCACCATCTGAGTCACCAGGGAAGCCCTGCTTTAAGTTTCTCTTAAACAAACAACCAAAACAAAGGCCTCTGGCCGGGTCCGAAGCCAAGACACATGTCCTGAGCTTCTGGGGAAGTCAGACATGCAGAAGAGGCCGTGGAGAAGCCAGCCCCTCCACTGCTGCCCACAGCCCTGCCCTCAGACTGGTCTGAATCTGGCCATCCCCAAGGCTGGCCAGGGCAGCACCATCAGGCTACAGGGAGACATCTTTCTCTGCTGAGAATATCCCCACCATCCCTGCAAGGGGCCACCAAGCTCTCCTGCCACTCATTAGCTGCTCTGACGGGGTGGAGAAAAGTGTAGGACACCTTCCCAGCCAGCAAGTGCCTGATGCTCGCTTCCTCCCCTCTGTCCTGTCTGAGGGATCTGGTAACAGGTGCTGACTACAACCAGACTGGTCCACCTCTCGCTGCCCACTTTCCCCTCCCCTTCATGACTCAGCTGGGGCATCACCACTTGGCATTGTCCTCCACTGGCCCCTGGCCCCCAGGACAGGGCACTTTGCCATGTTATCCATCTGAACAAGTTTACTTGAGAAGAAGGTCAGGTTCAAGGTGGAGAGAAAGATCAATCTGTGATGAGTTATCAGTTTGCTCATCCAGTGTTTCACAAAGTGTGCTTGGCTGGTCTAGGGAATTGGGCTCTGCTGCTAAGTCACTTCAGTCGTGTCCGACTCTGTGCGACCCCACAGACAGCAGCCCACCAGGATCCCCCGTCCTGGGATTCTCCAGGCAAGAACACTGGAGTGGGTTGCCATTTCCTTCTCCAGTGCATGAAAGTGAAAGGTGAAAGTGAAGTCGCTCAGTCATGTCCGACTCTTAGTGACCCCATAGACTGCAGCCTACCAGGTCCTCCATCCATAGGATTTTCCAGGCAAGAGTACTGGAGTGGAGTGCCATTGCCTTCTCCTAGGACTCTCCAATTATAATCTAGAAACTTGTGGTTATCATCTAAAACATATGGTATCAGTTATAAAAACATCTTTGTCATAGTGAAACTTTGACTTGAAAGATATATTCATAGGGTAAAAATTTACTTTCTAAAGTAAGTTACTCTCAAATTAATTTTTAAGTAATTAGAGTTAGATCCTGAGGGGTGGGGGTGTGCACATCATGGGTTGCTCACATTTTTTCTTTAAAAGAAAAATCTTGGATATTATCCAAGTTTCAAAAAATATTAGAACATGAGGTCTGATCTTAACAAAGTAAACTGCATTCACAGAAAAAAAAAAAACTGAAGGAAAATACAATAAAGAGTGAACACTGGATATTTCCAAAGGGAGCCATGGATAATTTGTTATTTCCATGCTGCAAAATCTGCAGGCTTCACCTTTATCCTAGAAAGAAAAGAGTAACTTTTAAAAATATATCAACTATGTGTAAGCACAATTACAAACAGCATTCAGAATTTAGCAATCAAGTTACCAAACAAAAATCTAAAAAGACTTTCTATTAATGGGAAAAAATTTAAGAAATCCTAATTTGGGAGGTTTCTAAAGTTCCTTGATTTATGTTTTCCTGCAAATGTGTGTAGGTTTGACATTGTTCATGTTGGAGAATTGTCTCAGAATACATATTAGATTACTCAGGAGATGATGCAGAAGAAACCATAGTATGGAGTGCATCGTATGCTGTAGCTCACAAACAATGTTCCCGAGCTCAAGGACAATGACCAGGGCGGGAGAAGAGGAGGACGAGCAGATGGGGACACACAGGAGCTACATGTTGGGGAAATTGGGTTCATGATACTGCTTACTTTTGTATATGATCAAAATTTTCCATAATAAATGTTTAAAAAATAAAAGCACAAAACTAGTCACTCAGTGAGATACTATTCTCCACCTCTCAAAATGGCTATCCAAAGATCAATAACACCAACAGTGGTCCAGACATGGAGCCCTGAGAATGCTTGAACAAAACAAATCTGATTAGGAGAAAAAGGCTCTTTAGAGTGAAGCCTGCATTTTCATACATGGATTGGGTAGAAACTTAAGGGGTTTATTATCTATGCTACAGCCTAAATCTTTTCCTGCCTGGACAAACATTCATGTTTAAATCACGTGTATGTATATTTGGAGATGATACTCATGTGTGTCTGTGAGTGTGTGTGCTTATGTAAAACTAACAACACAAAATTCACATCTTCTCATCCTTCTAGATGTGATTAACTTGCTTAGATCACAAGCAATATCAGACTAGCCCAAAACTTGTGATGAGCACACAACTGTGATGTCTTAATAATTATGACCTAAAGAACACAAACCCTTGTTACCACAGTGTACACATCATAGATGTTCATGTATATATGTATCCACTATAACCACTGGAAAGTGTTAGTCACTCAGTCATGTCTGACTCTTTGTGACCCCATGGACTGTAGCACACCAGGCTCCTCTGCCCATGGAATTCTCCAGGCAAGAATACTGGAGTGGGTTGCCATTTCCTTCTCCAGGGGATCTTCGCCACCCAGGGATCAAACCTGGGTCTCTCGCATTGCAGGCAGACTCTTTATCAACTGAGCCACCAGCGAAAATGGAGATCTCTGTATTAACTTGTCACTTAGTAACTGCATACATAGAAAGAGTCCATATGACCCAACGCTGAGCATTGCATGTTTCCAATTCTTTTGGTTCGTTCATTTAACATGTAATAGAGTCACCAGCACTATACTGAATGTGTTTTCTATTTAAAAAATAGAAAGAGATATTTAAGAGATAAAGGAGAAGAAGTCCAAGGCTGAATTATGATAATTCTAAAGTTCTGGTATAATTATGGTGCATTATGACAAGTACTCTTGCCTGGCAAATCCCATGGACGGAGGAACCTGGTAGGCTGCGGTCCATGGGGTCGCTAGGAGTCAGACACGACTGAGTGACTTCACTTTCACTTTTTACTTTCATCCATTGGAGAAGGAAATGGCGACCCACTCCAGTGTTCTTGCTTGGAGAATCCCAGGACGGGGGAGCCTGGTGGGCTGCCGTCTCTGGGGTCGCACAGAGTCGGACGAGACTGAAGCGACTTAGCAGCAGCAACAGCATGACCATTCAGACCTGACAATTTATACTGAACTATCATGTTATAATAAAGTATTCTTTGAGCTCAGTAATTATGACGTTTTTTCTAATTTTCCAACATTTTATATACAGGTTTTATTTTCATAATTTTACAAATGTGCATATAAGCACTAGGATATTATCTTTAAAATACAAGTTGAAGAAAAGCACAGAAGAGTGAAAACATAGGCATGGATATGGATACAGATGGAAATGTAGAAACAGAGATAGATCAGGATGTAGACAAAATGTGGTTATGGATGCAGATGTAGATGTGGGTGTGGGGTGGGGATGAGGACAGAGGGAGACACAGAGCGAGACGGAGTCAGGGAAGGACAGACTGGCAGCCCAGGTGACCGCTGCCTAGGTCCAGCCCCTTGCAGAGCGGAGAGCCCAGAAACAACTCCTACAGTTTTCCGATCATGACAACCCCCTCCCACCCCCACCTTCTCACCAAAAGGAGCCGCAGTGCGGGTTTACGCCACCAGTCTGTTTGCCTGGCTTGTTACTGTGTATAAATAGAGCCGCACTGTATATGTTCTCTGGTGTGCACTGCCTCCCTTGTTTCAGCGTTCAGTCTGTGATTCACCGTGCTGCTGAACGGAGCTATTGTTCACTCTAGGTCCGGGCCTGCAGATCTCACAAGAAACAAACCCATTTTGCTGAAACGGACATTTGAGTTATTTCCAATCAGGAGCTACTATCATTACAAATGCCACTGCCATGAACATTCTTGAAGGAATTTCTCGCTGCTGTGTATACACGTCTCTGGGATGTACACGTGAAGGAAAGAATTTTTTGTAGGGGATACCAAGCTTCCCCCAAAGTGGTCCCTGTTAAAAGAAAGACACTGAGACCTAGGGTTTGTGGACCCCGGAGAACCAGGACTCTCATTTGATAATTTATTTTAAAAATTAATTTGACAAGTACTTAAGGAAAAAATTCTACTTTGGGAATATTTTTCCCACTGAAATGTGTCACTATGAAAGAGAAGTCCTTGTACTGTCTCAGTGTGGACATGACTGAATTCTCTGTTACACTCTGAGCCCCTGGAGTTTTCTAACAGGGCGAACGATGCCTTTGGGCAAGCTTTCCTCTCTAGAGGCTCAGAGAAATACAGAAAACCACGTGAGATGGTGTTGCAGTAATGAGATTGCATTTATGCCTACACATCCTTTAAACTGGCAGTTTGGGGAAACTTGGGCATTGACAAGAAGAGGAGACCCTCGATTAAATGAGGAGGGTGCCTTCTCCCCGGGGAGGCTGGGAAGTTCCCACAGCCCCCCTCGGCCTCCCTGCCCCCACATGATCCTCTAAACACAGAGCTAACCCAAGACTCCACTGGAGGAAACCCCCTGTGGCTTCCCTTTCATAAGGTCTGAGTCTGAGTACCTGTCCCCAGTCTGCAAGACCTCCGCAACTCATGTCCAGACTGTGTGGCCAAGGCTGTTTCAACCCAAGCTTTCTGCACGAAATGCCCCCTGCCTGACACACTCCCAAGTGAGTTACAAGTACTAACTTTCTTATCCTCATATCAGCCCAGCAGGTGGGCACCGTCATTCACACACCCGCCTTATAAATGAGGAAACTGAAGGAGGGAGATGCCTCTGGTCGCAGATGAGGGAGGTATCCCAGCCTGTCCAACTTGGGGCAGGCTTGACCCACTGTCCGTGCCCCACCACTGCCCCCACCTCCCGGCTTCCCCAGCCCTCTTCATCCTGAGAGGCCAGGTGTTTCCCCCATCATCCTCACACCCTCTATATTCCACCTGTGATTCTCTTTGGGCCACCTCTGAACTTTATCCCTTTTAAAACTTGGATATTTTAATTAAATTATTATTTTTCATGTGTGTCCTCTTCTAGAGTGATAATTTATTGAGAGATAAAGTCCATGTATGGTGGGGCTGAGCTATGTCGTCTAGCACACGGCCTTGTTTTTCCTGCCTCCTTAGAAAGGGCTTCCCAGGTAGCTCAAATGGTAAAGAAATCGCCTGCACTGCAGGAGACATTGAGTTTGATCCCTGGGTCAGGAAGATCCCCTGGAGGAGGAAATGACAACCCATTCTAGTATTCTTGCCTGAGAAATCCCATGGACAGAGGAGTCTGCAGGTTACAGTCCATGGGGTTGCAAAGAGTCAGTCAGTCCTGACTGAGCATGCAGGCCTCCTTGGAAAAGGAGAGAGACCTTGCTTTCCTAGGAAACTCCCCGCCCATAAAACACATGCCTCCTCGTGATCCACAGTGTCATGTCTGAGAATCCACGAGCCTCGTTAGCTCTAACAACCCCTATTTGGCAGCAAACAGGGGCAGCGAAATGCTCGTCAGCTTGGGATGATTTCCCACTGCCGTTGTACATCCGGAGTAAACGCAGGGCAGCCTCCCCACAGCTCGATTAGCACTGCTCCTGCACCTGTGGAGACAAGGGTCTGCAGGAAAAGCCTGGTCAGACTTGTGCACGTAGGTCCCGCCGCCTCCCTGGAGGGGAGGCCACTTGACGAGCAGGCGGCCTTGAGTCCTTCCGCAGCAGCTCCCTTCCCAGCTTTGAAACCAGACGATCTCAGCAAGTGTACATGACAAGTGCTGCGAGGTTCACCACTAAAACCCCTGCAGGAATTCTGAGTGATTCTCAAGCATTGGCTGTAGGAACAACGTGGCGATTTTCTAGACAGCCTGTTATTTTAGAGCATAAGTGCTTCTGGGATTATGATTACCACATACAGTTCCATTTTTCCAGGGACTTTCAAAATGACAATTTTGCACCCATGACGACTAAACACAAGAGTTTATTCAAAAACAGCTACTTTCTGGGCTGTTGTGACCAAATCCACATGAGCATGATCTGGAGGAGCTGAAGGGAAAAGAAGGGGCAGAAAAGCAGATGAGGCCAGTCAGGCCAAGGGAGTCACAGTTCCCCCCAGAGCTCAGGGGCAGGAACACCAGGGGATGCAGGGAGGACCCCAACCAGAGCAAACTCAGGTGACCTGAGGAGCCCATGGCCACAGTGGTCAAGCTGTGGGACCAGAGAGTTGGTGGGAGGGTGGGGACAGAAGGGTTGTTGTCATGCAGGAGATGTACTACCCCACCCCGCAACCAGAGGCTGGAGGGGACAGACAGCATGTGGGCAGCTTGGTGGACACGGGGTGGCAGCAAGTGGATATCTTCTCTTCTCAGGGAGCAAGATAACAGAGCTTCCACGGAGAATGAGGGGCTGACAATCTGAAGAAGGAGGAAAAGGTGTAGAACACTCTCTGGAGAAATGCATTCTGATTTGTCGTTAGTATGAATCCCCTAAAGTGGGGGAACAGCCTCGCCCCAGGGAATGACAGCAGAGGGAGGCAGCACCGGGGTTAAGGGTGTGAGCTCCCGTGCCTGGTTATTCCACTTTGTTCCAAGAGCATCCACATGTTGTTAGCAGATGGTCCTGTGTACGTGCCTCTCTGTTCCTAAGTCCTAGAGGGCTTGGAGCCACTTCACTCAGTGTCGCAAATCTGGTACCAAAGCACAAAGAGTGAATTCTCCTTTTATTCATCTCAGCCACACGTGGTTAGTCACTAAGTCATGTCCTATTCTTTGCGACCCTATGAACTGTAGCCCACCAGGCTCCTCTGCCCATGTGATTTCCCAGGCAAGAATACTGGAGTGGGTTGCCATTTCCTTCTCCACGGAATCTTCCTGACCCAGGAACTGAACCTAGGTCTCCTGCATTGCAGGCAGATTCTTTAATGACTGAGCTATAATGGAATCCTGACCACCAGACACACGTGGTCATCCCCAGCCCTCAAGTGACACGCAAGTACAAAGCCCCCCTTCATCTCATCTTCCTCCCGACTCACATTTTGCAAACCTGCAGTGGTCATCACACGGCCCCTCTCTTGGCTGCCTGAGCACTCAGTGAGCCGTGGTTGGAACTCCATTCCCTCGGTTACTGAGATCCCCTCAGCCAGAAAGACCTCTGGACCAAAGACTTCTCCACCCCTGACTCAGTTGCACACCTTCAGTCTTGAGCGTGTCACCTGGTTTACCTGCTGCTAAGCTACTAAGTCGCTTCAGTCGTGTCCAACTCTGTGCGACCCCATAGACGGCAGCCCACCAGGCTCCCCTGTCCCTGGGATTCTCCAGGCAAGAACACTGGAGTGAGTTGCCATTTCCTTCTCCAATGAATGAAAGTGAAAAGTGAAAGTGAAGTCACTCAGTTGTGTCCGACTCTTCACAACCCCATGGACTGTAGCCTACCAGGCTCCGTCCATGGGATTTTCCAGGCAAGAGTACTGGAGTGGGGTGCCATCGCCTTCTCCGAGGTTTACCTGATCGGAAGGCATCTCAAAGGACATCAGAGTAGCTGATTATCAAAGCGAAACAGGACACAGGAATATCAGCGATTCTGAGAAGAAGCCCTGTTCCTACCAGCTTCCCACCTCCCCAGGGCAGCACAAAACACAAGCCTCTGAGATGTGAGAGGTGAGAGGAAGGAGGATTTCGGCCCAGGAGCTCAGGATGGGAGAGCAACACACAGGGAGGCTCCTGGGCTCCTCACTGGCCCCAGGCCTCTGAGAAAGGGCACTCCCCAGGCCTCCAACCCAGAACCAAGCAGCACAGAAATAATTCCGAGAAAGGCCAGTCTCTCTTGGCCGAGAATCGGGAAGAGGGTGGCCAGATCACGGAAAACCATTCTGGAAACTTGTCTCTAGGTGGGCAAACACCAACAGACAGCCCACTGCTGTCTCCCCCTCTGCCAGTTTCCAGTCGCCAAAAAGGGATTTGAACTTGCTCATCCCATCCTGCCTGTGGGGCTGGGAGCAACCCCCAGGCTGATCCAAGAGCCAAGCTTTCTCCCCAACCCCTTAGACAGTGCACCCTGGGCCCAGCAGCAGCAGAGCTGTACCCCTCCCAGCCCGAAGGAGACAGGCAGACGTGAGGTAGACACTGGCCCTGTATCCCCCATGCCCTGGTATTGCCTTGAGACCCCCTCCCTCCCAGAGGCCCCAAGTTCTGGCCTGAAGGCTCTTTTTGCACCCCAGTATTGAGATCAGGGGTGTACCAGTTGCCCCAGACAAACCAATCAGGCCAAACGAAGGCCACAAGAAACCTGAACTTAAACTGTCGTTGGAGCTGCAGCCACAAAATTATCCAGGACCTGATCAAATGCAGCTTGAATAGCACCCAGAAGCTCCTGACACCATAGACAAAATCGAGTGGACACTCCAAAGTCAGCTGCCGCACAAGAACCAAGAAATATCACAAACTGAGGGAGAAAAGACAACCCACAGACACGGACACTGATCAGATGTCAGGATGAGCTGAGAGGAACATTAAATGATGTCATCATAGAAGGGCTTCGAGTACAATTTCAAATCTTTTTGAAACTGATGGAAAGTAGACATGGAAATCCTACAGACAAAGAGAAGTTAGAGGTGGACATTCTAAAGCAGACAGGTATAACCAGGAAAGTAAAACCACTGTTACTGAATGGGCTGAGTAGCAGCATGGAGACGACAGAGGGTAGAACCACTGGACTTAGTGACAGATCAATAGTATTTGCCCATCTGCTCAAAGGAGAGAAAACAAATGGGAAAAAAATGGAGAGAGTGTCGGGAGAGAAAACAGCAGAAGGAGCAGCCCCATGCTGCCCGGGTCCCAGAGGGGAGGAGGGGAGTGGGTGCAAACTTCCCAAATGTGGAAACGGAGAGACAGAAACCTACATCTTCAAAAAGCTGAGAAAACCGGAAATGGGAGGGGTGCATGGGAACCCATGCCAGGACAGATCACGTGCTTACAACACGGTGACTTGCTAAAAACTAAAAGCAAAGAAAAAAGTCCTAAAAGCCTCCAGAGGAGAAACCAATTTGCAGGAGGACAGATTTTTGATCTGAAGACCTGGAGGCAGAGGGAAGTGCCCAGGCTTCTGCAAGCACTCAGAGAAACTCTGGAAGCTGTCATTTCTGTAACTTCGAGGAATGAAAGGGACGGAAAGAAAACTCAGAGCACGTGTTGCCAGCAAACCAGCCCCTGGAGAATGGACCACGAAGTCCCCCAGCCAGAGAGAAATGGTTGTGAAGGTCACTTGAAGCTTCAGAAGGAGGAACAGATCTTAGAATGCGTAAAAATGGGGCAAATGATGCAGCTAAATCATACATAATGATCGAGGCAAATTTTACAAAATTATCTGCTATGTTGAAGTCACACCTATGAGACTTGCACTGACAGAGTAAGAGAGTCCAGGGACCTGAGTGGACATGTGGCCTCCCCATGTCCCTGGGATCGGTGAGCCCTTGCTGCTGGCCAGTCAAGAGTCCTTCAGGCTGTGAGACACAGAGCAACTACCGGGAAAGACAAACAGGGCAATGTCCTCAAGATCACTCTAAAGAAATCAAGTTCAGTTCAGTTCAGTCGTTCAGTCGTGTCTGACTCTTTGCGAACCCATGAACTGCAGCTCACCAGGCCTCCCTGTCCATCACCAGCACCCAGAGCTCACCCAAACCCATGTCCATCGAGTCGGTGATGCCATCCAACCACCTCATCCTCCGTTGTCCCCTTCTCCTCCTGCCCTCAAACTTTCCCAGCATCAGGGTCTTTTCCAGTGAGTCAGCTCTTCGCATCAGGTGGCCAAAGTATTGGAGTTTCAGCTTCAACATCAGTCTTTCCAATGAACACTCAGGACTGATCTCCTTTAGGATGGACTGGTTGGATCTCCTTGCAGTCCAAGGGACTCACAAGAGTCTTCTCCAACACCACAGTTCAAAAGCATCAATTCTTTGGCACTCAGCTTTCTTTATAGTCCAACTCTCCCATCCATACATGACCACTGGAAAAACCATAGCCTTGACTAGACGGACTTTTGTTGGCAAAGTAATGTCTCTGCTTTTTAATATGCTGTCTAGGTTCATCATAACTTTCCTTCCAAGGTGTAAGCATCTTTTAATTTCATGGCTACAAGAGGAATTTATAAATTAGGCTTCATCAAAGCTAAGAACTTGCCTCTGTCAAAGACACTGTAAAAAGCAAGAAAAGATAGGATAACAATTTGGGGAAAATATTTGCCATGAAAGATTAGTATCGTGCATAGAGGGAGAGCTCACAAAGCTCAACAGTAAGGCATAACTAATTCAATTAGACGACTGGTAGAAGATATGAAAAACGTGATTCGGTGTGGAGAACAAACAGATGGCTAGGATGCACGTGACAGCTAGAGTGAATGAAGTGACCACACCCACGCTGGTGAGGCTGTGGTGGGAAAGCCCAGTGGTGCCCTGCCTCTGGGGACCGTGTGGCAGCTTCTCATGTAACTATACACACGAGTCCCAGGCAGCCCAGCGATGCAGAAAGGGAGACCTACGACTGCACAAAATCTGAACATTTGCAGTGACATTACTTGCAAGAGCCCAGAACAGAAATAACCCAGATGTCCTTCAGCGGGTGAATGACTGAACACACCACCGGGGCCCATCTATACCATGGAGTTCTACTCAGCCACAGAGGAGAATGAGCCACTGGCACCCAGAGCAGCCTGGATGGAGCCCCAGGAACTGAGCCAAGTGAAAAGGGCTAATCCCAGTGGATTACACATGTGTGACTCTGTTCCTAAAACACTCCTGAAATGGCAAATGTGTGGAGACTGACAATAGGTTGGTGATGGCAGTAGGCCAGGGAGGGAACTGGCGGTGGTGGGGGCATGGGGTGCAGGGGTGGTTGGTGGCTGCAGTGATAGGACCTCTGTGTCTCCATGTACTGATGTCAGAGCCCTGGTCCTAACACAGGATCACTGTTGGAAGAAACCAAGCAAAGTGTCCATGGGAAATATCTGTATTATTTTTACAACTGCCTGTGAATCTACAGTAATATAAAATATTTAAGAGAAAGCTAGACCCAAACTTAATCCCAACTTAACAAAATTAATGGGCCAAAAGTTTCTAACACCAGCAAACATCTGGCCAATATTTACATCTTCTGTTAAAATTTGAATGCTTAAATTAATTTTCAAGCTGGTAGTGTATGGCAACTCATTAAGACTCGATTTCTGTTTAGAAAACTACCATTTGTTTATAGTTTTTATGCTAATACCTCATCCTCTTGGGCAACATTCCACATGAAAATTATACCTACAAAACCACACTTAGAACAAGAAAGGAAATGGTTCAATATATCAAACAATGCTCAGGGTCAGAATAAAAACTGAAATTTGAATTTCTTTTTTACTTGAGAAACACTTTAAATAACATAGGAAATTTCAACTAATTCAATTTGGAAGAGAAGCTATGACCAACCTAGACAGTATATTAAAAAGCAGAGACATTACTTTACCAGCAAAGGTCCGTCTACTCGAAGCTATGGTTTTTCCAGTAGTCACATATGGATGTGAAAGTTGGACTATAAAGAAAGCTGAGTGCTAAAGAACTGATGCTTTTGAACTTTGGTGTTAGAGAAGGCTCCTGTGAGTCCCTTGGGCTGCAAGGAGATCCAACCAGCCCATTCTAAAGGAGATCAGTCCTAGGTGTTCATTGGAAGGACTGATGCTAAAGCTGAAACTCCAAAACTTTGGCCACCTGATGCGAACTGACTCACTGGAAAAGACCCTGATTCTGGGAAAGATTGAAGGTGGGAGGAGAATGGGATGACAGAGGATGAGATGGTTGGATGACATCCCTGACTCGATGGACATGAGTTTGTTCAAGCTCCAGGAGTTGGTGATGGACAGGGAAGCCTGGCATGCTGCAGTCCTTGGGGTCACAGAGAGTCGGACATGACTGAGCAACTGAACTGAGCTGAGCTGAATTTTGAAAATAGGTATCTTTTCTGTAATATCCATGCTGTTTAGAGCAAGAGTAAGGTTTCATTTGATTTCCCTGCATGGGCCACTGCCCGTAACCTTTTTGGGCTTCCCCAGTGGCTCAGCGGGTAAAGAATTAGCCTGCAGTGCAAGAGACACGGGAGACGTGGGTTCTATTCCTGGGTGGGGAAGATCCTCTGGAGCAGGAAATGGCAACCCCAATCAGTATTCTTGCCTGAAAAATCTCATCCACAGAGGAGCCTGGCAGGCTACTGTTCAAAGGTTCTCAGTGAGTCAGACACCACTGAGTGACTAAATACACGTTTCATTTGAAGGACTTTTTTGTTTTGTCCTTATGACATTTAATTGAAAACACGATACACAGGACATGGCAACCTCAGTCCCAGATGTACTATTTATTTAAGCAGCATGCACACGGGAGAAGGATGTGTCTAGATAACAGTAAACTGAGGTGACAGTCAGTACCCTTGTTTATAGACTAAAACAGCAAACTTAAAATAACAGTTGGAATGATGGAGTTTAATTAGTGTCTGAGGCTAAAGCTCAGCTCTAGTCTCTCTCTGAACCTCATTGGTCAAGAGTGGTAGTACCCAGGGTTTCACCATCCTCATGCCCAGTGGTCAGCATACAGAAGCTCACCCTCAAGTGCCCAGGATACCCAAGCTCATGAAAACAACATGTGCCCCCCCACACACACACACACGTCTTCACTGACCTTCCCCATCGTCCACCTGAAGATCATGGCTTGTTGCTACACTGATGTAAAAGAACAGACATGATGCATCAGCTCAATGGATTTTTATTCTAAACTGAACAGTTAGCACATCATTCCAACCTCTTGTGTTGGTCGCTCTTATAGATAAAAAGAAAAATGTCTCAGCCTCACTGTTACATTGACTCTTATTCTTGCCGTGTTTGTCCAGAAGGGCTCAAACACTCAAGCAGAGAAGTCCCTAATGAGTTATACCTATTAATAAATCCAGGCAGTCAGTCTTGCTGATTAACCAGGACATCAGCAAGGAAGTGTCCTCACCTTACAAGGTAATATTTAAAAAGGAAAAAAAAAATACATACAGAGCACAAATGCTTGCAACATAGTATATTACCTTAAAAGTAAGTTAGGATTTACCTCTTTATCTCCAAATGCATTAACTTTGAACCAAAATCAATAAACCTTCAAAAGGGATACATAAATAAAAATAATAGTAATTGGGGTGATCTTAAACATATGCATCCAAAGGATATTACTCCTGAGTTTTTAGTATTCATTGACTTGGAAACAAAGGAGAAGGGCATTTTCACACCTAGAATCATTTTATCTGTTGGCTTTTCTATCCAGGATTTGTTCTTAATGTTATTTTTTTAAGAAGTAATTTAATCTGAAAGATAAAGAACCTTTGTGACCACTTTGGGCCCCTCTGAGAGTTGCAGTCCCTATGCTCTCTCCTGCCCCACTATTTCGGGTTGTTACATGAGGTGGAATAAGTACAGTAACTGGTAAGGGTCTGGACATCCTCCTCCAGCCCATTACATCATCACAGAGCTCAGAGCCTGCTCGGGACAAGCTGAGCACCAGAGGCCAAGGGGCTTTGTCAGGGATCCCTGGAGACTCTCAGTGTTTGGAGAGCAGCCTGAGCTTTGAACCTTTGATCAATAACTGGAAGCAAACACGGTCCCAAGACCATCTGTGATATTTGTCATCCAGCCCACCGTTATTGTACAGGTAAAGTATCCACCTTGCACCCAGGCTCTGGGGTCTGAGAGCCCACGGCCTGTCCCCCGACCATGCGTCTGCAGCACGGGTGGCAAGACTGCTCAGAGAGCAGGCATCCCACACCTGGGGCCTCAAGAGGATGAAAAAGTGGTGAAAACTCCCACAGGTCGCAAGGAACGCTCCTTTTCCTTTGAGTCTTCCTACCTATTCTTCAAAGTGAGACACTGGTGGTGAGCCCACCAGCAATGATTCTGAGGCCTCAGGGGTCCCCAGGGCCAGGCAGGCACCAGGTGCCAGTGACCGAGGCTGGCATGAGACACCAGGAGGGCCAGGGCCTCTCTGAAAGCACTTTCAGCAATATTTTTTTTAAGACTTTAGAGTACAAACAAATCGTGACTCCTAATCAGATTTAATATTTGGCCTTTACACACCAAACTGTAATCCTTATTTTAATTAAAAAAACAGAGAGAGAACCATGTCACCCCCTTCCTCACTCTCCCCACGAGGCAGCCCTGCATCAGCACCTGCACTGTTCCATTTAATCCCAACAAAGTCTGAGCATGAAATATCACAGTCCCCTCTGCAGATAGGGACACCAAGGCTGGGAGATAAGTGGGTGGACTGGGTCACACAGCGAGGAAGAAGGAGCCCTCCGCACTCAGCCTCCACACTCTGGACTCTCAGCACTCTGCCCCCAGCTCCATGAGCAGAAGGCTCAGTGCGGATGGCTCGGCCACAGCCAGTGCAGGACACAGAGGCCCGTGAGTCGGGACCTTCTGCCTTTAAGGAGGGTCATCTCAGTGGGGTGGGGGATAAGCCCTGAACTGGAACCATGGGGCACTGGGCTCATACCCCCAGCCCCGCTGCAGGGAAGCCAGCCACATATTCATCCCGCAGCATCTCACGCACAGGTGAGACCCTGGACATCCTATGACGGTGGCCCCTGGGGCCACTGCCACCTTGCCGTGACCGGGGTCAGCTTCGCACGAAGCTTGCTCCGTACTTTATCTGGTCAAGACTTAGTGCCAGAGTCCCGGAGGCCTAGGCTGGAGGACCTGAGGGCTGTCATCCATGTGTAGGTCTCCATGTGCCATTCCATCTGCTTGTCTGTCTCCTCTTTCTCAGTCCTTGGTTTGCCTTTTCTTGACTCTTGGGGAGTCCCAAGAACCCTTCTGGAGAAGGCAATAGCAGCCCACTCCAGTACTCTTGCCTGGAAAATCCCATGGCTGGAGGAGCCTGGTGGGCTGCAGTCCATGGGGTCAAGAAGAGTCGGACACGACTGAGTGACTTCACTTTCACTTTTCACTTTCACGCATTGGAGAAGGAAATGGCAACCCACTCCAGTGTTCTTGCCTGGAGAATCCCAGGGACGGGGGAGCCTGGTGGGCTGCCGTCTATGGGGTCACACAGAGTTGGACACGACTGAAGCGACTTAGCAGCAAGAACCCTTCTAGGATTCCACTCATGCATTTACGTGCTTCTGAGTGCCTCCCGTCTTGGGTACCTAAGCCGCTGCTTAGGTATCATGTGCACGCAAGGGCTTCTGTCTCCTGGCATATCTTTCACGACTGAAAGTGACATGTAGATTCTGCTCTTCCATGTGCGTCTGTCTGCTACCCTTCATACTTTCAACAAACAGTTGTCCCCAGTGTTTCCTCCATATTCATACCTGGCACTGTATCAGATGGTGCTATCAAATAAGATTCAGGAAATTAATCATAAGGAGTATTATCTTAAGCCCCACTTTTACTCATTTCAGTGGTTCTCTTTCCTATCTGATGTTCTGAGCCATCTGGTACTTCTATGCTGTTTAGAGACCATTCTCTCCACCTGCTCGGCAAGGGCTGGTTTGCAAGCAGTCATCTGTGTTAGAGGAGACCTAAGTTGCTGCAAGGAGATCCAATCAGTCCATTCTAAAGGAGATCAGCCCTGGGATTTCTTTGGAAGGAATGATGCTAAAGCTGAAACTCCAGTACTTTGGCCACCTCATGCAAAGAGTTGACTCATTGGAAAAGACTCTGATGCTGGGAGGGATTGGGGGCAGGAGGAAAAGGGGACGACAGAGGATGAGATGGCTGGATGGCATCACGGACTCGATGGATGTAAGTTTGAGTAAACTCTAGGAGTCGATGGACAGGAAGGCCTGGCGTGCTGCGATTCATGGGGTCGCAAAGAGTTGGACATGACTGAGCGACTGAACTGAACTGTACGACTGAACTGAACTGAACTGAAGTTGTTTACCCCTTGATCCTGAAGAATATTTTCACTGGACATTGAATTTGTGGTTCATGTTTATCTTTGTCGCATACTAAGAATGGCGCCAATACCAGTTCCTTCTAGTCCTATGGTTCTGGACAAGGAGTTGCTGTCACAGCAACAGTTTTGCTCTGAAGACACAGGTCCGTCCTCTGCCTGCATCAGCATTATTTATTCCCCTAGTTTTCAGCAGTTTAATGTGATCTGTCCTGGCATGGGTTCCCATGCATCCCTCCCATTTCCGGTTTTCTCAGCTTTTTGAAGATGTAGGTTTCCATCCCTCAGTTTCCACATTTGGGAAGTTTGCACCCACTCCCCTCCTCCCCTCTGGGGCCCGGGCAGCATGGGTGCTGCTCCTTCTGTGTTTTCTCTCCCGACACTCTCTCCATTTTTTTCCCATTTGTTTTCTCTCCTTTGAGCAGATGGGCAAATACTATTGATCTGTCACTAAGTCCAGTGGTTCTACCCTCTGTCGTCTCCATGCTGCTACTCAGCCCATTCAGTAACAGTGGTTTTACTTTCCTGGTTATACCTGTCCGCTTTAGAATGTCCACCTCTAACTTCTCTTTGTCTGTAGGATTTCCATGTCTACTTTCCATCACTTTCAAAAGGATTTGAAATTGTACTTGAAGCCCTTCTATGATGACAACTTTAAAGCTCTTCTCAGCTGATCCCCATGTCAGACTCAGCTCTGTGTTGGCGTCTGTTGGTCATCCTGGCCAGTCCACACTCACAGAGGAAGTCTGGTCCCATCTCAGTAACGCCTTGTCCTGCGTGGAGGCTCAGAGCGCTGCCTGGAAACCTCCACACCTGGGATGTTCTCCACTCACCTGGAAGAGCCAGGACAGCCCTTGCCGAGAAGGGGCATGACAGAACATCCAGAGCATCACGTCCACCCAAGGGGCCAGGCCACACCAGGCTCTTCACCGGGTCTCTAACAGATCAGAGTGAGATAAGAAACAATCGTTGTAGAATCTGTATAGCTACTGTTTTAAGATATGCTTCTCATCTACACTGGGTACAGATTTTGTCTTAACTTTCTAGCAAATAACTCATTTCCACCTTTTCTCTCTCGTTCTTCATCTTTGTATTTTGGGGGATGTGTGAATGCAAGGTCCACTCCCCACCCCTCCACCTCCCGCTTCAGAAGAGTGCTCTGAGGGCACGGGAACAGAGGGGAGGGGAGATGAGGGGATGCTGGGGAGGGGAGGCGGGGGAGGGACAGGAAAGAGCAGAGAGGGGTTCAGAGATGCTGCCCCTTCTCCCAGGAGCCAGGGACACGGACGGCCACAGCCGCCCCACCATAGGTGCTCGCTCCACAGAGGGAACCACTCAGGTGAGACCCATCCCAAGTCAGTGCCACCAGGGAGCCCCTCACGACCCCCTTCCCAGGTGGCTGTTCCCAGGATCTGCTCTGGGGACAGTCGGAGGGACTCAGGACTGTGGTCTGGTCCCCCCTTCCCAAACCTTGCCAGCTGCTGGCCTGGCGCTAGGCAGAGGGCGGGCTCCCTTGAAGCCCAGTTCCACTCCCCAAGGGTTACGCAGGGTCCCCCCAATTTCAGCCACTGCTGACAACATCGTTTCCACAAGAAGATGAACTTTAACCTTCAAACAACCCACTCATGTATCAACTTTGAGATCGCAATGCGTTTATCAGCTACGAAATCCCTGTGGTTAAAATTCAGTGATTCTGTTGAGTAATGTTCCTGCTCATCAGATAGCACCAGGTAAAGCCAAGACCCATTCTGTTGGAGCAGGTGTCCTAGGAGTGCTTTCTTCTCTGTTTCTCACAAGTTTGGGCTGTTTTCCTGTGAAACCAGGTCCCCATGCCTCTGTTTCCCTCCTCTCTCGGACTATCTGCAAACACCAAATGGAGCCAATTATTTACTGACAGCGGAGCTCAAACACACTGGGCAGGAATAGAGGAGATGGGCTTTAGTGCTTCTGGAAACACTAAGTCTGCAGGCTGGTAAGTTTAAAAAGAAGGAAAGAAAGGCTGGACCTGAAGCATCATGTGAAGCTCTCGTTGTGCAAACCCTACAAATTACCATCCATTAAGTAACCACATGTGACATCACCGGAGTCTGCTGGTCCTCACGGGGCCTGCAGAATCACAGAGTACAAGCGGCTGTGGGGCCGCTGTGTGGAAGATACAGTTGACCTCATATCCTGGGCATTTCTGCTCAGCAGCCTGTCTACCCCACAGGACCCAGGGTGGGTGGTAGCTTTCTGCAGACAGACGGGGCACAAGTCTGTTGCTTTGGGCACATTCGACCAGCCTCCTCGTACAAGCAGCAAATCCAGTACAGAGCCTGAGGAAACTAACTAATCCTAATTAAGAAAAAAAAAAAAATACAAAAAATGACCCAGTCTCCTAACTCTAGGGACATCAAATGTGAAGAGAATGCCGGCTAGTTTTCAGAAATGTATCAACATTCCCCCTGCCATCAGACTGGCACTGTGGTCAATGGGAGTACCCGACCCCCTGCCCTGTGCCGACCACCGTGATCTCCCGCCTTTGAGGGGCCGCTGGCATCAAGGCCACACCAGCCCCCTCTCCACCTCATGGCTCTTGAGAATCAAAGGCTGCTCTGCCTGGAGTAAACCCCTGGTGCTCATTCCTCTGTGGATTTCTTTCTAACATGAAGTTTAATTTCAGTGTCACTTCTTGGAAAATAATTTTTAAGCAACATGTGGACACAGCTGTTTCTGCTTGGTATAGTTTTGAACTTGCAGTGAATTACATCTTCCTTTAAAAGGGGGGCCTCTTTCTGCTTCTCTGTGAAAGCAGAAGTCAAATAATTACAAATTGATAATAAACACGTCTGAACTTTCCTCTCCGACCCCCAAGCCCAGGAATCCGTCCATGGCCTCTGTTCTTATTTGGTCTCCCATGTTTTAGCAGAGAAGTTTCATCTGTTCCGATGCATGAACTTCATGCATAAACACCGTTTAGGTTTTAACACTCTTCATTTAGTTTGATAAACAAGAAGAAGAAAGAAAACGCTACCCAAACTGAATGATCACTCTCTAGCCAGAAAAATGTTGCTGTCAGACAATCCATTATTCTTTACCAGCTGAGCCACAAGGGAAGCCCAATTCATTGACTATGTGACATTAAAAAGGAAAGTGAGTGCGTTAAAACACATTGTCCAGGGCAGTGAGTGAGGAAATTTGATCGGTCTTCCACCTTTAAAAGGTCCTGACATACAGTGACCTTTAAATATTTGGCAAGCTGCCCCAGAGAAGAGTCTGCAGTGATGGGAATGAAACAGCCATCTGTGGTAAGTGGCCACCACACTGGAGACTTCATCTACAGAGTGCAATGGACAACGGAAGGGACTGTAGTCTTGATGGCCCAAGTAACAAAACTGCGTGTTGGAGGAAAAACCAGCAGAAGGTGAGGAAAGTGATGGGTTGGGGGGGATGACAGAGGAAAGTCAACTTCCAGACCTTCTGACTCTCAGCCCAGATGGCAGCTGGCTCAAGTGATGCTGTTCTAACCCCCACCAGGCTTAATCAGTAAACCAGGGTGAGGGCCAGGTGCTCACAGACAAGGTGACAGTTTACCAAACAGAGCACTTCGGTGGGAAGGAGACAGGATCTGGAGTTGAAGAAAATCCCATAGTTTGGAGACACGGCATTACACACTTGTCCACACCATGGAGCATGCACCGCCAATAGCAAGCCCTTGTGTGGCCCACCGTAGACCTGGGCGATGACCTATCCTCATCTCTCCATGGATGTATCACATGCACCATTGGGTAGGGGGTGCTGACAGCAGGGAATAAGCTGCGGGGGTGAGGCGGGTGTAGGAGATGGGAAATACCTGGGAAGTTCATGCACATTCCTCTCAGTTTTGATGTGAGCCTAAAACTGCTCTAAATAAGAAAGTCTACTAAGAAAACATCTCAGGATTAAGAGGGAGGTGACCAGGATGTGGTAGGAGACAGCAGAACGGAGCAGCGTGAGCCCAGGCATGCTTGCAAAGCATTCAGGGAGGTGAGAGGCTGTGCTGGAATGGGGGCCAGGTAGGGCGGCAGGCAGGGCTGGACGCCACGCCTGGTCATATCTCTCAGAGCTGTTTGAAAGGCTGGGGCCCTGCAGCCCTCCCTTTCCTACCATGGCCTTTGGGTCCCTGTGACCGCGGTGTTATCTGGGTGCAGGGATAAGCAAGGCCCCAGCCCTGGGGCAGTGTGGACAGTGTCTCTTCTTGGACCAAGTGTTTGGAGACGCAGCACCCCAGCATGAGGACCTCAGAAGCCACTCCCAGGGAAAGACGAGCAGCGTCGACCCACACCCCGGAGCTCAGAGCCATCGGGGGTCCCACTGTGCACACAGCGGCCCAGCTGCTCCCACACGCTGAACGCAGGAGGGTCTGCCGGCTCACGGAGGCCCTGGGGGCCCGACTTCCTCTGAGGCATGTGCAGACCCCAGACTCTCACACAGGTTTCCCTGAGATGTCACTGGCTCTTCATGGTAATGTCACTGGAAACCTTAAAGAGCTTCATCAGAAAGCATGGGGCAGACCTTGGTCCATCTCAGAGCTCACCCAAACCTCTGGGTCTTCACAACTGAGTCCGCCTGGTGGGGCAGGATGCTGTAGGGCGCTCCCGAGGCTGACTCAGCCCAGACAAGCAGGGCAGCCACCCCACCCAACCTGGAGGTGACGCTGCTCTCAGGAATGCAGGCACCTGTGAGGGCAAGAGCAGGAGAGCAGTCACCTGTCACCTGATCCGCCAGGTGGAAAGGGGGTGTGGTCGTGGCTGGGCCTTGGCTCTGAGCCCCACTCCCCTCTAGCCGCCGGCTCCTCCCACCACAGTCCTCCCCACACCCAGCCCTCCCTCCAGGGACCCTCCTTCCTACCGCCCACGTTGCTCCAGGACTACAATCCCCTGTTGTCTGTGAACGTTGGTGCCCCGTTGCCTGTTAGGAAGCCCTGCTCTGTTACCCACAAGGAATCTGCGCCTTCAGGCCCCATCTTCCCTCCAGGAAAAGCTTCCGGAGTGGAAGCAGCTGAGACATGATGGGAGGTGTAGCCACAGGGCCCCCACAGCCTTGGCCCTCACGTCCCCCTAGAGCCGTCCGTCTTGGGAACAGCACGTGGGCCAGAAATGCACGCCGGTAGGCACACACAGAGACGTGGGCACACACAAGTACATGCACACATGCATGAACACACAGACAAGCCCTTCTGTCCTCAGGACCACACTGGAAGCAGGCTTGAGGGTGGCTGAGGCCAGCAGGCTGGGCCTGAGTGCCCTGAGGCTCTGGGGCAGGTGGGGGGTGTCTGGGTGTCTGCGGGTGTTGGTGGAAGAAATCAGCCACTATCCGTGGTCCAGTGATCCCAGCCCAGAGCCCTGCTAGCCACATGTTTTCCCTGGGCTTCAGGGTTTGCAATCATCACTGGGCCCCAAGGTTTCTGCAGGGAGGCCTCCCACAGGCAGGCTGAAAGCTTTCATTCCCTCTCCAACAGTTCCAAGCGCGAAGCCGGGGCTCCTCTGCGTGGCTCTAGGCAGTGGGCAGTGCAGGGGAAGGCAGCCTGTGCTAACATCACACAGTGTGGGACAGCAGGACTCACAGGGGAACTGGCCATCACCATGCTCACACCCAGAGGCCCTGCTCCTCACTGTGTCTGAACCTGCTGCCCCCCTGACCATATCTGCTCCCCATCCTGCTACCAGAACAAAGGACTAGATACCAGGGCTTCAAAACAGCAGACGCTTTATCCTGCAGCCCTGGAGGCGAGGAGGCATGAGCCTCCCTGGGCCAAGTCCAGGGTAACTGGTCACTTCCGGAGACTCCGGCTCCTGCCACCCCCGTGTTCACGCTCCCCGCACACCTTAGCTCATGGCCCCTTCCTCTGTCTTCAAAGTCACTCAGTATTGCCCTTTCATGATTCACATTCCTCCTGCCTGTTTGTGTCTTCGTGTCTATCTCTCTGGCCGCAGCTGGGGAAGCCCCTCTGCTCTTCAAGGCTGTGATTTGACCAGGTTTTCCAGGACAACCCAGTAGGATCTCTCCATCTCAAGACACTCACATTTCCCAAGGCCCTTGTCACGCAGGGGTCAGGTTCCAGGCATCAAGAGATGGGCACTTTCAGAGCGGCCCTGCTGCCTGTCACAGTCAGTTCTATCCCCTTGTTGTCAGATATGTCCTGGCACATCTGTCCTCCAGAGTCCCTGATGTTTCTTCAGTTCCACAGAGGTCACTCAGCAGACCATGGATGGACAGATGGATGGATGGAAGCAACTGTTACTAAACCCTCCTATACCTGAACTAGAATTTTGACGTCCTCCCTGCACGTTAGGACTTCCCTGGCGGCTCAGTGGTAAAGAACCCGCCTGCCAATGCAGGAGATAAGGGTTCGATCCGTGGGTCAGGAAGATCCCCTGGAGAAGTAAATGGTAACCCACTTCAGTATTCTTTCCTGCGAAATCCCATGGACAGAGGAGCCTGGTGGGCTACAGTCCATGTGGTGGCAAAGAGTCAGACATGACTGAGCAGCTAATCAACACAACAACGTGTATGTTTCATTTCTTTGGAAAGCCAGGTCTTACCCTCCATTTCCACAGATGAGGAAGTGAAGGCTGGGTGTTAAGCTGCTGGGGTCACACAGCTGACTTCTGACAGGCGCGGGGCTTTGTGTATATGACCTGAAATCCAGGTGTGCCTCGCCTTTCACCAGTGCACAGCTCACTTTTTCTCTTTTTACCCTAGACTTTCAGAAATCACTGGAAAGTAGCTCGGGTTTTCTGGCTGGAGTTCAGCGCCACTAGGGATAAAGGGAGCAGTGAAGGTGTGATGGTGAACTTGCCCTGGAGACAAAGGAACATCGTGAGGATGACGACGATGCTGGTCATGATAGAGCATCATCGTGGAGATGCAGGTGGTCACTGAAACAGCAGGAAAGTAGGACAGGTTTTGCTGTTGTTCTCTTATGTTCACTGAGGCTTATGATGTGCCAGCATCCATGCTCAACCATTTATAGGTATTATCTCATTTAATTTCCTAAAATCCAGCAAGATAAAACCTCTCATCATCCTATTTCAGAATGGAGGTGACTCGCCCACATTCTCACAAGACATATAAGCAGTTGCTCCAGAAATCAATAGGCCACCTGATGCCAAGAGCCGAATCCCTGGAAAAGACACTGATGCTGGGAAAGATCGAAGGCAGGAGGAGAAGGGGGCAACAGAGGATGAGATGGACATGAGTTTGTGCAAACTCCTGGAGATGGTGAAGGACAGGGAAGCCTGGTGTGCTGCAGTCCATGGGATCACAAAGAGTCAGACAGGACTTAGTGACTAACAACAACAAGCAGGAACTGAGCTCAGATCCGTGAAGACCTGCAGCCTGTGCCGTTAACAATGGCATCATATCAGAAGAATATCCCAATAAACATTGTACTTTACCCAAACTAGCCAGTGTTATGAAAACCATAGTGAGTTCTCTTCAGATAGTAATATGCTACCAACTAGACCATCAAAACAAATATGGATGTTCTCTGCTGGTGACACCAACCTATCCTTCTGGAGCTGCTATCAAAACATTAATGTGAAATTATTTTAAAAGCTGTGGGGGAAAGACAGCTGGCCCTAAGGGGGACAGGGAGACAGGAACGTGTGTAGCCGGGGAGCCCCCATCTTCACCTCAGCAGCAACTCAGGATTGAAAGAGGAATTGAGGGAATTTCCACTTAGAGGAAACTGCTCTGTATTCAAAATTCTCTGAGAGCAGAGGGTGACAGGGGGCAGCCTGGAAGTGGGTATGCAGAGGAAACCTCTGCAGCCTTCATGTCACCAGGGTGCCCACCCGGGCAGCAGGTCAGCACTGATGTGTCCCCGGGCTGGAAATCCCCCGCAGCGGTCATGTTCTCCACTGGGAGCACACGGCCCCAAAGCTCTGCTCTGAGTCTCTGCGGTGATATTTTCTGCTGTTTTTCATGCAGAGATAGCATTAGCTCTTATTACTTCCAGCACAAGATACACTCTATCTCACCACCATCTCTATGACAGAAAGAGTCAGAGGAAAGGAAACAGCAGGAAAAGATCACCTTTTAACCTAACGTCTTCTCTATCCCACAATCGGGAGGCTATCAAAAGAGTCCATCATCACGTATCAGATTTGAATACACAGTTAAAGACTGAGGAATTGGGCTTTTCTGAAATCTACCTTGTATATGCCATGCTGATTTTATCCCCACAGTAGATTTTTTTCATTCTAAGAATCAGTGTAGGAATTTACGACATCAGACCCTTGTACGACCCAGAACCCACAAGAAATAAGCCTGCAAACTAATTCCTCTGAATTCACACCCTCTATGTGAACTGTTGTTGTTTCACTTCATGGTGACCATCCAAACATAAGCACACACACACGAGTTAACAGTAGGGAGACGGTGGTCTGGAAAGCCATGGTTTCCATGACGACAGCCGGGCGAGTGTGCAGGATTCTTACCTGTGGATGGTTTCCTCTCCCACACCTGCGTCCACAGGGTCTATGCACCTGCTGGCTTGAAGCCCTGGGCTCTGCCTGGCTGGAGGAGATCATGGGCTGTTCTGCACACCCTCCTCACCTGCCATGTAAGGAGATGCACTGAGGTCCTGTTTGTAGGTGGCCCGTCTGCACCTCCCACACTGCCCTCATCTCCTTGGCTCCTCTTCCCCCTCTGCCTTCCATGAGCTGTGGCCTCGGGGACACAGAAGCAGTACCCTCTCTACTGCTTCAAGCCATGCCCCTCAGCATCTTCGTCTGCACTGTGGGGGATGCACTTAACATCCCTCCAGGAGTTAAGACTGTTTCTGTACACAGAAGTCAATTCAGAGCTTTCAGGACTCCGGAAGGAGGAAGGAAAAGAAGAAAAAGCAATTTCTAGTGTCCAAGTATGCATATTAACCATCTTTTAACTCTCCAGTTAAATTGAATATAAATACAGTTAATATCAATGGAGTATGAACGATACCTGTGTAGTTAGTTCCAACTAGTAGAGCTTATCTTTCAACTCAATTAAATTTTAGATTTCTTTATGCACAAATCTCTCAGAATTTCCTATGTATTAACCTTCCAGATGGATAGAATGTACAATTTATATATATTTATATATAGTTTTTAAGTCTATTAAATCAAGCAGAATAATCTAATAATTTGAAAGCTATTATATATTATCTCATATGAAGTATTTTTTAAAATATAACGCACATTTGAACTTAAATGTTGTCTATCATGAGATCTAAAGATCAACAGTGCAGAGCTAGTTTTGGAGACAGCTATAATTAACTGCACAGATGCTACTCGACTAAGGATGAGGTTACATCTTGATTGACCCATTGAAGGTTGAAAGGGTCATAGGTCAAAAATGAATCTAACACCCCTGACCTCCCGGACATCACAGCTCAGCTCAGCCTGAGTGAAGTGTGCTCAGAGGGCTCAGAAGCAACCTCGGACCACCTGGGAGCATCTCAGAGAGTGTCTTCTGAACATCATGAATACTGGAAAAGATCAAGAATCAAAGTACAGTTTCTACTCAATATCTATCAGTTACACACCATCATAAAGTCCCAAAGTCCTAAGACACATCATTGTAAGTCGGGGACTGTCTATATTTACTTGAGTTTACTGAATGTGTTTGCAGTCCAGAATCAGTCATCACATGATGCTGCTCCCTAGAATAATGATGTAAATAATAACATTGTGGTTGCTATGTAGTCACTAGGTTGTGTTCAACTCTTTGTGACCCCATAGACTGTAGCCTGCCAGGCTCCTCTGTCCATGGGATTCTCCAAGAAAGACTACTGTAGTGGGTTGTCATTTCCTTCTCCAGGGGATGTTCTTGACCCAGGACTTGAACCCATATCTCCTGTGCCTCCTGCATTGGCTGGTGGGTTCCTTACCACTGAGCCACCCTGGAAGCCCAAATAATAGCATAACCAGCCTTCATTTCACTGTTCTTCCTGTTCTAGCCACTGGATGCTCTCATCTCACCCATTTTCCAGATAAGGACACAGAGGCACAGTTGAGGTTGTTTAAATTCCACAGCAAGGAAAGGGGGCAGCTGCTTGTCACCTCTAGCACCTGAGGCTTAAACTTTGGGAGAGAGATCCCAGTCGTTCCTGCCCAGGAAGAGGCCAAGTCAGGGGACTAGGCAGAGGGCCAGGCCCCCGGTACCCCTGCTCCCTCCCAAGCACCTGGAAGGAGGCCCCAGAAGCAGCCCTCCAGCTGCCGTTCACATGCATGTACTTGGCCGTCCATCTTCCCTTGAGAGGAGGATGATGCTGAAATACACTCTGGCTCAGTCTGGGCTCACCCCAGTCCGTTACCACTTTCTCATGAGGTCCCAGAGTCAATAACATCACCTGCCAAACACTAAAAGACATTTTGGAAGGGAATGTTCGGGAGCAAGACACTCTACTCTGAAATGAATACTTTATAACCGGCCATGGCAGAAATGCAGAATCCGCTCAGAGCGCTCCATCGGGTCCCAGGAACTCATCCAGGCAGATCTGGCAGCTCCAACACCAGATCTCAGGGCCTCTTTTGGACAGGGCATTGGTGGTACCCCCATCCCGGGACTCCAGGGGCCAGGAGACGAGTCCTGTGCAGGGTGTCCTCCCACCCAGATCCAATAGCAAATAGCCTGGAAGGAAAAGTCCAGACGTAACCCCCACAGGACAGAACGTGAACTACCCAGGCCCAACCTACAGTGCAAGTGACAGGAAGGCACCACTTTGAGAAAGAAGGTAATTGCTTAGATCGAGCAATTCTAGCTAGTTAGCATGGCAACAGAAAGTGCTGGAAAAAATCTAACTCTCCCAAGGCTGTCATGCAACCTCAGATCCTATGAACCATGCACACACATGTGGATTTAAACACCAAATCAACACACGACAACACATTTGGGCCTTATAACACGTCCTCGTGTGATTAGGGCTTATTTCCATTCCAGGTCTAGCTGTGCTGCTGCTATATGCCCAGCCCAGAAGCCCGGCCTTGTAAACAATCACGGTTCTTAGAGGGTGAGCTCTGCAGCAGCCCCGCTACCCCAGGTGACCCACAGCCTGTTCTTTGCACCAAACTCAACAAGACGCATCACGCCCGCCCGGTGGACAGCGTGCGTCCAGATTTGCGTAACACCTGCTCAGAACAAATGTCTATTCTTCCCCTTTGTGTCTCTTGGTTCACTTAATTACACTTCTTGGCATGTTGTCTAGTTCAGCACCGAAAAAAGAATCAAGTGATTTTATTAAATTACTGAAAGTCAACGTGGTTCTTTTCCTTAGAACAGTGACACTTTCTTACTCTCCTTTAAAAGGAAAAATGTACAAGAATAAGAGTTCTAGGGTTCTTACGCATCTTGCTCATGTCCAGCTGATACTGTAAATCATATCATGTACCTCAGATGAACGATGTAGATGCTTCCAGTGACTCCACATTATCAACACACACTACCTCTCGAGAGGCTGGAGAGGAAAACATGTTCTGTGACATGACCCACATAGTGACAGGTACCCAACAATTTCAGCTGGTTTTGCAGACTCCCAAGTCTCCTGCACATTCCCGCCCCTTGAAGAGTGCACCTCTGACACTCTCTCGGGTGGATGAGACCTTGTCATTGTTTTGCCCTCTGAGTCACCACTCCCAGCCAAACACATAAGGAAGACAAGACATGTCTGCCCCTGGGGACCATGGCTGACAACTCTCAGGACTCTGCTGGATCATGCCTCAAGTGCAGATATGCCTGGGCACGAGGCCAGTCTGAGGACAAGTTGCCACTTCCCAACTGTGACCTGGGCCAGCCACTGTCCCATCCCCTACACCCCTGGGCCTGGGGACAGCCACCGGCTCCCCTTCTAGACTTGTGCCCCCACTTGCAAGGCCCAAATGGCATCCTGTCAGCCCAAAACTCACTACAACCCATGCATCATTTGATCTGCCTCCCCATCCTAAAACAGGAGGGCACCTCACGTGGGCACAGACGCACGTGCACAGGGACACACAGACGTGCAGACACACACAGGCACATAGACACGCAGACACACACCCTGACAGTGGAAGGGGCTGTTTCCTCCCTGCAAGGTCTACACAGGCCCCAAACTGTCCCCTTTGCAGGAACCCCCTCGCTTCTCTGGTCCGGGGACGAATTGCAGGGTGACTGCCCGTCCAAGTTGACTTACTAGTGGGTCAGAAAATAAGACAGAACAAAATCAAACAGACAACATAAATCAACCTTAAATCAAACCAGCTGAGCCCTGAAAACTACAACATATCATCTTCCCTGCAATTGAGTAAAACAAAGCAATTCATACATGTGATGCTCAGTAAATGCTCTGTGAGCAGATAACCAACCAAGTGAACAGCGATCTCCTCACTGCCTTGCAGCCCCCCACCCTCCTCCAGTACACACTTTCTAGAACAGCCCCTCTCAGCCTGCGTCACAGCTAGCTGGTGAACGTGGGCTGTTTGCAGGGAAACCTGGCGGCAGGGGGGCTTTGATTTCACAGATCTTACACTATGTAGAGTGAAGTATATGCTTTTCCCAAAGTAACCAAAGAGACCTCTTTCTGTGCAGCAAATTCCTCTGCAGACTGCATTTGTAGATATAGTTTACAAGTTGTTGAAAACAAGCCATTTGGAAATTTCTCAGCTGTTATTTGTTTAAAGATGGAGCACTCCAACTGAAATCAAGTCTGAGCTCAATCTAAACATCCCTTAACAACCAGGGCTTCACCCAGGCCAGTTGCCTGTGTTCGGGTGGTCAAGGAATGGAGAGGAGGAAACCCACACGGGGCACCCTGTCCCCAGTCCAAGGTGGCCCTGCCCTGAGTGGATGCACAGCCTACTGAGGTCTCCTGGAAGCAGATCCCAAGATGAAAGGTGTGTGGTTGGCTTGACATGTAATGATGTAGGAAATCAACACAGAAAAAAAGAGGTAAGTCACAAAAGAGGGAGCGTCGGTGGTCCTGCAGTCCGTACACACAGACTCCAGGGGACAGCTCAGCCTGTGATGGCCCAGGAGGCTGGACATGTCCCCACGGGCCCCTTTCTCAGCAGGAGGGGATAGTGCCAGCTTCAGGAACCTGGCAGAATTATGGAGATGCAACTCAACCCCACCAGGAGGCCATCAGCATCCTCACCTGCTAGCTCCCAAGGGCCCCTTGTCTCCATCGGAGGACACGTTCACCTTCCAAGATTCTGAGTTCACTTTCTGACTCTGCCATCTACTCACTCTCTCCCTCAAGTAAAGCAGACAGGACCTCACAGAGGCTTATGACAAAGTTCCGAGGAACTCTGCAACCTTACACAGGCAACGTAAGGCAAGGGGGACTTGTTATCTCCACAGCGAGTGTAAACATAAACCAAGTAGGTATAAAACCTACTTTACAGATGTGGAGACAGAGGGGCACGGACATAGGCCAGTTTCTTCAGTGCAAAGAACCAGGTCAGGCCTGGATTGAGCCTGCATAATTTTTCCACCTCCGGTAGTTTCTTCCAAATGTTTTAGGAGAAATAACATTAATCTTTATACAAACTTTCTCAAAGAAGAGAAAAATGAGACTGGTGGTCAACTCATCTTATGAGGCAAGCATAAATCTCATACCAAAACCTAGCAAATAGGGATTTCCCTGGTGGTCCAGTGGTTGAGACTCTGCACTTACACTGCAGGGGCACGGGTTCGATCCCTGCTGGGGGAACCGAGATCCCACAGGCCACACATCACAGTCAAACAAAACCCAACAAACACAGCATGATGTTCAGACCAATCTCTCCCATGGACAGACATAAAGAGTTTAAACAATATATTAGCAAGTAAATCCAGTGTTACCAAAAGCATAATACCTGTGTTTCCTTTAAAACTGCTTTTTTACTCTGCAATGTCAAGTTTGGATTTATTACATTAATGAGCCACTGAGAGGTTAACGAATTGCTTCCTAAGTCAGAGGAAGCAGACTATCAGGACCATCAGTGAGATCCCTACACCTAGTTTTTTGATGTATTTAAAATATCACAATCTCCACCTCCTCTCTTTCAATTTCCCCTGAATACCCCGCAACACATCTTGGGTTAAAGGCACAGTTTGACGGAAATCTCGTCTTGGCCACACACTGGTCAGTTCTCACAACAGGCTGGACCTACGAGTGGTGTTAACTCTTACCCAGGAAGTGAATACAGGACCCCAGCCCCCCACTTTTAATGAGTAAACTCCTGACCCTGTTTCAGTTTCCTTTTTTTTTTTTGGACAGTGCAATGTGTGGCAAATGAATTTTTCGCCAGGTCCACTTCAAATCTCTCAATGTTTTCAACTCTAATTCAGTCTCTGTTCTGTCTTCTCTGTTTGATGAAGACCTCAGTCTCCTGCCCGTCTCCTTGGGCCATGCCCAAGCTCCACTATGCCTGTCCCTCCAACCAGTGGGGGCCCACAACCACCCAGACCACGTGCTATAGAGACCGCAGAGCAAACGTGTCCAAAACCAGACACCTGCCCCTGTCTGCTTCACTCACAGCTCCTGCTACTCAACTGGGGCAACGTGCCTCCTCTGAAGCCAAAACCAAGGAGCTGGCCTCCTGTTAACAGGAGCAAAGGGGCAGGTTGTTTTAGCTGTGTTACAACAGCTGAGGGGTCACTGAAGCTTTGATTCCATTTTAATTTCATTAATGTGCTTGAGGTGTTATAAAATACTGCATAAATAAGAGATGAATTCAAATTCAACCTACAATCTTATACGGCTTCCCTGGTGGCTTGGTCATAAAGAATCTACCTGCCAGTGCAGGTTTGGTCTCTGGGTGGGGAAGATCCCCTGGAGAAGGAAATGGCAACCCACTCCATTATTCTTGCCTGGGAAATCCCATGGACAGAGGAGCCTGGTGGGCTATAGTCTAAGGGGTCAGAAAAAGTGAGAATAGACTGGGCAACTAAACAACAATGAAGACCATCTTACAGTCAGCAGTCCCGTGGTGAACTCACTCTGCAGCTCATGAAATTATTTCTGTGTAAAAGCTATGTTTTCAAAACTTTCACTTCACTTTAGAAATTACTTATTTAGGTCTTTTCCATACTTCAGCTGTTGTGAAGAATGATGCAAATGGTGTATGGATACAGACATCTCTTCAAGAGAGTATTTTCGTTTCTTTGGATGAATACCCAGGAGTGGAATTTCTAGATTATATGGTAGTTCTAGTTTTAGTATTTTGAGGATGCTCCAAAGTGGTTGCACCAATTTACATTCCCACCACCAGTGCACAAGGGTTCTCCTTTCTCCGTATCCTCACCAGCACTCGTTATTTGTGGACGTTTTGATGATAGCCACTCTGACAGGTGTGCAGTGATGTCTCACGGTGGTTTTGATTGCATTTCCCTGGTGATTAGTGATATGGAGCGTCTTTTCATGGGCCTGTTGGTTATCTGTGTGTCTTCTTTGAGAGGGAGTCTATTCTGGTTCTCTGAGTTTGAAGTTTGAAGATTGTGAGATCTAGGTTAAATTAACTAGCAAGTATCAATATTTAAGGGACTTCCCAGGTGGTGCTAGTGATAAAGAACCTACCTGCCATTGCAGAAGACATAAGAGGCACAGGTTCAATCCCTGGATCCAGAAGGTCCCCTGGAGGAGAGCATGCAACCCACTCCAGTATTCTTGCCTAGAGAATCCCATGGACAGAGGAGCCTGAGAGCTTGCAGTCCATAGGGTCGCACAGAGTCAGACACAACTAAAGAGACTTAGCACTTAAGCACATCAATATTTAAGGATCAGACTTCAGCGTTGCCCCTTTCTTCAGTGTGTGAGCACTGCTGGTCACTGAAGACACCTAACCCCTCCTGGGTGGGTGGAGGATGCAGGGGAGGTTCCAGCCCAGTCCTGCCACGTGGTCCCTGCAAGGCCTTCAGGGAACAGAGGAGGGAAAGTCTCAACCTGCCTGGAACAGGGAGGGAAGCCTATTTCAGGAAAATGAGAGCCTTCAAGAGCAGACGGGGAACGCGTGCCAGAGAGCACAGGATGTGAATGGAACATGGAAGCTCCGAGTGCCCCTGCACCTCTGCCAGGGCCTCGGGCGTCTCGGGGCCAGGATGCCCGTCTCCTCCTCCCGGCCAGTGAAAACAGCTGATGGCCAGCACAAAACCGTCGTCCATGGAGGCCCCTTCTAATTGCCCATTATCCTTTAAAAGCAAGAGGATGACATAAGCTCAATCCCGCTCAACGCTTTAGAAAATACTTCTCAGCTGTCTTACAACCATTGGTCGGGGAAGCCTCGGAGCAGATTCTGATGGGGCAGGGGAGTTCCTGAAGGGAGGTGCACGTGGGCACCTGCTGCCTGAGACCAGGGAGTCCGGGACCCTGCCGCCCACCCCGCGTCTGTCCCGGACCCTCCAGGTGCTTACAGTCAAGCGGCAGGAGGCTCGCCCTGCCCCAGGCCAGACACTTCACTCACCCAGGAAGTGGGACCTCAATGGATTTTGCAACTCAGTGTGGACTGCTGTCTTCAAACCCCTGCGCAGTCCGTCACTCACACTGCTCTTTAAATTACATGAATCGGATCTCTTGGCTGCATTCCAGCCTGGGAGCCCTGTGTCGGGGCAGCATTCACAAGCCCGTGTTAGGACAGGTGCCACGGCCCCAGACATGCCTGGCGGTTGGCTCAGGCCCTTTCTTGCTGCGTTTGGAGGTTAATTACCCAGAGGAGTTGCGGGGGAGGGGCAGGTGGATTGACGGCTTCTCTCCAAGGACGCCTCCGGGGGACAGGTGGGGCGGCCCAGCCAGGAAAACACTTGGCAGGATAGGCGGGTGGGGAACTGGACACAGACCCCTGGAAAGATGGCGGTGACGACAAACACCACACTGTGTCCACGGGGCCCCGATCCATGGTGGGGGAGTGGCACTGTGGAGGGAGTTCTCTCCCAAGTAGCAGAGCGCAAACCATCCAGAGCTAGAAAGTCGGTAGGAATTCCCTCTAGGTGGAAAAATCTGAAAGGCACGACAAGCGGTGCCGAATTCCTGTGTCATTAGTGGACTCTCATGTGTCCTGGGTCAGCACAGCTCCAGGCTTGTTAAGATAGGCTCACCTGCTTCTTGCAGCTCTAAATTACGTTTGCAAAGCACTTCCAACTTCAGAACCAAGAGACCAGCTGCCCATGCTCCAGTTTGTCGGGGTCTCTAAGCATCTATAGACATGGAGCATGAGTGTGATTCAGAACCTTCCACAGTCATGTAATGGGTGGAGTGGGCATGGGGTCCTCACATTAAGAACATGAACCACCCCATCGATAACCCCCATCCTGGAAAGGCTGCCTCTCCTGTCAACATTCAGGACCTCCACAGAGTGAGGTCATGACACCAGCTGGTGGGTGGGAGGACACAGCTGAGACATCACCAAGGGCTCACAGCTCCAAGATGAAGCCCCGGGTTCTGGGTCTATGTTCCATCCACCCACAGTCAGCTTCCAGCCTCCCCAGCCCGATACCGCGGGAGTCAGGGGGCCAGAGAGGCACACATCTGAGCTGGTAGTGACAGCCCTGAGTTTTCAGCATGACCCTTTCCCGTCATTCACCCTTAGGTTCCTCACTGAAGCAGCACAGACCATCCTCAGGGGCCCTGCACAATTGGCTGTGGTCATTTTCTTGAGTGTTTCCAAAGATAAAGGGAATATTTAGGTGACAGGAGAGGAAATTCAAATAATTGCTCCTAGACCTTCCTGGGGTGATGGGGGAACAGCCTAAGGAAAAGCATGGTGAAGATGTTAATTATCCCTAAAGTTGTACATAAGAATAAACAAATACATGTAAATGTTATTTATATATTACTTTTATGCTAATAGATAACAATTACATAAACATAGATACATACACATATGTATAGGGTAGATGTAGTTGCGAGTGATTCCTGTCAAGATTCCAGCAAGGATTTTTGTAGACACAGACAAGCTTATTCTAAAATCTTTGTAGAAAGGCTCAGGCTATAAACCAGATGAAACAGTTTGAAGGACAAAGCGAGAGGACTCACTTTACCAGCAGCAAGTCTTATTTTGTAGATCCAGTAATCAAGACAGGCAGAGGGACAAAGACACAGGCCAATGGAACTGAGCAGTAAACCCAAATACAGACCCACACAGATACGCTGAATTTATTTCTGACAAAGATGCAAAAAGAACTCTGCAGCAGAAAGACAGTTTTTTCAACAAATGGTGCTGGGGTCACTCGACACCCATATGCAAAAATTGTAAATCTTGACCTCAAGCATACACCTCACCCAACAATTAGCTCCAAATGGATACCAGTATTAAATGTTAAATGCAAAGTACAAAACTCTTAGGAAAATAAAGACAAACTCTTCGAGTTCTAGGCTAGTCAAGAAGAATTAGATTGACACACCAGCACTACCTACAAAGAAAAAAAAAAAGCTGATAAATTGGACAACGTCAAAATCAAAAGCTTTTGTGAAAGTCCATCTGAGGAGTACAAAATGTTTACCCATAACCCACAAAGGATTGTACCCAGACTATATTTAAAAAAAAAAAAAACTTTCAAAACTAAATGTTAAAGCAAACAATCCAAATTTTTTGGATGAAAGACATGAACAGATGTTTCACTGAAGACAATCCACAGATGGTAAAAAGGACGTGGCCAGCCCTCAGGGAAACGCACATGAAAACCGCAGTGAGAGGTCACCTACCAGAGCAGCTGAAATAAAGAACAGTAACAGCACTGCTGTCCATGGTGAGGGTGTCCCCTCATGCTTGGCTCGTGGCCCGTCAGGTGAGGCAGGCACGCAGGACTTCTCATACAACCAGACATTCACCTGTCACCCAGCCCAAGAGGCCAAGCCGTTTAGACATTCCACGTTCACAGCACTTAAACTTGCTGGAAATGGAGGCGACAGGTGGGAATTGCAGGAGGGGTGGGTGTCCTGTGGGCTCTGCGACGGGAGGGGACGTGGGGGTCTGTGACCTCGGTGCGGGGTGAAACAGCACAACCAATGAGGCTGTATGGATCCGAATGTACACAGGTGAAGCTGAGAATCAGACTGTGATGGGCAACTGCATTCATGCCGTGAGTTACCGTAGCCAGTGAAATGGGGCTTACAGATGACACACGCAAAACTTTGAAAGGGATTATTCGAGAACGGGAGGAACCACGGAGAGGGAGACGCGCAGTCTCTGATGGGCGATCTGGGTGACAGCGATTAAAATCACAGGCGGAGGTACTGTTCTCAGAGGTCTTACTATTCTGCGACAGAATTGGCCCAGGCTCCCCGGTGGCTTCTGGCCTGCTGAGAAAGAGAGGGATCAGCCTTGCCCCAAGTTACTAAGGGCCTTTCTGGGCAGCAACTGCTTATTGCTTTTCAGAGAAACAACCAGAGCTAAGAGTTCTCAGGCTTCTGGAACCTTGTCGGGGTGCTCATATGGTCCGTGTGATGTGCTACGGACCAGGCAAGGATGTTAGTTAGGAGAGAGATCGCACAGCCCTCAGTCAAGGGAGAGTGTCGAGCTGAGCAAGTTCCAGGTCTCTTGCTCAGAAACCTCCCACCTTTACCCTCCCAGTTAAAAATGATCAGTGAGGAGCAGAGCTCAGGCACGGAGCTGGTGCCAGTTATACCTGCATTTTTCTGTAAACACAGATTCTGATGAAAATTGAGAAAGAACACATGGATAAATCTAAGTTTAACCACATATAGATATTTTCTAACATAGGTAATGTTAAGAAAATATTTCAAGCCAACCAAAAAAGAGCCAAAAAAACACCAGGCAATGAGGGTATTTCCTGCCAACCACTGTTTTCCTTTTCCTATCATTAGTCATTGTTCACAAAGATAGCTTCAAAACTCCCCAAAACTTTCTTTTTGTAATGTGCTTGGTCTACACAAATTTGAAGGTGTCTCATTCAGCAGATTTTATCAAAGTTCACACAAATGTTTAAGGTCTGCACAGAATTGAGCTGAAATCTGGTGGAAGCGAGTCTCCAGTTTAGGGTTGTTTTTACTGTACAGTCGCTCAGTCATGTCTGACTCTTTGTAACCCCATGGACTGCAGCACGCCGGGCTTCCCTGTCCTTCACTATCTCCTGGAGCTTGCTCAAACTCATGTCCACTGAGTCGGTGTTGCCATCCAACCATCTCGTCCTCTGCCGCCCCCTCTCCAGCATCAGGGTCTTTTCCAATTTAGCGCCTGACTGTTAAAAGTCCTCCTCAGTTGTGTGTTTATTGTTTCCTCTCTCCACCAGTTCATCCCCACAGGCATGTGCAATGGAAAGTCATTTATTATAACTTAGAATCTCTGTTACTGAGGAAAACAGCAGTGTTTCAGCAGAGTTCTCATTCTGCTCAAGGGCCAAAGCGTGCATTTCCAGCCATTCTGGGGCTTTATTTTCCCGACTGAGGAGGCCAGCACACTGGGTGGGGAGGGGGGCTGACAGGGGGTGCCGATGGCTGACTGTGCCGACCTCCCACCTGAGATGCTGCTTTACTCCTATCCGCCCGCCTCCAGGCCAGAACACTCTTCTGGGCTGAGTGGGACAGGGGCTCAGCCCGCTGGGCACCTGTGGTCCTCCTCAGGCCTGAGCCTACTGAACCCCGCTTCCTCCAATGGGAGAAATTATGCCCCTTTTCTTTGCATCTGTCCACCATCACCCCAAATTCCTACACTGGGATTGTACATAAAAAGTCTGCTCTCAGAATCTCATTTCTTATGCAATTCTTTGAACATAAAGTTTAACTGAGTCTCTTAGAAAACTATCTCAGCATTATTGCAGTCTATTTTAATTATAGCTATTAAATGAAGGCCTCTCTGAAGAATCTCCTTGATCCAGCGATCACGTGGGTCTGACAGGTTGAGAGTCAGAGAGTGCTTGTCTGCCACTCCGATGCCCTGTGGGCTCATGCGGACACGCTGAGAGTTCTGAGCAACTCATGGAAGAAGTCCATCTGCAGCATCTCAGAGACTGATGACATGCTCCACTTCTCCACACTGAGAAGCACTGGTTTGCTTTCAACTTTGAAAAAAAATTTAAACAATAGAAATGAAATCGTGTGAGAGGTAATATTTTTGTATAAAAAAATGTTAGTCAAAGATTTGTCCTGAGTTCCCTGAGATAGGCATGTTATTTTCTTTCTGGGGATTTTAAACAATTCCTCCTCTTCTTGCTTCCTGTTCAGAGCCCCCACACTGCCCATCAGGTCACCTGGCCCCCTCTTCCTTTACGGACGCTGATGCCTGTTACCAGATGCTGTCCAGTGCTGCTTAGGGTGACAGTTCTTTTCAAATCCAAGGTAACAAGTAAAGCTATTTAAAGAACATGTCATCTCAAGTCCTTTAAAATTCTTTTTTCCATATAAAAAAAAGGGAGATAGAGACAGAGAAGGAGGGAGGAAGACAGATAGAGGGAAGGAATAAGAGAGACAGAGACAGAGAGGCATAAATCTCTAAAAAAGTGGTTTTCCTCCAAAACTTGGAAACCCAGGCTGTGATGAGAGATAGGGCTCGGCACAGAGTCACCACGAACGTCCCTCTTCTTGCACCCTGTGTCCTTTGCCCTCCCCTCTTGTGTCTCTGAGACACGATCCTTGGGAGTCTAATTATTTTTTATGTCTATTACAATTTGGATGACATCTACAATTACAACTAACTTGGGGGTTTGGGCCAACCTGAATATAAAAATCTCATTTCTATGAGAAAGAGTATTATTGTTTTATGATAGTGAGGAGCATGATGAGAATTCTTAGGAAATGAAAAGGGAAAGAATCATAAAATCCTGAAAAAAAATATTCTAGTAATTTTCTCTGTGTGATTCATTCAGATTCAAAATTGAGCTGTTTTCATCACCTGATTTCTCTTGATCTTGGAGGCGATTTGTCTGACATTTTGAAACTTGGAGAGAGGAAGTGGGGTGCCTAGAGCTCAGAGGGGCCCAGAGTGTTGGGTTTATCTTGACCCAACAGGAAAATAACCCCAGTGGGAAATGACTTCAGCTAAATTTGAGCTAATAGTGCAGAGATGCAAATGGCTTCGGGAGGGACAGGGTAGGACAGTTACTAAACTGTTTCCTTCCGTTTTGGATGGTAAGGGTGCCGTGCCCACAGCAAAGCCGAGAACACAGTGAAGAACGAGAAAGCACAAACACAGAGGCAGCCAACAAGTGCACGCGTCCTCGGTGCTTGCTGACATCTGCAGAATCACATGGCGCGCTGGAGTCCGCGGGTTTGCCTCAGAGATGCCCTGAGCCTTCGCCAAGAGCCTCTCCCAGGCCCCGCATGCCCATCACGGCATCACTCCAAAAAGAAATAGAAATAGAAGGAAGGTCTTGCCGTGTACATGTCTTAACCATTAAGAGACAAAGAGGAGTGAAGTCGGCTCAGGCTCACCCCCACGGCTGCCCAAGGCTTCCGGGGACACCACCACCACCTGAGTTATATCCGGTTTGGGAGAAGTCGCCCAGCCCAGGGGGGATGAAAACAGCCCTTGGGTGTCTGTAGGGGCAGCTAGGAGAAACCCCACTCAGGATGCCCACAAGAGCCCTGTCTTTCCCTTGCATTTCCAGGGTGGACCCTAAACAGAACTTGAGCTTCAGAGGAAGACACACATTCGTTTCAGGTGCATCTAGTGGGCGGGGAGGGGGTTCCCACTGCCCCTAAGTGGACATAGGGCACCTACGGGGTGGGAACAAGGAGGGCCCAGAGGAGGTTGCCCAGTGGTTCAGAGAAAAGTGAGGTTCATGTGGTCATGAGCAGCATCGAGACCAGCAGGAGGCGTGGGCACCCCCCTTCCTCCCCGTCTCCCAGACATGATTGAGGCCCAGGTGCCCATCTCCCCTCCACAAGGCTCAGCAGCAACGTTGTCTCAGGTCAGGCTGATTTCCTCAGGTCCAACACTGCTGGCCTTTGGGGCAGGTGATGCTTTGTGCGGCTTTCCTGCATTTCACGGTGGTCAACAGTCTCCTCAGCCTCTGTCCTCAACACCCAGCCCCCACCAGCGCGACAGCCTCAGATGTCTCCAGACACAGCCAAGTATGCCCAGGGCTGACCCTCCCTGGTCCAGGCCAGCAGGCGCAGGGCCGTCCTCTGCAGCCACCACCCCGAGGGCACCTAAATCAGGTGACTTGGCAATGTTGGGGGTGGAGGCGGGTGTTGTCTGATGGCCCTCCCATCCCCCTAAAGGGAAGAAAAGGGTGCAGCCGCAGTGGAGCCAATCTGGGACTCAGAACCAATGTGTGCTCTGACCCGGAGGCAGATGCGGAAGACAGCAGAGTGGGCAGCTCAGGCCTGGAGCCCAGCCTTGCGGGGACTCATGCTGAAGGTAGTTTTCAGAGGGACATCTGAAATGATCCCATCTGCATACGCAAGGAGGGGCCTGCTATCTACAGGGCTGTGTGACTGGATGAATGTTTACAGACAGAATTCTCCAAACTTCTGATCAACACGCAGCCTCCTCCTCCTGAGCGGGCATGTCGCAGGCAGCCCGCCCCTGCCCGTCCCCACCCGCATGGCCTTAGACCTGCCTGGCTGCTCCAGCCCTGACCCCTCCCTCTCACAGCTGGGAACCTCCATCCTCACCACTAGTATTTGTCCAGAGTCTGTCCCCATCCACCAGCCTTCACTGCTTCCACTCCAGTCCAAGCCAACACTGCTGTCTTGATACAAATTCTTGAACCTCATCACCAGTCTCCCTGCATACGCACAGCTCCCCTCAGGACAGTCTGAGCTATCCTGAGGGACTGCATTCACTGACCATCCTGGGGGACACACTGTGACTGTCCTGTCCAAACAGCACCTGCCTCCAGCACCTGTCTCCCCAGTTCCTTCACAGCAGGCGTCACTGCCTGGCGCACTCTGTTTCCTGCTTCACTGTGGGCTCTGACCATCACCCACCAGAGGGGCACCTCCTGAGGGTGCACAAGTTTGTCTGTTTCCTCACTTATTCCAGAATTCAGAATGGAGCCTGCACTTAGAGCCACATTCCATGCACAGCGGAAGGAAGGCAGGAGGGACATGTGCTCAGCGCTGTGAACTGCACTTGTTATCACACTTCCAGTCCCACACTCAGTGCACATCCAGAGATTCTGGGAAAGCAGGGCATCCCCTCGCGAGGACCAGGAAATGGACCCACCGCAGGAATTCACGTAAAAACCCTCCCAGGCCTTCCAGCTTCCGATTCCCATGCAAAGACCTTGAAAGTCACTGCTCCACCTTCACAAGTGATAACCCAACAGACCAAAGGATGGCGGCACCCCTGGGTCCCCGGTAGGGGCGAAGTGATCACCCTCCCAAAGCAGGGCCACAGGAGCAGATCCAGCCGTGGGCCCGGGGAGAGACCCAGACAGTAGCGAGAAGATCGTGGCCTGGGTCTCAGGGTTCACTCTTCAGGGGCACCTGGCTGCATGCCCCACAAAGTGGTAGGGTTTACCTCTATGAGCCCAACCAGTTCCAACGGGCAAAACCAGAGACGAGTCCCCCTCGGGGAGGCTTCGGGCAGGGGGAGGAGAGAGCTCTGAAGAACACCAGAGCACTCTGCTCTTCTTAACAAGGCCTGGTCGCAGGGAAAACTAGCTAACCAGTGTCTAACCAGCTGGGGTTTATCAGAGCTGAATAGCCTGGGGGAGGGGAAAGACCCAAGTCCAGCCAGCTCCAGCCAGCCTGACCCAGAAGGGTCAGGGGAAATAAATCCAGATGGAAGGAAGGAATAAAACTGCTTGGTCCACAGTTGACATGATTGTCTATGTGGAAAATAAAAATGAATAAACTTTAAAAGCTATATATATTTATAGCTGTGTGTGTGTATATATATATATATATAAAATCTCCTTCCAACACAGGCTAAACTTGCATACAAAGGTCAATCAGCTGGATTCTCCTCTTTTTCCTTTCTCAACATACTCATCTGTAAGATAAAAATTCCAGCTCTGAGATGCAAACATAAAGGGTGTCTGGGCACCCAAAAAGAATTTGGGAATAAAGTACTCCCATATAGACTCTGGCTCAGAAAGAAATTTGATCTGACTCCTTTAAAAGTATAAAAATCATAAAACTGACCTACATGTCTAGAAGCTGCAGACAGAACCTTGAATCAATCACAGCCCCAGATGAACCCTGTGAAGTGACCAGCGTGTCCTGAGGACAGACACTCATGTCCGGTCTGCCCACACTCACTCCTATCCACCCGCGGCTCCCGGAATCCCACGGCCCTCTCCTCCCCTAGGCTGACAGCAAGGTCCTCACTGATGCTCAGTCCATCTTTGGGTCCCTCAGTCCTTTACCAAACCACTCAGATTCTCTACAGCCTTTCATTCACTGCAAATGGTCCAAGGTCTCAGGCTGACAGAGCTGGTGTCAACACCTATCACATGACGTAAAGAATGCTTTTTCTGCTCCTCTCTCATCTTGTTCACATTCGATTTATTTCCCTCTTCTCCTCCCTTGCCTGCATTTACACCAAGCATCACCTTTCATTCGTATCACCCTTTGATATTCTTAAATATTGGTGGAAATAGGACAAAAAGATGGTAGACGCTTAGCTAAGAGGTATATAAGTGCCATAACTACATTGAAATTCTGGAAGTAAAACCCCATTTTAGCAAGTTTAGTGTTAACAAATCATCAGATTGGAGATAAAATGATGACCTGGGCTGCAGGACATCACAGAAGAATGCCACATATAAGGACTGGTTATACTGCCTGGAGAAGCATACGGTGGTCTTCTCTTAAACAGAAAGGAAGTCAGGTGACAAGACAAAGGGGTGTCTCGACTCCGTCACCTCGAGTCTCCAAGCTACATATCTGTATGTCGCTAGTTCATACCATTTCCAGCATGAATGGCTAGGGGGTAGGGGCTGGGCAGCTGTGAAATTGGGGTTCTCCCTCCCCCCATGGAACTGAGTCTTCAGAAAGAAGGCCCTCCTCAGCCCTCTCTTCCCAAGAAATCCAGACAGTTTGACCCACTTCATTCTGCTTATTTGACTCACACCCTCAAGAGAATGTAGAATTTCATGATTTTCAGATGAGTAAATGAAAGTAATTTTTCAAAAGATTCAGACAATTAATCCAAGATTCAACTTCCATTATTCCTGATTGTCGAGAAAACTCCGCTTCCCTTGAGGTCTGTCTCTTGTTCAGATTCCCTCTCATGTGCCCTGAGAACCCCTGTTATGAGTAAAGGAAAACAGCAAGCCATTACTAGAGGTACAAACATAGTTGCATTTATTCACTGTCATGCTATAAAACACATAGCCAATAGCATTCTTCAGTGCCGCATACCTTTAAGAAGGCAGTGATGGGATGATATCCTGTAAAAACACCTTTTAAAACCAGATCCCGGATGGCAAGTCAGCGGGACAAACGCACAGGAGGGGGAGGGGGGCACATTACTGGCCCAGCCGCATGGCTGGGCACTGGCCAGCCCACACCTGTGACTCTGGAGAGGGTGGGGTGTTTTCCCAGAGTGGGCTCTGATGAGGCCACTGTCCCTGCCTTCCTGGCCATTCCTCTGCAGAGTCTGGAGAAGGCAGAGTCAACCCCACCATGTTTCTGCAGCCTCTTTGCACTCAGCTTCTGTCTCCTCATTTTCCCTGACATGCACCTTCCCCAGCTTGCAGTAAATGCGTGATTCTGCCTGACCCCTGTCCTTCCAGCCACCTGGAGTGGTCAGGGGGCCAGTGAACCCTCAGAGGAAGGTCAGGACATCCCACTAGTGTCCCCACAGTATCTGATGGCTCCTTCAGTGGCAGCAGGCTCAGGAGAGAAATGGGCACACGCCCCTGAGGGGGGTTATTTTGCCAGAACTGTCCAGCTGCCCCTCCTTCTTTGGAAAACTGACCTCTTTCTGGCTGCAGCAGCCGTCAGACCCTTCGGAGAGCAAAGCCCAAAGCTGGAGCTCTCCCTGCCCCACGCTGTGTCCAGGTTGTACCATTGGAGAACACAGACTCCAGATGTCGAAGACAGAATACATCTGTGGCAGATAAATGTGTGCGCCGCAGTCCCATCCCTTCCTGCAACCCCCTTCTCCTCCTGACCCCAGGACCAGCTCTCCGCCCTCCTCACCCTGTCTCTTCCCGCTGCCCTGCACTGTTCCTGATGCTTCAAAAGGGGATGCAGAGCAGCCAAGACCAACTCCTCCTAGGGGGGTTGGGGGGACACACACTGAAGCAGACAGAACTCAAGGGCGAGGGAGGAGCCCCAGCCTGGGACCCCGACATCGGGGGCTGGGTGGTGTCAGCATCTGGAAAGGACATCTTTCCAGTAACCCCGGCCAGTCTCCTGGCCCAGCCTTAGTGCAGAGATGTAGTCAGTCCCCCAAGGTGGCGCTCACTACAGATCATAAGCTCCAACAAATGCCGAGACTCGCATGGAGACCAATTGCACCCCAATCAGGGGTGCATGGCCCCAAAGGGCTCCAGGGGTACAGCAGGGGCACCGCTCAGGCTGTGCACCCCAAAGTCCTGACCCAGCCGCACACCCAGTGCTAGGTAGGAGCTGCCCACTCAGGCCAGGTTGCGCCACCTTCCCAGAGAGGGCCAGGCACCCCCAGCCTCATGCAGCCTCCTTGCCCCCGGGCAGGTGTGGACCGGGCCCGGGTGCTCACCTGAGCTCCAGCCCAGGCAGGCTGATCCGCCACCTCCCACCCGCACCTCCCCGCGGCCACAGCACCTGCGCTCAGTGCTCACCCCGGCCGCTGTCCAGCCGCCTTCCCACACACTTCTGCTGTCATTCTCGCAATAACTCGATCCTCTGAGCTTCCCCTTGGCGTTTTGAAAATCACACCAAGAAGCCCTAAACTGTTAAAGTGAATATTGTTCAGGGCCCAAGCCCTTTTCTTTAAAAACAGATCAATAACCTAAAACAACAAAGATGCACTTTGGCCCTACTGGCCTTCATGGGCCAGGACACTGGGCACCTGTGGTCAGCATTGGGAGGAAAGCCTGTGTGTCCCCCACCAGCCGAGGTCCGGCGCATGCTCATCACCCCACCCGGCTGGGGTCCCACCCACCTGCCCATCCCCCCCACTGGGGTTTCACCCATCTGCCCGTCCTTCCACTCCCACCCCCCACACTGGGGTCCTGCCCACCTGCCCATGTCCATATTCCTCCTCCATCTGCCTGGCCACCTGCTGTGCGTCCCTGACCCTTCCTGCAGGCCTGCCCACCTGTTGCTCCTGACTGTCCCTTCTGTTCTCTGCTCTCCCCATGGGTCACGGCCGGATTATTTCCGGGGCTGACTCATCGGCTCGGCTGTCTGGCAGCCATCCGCCCTGGCCAGGCTCCACTGGGGAGCAGCTCCCAGGCATGGACTCAGCCGCCTGGTCCGGCCCGGCCCGCAGCCATCACTGCACTTGTGACCGGGCTCCCTGGGTCCAAAGCATCGGCCACCTGCTTCAGACCAGGGCTCCCGGGTCAGTTGTTGCCACACCTGCTTAGAATCTGCGCTTTCACAGCGGAATCCCCGCCCTCTGTCACAGCCTGTAGTCCGTCGGCTGTGGCTCAGACCCAAGTTCACAGCCACGTGCTGTTCCATGCTCCCATGCTCTGTGAAAGTGAGAGAAGATGCCCAGCGCCCAGAGATTCAGGATGTGAGCCCACCCCTGCGCATCCTCAGATGGGCTGGGTCTCCCAGTCACTCAGGGCCTGGGTGTGTGTTCACCTGGTGGGTGGAGAAGGGGGTCTGATGATCTGAAGAGAGGAAGGGGCAGCGGGTGCAGAGAGCAGCAGTGAAGGGAAGGAAGGGAAGGGCTAGAGGTGACGGTAGGACAGATTTCGATTTTTACTTTTTCCACTTTTACTGAGGAATCACTGACGTGCAGCACCATGTACGTTTGTACATGATGGCTTGGCTTACATTTATTGTGAAATGATCATCACAGAGAGTTTAGTGAGCATCCATCATCTCACACAGGCACACAAAAAAGAAAAAGAATATATTTTTCCTTGCGATGAGAGCTCAGGGTCTACTTTCTTAACAACTCTCCTTTATACCACTGGAAAGCATAACATTGTACAAGACTTCCCTCTTCTCCACCTCTTCAGCAACACTTGTTATCGCTTGTCTTTTGAATGATAACCATCCTGACAGGTGTGAGGTGATGTCTCATCGTGGTCTTGACTTGCATTTCCCTGATGGTTACTGATGTCGAGCATCTTTGCCGGTACCTGCAAGCGTCTGTATGTCTTCTTTGGAAAAATGTTTATTCAGATCCCCTGCTCATTTTTAAATTGGATTATTTGGTCTGTTGTTATTTAGATGTACCAGTTCTTCACATATTTTAAATAATAACACCTATCAGATACATGGTTTGCAAATATTTTCTCCATTTCACAGGCTTTTTTTATTTGTGGTTTTCCTTTGCTGTGCAGAAGTTTGTTGGTTTTGTTTCTTTTTTCAGTCTCAGTTGTCTATTTTTTATTTCATTGCTTGTGATTTACAGGGGATTTCCAAGAAAACATTACAAGACCCAGTGCCAAGGAGATTTTTCTTCCCTATGTTTTCTTCTGAGTTTCATGCTGTCAGGTCATACATTTAAGTCTTTAATCCATTTTGAGTTAATTTTTGTGTAAGATGGAGTCATTCTTCTACATGTAAATATCAAGTTTTCCCAGTGCTGCTTATGACGTTCCCTTGTGGCTCAGTCGGTAAAGAATCCACCTGCAATGTGGGAGACGGGTTCGATCCTTGGGTTGGGAAGATCCCCTGGAGGAGGGCATGGCAACCCACTCCAGTATGCTAGCCTGGAGAATCCCCATGGACAGAGGAGCCTGGCAGGCTACAGTCATGGGGTCACAAAGAGTGGGACACAACTGAAGCAACCAAGCACACAGTTTATGGAAGAGACCGTGTTTTTTCAGTATTCTTGACTCCTGTGTCAGATATTAATTGTCTATACATGCTTGGGTTTAGTTCTGGGCTCTCGATTCTGTCTCAGGAGTGTTTTAAAGTTAAATGCATGAATTTCAGGAAATTCTGTATTTCCAACAAAATTTAGGATGGTGATGTAAGAAAACTTTTAATTAGCTAATATAATGATGCTAAATGATACTTTCATACGGCAATTAAAAATACTCAGTGAGTAACTACACTCTTTGGTCTCTTCCAATAAAGTATAAACATGTAATTTCATCTTATTTCCATGCTTCCCCAAAGGTCCTTGCTTGTGGGGGAACAGATGACTCACCATGGTCCCCACGCGTGTTTGATGCCCCCAGGTCCCCTCCTCCGTAGCTAGGCCCAGACGCAGGGTCACAGCGTCACAGGACAGCCGTTCCCAGCAGGTGACTGAGCAGAAATTCTCAGGGTGAAGCAACTGCAAGGGCAGTTCACGTCTGCACTGAAACCAGAGTTGCCCCATGCCTCCCTTTTTATGGGCCCACAAAAGCCAGATTTAATCAATCACAAGAACAAAATGAACAGGATGGTTTCGTCACCCCATGCAGGGAGTGCTGACACTCACCCACCCTGTTGGTATCACCCACCCCAGCCGCACACGGACACAGCTGACCCCTGGCTCCATCGTCACTTCTGTGCGTGGGCTGGAGGTGCCCGGTCAGGGGGAGGGGGAGGAGGGACGAAAGAATGCTTTTGAATGTAAGCAGCAGTCACAGCTGGAAAAGTCATTGAAATATAATATCAGCCCCCAAATGGCCATAGGTTATTTTTTGAGACTTATGAATGGTTGAAGAAATGGGATCCACCTTCGGGAAATAATGTTTCTTTATGTCTCATCCTCTCCCGTTTTTCCCCAAAGATGGAACCAATGTGGGATGTTGTAAATCACAGGGTGGCCCTTGAGCGGCTGTGCAGCCCTCCTGCCCATCGAGCCGAGGGTGCAGACGGCGTGCCCAGCCGTGGGGGCGTCAGCAAGGATGCGGGAAGGGGGGTCCACCGGGTGCAAGGTCAGGACGTGAGACCCAGCACAGGTCTGGCATGGGGTGAGGGGCCTCCCACTTCCTCCACTACAGCCTGAAGCTCCCTGCCCCGTGCTCTCCTGGACCCACTGTGGCTGGAGCCCCATCCCCACCCCAGGCTGCCGGCCTCCCGTGAGGTCAACTGCCCCGTGGGGACAGGCGAAGAGGAATTTCACAGAGTGACTTGTGAAGACCCCATCCGAGACGAGCCTGGAAACAAGTGCATACCGAGGCCAGAGAGGCTGGCAGGGCCACCAGGCACGGCTGGGCAGGGCTCTGCACACCTCATGTTGTCTACATGGGGCGTCATACAGCAAAATGGAGGGCCGTGGGTGTACATGGCCTTGGCCTCACTGAAGATTTGAGGCTTTAAAAGCTGACGATCTCATACTATTCATGTTGTATCACCTTTCTTTTTTTTTTTTAAGTTTTTTTTAAGATGTGGAACATTCTTCTAGGTCAATTTTCAAAATTATTGTATTTATTTTTGGCTGTGCTGGGTCTTTGTTGCTGCACAAATTTTCTCTAGTTGCGGCAAGCAGGGGCTACTCTCTAGCTTCAATGCACAGGCTTCTTTCTGCAGTGGCTTCTCTTGCTGTGGAGCAAGGGCTCTAGGGCACACGGGGTTCATTAGTTGCGGCTCCTGGACTTAGTTGCTCTGTAGTATGTGGAATCTTCCCAGTCTAGGAATCTAACTCCTATCTCTTGCACTATAGCCGGTCACTCTCCTCTCGCTCAGCCCTTCCAAAGGGAGGACCACTGGTCAGGGCTTTTCCAGGAGCTGTCTCTACAGGAGAAGTTCCTCCTACAACCTGGATGAAGAAGCGGGAATAAGACAACACATTTCCTGCGCTCCCGTAGAATGAAGGTAAAGGGACCCATAAACCACACTCCTGCCGGAGCTACGCACCTCATTCCTGTCTGGGCACGGGGGACCTGCGGCCCTCGCCACTTTTTCCTCTTCACCACAAATAGCAAGTTTAAATCCACCCCAGGGTGAATGTGGGTTGTTACATCCTGAGAAATCATACTCAGCTATAAAGCAGAGGGTGTCAGTCCTCAGGCCCACCCTCCCTCCCCACCAATAGCCTGATGGATGTTCGCAAACACCCACGAGTCTATCTCCACTTGGGAATGTTCGCAAAGAGTGATGGATGGTTCAACGTGCCCGCACGAGAGGACACGGGAAACCGCCTGAGTGGAAGCACATTTTCCTTTTTAATAGTCTATAAAGCGGAAGTGTTAGATGTCTTGAGAAAATATGGTATTATATCAGAGTAATGCAGTAGAAAGTCCGTCTCTAAACTGTTCAGCCAATCCACTTTACTGTCCCCTTGGCTGATCATTCTGTCTCCAAGAAGACAGCAATTAAATGCAAGATGAAGCCAGAATGGTCAAGAGCCTATGAACATACTGGGAATGAAAATTGCAAGTTTGTAGAAGCTGGAATAAGATCAGGAATATGTGGTGAAAAATCAGGGTCAGTAATGTCAAAAGAAAAGCATAAAACAGGGGGTTTGCTGCCAGGGTTGCCTGGGTAGAAACAGGTGAGAGAAGGACCAGTTTTTGTGCCTCAAAGCACTGGTGACTAGGGCTGCCAGGCCCCTCGGAGATCACAGCTGTCCTGTCCACATTCTCAGCACATCACTGTCCCTCCAGGGTCAGGTGCCTGCACAAGGTCATGCAGGATGGCGGGAGGCAGCCCTTGAGGCCAACACCAATTCTGTGCTGTCCTGCAGATTACTGTCATCTTTCTCTTCAAAAGATGCAACAGTCCTTCCAGTTTAGTTTCTCCTCATATTTTAAAAATGATACTAAGTGTCAGTGATGAGTACAATATATATTTCCATTTGTATCATCTTCAGTTTCTTTCATCCCTGTCTTCTATCTTTCCAAGTATGAGAGATACTATTTTACCTCTTTATTTTGATTTATTCCTGGGGATTTTATTCTCGTTGATGAAACTTTAAATGGGATTGTTTTCTTAATTTCTCTTTCTGATAGTCTGTTAGTGTACAATGTATTGCTGTTGTTGTTTAGCCGCCAAGTCGCACCTGACTCTTTGCGACCCCATGGACTGTAGCCCGCCAGGCTCCTCTGTCCATGGGATTTCCCAGGCAAGAATACTGGAGTGGGTTGCCATTTCTTTATCCAGGGTATCTTCTTGACACAGTGATCGAACCCATGTCTCCTGCATTGACAGGTGGATTCTTCACCATCTGAGCCACCAGGGAAGAACTTGCCTTTTTCAGATTCTACATATAAGTGATATCACACAGTATCTTTCTTTCTCTGTTGGGCTGATTTCATTCAGTGTAACATCCTCAAGGTCCTTCCTTTCACGTTGTTGCAAATGGCTGGGTTTCCTTCTTTCTCACAGGTCATGCTCTATTGTACATACACCACATCCTCTTTATCCATCCATCCATCGGCTGCCCTTGAGTTGTTTCCACATCTTGCCTGTTGTGGATAAAGCTGAAATGAACGTAAGAACACAAATACCTCTTTGAAACAGTGTTTTCATTTCCTTTGGGTTTATACCAACAAGTGAGATTTCTGGGTCTTAAGGTAGTTCTATTTTTAAATTTTTGAAGAACCTCCAGACTGTTTTCCATAATGGTTGCGCCACTATGTTTTGGAAACATATTCCTCTAGCTTTTACTTCTTCCAAATATGTCTTGATATGATATGTCTGAACATGTGCTTTCATTCTTGAAGAATAGTTTTGGTAGATATAGAGTTTGCAGATGACAATTCTTTTCTTTCAGCCCTTGAAAAAGGCCATGCCAAACACAATTCCAAATGAAATTTCAACAAGTTATTTTGTGGACATTCACAGATTGCTTCTGAAGTTTATATGAAAAGACAAAAGATTTGAAATAATAAACTCAAGACAGAAAGAGAGCAAAGTCTGGGAATGGACATACCTGACTTCAAGATTTACTCTGAAGCTACAGGAATCAAGATAGTGTGGTGCTGGTGAAAGGATGGACAAATGGGTGAACTGGAACAGAATAGACAGGCTGAAAACAGACCCATACAAACATACAGTAGGTTCCCTACTTATGAACCTTTGAGTTGCAAACTTTCAAAGATTCAAGCTTGTTCAATCAGATATATTAGTTCATGTGTCTGGCATACATTGTCACATGCTCTATAAGTGGTTGTGCTTTTGTGTACTTTTTACAGCGGGCTTCCCTGGTAACTCAGATGGTAAAGAATCTGCCTGCAATGAGAGAAACCTGAGATCAGTCCCTGGGTTGGGAAGATCGCTGAAGGAGGACCTGGAAACCCAGTCCAGTAATCTATCCTGGAGAATCCCCATGGACAGAGGAGCCAAGGTGGGCGTCAGCCCATGGGGTCACAAAGAGTCGGATACAACTGAATGAATAAGCACACACACATAGAGTACAGTAGTATGACAGCTTTATTTCAAGCCCACGATGTCCAGAAGCAAGTGTAAAAGTAGTGTAGCTGGTACTGCTAAGAAGTGCCAAGTGATAATGATGAAAACAAATGTGAAAGTTATCGAGAGAATAGAGCAACAAGAGGAAGAAGTAACTGAGGAACAGAAGAGATTCACGATGCAGGAAATGGCAAGGGGATTTTCTTTATTTGAAGAGGTTCTGTTAGTCTTTGAGACTCAGGACCCAAATGCAGAATGGTGCACAAATTTGCAGCAGCTGTTCAGAATGCGATCCAGTGCACCATGTCGTCTAAGACGAGAAAAAAAGAGCTTCTACCCAGACATCACTGGATGGTTTTTTCAAGAGGGTAGATAGAATTGAATCCAATAAGGAACCAGAACTGATGCCATCAACAACAGGCATGAGTCAAGTTCAGCTTGCCCTCTGTCTCCTATTGTGAATGATTGTTTGGCTCTACCATTTCCCACCTCCTCTCCCTCCTCCAGTCAATACCTTTTCTTGCCTGTTCACCTGATGCCAGCCCCTATATGCCAACTGTTGTTCTGTGGTACTGTGCTTTTCACAGTACTGTATTGTAAGGTTTAAAACTATTTTCTTAATTTTTTGTGTTTGTTAGCTTTTTATGTGTTATTTGTGTGAAGGATATTATAAACCTATGATAGTACTGTACTATATAGCTGATTGTGTTAGTTGGGTACCCAGGCTAACTTTATTGGGCTTAAGAACAAATCAGACTTAACGAAAGCACTCACTGCCTGGAAGGGAACGCAGTTTTCAACCTACTTTTCTAAGTTGTTTATTGTAGTCAGCTGATCCCTGACAAAGGGGCAAAGACAATTCAGTGAGAAAAGATAGTCCTCTCAACAAATGATCCTAGAACAACTGTATATCCATGTGCAAACACGACTCTAGACACAGACTTTCTACCCACCACAAAAATTAACTCAAAATGATTCACAACAGCCAAGACATGGAAGCACCTTAAGTGTCCATCAGCATATGAATGAATAAACAATTCAGTTCAGTTCAGTCGCTCAGACATGTCCGACTCTTTGTGACCCCATGGACTGCAGCACACCAGGCTTCCCTACCCATCACCAACTCCTGGAGCTTGCTCAAACTCACATCCATTGAGTTGGTGATAGTATCCAACCAACTCATCCTCTGTTGTCCCCTTCTCCTCCTGCCTTCAATCTTTCCCAGCATCAGCATCTTTTCCAGTGAGTCAGTTCTTCGCATCAGGTGGCCAAAGTATCGGAGCTTCAGCTTCAGCATCAGTCCTTCCATGAACATTCAGGGCTGATTTCCTTTATGACTGACTGACTGGTTTGCTCTCCTTGCAGTCCAAGGAACTCTCAAGAGTCTTCTCCAACACCACAATTCAAAAGCATCAATTCTTCGGCATTCAGCTTTTCTTATGGTCCACTCTCAAATCCATACATGACCACTGGAAAACCTGTAGCTTTGACTAGAGAGACCTTTGTTGGTAAAATAATGACTCTGCTTTTTAGTATGCTGTCTAGGATGGTCATAGCTTTTCTTCCAAGGAGCAAGCATCTTTTAATTTCATGGCTGCAGTCACCATTTGCAGTGATTCTGGAGCCCCCAAAAATAAAGTCTGACACTGTTTCCACTGTTTCTCCATTTGCCATGAAGTGATGGGATTGGATGCCATGATCTTCATTTTTTGAGCGTTGAGTTTTAAGCCAGCTTGTGACATGTATGTGTGTGTGCATTGTGTGTGAGTGTGTATGTGTGTCAGAGTATAATTTAGCCATACAAAAGAAGGAAATACTGCCATTTGTGACAACACAGATGGACCTTGAGGACTTCATGCTAAGTGAAATGTCAGACACAGAAAGACAAATACTGTATAATCTCATTTATATGTGCAATCTTCAAAAAGTAAGAAAAGAGAAAAAAACAAATCGTAGAAAGAGATCAAAATCTCAGATGTGTGGTTATTAAAGGGGATTGAATAACAGCAACTAGAGAAACAACTGGGAGATTTCTGAGCTCTGATCTGAGAATTGTTCTGTGCTGCCAACACTGGGCCACCTCAAGGGAGAGGGCAGGATGTGAAACCCATCATGGGCTCCCCGCCAGGGGCAAACTCAGGTCTCCTGTGCTGGGAGACGGATGGTGGACGACAGGCCACCAGTCTGCCAGAGCTAGGCCACCTGACCTCAGCTCCTGCTGGGCACTGCCAGCAGCATAGGCCTCGGCCCCAGGGTGACCAGGCACCTCAGGGGCCCCACCCGTGGCTCAGGAAGGAGCAGAGACCTCAGACCCTGGAGGGACCATCTGCAGACGCTAAACTCCACCCTCTCCCCACCCCCAGTTCCCCCAGACGCAGGTTTGTGCCATGAGAAAGTTCAGATCTTTCACTGAGAAAGCCGAGCTGCCCCCGGAGGCCCCGAGCTTCTGCTGCGCTTGCTCCAGGGTCTGGCCTTTTCCCTTTTCTGCTCCTGCAGCCGCGGGGCCTCAGCACCTGCTCCCATCACACGATCCAGGTGCAGGCGCAACCGGGGAGCAGATCGAATCTCCCCACCTGGCCGGGCATCTGTCTGTCCTGCTGTGGCAGGAACGTGACGCCAGGTTGACAAAATGCAGCCCCGCATGCATCCAGGGGTCTTTGTTCCACTCAGCGCCCCTGCTGCCAGGTCCCCCCAAAGTTCAGGGGCCCAGACTTCTAATACAAATGGCGGATCCCAGATCCCAGTGGGTGACACTCAGTTGGACATGTGTGTCTCCCACTCAGGGTTCCTCCCTCTGTGCATCTCAGAGGCAGCGAGGAGTCTGGGGTCCATGTGCATACGTGTGTGTGTCTGTGTGTGTACGCACACACCCCACCTCTGGCCAGGAAACCACGTTCCACCCTCTCCACCCTCTGCCGTATGCCTGGAGGCTCATTCTGCCTCTGAGATGCCTTCTTGCCGCTAAATCTGGTCTTTCCTTGGGGTGGGTCCTCGAGGATGCTGCCACCCCAGGGGTATCTGGATGCCAGAGATGGAGCTCTTCCCATGTCCCATCTGCAGGGGAGGCGGAAACTACCAGAGGTGGGGTCCATGGGGAGGCTGGGTCTATGGGGGCGGGGTCTACGGGGGCAGGGTCTATGAAGAGGTGGGGTCTATGAGGAGGCGGGGTCTATGAGGAGGCGGGGTCTATGAGGAGGCGGGGTCTATGGACAGGCGGGCTATGGGAGGCGGGGTCTATAGAGAGGCGGGGTCTACAGGGGTGGGGTCCGTAGGGAGGCAGGGTCTGTGGGCAGGCGGGGTCCATGGGGAGGCGGGGTCTACAGGGGCGGAGTCTGTAGGGAGGCAGGGTATGTGGGGAGGCGGGGCCTATGGGATGAGGGATATATGGGAGGCGGGGTCTACAGGGTGGGGTCTGTGGGGAGGTGTCTATGAGGAGGTGGGGTCTATAAATGTGGCGTCTGTAGGGAGGCGGGGTCTATGGGAGGCGGGGTCTATAGAGAGGCGGGGTCTACAGGGGTGGGGTCTGTAGGGAGGCAGGGTCTGTGGGCAGGCGGGGTCCGTGGGGAGGCGGGGTCTACAGGGTGGGATCTGTGGGGAGGTGTCTATGAGGAGGTGGGGTCTATAAATGTGGCGTCCGTAGGGAGGCGGGGTCTATGGGAGGCAGAGTCTATGAGGAGGCGGGGTCTACAGAGGTGGGGTTTATGGGGGAGGTGGGGTTTGCAGGGGAGACGGGGACTTGGGGCCTCACCTAACGGAACCCCGGGTGCTGCATAGGCACCAGGATGGCCACCCTGGGCGCCACGGGAAGCAGATATGAGATCATGGTGCCCTAAGCGACCTCAACAGTTGCTGAAGTATATGGCCTCTGAAAAGGGGTTAAGATCCCAATATCCGGAAAAGGACGAGGGGCAGGGACAACAGGAGAGAAAGTCAAGTTCAAAGGATGCGGGGACAGGGCAGGTGAGGAAGAGTCGCCCCAGGTCTCTGTGCCCCAGGCCTTCCCACTTGGAAGCCCCCGCCTCCCCAGCACTCAGCCCTCCTCACGCTCAGCACACAACCCCCTGAAGACCCTGGAAACTGGAGGAACCCCAGGACCCACAGAATGTCATCGCGAGGTTAGAAGAGTGGAGAGCAGGGAGAAGAGGGGAGGGCCCCAGCGTGAACGCTATGTCCCCTGTCTCCGACTCCAGGCACATCCTGAGTGACTTGGAGGACAAAGCCGGGGGCTAAGAGCATGAACAAGCTCCCCACTCGGCATCGACAGCTCCCTGGGGAAACCCAGGAGCCCGTGAACTGGCCAAACTCTGGGGCACAGGCAGCAGCGCCTAGATCCAGGGATTAGTCACATCCTCTCCGGGGCTGGGCTCCGGCCCTGCTCCCCGAGGAGGCCGGGTCTGGAAGAGTTGCCTCAGGCCGAGCCAGGGCCAGGCCCATCCAGGCTCCTCCAGGCTCCGCGGGAAGGCCCGCCCGCGCCCGGCACACCCACCCGAGCCTGGGACCCACAAAGAGCCCTCTGTGCTCCGGCCCCGCACATTCCTGTCTGCAGCTCCTTGTACAAATAGCAATTTCAGTTTTGACCAGTGTCTGTGGGCTCAAAACTGAGAGGAACAGAATAAAAGAAGGGCGGTTGGAAGCAACAACAGAAACTCAAAGCCAAATTCTTGGTAAGTATATGCTTTTCAGAACCATGAGAAAAAGGAAAAAGCTTCAGAGATTCCTGTGGTTGAGCCCACTGACCACTGCTCTTAGGGACATCTCACGTTTCTGATGACAGAGCACAGCCCACAGCCAGGCACAGGGACACTAGTGGTCCTCTCACAAAGACTGGGGGGCAAGCTTCTGAGTTTTTAAGTCAAGAGAAAAACCCAGACAGAAAGGGGAGTGTTCCTGTCTGCAATTGGCCTGCTGGGCCACCACAGCCACACTGGATGGCTGAGCCCCCATGCCTGCAAAACTGAGCCCCTGGGCTTAGACGGCTGAGCCCAGGGGACTAGAAGGCTGGCCGCTGAGGAAGGGGCTCCTGCTGACTGCTCCCCTCACACAGAACAGTGTCCCACCCAAGGACCTGGAGCCTGGAGGCACGAAAGGCTGAGAAAGCAAGGCGGAGTATGATTCACTCTGAGATGAAAAGTGACTCAAAATGGAAATTGCCGGGTGCGCTGGGACAGCACGGTTCACAGTAACCCACCGTGAGCAGGCCCCGCGTCAGGAGCCCTCAGGGAACACACCAGGCACACCCCAGCCTCGCCACCACCCGAAGACCAGGACAGTTCCTGGCTGGTCTGGCACTCCTGACGGCTCCTGCCCACCCTGCTCGAGAGCCCCCTGAGACTCCAGGAACCGAGTCAGAAGTGAAGACAGGATGGTGGGACCCAGGAGGGTGGCAGAAAAGCAGGGAGCCCACCTGCTCCCCAATCCCTAGAGTCTGCGTTTGAACTTCCTGCCCCAGCTCGGAGCTCCCTGCAAGCCACACGCAGGGAAAAGACATGAGCTCACTTGTGTGCTGACACGTGACTCTTTCCTAGTCTCTTCCTTTCTCTCTTTCTAAGGTAAAGCAGCTTTTCTTAAGCCTTAAAACAGCTCAGTATTCCATGAGTTCGTTCACCCCTGAAAAGTAAAGATTAGGGTAAACTAACATAATATTATAGATCAACTCTACTTCAATCAATAAATAAGTTACAATCAATAAGTGCACTTATAAATAAGCTTAAAAATAAAGATTAGGGTAAAGTATATGAAATTACTGCTTCGGTAAGTCAAAACTGGGGCAAATATCCTCATAATTAATCTAACAGACTACAGCGGGGAAAAGCCAAAGCTGCTTCAAAAGTTGCTCGTTCTTTTTCAGACGGCTTCATTGGTGTCTTGGGAGATGTTAGCACCTGTCACTTCCTCACCTGGTGGTCCTCACCACGGGTCCCCAAGCAGCCTGGGAGGCAGTCATCTTCCCTCACCCCAGTTGTGACAAGCCGTGTCCACCTGGCATTGACCTCTGGGCAAATTCACACTGTGCCAGGCTCAGGGGTTACCAAAGAATGGCTTGGATCTGGCCAAGGCCGAAACCAGACTGACAGAACGGTCTCAGGGGAAGAAACCAGCTTCCTTCCCCTTCGGGCTCGGGACCCCCGTGTCCCATGACTCGGGCAGAGTGAACCAGCTCGGCCGGTGGGGGATGGCCTCCTGGTCCGTGACTGTGGGTGTGCTGGGGGCACGCCATCCTCCACGCGCCATCGCGGAGGAGAAAGGGACCGCCAGCTCCAACCACACAGTGCGGGGCTCCAGGACGTCTCCACCGGGCAGCTTGGTGGCTTCCACGGAGCAGTCTGCCTGCCTGCGTTCCTGCCGCCCTTCTTTCCTTCAGCGAAAACTTGTTAAGTATTCACACACCACCAGGCACTTCCCAACGAAGAATCATCAGTGTCTCAGACTGTTCCCAGAAGGCGGAGACTGTGCCCCAGCCAGGCCTGTGACGTCGCAAAAGGGTGTGTGTGGTGAAGATGGGCTAGACCGCAGGGGACGCGAGCGTGTGGGGGCGTTACCAGGGAAGGAACCACCATCGCCTCCTGGGTGGCCACCCCCCGCTCCAGGTGCTGGGAGCAGAGCAATATAGGCACCTCTGACATCCACCTGCCTCTGGATCACTTGGGCTTGACAGGCAGGGGGTCTGGAGTTTAGAAAAAAAGATGCAGTTCTTTAAAAGAAAGCAGGATAAATAAAGTTGAATTTAGAAAAATATATACACTTTTTTTTAAAAAAAACAGGAATCAGGAATGTAAGGATTTTCACAAAAGGAGCAGCTTGCGGTCCTGGAAGCACATAGAACAGACATACACAGTCCAGACAGGAAAACTATAGAAACAAAACTTTTCAGAATCTACAGTACAGGGAGCTACACTCAATACTTTGTAATAACCTGTAAGGGGAAAGAATATGAAAAAATCACACACACACACACACACACACACACACACACACACACACTCAGTCACTTCAGTCGTGCCCAACTCTGTGAGTCCATGGACTGTAGCCCCGCCAGGCTCCTCTGTCCACGGGATTCTCCAGGCAAGAATAGTAGAGTGGGTTGTCATGCCCTCCTCCCGGGAATCTTCCCAATCCAGGGATCGAACGCATGTCTCCTGTGTCTCCTGCACTAGCAGGCAGGTTTTATCACCTGCTAAAGAAATAATTTTATTTCATCCTTTCCAATCATATGCTTTTTGTTACTTTTCTTACTTGTTACTGCACTGGCTACAATCTCCAGTATATGCTGAGTATAAGTAGTGTAAGTAGTTACCTTCACATGAGTCTCAGACTCTGGGGGAAGACATTTAATGTTTCACCAACTAAGGAGGATGAACTGCAGTTTGTTTTCAATCAAGATCTTTTTACAGACTCAGGGGCTAGGACCATAAGCTGAGGCTGTTCTGTTGGAGCCCGAGGAAGTGAGAGCCACGGCCACTGTGATTAATCCTAAATATTATGATGATTTCATTCATTCGTTCATTTTTAAATATGTATGGAGCACGATCTATGCACCCCAGCTCTGTGCCAATTGCTAGAGATAGAGCAGAGAGCAAGTCACCCTGCCTTCAAGAGGCTTACACTCTAGTAAAAATGGCATTATTCAAACAACAGGACATTTGCGCATCATTGCAAAATGTGTTCTGTAGGAAGCACACAGCCACTCCCCACCACGCTGAGTAACGGGTGGCGAGGAAGCTGCTGGGGGAACTGGAAGGTGGCAGAAGGTTCAAGGACACAGGCTCCCAGGATGACTACCAGGCTCGGATGGAGGAGTTTGGGGTGGTGTCCTCACATCAGGGCAGAGAGTGGAAGGAATGAAAGTTGTTTCTTCCTTCCATCCCTCAGGAAATATCTCATTCACACTTGAAGGCACTAAGCTGTATATCAGACACACCTCCACGTCAACCTTTTCATTCATGCTTTAGATTCCTTTTCATGCAAAAACTTGAGATTCCAACAGAAGTAGAACATTTAAACCAAGTGCACCAGGAAGGAAGGCAGTAAAATTGCATCTTTCTAATTTTTGTCATATGCAGTCAAGCTTAGTGGACGTGCTCCAGAGAAAGTACATGGAAATAGCTCCTTAAGTAACAAGTGGCGTTTTGCTTGCCATCTGCCTGCTTCTCAGCTTTCTTTGGTTACAGTTTTTTTGCTTTATTTTGTTTTAATGTCAGAAAGAAGCTGTTCAGCAAACCCATAACTTAGAGCCTCTAGGCGTCTTTCTCGAGTAACAGTCTCTACATTTTCTATCCTGTGAGATTCTAGACCCTTGGAAATCACTTAATAAGTAGAATGCTTTTTCTTCCTGCAAATACATCCTCTTAAGTATTTATTTTAGCATAAAAGCTTTCCTATGTCATCAAATAAACACCGTAGAATAATTTCAATTGAGAACAGCAATGCTTATGCCTCCTCTCATCCCCACCGGTGACTGTATTTATTCATTTCATAAATACTTCTGAAGTGGTTCCCATATTGTGAGCCAGACACTGATAACTTAGCTAAACAACTTTCTTTTACTGCCTTCAATTTATACATGTGGTTAGAAGACTTTTCTTCCTTGAAATTACATGCATGCAGATATTAACTCTCTGTATATATGAACATATGTGCAACTATGCAGCTATAGAAGATTTTTAAAAAGTAATTAATTATTATACTGCAGAGGGGTTTCACTGAGTCTAGATAAGAGATGTAAGAGCTTTAGCAAGAAAAAGAACATATTATCTATTTCACATGTTGTACAATAAATTGTCTCATGAAACTTTTACAAGTGTTCCCCTGAACAAAATCCACAATATGAAAAGAAGAAAAAATTTCAGGGGAAAAAAAAAATCAGTGTCATGCTTTTCTCTGTCAGAGTTCCGTGGTCCCGTGTCCAGGAGACAGTGGTCAGAGGCTGACCCAGTCCTATTTCCACTGTGGGCACTGCTGGGCCAGACCTGGCTTCTCAGCGCTGTCATCTTATGTTTGTGCCACTTTTGTGGCTTCAGCCAAGAGCCCACCCCAGTCAGGTCTGAGGAGCTATCGTCAGTGTGCCGGGCACAAGCTGCCAGCCCATGGGGCCCCTCTGCCCACTCTGCCAGGGGCTACCTGTCCCCGTCAGCCCCCTCTGGAACCAGGTGAAGTAATGACAAGATGAACAGAGTGGTGCTGCCACACAAGTGGAGGACAGGTAGAGAGTGAGCACCTGGGGTGAGTCTGCTTCCCAGCCAAGTCCCCCTAAAACCAGAGCCCTCGGTCGGCGCCGAGTAAACCCCCTGATGGTCTCCAAGCCAGAGGTCTTTCCAGCAGCTCCCTCCATGGCTATTAGAGCGATTTTCTTGTCTCGAGAAGTTATGAGGAGCTTTGAACAAAGTCTGCCTTCACTGACTCAAAGAAACGATTCTCTCAAAAAGGTATAAAGGGCTTTGAGAGGCTCTTTATCAAAATATTTTTATGGAGGCTCTTTCTTAAATGTTTGACCCCCGAGCTTCTCAGACCTGAAGATTTTTGGGTTTTCTCTCCAGACGAGAAAGAGAAGATGCTCCAGGGCTAACAAGCGCACTTGGAGCAGAAACGGGACACGGCAACAGTGAGCTAGCCTCATTTGCACATGCTCTTTTCTTCTAATACTGTTTATTTGAAAAATGCTAGAAATAGCAGAGAAACAAAAGAGTAAGACTGCAGAATGTTCATAAAATTTGAATTAGGCAGGAAATCACAACGTATTGCATTTGACAGTGAATAACTGCACCACAGGCCACAGGGCTGGAGAAAGGCCGCACACAACCAGCGGAATGCAATCATCTTTGCCTGGCTCACTCTGGAGGCGCCTGTGGGAGAAAGGAAACACGACCCTGGAAATGAGGTGACACCAAGGGATTTTCTTACAGCACCTGTGAGCGGCTGAACTTCCACAAAGTTAGGGGATGACTGTCAATAATTTTAAGAAAAAAGAGAGTTTTAATGGCTCAGGCAGCAAAAAGACCAGAATGGATCTTCCAGTTCCATTCATTCGATCTCTGTTGATTCTTCTGGGTCCTAATTCCACACATCACCTGATGGCAGTGTCTTCCTGGGACAGTGAGAGAAACTTTGCCCATTTTAAGTCTCCATCAAGAAGATGACTCAGGTAGTAGCATTTATGAGCGAGAAGGTCTGTTTGCACCTGTCCCTGGATACAGGCTGCTGCTGCACCGGCCGAGAGCCTGAATCCACACACACTCGGAACGTGCAGGTCGTACTTTCAGCCCAGGGCTCCCGGCCTCTGTCTAGGTTGTGGTCATGATGTGCACACTGTCTTCCTCTTGACAACTGAGATCAGCTGCTTTCTTCTTTGCACATGTTCTTTGACTTTCAAACTTTCAAGCACGTGTGTCTGAGGAGGATGTTGCTTTAAGACTAGCAGGGCAATTATGAGGCAGGATGGATGGTCCACACACAAGGGCTTGGAAGAGAGCCCTGGCATGGAAGCAACACGGGTTCATGCTTATGATGTGCACACAGCTGCCAGGTCCCTGATGGCTGCAGAGTCTGAGTATGTGCCTATAACTGGGGCATTGAGCAAAAGCTTCATTGATGTCTCCTGCATCTTCTTGAAAACCAACAGTCTATGATCAGGGCAGAAAAATATTTCCCAAGATTTTCTGGCCCTTTGGGCAAAAGAATAGCCTTTTTGTAAGTGGGAGTTTGTCAAATGAGAAATCTGGAGAGAACGTGTAAGCCAGCACGTGATTGTATGCACAGCTTCACTCCAGGCGCCGACACACTAGGAAAGTATGACCACGATTACATCAGGCCACTGTGAACAGCTCTATGGACAGTAAAAGGAGAAATCCTGAGCACAGAATAGATGTGCTTCCCAGCATGAGCGAGAGCTCACCAGGCAAACCTCTAGCGCACATTTTCTTCCTAGTTACGATACTCGTCCCCCGGGGCTGGCAGATCCCTTCAGACCCCAACTCCGAGGAGCAGAGCTACATTCACTCAGGCCCGCATGCCCTTTGCTGTTTAGCCTTCCGAGGACAGACATCATGGCTCAGGAAAAGTTCTAGTTAAGTTCAGTCCACAGCTGCACTCGTTTATCAGGCTCCTATACCCCCTGCCCCACTTTTCCTGGCAGCTGGGGTTGGGGCACGGGGAGGCGCGTGGCTTGGAGACAAAGCCCCTGAGGATACCAGTTTTCTCGTCTGTCTTCAGACTCATCTCATGGACTCCTGCCCGTTCTCCCCACCCTCGGGGAGGGGCAGCCTCCTTCCACCCCCTGCAGTTAGAGCTCAGCCCTCAGAGACTCCAGCACCTCCCCCTCCCCACCTCCAACAAACTGCCAAATGCCAAGTGCCTGGAGTCTCCCATCGATCACCTTGAAAGCCCAGACTACGCTAAGAGCCACCCATCACCTCAGCAGATCTGATCTCAGGAGGAGAACATCTGATTATTCTAAGTGGGGGTGTTCAAAATTGAAGAAAGACCAGCGGACCAGCTTACCTAGAACACTACCTGCTCAGTCCCTAGCATCCTGCATGTGTCTCAAGGGCCATACAGAGCCATAGGACCCCGGGCTGCCTGGCAGAGCGTGACCTGGGGAAGCTGTGCCAGCTCAGAGCTGGGGCACACCTGGAGGGAGTGGGCAGGCTGTGCCAGGATGGTGGTGGTGCTAGCCAGATGCAGAGGTGGCAGAGCCAGGTGTGGGGTGTTGAGGAAACGCAGGAGAAACTGTTCTCGGGGTGGTGGTGGAGACCACAGGGGCCAGGGTCCCCACCATGGCAGGATGAGGCAGGTGCCAAGGGTGCATGGATGCACAGAAACTGGGACAGTTTATGGAGAGCCCAGGGTTGCACAGCAGAGACCCTCTCCCCAGCTGGAGGGGAAATAGCCCTGAAGTGAAGATTTGGAGCAGAAGTAAACAGTGGCCACATTTGACAAAATGGCTCAAAATTCTCACTGAACTGATTGTATTACACAAAACAAACACATCAACTTGGTGGCTGCACGCCACAACCCTTACTTTCTGTCTCCCTTGCAGAGACAGGGTTCTGACCCAGCAAACAGACCGTAATGAAACAACAATCCACACCCTTTGTGGTTGAACAAGAGGAACAGCTAGACACAGTTTCCATTCCGTAGTCCCCCAAAACTAAATGTGAATTTTCCAGTATTTTTGCTGCTGTGGAGTAGAAGACGTATATCTGAGGACCCAGACATTAAACACAGCCACAGGGCCCTGCTTTGGCCCAGTCCACACCATCACAGTATCTGAAAGCCAAATGTCCATTTCCTTCAGAGTCCCTATAGCACACGCCACTTAGATGCACTACCTTCTGAAAAACCGATCTATTAATTTAAATTACATAAATTCAGTTCTATTAACTTCACCCTAAAGTTTTAAGGTACTAACAAAGTACATCATGTTTGAGGGTTTCTTTAAATGAAAGATGCAAAGTAATGTCTTTCTGCGGTTCCCTACACTCCTGTTCCTGAGTCCAGGACACAAAGGTCAACAGCAGAAGTTCAGAAGGTAACGAATTGTGGGAGCCTGTTGAACTGGAGAAGCAAGGACACAGGATTTAATTTACCTCAGTGCTTGAAGAAGGAGGGAGAGAAGACGGCAGAGGTGAAAGATCCAACATTCCCATGAATCCTGGGAGCCAGCTGCGTCCCGCTTTCCCAGCACTGGTCTGGTCCCTGATGCCTGTTTCCTCGGCTCGGTCCAGAGGACAGAACTTTTGAAAGAAAGAGCAAATACAACAGAGAAGATTATTTTTACATCAGTTCTTTGAAGGAGTCTCAGTACTGCTCATTTCTCTTCTGATCTTTAAATGAGTCATTTTTTTTTTAATTTCAGTTTCATTGAGGTACAATTGACACAACTATAAAATATGGAAAGTGTACACTGTGGTGATCTGATACACGTGTGCACCGTGAAAGGATTTCCCACACATAGTTAACCAACATCCGTCTCCTCACATTTATCGTCATGTGTCAGGACATTTAAGCTCTTCTCTCTTAGCAAATTTCGGTGATACAAACAGTGATCAACAGTTGTCACCACATTTTATATTCAATCTTCAGAAATTATCCTGCCTGTAAGCTGGAAATTTATACCCTCTACCAGCCTCTCCCTGTTCCCCTGGTCCCTGGCAACCGCCACTCTAGCTCTGTTTCTATGATAAACTCAAGTCTAAGATGGAAAGAAAATAACCCACAAAATGTAAACAACTTAAATGCTCGTCTTAAGACAAAGTATCTACAAGAAGCAGTTATATTCAGAGACTTTGTTATTAATAAAATAGAAAATTCTGTCTACTAATAATAAACTACTCCAACTTTATGTGTTTTTTTTACAACCAGCCTTTATCTGATACTCCAACCCCTGTAAATTTGGGATGGGCTGGTAAATGCAATCCATCAACTAAAACTAAATTTTAATAATGTAAATGTCTCATTGTGTTTAGAAGTGGTAGAAGCAGAATTTGAACCTGGATCTCATTCCCCAGCCTTTCCTGATTCCAACAGAACCAGTTGCCTTTCTTAGTTGACATGTTGAAACAAATGATATACTCAAGTTACAGCACTTAAACTGTGCATTTCCTTGGTGCACTGCCCTGAGATACTGATGGGTTACCCTGGGGAACCTGGTGGGTTACCCTGGGGAACCTAGTAGGTTACCCGGGGACCCTGTTAGCCCTTGGTCCCTGCCCAGCTCAGCCCCACCGAGCGCCTGCCCACCAGGCATGGAGAGTCCATGTCCTCACCCTGCTGCTCTCAGAGTAAAACTTTCTCCAGGCACATTCTTACCTCCCAGCGGTCTGTGTAAAGACCTACTGGCACACAACCGTCTAAAGTAAATCAAGATCAACTGAAAGGCACTTTTAATGCTTATTGTCAGCTTTACATCTTCCCAATATTGTATATGAAATATATTGTAAAAAATTAAAAATAGAACTACCATATGATCCAGCAATCCCACTTCTGGGCATATATCTGGAGAAAACCATTATTCAGGAATATACAGGCGCCCCATTGCTCAGTGCAGCGCTATTTACAATAGCCAAGACATGGAAACAACGTAAATCTCCACTGACAGAAGAATGGATAAAGACGACGTGGTGCATACATACAACAGAATACTACTCAACCGTAAAAAGGAAATAATTTCATTTGCAGCAACATGGATGGACCTAGAGATGATCATACTAAGGGAAGTAAGTCAGACAGAGAAAGTCAAATATCATATGACATCACTCATATGTGATATAAAAAAAGTTACAAATGACCTGATTTACAAAACAGAAATCTAGTCGTAGGTGTAGAAAACAAACTTAGGGTTAACCAAAGGGGGGAAGGGATAAGTTGGGAGACTGAGATTGACATAAACACACTACTGTATACAAAATAGATGACTAATAAGGGCCTACTCTATAGCACAGAGAACACTATTCAATATTCTGTAATAATTTATATGGGGAAAGAATCTAAAAGAGTGAACTATGTATATGTGTAACCGATTCACTTTGCTGTACAGCAGAAACTAACACAACATTGTATATGAACTATATGCCAATAATAAATAATACAAACATACATAAATACTCATTTACAAGCAAGAAAAAAAGGAAATGTGTTGAAAATATGGGGTGCAAAATTAGTAATAAATCACTGTACAAATGGACATGAGGCTACTGATTGGCTTAATATGAAATTAGCTGTATTAAATTAACTAAATTAAAATGTTCACTGCTGTGGACACAGTGACAATATGTGAAATGACAGGATGGATGCTGACTTTCCAGCCAAGTCAATGGCAATAAATGATGGCAAAACATTCCCAAAAGTGGGAGGAAAAATGCCTTGTCCTCAAGGCAGTTTGTACAAGTTTGCAAAAATAGTTCCAGGGTATCTGCCTGGGGGGTACCTGAAATAGAAAATACCAGAAAGTGTACAGTTTTCAAAACACTTTTTTATATGCAAAGAATTCATGGCTTAATATTATTGAAAATGTATACAGAATTCAAACCTCATCAAAATGAGTTTGTAGGATTGTTCAAATTGCTGCATAGCCCTAAAGAAAGAAATGAATCAGGTTATAAAGAGCTCACTAAAGCTTCTACCAGGGTACTGCAATAAGCAGGATGATGGATCAGACAGCTGACACACACAGTCAGAGTTGCGAATAACCCCAAAGTCATAACACCTGGAGTAAGTCTGAGGTTCAGGGCCATGCAACATCTTTACAATTCAAAAGGGCGCACACACACACGTCTCCTTCCTGGCATTTTTATACAAATTCACATACAATCCTGAATATGCATTATTTTTCCTAACCTTCTGACAGATATAGAAGAGAAGAAACAATTTTAAGAATTTATGAAACTTTTTGAAACATCATCTATAAGCTGATTAAAAGGTTACAGCTGAAGAAGGCACATCAGGAAAAAACTTAGTTATGGGGCCTATTAAAACCCCTACTAAACTTGGCCTCTCTGTATGTAGAAAGATACTTTTAAACACTGACTGCTAAAGTGATGGCAGAATTATTGAATAATGACGTACAAATTGTCATTTTTATTAGCGGTGGCCTTTCAGTTTCATACTTTCCACATTGTTTTTGTTTGGCAATAAAGAGAATCCTGACACTGATGAGTCTGAAAACGTTTAGAACTTGAATTGCATTATCTCTGGAATGGAATGGCACCTCCTGAGGGCATTTCTTTGCCAGGTGAGCAGACAGCCTCTGGGTGTGATGGGCTAAGTGTGTCAGTCACGTGCTGGGCCCCGGGCCCTGTGCTGGTCACTGCACCTCCCCAGCCCCGCAGCGGAGGAAGCTTCCGCCGCGGCCCCGCCTTCCCGAGACAGAAGATCCGTCACAGCCCCAGCGTCTCTGCAGAGGAGTGGGCCGAACACATACAGCGGGAACCGCTGGCCGTGCGGAGCCTTGCGCACTGGGCGGACAAGGCCGAGGCCAGAACCCAGTCTGAGGGGGAGTCTGAAGTCCAGACTACTCTCTGGGTCAATGTAGGCCTTTTCAATGCACGCCCCAAGGGTAGAACTGTCGACTATTAGAACAAAATCAGGGAGTCAGGATTCTACACAGCGGGTAGCGACCTGAGAGAGTCAAGATCGGGCAGGTCAGGTGTGCACAGTCCAGAAGGCCGCCGCGCAGGCTACACCATAGCACGCGGCTATGGATACACTGCCATTTTCTAGAGTTATTAACAATTATTTTTAAATCTTAAAAAAAATCCATATGTCTTTGAAAACATATATACATATTTTTCTGTCCTTTGAGTAGAAACGTTTGTGTAAAATTCGTTTTAGGCCTTGATTCTGACGTGCTTATTTCTTTCCTTGGTTTGCCTCAAGAATTACCCCCTGACAAGTCCCTTTCTGATAACACTGCTGGTTCTCATCTAAATAACTAATTTAAATAAAAATAATGATAAATAACTGGTTCTCATTTAAATAACGAAAGTGACCAAGCCAAAGGCCAGCACACATGATGGAGAGAGATGAGGGAGGGACTCCTCTGTCACAGTGCCTGACCTGTGGCTTCAAAATGAGAAACAAGTTTTGAAGTAAGAATCTTCCCAGAAGGGTGCAAATACTATTCAACGCCCATCAACAACCTACACACTTCACAGAATCCCCCATTTATTGAGAACTTTCTCCCACCCTGAACTAAACCTCAGAGAAACACACTGGGCCTTCTTAGGAATAAGCCCAAAGCCTGAGGTCCCAGGAGCTATGAAATTAAAAGCAAATAAATAAAATTGAATAAATACATAATATGTTGAGCAACCTGGCTGAGCCTTAAACAACTTTTCCTTGTATGAAACTTTCAGAAAGCAACTGCTCTGAAGTCGATGTGAGTGTATGCCCTATGGGTTGTGCTGTGATATTTTAACCAAGATACAGGGAATGATGACTGCAGCCACTGACAAGGTCTCCGGGCTGTCCCTTCTACTCAGGCACGCACACACACACACATACACACAAACACACACATGAACGCATGTTCATGCATACACCCACACATAAATGCATGCACGTAATGCAGGCACACAGATGCACACACACACGTACACTCATTGTATTTATTTTTTTAATGTATTTAGACATTGATGAGAATTTAGAAGCATCTCTCCTGCTCCTCTTGTTTTTGAGACTCTGATGCATATTTTAAATCTACAATGAGCACTATTTAGTCTCAGCAGGCAGAGACCCACAGGGACTGGAGGCCCTCCCTGCAGACCTAAGACAGGGAGGAATGACAGATAAAATACAACTTCATCCAAACCCTTCCCCAGAACAGATGCTGAAAGCCAAACCAGAACTGCTTTGAAGAGCATAAGAAGAGAAAACTGGGTTAACTCTGGGTTTTGCTGCTTTTAAATGAGGGTTAGTCTGCAGAGTCTGCACTTCTGAGCCCCTATAATAACTAGATGCTACAAGAGAAATGCCAGGCCCACCCCCAAGCACACATTAATTGAGTGCCTACTGCATACCAGGGACAAGTCAACCAACCAGCACTTCCTCGGGGATCACTAAGATGGGCAATGCTCAGAATACAGGTGGGATAAAGTGCAGTATTCTGCCTAGAATGCAGAGTCAGGAAATAGTCTTCTCCACGTTTCCCACGCTTTCTAGTTTTCTCTCTGCCAGAAAGGCATCCTACAGCTTGGCATTCTTCTTGGAGAAATCTGTGACCACATTTATAAACAAGTAGCTATTTGTCATGAAGGAGCTTCTGTGTGGGGATCCATGGACAGACAGTGCGCCATCCACAAACCTCGAAGACCATGAGGGAAACAGAGATCCTGCAGGGTTGGGAGACCCGGCCAGGTCCTACACCCATGCCCACGCTGCCTGGCTACTAGCGGACCAGAGGACAAGCCTATGTTTGGAACAGCTGAGTGTCCCAGGACCTGGCCAGGCATCTGAAGGCCATTCCAATATAGGGAGCAAGTTGTCCCACTGGCCGAAAGCCGTCCCTTCTGTCAAATGATAATTAAGCAACAAATTAAATAATGTAACAAAAAAAACCTACCTGGACAGTGCAGATCCACAAAATAACCCCTGTCTAGAGTGGGGCTTCTGAAAGTGAAGTCAGTTCTCTTTTTAAATGCTCTTCAGACCCCAGGCCTGCACTCATTGGCCCCATGAGGCTGTTAATTAACAACTGTGACACTCACTCTCTTGCCTAAACTGAGCTGTCAACCTGCTCACCCAAGAAGCTGCTACAGGACCAAACGTAAGGCATGACCTCGACTGAGAACAGTCCTTTTGACATCAAGCCCCTCCTGGTCCTCCTCGTCTCAGGTGACACTTCAGGCTCCACCGTCCTTCACATGGCCACCACTTAGACCAGAAACAGCTCAGCACCCACACTGGCCACTGAGTGCAGATCAGGGTAGCTCCTAGAAACAGAAATTTGTCTCCTAAGAGAAAGACACATCACCCCCTCGACTCCCTCTGGACCTGCCAACTCAGCATGAATGTTGTCACATGGATGCTGAGAAAGATCAGAGAGAAGGAGGCAGCCTGATGCTGATACACCTGCAGTATCGGAGGAACTGACCTCTGAAATTCTCACTGTATGATGGTCGAATCAAGGGTTCACTTGCAGGTGAGAGCTCCCTAGTGACTCAGAAAACATAGTGTTCCTTCTGCCACGGTCCCTACAGATGAGTCTGAGAGTCCTCCAAAAGCAGGAATCGAAAGCCTGGCAACAGTCAGAGTACCATATTTTAGCTACATGCAAATATTTGTTTTGAAATAAGTGTCAATTCACATGGCTCAGAAAGTAAAGAATCTGCCTGAAATGCAGGAGGCCTGGGTTCAATCCCTGGGTCAGGAAGATCCCCTGGAGAAGGAAATGGCAACTCATTCCAGTATTCTTGCCCGGGAAACCCCATGGACAGAGGAGCCAGGTGGGATGACAAAAAGGTGGACACGACTGAGTGACTAACACTTTCACTTTTTCATAGGTCCTTTAAACTTGATTTTAGAATTCCAGTGGAAATATACTCCTTGGTATACCCCTCCAGGGGTGGGTGCATAGAGATCCCTGCCATCACCAGGACTGATGTCACGTGTAGAAAACCTACATCACTTTGTACCCCCTTTTCTTCCATCACCCCAAAAAATTATTGGCTTAAATATTTCTTATCACGTATAACGCTGTATCCAGAAGCTTCATAAGTTTTGCTTAGACTGTCAGACACCATTTGGAGAACTCAACAAGAGAAGGAAAACACACTGCATTCTCACATTTTCTCTCTTTCCGCTCATCCTGCCTGCTCCCCAGCCTTCTGGGACTCGGATGACTCAGCATTGGCCCCTCCAGCTGGGCTCCCTCTGGGCCATTTGCTGGTGTGGATGGGTTTGGGCAGGATCAGTTTATCGTCTAAAAGCTCTCTGTCCTGCGAGGCTCCCTTCCCTGGTCCTCAACCACGTTTTAGCTTCTGGATTATTCCGGCCCAGGTCTGGGGCATGAGACAGAGAGAAACCAGGAACCCCTGCCCTGCTCTGTGTTGTTCTCAGGGGCCTCTCGGTTCCTGTCTACCTGCCTGCCTCCACTGTCAGACTCTCACTTTATGTATTAGACTTTTGACGCCCACTGATTTCAGTTGTGCTTCATGGAGGAACAGGAAAAGTGCGTCTAATTCATCCTCCTGAAAGAGGAAATGCCTCCGTCTCTGTCCGGTCACTGCGGAGGGGAAGGGGGGTTGCTTTTGCTTTTTGATTGTTTGGTTTAGTTGTTTTGCAAACAAGAATCATGGCATTTTTGAGACGTAAAGACAATATTTTCTCCATTTCAGAATGAATTCACAGTTTTCTGAATGAAGCAGAGAAGCATCATAATAACAAGCTATCAGAATTCAACCCAATGATCGGAACCAGGCCAAGGTCCCGGGAGCCCTGTGCAGACCCTGGGTGAACCAGGACACACAGGCCTCCAGGCACCCTGGGGAGGAAGAGGAATGTGGACAGTCCTCCCACCCACCGCCCTCGCTTTGGGTTCTGCTTCCACAGGCCTCTGGTTCAGGAGAACAGCCAGCAGCCAGGCCAGCTGCTCTGCGCCCGCTGCCCAGAGAGCCATCGGGGACGCAGAGGTCCAGAGGCCAGGCCGTGAGTCCACTCAGGGAAGAGCGACAGAGCCTGTCTTCCCTGCTCTGGGCTCGTCCCGCTCCAGGCTCCCAAGCCTGCAGCTCAGCTCCCAGCCGAGCAGGAGGGGCCTGGCAGCAGGCCGTGGCAGCAGGAACTCCCCTTGCAGACAGCCAGTCTGCGGCCAGTGGCCCACAGAAGGCCACTCTGTTCCCGGCCACCGGCAGCATCCCCACTGCACAGGCCGCGAAGGGGGAGGCTCTGAAAGGAGTGTTTTTTTTCCCTAGAATACACAGCACTCTTATTTCCTTGGGGGTGCAGCAAAAAAAACGGGCCAGGACCAGATCGGCAAATGCTGGGGAGTCGGCAAGGACATTTATCTCCAGCGCTGGGGCGCGGGACGGGTCGCCGGGAGGCACTTGGAATGCTTCAGTAAATCATCGTGAAACATGAAAATAAGAAAGCATTTGCTAAACGTGTCTGGGAGAAGGCTTTCATGCCTCTGCTTTTTCCTACCAACTGCTGCTCCTAGGAGAGTCAACGGGGCTGCTGGAATCCAACAGAAATTGGGTATTTGTTTGAGGTGGGAGGGGAAGAAAGCAGTCTATGCCTAGAGTCTTGATTTACACAGGTTTCTGAGGTCACAGAAAATTCAGCTGGTAAATCCATGTGTGTATGTTATAGGAAGTGTAAAAAAAAAAAAAACAACAATAAAAAAACCAAGCAGGAATATATCTCCTGGATGTGGATGTGTGCATTCTTACCAAAAGGTCTATTGAAAGGTACCATATCATTTGCTTTCCCTTTCATTAAAATATAAGAATTGGTTTCCTTAAAAATCTGTGAAAAGAAGCCACATTCTTTTATGAAGCAGGCTCGTGAGCAATGTTGCACCAGCGTGGACACTGGAAGCCCAAGGCCTTCAGGAGACACACACTGGGGCTCAGCTCCCTTCTTGGCAGGCAAAGCATCCTGGTTTGTTCTGAGCAGGAGGTGGAACCACATGAAAGCAGAAACCCCTTCCAGCCTAGAAGCCATCCCTTCATGATGCTGGCCCATGTTTCCTCGAGCCCCTGACCCAGCCTGACAGCCACTTTCTCCAGGAGCCTGTCTGCAGCCCAGGCTATGGGCTTCCCCGTGCTGTCTGTGCCCCCACTTTCCATCAGGGGCTGAATCGAGTCCCCTGCACACCTGGGGCTGAAGTCCTGACCCCAGGACCTCAGTGAGAGATACACTTGGAGAGAGGCCTTTAAAGAGGTGGTTGAGGTACAAGAAGGTCCCGTATGAATGGTGTCTTCATAAGAAGAAGAGATTCAGACCCAGACACATAGACGGAGATGGTGTGACAACAAAGGAGATGGTCACAGGAGAAATCTGCCCTCCAACCCTTTATCTCCAACTCCCAACTCCAGGACCATGAGAAGATGCATGTCTGTGACACTTGTTACAGTCATCCTGGCAAAGAAACAGCCTCTCACACTCCGTGACATCCAGCTCCCAGCCTCAGGCAAAGGAAGACGCAAAGCTGGCTTGTTGGTGACCCAGTTTGCTGTTATATAATACATAATAACGTAAATCTTCACGACCCAGATAATCACGATGGTGTGATCACTCATCTAGAGCCAGACATCCTGGAACGTGAAGTCAAGTGGGCCTTAGGAAGCATCACTATGAACAAAGCTAGTGGAGGTGATGGAATTCCAGTTGAGCTATTTCAAATCCTGAAAGATGATGCTGTCAAAGTGCTGCATTCAATATGCCAGCAAATTTGGAAAACTCACCAGTGGCCACAGGACTGGAAAAGGTCAGTTTTCATTCCAATCCCAAAGAAAGGCAATGCCAAAGAATGCTCAAACTACCACACAATTGCACTCATCTCACATGCTAGTAAAGTAATGCTCAAAATTCTCCAAGCCAGGCTTCAGCAGTACATGAACCATGAACTCCCTGATGTTCAAGCTGGTTTTAGAAAAGGCAGAGGAACCAGAGATCAAATTGCCAACATCTGCTGGATCATTGAAAAAGCAAGAGAGTTCCAGAAAAACATCTATTTCTGCTTTATTGACTATGCAAAAGCCTTTGACTGTGTGGATCACAATAAACTGTGGAAAATTCTGAGAGAGATGCGAATACCAGACCACCTGACCTGCCTCTTGAGAAACCTATATGCAGGTCAGGAAGCAACATTTAGAACTGGACATGGAACAACAGACTGGTTCCAAATAGGAAAAGGAGTATGTCAAGGCTGTATATTGTCACCCTGCTTATTTAACTTCTATGCAGAGTACATCATGAGAAACGTTGGGCTGGAAGAAGCACAAGCTGGAATCAAAATTGCCGGGAGAAGTATCAATAACCTCAGTTATGCAGATGACACCACTCTTATGGCAGAAAGTGAAGAACTAAAAAGCCTCTTGATAAAAGTGAAAGTGGAGAGTGAAAAAGTTGGCTTAAAGCTCAACATTCAGAAAACTAAGATCATGGCATCTGGTCCCATCACTTCATGGGAAATAGATGGGGAAACAGTGGAAAAGTGTCAGACTTTATTTGGGGGGGGGGCTCCAAAATCACTGCAGATGGTGACTGTAGCCGTGAAACTAAAAAAAGCTTACTCCTTGGAAGAAAAGTTATGAACAACCTAGAAAGCATATTCAAAAGCAGAGACATTACTTTGCCAACAAAGGTCCATCTAGTCAAGGCTATGGTTTTTCCAGTGGTCATGAATGGATGTGAGAGTTGGACTGTGAAGAAAGCTGAGCACCGAAGAATTGATGCTTTTGAACTGTGGTGTTGGAGAAGACTCTTGAGAGTCCCTTGGACTGCAAGGAGATCCAACCAGTCCATTCTGAAGATCATCCCTGGGATTTCTTTGGAAGGAATGATGCTGAAGCTGAAACTGCAGTACTTTGGCCACCTCATGTGAAGAGCTGACTCATTGGAAAAGACTCTGATGCTGGGAGGGACTGGGGACAGGAGGAGAAGGGGACGACAGAGGATGAGATGGCTGGATGGCATCACTGACTCAATGGATGTGAGTCTGAGTGAACTCCAGGAGTTGCTGATGGACAGGGAGGCCTGGCGTGCTGCGATTCATGGGGTTGCAAAGAGTCGGACACGACTGAGAGACTGAACTGAACTGAACTGAATAACATAAATATATGTAATAACATATGTAGTATATACAATACATATAGATTAGATAAATTAATACAGTGATGTCTTGTGTAACATAATTGATGTATAATTTTATGTAATGTATATAATATGTTATATTTATGTAATACATTATAATACATTATGTAATATAACACTATGCATCATATAGCATGATATACACAGAAGAAATATAAGGGTGAAAAAGAGAGTTGCAATTTTATGCAAACTAAAAAAATGTACTGAGTTCTAAAAACATTCTGTAAGTAAGATGCTTATAAAACATTTAAAATAAAAACTAAAAGTCTAGCAGCCTTCCATTGGACTTTTGCTCCCAGGAAGATGTAATAGACAAGTTTTTCCCTTTCTTCCTGTTAGCACAAATAAAAGCAATAAACAGTATGTCTAACACAAGCACAGAGGCAGGAAGGAGAAGGCAGGTAGCTAGAGAACAAAGTCACAGGGCCGGTAGGTGGATTTAAAAAAGAAAAGTCCCTGAAAGAAAGGAGGAAGAAAGTGTATGGAAAACTATTCAATGAAATAATAACTCAAAAATCTTCAAATTTGGCAAAGGACATAATCCTACAGATTCAAGAAGCTGAGAAAATCCCAAACAGGATAAACCCTAAAACATCCTTTCCAAGAAACATCCTAGTCACATTACTAACATGTGAGGGCAAAGAAAAAATCTGGAAAATAGGAGGAGAAAAGAACATTCTTTCTCTAGGGGAAAAACAACTTGAATGAGAGTGAAGTTCTCTCCAGAAATTAGAGTCCACAATGTTTTTTAAGATGTAATAGAAAAGAACTATCAATCCAGAATCCTATGCTGATAAAACACCCCTCAAGAATGAAGGGAATTCAAGACTTTCTCAGATAAAGAAAATAGCGCTGCTTGCAGAACTGACCCAACAGAGGGCTAAGTGAAGTTCTCTAGACAGAAAGGCATGTCTGACAGGAGACTCGGAGCAGCAGGAAATGAGAACAATGGAAAGAGTAAAAATATGTATCTAGACAATGCATGTCCTTCTCCTACGGAGTTTTCCAAGTTACTCTTGATGATTAAAACAAGAATTATAACACTTTCTGGCATGACTCTAAAAATACATAAAGAAAATACATAAGACAATTGTATTTTAAACAAGGTTATAAACGGGATGTAAAACAAGGTAGTCTCCAAACTTTATTCAAACTGGAAAATACTCACATCAGTAGTCTGTGACTAAAACAACAGTAATAACAACTAGAAAGAGAGAAAGTGTTACATTTAAAGACACTAAGATAAATCTAAATGAAACTCAAAAGATGTGTTCAACTAACCCAGAGAAAGCCAGGAAGAAAAGACACAAAGAAAAGAAAACAATAAATAAATAGATAGAAAAGAAAAATGAAAGGGTAGGTTTAAGCCATAGCAATTAATAATTGTATTAAGTGAAAAGTCATCACTTGAAAGACAACAGTTGGCCCAGGGGATTGAAAATTATGACACAATTATAAATTATGACAAGCTATATAGTAAAGATGCATCCTGCAAACATTAATCCAAGGAGAGGAGCTATCAACATCCATATTCCTATCAGCTAATGGAGACTTCAGAGCAAAGAGAAGCACAGCGGCAGAGAGGAACGGTGCATTATGGTGAAAGGTCAGGCCACCAAGAAGAACCGTCACGAATGTGTATGTGCCCAGCCACAGGGTTGCATAAGTTATAAAACAAACCATGATAGAGCCAAGAGGGGAGACGGCAAGCCCACAACTCTATGCAGAGATGCCACGACCCCTCTCTCTGCACTTGATGGACAGTTACTCAGAAAACCACCAACCACGTGGAAGGACTCAGTGGCACCATCAGCCAACAGGATCTAGTCAACACATCAGGAGACACCATACCCTGGTCAGAAAACAAAACCAACAAGTTTAACAGAATTAAAATCATACAGAATGCTTCCTGCTCATAACGGAGTCAAAATAGGAACCAAAAATGGGAAGATACTTCTTTGAAACTAATGGGTGTCCTTTTAAATAGTCCATGGGTCAAAGAGGAATTCTTGGGAGAAAGAAAGTGTCCATTGAACTGAATGAAAATGAAAATGGTCCATATTGAAATGTGTGGTATGTGGCTAAAGCAGTGCCAGGAGGGCCATTCATAGCACTAGATGTTTATATCAGAAAAGAGGGAAATCCCCACATCAGGGATCTAGGCTTCCCACTCAAGCACCTAGAAAAGTAAACATGAAACAAACGGAAGGAGGGGAAAGCCCAGAAACCATTGAAGTTAGAAGCATAAGAACAGTAAAGAAAATCCATGAAACAAGAAGCTTTTTCTTTGAAAAGATCAACAACACTGACCAACCTCTAAAAAGACTTACAGGGAAAAAAAAGAGAGAAGGTACGAGTTTCCACTATCAGGGCATGAAATGGGGATGTTACTACAGAACCTGCAGTCATCAAAATGGTAATAAGAAAGTGACATGGGCAAGTCTACACACGAGAAAGTGACAGCCTAGATGAGTGGACCAATTCCTTGAAAAGCACAGACTACCACAACTTACCCATTATGACACATGGAATTTGAATAGCCTTTTAACTATTTGGGAAATCCAATTTGTTACTAAAAACATCCCACAAAGGTAATCTCTAGGCACAGAGCATTTCCCTGAAGAATGCTACCAAACCTTGTAGAAAAATTAACATTAACTGTTTAAACTCTATTCTGGAAAATAGAAGAACCAAGTTACACCCCAGGTAGAATGAACAGCCGTGTCTGAGCTCCTGCCAGGGACCAAGAAGACACAGGCTTTCTGAGCCACAGCTTCAGGCAGGGCTATGCTAGGCCTTTCAAGTAGCTGACAGAATCACAGGGTTTATGAGAAAGCAGATGCAGAAGAAAATAGTTAATATAAAATCTGCAAAGCATTCCAAAGTGAGTATATAAAGGATGCCATGGGAACAGGGGCGGGGGTAAGATGTAAAATAGAAACATTTTGGATTATAATAAACTTTAAAGTGCTTTGTTGTCAGATGTTTTGAGGAATTGCACATGTATTTAATAATAATCTGACCATTAGAAGGTTGGAGGATATTAATGAAAGACCAAGTCTGTGTTGTAATTAGCACACTGATTTGCATGTAAAGCATAGCTGAGCACAGAAACGTGTCTGTGTAGCCACAAGCCCTGGGTGTGTTATCAATTTATCAATTTTAAGCAAATAATTCGCCATGTGTTTAGAAATTTAAATTGTAGCTTCATAGGATGTATGACATGGGACAGCCTGAGTGCATGAGGTTCTGCTATAAACACTAGTGAATTTTTGATCTGTTTGAAAAAAGAAGAATCCTTCCAACGAAGTGAGGTCAAGTGTAAAACATCAGATACAATGTGATAAAGAGCACAAAGTAATCAAATTCCTCATGTACCCTCACAAATAGATGTTTACTTTTCAGATTCTGGTCTTCGCCTTAAACTTCTCTGGCAGGAAGAAGTCTGCTTGACAAGGCGTATAATAACATAAACTGAATCTGCACTCAGCTGAGGCGTCCAGGCCTATGCAGAGCAGCCTCGTCGTTCCTGGGCTCCCCTCGCAGCATCCATGTCTGCTGGGAACTCTCGGCCAAGGGGCCTGCGGGGGCCGCATTCTCCACCCAGAGAGCACTGTCCACATCCATCTTCCAGGGGAAATAGCTGTCCAGGGGCCGCGAGCCGATAAGAAGTGGCAAGTGACAGATGAGGCACCAGCACCGGCGGACAAATGGCCCCTGGGGACAGGAGAGCCTACGAAACGGCAACTGCAGTTCAGCCAGCCATTGCAGGCCCGCCAGAAACATCACACGAGTGTGCACTGCACTCACACACGAGCACAGACACAGAAACAGCTGCCAGGGCGCTAGGAAAGCACACTCCGAAGTGGCGCTCACCCTTCGCTCCAGCATGAAAATGGCAACTGACCCTCGAGTCCCTCCAGCACAGCTCTGAGAGGAGAACGGGACCTGCCTCCCTGGGCCCACCTGGGCTCAGACGCTCCAGGACAGGCAGGATGCGAAGAGTGGCGTCCGGCACACGGTCAGTCCTCAGTGACTGCAGCTGACCCTCAAAAGCAAGATGAGATGCCCCGTTGCCACCTTTCGGGTGCCTACCCTCCACCTCCAGCTTTCTACCTGTCACAACACGCTTCCCTCATTATAAATGCTGCCAAACTCCAATGCTGTCAAGCTCACAGTCTTTATCCTTAACTGGCTTGTTGGGCCCTCGGCTGTGTTTCCAGATGCTCAACGCCCTGGATTCCACCCCTGGGAGAAGAAGGGGTGGAATGGGAAGGGGTGGAACTCCCATCCCGCTGGTCTCTGTCCCGGCCCTGGGCACCCACATCTGGGCCGCATAGGGCAGGATCCAGCAGCAAGGCTCACGGGCAGCAGGGCCCGCTCACCACCTCTGCTCCTCCTGGAAAAGCACCAGCTATTTTTGAAACAAAGTACTTCCTTGAGCCCGAGAAAGTCCATATTAGTAAAAGCACGGGGACTGCCTCCCGGCCCTTCCTCTGGCTCTCTCTCCCGGTTATTTTTAGCAGTTCCTTTCTCCACACCAGCCATGGAGAGAGAGGAAGCAAGCGTGTCCCTAGGGCGACGCTGTGACCTCATGGCTCCCCGGCCATGGGGTCCCCGCGAGGCTCAGGCTCCAAGCCGTGTGTGCCACCCTGGGAGTCACTGGACGGCTCAGGCCTCAGTCCTCTCCCCACAGAGCGGTTCTGCATCACGGCCACAGAGAAGGGACCTCAGCCCAGTGCCTGGGAGTTCTGGACACAGCCCTGGAGTGAGAGGCAGCCTCAGCTCAGCTTGCCCCGTTACATAAGAGTCTCCCAGAGATCCATCTCCAACCATTCTCGGAGGTTTCCTGATACTCTTGGCTGAGACCCCCGGAAGTACATCCCACAGAACCGCTGGAGGCCACAGGCTGCCTCCTGCCTCCCGCTGTCCCACAGAGCCATGTCCCCCAGAAAGAGATGCTACTTCTCTTTCCCTGAGTCACGCTGCAGCGGACCTGCTGTGACAGGGGATTGGGGCTGGAGGAGGAGCAGCCTCGAAGCAGTGTCCATCCCAGCTCTTCCCACAGGACGAGGCTGAGCCTCCTTCCTGGGGGAGAAGAAGTCACCTCCCCTGGAGGCAGCACCAGCCAAGAGCAAGGCCACCTCGCACCCTCAGGGCCACCATCATCACTTCCCAGGAGACCCACAGAGGATACTGAGCCAAGCTGAGCCCAGATCACCAAGCACAGACCTGGGAACAGACAGCTGGCCATGGTTCTCAGCCACAGAGACTGGTCTAGGTGTCCATGGACACAGCTGATTCAGCCTGGCGGCAGCCCAGACCTCCAAACAGCTTCCCCCAGGTACTCGGGCCTCAGGTGTCTGCTCCCCTCCCTGCGGTGCCCGCACATGCCTTCACCTGGTCCTGGGAGGCCTCTCCCCTGACCCTGGCCCTGTGATGCCGTTCAGGCTCTACATGTGGCCCTCTGACTCATGGCTGGTGTCCAGCAGGTCCTAGAATACCACCCGCCCACTGCATGGGCAGAGACCAGTAACACCTGCCAGGTTCAGACTGACATGGTTGCTTCCCTCGGAGCCGGGATGGGCTCCCAGCCATGCGTGGCTCCGCTCCATGGGACCCCTCAGACCTGAGCCCCCATCATGTGAATTTCCCTCCACCCACAGAACTGGGTCCAGGGCAGGAAGCCTGTCCACCCCAGCTCCTGGAAAAGGACATGTGACTCCCAGGATATCTTATGTCGCAGTTCCTGAGGTGGCACAAACCCACCCACAGGGGAGACCAAGGCCAAGGTCTGGCAAAAGCAGCCCCGTGCCTGGCTGCAAGCCTGTCGCCATGGGGAGGTGGCGAAAAGAACTGGCCCCAGGAGGGAGCCCCTTAAGAGATGGGCAGATTTCCCAGGAACAGTTATTGAGGAACTTGAATCAAAAAAAAAAGGAATCAAAAAAAAAAAAGGAAACTGATGTCGTAGAGAACAGACTTAGGGACACAGGTTGGGGGAGAGGAAGGAGAGAGCGAGATGACTGGAGGGAGAAGCATGGAAGCAAACGCACCACCGTATATAAAACAGATAAACAATGGAAATTTGCCGCACGACCCAGGGAATACAAGCTGAGGCTCTGTGACCACCTAGAGGGGTGGGAAAGGGTAGGAGGTGGATCAAAAGGGAGGGGAAATATGTACACCTATGGTTAATTCATGTTGATGTATGACAGAAATGAAAACAACACCATAAAGCAATTATCCTTCAATTAAAAATAAATTTATTAAAAAAAAAACCTGATGTCCAAACTAACAGTACAAAGGAGAGAAGAGTGTGTGCACGCAGAGCTTTATGGGATGTCCCCTGGGCTCAGCTGAGCCATGAAGGAGTCAGTCCACACCACACGGGGCCAGCAGAGGGGTCTAAGCCTCCGATCTTGCATCCAGCAGGAGAGAGCTGGGGAGAATGTAATGGATGTGGGCAGTCCTGGTTCAGGTCCAGCCTGCCCTCTGATTGGCTGGTTGGTTCATCCTCCTGGTCATGGGCTTCTTCCCTGAGAAGATCAGGAAATGCCCTGAGGCCACTGCCGAGGATGCAATGAAGTAATGACTGAGAGGTCAAGTGAGCCCAGCTCAGGCACTCAGGAACCTGTGCTTCTCTGAGTGAGCCAAGGAGAAAACTACATGTAGGCATTTTGTGACCATCGTAGAGACACTTGGACTATTTCACAGCTCCCTTCTTTCCAACGCTGCTGCAAATGTAAACACTTCTATCTGACACCCTCACACAGATCAGCAAGCTCTGAAGGCTGTGGCCTCGGGGAGAAAGGATCAGGGCCCCATCCAAGCAGCTCACTGGGTCCCGAAGGTGGCCCAGCAATCAGGGCAGCAGGAGTGGGGGACCAGCCAGGCTCAGCACATCGCCCACATGGGAGGGAAGCCAGGTCCCCCATAAGAGTAAGACAGTAGGGGAGCCACAGCTGGCAGAGAGGATGCCCCTTCATGAGATGCCCCCTGACATCCTCATCAAAGAGGATCTTTTCAGCAAGCGTTGAATACTTGAAAATGCTTCAGAGTATATCTGTCTATATGGAACTCACAGTCCTCCTCCTAGAGCAGGACTCAGCTCACACCAGACCTTCTGCAGAGTCGGGCCCTGGACCACACTCAGGGCATCACCAAGGGCATCTCCATGTCCCCTTCCGGCATGGCATTTCTCCACCTCCCAGAGCTTTGCTCACGATCCAGAATCAGGGAAATGAACCATTTTTAAATATAAATAAGGACTGACTCATTTATATTTCCCATCAATTAATTACATCAATTCCCAGGTTATGTGGACACACACACACAATGAGAAACATCCATGGTTCAAACAAGACTTTGAAGCAGAGACATTTAAGAACTTGGTTTCCAGAATAAGAAGAAACACTTCGGAACCGAATCAAAGCTCTGCAACTGGGCTCGATTTTTGTATAAATGCAAGGTTCGCAGAGCACTGAGGAGAGGCCATACCTAAGTTCTCAGACTTGATGAGAAATGGCAGGATCCCCAGTGAATGCAGGGGTTCTTAGCCAAACCCTGAGAACCCCATACCAACCATCCTTCCATCAACCCCAAGGAGACTTAACCTGGCTCCCTCTCTTTTGACTGAGATTTCTGCCTCCTCTCGTCTCCCAAGTTCCTGCTGGTCCCACCCCATCCCTAACCCAGAAGAAGCTACACTCCCAGCCACAAAAGCCAGCTTCTCAAATGAGGCATTGCCTTCTACAGAAAACCAACCCATCAGCCCATAGAGATTATAAAACAAGGCTGCTTAGCCGATGAGCTGCTTAGCCGATGATCTAGGCTGTTTCTCCCAAGTCATCAAGAGCGGTTGTCCCGTTAACCGCATCCTCTAAGATCAGGGTTAGTCACACTTTGCTTCATAGGTTCCCAGGTCTGAACTGAATGGACGTGCTTCAGGGGACTCCAAAGAAGCACTAGAGTCGTGAAGTTTCATTGACAGGAATTCCCCTGGTTGGAGACTCCGGGGGAAAATAAATAGAAGCAACAGCGGGCTGGGTCCCTGAACCCCTTGCATACAATGAGTCCTGAACAACCACTTGAGATGCTTAGATCGTCCAGGTTTAGAACCTGACCCTGGAATCAGGAAATGATTTCACCAGGGATGAACCAAAAAGAAGGAGGTATCTGATTCTTTCTAAGCTCTCCCTGAAGGAAGTACATTCGAATGTGTAAAATCCATATCTTATTAAAGGAAAGAATCCACTGACTCTGACCTTCCACATGTAAGCAATCTGTGCTCTTTCTACTCAGTATAAAACCCAGGGTGGGATGTAAAAGAGAAAGTGAAGGTTCTGCTGATCTTGAGGCTGAAACCCACCGAGTCCTGAAACTTGATGATGAACAGCAGGAAAATTTTAGGAAGCTAATTATCTACAAACTCGAACCCGACACTGACGTGTCGAATGATGTCATCATAACTGAAGCGTTGGCGGGACTCTTCATTGTTTAACTGGGTCTCTCCTCAGCACAGGACATGACATCACCTCATGGAACACAATATGGTTCAAGGCAGGCAGATGCTCAGAAACAATAGGCGAGGAAAAAATACAGAAAGCCTGCTTTCAAAGCTCCAAGGATGTCACTGCAAGGGACACGTGGATTTAAGCGAAAAAAAAAAAAAGTGAAGGGAATGTGATGTGCTTTTCGGAAACGTTATGAAGAGTATCCTTCTTGCCCGGGGAGAAAACACTTCCTCTGGCTAACACAGGAAGGAAGGGTAGGCGGACGCCCTGGCAGCCACGGGGAAGAGGTGACAATTCAGAAGGTTCCCTCAGGACCAGTTCTGTTTTCTGTTTGAAGGGGGTGATGAGGCTGCATGCTCAGGTGTGACACCCGCAGAGTGCCCAGAGGAACAAAGGAAAATAGCGATGGCTCTCCCGCATCACCCGGAAGATCAACTTCCCCACCCCGAGTTGTTATATTAGAATGAGCTTTTGTTGTTGTTTAGGTGATGACGTGTGTTCCAAGGCAGGCTCTTAAAACCATGTGCTCTCCTTTTTGTAGAACAGTCACATGTGTGTCCCAAGACCAGTGTTCAGAGAAGTGGGGGAAAACACAGGACCCCTTCATTCATCTGCTGTATGCGTTTATCTGCTTTCAGAACATCACGGGCATTGCCCTTAACATGGATTAGATTATCTGGTTTTGACCGAACTAACTGTGAAAAAAAGGACGAGTAGGTTAAAGTCATTTCTTCACAGAAACACTGATTTGAGGGTAATGGTAACAGGAAAGGCATAAGCCCATGAGAAGAGCACAGCGCCGCTTCAGCCTCTGCCCACGGGGCTCTGCCATCGAGAGAAGGACGGCAGGATGATCTCGTCAGATCTGCAGAAAGATGGCCACAAACGAATGTATTCTTTGATCTATGAGATTACAAATGAATCGTTGGAGAGGAAGCTGCAACTAAGAGTGCACTGTGGTTGAAAATACAAACTAATGACAACACAAACCGTAAGACAATTAAAAATAAGCATGTAGAACAGGGAGAGTAAATTGTAAAAATCTTTACAATTTTTAAGGTATTTAAGGTTGGGTATACTCAACGTAGTACTTTACAAACTTTTTTTTAACTTGAGAAATATCTGTAAATCTCTCTTGGGCTCTCTTACTTCACAGGAAGAGGGAAAAAAAAAAAAACAGCCAAACAGTTGGGGAAACTCTTGCTCTTCCTGGAGACAACATGTCGAGATTATAAACCATTCATTCTTCAGCATGCACAACTGGACAGTGCACATGAACAACTATGTATGTTCCCTTAAACAGTGGAGCATATCCCCTTCCTATCGGGGATTGGCTGCACTATTTTGCTGGACGGTATGTATTGTTCAGAGTAGGTGATCTGCAGCACAAGACCCCAAGTTTCAGGGTGGAAGAGCATTGAAGACCTTCTTACTCAATGTCCACAGAAGGCGTGTCTGTCCTCCAAAGATCAACCTCGGACCCCCAGGCTCCCGACACATGTTCCGCCCCACCCACCCGGTGCAGCACACATCCTCTGCCTCCAGAGTCAGGAGGGATGTGCTGTGGCCAGGCTGGTCAGCCCCTCCCACTTCTGCCCACGTCCCTCTGACCAAGGCCTGGCAATGTGGTCCCATCTTGATGCAAAGCACTGAGAAGGGTGGTCCCCCCACAGAAGCAGGAGGGCCGCTAAGGGTGTGCTTTGAACCATCACAATGCATCTCAACACTTCTAAACCTACACTGTTTGATCAACTGTATTTCAAGAACAAAATGCTGTGAGTCTCTCAGTAACAAAAATGTCAGAGAAGTATGTTCTCACATAAAAGGAAGTAGTAATTTAAAAAAAAACATTACATTGAAGATAAAATGTGAAGCTGTGAAACTTCAACCACAGTGAAAAAACAAAACAAATCCCCCTGAGTAATGCTCTAGAGACAACAGCAGGCCATTAAGTGGGTCATTTGTGGGCAAAGTACTTTAGTGACGAAGTTAATTCAAGGAGAACAAAGTCTGTAATGTAGGTAATTTTATAAAGCAGTGACTTACAATGCTACTTGACAATAATTCACAAGAAGGAGGGCAGGGGATAAAGGTGGACCTTCTGTGTGTCAGTGATGCTCACTGTTCAGACCACTTGGGAGCAAACAAACGCTGTGAGCGTCCAGGATGAGCAAGATCACTTGTTTTCCTCAAAGACAGGCATTCTGGATTTGCCGGCATTTTCTGTCATGTGCGGCTCACCCAACACGTGCTCTTGACCCTGCCGGTGAGGGACGGGTAGATGAGCAGTACAAGCTCAACAACACACAGATGACAAACACGCTCAGGAAATTTGGAATAGATAACTTCCTACTCTGACGTAGGCCATCTGTGAGAAACCTACAGCAAAGAGCATGTGTGATGTGAGACAATGGCACCTTTCCTCCGACACGGGAGGCAGAGCAAGGGTCATTCTCACCACTCCTCTTCACAGCACACTGGAAGGGCGAAAGCAGGCCTGCCTGCTGCCCCCTGTGCTGGAGGGATGTGCCCAGTGTTGATTTTAAAAGGCATGCAGACCGGAAAACAAGACGTAAAAATGCCCCTATTTGTAGAGAGCATGAGCATCAATGCAGAAAAACTTAAATAATCTACAAAAAATTCTAGTAGAAGAATATATGAGTCTAGCATGGTTACAGCACACAAGGTCAGTATACAATTATCAGGTATATTGTATGTACTATCAAAGAACAACTGCAATATTAAACATTGCCTTTATATTAGCATCAAAAATACTTACGAATACATGTAACAATAGGTGCTCGGATGTGTACACATAACACCTCAGAACAATGCTGAGAGAAACTAATGAAGACCTAAATAGAAAGACCTACCATGTCCGTGAGGGACTGGGGGCAAGAGGAGAAGGGGACTACAGAGGATGAGATGGTTGGATGGTATCACCGACTCAATGGATATGAGTTTGAGTAAGCCCCGGGAGTTGGTGATGAACAGGGAGCCCTGGCCTGCTGTGATTCATGGGGTCGCAAAGAGTCAGACACGACTGACTGACTGAACTGAACTAAACTGAACTGAACTGAACCATGTCCATGGATCAGAAAAACTGACACCGTTAAGACATCAGTTCAGTTCAGTTCAGTCGCTCAGTCATGTCCAACTCTTTGCGACCCCATGAACTGCAGCACACCAAGCCTCCCTGTCCATCACCAACTCCTGGAGTTCACTCAGACTCACGTCCATCGAGTCAGTGATGCCATCCAGCCATCTCATCCTCTGTCGGCCCCTTCTCCTCCTGCCCCCAATCCCTCCCAGCATCAGAGTCTTTTCCAATGAGTCAACTCTTCACATGAGGTGGCCAAAGTACTGGAGTTTCAGCTTTAGCATCATTCCTTCCAATGAACACCCAGGACTGGTCTCCTTCATAATGGACTGGTTGGATCTCCTTGCAGTCCAAGGGACTCGCAAGAGTCTTCTCCAACACTACAGTTCAAAAGCATCAATTCTTTGGCGCTCAGCTTTCATCACAGTCCAACTCTCACATCCATACATGACTACTGGAAAAACCATAGCCTTGGCTAGATGGACCTTTGTTGGCAAAGTAATGTCTCTGCTTTTTAATATGCTGTCCAGGTTGGTCATAACTTTCCTTCCAAGGAGTAAGCTTTTTTTAATTTCATGGCTGCAGTCACCATCTGCAGTGATTTTGGAGCCCCCCAAAATAAAGTCTGACACTATTTCCACTGTTTCTCCCTCTATTTCCCATGAAGTGATGGGGCCAGATGCCATGATCTTCGTTTTCTGAATGTTGAGCTTTAAGCCAACTTTTTCACTCTCCTCTTTCATTTTCATCAAGAGGCTTTTTAGTTCCTCTTCACTTTCTGCCATAAGGGTGCTGTCATCTGCATATCTGAGGTTATTGATATTTCTCCCGGCAATCTTGATTCCAGCTTGTGCTTTTTTCAGCCCAGCGTTTCTCATGATGTACTCTGCATAATTTCTGTATAGATGTGATGCAATCACAATCACAATCTTAGCAGGATTTTGTGGGGGGTCCTAATAAGCTGATTTTAAGGCATGCAACCCTCATGGCACAAGGTGGACGTGTATGGCACAATTTTAAGGCACAAGTGTGGATGTGAGAGTTGGACTATAAAGAAAGCTGAGTGCTGAAGAATTGATGCTTTTGAACTGTGGTGTTGAAGAAGACTCTTGAGAGTCCCTTGGACTGCAAGGAGCTCAAACTAGTCAATCCTAAAGGAAATTAGTCCTGAATTTTATCCAAAATCACTGCAGATGGTGATTGCAGCCATGAAATTAAAAGATGCTTACTCCTTGGAAGGAAAGTTATGACCAATCTAGATAGCATATTAAAAAGCAGAGACATTACTTTGCCAACAAAGGTCCATCTAGCCAAGGCTATGGTTTTTCCAGTAGTCATGTATGGATGTGAGAGTTGGACTGTGAAGAAAGCTGAGCGCCAAAGAATTGATGCTTTTGAACTGTAGTGTTGGAGAAGACTCTTAGAGTCCCTTGGACTGCAAGGAGATCCAACCAGTTCATGCTAAAGGAGACCAGTCCCGGGTGTTCATTGGAAGGACTGATGCTAAGGCTGAAACTCCAGTACTTTGGCCACCTCATGTGAAGAGTTGACTCACTGGAAAAGACTTTGATGCTGGGAGGGATTGGGGGCAGGAGGAGAAGGGGCCGACAGAGGATGAGATGGCTGGATGGCATCACTGACTCGATGGACATGAGTTTGGGTAAGCTCCGGGAGTTGGTGATGGACAGGGAGGCCTGGTATGCTGTGATTCGTGGGGTCGCAAAGAGTCGGACATGACTGAGCGACTGAGCTGAGCTGAACTGAACTGGTTTATTGGAAGGACTGATGCTGAAGCTGAAACTCCAATACTTTGGTCACCTGATGTGAAGAACTGACTCATTGGAAAAGACCCTGATGCTAGGAAAGATTGAAAGCAGGAGAGGGGGATGACAGAGGATGAGATGGTTGGATGCTATTACCAACTCAATGGACATGAGTTTGAGCAAGCTCCAGGAGTTGATGATGGACAGGGAGGCCTGGGGTGCTCCAGTCCATGGGGTCATAAAGAGTCAGATACGACTGACTGACTGAACTGAATTGATGCCACCCTCAGTAAACCTCAGGCATTTGGCCTCCCCACCACTCACTTGCTTAAGATTCCAAAAAGTTACCAGAAATGTGTTAATAGCAGTGAGTGTTGAGTATGTATTTCAGGAAAATGTCTTCCTCACTCCCCAGCCCTTTAATGTCCCTTCTTGGCATTCTCCAGGATAGGCGCTGCCGAGGAAGGGCTCCAGGCTCCACCTGCTCAGGAACTCCCAGTTCCCTCTCCCTAAGTGTGGACCACGGAGCATGGGCTGTGCTACGAACTGCAGAAGGGTGACAGCGGACAGACACAGGGATTCAGAGATAAAACAGACACAAATATGGGGGGAAAGCAGGATCATGTGATTCACATTCCAGTGGGTAGACATATCAGAGAGCCATCACTCACTGTGGGAAGTGCTGGAACAGAATGGTCTCCAGGCAGATAACGATTTACTCACCTCTCTGAAGAGCTGTCCTAGGGGACAGGGGGAAGGACAGGTGGGAGTCCTGGAGTGGGGAGACAGCTCCATGCTGTCAGAGGGCTGTGGGGAGCAGAAGGGGGGAGAGAAAGTGGTTAGAGATGGTCACCTGTCTAAAAGGTTGGCTACAGTCCCCCCAGAACTTCTCAGCACTCTCCCTACAACCTAAAACTGGTACAACTGGATATAAATTATGTAGATAGGTAACCTCTATATTTTCCTTTCATTAAAGTAATTTCATAGTAGATTTGCAATATACTTGGAAATCGATTCTGTGACGTCATCTCCCACAGTTTCCAAATGCCTCCATTACAAAAGGTCCACATTAAGTGAAATACTGTCATCAGTTTGACATTCAAGCTCTTTATCATGGCAAAACTTCAGTTAATTGTGAGTCTAAGAGGAGGCTGTTTTGCACACAAAATTAAAGGAAACACTCATAATCACTCTAATACACCATTGTATCCACAAAAGTATCCATCCCAAAGCTGTTCGAACTCTGGACAGTTCATTGGCTATTTCTTACACAGCACAGAGTGAGCCCAGTTTTTGATTATTCTATTACTGATTGACTTGATATGAGGTAACTGTTCAGGCTTAATTGCTTCACTCAGAAAAAGCCCTTGGGACGCAGTCCCGCATCTCTTTCACACAAGCAACTAAACCTAAGAACAGAAATCACAACCAGTCTCAAAACACACTCAGCAGACTCCATCAGGCCCACAGCTTGTTCTAAGGTATAAAAATACTAAGTTCAAAAAGGCACAAGAATGTAGAGAATGCTCTGAAGCTGGCCAACATGTGGACAAAACACACCTCTGATAAATACCTGCTTTCCCTGAGAAAGATTTGCAAGACTGTACGGGTGTGAGGCCAGTTCCACAACCCACCCTCTGAGATACTAGGGAGATGCTATGACGCACTTGTAAAGTTCTGGCTAAAGGAATAACACAGAAGAAAGACCTGGGGGCGAGGGTGGGAGCAGGACGCCTCACCATGGTTTCTTGGCAGGTTCGGGATTTCTGCTGGTAGGACAGCTCTGACTCCTAATCAGGCTTCTGTCATACTGCCTTCCAGCGGCTCTTCCACTTTGAGGGAACATGGATGGTGGGACCTAGGCCTGAAAGCTGTGAAGGAAGAATTGATCTGCTCCCCAAAGGTGCTTAAGAAGCTTCTGGCTCATGAAGTGTGCAGAGATGCATGGACACACCAGATGGGCCAGCAGGGTGTCTGTTCAGCACACCTGGTAGACACAAGAGGGGCCAGCAGCTTCTCCTATTAACCACTACCACTCTTTCAGCTGCTTGTCTCTACGATGAGCACCCCAACAATCTCTATGGACTAAGTATTTGCCATATCTGACATCTGACAAGTCCCTAAGGTCTCACAGTGAATGTATCCGAATACATCCACCCCTATTCGTTCCCTACAATCCTATTAGAAATGCCACACCTGCCCGACAAGACTATGCATGGGAATACCAGTTAGCCATTAACTGGAAAACTCACAATCACTCTAATTTCATATTAGTTACTGTTCTCAAGGAATCTGCTTCAGGATAACACAGTGCCTGCCTTCCTCAAGCATCCTTGACTCTGGATTCAAACAGCATCCCAGTCTTCCATTCCATAACAAATGAAAAAAGAAAACAGAATCAGAGACCTGATTTGGAATCATTACTCATGGTCGGTAGAATTTTTCTGCTTTCCATTTCACAATGATAGTACACACACTATAAAATAATTCGTACTAAAAAGAATTACTGCTTCTGAAGTGAAACAAGTGACATGTTGGAGAATATTATACAACCTTTTCCTTCTGGCTGAACTAACCCTTGTTACTGTCTTAATTCAAACAGGGTGTCTTATCTGTGTTAAAAGCAGAAACTTCTCTCAGAGTAAAGATGTAAAAATTAGCCTTTGTTTGCAGTCAAAAAACTTGTCTTTCAAATAAGTAAAAGATTCATTTTGCTGGGATATTCTTCCAGAAAAGCAAATTCAGGTTGTACCCCAGAGCCACTGTCCTTTGTCAGCATGTCTTTATTTGGAAGGTTGACTCTATCCAGCTTAAAAAATTGCTAGGGGGTTTTCCCCATATTCGACTGACAGCCTCCGCGCCTACCTCAAGAATGAGCAGGGAAGGGAAAAAAATAAATAATTATTACAAGTTCCTCTTGCTCTCAGTAACATCATCAAAACCTTGAAGATATCTTGCTGCAGACTCCCTTCTGGCATCAGAGCAAAAGGACTGGCAACCTGAGAGCAAGCCCCTCACCCTCCCTTCCTGCGCAGCTGTCGTCCGGATCCACGCCTGCTCATTCCTGCATCCCCCAGGTTCCCAGACCTCCCTGAGGACCTGGCGTCACGCTCACCACCCAAGACATCCCCGCACGGAGCGCAAAACAAAATTCAGACCTTGACTTACGGTGCAGCACAGCAAAGGGGTTGTGAATCCGAGCCAGACACACCTGGATGGTCACTCGCCGATGTCACAGTCGGAAAGCGGTCGGAGGGCGCCTGGCCCGATGCCCAGTGAGAGAGCTCAGACCCAGCAACCAATCAGCGGCCGCCCGAGGGTTGCCATGACCACGCCGCCTGTTAGGACCGCGCCCTCTCCTGCCCAGCAGCCAATCGGCGGCCGCCCAGACGTTGCCCCGGCCACGCCGCGTGTTAGGACAGCATACACACACAGGGGAGACCTGCCTGCAGCCCCAGACCCAGGGCTCGCAACCGTCCTGGCAGCCGCCGCCGGACACCGGCCTCTTCCCGGTTTCCTGAGCTCCCAACATGAACCGCAAGAAGCTGCAGAAGCTGACGGACTCCTTAACTAAAAATTGCAAGCATTGTAAGTAAGAATCAAGGGCTGGGCGGGCAGAGACTCCCGGGTCAGGCCCTATCCTGCGGGTGCTAGAGCCTGGTCTGCAGAGTCCCTCCACGCCTGACCCTAAAGAGAAGTCTGGAAGGGAACACTAGCATCAGCTACTTTGGGTGGACACCCACAGAGCCCAGGATCTTAGGGAGCGTTTCCAGGTGTCGAGGCACCAAATTCTACACTCATGCATGCACGTGCTTGCTTCTCAAACCTTCTCTTAACTTCCCCTTACCTTATAAGAAATGTGATTTAATTACCCTGAAGACGTATGTGGCCCTAGCCTCAGATTTAGGTGGAAAACAAGCACTAAAAACCCACTGGAATCAAGAGAAGTAGCACAACAAAAAGCTCTTCTTAGAGCAAACCAACTGGCAAGGTCCAAGTTCTGGACATTACTAAGCGAACCTTATGGGAAAGTGGTTATCAATGGTTGAACATCCTTAGGAAAGGTGGGTTAAAGCGGTACAGAAACCTGTATCTCAGGGCAAGGAAATGTGCCTGGAAACCAAGGAGCTCAAAAAAGCTAATCACACAATACAGTATCTGTTCCCATCTCTGGGGCCCCACTTTCCTGCAAAGTGAAGGAGACTTGGCAGGTGACAAGATGAACACCTATGAAAGATATTAATGTTAATAACCTCCCTACTCCCATCTCACACATATTCTGAAAAGTGGTCCTAGAATTTCACAGGTAACCTTATAATTATATTCAGACTCAAAAACAGAACTGTGCTTGGGCAAGGAAGCTATGGATCTGGTATAAATATTTGATGATCCAGCTTATAAGTTATGTGCTTATTACAAAACTACTGGCCTCTTAAAAAATACAAGAAACCATAATCCCAAGACTATTCCCATGGTGCAAAGAAAGAAGAGCAAACATGTTTTGATGTAGTTTTAAAGATTATGGAATCTAGTGCCTTCTAATCAGAGTTAGTATCTTATATAATGAGAGGTAGGAAAGTCTGTCAGGATGGTGCTGCAAATAAAAGTTATGGTATGTATAAGCATCTTAAACTCTGAAAATGAAAGTTGTCCTATAATCTATTATTATGGTTACTATAATCTGAGAGTTTTGTCCTATTGTTTTTCTTAAAATACTTTCATTTGTTGGAAAAGACCAGATTTTCTTAAAACATCTAGTCACATATTGAATGAACAATGCAATAACTACTATACACGGCAAACACTGAATCTGATTTAGTTCCTTTTCCAGTGTGTTTGCAAATGTATTGCAGACATTCTGTGAATATATTAAAAGATAAGTGAAAACGGGACAAGAAAACCAGTCAACAGTTTTGATTTTTGTCCTTCACATAAAATTTTTCAAGTAAGTCTTAAGAAACTTGATGATTAAATTCTGTAGAAACAGTGAGAATCCCGGGCCAGGCAACTAATCATAGACGTTGTAATAATTTTGAAACTTTACACAGAAGACCTTTCTTCTAAAGTCAGATTTCCTTTTAGTTGCCAGGTGATGTTCCCAGCAGGATGAAGTGAGTAGATTTTGCAGAATCAGAGAAGAAAGTATCTGAAGTGGTGGTCTAGTTAATCCACCACCTGGCAGATCTGATCTGCAGAGCAGACTTACACCAATCTGAAAAGATGAAAAATCCCTTCTCCGATGTCCCTAATTTCATTTAGTATTGTATTCTTGAATTTAAGAAACATTTCAGCAAGAGAATTTTTCCTGTGGAAAAATTACTCAGCTTTGATACTTTGGGTAATAAGCTAATATTCTTTCATTTTTATTCAGCTGAGATGGGAAAATGGCTAATCAACACCCCCTCAGCTAGCATTTCATATACATGAACAGATCGCATCATCTTTCATGCAAGTCTCTCTTCTCTAACCATTAATATCACTTTTTATTTTTAGAGTTTTTACTGTGGTTAAACACACACAATGTATTACACAAATTGTGTATTACACAAATACACAAAATGTATCACTTTAATTATTTGAAGTGCACAGTTCAGTGGCATTAAGTACATTCGTATTGTTGGGCAGCCATGCCCCTCATCATCTCCAGAACTTTCCCATCTTCCCAAACTGAGTCCCCATGAGACTATTGGTCCCTTCCTTCTCCCCTGGCACCCACCACCTACTTTTTTGTCTCTGTGAATTTGACTACTCTGGGTACATCATATAAGTACAATCATAAAATATTTGTTATCTTTGTTGGCTTGTTTCACTCTAGCATGTTGTATTCAAGAGTTATGATATGGTAACATGATTCACAACTTCCCTCCTTTTTGAAGCTGAATCATAGTCCATTGTATGGATGGACACCCATCTACTCATCCTTCCCTGGACACCTGGGTTACGTCCACCTTTTGACTGTTGTGAATACTCCTGGTATGAACACTGGTACACAGGTATCAGAGTCCATGCTTTCAATCCTTTGGGGAAAATACCCAGAAGTGAAATCACTGGATTGTGTAGTATTTCAATGTTTAAGTTTTTTGAGGAAGTGACATACTATTCATACCATTTTCTGTGGCAACTAACAGCTCTTTTAAAAATTATAATCACTGTATCATTGTCTACTATTTATCAATTTATTTACTAAATCATTTATTTTCTGAAGTTTTCAATGTTCCTCTTAAATTGTGGTGCCCCAAACCAGAAATCACCTTCAAACCTGTCCTGGCCTAAAAGACGAGATGGGATTTACCCGCTTCTCTGTGCTGTTTCCTTGTACATGGACACATCTTCCTTGTTTTTAAAAATGCTCAACCACAATTTTGTCATGTTTTGAAATAACATCTTCCCCATCTTCCACCTGTAGTTCATATTTAAACTCCTTTTTATGTTCTTAACGCCAGACACTAATCCTTCCAGCTAGGCACCTCAGATGGTGCTCGGGACACAATCAGCTCTGTGTTTACTGGGCCACCCTTTCCACAGTCATGCACACTGCAAGCAGGCACGTGTGTGCACACGCTTTAGACAAAAGTGTTCTTCCTCCAAGGTGCTGCTCTGTGGTTGCCTGTTCATTTTCACATCACCCACAGCCCACACTTCCTGTGTGCTAGCATATGCTTAAATCCTTTATTGGAAAATAGGTGATTCTGATTTCCAAAATCTGACTCATGGCTTCACAAAAGCTAATGTGAGATGCAAGTTGGTGCCTAGTGTGGGGGAGATTGGTATCTATCTCCAGGGGAACGCTACACTGTAAATCTCATGAATGCCTGTAATCAAAATGCTGCAGAGGGCTTCCCTGGTGGTCCAGTGGTTAAGAATCTGCCTGCCAATGCAGGGGACACAGGTTTGATCCCTGGTCTGGGAGGATCCCATAGCCATGGAGCAACTTAGCCTGTGCACCACAACGATTGAGCCTGTGCTCTAGAGACGGGGAGCTACAACTACCCAAGCCCTTGTGCCCTAGAGCCTATTCTCTGCAAGAGGAGAAGCTACCGCAGTGAGAAGCCCATGCACTGCGACTGGAGAGTAGCCCCTGCTCGCCACAACTAGAGAAAGCCTGCGCATGGCAGTGAAGATCCAGCGCAACCAAAAATGAACAAATAAAGAAAATTTTTTTTTTAATGATGGGGAAAATTACCATTCTTCACATCACCATGCTTACCTCTGCTGCCTTGTTCAGGTTATAATCAGACCCCACAGTTGCCTTTCAGGTGACCTGGCTGATTTTTTTTTTCCCCAAATATGACAGCCTCAGTGCATGGGAGGGATGGCTGTTATTTCTGCTGTGGCGAGACTCTGGGGTGGTGGGGTCCTCTGTTAACCTGGGGGTCATGAGTCTCAAAGCAGGGTCGTCTCCTGTCGACAGCTGGCTGTGGACGGCTCCAGTGTTGTTTGTTTGCAGACTCATTCATGCAGAGTTGAAGCTGGACTTAAAAGGTTAAAATGCCTTTTGTTATGTCTTAATTTTATTCTTTCCCAGTTAGTAAATTTGAAGTGAAATGCCTTATCAACCTCTTCTATAACCTGGTGGGAGAAGTGACGGAGCGGCAGGGCGTAATCATCGGGCTGGACCGCAACGCCTTTCGGAACATCCTGCATATGACGTTTGGGATGACAGACGACATGATCATGGACAGGGGTGAGCAGATGCCAGCATCCTGATGGGCCAGATCCAGCCGCAACTGAGGGAAACAGTTTGAAGTTCAGGCAAACCCTGGGACAGACGCTTCATGTTCTGTGATCCCAATTCCACTTGAACATAAAATTTTAATTTTCATATTTGTAGGGAAGAAGATAGCGACCACTCTTTTCGTGTATTTAAGAAGAGGACAAAGTCAGCCTGAGTAACTAGGTTTCCTTTACCTTATATCAGAAAACCCCAAACATTTCTACTTGGTAAATAGAATAGTTTTAAAATAGTTTCAAAAGGACATTTAAATGTCCTTATACCATTGAGAGTATTTCAGTAAAAATTAAGATATAGCCTATCATGTAGTAGCATTACTTTCATTGAGTAACAAAAATACAAAATTATATATTTCATGTTAACATACCAACATGTAATATACCAACTTGTTTATATGTTAATTGTTGATTCATGTCTTTAGATATTCAGTGTGCTTATTCTCACAAAGTATAAAGGGAGAATGTAAAAGCTTAGGTGAAAGAGTTTTCCAGTGTTATGACGTCTCAGTTTTCCATTTTGTCAAATGAGAATGTGGGACCACATGGTCCTGAAGTTTTGCTTAAACATGAAGAGTGAGCAGTGTGGCACAGGCCTTCACTGAGAATACAGGCTCAGCACAAGCGTTATGTTGTATGTCTCTCTCTTTTTTTAGTTTTCCGAGGGTTTGATAAAGACAACGATGGTTGCATAAGTGTAATAGAGTGGGTGTATGGATTATCAGTGTTTCTCCGAGGAACTTTGGAAGAAAAAATGAAATGTAAGATTTCACGCCATCCTACTGGTTTGTACTTTATGATAAGCAGGTGCAAAGAATGTGCATCAGTGTGGTGGGTTTCTCTGTTGTTTGCTTGATTTGAACTCCCGTTGACCTCATGTAGGGAGCAAATTCAACTCAATAATAAGAGCGGGGAAAAGTAGTAAACAGACAAGTCAGGACACTCTAAGGAGGAATCATGCCAAGCAAGACCCCACAGGCATGTAGCGCACACGCTAACCATACATGCATGCCTTTAGGCATGAAAGTATTGAGTATTTTACACATTTTGTTACTTGAATTATAATCATAAGAGTCAAAAACATTGATTCAAGTTTCTGATTCTTAGTTAATTCCTAATTCACCCCCAGTGAACTCTGTTTAAGAGGCACATTTCAATCAGTTTTCCAAGGTTTTCAAGATGAAATTGTCAACTTGTTGTTCCTTGGCCTGCTCTTCATAGGTAAGTGTAAGAAACCTTTTAGGACTGTTGAATATATTCAGTAAGTGGACGTTAAGCATCTATTATGGGAATTGATTGCTTTGAGTCCTGGGGTTTGATAAGAGCATCACCCTAGAGCCCTGGGCCTTGAAAACCATCAGAGCAAACTCTACCTTGCTAATGGCAGCACTTTTGTATCGGTTGTTTTTTTTTTAAGATTGCTTTGAAGTGTTTGACTTGAACGGGGACAGCTTCATCTCCAAGGAGGAGATGTTCCACATGCTGAAGAACAGCCTCCTGAAGCAGCCGTCTGAGGAAGACCCTGACGAAGGCATCAAAGACTTGGTGGAGATCACACTGAAGAAAATGGTGAGATGGATCATTCAGACTTTTCTGTTGAAATTCACTTCGCAGGTGGCACTAGTGGTAAAGAACCTGCCTGCCAGTGCAGGACACATTAGAGACATGGGTTCAATCCCTGGGTGGGGAAGATCCACTGGAGAAGAGAATGGCAACCCATTCCAGTATTCTTGCCTGCAGAATCCCATGGACAGAGGAGCCTGGAGGGCTATAGTCCATAGGGCTGCAAAGAGTCAAACACAATTGAGTGATTTAGCATGCACTGAAATTCACAAGCCAGAGATGGGCTAGAAATAAGAATTCAAACTGCGGAAACTCTTTTCCTGGGCTTCTCTGACGGTTCAGTGGTAAAGAATCTGCCTGCCAATGCAGGAGATCCAGGTTCAATCTCTGAATCAAGAAAATCCCCTGGAGAAGGAAATGGAAACCCACTCCAGTAATCTTGCCTGGGAAATCCCATGGGCAGAGGACCCTGGCGAGTTATAGTCCATGGGGTCACAAAGAGTCTGACGTGACTTAGCAACTAAACAGGAATCAGTTTGCTGCCTGGTGAAAGAAAGCGCCAGCTTGTTCTCTCTCACTGTGGTATTAAAGAACCTTTTCCATTCCATCACTTAGTCTTTCACTTTTCTAACATCTTTCTTTGAACCATGGACCACAGGAAGATAGTGTGTGTCTGTGATCAGTGTTTCCATGTTAACTGCCGCGTGGCGGTTGCCCCCAGGACCATGATCATGATGGGAAGCTGTCTTTCGCGGACTATGAACAGGCCGTGAGGGAGGAGACCCTTCTACTGGAAGCGTTTGGGCCATGTCTCCCTGACCCGAAGGTAACAGCGTGTGTTCACAGAACAGAGACCAAAGCATCCTATAGGAGCAGCAGCCCAGGACTCCCTGGTTTGGCAAGTGATCAGATGAGTCACATTCACCCATAGAAGAGGCTTCTAAAAGAGAAAGGCGGCCGAGAAATAGGGCTGGTCCGTGTCTTTGAACTCGGGTAGTCCGCTGTGACTTTTTCATTCACTAACTTGTTTGTTCCTGCAAGAAACTATTATTGAAGCGTAATGTGGGCCAGAAACCCAGATGAAAAACTCTAGGGCTGCACTCCAGATCAGGGGAAAAAAAACCGACAGAAAATGATTACATGGTAATAATTATTATTATACCAGCATTGCTAATCAGTACCATGAGCAGTGCTGGCAGCCCCCTGTGGCCTCACCTGTCCTCTGACAACCCCGTGAAGTCGGCAATTATCATTGTCTTCATTTTATGGATGAGGAAACCTAGGCTCAGCGAGTGTAGGTCACCTGCCAGGGTTCACTGATCATGGGTTACAGAGTCCCCGGACCCCAGGTGCTGGGGCTCAGAGGGGCATGTGTGGCCAAGAGGGGATGTGGAGACTGCTGCAGGGAGTTGGGTGGACAGCTGGAGGGACAAGGCAGGCTTGCGGGTCCTGTGGACCCAGCGGTGAACCAGATGCACGGGAGCAGCAGGGCCCACACAGAGGGAGTGTCATGTGTGAGAGGGAAAGGGGGACAGTATTAGAAGAGCATCTGGAGTCGTGAGGCTGATGATGAGCCTGGAGGACACGGAAGGGCCCAGTGCATGGCGCTCGGAGCTTGGCCTTTGTCTTAAAGGTCATGAGGATCTGTTGAAAGGTGTTAGGCAGGTGGAGTGATGCAATACATGAATACTGCCATATTCCCACCCCGGTTTCTCATCTGTATCTCCAGCTGGGCTCGTGTCTTCCTCGACCTTGTCCCTTCCCCACCCCCAGGTCTCCCTCCAACATCTCAGCTACCACTGCAGCCTGGCTGTGCCATGATGAGCCCTCTGGGATCCCGAGGGTGCCCATCCTCCTGCAGTCCCACTGTGGTGAGCTGAGCCCCTGGTTCTGGCCTGTGAACCAGCCCTGGTTCTGGGTCTAAGCCTGTGGGCAGGGGCCCATAGGAGCCAGGTCTCACCCTCCTGGCGGTCCCTGAACCAGCGCTGGGCTGGAGCAGAGTCAGTACCTGAGAATGAGCACACAGCCCATCCCAGGCCCCCACCTCATGCTCCTCATCGCTGCCAGGCTCTTCGGATGTCAGGCAGACACACAGAACACTTTTTGTTAGTCTGTACTAATTTGAGCCTTCTATTTCGCAGAGCCAGAAAGAATTTGAAGCCCAAGTATTCAAAGATCCAAATGAATTCAGTGAGGTGTGAATTCCTAAATGTCATCTCAAGTGAGTAAAAAGGGAGGCTCACCCATACTGTGTGTTCTTCCTGCTTAGCCTGGACGGTGCGGGTGAATTTGGTGAATTGTGTGTTTGAGGGGGAATGGGTCAGGGTTAACTCACATACATCGTCACCTTTGGTGTAAGATCAAGTAAGATAGACGCAGACACAGATTTCCTTATTAGCTGTGGTTGGGTTTGGCCCAATGGGTTATCGCTGCAGCGAGGAGTTATCACCTAGACCATCTGTTGGCACAAACTATCATAAAATATCTCCATGAATGAAATGAATAGAGAGAGCATGTAATCATGAGCTGTTTTCTTCATGATGGAAAGATGGTGGGCACCCATCTGAACATCACTGAAACTACTGAATTCCCTTTGGAGCAATCAGTAACCAAGACGTTTTCCAAAGAATGATCATTCTGGTGTTCAGTGTTGAGACACCTTCCTGCTGTGCCCTGGGTAACAGTCAGAGAGGCTGGGTCTGTTTTCATATGCTCTGTGTCGCTGTCTGAAGTGCCTAAAGGCTCAGCCTGCTGCCCAGAGGGGCCCCGGGCACCATGAGGCTGACCCATCTGTGAGTGCGCACGGGCGGGGCATGCTCCTCCCTGGGTCTGGGGTGAGGTCTGGCTGTGAGTCAGCCCAGATGCCCCCTTTCTGGTCAGATGCAAAGCCCCCTCTCTGTTCTGCCCCCAGGCTCTCCCCCTGGACCCCACTGTTAGTCCACATCACCCCACCTGGGACACCCCTTGTGCAGCCCCTCATCCGGGGCCACATCACATGTGCCCAGTGGCCGGGTATCCCCAAAGCCGGCCTTGCCTTCCCTTGCCCCTGTTTCCAGTGGGTGCTGAGGGCATCGGACGCAGCTCGAGAAAGACGGGCCTCATTCTGCTGCTGAGCCACGTCTGCCTCCTGCGAACTCCAGGGCAGCCGCGGGACGTCAAGTGGGAACCCCTGGTCCACGTGCAGACACGTAAGGCCACACGGCCTATCAAATTCCTCTTGTTACTGCATATGCTTTATTACATTTTAGCAAAAGAATACCTAGTGTTAAAAATGAAGTGCTATAAATAAGTGAAATACCCAATTTCATGAAATAGAAGACATTTTACTGTCCAAGTGTTTTCTTAAAGTTTTGGATTCTCATACAGATGGACTTTGATACAATTTTTCTGTCTTGAGTTGGCATATAAAAAATGCAACACAATATGCTTGTAATTTTTATTGTATTTTTCCAATTACAAATAATAATCACTGAAAAATATTTCCAAAGTTTAAGAAATTTTAAGATGAAACTAAAACGTTAATATTCTGGCATAGACTCTCTCAGGCTTTCTTAAGGCCTCTCTGTGAGGACATGTACGTTTTTGCACAGAGTCGCCCATATTTTTAGGGGATGCCACTGAACCTCCTCTTCTAAGCTGCTTTTTTATGAACCACTGTGTCAGGAACATTCCCTCAGGTCAGGAAATCCTTGTCCAGAGCCGTCCTAAGAGGCTCTTTCCCTGCCCTTCACAATTTGAATGTCCCCATGTTTGCTCTTAAGAATAATTCTCCAAATGAACTGTCCTCAGAGATAAATCTCCTCACAAGCTTCATCACTTCCTTACTTGGGGTGACTTTGTGAGCAAGAGTGCTGGCTTCCAGGCCTGCATCTCTGGAGATTTCCGGCATGTGTGACTACACGGTCCTGGGAAGGCCGGCAGGGCGGGCGCGTGAGGACCAACCCTGCCCTGTGCCGCGCTATTTACTTCTTTGCCAGCATGTGGCCCATAATCAACTGTGATTTTAATGGATCATGCAAAACCCTGATTTTATGCATCTGTCCCTGAACCTTTCCCTGTAGGTCAACCTCCATGTGAATAACCCTGTTTTACTACTTGACTTCCTTTAAAACTAAAAAAGCTTTTAAAACACTTGTGGTGGGACTTGAGGGTGGGGCACCCGAGGGAAGTGGCTAGAGCCTCTCCACAGCCCAGGACACGCTGGGTCCTGCACCTCTGCCCTGTTCTTCCCTCCAGTGACGTTCTGTAGATGTCTAGATTCTCTGTGGCAGCTTGTGAATGACTTTAGCCCCGAGGGTTCACTCAACTTCATAGCAGGTCCTCGGAGCACACGAGTCCCCCTGAGGACCAGGCTCTCCTCCTACTCCACGTGGACCCCACCGCCTCCCCACCTCCTCCTTCCAGGCTCAGTGGGGCTCAGCACTGCGTCTGCCCCGGGGTGGCCTGGTGGGGGCTGCGGGGAACACTTGTAACCTGGAGCCTTCCTCCCACTGGCTCCTCAACATGCTCCCCCCTCCACGCCCTGGGAGGCCCCTCTGGGAGGGCTGCAGAGCCCCTGAGCAGCACAGAGAGACTCTGTTTGGGAAACAAGTAACTTTTTTTTTTTTCAGCCACAGGATTTAAAAGCTACCACTGAAAACTGGTAGTCCTGCATTCTTAACCTGCAAATATCTTTGGGAACAAGATTGCACTTGTGAGAAGCCAAGCCTGCAATTGCCTGCATCATAAAATCATCCAAAACATTCATGAGTCCCACCTCGGGCTAAGCTGGCGGGGCGGGGGAGGTGGGTAACCCAGCCTAAATCAGTCCTCTGCCCGGTCCGCAGTGTAGACAAAGGCTCTGCACCCTGTGACGCCCCTGCTGTCCCCCTCTGCTGGAGTCCCTCCTCCCCTCCCCCAGCAAGAGCCCTGTTGCGGAGATGGTTCAAGGGAATTCCCATCACACAGGCTCAGAAACTGTACCAATAGCCCCTCTAGAGAAGGTTCTTCCGAGCAGCCCCTCTCAGCATCCCTGACCTCCCAGTTGTCAGGGTTCACATGCAGCTACCGGGGAAAGGAACAGATGTGCACCCCAGATCACATGTTGGTCATGATGCACTAACTGTGCAACTGCCTGGCGATAGCCAGAAAGTGCAGAAGTCACGTGTGTCCCCCTCCTGGAAGACCACCCCTCCCTCTTCAGGAGCACACGACCTCCTGAAGTGGTTCCAGTCTGGTCACCAGTGAAGAAGGAGCCGACCCTGAACACACCCTGGAACCAGAATCAGCCCCTGGATGCCAGATTTCCGGCAGAGAAAAGGGTAGCCATGGTGGGGCCAGCCCAGGAGACTCTCTCCCCATCCCAGTCCCATGGGAATACACCGCTCCAGGTCCCGTCGTTCTAAGTGTAGCTTCCTGTGGCCCAAGCCTCCCACCGTATCTGCCAGGAAAACACTCCTCCCCAGGACCTGCATCTTCTTGTCTGCCTGTACCTCCTGCTGCCCTGCCTGCCCATCCAGCCCTGGGATGGACCCACCGGCCCTGGCATCTCCATGGGAGAGACAGTCCACCTGGAGGTGTCTGCAGAAACCAGGTGAGGTCCCAGCTGTCCTGCCCTCGGCCTGTGCACACCGTCTCCTGCCCCCAGCCCAGGTCTCGACGTGGACAGTTCTCGGGGTCTCAGAGCCGGGACAGAAAGCCAGGTTTGGAGTGGGCACGTCCTCCCTGCAGTCGTGTTTCGAGTGGAGCCACTGCCTCCTGGTGGGAGCGATTAGCCCAGAGCTCAGGACATGGCTGGGCCCCACCCTGCCACAAGGAGGCCGTGAGGAGAGGTCATGGGGGAATGTTGGAAGTCCTTCCCGGAGAGGGCGAGCTGAACCCTCACACAGAGGACAGAGCAGTGCCAGACACAGACCTCCACGTGGAGAAGGAGAAGCAGAGGCCACATGATCCCACAACACACACACACAGAAGTGACCGTGTGGCCTTACAGAGGCAGAGACCCAGCCCAAGGACCCCAGTATGGGGCGGGGGCATGGGTTTGCACCAGGCCCTCCCACCTCGGTCCAGCTCTGACTGCCTCACACAGGCCACATGGACTTGAAAGTCTGACATAAGTGAAAGGTGATTTGTGAGCTGGTGGGGACTGGAATACGCACCATCCATCAGGGCTGTGGTCACAGTGGGACAGTCACATATTCTCAGCCCATAACATTGTTATTGAATTGCTAAGTCTTGTCTGAATCTTTGGAACCCCAGGGGCTTTAGCCCACCAGGCTCCTCTCTCCATGGAATTCTCCAGGCAAGAATACTGGAGTGGGTATCCACTCCCTTCTCCAGGGGATCTTCCTGACCCAGGGAATCAAACCCACATCTCCTGCACTGGCAGGCAGATTCTTTACCAAAGGGCCCCCAGGGAAGCCCCATAGGCTATAAACACTCTACCAAGTGTGTTTCATATAAAATGGGAAAACACCTCCACTCTCTGCCTGCTCGCATAGGGACTTTGAGAATGAGTGAGAATAGGTTTATGATGCCATTTTGTAAACTGTGAAGTGTGACAGAAATCCAAGATAAATACGGGTACACCGTCAATGTGAGGGTCTAGGACAGACAATGTCCTCACCAGGATCTCGTAGCTGATGAATAAATAAGAACACAGTGGACTCGGATGACTTGAAGATACAGCTGTGGATCCTCCCCTTGACAAGTGTGGAGTGTCGTCTGAGTGGCGGAGCTGAAGTCTTGTGAGGGGTCCCCTAGAAATCCTTTAGTCATCCAGTGTATTTAGAGAAACGGAGCTCATGAAGCCAAGATAAAGCTCCAAAGAAGTGTCACTAGGATTTTCACAAATATGACACTCTTGGGGTCTGTTTTTGTGAAGTTCCCCCCTGTTAACCCACAAACACATCCTCCCCACAGACTCACAGAAACACACAGTAGTTTATTCTGTTTATGAGACACACTCAAGTCCCCTGAAACTCCATGAACGATACGAAAAGGCAAAAAGATATGACAGTGAAAGATGAGCCCCCCAGGTCGTAGATGTCCAATATGCTACTGGAAAAGGGTAGAGAAATAGCTCCAAAAGGAATGAAGAGGCTGAGCCGAAGCGGATACAATGCCCAGTTGTAGATGTGTCTGGTGGTGAAAGTACAGTCCAATGCTGTAAAGAATAATATTGCATAGGAACCTGGAACGTCAGGTCCATGAATCAAGGACACGGCCAAACAGGAGATAGCAAGAGTGAACATCAACATTTTAGTACTCAGTGAACCAAAATGGACCATATGATGGGCAAATTTAATTCAGACAACCATTATATCTCACTTGTCGTGACCCTGCTAATCCCGAAGCCATTGGTGCTGTCCCGCTAATGTCTGTCTGCCCGTCAACCCCACTCGAGGCTCCAGTGCTTGTGGCACTCACTGGCTCTTGGGTGCTGAAATAGAAATCAGTAGGATACAGGGTTTGCATGGAAGCACAGGCGTCTGAAGGCTACTGAGCAAACAGGCGCTGCATCCAGGTTATGTGAGCTCCAACCAGCCCAGTCCACCCTTGGGTGTGCCTGCCATGTTCCTGAATGGGACACTGTGAATTTGACTAAGTGGAGAACAAGCTTCTTGCCTCTTTGAATTTTTAAATATGACCTTCTGCTGATTTTGACCTGTGTAAATGCAGAAGAGCGCAGCAACCTCAGGAAACCAGGGTCAGCTGACAGCCAGGAAGGGTGGATGCCTCCTTCTTGCCAAGGGCACCATCCTGTCTGGGTCTGCACACAGAGGCCCCGGTGTGCGGAGTCTGCAGAGCTCAGGCCAGGGGACTGGAACCCCAGGGAGTGCCCACCTGCAGGAGTACACGGTGGGGGGAGGGGAGGACCAGGAGGAAGGGGGAGGGCGAAGGGATGATGAGGTAGCAAGAAAGAGATGTTCTGACTACCGGCATGGTTTTAAAATCATGATTTTTTTTTTTTTTTTTTAAGATAACAGGTAAGATGGAGAGTTAACAGCGGCACTCACCCCTGCCCGGGTCCCGACAGGTAGGAAATCCTGGCCGTGCAGTCTGGCCTCCGCGAGCACAGCAGGATGTGAGCAGGCCGGGGCCTGCAGCCCAGCGCCAGGTATGCGGCCCGAGGAGGGCGCGCCCACGGCAGGTGCAGCTCGGCCAGCGCCCGCGGCCCGGGACAGGAGCCCTGCAGGTGCGGTCGGGGCACGCCCGAGTCTGCAGAGCCACGCGGCGCCCTCCGCCTGCAGGTCCCGGAGTGCAGTGGGGCGGGGCCCAGGGGGGTGCAGGGGAGGGTCATGGACCTGGCGGCTCGGGTGACGCCGTGGGGCAGCTCTGGGAAGGGGTGTGGGCAGAGGGGGTTCCTGGGGAATCCTCTCTGCAGAGGCCTCGCCGGACACTCAGCGCGGCCCCACCCCTGCATTCTTGGCACCCACAGCCCCCCTTCCCCAGGGGCAGCCGCTCCGACCGTGCGCCCTGCCTGGACCTGCTGCTGCGGGGGAGGAAGGCCGGCGGTCACGTCCCTCAGGTGCTGCCGGGGCGAGCAGTCACAGAAAGTCAGTCAAGATATTCTGGGACTCAGGCCCCCGAGGTTGTGATCCGAGACTGGGCCGCTGCAGCCCACGGAGCCTCAGGCGGTGCTGGCCTGGTTTGGGGGCGGGGGAGGGGGTGGGTGCCGCTCAGCCCCACCTCAGCCCCCGCAGCCCCACCCTGCCTCCCCAGGGTCAGCAGGCTTGCTTCTGGTCCGGCCCCTCTGCACGCCCCGCCGCCGGGCACCCGCAAAAGGGTGGGCTCAGCCAGGCGCCCAGGGCCCTCTGGGCCTCACACCGCATGCCGGATGTGGGCAACCCAGATGCCCACCCTCAGGGTGTGGAGACACAGGAAGGGACAGACGGGGAGAGGGGCACCTGGAGGGCACCCGGCTCAGGAGAGACACTCGGTCCGGGTCAGCCCCAGACTCAGTCGTGCAGACGGCTTCCAGTGAAGACCTGGTGCTCTGGCCACGTGTCAAGGACCCAGACCCGAAGGTGCTCAGATGGCAGTGAGGCAGGGCTCCCTGGTGCCCCTCAGCAGGCAGACTCGCTCACAGGGCCTCCAGGGACAGAGTGTCCAGGGGGGTCCCTGAAGGCGCTGGAGTGTCATGTCCTTGGACTCAAGGGAAAACAGCACAACTTGTAGTGGCACGGGGACACTGTGGTGACAAGGTGATATGGGGGTGCTGTGGTCACACGGGGACACTATGCTGAATCAAGACAGGGGGCACGCTCTCTTGCCCGGGCTCCCTCCTCAGCACCACCAAGTCCCAGGAGCTCACAGGTGACAGGTGAGGCCCAGGGACAGCATCCTGCACCTGCCCTGACCTCTGATGCTGTCACTGCTGTGTGGTCTGAACGCTTGTCTCTGGTGCCACTGTGTGCTGTGGTTGTGTCTGTGTGTAGATACATCTGTGCTCACACACACGCTTACACATACACACACACACACTCTCACGCAGTCACACATACACTCACAACTCACACTCACATACACAACTCAAACACACTCACACACACTCACACAACTCACACTCTCACACAACACATAGACTCACACTCTCATACACACTCACACACTCTCAGACACACACACTCACACTTACTCTCATACACACTCACACTGTCACATACAACTCACATTCTCACCATCACACACTGTCACCCACGCTCTCACACACATACACTCACACACTCTCACCCTCACACACATATACTCACATACTCTCACACATATACACTCCCACACGCACACACTGTCAGACACCCTCACACATACACATACACATGGGCTGCCTCCCTCTGCCTCAGGCACCCTTGCCGTCAGCTCCCCCTGCCTGCCCTCCCCTGCTGTCCTTTGGTGGCACAGATGTGAGCACAGGTGTCCCCTCTCAAGAGAAGGTGAGGGCAAGGGGCACACAGCCCCTTGGGCCTGGGGGCACCCCACAGCCATGGCTCGCTTCCCTGGGATGGAGGCAGCCAAGCCTCAGAGCACCTGGGGCTGCAGGCAGAGAGCATGGAAGAGCTAGCCTGGCTCAGGAAACACAGGGTCACCCCAGGAGGTCCTGTAATCCCCTCTACCTGGAAGGATCTGCAGCCCAGAAAGGTGTGAAGGGGTGGGGCACAGCCCGCTGTGGGTTTCTCAGCACCCTCTCCCGGTCACTCTGAACAAGCCCGTTCCTGCAGCTGCCTCTCAGAGCTTGAAAAATTACTACAGTGTTCAAAGTCCAGGAGCAAACAGCACTTGATTTTACAGAAAGCTTGGCATTGGCTCTGATAGGAACACATGACTAGCGACCTCCTCCAAGGAGCCTTCCAGCCTCAGCAAAGCCCAGTTTCCCTGATGACCATTGTCCCCTCCTCCAAGGTCACCCCTGGGGTCTGCACAGTTACAACCCACGGGCGCCGTGGTCAGTTTGCTCCTGAGAAACCCTGATAAGCAGAGGAGCTGACGGCAGCAGAGGGACGAGGGTGAGGTCACCTGGGCCATGCAGGAGGGGGAGGTGGGGAGCCCACCTCGTCCCATCAGGTAGGAAATCCTGGCCTTGCAGTCTCGCCTCCGCTGGTACAGTGGGATGTGAGCAGGCCGGGGCCTGCAGCCCAGCGCCAGGTATGCGGCCCGAGGAGGGCGCGCCCACGGCAGGTGCAGCTCGGCCAGCGCCTGCGGCCCTGGGACAGAAGCCCTGCAGGTGCAGTCAGGGCACGCCCGAGTCTGCAGAGCCAAGCGGCGCCCCAGTCTCTGAGCACCCTCCATCTGCAGGTCCCAGGGTGCAGTGGGGGCGGGGTCCAGGAGGCCCGGGATTGGGCGGCTAGGGTGACGCCCATGGGCACCTCTGGGAGTGGGTGTGGGTCAAGGGGGTTCCCAGGGAACCAGCTCTGCAGAGGTCTCTCCGGACACTCAGTGCTGCCCCTCTGCCCCCACACCGGCACCCTGTCTGTCCACCCTTGGCCATCCCTGGGCACATGGCTCTCTGAGTCTCCAGCTGCCGCCTGAGTCTCCTTGGCAGGTCCACACCCACCATGGGGAGGGGACTCCCAGTTCTTTGCTGAAGGACTGCTCCGCCCCCTGGGGGGCTCCCCCTCCCTAATGTGACCTCAGAAACCAGACAGGGTCCCTTGTTCCTGACACACATTCTCCCTCTGCTTCCTCCAAAGACCTGGAAACTCAAACCGGTTTCACTGTTTCTATCAGTTGCATTGTGAGATAGGAGACGTGGTGCTAAGCTAAGGGTTGGAGTCTTGGAGGACAGCATTTCATTAGCCATCCCATTATTGCAGCCACGCTAAGACTAACCCTCCTCACCCCAAGGGAAGCGGGCTTAGCACAGCCTCCATCACCCTGCTGCCAGCCTCTGCTTTGTTCTCAGTTTCTATTTACTTGTCTTATGGTTTTTTTATTCTACACAAACGTAGGTCCATAAACACATAGGTATGGCCACTTTTACTCTGTTCTCCTGCCTTTGCACATACTTGGCACTTAATAAATGTTTGCTAGGTGAGTTGATGACTGAATCCCAAGGCTGGGTCGTGGGAAAACCCCTTTCTGTTTTAGTCTGTGCACCCAGGGCAATGATGACTCCTGAGAAAGTTGTCAGGCCACAGCACGTGCCCAGCAAAGCGGGAGGATCAGCTCCCCAAGGCCCTGACTGCCTGCAACTCACCAGGAGACGAGGAGCCTGGCCAGCAGTTCACCCACCCATCATTTCAGGGGCATCAGTGTTGACCTTTTATGTTGGTCACCAAACAAAATTTAAAATGTCCCTCTGAGACAAAGAACAGTGAACCAGGGCTACTTGGGTATCTGGAAATTCACTGACATGAGTAGGTCTCTGCCCACGGCTGATTCAGCATCTTTACTTGAAGTTCACAGAGTAAATTTATCACATCAAATATGTCTTCAAAAAGGAAGCAAATGTAAACAGACTCCTTTTGAAGCACAGAGTAAGTATGGTTGGAGTTCAATACACAGTGTCCTGCTGATGAGGCTAGATCAAGCCAAGACAGTCTTCTAAGAAACTGACATCCTTATGAAACTTAAACGTCAGATATTTTCTGATTCCTGAGTCGAGTCCCTGAAGGTGGGCATTGCAGGATTCCACCCAGACGGGGTGAAATTATAAGACTGAGGGTTTCAAAACTCATGTGTATTCAGCACCAAGATCTTAACTTTTAAAGGCTGAGAATGTGCAGATCAACAAGGTAAAAAGCTACCTGGGGAAGTCATGATCCCAAGTCTCTCTTCCCCTACAGCTGTGTGTTACAGGCTCAGAAACGGGCACCGTCTGGGCCTGTTAGAAAGTGTTCTGGCAACGTGATGCTTCCAAGAGGCTGCCTGGCTGCCTGGCTCCATGTTACCGACAAGGGGCCTGGAGATGACACCCCTGATGTCTGCACAGCCTCACACCTCTTCCTCCTCCGTTCCCAATGGCCCACCTCCCGCAGACCTCCGCGGTCTCTGCTGAGAGTTCAGCCCTGACCCCCGCCCTGCCCCCTCCTCAGCTGCTTCCCGTGGGCCCGGGGCCCATAATTCATTGCAGTGCCCCTGTCTGGAAGGTGACCATCCCCAGTCAGGTGATGGATGCGTGACGACTGTTCTCAGACCAGACTTGCTGACTCCAAGGGGGCTCTGGTGATTCCCCAAAGATCCCAGAATTCAGATCTGCTGCCCTGAGAATGACAGATACCCATCTCTGTCAGCCTCTCATGCCCTCTGGGAGCAGCCACACCACAGCCTGGCCACTGCGAAACCCCTCCTCCAGAACCTTCCATTTGACGACTCTACCCTCCAGACACCGCCTTCTGAGCGGCTGCCTCTCAAGCCCATCCCACTACACTTGACCTTCCACGCCATGCACACCTCTGCAACTCACCCCAGACCTCCACAGGCCCCTGCAACCTCGCATTTCAGCGCCGACAGGCACCTGCCCTCCAGGAACCAGGTGTCCCATGGATGCTGGCAATGAGAGAGCACCAACCACTAATTTGAGGATGCCGAAGCCCCCAGAGCATAGCCCCATCACTCCTCACACAGGCCCCCTGACCACCAGGACTCAGAGCCCATTCCCTGAAGTATTCAGTGAGGAGCCACACGCTGAGTCACAGTTGGCGGGCTGGCTCCCTGGTGTCCGTGCCCTGACCCTGTGCCTGCAGGGTTTTTATTATTTGAGTGGCAATTTTATACTTTGCAAATCACTTTTATACCCATGACTTCATGAAATCTTACAGCCGTCCCGGAAGTGGACGGGTAGACAGGGTGATTAATGGTGAGCAAACCAAGGCAGGGAGAGGTCAGACCTCAGCTGCAAGGTGCTCACCGGGCAGTGCCATGGACAGGGTCCCAGCGCCAGCCCAAAGTCACCCCAGTTTTGCAGGATCAACAGAATCCACAGGCGGCATGTATCAGAGCGTGTACAGCACCAAGAGAGGCCTGGCTCCAGCACAGAAGACACGGAGCCTCCCCAGCAAGGCAGCTTCGAGAGTGAAAGCGGCTTTGAAGCATGCTCTGGGTCATTGTGCTTGTTCTCACGCATGCTGCATGCTCTGGTGCAAAGACCTAATTACCCTAATGCAGCCTTTAGCTCCCACCTGGTAGAGGTGATGCTTGGTGTTACAAAGTCACATCTCTGGCTACGGGCCCACTAGGCCCGGTCACAGGCCTAACACAGGTCAAATCCAGCAGCAGCTCCTGCCAGGAGCATCCCCCTCGTGTCCAAGGACATCGGAGCCGAGGTGACCTGAGACGTCTCGAGGTCAGGGCAGTAGGGCAGAGAGCCCCCCTCCCGGGGAGTGGCCAGCTCCCAGGGGACCAGACAGAGCAGAAGGGTGGACTGCCAGCCTCACACAGACGTCAGCTCCCCTGCAGACTTGGAGCCTGTGGCGGGAACTCGCTGCAAACCTACCCAGCTGAAAGGAAATCATTCATTTGCCTGGAGAACAAGATGTACCCAGAAACTCGTCCAACTTCTCACTGCCACCACCAGGAAAAAACACACAGCGAGACGCTGGACGACGCGGCTAACCATTGCTCAAACCTGCGGCCGGAGCAGGCACCAGCCTGCCCAAATTCCTCCCACCCGCCCGCCCGCCAGCAGCGGCCAGGAAAACACAAAGAGATGTGGAGAGTTCAAAGGCTGAAGAGCTGGCTGCGTCGTTATCACCAGCACGGATACTGAGGGCTGCGAGCGTCCACCGAAGAGCTGACCTGAGGCTCCTTTCCCTCTACATCAGCCGCAGCGGGTGAGGAGACTTCCTGGAGGTGGGGCCCCAAAGCTCAGTGTGTGTCCTGCACACGTGCACACTCATACAGCACACACACACATGCCTGTGCAGGTGCACACACATGCACACACACACCTGTCTAATAAGCAACCTGCTGGGAGGAGAGGCCATGAAGACAAGCCTTTTCTGCGGAAACCATCCTGACAGAGACTCTGCTCCCTGTTCTATCAGCTTCCGTGGCTCCTCTTCTCACGTCCACCTCCTCAGAAAGAGCACCCTCACAAAACTTCATCAAGACACGGTGCCCAGAGTCTTTCAAGTGAAAAACAAGCCTGCCATAGTTGAGGAGTGGACACAGACCCTGTCTGAACAGAGTTGAGACCTCCTTCGGCCACGTGGGGCTCCTAGGAGTGGACGGAGGGGTCCCCCACAGCAGCACGCCACGGAGAGCCCCACTTGGTGAGGGGCTCCAAACTTCCGTGCTTCATTCTTCCTTTCCGTGTGGAGATATAAAGGAAATTCCAGCAGCCGTGGAATCCAAGGACCTGGTTCTTATCAGGAACTTGAGAAAATCTGCAGAACTCAAAAAGGCTCTGGAAGAACAGCAATTTTAAAAAAGCACACACAGCAAAAAATTTAAATACCAGTCCAAATATTAACAACAAGCACTTTGGCAGGGCCAGCTTTGCACCAGCTGAGGTAGCAGACAGGTGTCACGGCCCCTTCCTGCAGACTGGAGGGTGACACACCTGGAAAGGATCTCGAACAGTGCTTCCACACGTGTCACGGCCACTAAGACACCACCAGCTCTCATCTGGGGTTAGGAGAGCAGGGCCTAGCTTCAAGCTGCTGAGGCCCATGGGCCTGACGGGAAAGAGACAGGTCCCGTCATCACCTGTTTCTGCAGGTAAGGAGCCTGAGGTCAGATCCAGCAGATAAACATCACAGCAGTACAACCCCCCCCTCCTTCCCCCGAAACAGCCTGTGGTCTGACCCAACCCAGCAACTGCACCAGGAAGCCCCAGGATAGTGGCCTCAGTCTGGACACAGTTGAAAGACAGGCTGCTGGCTGAGTCTTGGGTCTATACCTGTCACACCTCCCACAGGGTGGCCCCGTCAGTCACCCCAGCCTCGGGCCCTGCCCAGCAGCACGCAGCACCCAGAGGCAGGGTGTGGATGAGGGATCCTGCCGTCCTGGGAGAGGGGAAGGCGGCTGGGGGTGCTTCCATGCAGAGAACAGCCCGCCTCAGTCCCACCTGCAGGGCCAGCCCTGGGCTCCCCCTGCATCTTCTGAACAAACCCCGAGCAGATGTGACAGCTTCCGCAGCAAGACAGCCACAGTGGGACCTGGAGGAGGATAGACTGAAAGTCTCCTCCACCCCCACCAAACTCTGGGGTCCTGGCCGTGGTCCTTCTGTGGACCCGACGTCAGCTCATCACCCGGAGGCAGCTGGATGATGAGGTGACAGGTGCTGATTGTGGAAGCAGCCTCTCACCCATCAGCAGAGAGAAGCATGGCTCACTCATACAGTGGATGTGATCCAGCCTTCAAGAGGGCCGCATGCAGCCTGGGAAGACGAGCCTGAGCTGCCAGGATTGTTCTGAGGGAAGAGTCAGTGATACCCTGGTTTGTGTGCCCTTAGCACAGTGCCCGCATTAGCTCTTGTCTGCATAATGTTATCAGCATATCGTGTCCTGATGCGTTTTCTCTGCTATTTCAGCTCCTTACATGCTGTTCCTATGCCTTTATGCTGTTTTCATGGGGAGGCTGTTAATTCTATGTTTGGCCTGAATTTAAGTCATCAGACTTTCTCTTTATTAGTCCCACTGAAAAACCACAGTCATCAAATGAAGTGTGTTGAAACGTGGCCATCGCCCAGCTAGATGACTCTGCAGGGCTGCAGGGACCTGCGTGTGCCAGGGCCTGAGCTTGGGTGCCAATATTTTGTTGTGTGGGCTTTGTCTCAGGCTGGAGGGGAGGTTGGCATCGGGACCATAGTCTGGGAGTCGCGGGCTCCAGGTCAGGACCCCAGTCCCGCAGAGGCACCACGTTTCCCTCCCGTGACCATCACTGGACTGTGTGCTGTGTGCACGTGCAGGCCCCGGGCGGGGAGGGGAGCTGCTACCCTTAGCAGAGGGATGGGGACCCCCGGCAGCTTGGCAGCGGGTGGGCTTCTCGGTGATGGAACTGCAGGTGGATGGCACCAGGGGTTCATCAACTGTCCCCTGTGTCACCTTGGTGACAGAGCCTTGTTCCTCGGGTTCAAAGAGGCAGCTCCAGTCCCAGGTCTTCCAAGAGGCTCCCCAGCCCAGAGAAAGCCTGCCCAGTGCTTCCCATGCCACAGATAGAGATGAGATTTGCTTTTATAAATATAAGTAGATCGTGTGGGGAAAAACAGGTTTGAGTTAGGGAGAAAGTTCTTTATCTTTGCTTAAACAGTCAGATGGATATTAAGTCCCACTGGGCAGGACGTGGGTGGCTAGGTCGAGGCAACGACACTCCAGCCAGCTGCCGAGGGCACAGACCCCACTAAGCCGTGGAAGGAGTCTGTGAGGGGCCTGGCCAGGACTGCTGGGAGTCTCTGCCCCACACACGGGGTTCCCCTTTGTCTCTTTTCTAGCCACACCTCCTGAAGTTCACCTGCTCTGTACGCTTTATTTATGACTTCCTGTCTTCTGGAAAGTCACACAGACGTGTGCTAACCGGCAGGGCTACGCACAGGGTGTTCACACCAGGGCACACGTCGTCCTGATTCAACATCAGGCAGCAAAGATCTGTGTGGCGGCAGAACAAAGGCAGAGGTTGAAAGAATTATTTTGTGTTGGTTTCACTTGAATAGAAAATCCCCTAGAAAGTTTGAGCAGTGACCTGGAGACCCAAAGATTTCACACTAATGACATATTCTGTGCTGCCTTCATATCTAGATTCACCCAGGGATTGGTATTTATGCAGTAATTGCTGTGTGGGTCCAAGTTCTACCTTATATATTAACCTCAGGATTGGTTTTACCTTTGTTACATGGTATAAATCTGGGCAACACATTATCCTAGTGATAGACTCTAATAATTTCAGATACAAATGATCAGAATAATACTTGCTACTATATAAGAATTTAGAGGGGCCCAGTCCACACTTGTGGATTTAGAGTCCATGTTTTGAGTAATACCATGCTCACTGTCAATATGCAATTCCCAATATCTAATAATAGGTCAGTTTACTGGCTCACTATTGTAATATGTATCCTGTTTTGATCTCTTTCAATTAAGTCACCACATACATCATGAGTTTCAAAGGTGATTCCACGAAAGGAGTGTAAGGGACTGATCTGCTCAGGAGCCACTGCAAAGAGAATATTTCTGTTCTAAAAGGTTTTTCTAAATGTATGCGTGTGTGCCTGCTAGGTAGGTTCAGTAGTGTCTGCCTCTGCCACTCCATGGACTGTAGCCCTCTGTCCAGGGGATTCTCCAGGCAAGAATACAGGAGTGGCTGTCATTTCCTCTTCCAGGGGATCTTCCTGACCCAGGGATCGAACCCTCGTCTCTTACGTCTCCTGCATTGGCGGGCAGGCTCTTTACCACTAGCGCCATCTGGGAAGCCTTTTAAACTTACATTTAACTTTAATTGTTGAACCAGTCACCAGGCTCAGCGGAGTGATTAGCCGTATCTGCGGAGATCACACATTTTGCCAGGAGCAGAGGTGGTCTCGCATAAGCTCAGGGAGCCTCAAAAGAGACTCCCGTGTTCGACCTTCAGGAATGTTTTAGCTATTTGTTAAATTTCAAATGATTGAATATTAAATTATATAAACTTGCACCTGAATAAATTATATTCAGTGTAAAAATGGTAAGAACTCAAAACTCATCACTTCCTAAATATTCACTCTGTTTCACTGTGTCTGGCATCCCTAAGGCCACGTGTGGATCACTGCAGGTGGCAAGTCAGAGGCTCCTGGATGTGGAGTCCTGCCTGAGCTCATTCACATCCCGTAGGTGAATGAGCTGGTCTGAGCTGGGGTGCTGACACCATAGACGACAGCAAACATCACAGATCAGAGCTTGAGTCCCAAGTGAAGAAAAGAAGAAGAAAACATTTATGTTGCAAATGAGACCTGAAGGTGCGCGTTTCTGTGGCCGTCACACCATGATGCAGCAAGGCCCACTGCCCCCAGCACCCCTGCCATTCCATCTGGAGAGAAACCATGTCCCATCCAAGGACAAATGAAGTCTGGCTCCACCCCGTATCTCTCCTCTGCCTCCGTGCTGTGTCACTAGGAAAACACCAGCCCACCATCACATCTGTCCACCGCTGCGAGGTCCCAGCAGAGCCAGCAAAGGCATCCTTTGAGAGTCAGTGGGTTTGTATCAGGAGTGTTGCCTGTCACTGTCGGGCAAAGAGCTCCCAGCCTGAAAGGCAGGCAAGAGGGGCCCCTATGATGCCACCACAGCTCCCAAGACAGCACGGTGAGGCCAGGGCCACCAGACACAGGGGAGCTGTCCCACCCTGCCCCTGCTCACGAGAGAAGTTCTGAGCAGAGTGTTTCCACTCCCTTCTCAGATGTCTTCAGCGCCATCTGAGTGTATTTTTCTGAATTAATAAAACTCTCAGCAAGGAACAGAGATCAGGACGAGACAGCTCTGTGATGTCTGCCTTGTGCATATGAGGGCTCACCACAGGTTGACCCCCAGCAGGAATCCAACAGTAAAATGGTGCCCAGGGCACTCCCTCCAGTTTAATGATGCATTTGATGAGAATGACTTCACGTGTCTCATAAACCGATTAGTTATGTTGTTCTGCTTCTAAACCATGGTAGGGCTGGGGCTTCAACAGCAGAGGCCAGAGAGGATCAACTGGACAAAAAACAAAAAATCCATTTTTCTTTAAGGATGAAAGATACAGTGTCAGGATGAATTCAACTAAACACACTGCTAGGTATCTATCAATACAATAAAACATAAAGAATGTAATGAGCAAGCATCAAGGGAAAACATTTGCCTGTTCCAGAGATGTAGGAGGAGTTGACGAGGTTTGTCCACATAAAATATGACCCTCTGAGTCTGCCAAGGTCAGCGAGACCCAGGGCGGCCAACTTGGTCTGGACTGGGTTTGTTCGTCCTGCTCGTCTGTGCTGGTTCCTCCCTTCTTATATCTCCGCTGCTCTCTTTTACTTCCCCATCGTCCCTCCCTCTCCACCCCCGAGGGGTGCACACCACCCACGGCGAGGGCAGTGTGGTCAGGGTTGAGCGCAGAGTTCCCATCTCCTAATTGGACCCACTATCTCCATCTCCTTGTGGCCCGATTCTTCGGGGCGGTGGGAGGACAGATGCAAGTTGCTCAGATCACCAGAATCACTTTGCTACAAATCGGTCAGAGGGTGGTTCACTGTTGCTCATCTTTCCAAACTCCTCTATTTCCTTCCCAGGTTTTTACAAGCCGGCGTCTCTTCACAGGTGAGATGCTGACCAAGTGCATCGGCAGGTTATGGAGGATAAGATTTTGACTGCAGTGTAAAATTATATATGGGATGAGGAAAATAAAATCTAAGGCTTTTCGTGAATTATCATATTTAAAAGTCTAACGGCAAATATTAAGGTAGGTTAAGCCTCAAATCATCTCCCGAAATAATAATTTCTTCCTGAAGTCAAAGTGTTAGTCGCTCAGTTGTGTCTGGTTCTTTGTCACCCCATGAACTGTAGCCTGCCAGGCCCCTCTGTCCATGGGATTCTCCAGGCAAGAATACTGGAGTGGGTTGCCGTGCCCTTCTCCAGGGGATCTTCATGACCCAGGGATTGAACCTGGGTCTCCTGCACTAAAGGCTGATTCTTTACCATCTGAGCCACCAAGGAAGCCCAATTTCTTCCTAGGTGTGCTATTGAAAACACTCTACAACTTCTAGAAATACTATGGTTGTTTTTCTTTTTAAGAAATCTTATGCCGTCATGGAAACAGGAATATGGTGAAAAGGAAGAGATCTTTTAAGTCTTTTAGTACAAAAAAAGCAGTGTCAAGCCAGAAACAAATGAACACAGAATAGCTTCTGATGACGAAAATCACAAAAGGAAAAACTGCAAATGGGTTAATCCTTACTATCACCTTGCTACCGGGAAGAAACAGTTGAAGTCGCATAAATATTTTCTCCCTAAATCCCATTTATCTCATTTTTCTTTATGTACAGTTTTTTGAAAAACAAAGCATTTTCCCTGAAAACTTCCCATGCTAGGATTTTTCTCTTTCTCCAGGGGTCACTTATTCACATGTTGGGAAAATCTGAGCAACATCTGTTCAAGGGTTCTGGCTTTCCGGTAGGATGAAGTGGAGGAAGCACGAGATAATATGCCTGCCCCTGAAAACTATTGGCTCATTTAACTTCAGATCCCTAATCAGTAAAGAAAAATAGCCATTTCTTCACACGCCTCAACAAGAAAGGCAGTTGTGTAGAGTATTACTAATTGAGCCTCAGTAGAGACGTGCCAGTTTTTCTCCATACATGCTACACTCTTCAGAAGTCACTCGTCAGACCCACGTGCCAGCTGCTCGATCTTGTCCCCATTCATTTAGTTGGAGGTGGTCTGTGCATCCTCGGGGACAGATGCTGAGGGCTGGCTGTGTGGCCTCCGTCAGCCTTAGTCCATCTTGGGTCTGGGTGGCTCTCCATCCCCCGAGGACTCCGTATTCATTCCTGCTCCATCACGGCCCTGACGCCTGGGGAAGTCTAGCGACACCTGAGCTTGGAGGACGGCTGCCCGGCCAGCCCAGGACACCAAGGAGGAGCAGGACATAACACGGCCCAGGCTAGCAGCTCTCCTATCCTGGGCCTTCCATATCCATGTCCATAGGATATCTACACAATTTTTCTCCAACATTGAGCTATTTTATTATCTTCTTGTCTTCAGAACTTCGTATATGACATTAAAGTTTCTTTAAAAAACAAAAAAGGAAAATGTTAAGGAGTGTTGAAACTGTGGATGATTTCTGTGTATTTTTTAAAGAGTTGTGGATCATTTTTTAAGTCCTCAATGAATTTGTTACAGTTTGCTACTGTTGTTTATGTTCTGGTTGTTTGGCCATAAGACATGTGAGATCTTAACTCCCAATCCAGGGATTGAACCCTCTACCTCTTCACTGAAAGGCAAAGTCTTAACCACTGGATCGCCAGGGGAGTCCCTAATTTCTGTATATTTTAAGGTAGGTGTTCTGTTTTAAATTTTGTTATCAATTTTTTAAATGTGACGGAAACAAGAACTCACTTTTGTGACTCCCCTGGGACAGACCCGGAGCATCTCAGACTGCCCAGCTTGTTCATCAGAGCGTCTCGGACATACCCGAGTCAGGGCTGACGTCTGAGCAGGGCCAGGCAGGAGGTGTTTACACAGACCATGTCCTGTGTTGCTGTGCGTCGCCAGGGCCGCCTTCTGGCCACTGGCCATCGCTGATGAAGAGAAATCAACAAACAGAGCCTCATCCGAGTTCCTGCACTGGTCTTAATGACGAGCTCGGCCGCCCAGCAGCCCGGGGGCCGCGGGTGGGAAGCGAGGGCAGGAAGTGAGCCCCGAGGTTAGCTTTCCTCCCCAGCTAACAGGTACTTGGCAGTTTCCCAGCTTTTATGACTTCTGTAAGAAAAGTGTACTTTTCCATTGTTACTACTGCAACAATGGTCTTGTCTCCCAACGACGGAATTCTTATCATCTCCTGTGACCCTCGAGTAAGAAAACCGTTCTTCTGTGACACCCACAAGTCCCCTCCCGTCAGCAGCTGGATGTCCCACCCACCCCCTCCTCACCCTCCCAACTCTTAGGTGAAAACTGCGGAATCTTACCCAAGCCCAAAGTCAGCGGGCTTTCCCCACCCCACCCCCATCACCCACTTGGAGAGAAGTGATTACTCCTGACTGTGCGCAGATGTACAACTGCTAAAAATTTACACACTGATAAAACTAACCCCTCGTGCCCAACTTGGCGACTTACCAAGAAAAAATGTACTAAAAACTGTCCTGAGTGGATCCTCCCACTGTGGACAGCCTGAGGCCCTGGCACTTCAAGATCAAAGTTGAACAGAGAAAGAAACCAACAGTGAAGGAGCTTAATCAGCAACGTCAGTAAGAGGAAAAGTCAGTGCAGGCTTGTTTGAAAGCTGTGTCGACCTCCGCTCACAGGAGAACTCTGTGTATTCTTGGGTGCTGTGCTGAGTAACTTGCGTGTCCTGTTTAATTTGGGAGAAAAGAATTAACGGCTGCAAGGAGCCAACTTAAGTCTGTGAGACTTCAAAATGAAGTAAAAGATTTCAAGTGTGCCTCCTGAAGAGAATTCATTCAGAATGAGCAACAAGCTTCTCAAACGAGTGTTAATTATAAAGGAAGTGCAGTGATGCTGTGTTTCCATCTGTGGCTCCAAGTCAGTGAAGGGTCTTCAGACTCTTGGGGCTCTTCCAGTCCCAGGCCCCTGACACCATGGGAGGAAGCGGTGCAGGCTGTAAAGTGCCCGGCCTGCGTGCAGCCCGGGAGGGCAGGCATCTCCTTGTTTATTGGCTTGTTGTTTCACTTGAAAGTAATAGTTGATGTGTGTTTACAGGTCTCGCTGGCTTCCCAGCAGCTCAGCTGATTAAAAAAGTCTGCTTGCAATGCAGGAGATCCCAGTTTGATTCCTGGGTTGGGAAGTTCCCCTAGAGAAGGGAAAGGCTACCCACTCCAGTATTCTTGGGCTTCCCTGGTGGCTCACATGGCAGAGAATCTGCCTGTAATGCAGGAGACCTGGGTTCAATCCCTGGGTTGGGAAGATCCCCTAGAGGAGGGCATGGCAACCCATTCTAGTATTCTTGCCTGGAGAATCCCCGTGGACAAAGGAGCCTACAGTCCATGGAGTGGCAGAGTCAGACATGACTGAGCAGGAGCACATACACGTGTAATGGGTCTTGCTGTCTGTGGTCCCTGTGGGATGACGCGGGGCCGCAAAGCAGAGCAGGCGAGGAAGAAGCACCCTTGCAGGAGGTGCCATCGAAAGGAGGGTCTGGCAAGCCCCCAGGTTTCCCCTTGTGTATCCACGTATCTCCCAAACGAAACTAAGCAGACGCTCCACTGCTCAAGTGCCCAGCCTCTTGTCACTCACATGAGTGACAGCGTCTCACTGCTCCAGAAAGCCTTGTGCCAGATGAGACAACGAGGGTGTTTCAGGGCACTTGGTTTTCTTTTAAAGTATTATGATCCACCCAAACATCACACCCTGGCTGGGAAGTTCAGTTCAGTTCAGTCGCTCAGTGGTGTCTAACTCTTTGCGACCCCATGAATCACAGCACGCCAGGCCTCGCTGTTCATCACCATCTCCCGGAGTTCACTCAGACTCACGTCCATCGAGTCCGTGATGCCATCCAGCCATCTCATCCTCTGTCGTCCCCTTCTCCTCCTGCCCCCAATCCCTCCCAGCATCAGAGTTTTTTCCAATGAGTCAACTCTTCACATGAGGTGGCCAAAGTCCTGGAGCTTCAGCTTTAGCATCATTCCCTCCAAAGACATCCCAGGGTTGACCTCCTTCATAATGGACTAGTTGGATCTCCTTGCAGTCCAAGGGACTCTCAAGAGTCTTCTCCAACACCACAGTTCAAAAGCATCAGTTCTTCGGTGCTCAGCCTTCTTCACAGTCCAACTCTCACATCCATACATGACTACTGGAAAAACCATAGCCTTGACTAGACAGAACTTAGTCGGCAAAGTAATGTCTCTGCTTTTGAATATACTATCTAGGTTGGTCATAACTTTTCTTCCAAGGAGTAAGCGTCTTTTAATTTCATGGCTGCAATCACCATCTGCAGTGATTTTGGAGCCCCCCAAAATAAAGTCTGACACTGTTTCCACTGTTTCCCCATCTATTTCCCATGAAGTGATGGGACTGGATCCCATGATCTTCGTTTTCTGAGTGTTGAGCTTTAAGCCAACTTTTTCGCTCTTCTCTTTCACTTTCATCAAGAGGCTTTTTAGTTCCTCTTCACTTTCTGCCATAAGGGCGGTGTCATCTGCATAACTGAGGTTATTGATATTTCTCCCAGCAATCTTGATTCCAGCTTGTGCTTCTTCCAGTCCAGCATTTCTCATGATGTACTCTGCATAGAAGTTAAATAAGCAGGGTGACAATATACAGCCTTGACATACTCCTTTTCCTATTTGGAACCAGTCTGTTGTTCCACGTCCAGTTCTGACTGTTGCTTCCTGACCTTCATACAGATTTCTCAAGAGGCAGGTCAGGTGGTCTGGTATTCCCATCTCTTTCAGAATTTTCCACAGTTTATTGTGATCCACACTGTCAAAGACTTTGGCATAGTCAATAAAGCAGAAATAGATGTTTTTCTGGAACTCTCTTGCTTTTTCAATGATCCAGCAGATGTTGGCAATTTGATCTCTGGTTCCTCTGCCTTTTCTAAAACCAGCTTGAACATCAGGGAGTTCACTGTTCACATATTGCTGAAGCCTGGCTTGGAGAATTTTGAGCATTACTTTACTAGCATGTGAGATGAGTGCAATTGTGCGGTAGTTTGAGCATTCTTTGGCATTGCCTTTCTTTGGAATTGGAATGAAAACTGACCTTTTCCAGTCCTGTGGCCACTGCTGAGTTTTCAAATTTGCTGGCATATTGAGTGCAGCACTTTCACAGCATATCTTTCAGGATTTGAAACAGCTCAGCTGGAAGTCCATCACCTCCACTAGCTTTGTTCTGGGAAGGGAACTGTAAATTTCACTGCTGACATTTCGAACCTCCCCTGGTTTACGGGCTCCCACCCATGGCTCTGGGAGGAAGGTAACTGTGCATTAAAACAGAGTCTCCAGTCCTTAGTCCCCAGGATCCACACTGGACGGGGCCATGGAGGGGACACTCACCTTGGGTTGCTTACTTTCTGAGGCTCTGGCTTCAGCTGGGACTGAAGGGCCAGTTTTCCCAGTGACCTCCTTCCTAAAGGAGCTCAGTCAGTCTCCTATACATGTGTCAAGCCCTGTTCCTGACAACATTGAATTAGTGGTGACTGCCAGCCATCTTTCCTTTGATAAGACTGACCAGTGTAGAAATGACAGTGCCTCTGAGGTGACACTAGCTGAAGCCCAACACAACCCATGTCTGAGGACTGAAGGCCAGTCCTTAATCTCGGGACTCGCCCTTGACCGTGCACGCTGACAGCTGGATGAGTGAATGGAGTCCAGAGCATCCCGCCCCGGGCACAGCCTGCAGCTCATTGCAGTCTTTCCTTCTCATTTTAAATGTTCTCAGCCCTGAGGCCTCTTACACACTTCTCAGGCTCAGTTAAGCTTCCTGGCCTATTGTCTGAAGCATCTTTCTTCTCCCTTAACTACTTGGATATCTCTGGTGACAGGCTGTTACTCCAGGGACAGGTGTCATGTGTAGCTGGTCAGGAATGTGACAGAATCAGGGAGGATTTAGTGACAAAAGAGCAGAAGTCATTGGGACCAGAGGAGCTGACATCACAGGGGAAGGTGGGTCACACCTCACGCAGCCCTGGGGGTCCCAGCAGGTCACTTGCAGGCCCACCCCGAGAGAGGGCTGGCCCTGGCAATGGGCCGAAGCTTTGCTAACCATCAACTTGGTCCTCAGTTTAGGCTGAGACCCATCAAAGACAGCCCATCCGTTAAACTGCCCACTTGGTGCTATTAATAAATGAGAGGAAAGCATTTCCGTCCAAAGTGGCTTTGTTAGCCTAAGATTGTTTGCAGATTAATTCTGAAAACTCTCTGCTTGTATTTCGATTATCTTCCTGTAACCCCGAGCCGAATTTGCTGATCACTTTTGTTTTGACCGGTCACTTTCTGGATCAAAGAGAAACCGCACGAGCTTTGCTCACTGAACATAGTCTCGGGATGGCAGCCTTGCTGGCGACAGGCTTGGAGTCGCTGGCCTGAGAGCACATCCGCTCTCAGACACCAGCCTTAATGCTGAGTGCACTTTCCCTCTTGCTTCCCAGTCCAGCGGTGTCTGGACTTACTCTCTGGATCCCAGGCTTCACTTACAGCTGAAGAAGCGTTATAATGCAGACCAAGCTGCACGCCCAGTACAGGACTGCTGACTGGACTCCCCTTCCCCAGGGACCAGAGCCTCGTCCCTGCCCTAGGGTTCTGCTGGGGCCCCTGGCCTCCCGGCTCCCCAAGGAAGCAGACAGTATCGGGCAGAGCAGACGTGCGGCTGTAAAGACCCGGAGGAGAGAGATTTGCACCCAGTACACCCAATGCTGAGCTCTATCCTGGAGTCTTCACAGCAGATTTTAAACCTCTGACAATGAGTTTATAATGGAAAAACTACCGGACCACAGAGACGCCACTGTGATGTTTATCAGCACCTTTCTCTCTCCTAACACCCGTGCTCATTGCATGGGCCTCCCGTCTCTGTGTAAACACAGCAAGTGGCCTGCTTCTCTCCCAGATGGTGGTTGCCCTCCTCCATCTGCAGAAAAACAGCAGGCCCCAGGAGGCAGTGGGCTCCCCGCACCGCCCCCCACAGCTCCGGCCCAGACGGCACAGCCTTCTTCCCTTCTGGTTGTGAGGTCAGCCAACCTGCACATCCCTGAGTGTTTCCTTAATTATTTCTTTCAAGGATGCACCTGAGGGGGTGGGGGTGACCAGGGGCTGCAGACAACCTGTGAACCACGGGGTCTGACAGAATCTGACCATCAGCCAGGCTTAAATAAACAGGGGAGAGGCCATGCACATCAGTGAAAGGACCCTTGGAGGCTGACAGCTTATCTGGTCCAACACAAGTGTGTTTCCAAGGAGATGGACCACATAATAGAGATGAGGAGTGACAAGGATTTCCTGAGTCTTCCTGCCTGGCCACCAAATCCCCCGGAGCTGGGACCTGGCAGGGCAGTCTGTAGGTAAAAAGGAGACGGAGGAAAGGAAATGCCTCCTCCTCCGGGCAGGCGTCCAAGGAACCAGCTCCTCCTCCTGACTCAAGTCACAGGGGGTCACATCTGCAGGGTTGGAGCAGGCAGGCTGAGTCAGGAGTAGCCATGGCCTGGCAGCCCCCCTAACATGGGGTCAGCTTATGCCCAGCCTCTTGGTTTGAGATTTTCATCGAGAAATGGGCCAGGGGTCAGAAGCAAAGACTTCTTGTCAAGGAAGGAGAGGGGACATTCCCGTCCAGGTGAGAGTCAGCTACCGCGTCAGAGCCAGAGACGCAGCCCCGGGCAGGTCACAGCGGGACCCACAGTCCAGCAACTGCGTTCACGCAGGAGCCAGGCCACCTGACCAGACCAGTCCTGTCCCTGGGCCCTGAATCGGCTAATGCAAGCGCGTGTTTTGCAGCTGGTCTATATCCGAGGAGTTGATTTCAGATAACCCTGCAAAACAGGAAGCAAAGGCTATAATTTTATAGAACTATCTGGCCATCAATGCATGAAGAATAACAATCCTAAGATTTTTAAGTGGAAGGAAAAAGAATTTAATGTTAGAAGTTTTACATATCTTTTCCCTGTAGTTTGTCAGTCTTCACTGGGGCAGACATGGGGGAAGAGGAAAGATCAAAAGTTGCCCAAGCAAATAAGTAACTAAAAAACCCCTCAGACCCCCACCCCCAAGACAAAGGTGACATGGTGAGAAGTCAGTTCACTTCCCTCTGTAACACATCTTCCTTGAAGGAAAACAGAAAGGCTTATTTGGCAAAGTCAAAGTGAAAGCTAGTATAATCGTTGAACATGAAAGAAAAAATTAGAATAGTGGAGAGAAGGTTGGTCCTTTCCCACAGCATCTCGGGGCCAAGGGCAGAAGTGCCACGTGACAGGCTGTACCCTCTGCATGTGGGGAGGTGGGCTCTGAGGCAGGACCACCCATCCAGCCTGCAGGCCCAGTTCCCCTTCCCTGACACTGCCCAGCCCCCCAAAGATAGCCAAGAACACTGCACCTAAAATCCCCCTCATTTCTACACAAACTGAATCTGAACACGCCTCAGCAGCTCTGTCTGTACTGGAGCAAAACCAGCCATCCAGGAAGCCCCAGACCCCACCCGAGCTTATGGACGTTGGCTGAGGCCCCCAGAGCCGCCAGCCGTCCTGTCCAGCCACTAACACATGCTCTCGGGCCTGGCATGAAGGTGTTGCATGAGAGAAAGAGGCAGAAAACAGCCCTCATAGACGGACGGCTCAGCATGCTGACTGTACTCTGCACCCGTCCAATTTCTGCCATCATTAATCATCTTCAAAGTTTGTTTCTGAGAGCAGAGTAGGGGCGGGGTGGGGGTCGGGCATAACCCCTGGCCCTGACAGCCCTGACACTCAGAAAACTCCCTCCTCTGTCAAAAGGTTAGAGGTCAAAGGTCAGAGATAGTTGAGATGGACGCGGACTGTGAGCCCAGCCCCAGCAGTTACTTCCACATCCTGAGACGGAACCTGGTCTGGGTCTTGACAGAAACCCAGGAAGGGCATCTGGAAGTGCATCTTCTGTGTATCCACAACCTTCGTTTAAGCAGAAGAAACACACCAGGACCGCATGTGGCCCTCCATGCTGTGTTGTAGACATGCCCATGGACTCGGGGGCACAGCTCTTGGCCCCCCCCCACCTGCCATATCTGCATCCCAGGGGCCCAGGTACTGGACAGGTAAGACGTCCGCACAACACGACCCCCAACCTCCCACCTGCTATATGTCACTGCTTCCTTTTCTCAGAACTTCACATTCCCCTTGATCCCAAATAACTCCATCATCATTTTCACATTTTCAGCTGAAATGTTTCACTCTGGAGAAATCTAAGTAAGTGTGAGGCCGGGGATCAGCAGGAACTGGGCAGGCACCCCATGTGCTCCGTGTGTCCTGTTTGTGCCACGGGAACGTCCCTCATTCATGGCACAGTGGGATGCTCTCCTGTCTTCTTCTTCTTAGAAAAACCATCCTCTGGTCATCAGGGGACAGTGTCTGGTGAAGAAACCAGGGGCTCCTCTCGTCTGATGGGCAGCCAGCCCAGGACAGTAGGTCGGTCCCCTCTTCCCAGAACCTGACCCACTGTCGGGCAAGGAGAAAGAAAGTCATTTTAATGTGCCCCACACTAAGGCTTCCACCCTCCCCCCAGTGTAGAACAGCCTCTGTACCAGGTGGGTCTCTACGATTGGACCCCTGTGCCCCCAAACAAAAGAGCAATGGGAAGTCACTGGGCTGATAATGTCTGCATCTAAGTTTTCTCCTTCAAAACACTGCACATCTCCCAGGACAGTCTGTAGGCGACACTGTGACAGAGAAGCCGACACAAGTGACCTGGACACCGCGTGCAAAGAGGAAGGTCATGGTCACTGTTAAGTGGTGAAAGTTCATGGAAGGAGCAAGCCCCATCCCCCCCACCCCCACCCCCACCCCCGCCAACTCCTGGGCTCAGGGCCTCCCAAAGCATTTGTTTGCTTTAACCAGAAAAGTTATAATCTTCTAATGCAACTTGAAATCACTTTGTATAATGTTCTAATATGGTTTTCCTCACATAGAACAGCGCTTAAACCCCACGCGACCCTTGTAACAGCCAAGGATACGCCCCACAAGCCCATTATCAAAGGACAGCCATCCTCCCAGAGAACCTCATTTGGGTTTGGCGGTGCCTTTGATGTGAATGAAATGCAAACCCGAGGGCCCAGCTGCTGGGTGTTGCACAGACACCCCGGGGTCACCGGCTCCATGTAATCTCCTGCTGGAGTCTCGAGGATGTGAGTCAGCCCTTCTCTCTGATGTCACTTCCACGGCAGTCAGCAGCAGCTAGAATGCAGATAAAGTTCTATAAGCACAAACCTGGCAACAAGACACACTTTCAATTTTGCACGAAAAGACTCAGCTGTTAGACACAGCTGAAACCTCAAGATCAAAATTAAGCAACAACCTGTAGAATGCGAAGGAGCTGCTATAGTGGTGCATGTGGTAAAGAATCTGCCTGTCAGGCAGGAGACCCAGGTTCTATTGCTGGGTTGGGAAGATCCCCTGGAAAAGCGAATGGCTACCCGCCCCAGTATTCTTGCCTGGAGAATCCCAAGGACAGAGGAGCCTGGCAGGCTATAGTCCATGGGGTCACAAAGAGTCGAACACAACTCAAGCAACTCAGCACGTAGGATGCAAAAGAGATAGGAACAATTGAACAAGATGTGGGGAAAGAGGAGGAACAGGGTGCATTTAGATGGAGTGAGTCCACCTTGCTTAGGGAGTCACACGGCACTCTGTTTCTAAGTGTGTGTTGAAAAGTACCCTACAAATGTACTTGAGACATGATCACTTTGTAGCTTTAAAATGTCTCTCTGAAACGGAACTTGCTAAAAACATTCTGGACTAGCATTTGAAATTTAACTTCAGCCTTAACTACAGTAAATCTTATTGCAAAAAAATAATAATAATGACACTAGATCAATGGGTTTTTTGGTTACTTAAATAGACTCCAAGTTTTAAATTGTTCACCAAATGTGATACGAATTACCTTATCACCAAACATGATAAGGTAAAGTGTAACAGGTTTATGAAATGCTTTCTAATCATACAACAAATGATTAGGTTCCAAATGTTCTTTCTTTTTCAGTAGTTTGTCTGTCTACATGTCAGCCTGATTAGGTAGGACAGCTCCCCACACGCTGATTCTTGTTTAATAGAAGTGGTTGGTGGGTCTGTGCTGGAGATGGATCACAGCAGTCCTGCCCATTCTGTGGGTGTGGAGGGAGCTTTGTGCCTGTGTGTAAACATGAGAAGTTTCTGTGGGGAAGGGCATGTGCCGGTCTCCAGAGGTGCCCTGAATGAAGGAAGACTGAGAGCCCCTCGACCCTTGCAATGCCAGCACCTCAGTGCATCCTGGTTTGTTCTGTCTATGTGCGTATTTATCCGTCAGCTAGTGTTTGTTGAGTGCCTGTGTGGGATCCAGTGATGCGCCCCCATCCTCAGAGCTCTTGGGCTAATTTGGAAACAGGGGTGGCAAGAGAGGCCAGAGAAGAAGTTCAGCCACCAAGCCAGCAAGTGTGACTTTCTGTCACAGCCCAGGTGTCAGGAGGAGGTGGGGCCCATACCCAATCTGCTCCGATCTGTCACAGTTACTGTCCCGAGCTGCCTGCAAGCCACCATCTTCAGGCTGGGCCTGGGCCCCAGACACAGTTCCAGGGTGCTTTCTGTCCTTGACTTTCTTAGTGATGAGATGGGCCATTCCTGCCCTAGACCTGGAGTCAGCCAAACCCCCAGGAAGCTCTGGTCTCCTGTCAGAAAACAGTGTTTACAGATCACAGACAGGATGCCAGGGATTCAAAATTCAGTATTTTTAAAGTGATAAAAAGAGACTCCAGTTTTACATGGGATGTTTAGTTTCCATAAGCACACAGTTTGATAAAGGTAGTGTTCCTCGGGACAGCTAAGGTGACGGGCAGAAGATGGTCAGCTCTGCACCACACCCGAGCCCAGCAGCCTCACCCAGCCACCCGTGCCTTCTCTCCAGTCCAGGCAGAGCGAGCATGTGCTCCTCCAGACGAAGTGGGGAGACACTCCTGGTGCTCCCTGCACAATGCACCACAACTCACTGAACTGAACAGGATCGCAAGGTGCCCCGGTGATCGTGCGGAGCAACAAGACAGTCCTCACAAACGGAGACGCTTCCTGGAAAATCATCAGTTCATAAATACACAGAGCTGTGGGCTTCCCTGGTGGCTCCATGGTACAGAATCTGCCTGCCAGTGGGGGAGACACAGGTTCTACTCCTGGTCCAGGAAGATCCCACATGCTGCTGGGCAACTAAGCCCATGGACCACAACTCCTGACCCTGTGCTCGAGAGCCCAGGAACCACAATTACTGAAGCCCATACACCCTAGAGCCCATGCTCCACAACAAGAGAAGCCACCGCAATGAGAAGCCCACAGCTAGACGGCAGCCCCCCACTCGCTGCAACTAGAGAAAAGCATCCGCAGCATCAAAGACCCAGCCAAATAAGTAAATAAAAATTATATCTATAAAACCACAGAACCATTTCAAGCACCATATATTTTGATGCAACAGCTTCACATATAAGAATCCATTCTGGGTAAGTAAAAAAAAAAGCTGTGAGTGTGTTTATTTCAGCAAAAAAACATCAGAAGCAGAGAGGGGTTTGGAGAAGGAAGAACAAAAGAGGCCCATGCAATGTGGTGGACTGCATGTGGCCCCCGGACTCCGTCACCGTGGCCAGCAGCATCCAGGGCTTGATCTGAGCCTCTCGTGCCATCCACACTGCATCTTCACAACCAGCGAGGACAAGGACCCACGTCACAAGGACAGTGGGACACGAAGCAGCTGGGGGAGGCGTGGGGTCACAAAGCAGAGTCCTGACCTGCCGGCTTCTTACCCCCTACCGTGGATGGGATCGGTGACTCGGGTGCTGTGCCAGGATGTGGTAGAGAAAGCATGTCTCCTATTCTGTGACTAGACACACACACACTTGTTCACACTTGGGCACGGCATTCATGAAATACTCTTGTATGCATGACCACAGTCAAAACTCCCCAGTGTAAATAATGTGCATTTTTCTCAAAATCATTAATGGAATTTGCACTTATTTTTGATGCTTCTTTCCTTAATCTTTCAGTAGTATATGTTACTTTCACAGTCAAAAGAACAGCCATCACCAAAAACTGCTACACAAAGGAAGAGAAGTTGATCCGTGATTAAATTTTGGTTTCTGGACCCAAGTCTGTCTGCTTATTAAAGATTTTTAACTCTTAAGCAGAATGTAAATATTAGCAATTTTATTACTCACTTTATGCTTTGATTTTAGGGGGTCTGCTTGGCCATAGATGCTGTGAAAAGCTTCCTGACTCTCTCTGCTCTCTGGAGGAACCTGTTTCCTGCCTTTGGATATGTTTTAGAAGTAGGTACGGAAACCATACATTATTTCAAAACAATGAATTTATTGTTGGGATCCCTGTATACTTATTTCTTTCTGAGCAAACTTGGTTTATAAAACCAGTTGTTACAGGACTGCCTTGTGGCGGCCCTTCTAAAGTTCCCAATCATTTTTCCCTTTTAGTAATTTGGCACCAAATCTCAGCTGTTTGGAAGTTGTCTTGTTCCCTCAAGCACATTTTGGAATGTGCAAACAGTCCAGATAATAAAATTGTGCCGATAACTTGAGTCACTAAAAAGTAGAGCCCTTCATGACTGTCCCAGGTGTCAGCTCCATCATATGCCTTTCTACGAAGCCTCCACACCTGAGCTTGGCTGAGCCACCGGCCCACTCCAAGGCTGGTCTGGACCCAACCTTCTCCCCAGCAGCGAGTGCGTCCGCAAGGTCTCCGTGACACTCAGCTCTCCTGTATCCGTGGCCGAATCCAGTGTTCAGGGCACTACCCTAGTATGGGCCGCAGTTGTGTCCCTATCAGGGTCTGACCCGCCTAGAGGTCAGCAGGCAACAGCAGGACTTGGAGAACTGATGGCAGGAGGAAAGGACCCCAGAGAGCATGGGCCCACTCCCCTCAATGCCTCGGTTCCTCTGCTCCAGGCAGCCCACTGCAGCCAGTGTAGACACCTGGTCCTTCATCATCCTGTGCCCCCGTCCCCCTCAAGATGATCAGCGTAAACTTTTTCTGACCCAGTTTCCAGAACTGTTTGAAAGGTGGGGAGTGGGCACACACACGTGCACACACACATGCACACGCATGTACACACTTGTACACAGACCCCACATCTCCTCCCACTGCAAGCCCTGAATCGCAGGGCTTGGACTCCATCCGGCTCCTTTCCTTTGACAAAGCTCAGACTGTTGAGAGAGGGGAAATTTGAGTCAAAACAAATCAAACGGTTGTGCTGCAGGTCGTGAGGCTGTGTGATTAAGTCGGCAGCAAACAGCATGCGGGGACCGGCCGTCAGAGGGCACGGAGCAAACCTGCTTGTCTTTGAAAGTTTCCCTTAGAAAGAAATATTTGGGTTCCAGTATCGACCGGGAAGCGGCCACCTGCTGACCTTGACTCAGGAAGCAGATAGCGCCCCACCACCTGCAGCCCCAGGCCTCCCACTCTGACCAGCCCGCCCCCAGTCTCCCGGCTCCATCCGTCCACACAAATGGCAGACTCCCCCACACCCTCTCCCCTGAGGACACAGAGCAGCTCTCCTCCCTGCCTTAGCAGCCTACATGGCATCCTCGACTCTGCGTAAGAGCACAGCAGCACAGCAACCCCTGCTTCCCGGGGTCGTTCTTGGCCTCCCCGCCCCCCCGCCCCCCACCACCGCCGCTCATGCAAATGTGAGGAGTAACTCAAACGCAGGGGAACAGCTCTAGGCTCCTCTTGGCTCCAAGGTTGTGCCATTGTTTCTGGGAAGCACCTCCCAGCTTGAACAATTGTCAGCGTAAGACAGGATTACCCTGTAAGCATCCTTCTTGCGTGACTTTAAACTTTTCATGAATCCTGAAGGCTGAAAGAGCCGTGGAACTGCACTCCTTGCCCACAGTCTTACCGTGACCAGCCTGCCATGAAGTGGGCAGTGGGCCCCACAGCTTCTCTTCCTGGCATTTCTGAAGAATTTTGGGTCTGCTTTGACCCCCTGAAACCATCAAGAAAGAGAGGAAGCTGAAAACAGAGGGACATGAGCTTAGAGTCAACATGATACCAGCATCCCGTCGGGACAGGAGGGGACGTGCTGTGCTGCTTCCTCAGGACCACGGCTCATAGGTCCCTCTGTCCCCAACCCCATGCAGAGAGCCCACCACCTCCCCCAAGAAAGCGCCTCCTGACAGCCGCGCTGTGGTAGAGGGTCCCGCAAACATGACATCACCTTCTAAATATAACAGCAGATGCGAGAGCCACATGCCTACAACATCAGAAAAGCAATTCAAATGCAAAACCAAAGGCTTGCCTTCCAAGTCTTTGTGCGGATTCTCTGTAAATGTGCAACACATGTCGGCTGTTTACAGAGGAGAGGTCCCTGCTCTCAGGATCACACATGTGGCGGACACGCCAGCCTCATGAGGGAAAGTTGGGGAGCACTCACCCAGCGGGGCCCGGGTTCCCACACTGCCCAGTGGGTCAGAGCAGGAGAGGTGGGAAACCGACTAAGCCCGAGGTCCAGGGCCCACGGCCCCAGCTGGCCAGGGGGCACCTGCGCCCAGTGATCACCTTCCCAGAGCCAGAGGACAGTGCAGAGGTCAGGACAGATGTGCAAACTCGCTGGCTCTGCGACTTTCCCGTGGTCCTGTGTAGTCGCCTCATGTATATACACCTTCATGTGCACACACATGCCTACACATACATACACAGGCCCGTGCACACACACACACCATGGCCCAGGTGTGGTCCTGAGGATGACAGGCTGTCATCAAAGCTCTTGGGGTTTGTGTGGGAATTCATGGTGGGGCAGGGGGCAGGGGGTTGGGGAAGAGACACCTGGGATGACTGGCACCTGCCCACCTTGCTCTTCCCACCTCCCCGAGGAAGAGGTGCCAGCTTGTCCCTCCCCCACCCTTTCCTACCTGCCCCAAGATCCCCCACACTCCACCCCGGCTGCCTCATACCCCAACCATGCCATGGTTTCCTCCCTTTCTTGGGCCCATCGCTCACTTGGTCTGGGCTCACTTCTTCTAGGACTGCTGATCACCTTCCCCTCCTATCCACCTCTGTCAGGATAAGCAGTGGGCCAGTCACTGTTTCAAGAGCTGGAGGCTCAGAGCTGCCCTCCCCAAGCTTGGGGCCCAGACAGAGGGCACCGGCCTGACGGGCAGAGGCTGTCATCACTGCCTGTGGGTCTGGGCATGGGTAGGGGCTGGAAGAACTGCTGAATCACCAGCCCAGAAGGTGTCTGCAGCTCTGTGTCCTGGGCTCCTAACCCATGTTTCTCATTGAATCCTGCTTTTCATCTGTAAAATAAGATTAAAACTACCTACATTATAGAGCCCCCATAAGAATTAAGTGAACAACATGTGGAAGTGTTCTATAAGGTGAAAATTGTATTTTGCAAACATTATGATCATGACCAGGAGTGAAGTGAGGATGCAGAAGCAATCTGTTGGAAAAAAAACGAAGAAAAGAAAACCCAGGAGGAATCCAGTATTACAGTGTAGCAGCAGCCTGCTCTCTGTGGGGTTCCTCTGGGCAACCCTCAGCCCCCAGCCACATCCACCCTCTGATCACTCACTGAAATCAAGGCTTGTTCCTCGGATTTCTCACACTGAAGGTCGCTCACCTGAGTCAGGTAGAAGAGCTCTCGTCCATTCTCCCCCAAGCTGCTTTCTGTCTCAGAAACCACGGGCCCAGATGTCAGGAGCATACCCTTACTCTCTACTGACCCATCTGAAGAATCTCAGAACTCTGTAATTTTAATCTCGCTTTAGTTCTAGACTTTTATTATGAAGTTTGAATGAATTCAGAGCTTGAGCAAATATATTTTCTGTCCCAGCAGTTGCATTTAAAAAAAAAAAAAGCTGAAAACAGAATCCGATAAGGTGAATTAACTCTAGCATGAAGTGTATAGTAAGGCAGGGGCTTCCCAGGTGGTGCTATAAGAACCCACCTGCCAGTTCAGGAGACACAAGAGACACGGGTCAGTCCCTGGGTCGGGAAGATCCCCTGGAGGAGGGCATGGCGACCCACTCCAGTATTCTTGTCTGGAGAATGCCATGGACAGAGGAGCCTGGTGGGTAGTAAGGTAACTTGTGTCCTACACAGAAATACACATGACTGCGCCACCCCAGGGGGCTCCTGCCCAGCTACTCTGTGCTCTCTGCACACATTCCCAAAGGGGAGGAAAACGCACTCCCATCTGGAAAGTGAGAGATGCTCTAGAAAATGCAACACTGCAGACCTGGGGGAAGTGACCAATGCTGCCTTCTGCTCATTCTGAAAGCAGCATCTATCCTTTCCCCTTCTACCCACCCCCCACCTTCTTTCTGCCTATCAGGAAATGTTCCTAAAGCCTCATGTGTATAGCAGACTGGCCCTGCAGCTGGGAGCTGCGTCCAGCATGCCTGCCAGGGGCCCATCTCAGGGACGGGGGATGAGGAGATCGCAGGACGCCCCTGCCACGTTATTCAAGTCCAGGCCCAGGGCTACATGATGCTGCCATGGCCCCTCAGGGCTGGCGCTCTGGGCCTCTGGGATTAACAACAGAGCCTGCAGTGCTGAACATTATGCCCCATGCCTGGTGGATGGTGAGGGATCCCAGAGCCCAGAGAAACCGAGCTGACATTTCCCAGGGAGATAAGCAGAGGACAGGCTCCGCAGAGCCTTCAGGGAGCAACGCCAGGCACACACTCCAGAAGGTCCCCAGCCACTCCAAAGATAAAGACATGAAACCCTTGAAGATCTGAATTCCTGCCTAACTTTATCAAGACGGCGGACTTAAGACAAAGAGGCTGTTCAGCAACTCTGGGAAGGAGACTGCGGTTTCTCAAACTGAGTGGCTCCCAGGGTTTCTTTCAGGAAGGGGTCGGAGCATCCCCACTCCGTCTCTCTGCAGCCAGCACGGCTGTGCTCTTCCACATACAGGCCTGTGGACCTCCCCCCCGACCCATGGAAGCGCTGTGAGGCAGTACTGGGTTACCCCTTGTTTACAGATGGGGAAACTGAGTTTCAGAGGTGAGGAGCCTACCCGAGTTTGCAAGCCTGAGGCTTGACTGCTCTGCTGTCTGCCTGCTGCCGTGTCTCTGTGTTTAAAGCACACAGAAACCCACTCAGGCCAGAAGAAACAGCCAGGACCATGCTGCGCAGGCCCCAGGCTGACCCTCAGAGTCTGCGGTGCCACCTCGGGCCACACACGGGCCCTGTGCCTGCCCCTGAACTGAGCATCATGATGGGAGGGGGGGTGGCCTGTGGCGCTAGGAAGGTCTGAGGTCCGGGTCCCTCCAAGAAGAGGAGGCGGGGGAAGGTGGCCTCCCCACCTGAAAGCTCAGCACGTCTGAAGGTCAGGCAGGGAGGTCAGGTTTGGGAGAAGCACAGACTCACCCCCAAGACCAGAGCACAGGAGGCCAACCTTGAGCAGACCTCGCAGGCCGAGGCTTTCAGCTGGAAGACACCAGCTTGTATTTTTAAATATTTTTTTTATTTTTATTTTTATTTTGTATTTTTAAATATTTTTAAGTATTTTTAAATATTTAAATATTTGCACCTTTACCTTATCAAGAATTCCAAATTTTATTACATGACTATTACCTAATGGCAACCAAGCTTTACATAAAAATGGAATTAACATTATCTGAGGGAATAATCCGCCCTCACAATCAACTGGAGCTCTAAGTAGAATGATGTCAAAGTCGGGAAGCGCCCATGTACAGTGTGGACTCTGGACAAACGCAAGCGCCTGGCTTACTTGTTGAATAAACAATCTGTACCTTAGTCTCTTCACTGGCTCATCAATTCATACAGATTTCTCATGAGTCAGTGCGAACTTACTTACACGTTAGAGATAATATGATTGCAGAGGCCTGTTACATCAGTGTTTAACTTTTACAACCCTCCAAGTGATATCGGTCTGCCCGCTTCCCACATAAGACGGCTTTGCTCTGCGGCTCAGTGCAGCATCACGTATCTCCTGCCTGTCAGGGACATACAGCAGGCATTAGGGATAAACCTAAGCAAAATAACATCCATTCTTGTTCTCACAGGAAGAAAGATACATTGTGTGCTGTGATGAAGGGAAGCTCACAGTCTCTAGAAACTCAAACAGGGGTTCTTAACTCAGTCTTGAAAGGGGAGCAATTTAGGCCCCAAAAAGGCAAAAAATAAAGGATGGGAGTGAGTTTCAAGCAGAGGAGACACAGAATGGGAGTGTGGGCAGAGAAGGCAGCTGACATTTCTGGCCTGATGGAGGCAGCTCCATCTAGCAGATTCTCACATGAGTCACAATATAAGCCATGGTGTGACCTAAGCTTTCCATTAGCCAGACTAAGAGACTAAGAGGAAAATAGGTGAAATCAGTTTAAAATGTTTTTACCCCATTTATCTAAAATATTACCAACTCTACACATAACTGATACAAAATTTACTTTGTTGTTCAGTAGCTCAGTCGTGTCTGACTCTTTGTAACCCCATGGACTGCAGCACACCAGGCTTCCCTGTCCTTCACCATCTCCCATAGTTTGCTCAAATTCATGTCCATTGACTCAGTGATGACATCCAACCATCTCTCATCTTTCATTACCCCCTTTCCCTTCTGCCTTCAGTCTTTCTCTGCTTCAGGGTCTTTTCCAACGCTCTTCGTGTGAGATGGCCAAAGTATTGGAGCTTCAGCTTCAGCATCAATCTTCCTAATGAGTATTCAGGGTTGGTTTCCTTTATGATTGACTGGTTTGATCTCCTTGCTGTCCAAGGGACAGGGACAAAATTACTAATGAGGCCTTTTACCATCTTTACACCCAAAGAGCAACTCTGCTTGGATTGTCCAGTGTCTGCCCTGGATGAAGAGCCCAGGGTCACAGGCTCAGGGCCGGGGAAGGGGAGGATCAGATAGGCTGGAGAAGTGAACAGTCCCATGAACGAGTCACTGGAAGTGGGGGAAACACAGGCGGAGAGAGGGGCTTGCAGGGTCAGTGCAATCTGAAGGAAGCTGACACTGGGCCCAGGAGAAGGAGGCAGAGCTAGAAAAGCCAGACCCTGAGGCTGAAGGGTGGGTGGAGTCTGGTGGGTCTGTGTGGGGAGCTCAGCCAGGGAGCCCAGCCGCAGACAGACAGTAGGAACCCAGTCGTTGGTGCAGAGCCGGAGACTGCAGCAGGCTGGCAAGAGCTCCTGCTGTGCTCAGCGCAGTGCAGCTGGTCACACACAAGACGCCCGTGTGTCACACAGACAAGTTCATGTCCCTGTGTCACCGTATAGCCCTCTCCCTGCTCTGAGGGTGGAAGGGGTAGAAGCAGAGCCACCAGTTTCAAACTCGGGGCCACACTGGGGAACAAGCTCCTGGGGCAAATCCCAGCTCACAAAGAAGAGGGGCAGGGGGATTTTCCTGGGCTCCCTGGACCCCACCATCTGCTAAGGGGACGGAGCAGGCAGACACCACCTGCTCCCCACCCAGCCCCCCTGCTGGCAGTTTGGACCCTGCGGCTCACACCAGCCACGCGCCGTGCGAAGGAACCACCACCATGGCTGTGGGCCTTCCCTGAGAAGTGGCATCTGGTCCTGGGAGCCCCGAGCTGGTTCCTCAGAAGCCTTGGGCTCTGGCCGGCTGTCCCTGGGGAGATGCCAACTGTGCTGCCCTTCCTGCTGGTCATTTGGTGAGTAGGTGGGCGTGGGCCTCCAGCAGGTGTTCACCGTTCCTTCTAGAAAGGCCAGGTGCTGTCCAGCACTGGATTTGTTGTGGATACCACCTGTCTGCTCACATGCGAAGATCCTCTTGAAGGGAACAGAGAGTAACAGAGGGGATGGGCGAGAACCTGCCTGACCTGCCAGGCAGAGCGTGGACAGGAGCCCCGAGGCTCCAAGTGGTGCCCTCAGGAGGCAGCTTCCGGGCTGTGTAGAGCCATGTAGAGCTGTGCAGATGCGTCCTGAGCAGAGCGGGGTACTGGGGCCAAGGAGGAGACAGCTGATGTTTGGGAAAAGGAAGTGGTCTTATGCTTGGGAGGGAGGTCGGGGCTGCCCACAGCTTGGAAAGCCCAGACAGAGGGGACCAGGATGCTGAGAGTTGTCAGGAAACGTGAGCCAGCTGCGGGTCTGTGATTCAGGAAGGCTTTTGGAGGGGCTCTCTGCAGGGTGTAGACACAAGGCTGTGGCCAACTGGATGGAAGCAGGGAGACTTGGTGGGGTGGGGCGGGGGGGTGAGCATAGGCCATGTGGGGTGAACCAAAGGACAGCAGTGGGAAGGGAGGTGAGGACCCCTAGGGAGGCCACAGAGAGAGGAAACGGGCAGGAAGAGCAGCTGGGCATGCAGGCAGGGGTGGACGGAAGTGCTCCTGGGGCCCCCATTGTCTCACTCAGTGGACAGAGTGGGCAGTGGTCTCATTTCCTGAAATGGGATTTCTGCAGGGGAGGAGAGGGCACCACCACTGAGGTCGTAGCCATGCTGTCTCTGAAATTCCCGGCGGGTGTCCTGGAGGGCAGGTGGCTGTGAAGCTGGGCCTCTGAGGACAGACCCACGACAAACTGGGGCTTCTGAGTGACATGGACCAGGTCTGGACAGGACCCCCCACGTGGGGGCAAGTGAGCCAGGCTGGGGAAGCAGGGTGAGCAGGTGGCAGGATGAGCTGAGGTTGAGATGCTGACTCCAGGCTCTGGGGAGCCGGCCCCACACCTGGATGGGGGAGATCAATGGCAGGTGGGTGGACCCCTGAGAACCAGGTCAGCCCATCAGAATCTCGCATCTTCCCATACCCTAGACAAGCCCTAAAATTGCTAACTGGTGGTATCTGTTTTCAGTGATCAGCAGACATCTCTTGCTGTTAACTGGATTGTCTTCTCAGCCAGGAGCTCCTATATGTCCTGGTTCCTCTCTGACCTTCTCAGGATGGTCCCTTGAGCTACTGAGAGGCCACCTCTGGACTACAGTCCTCTGTACGGTCCCCAGATGAAACACAAATCACACATTTAGGTTGTGCATTCTCCTCTGTCCACACCCGGGAAGCAAACGCTTGTCCACAGTGGTCTGGACCTCTCTCCTCCACTGAAGGGGGCAGGTGATAACTGGATGTTCCTGTGAAAGTCTCTGAAGCTGGGGGGTGTGACAGGGCAGCAGACCTACCAGGTCTACCAGGTGGCCAGACACCAGCCCCAGCAGGTGAGAACAGGCAGCAGGCGGACTCCAGTTTCCCACGCCTACGAGTAGGGCTACAGACAAGGACTCCCCAGGCCAGAAGAGGAGCCTGGTGTGGTTTCAGTCTCCCAGGGGAATGGTGACAACTGTGTGAGGACAGATTGGGTTGGGGCAGCAAGAGCAGCGAAGTCTCACATTGCTCGTTCCCTCACTGTGAAAACCTCATCTTCTGTTTTCTTCTAAAGGGCATTATCCCAAAGGTTAGATTGATTCAGCTAAACTGTCTCCTAAAAGTTTGATTATTGAAAAAGTCTGGTGACCACTGTCCTCTCCCCCTGAGCCCTTCCCCTCCCCCAGCCCTGAGGTTACTCTTCAATATAGAAACACCCTCCTCAGTGCTTCTGGATGTCCTCCCCCTCCAGCTCATCCAAGCCCACGGCCAGGCTCATTCCTGTTCTCAGCAGAGGGGACGGGTGCCTCTGCCAGACTTCCTGCAGCTGCCTTCTCTCAGAGCCTGTGCTCTAGTTTCCCAACTTGAAAGGTGTCCCAGAAAGGCTTGCCTCATCCCATTACCCGGGGGAGCCTAGCATCCCCAGGGACAACAGACAACAGCTGGTCCAGGCGCAGGCATCCAAGCTTCTGAGGCCACGACCAGCGACCGCGAGGATCGACCCAGGGAAGGCTGAGCGGCTTTCCCCAGCCACCAAGCCGGGCTGGGCGGACGGCAGAGCTGCGGCTGGGACCCGGGGTCCTGGTCCTGTCCGGAACATGGGCCATCCTGTGCCAGCTCCCGTGGCGTCCTAATCGTTTCCATCTTGGTAACGGCTGCCATATCACACAGCTATGGCTTCACAGGAGACTATTCCAGATGAGAAGCAGAGCTGCGAGCGAAGAATGCTTGTTACAGCAGAGCTACTTTTGGCCATGGAAAGAGGAGTGTGAGAAACTGATCTGGCCAAGAGCTTCCTTCTTCATGTTCTCAGAATTAGAGCCACGTCCAGCCCCTGTGCTGACAACACCCAGGACAGTCGGGATAAACGAGCCTCCCAGAAACCTTGTGAACAGCAGCCTGGGGGGTCAGTGGCCACCTGTCCTCTGGGACAGGGTCCTAAATTCCCCAGTCCACAAGCCTTCCTCCACACAGGAGGGACCCACTCTCTTACGATTTGGAAATAAATAATGTTTATTCTCCTGAGGCTACATCTCGGGGTGCAAAGTGACTGATTTCTAGAGATAAACACTGACAAACCATGTCCTCAACCTGAGCAGAAATCAGGGCTGAATGTCCAGCCTGTAGGGCTGGAGGCAGGGACATGGGTGAGTGGCATGAACAGGCTGCGTGGGCATACTCTGCAGCCCCCAAACCCCTCGGACCACAAGATGAAGGGGGGGGGCGGGTCCTGGCAGCATGTCTCCGGGCCTGGGGGCAGGAGGGTCCCTCACGAGCACTGGTGTGTGGCTGCCCATGGCCACATGGGTCAGGCAGCCAAAAACCACACCCCAGCTTTCAGAACCCTCCTCGCCTCTTCTCACTGCAGCAGAGCAAGAGGGAAGAAAGAATTGTGGCTAAGACCATTTCCGAGCAGAGCGGTCACTGCAGGGGGCAGGGACTCCCCACCAGAGGAGGACACGGTGGGCAACCAGGTGGCCACGGAGATGCTGCGGGCCGTCGGGGAGGGGGGTCGCACAGGAAGCACCTCCTGTGAGTGAGAAGTAAAGTGTGCGGTCAGCACGGGGGTGGGCAGCTAGAGGAAGCAACCCTGAACCGTGTCCTGAAACACAATGTGTCCGTGCTGACCAACCGAGAGCTGCAGGAAAAGTGTTTTGACTTGTATATCCTTTCCACAGACAAAGAGCTCTGTGTATCAGTATCTATTTAATCGGCTGTGCTTTCAGGACAGCTGCTGAGAGATGACCCCGGTCCTAAATCGGGACGGAGCTGATGCTAACACGGGATAAACACAAACCACCTGGCAGCATCTCCACAGAGAACCCCACCATCGGATTCAAGAGGCAAGTCTCAGCTGGCATCACACAGACCCCTCAGACGACCAACAGCTCGGGAGGCTGTCCTGGCCTCTCCTCAAGCCGCCTGGGTCCACTCACCTTCACCTGCCCCAGTTCCAAGACCTTCAGAAACTGACTCCACCACACCTATGAAATGAGAATGGTGCTAACACTCACCTGGTGGTCTGAGAAGCAAGGAGGACCATCTTGTTTGCACAATATCATCAAGAAAGAGAAGGATGCTTTGTTTCAGGTATGACTATGAAATAATCATAAAATACTACTACCTTTCTGTTACAAGCACAGCAGAATCCCAAGTCTACAACCCCAACCTTTGCAAAGTAACCAGTTAAAAGTTTGAAACTGATACATTTGAAAATACTGAGCTACAGGAAAGATATGAATGATCTTCTTAGGTGATAATTTGATTCTGTTACACTGAAGGTGTTCGGAAGACAGCGTCTGCTCAGGGCCGTCAGAAATAAGCTCTTCTTCGACCGGCAGCTGCCAACCAGGATGGAGCAAGAGGAGCAGCCACGGGCCCCTAGAGGGCTGTTGCCTGTATGGGCAGCTCTCCAGGTAAACCCTCACTTCCATGCTCCTCCCCACAGTGGCCTGGGGACCCCTCGGGCCATTTACTCAGGAATTTGAAAGGATTTCTGTTTTTATTCTAGAAAAATTATGTTCACACAACAATGTATATGTGAATGCTTTTGGAAGCATTATTTGTAATAGCCAAACACAGGGGCCAACTCAGGTGTCCTTCAGCCATGAGTGGTTACAGGAAAGGTGTTCTTCCACAATGTGGAAGATGCTCAGACGGAAAGGATGCAGAAACCGGACAAAGAGGACAGGCCTCAAGGAATGACGCTCAGCAAGGACACCTCCCACACACATTGGACAACGCACGAAGATGGAAGAGGCTGTGCTCACCAGGGGTAGGGGTGGGGGTGACCCCAAAGGGAAGCACAGGGACCCTGGTGATGGGGATAAATAAACAGATAAACAGACTCTCACCATGGGCAAGTCTGCAGCTGCACAAACTCAGCTTTAGCTTCTGATGTGGAGGTGTCGGTCTGTAAGTTCATGGGGCGTTACCTAGGGAGACAGGGTGAATAGTCATGGGTGTCTCTGCATCGTATCTCACAGCTGCACTGATTCTTCATCTCACATAAAGAGTTTAAAAGCATATACACACTACTCTGTGTATGCAGATAACTAACAAGGACCTAGAGTACAGCACAGGGAATTCCACTCAATAATGATCTAAAGGGAAAAGAATCTTAAAAAGAGTAGACATATATATGTCTAACTGAATCCCTTTGCTGTACAGCAGAAACTAATAAATCATTGTAAATCAACTATACTACAATAAAATTTTTTTAAAAAAATATATTATTTGAGGGAAAATTTGTGACCCAGAACTCAGGTCCACAGCTTCCTACAGAGCTTCCTACGGAGCTGGCTGGCCCCTCTTTTTTGGAGAGAATTGCCTACTGACTTTAATCAGTAAAGAGCCTCGGAGCTCAGGTCAAAGACCCAGGCTGGCCCTGCCCCCCTGGTGCCGGTCACCCTGAGGCAGTGCTCTGAGGCCAGGCCCTCACTCATCCTGGGTGTGGCTCCCAGGCCTGAGAGGACACCTCTGTGACTGCAGTGTGAACAGACGGGCCCTCCTCCCTCCCTCCCTGCAGCCCCCGTTCCTGCTGTGCCTCCCAGGCTCTGTCGCCTATAGCCACTGAGGGTGGGGGGTCCACATGCCTCTCTGCAGGACCGAGGCCCCAGACAGGCTGAGAAGACTGCTGCAGACCCAAAGCCCGGACTCAAGCACAGAAGAAGGGCAAGTGGCCATGGGCCCTGCCTGACACGTGTGTGTGAACGCGTGTGGTCAGCTCTGTGTCCAGCACAGGACTCAGCCTGTCTCGGGTCCTGGCAGTAGTGATGATGGGCTTGCACCACGGTGATCACACTGACCCAGCTGGTAGAAGGGACAGGCTCTCCAGAGAAGGAATCCACGTCTCAGGTTCCCTTCTTGTGACTCTGCCCTGTGCTCTCACCGGGACCATATACGCAGACGGGTGGCCAGCAAGGTGGGGCCCAGGCCACTGACTGACAGGGCCGTGGGCAGCCCGAGGGCTGGCCAGGCCTCCTCCTCTCTCTGCAGACAGCAGTCAGGCCTCCTCCAGATCCCATGGGTAGACGGGCACCTCCTGGCCTTCCCTCATGCTCTGTGATGAAAAACAGGAGGAAAACAGCCGGATCTGAGCTGCCTCTGAACAGGATGCATGGGGGTGTCACCCAAGTGGAGTGGAAGGATGGAGCGGGGTCACGACCCTCCCTCGGGAGGTGGGTGTCATTCGGGGGTGGCCCTTCCTGCTGACGCTTGGCTTTCCAAGCCCTCTGCTGTCTGTGACCCACACAGTCATGTTAACACAGAGACACACGGGAGGAATTCAGGTGTAAAAACCAATGACTAGACACCAACACTCATGTCTGCAGTCACGAGGGTGTTTACTCTGCATGCAGTCACTTCCACCTCCCACCCTGCATCTTCCTGCCACCACCACCGCCCCCCCTGCCCACTGTGAGAAGTGGTCCCCAGAGGAGGCTGAAATACCCACAGGGGCTGGGGGGCTAAATAGGCCGGACTCTGTGCACAGAACCCTCCCAGGGGTCAGTGCTGGCTCAGGGGCCACAGCCCATGTGGGCCAGGCACTGGAAGGAAGCCAGCAGGGGGACAGAGGCACTCAAGGCGTTCCTAGAGCCCCTGCACCTCAGGCCTGATGGTTCCCCTGGGGATTCTATGGTAATAAGATGGAGACGCAGGACACCCCACGTCAGTCTCCCCTGCTCTCATCATCACCGGTGAGGACATAACCCCCTCCAACCTGGGAATCCCCGGACATTCACCACAGGACCAGAGATCAGGCCAGCAGTGTCCACGCACAACAAGCCCAAACAGGAAAGCAGGTGCCTGGGTGGGCCCTCTACGGGGTACAACCCTCTGGGCATGTGGTCACCACCAGGCATGTGGTCACCACCAGGCTTATCAGGTTGAGAGAGCAGGGGTCCGTCTCCGTGTCCAGGAGCATAAGGAATGGGGATGGGGGCCTCCTGGGAAAGAAACCCACTCCTACTCATAGACGCGGAGTCGGGCCCCAGAGAGGCTGTGTGACCACTAGCAGAATGCCTGACTCCCCTGAGCGGGCCCGTGGTGGAAAGCAGTCCCATAATAAAGAGCAGACGCCAGCACTCCCCTCCATCTGCAGGAGGGACCCAGACATCGGCATTCCTGCCCTCTGTTTCCTCTGCTTCCACTGAGATGTTTTGGGAACCTCTCCGCTGGCCACAAGTTTATATAACCTCTCATCTGCCAATTCTCGGAGAGAAAAACGCTTGAGGTTTTACAGAGCAGTTACGTTCACATAAAAACAACATCAAATCCTGCACTGTAATATGCGAAATAAATCCAATTTTCATCACTAATGATAATAGAAGGAAACACCATTGGAAAGAAGGCTGTTTCGTGCCTGTAACTGTAAAGAGCCTGGTAACCATCAGAGAATCTCTTGATGTAAGTGAAAGAGGAGAGTGAAAGAGCTGGCTTAAAATTCAACATTCAAAAAACAAAGATCATGGCCTCTGGTCCCATCATGGCAAATAGATGGGGAAACAATGGAAACAGTGACAGACTTTATTTTCTTGGGCTCTAAAATCATTGCAGATGGTGACTGCAGCCATGAAGTTAAAAGACGCGCACTCCTTGAAAGAAAAGCTATGACCAACCTAGACAGCATATTAAAAAGCAGAGACATTACTTTGCGGACAAAGGTCCATCTAGTCAAAGCTGTTTTCCCAATAGCCATGTATGGATGTGACAGTTGGACAATAAAGAAAGCTGAGTGCTGGAAAATTGATGCTTTTGAACTGTAGTGTTGGAGAAGACTCTAGACAGTCCCTTGGACTGCAAGATCAAACCAGTCAATCCTAGAGGAGATAAATCCTGAATGTTCATTGGAAGGACTGATACTGAAGCTGTAGCTCCAATACTTTGGCCACCTGATGCAAAAAACTGACTCTGATAATGGGAAAGATTGGAGGCGGGAGGAGAAGGGGACAACAGAGGATGAGACGTTTGGATGGCATCACCAACTCGATTACCATGAGTTTGAGCAAGCTCTGGGAGTTGGTGATGGACAGAGAAGCCTGGTGTGCTGCAGTCCATGGGGTCTCAAAGAGTCGAACATAACTAAGTGATTGAACTGAACTGAACCATCAAAGAACCTCCAGGGAGGACCAAGTAAGATTCTCTTTCCAGTTGTCTTCCCATTAATTACGGTGTTGAACCCCAGTTTGACCCTGGACCTCATGCACTCCTGTTCCCTGGGCACCCAGTCCTAGCATGGCTCACGTGACTGCAGGGCCAGCGCCCACATATACAGGTGGACACAGGATGAGCACACGACTGATGCAGCTGAAGCTTGGGGTCAGCTGGTGAAAGACTGAGGCAGTGACAGCGGGAAGTCTCCTGATGGGGCAAAGACAGGAGCCCACGGGCTGCTGGTCACCCAACCCCAGTATCCAGGCTTCTTGAAGTGGGTGAGGGATCTGACCTGAAGTGGTGGGAAGAGTGCTTCAGGCAGAGGCAAATATTAACGCATACATGCCTGTGTGCACGCACATGCTCAGTCACGTCCAACTCTGTGATCCCACGGACTATAGCCCACCAGGTTCCTCTGTCCATGGGATTTTCCAGGCAAGAACACTGGAGTGGGTTGTAATTTCCTCCTCCAGGAGATCTTCCTGACCCCTGCATCTCTTGCATTGGTAGATGGATAATTTACCACTAGCATCACCTGGGAAGGCCCAAGAAATGTGAGCAGAAAGCATTGGCTGGGAATTGAACCCAGGTCTCCTGAGTAGGAGGCAAGATTTCTACCACTAAACCACCAATGCCACTCATTTCAAACAGACGGAGGGGCAAACGTAAACCCTCAGAGTGAGGAGAGCATTAGCGGAAACGCACAGTGACCGGGGGCCATGGTGGCTGGAGAGGCGGGCAGTCAGGAGGCACACAGCGGCCTCTGGACCCTATCTTCTCGAGAGCAACGGTATCCCATCGACATGTGGCTGAACTACAGCATGCAGAGTCCAGGAAACAAGGCAGGCAAGGGTCAGCGCCTCTCAAGGCCACCAGAGGTCAAGCAGCAAAGCAAGGGGCTCCAGCCACTCAACAGATGCCGGCAGAGTCACTGGACATGGTCAGGCAGCGTCCTGCTCACCCCATGCCCGTGCAGGCGCCCAGAAGCAGCCACCCTTGCTGTGGTTCTTGAGGAGGAGGGCACTTGGTGTTCCTCATGACAAGCAATTTTAAGGCGCCTTCGAATCGCTGGGTTTGGAGAAGATTCTGCACAAAGGAGGCCACGGTAGAGGGGGGTGATGGCCGCTGGCCAGGCTTCCAGGCTGGGTGACCAGCTCTCAGGCTGAGAAGCCACATTTATTTCTCTCAAGAGAAAGCAAAATGATTTACACAAATGTCACTGGTGTTCAAAACCCACCGTGACGGGGTGGAGGGAGCAGAAGGAAGCCCCGTGTTGGCTGAGGGCGGCCCACCTCCTCGGGTCTCTGGAAGAAGTTTCTCCCCCAGCACGTGCGGGCATCACAAAGGACTTACAGGGGGTCCTGGGTGAAGCACCTTAGATCTGATTTGGTGGGGATTTTACTGTTGCTTTTGTTTGGGGGGTTTTAATCAAGTTGAACAAATAGAAGCACTATCTTAGGATGAATTGTAACCAAGTTACTTTACACCTCGCTACAATCCCCAGGTCAGAAAATTGTAAAGATGGGAGATGATTTCCGAAGGACCAAACCAGTAAAATTTCCAATTTATGTCGTCTAACTTAAAGATGATGATTGTGCTGCATATTGCAGGGAGGCTCGGGGGGAGGGATAGGAGTGCTTGTGTTTTTTTAATCTAGGTAAAGTTTCAAAAACTAATGTAGATTAAGCGGGTCTGAGTGCAATTAAATTTATGAATACAGAGAAAAATATGAAGTTTTATTAACTGTGGAAGGAATGTGGGTCCTTAGCTGCCCAGCCAGTTCATGAAGACCAAGGAGATCAACTTACAGGGGTTAAATAAACACACTACTTTTTATTATAGCTCAAATGAATCCTCTTGCAGCAAAGCACCGAGTCTACAGTTGGCTTACGAGGTTTTCGTCTCCAGGGGCTCTGGATCTGCCCGGAGAGCAGGACCCACTCTGTTTGGGGCCTCAGGCTGGATTTTTCACATCCCTGGATGGTACTCATCCTATGTCCTAAATGGAAACCAGTACATAAGAAGCAGGGAGTATGAAAGGACACGTGTATGCAAAGAAGAAAAGCGCAGGGGGTGGATGGTGGGGCCTGGCTGGGCCTCAAAGTTCTGTGCTCAGAGAGTAGAGAGTGCCTGGATGGGAGCTGACACGTGACATGTGATCATGGCTGGAGCAACTGTCAGAAATCTTAGCAAATGCACTCAGGCTGATCCTGGAGACCAGGCAGAGTAGGACCAAGGCCGGGGGGGAGGGGGGGTGGGGAGGCCACCCTCCCAATAGCTCAGCTGACCCCCACCCCCAGGACCTCCCCGCCTCAAGGCTGTGTGGCCAACCAGGAGCTTGTTAATTGTGCCAATGATTGGTTTGCCAGCAGCTCTTACAGATTAATATTTCAGGAGTTAGAGACCCAGCTGAGCGTGAAAAGAGCATCCACTCCAGGTTGGGAATCACATTTCAATTCTGCGGAGAAAGAGAAAAAAGTGTTTCTTGAGTGAAGAGGACGAGACTCATTCACCTCCTGCGGCGGCAGACTCTGGCCTAAACTGGCTCCGGAGCTCAGAGCGGGGTACTCAGCTGTCTGCCAGGGCCCAGCGCCATGGGGTCCAACCCCACGGGGCCCAGCACCAGGCCGCCAGGGTTGCCCTGTTTAGAGAACTGCCCCCTGCACTTCAAGTATCTCTTAGTTTTTCTGCAGGAAAATGGCACATTGCTTAAACTTCCTGTGGTTAAAAAGTGCTTTTCAAGAATGTGTTTCCGAAACTAAAAAAAATGAGCTGAGACTGTGTGATGTTTTTCTTACAGGGACCAGAAAGGCCTGGATTCTCTGTGTCCACAGTGGGCTGGTTCCAAGCTCACAGTGAGGGCAGGCTGGGGGCCGGGGTCCGCGGGGCGGGGGACGGGGTAGGGGGTGCAAATAACCTACCCGGGGTCCCATCCAGACCTCCCTGGAGTCCAGGCCTCCCAAGGTCCCCCCAACCCTCATTTCTCCCACTCCCCGACCAGATCTCTGGCCCCCTCACCCACCCTGGCTCCCTCCCCTCTCCTGCGGTGCCCTTCCCCCACCCGGGCCTCCCTCCCAGACCCCAGCTCCTCACACCCGAGGACGGTTCCCGCACCCCCCGCGGGCTCCCCCGGGCACCCCTCCCCTGCAGGCTCCTCCTCCCTGGAGCGTTCTGGGGCCTGCCTATCATCTTCTCTAATTGTTTCCAGATTCGTGTGGGAGGTCAGGCCGCGAGCGCTGCTCCATGCCAAGTTTATAAACAGAGCAGTGTTTCCAGATGTCCGCTGGCTCCAGCCTGGCGAGCAGGTTGATTGGGACCAGAGCAGCAACAGGTGGAGCGCAGACAATGAATTCCTTGACACTTACTTACTCCCTCAACTCTCCTCCCCCCGGCTCTCAGCCCCATCTGCCACTGTCCCCACAGATCCCCAAACGCTCACATGAACGGCAGAGCCTGGAATGCAAGGAAAACAGTCATTTCCCTAATGAGGGCGGGGGTTGGAGGAGGGGGGCAGCGTCCCCATGGACATCAGAGCCTGGCTGGGCCCGCAGGAGGAGGGATTGGGCGGGGTGCCCAGCCCCTCCCTCGCCCAGGCCTCCCCAGCTCTGTCCCCAGCTGATGGCTGCCCAAGTGGGGCTGCTCCTCACAGCAAGTGTTCTGGGAAACGCCTGGGCTTCTCAGGAAAAGGACAGACAACAGGGTTCAGGCCCGCTGCATGCTCAGGGATCCAAAGGGACAGGGTAGGCTACAGTCTGGACCTGCAAACTGGATAAGGTGCACCCTGGGGACCCTGGGACCACAGCGCAGTGTCCTGTCCACGGGGAAGTGGCTGGGCCAGGGACTCAGCGAGGCAGCACGTCAGACGCCTCCACCCAGAGGGCCTAGCTCACAGGCCCTGTGGCGGCTCCCATGAGGGCTGGGCTCAAAGCTGAGGGTCCCCGGCCGTGGACCCAGAGGCCCTGAGGGCGGGAGACGAAGCCTGCGACCGGATGGAATCCAGGCTGGCTCAAGCAGGAACCCTCCCAGGTTTCAGTCCCAACCTATAGAAAGTGCTGTGAAAATACAGCACATAAATATCGAAAGCACGTCTGTGAGTGTCTCTGAGTTAAGACTAGGTTATCTTCTGCCAGTCTTTGAATCTGACTTTGTTCTTATAATATGTAACCCGACCCTGGGCTTTGAAGAGCCAGGATCTGGGACCAGGACTGAGCAGTTCATCTGAACTGACAGGACACCGGTGCGGGGGTCCGTCCACCCACCCAGGCCCAGCCCAGGCCCGACACCCTGAAGGCCCTGCAGCGCCACCACTAACATCCCGCGTCACAGCCGAGCACACAGACCTAGAGCAGGGCCTGCCGGACTCAGTCTCCAAAGGGAAGAGCACACACTCGTGTGTCTTTAATTACCTTCGCTCCATTTCCACAGGGCGGCTCTGACTGGTGCTTTATCCACAAAGCTCCAAGTACTACAGAAGGAATTCCTAAGGAAACAAATCATGCCTGAAATGAAAGAGCAAGAAAATGAGTTAGAGAGATAAACCCCTGAATGGGAGGGGGAGGGGAAGAGGAGGGGGAGGGGAGGGGAGGGGAGCGGAGGGAGAGGAATATCAGAAGGAACTGGATTTGTCACAGCTAAGAATCCTGCATGGCAACCCCCGCCCGCCAGGGAGCAGGGTCTACTCCAAACTCGAAGCGCCAGTGGCTGGAGAGGACCCCCAACACAGCCGGGTTCACCCCAACACCTTGTCCCTGGGGACCACCCCCATGACAGGGAGGACATCTTCACCTGTGCTCTGAGACCAGGCGTGGAGCTGTGTTCCCACCACCAAGCACAGAGACCCACAGCCATGGCACCCCCTGAGCCCATCAGAACAGGGCACACAGCAGTTCCTCTAACTGCAAGAACCTGGCTAAACCAACAGCAACTTCTACAGCTTAAAATCTCAACATCCTCTCTAGGTGGTTAGTGGAGACTGGAACTTGTCCTGTCTACACAATTATAATTATGCAGCAAAAAAAAAAGTGAGCTAGTGAGAACATTAGAAAGTGTCACGGCATTTCCTAATTTCACTGATGAATGAAAACCCCTAATGTATCAGATGCAGAGTGCCACACCATGTGGGCAAGCTGGCTCTCCACATGCCCACGTGACTGAGCCTCTCTTGAGGCCAAAGTGCAGAACCTACAGGAAAAGAAGCATCTTAGAGAACTTGAGTTTTCAAACTGGAAATGTATTACACCTTTTCAAACATAGATCAGGATATTTCAGCAAACACAATGTGTTTGTGATTTTTATAAACTGGTGGTTCTTAGGAGGAACAATGAGCCTACGTGTGCGGAGGGCCCTTAAAGCAGGGTGTTTACTAGGGGTGCAGTCCTGGGGAGCAAGCTTAAATGCTTCCTGAGACGAAACCCAGGCAGAACTGAGCCAGTTAACCAGCCAAGTGCCTCTTTATGTAACGTTTGAAACACTTCTAACCAGAATTAAGGGGATTTTTTCTTCCCCCCTTCAACTTGGCAAGCAACTGAAAAGACCAGTGTGGAGGAGGTGAGAAATGCCATTTCCAAGTCCTGAAGCCGAGTCAGCTGCCCGGGTGACTTAACCCCATCCTGACACAATGGGCTGTTTGTCAGCCCCCGGCTCAGACGCAGGGATGCAGTCCGTACTGTGAGGGGGGCTGACAACCACATCCTTCCTCCCCGTTTGGTCCTGAGCGCCTCCTCGCCACACACTCCTCTCTCTGCTCTGTCCAAAGCCCGAATGATGGAGTCACACCCGTTGCTGTGTCCTCCCAGACAGAAGTCCTGGCCGCACCTACCTGGCCATCCTCAGGTTTCCAGGTGCCATCCCTGCCCAGAGAGCCACTGGCCACCAACAGGGGACAGTGCTTTGGACAGCCGGTTGGCCTCTCTCTTGGGCTTTCTTCCCCTGTGCAGAGCACAGCCCAGAAAGTTCAGCCTGTGGTCCCCAGGGCAGGCGGGGGCCGGGGGGATGGGAAGAGGCCACAGCAGATCCCAGCACCCAGCATCATCAGACCTCCAACTCCACGCTTTTGTGGCTCAGTTGGTAAAGAATCTGCCTGTAATGCTGGAGACCTGAGTTCAATCCCCAGGTTGGGAAGATCCCCTGGAGAAGGGAAAGGCAACCCACTCCAGTATTCTGGCCTGGAGAATTCCATGGACTGTATGGTCCATGGGGTCGCAGAGTCAGACACGACTGAGCGACTTTCACTTTCACTGCCAAGGCTGCTCAGTCTCGCTGCGTCTGACCCCACATGTGTGCTGATGAACCAGCTCTGCTGAGAGAGCCCCTCTGATCCCACGCGTCTGCTGATGAACCAGACTCTGCTCAGCAGGGCATCTGGGGTGTGAGAGTCATGTTAAGTCCATTTAAATTTGCTGGGATGACCACACACTTGGCGGTTAGTGCAAAGGCCCTGTTGTTCAAGATTTCTAGCCAGGGATTTGGCCAGACACCAAATCTAATCTCCCGGGAGTGGGAGGAAAGCAGACAGGCCTCTGACCCTACCCCGAAGGGGTGACCCCTGGGCACAGCAGGCCTGGGGGCTCTGCGTCCTCCAACCCAGCTATGTAACTCAAGGTAGAAAGAATATGCTTCTGAGGACAAGGGGCTTCCCAGGAGGCTCAGTGGTAAAGAGCCCACCTGCCAATGCAGGAGGTACAAGAGGCGTGGGTTCAGTCCCTGGGTGGGGAAGATCCCCTGGAGTAAGAAACAGCAGCCCACTCCAATGTGCTTTCCTGGAGAATCCCATGAGTAGTAGATTCTTCAAAAGTCTATCAAATGCTGTTTTGTTCTGTAACAAGGAAACTAGAACTCCTGGATCTGAAATGAAGATTCTTAGAAATTCTACAGAAATCAAAGCGATGATACCATGAACTGGCAGAAGGGGATCCAGAGAAAACCACTAATTTTAAAAAATAAAGTTAATTCCATCACAAAGAACAACCCGAACCAAAATGTTTAGATGATATCATGCAACATTATTTGGACATTATTTGGAAGAAATATATTTCCATTTAAGACTTTTAAAGAATTTTTATTCTCTTTCAATGTCACGGGGCTTCTATAACTTAGGATGTTCCCCAAACAGAGGTTTGCTTTCGCTGGGTGGACGCACCCTCTGAGATATAAGGTCACACCTGGTTTACTCACATGGCCCAGAATCGCACCCCCTGGAGCCCAGAGAAGACCACTGGGGGAACCCCATCTCCAAACTCCTGACTCTGCCACCCTGAGTGTGGAAATCACCTCTGTCCTGAAACATGGGGACATTTTCCATACATGACTTAGCAACACGCCCCTGCCAGCCATCACCTGCAAATAAATGAATTGTAAATAACACAATGAAAGCTTGTCCTGATATCGAAATAAATTCTTGCTACACCTGCACAAAGTTATTTTATTTAGAAAAGACCAAAAGTTACCGGTGCCCACTTGCTTCTGATGAAGATTCTTAAATATCCAGAAGGATTAGGAAAGCAGTACTTAGCAGTAATAACTTATTCCCAATAAAAGTGATCTCTGGCCAAGACCCAACGAAAAGTTATGTGACCCAGATGAGGCTCTGGATGGTTGAGAAGGGCCTGCTTTCCTAAGACTCAGATGGCCCTTGAGCAGAGTTCCCAATAACGGCCTCCAGGGCACACAGGGACAGAGATGAATGGGGAGACAGAGACAGAGAGAGAACAGGGAGACAGAGAAAGAGACAGAGAGAGAGAGGCCGAGAGAGACAGAGTCAGAGAGACAGACAGAGAGAGGCAGGAAGGGCACGTGGATGCCTTCACGGTTGTAAGAAAGGCCACTTGAGCTGAACGTATTTCCTGAAACCAGGTCACCTCAGGTGGACACCCAGGATCCCAGTCCCCCCTCCCCGGGGGACTCAGGGGAACCAGCACAGGTTCTCTGGCACCAAAATGCAGTGTTTCCCTGAGAGAAGCCATGAGGAGAAGGACCGGGCGACCTCGCTGAGGACCTCCTCAGGGAAGCTTCCTGACTCCAGGCAGGGGGGACTGGACACCTGCACACCCTGCCCAAGGCCACCAGCCCAAGAAAGGGCCGCAGCCACGGTGCTTCCTGAGGAAGCCTCGCGAAGCCTGAGAATGCTCTCAAAGAGGAGAGAGTGCCCTCCCTCCCTTTGGGGGCTGAGGCTCATAGCCTCACCGCCACCAGGTAGAAAGGGCGTCAGCAAGGGGGCCGCTGGAGGCCAGGAAAGGAGACCCCGACCGGCCCATAGAGCTTCTGACTGCCCAGGGCTGGCAGCCTGTGGCCCCTGGAGACCCGGGCCCAGGACACATCTGTGGAGGAGGCAGAGGAGACGGGAGGGCTGGCCCGTCCTGTCCAGGGAGGCCTTTGTCCAGAGGGCAGGGTCTCCAGGTGCGACTGAAGACAACACCCTGTCAGGGGCTGTGAGGACCACAGAACATGAGGGATTCATCCGTCAGTGGCCAGTCAATGGCCAGAGGCTACTTCTTAGAAAACAGAATAGGTATATGTTGAACTTTGGAAAAAAATGCTGCAATTACTTTAGAAGGAGCTCAAGAAGCTGAAATATTTTCAAATATATAAATCTTAATCCAGAACTGCAACAATAGTTTAAGACGTAAAACGCAAAATGCAGACATTTTTTCAAATTCTAGATCTTGCAACTTCTCTGAACCATCCAGCATGTGGAGAGTACATCAAACCTGCTCCAAACGCCACAGACTCGACCAGCTGACAGGCCGGAGCTGAGGATGGGGGAGCAGGGCCAGTGAGGACCCTGACTGCACAGCCCAGAGAACCAACCAGCCTTTTCAGTAAGCAATGTTTGACTCTCGGTGTGAGTGTGGATGCTTCCACGGAAGTTCCTGGGAGGAACAGTCAGGCCATTTGCTTGAGCAAGACATTCCTGGAAAAATAAAACCACGCTCTGCAATCAGGAGGAGCACAAAGTTGTGCCGGCTCCAGCTCTGTGTCTGGGCAGAGCGCAGGCAGGGGTTCTCAAGGAAGAACCAGTTGTTAGTAATTTACAAATAATATGACAGGTGAGATGGCTGGATGGCATCACCGATGCAATGGACATGAACTTGGGCAAACTCCAGGAGATAGTGGGGGACAGGGAAGCCTGGCATGCTGCAGTCCACGGGGTTGCAGAGTTGGACACAACTGGGCAACAGAACAATACAATACAATACAATAGATAAAGATGATAAACATACTATTTATTAGGAATTCAGAACTGAATTTCTAGAAGAACTCATATCAACACTGGGCATTGGCAAAGTCAAAAAAATTAATTTACTTTCATTGAGCACTTGCTCGGTGCCAGATAATTTCACAAATTTTCCCCCAGTTCCTTGTTTCAGTGGGGTCAGGCAGTGAGGGGCTCAGTCCACACCCAGGACCCACACGCTCACCAGGCTCAGTTCACTGTCTCAGCTGTTGCTGTTGCTCGGTCACTAAGTCATGTCCAACCCTTTGCGACCCCAGGGACTACAGCATACTAGGTTCCTCTCTCCTTCACTGTCTCTTGGAGTTTGTTCAAATTCATATTCATTGAGTTAGTGATGCTACCTAAGCATCTCACGCTCTGCCACCCGCTTCTCCTTTTGCTTTCAATCTTTCCCAATGTCAACCCCCTCCACACATGAGGAAACTGAAGAGAGAAGGGCCAAGCAGGCAGAGCAGGGTTCACTAGAAAGGACACCCAAGCAGGTGACCACAGCTGGACCTTGGTCCCCGAGTTTAAATCCAGGGTTGCCTTGCTGGGACAGCCCTCCTTCCAGATAGACACGGGGCTCTGCCCACCCCGCCAGCCCAGGCACCCCCACTCTCCCATCAGCCCTCATCCCAAGGCCACCAGGTCCAGAAACCACAGCTGTGTGTCCTTCACACCAGGAGCAGTATCTCTGACCACAGGCTGGGCTGCAGCCCAAAGGGGAGAAGCACTTCCTCCTCAGGTTTGGCCCCAAGCCTTGGTGGGACACATGGAAACAGGGGTGTTGCCAGCTCTCCAGGGACACCCCGAGGACCAGCTGCCCTTCTGCCTCCCCGCGAGCTCGCCGAGCCAGGCCGGGATGAGCAGGAGGCTTGTTCTTGGCTACCCGGGGCTTCTCCGTGCTTGGCCACAAGACGCTACCCTGAGTCCTACAGACGCAGGGAAGCCAGGGTTGCCCCACTCACCTTTCCACCAGCCTCCAGGCCCCAACTGCTTGGCTCAGTCTCCTTCAGAAGAGTCCGAAATGAAACCAACATGTCATCTCGTCATGACGACAAGGGAGGATCCAGGAGTCACACGTTCCCCTGTCTCTCGGGCTACAGGAGTGTTTACAAGGCTTCGGTCACCAATAGGCGGGCCACATCTTCCTCCAGTAAATGGTCCCAAACAGACCCCCAAGGGTCCTTCCCCGTCCCCTGCTCAAGCGCAGCAGGGCACCCGCGGGAGGGGCGGGATGAGCATCCTCTCTCCTCCCGGCCACAGGCCCCGTGGGAAGCCGCTGAGTCACTAGCAACAACAGTAACCGGGAGGCCCTGACATCATCTACCGGGCATCTCATGTCCGAGCTTTACATCTGTGGCCTTGTTTAGTTCTCACTGGTGCTTAAGAAAGACATTCTGAATCCTCACCAGGGGGGCAGAACATGCCCCCTTTCAGAGATGACCCGTCTGACCTGCCTTTAGCGAGCCGCCAGTTGCCCAGACTCATGGCTTGTTGGCGGCAAAGCCAGGGAGTGAAGTCCCTTCCTCCACTGCGGGCGTCCACCTCCCCCACTGTCCACAAGGGCCAGCGGGACGCGGTTCTGAGAGGAGGCAGAAAGACTGCAATCAGAAGGCGAGTTGCTGCGGTCCATACTCCTCTTCTGCAGGATGTGACGTTGTGACTCTTTTATCTACTTCTGTTACTTTCTTTTCAGTTCAGTCGCTCACTTTCTTTTATCTCCTTCTTTGTTACTTTCTGATTGGCGGATTCTATCTTCCTGCACCAGGCAGGATTCACTCAGTAACTCACTGGGCTTGAAAGAGTTTCGCTGGCAGAGCGATAAAATGGCATAACTGAGAACGGAATGCCCACTTCGCTGTAACTCACATTCCAATGTAATATGTATACTCACTTGTTTGGTTTGTTCCCAGGGAGCAGAAGGATTATCTTGTGCTCCCTTCTCTGGTTCAATTCACTTTTTGGGGGGTGGGGTGGCGTGGGGTGGGATGGGTGGTGGTGATGAGTGTAGAGCAACAGAATGAACCCCGACAGGAGAGGAAAATATGTTCTTTGATGACAATGCTGCAAGTCCACAGCTCACTCCTCCAAACAGCCTGACTTTTCACCTGGCTCACTGTCAGCCAGCTATTTTACATCTCTTCATACACTGCGGAGAAGGATGGGTATGCAAACTGCAGTTGTCCTGTGGAATTTCAGTAGAGTTCACTGTTCCTGTAGAAAAATCAGTTCTGCCTACACAAACTTACTCCAAATAAACTTGTGCTTTTCACCTTTCCTTCCGACCATTTTTAACACCCGCCTGGTTCCCTCTGTGGTTAAAGAGTAAGACAAAATCTTCAAAATGGGTTGCTGTACATCACTACAAGAATCTCGCTTTTACCTTTTCATGAAAAATATCTTTTGACAGAGATACACCCAGAAATTGACCGATGGAACTTCTTCCTCATTGTCTGGGGCCTCAAGGCCAAGTTAACACACATCTTCCATCTCTAATCTGACCTCAGGCCTCTTGTCTGGCTGACTAAGCCTCTCACAACAGCCACTGTCCAGTATCATTAGACAGCCAGCTCTAAATCACTTTTCTTGGTTCTCCCGTGTCCCTTTGATATTCACAGCGGTATGTCAGCACCATTGAGATGGAATGTCCAGGTTAGGGGCGTGTCCCACCTGAATGAAAGAACCACAAGTGCACTTTTTTTGTGCCTCGAAGGAAGATGCTGTTTTTTCCAAATTGAAGATTTAAAGCTACTCTGTATTGTCAGTTGATGGTGAGCATTTTTTAGCAAGAAGGTATGTTAGCTACACACATTGTTCTTTCAGACATACTAGTGTTGCACACTTAATAGACTACAATACAGAATCAACAACTTTCATGTTCGCTGGGAAACCGAAACACGTGGGTGCCTCGTTGTATCATGGTATTTGCTTCACTGCGATGCCTAGAACCAAATCCATGAGATCTCTGAAGTGTCTCTCTGTAGGATCAATGGCCTTGATTTTTCTTTTTTTTTTTTTTTTTAATTTTAAGATCTTTAATTCTTACATGCGTTCCCAAACATGATTGATTTTTCTAGTGGGAAAAAAAGGCAGGTAAAGAAATCTTGTAAAATATTTTTAGTTATTTGGGAAGCTATCTAGATCAGTAATACAGTTCCAGCATTAGTTTTTCAAGAAATGCCTTACTCTGAATTTTCTTTCAATAACATAGAAACAACTCCATAAGTGAAAAAGTCTCCAGCTTTTTTAAAATAAAACACATTTATAGAGACAGTATCTGGAGTCTTGTGCACATGAGCAGGACATCACATTGTGGATACCAGTTGAGGGTTTTAAGGCAGGTTCCATTCATATGAGTAAAAAGCAACATTCATTTACAGCAATTTTAAGTCTGATAGTTCAGAGAAGAACTAACTGGTTTAAATAGCCTTCTCACTTTCATGCACTGGAGAAGGAAATGGCAACCCACTCCAGTGTTCATGCCTGGAGAATCCCAGGGACGGGGGAGCCTGGTGGGCTGCCGTCTATGGGATCGCACAGAGTCAGACACGACTGAAGTGACTTAGCGGCAGCAGCAGCAGAATAGGCAGAAATGTTACTGAAGTAACTGAAGATTCAGAGACAAATCACTTAACAGGTCACTGACCCATGAATTGCTTAACCAAAAGCATCATCTACTTCAAGACTCTTGTATAACTGAAAATTAATTCAAAAGTAAAAACTGGGGAGGCTAAATGAATTCTATCCTAAACGCTGTTCAGTAGATACCGCAAAGCGTAATTCTTAACACAAATGCACTTATTTTTCTTCAGTTCTTTCCCTGAATGGCAAAGAGGAGTCTCATCAGTGACTTTTTAAAAGCAATTTCTTTTGAAACAATAGATTGAAACTCACAGCAAATTTCCAGTTAATCTTCTCTGAACATCGATATTGTTGGGAAGGGCAGGTAACACAACCAGCATAGCCCCAGGGTGTCGGGTCATTAAACTAAAACAGAACTGTAATATGAAAGTGAAGGCACCCACCCAGAAGCATGTTTTTGCCACTATGAAAAAGGCCTGGATGCTAAACAAGCAAGCATGGTACCAAGTTCAAACAAACTTCGCAGAAAGGGAAACATTCATGAATCAGTTAATAGTGGTCCATGGGGTCAAAAACAGTCAGACATGACTTAGCAACTGAACAACAGGCCTACCCTTAAAGATCTACTAAACAAGTTCCTTCAAGCAGACAGGGAATGATAGAAGAAAGAACTGGGAAGGAAGAAGGAGCAACAGAAAGATTAGAAATGGGCACACACAACAGACCATCCTTTTCTCAAGCTTTATCAATTATATTCAATGATAAAACAGAAATCATAACACGTTCTAATTCATAAGAACAAATTATTTAAAAGCAAGGAAGGAAAAAACAACTAAAGGGATGTGAAGTTTTCACTCCTGAAAATAGTAAAATATTGATACCAGTTAAGTGTTATAAGTCACATATGTATATCTGGGTACCCAGAACATCCACTACAAAACCTTTAGACATACACTAAAATAATGATAAATCACTTTGGGAATCCTAAAGTAGTGCTAATATACCAGGAAAAAGGCAAAGAAATACAGGATCAAGAGCTGGAGAAAACAAATAATAAAACAGTCCTTTTAAGCACTAACATACCTGGAAACCACCTTAAATGCAAATTGTCCAAATACACTAATCAAAAGACACAGATTAACAGACTGGAAAAATAAACATGCTCCAAATGTACACTGCTTTTACCAAAACAACCTCTCTTCTTATGTAATGGCACAGGCATGTTGAAAGCAAAAAACACAGAAATAAATATATAAACATTATTTTTTTAAAAAAGGAGTAATAACGCTATTAATAGCTAATAATGTAGACTTCAGATCAAAGAAAATTACAAGAGAAAAGTTTAAAGTTAATCTTATATAATCTCTTCCAGATAAGGAAAAAGGCAGAAACACTTCCAACTCACTTTCTGATGTCAGTACTATCTTGAAACCAAAACTAGACAAAGACAGTGATATAAAATAAGACTATAGATTAATATAACCAATGAACCTAGACACAAAATCCTCATAAAATATCAGCAAATTAAACCCAATAGTGTATAGAAAGAATGATACAAAGTGTCCAACTGGGATTATTCCAAATATGCAAGACTAGTCAGTATTTGAAAATCAATCAATATATTCTACCATCAGTTCAGTTCAGTTCAGTCACTCAGTCATGTCCGACTCTTTGCGACCCCATGAATCGCAGCACGCCAGGCCTCCCTGTCCATCACTAACTCCCGGAGTTCACCCAAACTCACGTCCATCGAGTCAATAATGCCATCCAGCCATCTCATCCTCTGTTGTCCCCTTCTCTTCCTGCCCCCAATCCCTTTCAGCATCAGAATCTTTTCCAATGAGTCAACTCTTCGCATGAGGTGGCCAAAGTACTGGAGTTTCAGTTTTGGCATCAGTCCTTCCAAAGAACACCCAGGACTGATCTCCTTTAGAATGGACCCGATGGATCTCCTTGCAGTCCAAGAGACTCTCAAGAGTCTTCTCCAGCACCATAGGTCAAAAGCATCCATTTTTCGGCACTCAGCTTTCTTCACAGTCCAACTCTCACATCCATACATGACCACTGGCAAAACCATAGCCTTGGCTAGACAGACCTTTGTAGGTAAAGCAATGTCTCTGCTTTTCAATATGCTATCTAGGTTGGTCATAACTTTCCTTCTAAGGAGTAAGCGTCTTTGAATTTCATGGCTGCAATCACCATCTGCAGTGATTTTGGAGCCCCCCAAAAATAAAGTCTGACACTGTTTCCACTGTTTCCCCATCTATTTGCCATGAAGTCATGGGACCAGATGCCATGATCTTCGTTTTCTGAATGTTGAGCTTTAAGCCAACTTTTTCACTCTCCTCTTTCACTTTCATCCAGAGGCTTTTTAGTTCCTTTATATCGATAAGCAAAAGAAAACAATCCTATTATTTGACGCAGAGAAAGCATTTGATAAAACGTTACTCTCATTTAGGGCTTCCCTGGTGGCTCAGATGGTAAAAAAAGGTGCCTGCAAGAGACCGACTTTCGATCCCTGGCTCAGGAAGATCCCCTGGAGAAGGGAATGGCAACCCACTCCAGTATCTTTGCTTGGAGAATCCCATGGACAGAGGAGTTTGGTAGGCTACAGTCCGTGGCATCACACAAAGAGCTAGACACAAGAGAGCAACTAACACACTGCACTCATTTATGATTAAAAAAATAATAATAAAGGGAAATCAGCAAGAGAGGGAAACGATCTCAACTTGACAAAGAGCATCCAGCATCTACAGCTACGATCATGCTTCATGGTGAAAGAATGTGTGCTTTCCCACTAAAATCGAGAACAAGGCAAGGCTCTACCTCTGTCATTCAATATGGCACTGGGAGTTCTGAAAAGATATTAGGAAGAAGTTAAACTATATTTGTAGATGACATGATTGTCTGTTGTAAAAGTCCAAAAGAATCTACAGAAAAAAAAAAAAAATCCTAGAAGCAAAAAGTAAGTATAGCAAGGTCACAAGATACAAGATCAGCTCACAAAAATCAATAACATTTCTACATACTAACAATGAACATTAAATTATTAAATTCAAAACAAATAACAATTTGTAATCACTGCAAAGAAAACATAATACTTTTATATACACGTAACAAAACATGTACAGAAAGTGTATGCTAAAAATTACAACGTGTATGCTAATGAAAGACAAACAAACATCAAGGCATACCACATTCATGGACTGGAAAATTCAACATCATAAAAATGTCAAGTCCCAAATGAATCTATAGGTTTAACTCAATTCCTATCCAAATTTAGCAAGACTTTTTGTAGATAGACAAGTTAATTCTAAAACAAAGGTAAAATCACTTGAAAAAGAAGAGTAAGGTGGAAGGAAATAGTTAATCTGGCGTCAAGTCATATAACACAGCTACAGTAATCACAAAGAGTCGTACTGGGAGACGGTGGGACAGATACATTTATCTAAGGAACAGAAGAGCCCAGAAACAGAGCCAGATGAATATTCTCAGCTGAGGTTTGACAAAGGTGCAGAAGTGACTCCGAGAAGGAAAGCAAGCCTTCTCAAGCAGTGGTTCTGATGAAACTGGACAGGAAGGGAGGGGACTCACCCTACACATCTTATATATAAGTTAATTCAAACTAGATCACAGACTTGAGTGTAAAATGTACGACGACAAACCTCTCATAAAAAGCACACAGAAGAAATCCTCAGGCTCTAAGGTTAAACAACGAGTTCTTAGACTTGACACCAAAAGCACTGCCATACAAGGAAAATTCGATACATTGGACCTCATCAAAATTAAAACCTTTTGCTCTGTGAAAGTCTATGTGAAGAGAATGAAAAGATGAGCTTCAGATGGAGAAGAGGTGTTGGCAAATCCAGCATGTGACAAAGGACCAGTATCTAGAATACGGAAAGAACTTTCAAAACTAAACAGTAACAAAAAATAACAATGCAATTGGAAAATGAGCACAAAGCATAGTGATATTTCACTGAAGAACATACATACACGGCAAACAAGCATGAGCGGGAAATAGTCAACATCATTAAGCATTAAGGAAATGAACATTTAAGCCTCAATGAGGCCACTACTACACTTACCAGAACACTAAACGGTTGGCCAGGATGTGGAGAAACTGGGTCATTCATACATTGCTAGTTGGACAGTAAAATGGCACAGCCAGTCTTGAAGACAATTCAGCAGTATCTTTGAAACTAAGCATTAAACTACCATACAAATTATCAATGGTCCTTCTGGACATTTATACCAGAGAAATGAACACTAACATTCACATAGAAACCTGTACACAAATAATAAGGCAGGTTTACTTGTAATAGCCTAAAACTAGAATCAGCCCAGATGTCATTCAGCAGGTGAATGGATAAAAACCGCAGAACAGTCATACCATGGAATATCTGTCAGCAATAAAAAGGAACAAACTGCTAATACATGTAACAGTTTGGATGAATCTCCGAAGAATTACGCTAAGCAAGAAAAACAGTCCCCAAAGGATCATGCATAGGGTAGAATTTTAGAAACAGAGGACAGATTGGTGGTTGCCAAGAACTGGGACGGAAGGAGGGGGGCATGTGGCCACAAAAGGCCACAGAGGGACCCTATGTTGGGGTAGTGTTTTAGTTAGTGTCTGGACTGCAGTGGTGTCCACACAACCCACACATGGATACAGCTATGTGTGGAACAAACAGACACGTACTGAGTGCAAGTCATCGGACTGAGGTGAGTGAGTCGTGTCAATATCAATGTCCTGGCTGAGCATCCTTCTGTGGCTTTGCAAAATGTTACCATTGGGGGAAACTGGGGAAGAGTACACAGCCCTCTCAACCACATATGAATCTGCAGCCTCCTTAATAAAAGTTTCAATTAAAGTAAAACAGCTGTGATAGGGCCAGTGTTGAGCACACACACACATGCGCACGCACACACACACATGCGCACGCACACACACAGGTTCCTGCTGGCCCCTGAGCACAGCAGGAAAATGCGGTGAGCTCCTGATTTCAAATGCTTTGTTCCATCATTAAATCAAGGAGCTCCTGGAAAACGCAAGGTGAGTGTATGGAATGGAGGATGTGAGATCAGAAAGTTTTCCCAAGTCCTCGTGTCTATAATAGATAGGAACTAACAAAAATTCAGAACCACTAAACCCAACTGTAACATAAAAGCCTTTCTTACAAACCCCGGTGTAGTAACCCTGGCTAACGGGCAGTGACCTCACACGCATCACCGACCGTAAAATCCGCTAACCTGGAGAAGGAGATTTCCTTATCCGTTAGAGATGAGCAAACTGAGGCTGGAATAAGTAAGTAAGCAAGGGGCCATGTTGGTCTCTTCTCTTTGGAACCTCCTGCGTGTCCCCGGAAACTTCGGTAAAAATCTAATGTGTGAAAAGGAAGAAGCAATTGTTTTATGAATAAACTGAGAGGTCCCGCACTCGCAGCCAGACCACTGAAAGGCAGGGCCCCTCCATCACGGGGAAGCCACTGCCGAATCCTGCCATCAACGTTTCAAAGGGTAAAGAGAGCACAGGGTGGGGCGAATCAGACGAACCTTACGTCTGCCTCTGGCAGCTCTAAAGGAACCTCATTCTCACTCTGGGTTTTGGCTCCATCTTCTTAACCAAACCACCAAGCATAGCCACTAACAGCCAACTCGCCAAATTGGACCTCGGTCTTCTCTGTGAGTCTTGGCCCAATTTCTGGCAAATTCATCAAGATACAGTCTGTGGGAGGAAACAGTGCCCTCGTAGCCTATTCAAAGCACTGTGATGCATCCGAGGCTCCTCAACATTCCAGCGCCCTGACGTCCAGCCACCGCCTGGGCCCATTGACCTCAAACGTTTAGACAAAACTCCCCAGGAAGCTGCTCTGCGGAAAGGCTACCGGCCCCAGTCAGCCTGCCCTCAGACCAGCGCAGCTTCTTCTCAGTTCCACTTAAGGACTTTTGAAAAAAAAAAAAAAAAAAGAAGTCCCGGCTTCGGGGCCAGGGAACCCTGGCCAGGACAACGCCCCCGGCCAGATCTCCAGACCCGCCGGCTGAAACAGTTTGGGACTGAGGTGGAAACCGCCTACACTTCGTGTTAATTGTTGGTGAAGACAACACAAGCTCCGCCATCATTTTCTATTTTCCCTCTTTACCATCTTTTCAAAATGACTTTGTCATGGTTTATAGCTGGCTGGTTTCTAGCTAATGAATATTTAGAACCCCAAATCCTTAAGCCCTTATTCCCTGCCAGAGGAGAGAAGGAACCACCAGCTCCAGGGAAAGACGGGGGCCCAGCCAGGCGCCCGGGCGCAGACTACGGGGCCAGAACCGGCCGAGGAAGCACGTCCCCCCGCCGAGCGGGGTCGGAAGTCTACCCTCCAGCCCCGGCCTGGGCCCCTCTGGGAACCCAGGAAGGAAAGGCGCTCCTGGCCGGCGCTCCGTGACAGAGAGCGATGCGGCCCTCTCAGAAACAGGGCAGGAGGCTTCCGGCTGCGAGAATCAGCGTCAGAACGCGCTTTGAGAGCGGCGGGGGCGGCTGGGGGCGGCGGGGTGGAAGGTTCTACCCACTGCACAGAAACTCACACACGCCTTCAGCACCATTAGCAGAAACAGCATCTTGTTTCCAATTCGGCTGCAGATAATGAAATTAGCCCCCAAATTACCATAAAGTGGAACAAGTAGGCACAAAAGCGGGAGGTGGGTCTGGAGGCCTTCGCCCTCCCCCCTGCAGACCAGTCTCGGCTCTGGCTCTTAGCTGTTTAAATTCAAAGCAACGCTTCTGTTTTTCTAAGTCGCCGTCTTGACCCCAAGCAGATAAAGAGCGCCGCGTGACACATTCAGCAGAGTTGCTGTGTTCTTGCTCTGTTTACATCAGGAAATCCAGCGGGTGGGGACTGGCTGGGCGCCGGCCCGGGCGCTGGGCCTGACTCCATCCAGATGTGCGCCGGCTCCAGAGTGGCTGCCGCGCGCAGTAAACGGGCACCGAGGCGGCCCCGCGGGCGCACAGAGGCGGCGAGAGGAGGAGGGACCGCGGCGCGCGGAGGAGGGACCGCGGGGGCGCACGGGGAAGGGGCGCTCGGAGGGGGGCGCGCGGGGAGGGGGCGCTAGGAGGTGGTTGCATGGGGGAGTGCGCGGGGAGGGGCCATGCGGGGAGAGGTCGCAGGAGAGGGGGTGAGCGGAAAGGGGGAGCTGGGGGAGGCACAGGGACGGGGCGCGAAGGGAGGGGCTGTGGGGGAGGGGCGCACCCACGGGGCGGAGAGCAGGGACCTCGAGCGCGACGCCAGCGACCCCGGGAGTGGGCCCCCGCGCCGTGTGCATTTCCCTGTAAATGTGCTACACTTTAAAGAACAGGGAGCGCAGTATATCACTGGGAATGTTGGCTGTCTATTGGTCCCTGTGGATACTGCTGGGTTAGTACGACTTGTAACCAGAGCAAGAGAAACATAAAAAAAGCCGGGAAACACTGCCAATTAGTCATTACAAGGAGATTGTAAAAACAAGAGAAAGAAAGAGGGGAAGCAGAAGGAATAAAAGAATAAAATGCCCCAGGAAAAAAAAGAAACTAGATGCGCTTTTGTTCTGGAATACAGTGAACAGGCAGCAAGAGAGGCTGCTGGCTAAGCAGGGGTCCTGCAAGCCAGCAGGTTCCCAGGGCGGCCCTGGAGGGACCCCAAAGCCATCTCCCGTCGGCACCCCTCTGCTGTGCTTGCAGGACTCGGGCTAGCCAGTGGGCAGGCGGTGTGCTGTGGAGCAGGGCCCGATTGTGTAAAATCCAAGTTAGACATTTATTTCTGATCGCCGGCGGCCTACACAGTCCTCGCTGCTGAGTTATAAGAAAAAGAAACAGGAACCAGTTTCTTTTTCTCACAAGTTCCTACCAGCCACGGACTTCAAGCACACTGTGGCCACACTTGCTGAACATTGTTTTCAACCTGATGGTATTCTGATTAAAATATCTTCCCCTCTCACCCTGCCTTTTGCTGGATTCACAGCTCCAAGAACGTGGGTATCAAACTGAGATGGGTCTGCAGGCGCCTCCCCGGCCTCAGTCCCTTTGTCCCTTCTCCAGATTGAAGCCCCAGTGTGTTTCGCAGCAGAAGCCCAGGGTGGACAATGCTTCTTCCAGGGAACAGCCTTCAAGCAATGGGGCAGGAGGAGGGGGGCCGCTGGAGAGGAAGCTGGGCCCCCTCCCTGGGGACTAGGGACACATGTTGCCAGCCAGAGAGGAACTGCTTATCTCAGCAGCGGAGAGTCGGCAGGCCGCCAGCCCCTCCGCCCACTAGCTTCGAGTCCCACCTCCTCTGAGTCATGAGGACGGCCACATGGCCTGAGATCCAGCCCTGGCAAGGGTGCAACTTTGCTCATCAGCTGGGGTCCTTCTTGGTGCCTGGCCACAAGTCAGCAGATACACAGCTCAGCTTCACCAGCACAAAATGTCTTGCATAAGATATGTTTCAAAAACAATTACATGAGCAAATTATCTTGGCTCGTAGCAGCAGATTTTTTAAATCTGGTAGCAAGATCTCAAGAAAAAGAATGATTAAACCACAAGCACTATTTTAAAATAACATTAAACTAGACAAGAAATGAAGAATTCTCATAGAATCATGAAGAACATGTTCTTCTCCCCCTCAGTTCAGAGCATCCCCCATGTGTGTGTCCTAGGGCACCCAGAAACTTCCCCGGAAGTTAAAGTAAGAAACTTGCTTCTATCTGTGCCTTGATGGAAACCAAAGGAGTAAAGATCCTTCATTCAGTAGGACTTTCCCTTCTTATCTCAGAGCTCTGACACCCATCAGCGGGAAGGTTACAGGAGAGCCTATGGGAGAATCTGTGAGCTGGGCTCCGCCTGCCCTGCCAGCTCGGCTGGCTTTGCCCACAGTCCGTGGTCCCCAAGGGATGACTGCGTCCCTTTTGATCTCAGGACTCAAACGTGACACCCACTGTGGCTGGAAGCCCATGCCAACTCCTGTTGTGTCTCCCTGTGTGTCTGTGTGTGGAACTCGCTGTCACCCTACCTTTGTCTCCACCCAACACCCCTTTCCGGAGGGCTCAGCCCTTCATTTAAAGCATTGCGCTCCCCTCTTTGCGAATGTCGAATGTCGGTGAGATGGAGTCTGCAACCTTGGCCTCTGCCCTCTCACACTATCCTATTCCACGTCATTGTGTGTAACGGCTCATACTGAAGATTTTAAACATGAAGCTGTGCTCTTGACGTTTCTTCCAGCCCAAGTGCTTTATTCCAGCTGCAGAGACATGCTCATCATCATTGGAAACGCAGGGCCTCGACAGCCCTCTCCCTGGACTCAGGCCCGAGGCTCAGAGCCACTTACCTCCCTCCTGTTCTCAGGGGTCTGCCCTGACTTCCAGCACAGACCTCTGGGCGGCAGCCCTGCCCACACTTGAGACGCGGCCACCGCAGCCCCAACACCACGCCAACCTGCAGCCTGATGCCCCTCCAGGGGAGTCTCTGTCAGGGGGCATTGGGGGCCTGTGTGCCCTAGGGGGGGACTCTGTGTCCTGGGGGACTCTGGGTTCTGAGCAGACTCTGTGTCCTGGGTGGACTCTGTGTCCTGGGTGGGAACTGTGTCCTGGGGGACTCTGAGTCCTGGTGGGGGGACTCTGTGATCTAGGGGGGAGACTCTGTGATCTGGGAGAAGGGCTCTGTGATCTGGGGGGACTCTGTGTCCTGGGGGTGGACTCTGTGATCTAGAGGGGAACTCTGTGGGGGACTCTGTGTCCTGGGGGGGCCTCTGTGTCCTGGGGGTGGACTCTGACATCTAGGGGGGAATTCTGTGTCCAGGGGGAAAGGTCTCTGTGTTCCAGGGGGACTCTGTTTCCTGGGGTGGGGGGTATTCTATCCTGGGGGGCGGAATCTGTGTCCTGGGGGGAATCTGTGTCCTGGGGGAGTCTCTGTGTCCTGTGGGGGGAGTCTCTGTGTCCTGAGGGGGAGGACTCTGTGTCCTGTGGGGGCAGGAATCTGTGTCCTGGGGGAGAACTCTGTGTCCTGGGGGTGAGGGGGGGAATATGTGTCCTGGGGGGGAACCTGTGTCTTGGAGTCTGTGTCCTGGGGGAGTCTCTGTGTCCTGCGGGGGAGGACTCTGTGTCCTGGTGGAGGAGGGGTGGGAATCTGTGTCCTGGGGGGAATCTGTGTCCTGGGGTGGGAGGACTCTGTGCTCTGGGGACAGCCTCTCTGAGGTCTTGTCCTGCATGGTGGTCCTTCTATGGATGCTGACTCCCAGATGGAAGTTGAAGCTCCTCCTTGGTCTCTGGTAGGTAAATTCTAGGCAAGCCTTAAAAATCCAAACAAATCTATCACTCTTCCCAGGGACCCCTGCCCCCACTGCCAGCTTCTCCAGGGACGCCTAGCTTCCAGAGGCCGCTAGCCTCCCCAGAGGTCCCCGGCCCACTCCCAGTCATCGGTGAGCAGCTGGTCTTCATGCCAAGGACCCATCCTCATCCTGCTGCCGGGGCTCTTGCATCTTGGGGGCTCTGCATACTCCAGGCCTGCCCTCAGGCTCTCTGCCCTTGTCTCTCCCATCGCTTTTGGTCTCTTCTCAGCCCAGTGAAACCCATGGACACCCCTGCAGACTCTTCTCCTTCCCCTCCCACCTCCTCAAGGCAGGACCACACCAGCCAGTGTGCCTCTCCAAGATGGTCACCCCACTTCCCTGAACAGAGTGTGCTCCGAGGGCACCCCCCAACTCCCAGAGCTGGGCCTTGTCCTCCCACCGGCGGGGGGGCAGATGAGGGTCATCTGCCTCTACCTTCCCTGGCCCCCATCATTGCTTGCTGCTCTCACAACAGGCCCCACCCTGCAAAGAGCCCTTGCTGGATGCTGCTTGGCCTCCCAGGTGGAGAGAGAGGGCTTTCAGCCTGGAAAACAGACGAATAGTTTGCCAGAGCCCCAGGTCTTGGCACTGTGTGTCCCCTGGGCTGTGACTACCAACTCCTGGCCCGGGGGCAGCTGACGCTGGCATCAGATATGTGAGGGGCCACACAACGTCAGGGATAGGCGAGTCCACATGTGACTTTGTCACAGACTACACAGTGTTCAGGGAGGGCCTCTCAGAGAACGTGGTGTGCTCTCCGGCAGCTGTCCCTTTGATAAAGCTGAGCTCTCGGCAGGCTGAGCATCATCTCTTCTGCTGGATGAGGCTGGAAAACAGGAGTGGTGGAGAAAGAGAAGACAAAGGATGCACTCTGATTGGACTATGTGCTGTCATCCGGAGTGTGGTCTTATATTTGGAAGTCCTCCCTGCCCCACCCCAGGCCCACCATGCCCGGGACTCCGGCCAGTCTCAATGGCTCTTCAAACAGACAGTCAGGACGGCTCTCTCTCTGGAGGGACTCATCCTCGTTTGTTTCTTCACTCTCTTCTCAACAGAACTTCACAAGCATGTCTTCCAGTCTGTCATCAGTCTTGAGAACTGTGCGTGGAGGCACAGCCCAGGGAGTCACCCATCCAGGAGGTCGTGCTGAGGGGAGAACATGGACAGGACCTCATAGCGCAGATGGCCGGCGTTGGAGCAGGAGCTCAGAAACGGCGACGACCTGGGACATCCGGCCCGGGGTCCAGGCAGCAAGGCCCAGTGGACGCAGCTGGGCCTCCTGCGAACTCAGCTCACTGGTGTCTACCCTGAGGCCCAGGTGAAGTGGGTCCAGCTCCTAAGTCACTTCTCTGTTGCTGCTTAAATGGGATCATGAGGTTCCACCCAGGGGTCTGATGGTTGAGCTCACACACCCGCATGGGAGGTTTCACCCACGAGTCTGGTGGTTTGAGTTCACACACACACACCTTGGTGTCCTTTAGAGTCACACCAGGGAAGGCAGGTCCAGGTTTTCTCTGGACAGGAAATACTGGACATCAGCTGTGCCTCCAGTCTTGAGGCAAGCCTGAGACAGGGTGGCCTGTCTGCAGAGGGCAGAGTGGACTCAGATGGAGTTGCACACTCGAGCCTATGGGGTGCACGCCCTCCCATCCCCAGGGTTCAACGTGCCCTTCCTGTAGCAAAACAGCCTGAGACCCAGAAGGCCCCCCAGACAAACTTCCCTTACATCCTTGCTTTAGCCGCCTCCGATGCCGATGCTGGACCCCATCCACGGTGATGAGAAGAGGCCTGTCATCCGTGGAGGGGACCAGGCTGGGATGGGGGTGGGAGGAGGCTCTCACAGTGGACAGAGACCTTCTGCACCCCACCCCCGCCACACCCCTGTGGACTAAGAAAGCCTTTAGAACCATAGCAGTGAGCCAGGTCATCGAGTTCCTGCTCTACCCGCCCCCCTCACCACCGCCCCCAGACAACGTGGGTGTGTGTGCAATCGGAAGGAGACATTCCCTTTTCAGTGTGAAAATAAATTCATGTTATCAGTGTGAGAAGCAGTCATGAAGGGCTGCCTTGGGTGCAAGGGCTGCTAAATAAAGAAGAACTGTCCAGGGAGTTGAAGCTCAATGCAGAGCCCCAGCCCAGGCCAAGAGCAGAGCCAGGAAGCTGGTGGGAGGGGTTTCCTGGAGCCAGAAGTGCGTCTGGCAGAAAGCGTACCCACAGCCCTTTTTTGGTTTCAATTCGCATGACATCACAATCTATGAATTTGCTGTGATTGGATTTGAATGAACTTGTAGATTCAAAACAACCCATTTGAAATGAGCTTCACAAAGCAGCTCCATCTCTCTCCAGCGGCCGTTACATTACATGTGGTTCCCTAATGCTCTTCTCTGTTCTGGATCCAGAGGGCAGGAGGGCCCACCCAGGACCAACACAACCAAGTCCAAACATGCACACGCATATACACACATGGACACACATGGATACGAACACACAGAACCACAGACACACATGGACACAGACACACGGAACCACAGACACACACATGGACACTCATGGACACAAACACATAGAACCACAGACACACATGGACACAGACACATGGAACTACAGACACACACATGGACACAGACACACACATGGACACAGACACACACATGGACATGGACACACACATGGACACACAGACACATGGAACCACGCACACATGGGGACACACACATGGAGACAGACACACAGAACCACAGACACATACATGGGCACAGAGACACATGGAACCACATACACACACGGACACACAGACACATAGAACCACAGACACGCACATGGACACATAAACACACATGGACACAGACACACACATGGACACAGACACACGGAATCACAGTCACACAGGTGGACACACAGACATATGCATGGACGCGTCATCCTCCTCTTTCTTTCTGGGGGTTGGGGGCAACTCAGGAAAGGGTTTACCCACATTTGTACACATCAGGGAAAACAGCATCCCACAGGCCTGTGTGTACACAAGGTCACTGTTGAAGCACTGGGTTAGCTGTCTTTCAGATGTGGACAACTGTGTAGGGACATGGATTCTGTTTGTGATAAAATATAGGCCTGCGCCCTCGCCAACCCTGCACACCCAAACTGACCCCAAGCCCAAACCTGGAGAGGCCAAGGACCCCAGACTCTGGACACAAGCTCTCGATTGTGGGTGATTTGGCCCTGGGCATGTTAGCAAAGTGTGGGGATGTCTGTGGTCCCACCAGGGCTGGGGTGCTGTCAGCACCTGGCAGGCCGAGACCAGGGTGCCCCCAGCACAGGGACGGGCCACCCCTCCCACCTGACCTTCCCTGGCCTCATAGCTCCCAGAGCAGGACCAGCATGGGGGCCAAGACTGCGAGGCCCAGAAGCAGCTGCTGGGCCAGCTGACCGGGATAGGAGCCTGGTGGACCCTCGTTGGGGGACCAGGCCTTCCAGACAGGAGCCCAGGAAACTGTGAACTCACCCTCAGGCCACGGTCACCTCTGCCAGTGCTCACTGAGAGTTACAGGTGTGTGATTTTCATGGATGTGTTTTATATTGATTATGGGGGTGGTCTGTGTGGGGGAGGAAAGGGAGTGTTTCTTCTGTCACCACGTCTACTTGCAGGGCAAGGTGGTGGGGCCCAGGGCTGCGTCTGCCTCTGAGCTCAAGTTTACATACCAGATCACAGCCCCAAAGCCCTTCGGGCACCAAGAAGGAAAGATGGACCATCCTCTTCCCCACTCCAATCCCCAATCCTGGGCCCCCTTAGGCTCCCAGGGAGGGTCCCAGCTCTGTTGTCAGCATTGACCGCACAGCCATGCTCCCCTCAAGCAGAGCCTCCACATGGGTCTCAGGTCCACGGCTGGTCTTGCAGGGTTAGCAAGGAGATCAGTGCTGGAAGGGCCACTGGGGAGCCACAGTGGCCCAGCCCTGCTGGACTTTGATCTCTCCCAAAGCTGAGACCCTCACCAAGCACGGTCAGACCCCAACTCCCATCATCTGGCCTCCTCTACAAGACTCCCACCCAGCCTGCCCAGTCCTCTGGTCATGCAGCAGCCTCTCTGAGGCTGGGGTTGCCCCCTCGCATCATCTCTAACCCTCCTTCTGCTCACAAGGGGATGAAGGCTGGGACCGGAGCAGGGTGGGCCAGCACCCCCTGGGACACGAGGACTCCTGAGCTGACCCTTGGGCAGAAGCACATGTGCCCTGCCCAGCCCCTCCCCCCTGTGTCCACGATGCCAGATCCTCCAGGGTCCCCCACAGACACACTGCTGTCACCCAGGTCAGAGGACAGCCTCTCAGCATGAACCGGGGGTATGGAGGTGTGGATGTCCATGCCTCCCTATGAGCTGGCCCTGATCCTCAGGCAGTCTGAGTCAGGCAGAGTGACCAGTCCTGGCCATGCCCCAGGATGTGCAGGGCAGCCTCACAGGATTGGAATCAGCCTTCTGGTCACCAATACTCTATCCGCTGACTGCTATGTTGTTTGGCAGCAAAAACACAGAAACTCAAAACTGAGAGGAATATTCTAAAGGTTGTATTTATAGATGAAACTTCCTCTGCACATATCGTGTGTGTGCTGGGGGGTTAGGGCTCCCCTTGGGCTTGAAGTATGTGAGATGAAGCAGGAAATTCTAGTGCAAAGCTCCTGCTATGTGACTTTAGGAACATTCTTTTAGTCTCTCTCTGACTCACTGCCCCATTTATAATAGTTTCATAGGAATGCAATTTGCTACCCACATTTCAGGGGGCTTGAGATGGTCAGTTGGAATGAGGTTGCATCACATATAAAAACCTTTCAAAGATACAATATTGTTTTGTTTTTTTTCTTTTGGTTCAACATAGCACTTCTGAGCACTTTACAATCATGGTAAATAAGACAGCTCGGTGAATTCCTGGGAGCAATGCTTTAATTGCCACCCTTCGAGAGGAAGAAGTCGAATTTTTTACATCGTTTACAAGCAGCTCGACAGAGAATCAAATCCCTTCATTGTTGATTGAGAACATATCTGTTGAATTTGAGGCCTGGAATTATATTAAAACATACTTCATTTTCAAGGACCACGAAATGAAAATATTGAACATGGAAGAAATTGCTTCATGAGCTGTGAATGAAGGCTGTGCCAGGTAGGGCTCAGGCATCAGATGGCCTTAGCCATGAATGGGGGTCCCCAGTTTCCCCCAGCCTCTGCAGAGACGAGGGCTGGTGTCTGGCCAAAATAAATATGGGAGGAAGCAGGCTCAGAACTCTCATGAACTGGGCTATTTTCCTGCAATGGGACTTGGGAACAGGGCTTTGTGCTAGAATCTCCTGTTCGTTTTCCTTTCATCTCAGCCTCTCCCAGCCCCATATCGCCCACGTTCATCCCATGAAGCCTGGGCTCCGTACCTCCCAGGGGTTGAGGAACTGAGGGTGCGAGTTGTTTTCACTGAACTGTAGTTGATGTACAATGTTATGCAAGTTACAGGTGGACAAGATAGTGATTTACAATATTTAACAATTTTACTCCATTTATAGTTATTATAAAATACTGGCTGTATTCCCCACGTTGTACCACATGTCTGTGTAGCTTGTTTATGGTAGTCACAGTTGTTTGTACTTCTTAATCCCCCACCCCTAGATCACCCACCCCCGACCTCCCTGCTGAGAACCACGAGTTTATTCCCTGTGTCTGAGAATCCGCTTGTTTTGTTATGTCCTCTTATTTGCTGTATGTTTTAGATTCCATGTGCACGTGAGATCACGTGGTGCTTGTTTTTTCTCTGATTGACTTTTCACGTGCAGAGTCAGTGCTCACGGCCAGCAGGGACCTCAGGGCTATCATCCATGGGAGGCGGACCTTAGCAGGGACGCCCCTTGGTTTTCCAGGAAATCACGAGAGATCTAAGCATCACCATCTCACGTATGTGATGGATCCACAGGGACAAGGGGAGTGAGGATTCAGGACTCAGCTATTTTCCGAATCTGGAAGCTTCCCCCACACGTTCTCCCTTTCCTTCTTTCTTTTCTTCTTCCTCTCTCTCTCTGACTCTAAAATGCTCCCCCATCTGCGCGATACAAAGCCGCAAGGACGCACGCTGAGTGACCTAGAGATCCTTCTGGAGAAGGAAACCAGAGTGAGGAGCAGCAACCCAGGAGGGCACCCAGGGAACAGCTGCTTTGTTTTTAAGTCATTCAAGACAGAAAGATAAATTCTGTAGATATTATGTGTAAACACTAAAAGAAAAAGATTGTGTATCTCCTTTCTGTAAAAAAAAGAAAGAAAGAAAGAAACTCACCAGATGTCCAGGCTGAAGGTGGGTGGGGGCTAAGGAAGCTGGAGTTGGGGGAGCAGCCGGGTGTCACCCCTGTAAAGGGCGCTGTGACAGTCAAGGCCCCTCCTGGGCCCCCCAGTCCTCTGCCTGCAGGAGTCCCAATCAGGTCGACCCAGTGTGTGTTCGCACCAACAGGTGCCTCGGACTCGGGGATGGTCAGAGGGCAGAGGCAGGCGTCAGGGACCGTCTTGGCCTCGGAGGGACAGGGGAGTCACAGGGAAGGAACATTGCTCATTTTAATTCTGGGTATAAATCCTTACTTGTGCTTCCCTGAGGCATCTTCCTGCCTGAGACGCTGCCAGAGACAGTTCAGGGACCTGGTCCCAAGTTTAGGGTCCAAACAAGTGGGTGTCCTGACGTCCTTGGGTTTGCACCTTCATGTCCCACATTGTTGCTTTGTTCCCCAGAACACCCCTACTGGATCCATGTTCTCGGACAAGTTCTCTCCCTGAGAACTTCCCAGCATCTATGCCCCAGTGGACTCACTTACTCACAGGCCACAGGTGGGTGGGGGACCATGAGGGGAGGGGGGTACTTCCAAACAGGGGCCAAAATGAGCTGCAAGCCCGCCCGGTCCCACACCATGGCTTGAGCTCTGGCTGTTCCTCAAGACCTCGTGACAGGCCCCTTGTGGCCTGGAGTCCACACATCCAGGAACCTGAGGTCTGGAGGGGCATAAGGCAGACCCGAGGGACTCTCCATCATCCTTCCAGCAGATACCTGACTCGGTCACCCTACAGCCGTCTGTCTGTCTCCAGGTGTTTCTCTAAGAATCAGATCATAAAGTCAGAATACCAACCACAGCAGGGATGTCAGGCCTGAGGGGTCTCTTCATGATTTCTAAGCTAGAAATCTTTGACAACTAACATGATTTCAGTTCACAGATTTAGTCCAGGGAGAAATAGTTGTCATTGACACCGTCCAGCAGTTGGATCAAATACACACTTGAAAAAATGAAGCCTTTGGCATCTGTGAACTTCAGAGACCACTCCTCTTGAAACTATTCTTCTTCCCCCATCTTATCAAACTCGCCCAGGTGCACTGAGGTAAATGAGAACAAGCCAGAGCCAGAGGCTCGCCCACCTAGCCCCTCCTCCTGGGATGTAGGCACCATGGAGACCCACTTTCCTGCATTGTTTAAAGCAAACAAACTCATTTACCAGCAATCATAGAATATTCAAAATCCCTCCTTGTTTCTATTCTTTTTCTCCCTCATCTATTTTAAAACATGAAGTCATCACCTCACTCTTCTCAGTTCTTTGCTTGAGTCTGGCCATCTCCAAAACTGATAGGAGAGTCCTGTGGGTTTTTCTGACCCTTGTCAAGTGCCCCTCCCCTAAAACCCAGGCTGACTCCAGCCACTGTGAGAGCTGAGTCATCCTCAGTCCAGGCCCTCGTCCCCAGATTAGACAGTTCGAATCCTTTGATTCATTGGAGAGTCTGTATCTTTTGAGATAGGCTGGGCCTGACATGCTACTCTCAGCAAAAGAAACCCTCCCTGCAGCCCAGCCTGGACGGGAGCCCCAGCCAGCAAGCTAACCCTCCTGGTCACATTCCGTTCCCAGGCTGCTGATGAGGTGGTCTGGGAAGCCTGGCTGGGCGAGCTCACATTGCTCAGTGGGACCGAAAAGGAATGTGGTTTCCGGAAGGTTTCCAGCAAGGACATGGGAACGGGCTCTGAAGCCGGGCTGGAAGCACTTCCCTTCTGAGAAGCACTTCCAATCCCCCATGGAGCACCGTGTAATAACAGGCTGACGTTTTCATCACAGAAGAAGAATCGGTCACTCAGACGTGGCTGTCACTGGGGTGTTAATAAGCCCCACCCACTTTGCAACCTAGAAGCTGCATGGTTTAAAATGGGGAGCCCCCCGGGAAAGAGGGGTCTCGGCCAAAGCCACAGGCAATTTCTGCTCAGTCTCTCCGAGGGTCAAAAACAGCTAGAGACTCATTAAGTGAATTGAGACACTTCTTAAAAATTGGCCTCTCTCTCCCTATGTTCAATCTCTATCCTCAAAGATTTAACAAAATTTTCCCCCTTTGACCACAAGACAGAGTTCCAGACGTGGGCAAAGGACTCTCGTAATAGGAGCTCAGAGTTCGGGGGAATTTAATACAATAATCGTGTGTTCAGGAAAATTTTCTGCCATTGCAGCTCATTTTTTCCCCTGAGTGAATCTGCTTTATTTAGAACGGCCAGTGGTTCCAAAAGCCTGGGGCCTCCCCCAGCCCGAGTGCCCGGCTCCATGTGGACCCACTTCCCAGCAGTCCTGCAGTTCCCATGCAGGGACAAGACGATTGCTTTCTAATTGTGGTGAAACATACATCACATCAGATATACAGTTTCTAAGAGCACAGCTCGCTGGCATCAGGCATATTCACACTGGTGCAGCCATCCCTGCCATCCTTGGCAGAACTTCCTCAGCTTCCCAAAGTGAAGCTCCTTCCCCGTTAAACACAAGCTCCCCGCTTCCTTGTCTAGCCTTGGGCACTCACCCTGCACTTTGTATCTTTGTGAGTTTGTCTTTCCTACATATCTCGTGTGTGTGTGTGTGTGTGTGTGTGTGTGTGTGTTAGTCGTGTTCAACTCTTGTGACCCCGTGGACTGTAGCCTGCCAGGCTTCTCTGTCCATGAAATTCTCCAAGCAAGAATACTGGAGTGGGTTTTCATTCCCTCCTCACATATCTCCTATAAATGAAGTCATATAATACTTGTGCTTTTGTACAAATATCAGGTTATTTCATCCAGCAAAATGTCTTCAGGCTTCATCTGTGCCATAGTACATGTCAGGATTTCATTCTTTTTATGGCTGTATAATAGTTCAGCAAATATATAAACCACATTTTGTTTCTTCATTCTGCAAAGTTATTAAGAGTTTGAAGAGATTGCATTACATACTTGGGGTAGAATAGACATATTTTATTCAAATTGTTAATAATAAATTGCTACTGTAATAATATTGTCTCCTGACTCATGAACATAGAATCTTTCCACTTATTTCCAACTTCCACCAGTAATATTTTGTAGTTTTCAATGGGCAAGTCTTTCATCCCCTTGGTAAAGTTTTTCCGCAAGTAATTGTATTCTTGCTGATGCTTTTATACATGGAACTTTCTTAATTTCCTTTGCAGATTGTTTATTGTTATTGTACAGAGACACAGTTGAATTTTGTGTGATGGCAATGCTTTTTAGCATGTGTTGCGAGGTTAAGAAATACCCATAGAAAGAGAGGGTTACAAAGCCTTGTTATACTCATCTTCTTTTTTCCAGTTTTAGGACTGATAAGCAACACTCAACTAACTAAGGTTAAGGTACACAGTGAAATGACATGAGGAACGTATATTATGAAACAATTAACAATTGTTTAATGTCTGTCATTTCATATAGATACTAAGAGAAAGAAGAAACACTTTCTCCTTGGGAGGAGCATTAACTGCAGTCTCTAGGTCACACGCCTAATCCTTATTCTTCTTGTAACTGGAAGCTTGTACATTTTGACCACTTTCCTCCACCTCCACCCCCCATCTCTGATAACCACAAATCTCAGCTCTTGTTCTATCAGCTTGGTTTTGGGGGGTTTTATTTATTTAGGGGGGGTTGGAGTTTGTTTTTAGTTTCTTTTAGATTCCATATGTAATTGAGGTCATAGCATAATGCCTTCCTAGTACAACCATGTTGTTGCAAATGGCAAGATTTCACAACTTTTTGTGGCTGAGTACTATTCCACTGCTCACATAACCACATTGTCTGCAGCGACACGTCACCTGCAACACGACACTTAGGTTGCTTCCCGGTCCTGACTTTTAAACAATGCCATAATGGCCGTGGAGGCACTGGTACATTTTCAAGGGAGTGTTTTCATTTCCTTTGGGTGAATACCCAGGAGTGGAATTGCTGGGTCACACGGTAGCTCTAGTTTTAGTTGTGGAGGATCCTCCACAGTCTCCACAGGGGCTGCACCACTTGCATCCTCTCCAGCTGCACATAGGGCTCCCCTCCCGTGCATCCTCTCCAGCTCACTGACTCTTATCTCTGAGATAACAGCACTCTGACTCCTGGGCTCCCCTTCTTTGCTAGTGAACTGAGATCAAAGGCCTACTAAAGCCAAAGAAAGAAGAGGAAAAGACTGTCCTACACAGGAAGCTAATCTAGGGGAAAAGCATGGGGTTTCGGTTTAAAAAAAAAAAAAAGGCAAAAACCGGGGGCTTTGGTCTCTGGTTTAGAGGAATTGCCATTACAGATAATTCATTTAATTGTGGACACTTCATAAGTAAGTACCGGGCACTGCCTAGAGACTGGGGATAGAGCAGTGAACAGGACAAGGATTCTACCCTTGGATGGCGACACATGCTGTGAAACTGAGGAAGCAAAGAGAGGAAGAAGGAGATCTCAGAGGGTGGGGGTGCAGTCAGAGCCTGCCGGGGACAGGTGACCTTGTGGGGCCAGGGCCTGAGAGGGGCCTAGCGCAGCACGGCCGCTGCGGGTGGCCCAGAGTGCCCATGGCTCCAGAACGTTGTAAAACAGCAGGCTGAGCAACGTCAGAGTCTGTAGGCGTAAACACTAAGCGCCTCTGGGTTCCTTGTGCCCAAAGCGCTGCCTTTAGTGCACCCTCCTCAAGGCCAAATTTGAGTCTGAAATGTTAATGAAATAAGACAAAGAGGAAATTGCCTCCAATTTCGTTTCATAGCTCAGAAAATGTTCACTTTGTGTGGGCAGGTTTAACCATCAGCATGGTTAAATTAAATCACGACTTTTGCTAAGCTGCTGACTCACAGAGACACCCCGTGTTTCCAGAGAACATGTGACTTCCAGGGAAGCAGCCTGCTTCTGCCAAGGGAGACTCTGCTGGTCCCAACAAATGCACCTCTAGGCCCAGCACAGCGCTTTTCCACAAAGTCCGAGGTTCTGTGAGTGGCCAGCAAGTTTCAGAAGACCTGGGGTGAAAGTTCTCCAGGAGAAAATAATTCATGGCCTCATATTCCGCGGGGGCCCTTCCGCTTTCAAATTCCAGTTACACATGCGAATAGCTGTTACCCAAGATCAGGGGCCAGACATGCTGAGGGCCTGCCCACGTGGGCATAGCCAGCCTGTCCTAACCAGGGCCCCGCGGTGTAGGGCGAGCACACAGGGGCTCAGCAAAGATCTCGTCACCACGTCCCAGGAATTTTCTCAGCCCCCAGATGCAGGAGGTGAGGTCAAGAATCCAGAATTGGACATCAAGCCCACAGACTGAGTGTTAGTCATCTTATCATTCAATAAGGAAAATTCCCCATAAACAAAGAAGACATAGAATAAGTGGCTCATGTTAAGGACAATTATTTATATGTTATGAAATGTCTGAACTCCGTCCCCTGAGAACAAACTATCTTGATGTATTTCTTCAGCTTCGCTGAGAAAAATTCCATAATAATAAACATGAGATGTCAGCCCTTTTTATTCTCCAGCAAAAAAAGAAGTGAGACTCTGCTCTGGCTGCCTCAGCACAGACCCCTGTGTGAAACTAAACAAAGGCTTCAGAAATCGAGGGGCTTCAGACAGTGCCGTCCCAACCCAGCCACCCCCAACCTGTGGACCCCAGCAACGTGGGGATGGCAAGCAGGTCCAGGCTCACCCATTTAACCACAGACTCAAAATGAGACAGGCTGTAAGTCCACACCAACAAGAGTCAGATGTCATTACTCTGACAGACAGTTATAGACCAAAACCTGTAGAGGGCCATCCCCAGTGCCTCAACAGGAAAGAACCTGCCTGCCAAGGCAGGAGATGCAGGTTCGATCCCTAGGTCGGGAAGATCCCCTGGAAACCCACTCCAGTATTCTTGCCTGGACAATCCCGTGGACAGAGGAGCAGAGTTGGACACGAGGGAGCCACTAAACAACAAGAACCAAACCACCACCTCCACTGTGCTGCAGCCCCGGCTCCAGACGTAACCTGTCCTCAGGCAGGAAATGCTTCTCAGATCTGCTGTCTGTCCACAGCCAGGAACCCAGGGCTGTGGGAAGCCAGTGTCCCCCAGGAGGCAGTGAAGACCCCTGTCTCTGGTCCACCCCAGGTCCCCCTCCACATGCGCTGCCCTCCGTGGCAGCGCCACGCCTCCTACAGGGCCAGCAGGCCCCTCCGCGGAGGCCTGAGAAGAACTGGACCAGGCAGGGAAGACTCCAGGGAAATCTTTCCAAATTGCTGTATTCGAGTGAGTGATACAAAGGCAGCTCTGAGGACGCCCAGGAAACGGCCAGAGGAACTATGACCAGTTCTTGTCGACCGTGACAATCAGGGGAAGGTGAGGACAAGAAACAGGCAGAGACCACCCCAGGATGCAGAGCACGCTCATGGCAGAGAAGGCAGGACACGGGCCAGTTCACCCGGAGCCCTGCCCCTCTCGGGTATTGGGCAGGAGGCCGAGCCCAGTGGAGCTGCTCTTCCTGGGGTCACTTGCTCCCCTTCTGTAATCCCCAGTCCCCTGCATGGAACCAGGAGCTGGGACAGGGCCCGGGCAGTGCTGGTTGCGCCTACAGTCAGTGGCCGGACACCCCATCCTCTCTAGCTGTCCAGAGGTGCTGGGTCTCCAGGGAATCCACCTGGTTCCCGGGCCTGCCCCGTCACCCCTCGCCTCCTAGAGAAGGGCCCCCAGCACCAATCTGGGGGCCACAACCAGGCCGTGTTTTCCCTTTCTCAGAATGAAAATAATCACTCAGAGGTGGGAAGCAAAGGCACCCTCCCTACCAGCCCAGCCAGGAGCTTCAGGCCTGAGCTCCAGCTTCCTCTCCAGAGCACCCCAGCTCCTGCAGGGAGTACGGCCTCAGGACACAAGACAATAGAAAGTGAGCTTCAAGACTTTTGCATCTTGGGCTCAGACTTGGAAACACTAATCTGCGCTGACTCTTCCAGGAAGCGCCGAAAGCCTCAGGAGACAGGGAGCTGCTCAAGATTCCCAGCCCAACCTAACAGGCCGTTTGAGACGTTTTAGGCAGGTTTCAACCAAAGAGGCAAACGTGTGGGTGCTTATCTGAACCGAACCCAAACCTTTGGAATTTTACACCTCACTCTGGAAACCCTCGCTGCGTGCTGTGACCTGCAGGTCCCAGCGGGCGCTGTCTGCTGGGAGGCGGAGCCACCTTTACATACACCTGTTCGCTCAGCGCGTCAGGCAGCCGACACAGCCAGGCAGCCCTCCTCCGACTTGGCCTGTGATCCTCTGAGCCCCTCTGTATGGTCTGTGCAACCACCGAGCTTAAAGGCAAGGCCCGTGGAATGCCTCGCAGTTGGAGAATCACAGGACGGCTTTATCCTAAATCCACCTGGAGCGACTCAGAACAGGTATCAGCTAGAAGGACAATTAGGGGGCGTGTGATGCCAGGAACTTCTGCCAGTTTTTACCTGTTGGAGCTGTTGGGAAATAGACCTGTCTCTGCTGAAAACTGCACTTGTACCTGCACGCAGGATGTGGGAGGGCGAGCAGGTGTTTGTAAGCCTAGTTATGCTCCTGACAATGCTCCTGTCTCACTCACAAAGAATGCTTGCTGCTCAGACGCTTCCCGCAGGGGACACGCCCGGGGCTCGGAAGCCTGAGGGGTGATCCGTCATGGGGAACTGGGACAGTACCCACTCATAAGCGTGGATTTCCACAGCCAACGTGATCCGAATTCTCTTCATTAGGAAGTAAGCAGTTTGGGGTTTTCACGCGTAACTGCTCTGTGCTGTCAAACAGTAGAAAAGGAAGTGGACCTGGGAGCCAAACTCAGGGACCGCCTCACCACCTTCTCCTCCTCCAGGGGCTGGAGTCTCCCCCCTTCCCAGGACAGCATTCTCAATGCTGGGAAAGGACCACCCCGCAACAGGAGCAGAGGCTGCTGAGAAGCGAGGCCCGTCTCCAGTGAGCCTGATGGCTCAGAGCCCCAATTCAGTGCTCCCAGGTCTCAGGGCAGGAGCGCTCTGGTTCTGCTGCGCTTGAGGGCGCCCTTCTCCAGGTGTGCCAGGCACGCAGCAGACACGGGCAGGCAGCAGGGCACAGCTCCTGTGTCCTACACACCCACTCACCATCTGAACAGAAAGGACCGGAGCGGAGACACGCACTCGTGACAAAGGAACAATCACTGGAGGTTTCTTTACATGCGCCCAGGCTGCCTCCTTCCTCATTGAAATAGGAGCTGCACAGTGTGGGTGAGAAAGTATTAGTAGCTCAGTCGTATCCAATTCTTTGCGACCCCCGTGGTCTGCAGCCCAACAGGCTCCTCTGTCCACGGGATTTCCCAGGCAAGAATACTGGATTGGGTAGCCATTCCCTCCTCCAGGAAATCTTCCCAACCCAGGGGTCGAGCCTGAGTCTCCTGCATTGACAGGCAGATTCTTTACCATCTGAGCCACCAGGTGGGTGAGAAGGGGCCCTGGATTCTTCCTTCCTGCTGTGTGTGCAGAAATCCGAAACCCAGGTGTCAGCAAGTGTCCTGTGCAGGCTGAGGCCTGGGCGGATCCAGTCCTCTGTCTACAGCTGCCCCCTGCTCGGCCCCAGCAGTCAAACCACCCTGTCAGGAAGTGGTCAGCCTTCTATTCTCGGTCTGCGGTCCGCGGCCGCCGGAGCGATCGGTGTTGTGGTTTCCCCGGAGGTTCAGTTCACAAAGGTGCCATCCAGAGCAGTGCCACCTACTCCCTCTACCCCCCATCCAAAAGACCTTTCCAGACCCCTGAGACGACTTGTGAAGACCTTCTGGACCCCTGCATAGACTCATAAACACAGAGCAGCCAACTTTCCCTCTGAAACTGGAACACAGAGGCCCAAAGTTCACTTCCTGCAAAGAAAGGGGTGAAAATGTTGGAACTAAGTCAGGTGCAGTAAGGTCCCCCTTGCCCTTCCCAAGGATGCTCAGGGTTGTAGGAGCAAGTGGCAGGAAGATGGGAGGTCAAGAGCCTGAGACAGACCCGGCTCACAGAGCACCTGGGAAAGCGCAGCTGTGGGTGCTGTGTACGAAAGCACATGTTCCCCATGCCACAGGACTTCTGCCCGCCTGCCTGCAGTCCCCAGTGCTGCGAGCTGCTCCATGGAGCCTCGTGGATGGACCCCGCGAGTAGGTGGGGGGTGGAGGTTTGGAGCCAAGAAACCAAGTCTGAACCAAGACTGGGTTTACCTGCAGACAGCACTTTATGCCAGAGCTGCAGGGTTAGATGCGTCACCCTTAATTAGGGCCTTGAGATGGTGACAGCACTGGGACCATGAGATGGGTGCACAGGGATTCTAGCCACCCACCCCCAGCGGCCACGCCACCCACCACAGGGGCACAGGACCAGGCAAGCAAGAACATCAGTTTCACTGTTCCCAGGCCTCCCCTCCACACCCCCACCCACTGCCAGTTGCAGACACCCCACTCCCAGAGACTGGTGTTCAGGGTCCTCGGGGACCCCCATGGGCAGGCTTGCTCTCCGTGAGCAGTGAGCAGATGTGGCCCCGGGGTGGGGCTTCCATCAGCATCTCTAACCGACCAAGCGGCACCCAGGCAGGGATGCTCCACCTGCCCTGCGGTCCTCTGCTGTGTTTCAGGACACATCCCCAGTCCTGAGCCCTCCAAGGCATCCCCAATAGGCCATTTGCAAGAGGCCTTGACCCGTCTGTGGGTCTTAAATGGCTTCAAGGTGCCCTGTGTGGGTGAGCAGGTCCACTCCCTCCCCTTGGCTGGGCCGAGCTGCTCCAGGACCACAGCCCACTGGCACATCACTGGTACCTGTGGCTGGACTCATGGTGTCTAGGGTGGTTTGTGGGCATCACCTTCTTAAGCCCATAGGGACCTTATGGAGCAGAGGACACTGTCACCCCCAACATTACAGGTGGAGGACAGAGCATCAAAGTCACACACAGGTCACACAGCAAGGAAATGGCTGATCTGATGGCCAGGTCAGCAGGGGCAAAGACAGCGGGGCCTGAAAGTGTGAGGCTCCTCTCTGTCACAGCATCGGCGGCCCCGCCTGTCAGGCCTCACCGGCACAACAGGCACTAGATCAGTGCAGACCATCCCAAGTGGGCACAGGACAATTAGAAAGTGGAAGTTGCCATGGAAGCGTGACGGGATGGTGGCACCTGGTGACCCAAGTGGCATCCATACACAAGACACACACAGACCCTCCTCCCATCTGGACCACGACCCCTGACCAGAACACATTACATTTTTAATAAGGAGCTGAACAAATACATCTAACACCTTAAATTTTTCCTTGTCAATTTCCTCTAATCTAAAACCTAAGAAAATGCCCACACAAAATTTCAGTCTTTTGAGAAATTCTGCAAGTGACCATCATTTAAAATTTTTTCCAAGACAGTATACATTTCTATCAGTTAGGGGGGAAAAAAATTGCCCAGGATTTAGAAACTAGAGCAGAAATGAATAAATGCTGCTTCTGTGTCCTGTGTATATTTTTCATTAGAACTTGACTTGCAGAGGAAACTGAGCTTTCAGCAAATATTTTCTGTCCTGTGAAGTGGGGCTAGAGTGAGGAGGTGTCGATGGCGAAGCAGAGGAGAGCACTTGGCTCATTTGCTCTTTTACAGTGATTTTTTAAAATGATTTAACGAAGCTACTGACCACACTGAGGTACTTTAATTCTTCTGTGAGTTTGACTTCCTGAGCTTTGCTCATCGTTACATCAGCGTGTGCATCTGTGTGCTGAACCAGGTTACGTGATAGTTGGGTATTTGCCATCATGACTGCTTCCCAGAACCTGGGCCTGAATCTTCATGATGATGCTGCATCCAGGGAGCTCCTACTGGTGTTATCTTGCATGCCGAGGGTCCTAGTGGATGTCTTCCTCTGACTGGCAGCTCGACATCTGGATTTTGCCCCGGTTCTGGGGTAAGTCCCATATCCTCTGACACATGCTGGCACCGGGCATCCTCCACCCCAGCCAGGCCATGGGGTCCACTTCCCTGATTCCAGTTCCCCCGCCCCATTTAGACCTGCTGCCTGGCAAGCACGTCCCCTACTCTGCAGCCAGAGGCCAGTCTGTGGTGTCTGCTGGCCAGAGCTGTAGCTCACACTTGCATCCTCTCATTTCATCCTCGGGGCCAGGGTCAGCCCTGCTCGTGCCAACGGCGAGTTTTGGACGCATCACAGCTGTTCAAATGTGCCTTGATGGGAGCTGGCTGCCCTTCGCCCAAGACACCAGCAGCACCCCCAAGACCGGGGATTGCAAGTGGGGGAGCTACACCCACAGCCCCGGACACCAGAGTCCATTGTTCATGCATACAAGCTGCTGACTCCGTGAGAAAATCTTGTTTTCACTTTACTGACAGTGGAATTGCTTGCATTTGGAGAAACAGAAGATATTAACTCCTGTGGGAATAGGTTTATATGGAAAACCAAGTTAGGGAGTCTGCTTTGAGAGAGTAAACTGTTGAGTAAATTTATAGGGCCGATTTCCTTCAAACTGCTCAGAATACTCAAAGGCCCTGTCTCCATTACGGATGGCCTAGAAGAATCTCCATTTTGAGGATAAAGGCATTTTTGAGCCACAGGGATTTCAAACAGCCTGTCCAGCTTTCCCATACTTTGGTTTGAGTTGTTACCCACGTAAGATTTAATAGCAAAAGTGAAATCCGAAAGAGAAAGTTTTCATAGGATTTCAGCTGAGTCTCCACGTTAAGGACTGAATGTGTGTCCCTCCCCGAAGTCCACTGTTGAAGCCTCCCACAGTGTGCTGCGTCTGGAGGGACCATCTGCAGGGGGTAGTTAACGTCCACATACCATCACCCGGGAGTTAGAGTTTGAATGTGTGTGTTTGGAGCAGGGCAGGTAGGGGAAGGGGCAGGTGGAACACTGGGGAGCTTCACAGTTCTGCCCCTGCAGCACCCCAGAACAACGCTGCTGCACCCACTCCCGGGAGAACCAATCTGAGGCTTCAGGAGCAGCTGCAGGGGGGCAGGGCTCTTTTCCCTCAAGAAACTAGCCTCCTCAGTCAGGGCCCCAGGAAGAAATAAAGATCAACACAAAGGGGAACAAAATGTGCATCAAATACACCCAAAATGTACTTGTTGGAAATTTGTTTTATTTAATAGAGAAGGAGGCACCAGTCAGACAAGTCACCCCTTGGCTGCCTGCAGGCCCCCCTGCCCCATTTACTGCCTGGCCCAGGCTCAGCCCGCGGAGCCCAGCCAGACGCCGGTCAGCCCCAATGAGCCAGCTCTGTAGCCTCGGGCCATCCCATCCCTCAGCACTGGTTTCTTCATCTGCAGAACAGTGAAATTAAAAAGTACTTATTCCAGGGTTTTCCTTATGAGATTTTAACAAGATAATTTGTTTAATGGCACTTTGTAGAAGTCCAGGATCTCAGTAAGTATCAGCCTTTCTCACAAGAGCACAGCCATTAAAACCAGAACACAGCGTAACCAAAACAAAACAAGACAAGGACTCAAGCCCCAGAATGCTTCGTCTATTTGAGGCGGAGCACCATCCTGGCTTTTTTTCCACTAGCTTGTTGGGACTCAGTCAGCTCACACAGATATTGCAGGCATCACAGGAAATCAAGGAACCAAGGAATTCACATGCTACAAATCAAAAGAGCTCCAGCCCATGTTAACCTGAAAAGGCATCACATTGTCTCACTTGGGTCCTTTTCCCAACTCCAGTTCAAACATAATAACCAAATGCACCAGCACCTGAGTTCTGGCATCCCCCAGGGCCCAGCGAGGTCCCTCCATCCCCACCTGCAACCCGTAGCCCAGGGACCCCCACATGGCCGAGGCCCGGTGTGCCTGGGATGGGGCATTCTGGCTGATGCGAGTGTTATCGTCTTTCTCAGAGACATCCCAAAGCCCCAAAATTGTGGATTCTTGAGGCAAAGTCATGTCCTCCCCAACACATGTCAGCTCAGTGGGCCCCACAACTCAGAGCTGACCCATTGTCCCAGCGACATGAATTTGGAAGACAGGAAAAGCATTCCCCCAAATGGGCATTTTCCAAACACCCTGCTGCATTTTGACAATGGATGCCCCATGGGCCAAATGCACAGCCGGGATCACCTGGGCCGGGGCAGGGGAGTCTCATCTCAGCCTTGCTCCGTCCTCCACATGATGGCCTCAGAAGGTGTGAAACACACTGCTCAGATCTGTGAGTTTATTAAACAGTCACGGGGCACAGAGCCTCCACAGCATCTGATTCCAGGTCAAGAGGTCCCGGCTTCCTTGGTGATGGCACAGCCCTCCGGAAGCGAGAGTTCACAGCCTGGCAGGTGCGGGAGCCAAATTTAACTCTGTGAACTAGTTATCCGCCTGCACAGACCGGCCAGCCTCCTGGGAAATGCACGGTCCACACCTGCTCACACGCTCACCCGATGAACAGGTTCCCCCACCTCTGGAGCCGCCATCCAGGTGACGTGCACAGGGCAGGTGATGCTCCTGCCCGCCCGACACCCTGCGAGATGTTCTCACGCTGTCAACAGGCTGGAAGCTGGCATAACCTCACAGTCTGAGTCTGTCCTGGGAAATGACATTTATTGGGGTTCCTGCCTGATTAATTGTAGTGCATAAAAGCAATACACATTTAATACTCTTTTGTAAAATGAAAAAATATGTAGAAGCACAACAAAAAACTTGGCGTTGAGACCATTCTATTTTCTTTAGAACATTGTTTTCTTTTTGAAAAGTAGGAACTTAGGAGCAGGGGTCTAAGCCTTGATATGTTTCTGAAGTAGCCAAGTCATATGCTTAGGTCTTTTAACGAGCCTCAACTGCAGAGTCCATGGCCTGAAAGAAGCAGGTCCTGGCCACTGGGGCCACCTGACTTCCCTTGTACCCTTCGTGGGGGCCTTTTCCAGGAGGAGATATGTCAATATGAAGTATTATTTCACTACATACATGTTATATACATACACATATATGTGTATGCTATTTAAAGAGAAAGAAACTAAGGTTGGCTTGCTTACTGCCTTGAAATCCTCCCCTAGTGCAGCGCCCAGGGGTTGTGGGGGGAGGGGGCTGGGGACAGAGACTACCACGGCCTAAGCACCACCCCCCACCCCCGCCTGCTCCCTAAGCCTCTTTTCCCAGACTTTCCAACTTCTTCATCAGCTGACTGATGACAAAATGAAGTCATTACATGTTACATCCAGTTGTTCTACAAATATCACTGGGTGCCTGCTGTGAAACGGGAGCTACAGGTGGGGGGTGGACAATGGGGGGGCCAAGTAGGACCCCTAAGTCCACATGTTCCCCAAATCTTTAGCATAGAAAATACTCTGTGCTTTAAATATACATGTGAAGAGTCTCTGTGTGTGTGTGAGTCACTCAGTCATCTCCAGCTCTTTTCGACCCCATGGACTGAAGCTGTCTAGGCTCCTTTTTCCATGGGATTTCCCAGGCAAGAACACTGGAATAGGTTGCCATTCCTTTCTCCAGGGGATTTTCCTGACCCAGGGATTGAACCCACATCTCCTGCATTGCAGGCAGATTCTTTACCATCTGAGCCACCGGGGAAGAGTCTGTTGCCACAGAGAAGACGTAAACAGACCTGGACATGAACTGGAATATTCATCCTTGGAACCAGGCTGAGACAAGACAAGATGGGAGATTCTGTGGCCACTTTGACACGTTAGTTCTACTGGGACTGGCCCACCAGTCAGTGTTATTTACGGGGTGTCAGCAAGTTGGATTCAGAACAGTAGACAGAGGAAAAATTTTAGATATTTCCCACATACCTCACCATCAAACTTAATTTGAAACAAAAGACAGCCGCACACGAAAGATCCAAGAGGTGATCTCCACTGATGATGAAGTATTATTATTTAAGTGCAGAGGACTTTAAGTCACATTTTAATATCATTCTAAGCCTTTTAGAAGAAAACAAAACCAGTTTAATTTCTTTTATAAAAATTAATCAATGTCTATTATTTCTGCCAACACATGTATTACAACCAAATCATCCCAAATCTGAAACTAGGGACTCACAAAATCATCTTTATTCAAAGAACTACCATCTAGGTTTCCAAATTTCACATTAAAGACTAAATAGTTAAAATTTAAACGCAAACATATTGTTAAGTATAAAAGTGGGTAATACAAAAGAAGACAAATTTCCACCACCGTCAGTTTTCTGGCACGTGCTGATGGCCAGTTTAGAAACTTGGTTTTAAAGCGCACACGCATGCTTGCATACTAAGTTGCTTTAGTCGTGTCTGACTCTTTGTGACGCCACGGGCTGTAGCCCTCCAGGCTCCTCTGTCCATGGGATTCTCCAGGCAATAATACTGGAGTGGGTTGCCATGCCCCTCCTCCAGGGGATCATCCCAACCCAGGATCAAACCCGTGTCTCTTACTCTTCTGCATCGGCAGGTTGATTCTTTACCACTAATGTCGCCCGGGAAGCCCTTTAAAGTGTTTGGTTGTCTCTAAAAGATGAACTGCCGCAGTGCTCTCAAAGCCCACCCGTTTGTCTGTCTTAAAACATATTGAAGGTGTGATTAAAAAAAAAAAACTGGACACACCCAGACTGGACAGCCCCACCTTTCTGATGATAAACTTGAAGACTGCAGAGGGTGGGTCTGGGCCTCTTACTCCCCCCACCAGCCCCACGCCTACACTTTCCCACGCGGCTTGGGAATCCCACGGGAACCAGCCTGTGGGATCCTTTTTTATGAATCATTCTCGAATCTCACCTCTGCCACACCCTGAGATACTGGCTGTCAGCAGAGTGTTATTGCAAGAAAAAGAGGGGCAGGCATGCCCCTCTCCCCCATCACTGGGCTGATTCGGTCCAAACAAGGCCCAGGAACACCAGTGTTTGCACAAAGTCCTCCAACTTTGACTGAGCCTTCAAGAAGGGAACAGATTAAGTTGCTCCACCAAAGGCACATTTTCAGCTTTCTAACAATGATGACTAACTTCTGATTTAAGGTCTCATCAGAATGACATCTTTACCCAGTATGGTAATTATTTATATTTTATTCTATCTTGTTCTCTGGTATTAAAAATTATTTTTGGAATTAAAACCAAGTGAGGAGGGGAAAACGTCATTTCAGAACATAAAGGATACAAGCCTGGCCCAGGTCAGGCAGGGTGTTGCCCCATCAGTGATGACACCTCACAGCTGCCAGTGCTCCGGCAAAAAACCTGCCTCTGGGTCAGGGTCAGGGGGTGAGGGTGCCCCTCCATGCCTTGTGTAGCCAATCAGGTCAGGATGGAGCCTGCAAGGGACCCCAAGACTGCCCTGGGGCAGATGGGGGACAGTCCCCCCACCCCATCTCTCCAGCCAACCTTCAAGGAGTCAGTGCAGACCTTGAATCAACACATTGGAGTTACGTTTGTTTTTTTTGCAAAGTTATCACCTTGGCAGCTTCCTTCAAATTCTGCTTTAAGCCTCTTCTCCTCAAAACATAAACCAGAAGGAGTCTTCCTGGATGCGGATGAAACAGTGGGCAGCAGCCGGGTCTGAGGATGGACTGTGGCCCTCACAACGGCCCAGCCTCCCGGCCCGCAGCCCCATCCAGGTAATGTGAGTGTCAGGTGAGGCCACAGGCTTCTGGCTCCTCCCTGAGTGGCTCCGTACCCCCTGAGACACTTGCTCAAAGATGAATCCCAGAGCATCTCAGCAGACGGTGGGGTCCAGGACCATGTTTCCAACAGGGCTCCCTGTGGGTCTTGTGCACTGATGTCTGGGGACAGAGGAGGGTCCCTTAAGCCCTTCCCACACCCCAGATGTTGGCTCTGCTCTTCAGAAGAACTAAGGTTCCCCATCTACACACATATCCCAGAACGTCCTCATCCTGAGTCAGGGACTCACCCTCTGATTGAAGTATGCCTTGGTTTCAGTAACTCTACAGGGTGTTAGAACTAGGGGTAGGTCACCTCCTGCATCGTCTCTATCCTCAGTTGCTGTGAAATGATTGGGGTGGTGGTTGGAACAGGGAGACCAAAGTCCTTGTGTTTGAGGTCAGAGGTCACAGGGGAGGGGTGATTTTCTTCCTTCCCAGTGTCACCCTTCTCCTATGACCTCTGACCCCAAAGACATGGATGGAGGAGCCTGGCAGGCTACAGTCCATGGGGTCACAAAGAGTCAGACACGACTGAGCATGCACACAGGCACATATTCAGAAATCCACCCGGAAATTATCACCTGAACAGAATGGCTAGATGTATAGATACCATAACTGATGTCACATTATTTCTATGCATTTATACATTACTTTTTCTAGCAGAAACTCGGAGAAGGCAATGGCACCCCACTCCAGTACCCTTGCCTGGAAAATCCCATGGACAGAGGAGCCTGGTAGGCTACAGTCCATGGGGTCGCGAAGAGTCGGACACAACTGAGCAAATTCACTTTCACTTTTCACTTTCATGCATTGGAGAAGGAAATGGCAACTCACTCCAGTTTTCTTGCCTGGAGAATCCCAGGGATGAGGGAGCCTGGTGTGCTGCCGTCTATGGGGTCGTGCAGAGTCGGACACGACTGAAGCGACTTAGCAGCAGCAGCAGCAGAAACTAGTTTCCATGGTTGGATTTTTGCCCAAAATTTCATCCAACAGGGAAAGGAAGCCCAGCTTTACATGTATTGTCCCACTGCTCCTAAGAGACAAGGATAGCTTTCCTTTGAGAACAGTGAAGTAAGCTTCAGAGATGTTACACTATGATGCCCCAAGGTCATACAGCTAGTGATCAGAAATGGAATTTAAATATGTCTGAGGGTGAAACTGGTAGATCACAATGTCACAATCCTGTATTTCTCACGGTCACAGACATCTGCTTCTGGATGGTGCCTTTAGCCTTCCTTGCCTGAGACCCCTCCCCAGCGGGTTCTCCACCGCACTGTGGACTCTGCCCTGGTTCTTATGGAGCTGTGTTAAGCCACCACTAAGTACAGAACTTAAAAACAGAGAGCTGACTCTGAAACCGCGGGATGGACCATGTGACAGCCTCTGTGGACCCATATGACCTCTGTGGATGCATCAGCTCTAACATTCCACATGTGCCTCTGTTCACTCGAGAACTTCATAGAATGTGACCATTGCTTCTGACGTCTTGAGTTGTTATTTTTCACATGTTATCATCTTGCCTCTTCAAGTCAGATCGATATTCTTCACCCTCCCACATCCTAGCTTAGTCTCCAGGTCATGGATGACTGCATCCCCCAGGGACAACCTGCTTGTGTGCATGTTCCCTACCTGGAACCAGTTATTAGCATCTCTGCTCAGAACAACACGATGACTCACGGTGAGCAAGCACAGCCCCCACAGAGGAGATATCCATCCTGCAATTTGCTAACAGATCTCATTTGTAGTTATAAGAACTGGGTGAGAAGATGGTGCAAGAGAACAGAGCAGAGTTTTCAGATTTGTTTATTTTCAATACGTAAAAAACTTCTGCAACAAAATTTAAATGGAAGCCCAGTTCGTTAAACAGATAAAAACAGGATTGCTTTAAGTCAAACGCTTTGGATGAAGGCCTGGAGGCTTCCTTGGCCATCCTACCTCCTGAAAGAAAAGTCGTTTGTAAACTTCCTGCAGACCTCCCAGCCCTTCAGTAAACCCCAGTTAAACTGTCGTCCTATGGAAGCAACCCTGGAAAGGCAGGCAGGAATCTCCCAGACTCACTCTTTCATAACAGCCACAGGAACACTGGGGGAAAGTGCAAACTAAGCCTTTTCAGAACTCTGAAGGTTGTGCAGAGGATCCAGCAACCCAAGGCCTGTTTATTCAGGAAAGACGGCTGAATTTCAGGTACAACAGCGAGCTCTGTGGTGTTCTACTTTGGCCCATTCCAGTCTCCCGTGTATCAGTTTCTTATTGCTGCTGTAACATGTTACCACATACCTGGTGCCTTAAAACTGCACAGATTTATCATCTTGTGTTTCCGCAGGTCAGGGATCTGACGTGGGTCTCACCGGCTGACATCCAGATGGTGGTAGAGCTGACTGCACTTCTCTCTAGATCCAGGGCCACCTGTGTCCTCGCTGGTGAAGCCTCTGCAGGCTGCCCTCCTCCTCAGCTCACAGCCCCTCACCCTCACAGGCAGCAAGCAGTGTAAGGCTGGGTCCTTCCTACATCACATCACACAACCTTCTCCTTAGCCCTCATCCACCTTTAAGGAGCCTTCTGACTACACGAGGCCCACACAGGCATTCCTGGGTCAGGAAGATCCCCTGGAGATGGGGATGGCTACCAATTCCAGTATTCTGGCCTGGAGAATTCCACAGACAGAAGAGCCTAGCAGGCTACAGCCCATGGGGCAGCAAAGAGTTAGACACGTCTGAGCAACTAACACACAGAGACAATTCGTAACAATCCTTTATAAGATCAGCTAACTGGCAATTCCACCTGCAAAATTATTCTTCAAAAATGAAAGATAAATTAAGATGTGCCCAGATAAACGATAACTGAGAGAATTTGGAACTAGGAGTCATGCCTTTCAAGAAATACTGAGAGAGGTGTTTCAAGCTGAAATGATTAAGACATGAAACTGTAATTCAAAGGCTTATTAGGAAAAGAGAGCACATTAAGACTCAACTACAATGGTAAATATGAAAGACAATGTAACTATATGTTTGTTTGTAACTCATTTCTTCGCCAGATGATTTAAAAGATACAGTACACATTACTAAAATATGTTGATGGGCTCATAATGTATAAAAATGTAACTTACATGACAGTAATAGCACAAAGCAGAGTGGAAGATATACAGCTATACCGGAGTATTGGAGCGAAGATTTTGCAGTCTCTTGAATTTAAGTTGGTATATCTCTGGACTACACTGCTTTAAATTATGTTAATAATTAAAACTGGTGGAGAAAAAAGAACAGAAAGCACACAACACAGAAAGAAAATAAACAGGAAAATGGAAGCTATAAAGCCTACGTTATTACTAACTGTACTAAATGCAAATAGGTTAAACACCCCAATCATAAGAAAAACATTGATAGAGTGAATTAAAAGGAAAACATGATCCAATAACATACTGTCTACACGAAGACACACTTTAGATTCAAAACTACCAGTCAATTTAAAATAAAATGATAGACTTCCTGCTACACTTAACAAACTCCCAGCTTGATTTTTAAAGAAATTGATACTTCAGTTCAGTCACTCAGTCGTGTCTGACTCTTTGCAACCCCATGAACTGCAGCACGCCAGGGCTCCCTGTCCATCACCAACTCCCAGAGTTCACCCAAACTCATGTCCATCGAGTCGGTGATGCCATCCAGCCATCTCATCCTCTGTCGTCCCCTTCTCCTCCTGTCCCCAATTCCTCCCAGCATCAGAGTCTTTTCCAATGAGTCAACTCTTCACATGAGGTGTCCAAAGTACTGGAGTTTCAGCTTCAGCATCAGTCCTTCCAATGAACACCCAGGGCTGATCTCCTTCAGAATGGACTGGTTGGATCTCCTTGCAGTCCAAAGGACTCTCAAGAGTCTTCTCCAACATCACAGTTCAAAAGCATCAATTCTTCAGCGCTCAGCCTTCTTCACAGTCCAACTCTCACATCCATACATGACCACAGGAAAAACCATATAGCCTTGACTAGATGGACCTTTGCTGGCAAAGTTATGTCTCTGCTTTTGAATACGCTATCTAGGTTGGTCACAACTTTTCTTCCAAGGAGTAAGCATCTTTTAATTTCATGGCTGCAATCACCATCTGCAGTGATTTTGGAGCCCCAAAAAATAAAGTCTGGCACTGTTTCCATTGTTTCCTCATCTATTTCCCATGAAGTGATGGGACCAGATGTCATGATCTTCATTTTCTGAATGTTGACCTTTAAGCCAACTTTTCACTCTCCTCTTTCACTTTCATTGAGAAACTTTTTAGTTCCTCTTCACTTTCTGCCATAAAGGGTGGTATCATCTGCATATCTGAGGTTATTGATATTTCTCCCAGCAATCTTGATTCCAGCTTGTGCTTCTTCCAGCCCAGCATTTCTCATGATGTACTCTGCATAGAAGTTAAATAAGCAGGGTGACAATATATAGCCTTGACGTACTCATTTTCCTATTTGGAACCAGTCTGCTGTTCCATGTCCAGTTCTAACTGTTGCTTCCTGACCTGCATTTAGGTTTCTCAAGAGGCAGGTCAGGTGGTCTGGTATTCCCATCTCTTTCAGAATTTTCCGCAGTTCATTGTGATCCACACAGTCAAATGCTTTGGCATAGTCAATAAAGCAGAAGTAGATGTTTTTCTGGAACTCTCTTGGTATTTCCATGATCCAGTGGATGTTGGCAATTTGATCTCTGGTTCCTCTGCCTTTTCTAAAACCAGCCTGAACATCAGGAAGTTCACGGTTCATGTATTACTGAAGCCTGGCTTGGAGAATTTTGAGCATTACTTTACTAGTGTGTGAGATGAGTGCAATTGTGCGGTAGTTTGAGCATTCTTTGGCATTGCCTTTCTTTGGGATTGGAATGAAAACTGACCTTTTCCAGTCCTGTGGCCACTGCTGAGTTTTCCAAATTTGCTGGCATACTGAGTGCAGCACATTCACAGCATCATCTTTCAGGATTTAAAATAGCTCCACTGGAATTCTATCACCTCCACTAGCTTTGTTCATACTGATGCTTTCTAAGGCCCACTTAACTTCACATTCCAGGATGTCTGGCGCTAGGTGAGTGATCGCACCATCGTGATTATCTGGGTCGTGAAGATCTTTTTTGTACAGTTCTTCTGTGTATTCTTGCCACCTCTTCTTAATATCTTCTGCTTCTGTTAGGTCCATACCTTTTCTGTCCTTTATCGAGCCCATCTTTGCATGAAATGTTCCCTTGATATCCCTAATTTTCTTGAAGAGATCTCTAGTCTTTCCTATTCTGTTGTTTTCCTCTATTTCTTTGCATTGATCGCTGAGGAAGGCTTTCTCATCTCTCCTTGCTATTTTTTGAAACACTGCATTCAGATGCTTATATCTTTCCTTTTCTCCTTAGCTTTTCGCTTCTCTTCTTTTCACAGCTATTTGTAAGGCCTCCTCAGACAGCCATTTTGCTTTTTTGCATTTCTTTTCCATGGGGATGGTCTTGATCCCTGTCTCCTGTACAATGTCATGAACCTCCGTCCATAGTTCATCAGGCACTCTATCTATCAGATCTAGCCCCTTACATCTATTTCTCACTTCCACTATATAATCATAAGAAATTTGATTTAGGTCATACCTGAATGGTCTAGTGGTTTTCCCTACTTTCTTCAATTTAAGTCTGAATTTGCCAATAAGGAATTGACAAGTTCACCATAAAACGTATATGTCAATGCCAGGAACCCAACGTAGCCAAAATATGGAATGACTGTAGAACTTACTGCAAAGCTGCAGTCATGAAGCAAGTAGGATATGAGCAGAGCAGACACAAAGAACAATGGGATGGAAGTGAGAATGCAGAATTCAGTTCCCACATCTACGATCTGTTGGTTTCTGACGCACAGCCAAGACAATTAAATGGGGGAATAAATAGCATCTCCGACAACTGCTGCTGGGACTGAATACACAGGAGAAACACATGCATCACAGCCCACAGAAACCATCCCAGAACGGACCACAGACCTGCCTGTGAGAGCTAACACTGCAAATAGAATAAAATACAGGAGCTGGGGGGACATCCCTGGTGGTCCAGGGGTTACAACTCCGATCTCCCACTGCAGAGGGCCCGAGTTTCATTTCTAGTTGGAGAACTAGATCCCAAATGCTGTGAATAAAAAGATCCCTTGGCACACAGACAACTCAGGAGAAGAGGCACAGCAGAGAGGAGCTTCCAGTTCAGCCCCAGGTCCGCTGCTGGGAACATGAGACATGCCGTCCACAGCGGAAAGGACCTCAGCCCTGAGCATGCAACCCAGGCATGGACACACCAGCCCTGGTCTCGAGCTTCCGGGTTCATGCCGGGGGGCATGTGCACCCTCAGGGGCCGCAGGCTGCAGGGGCACAGGCAGGTGACGCAGGGGAATGAGGGGATGAAGGGCATGCAGGGCATTTTAAAGCAGTTCCTCCCTTCATCACAAGCCAGATCCCCGGGTTGCCTGCTGTTTTCCACCTTCATATAAAGACAAAAACTCTCATCTTGTCTAGATCCTGGTTATTTTGCAAATAGCATCAGCGTGGAATGGAGTGGAACAGGCTGTAATGGGTGTGCCCCCCCAACAGCTGGACGCTGCGAGCACTCAGACGCTAGGTATGTATTATGGATTCAGCAAGCCTGTGTATTAGATATCATAATTATCCCCATTTCACAGAGAAAAAACCTAAAGCATTAGAGGTTAAGAGGTGAACTTGCCCAGGTCACAGCTGCCAAAGGAGTTTTGGGGTGTTTGATTGAAGCCAACGACGGTCCATTCAGGCAGCCAGGTGATGGCCCAGGACAGCTTGAAGTCCAGCTTCTCCCCCGAACCCCCTGCCAGGCTGTCTAATTTAGTTTAGTTCCAGAAAGTCAATACATTTATTATTTTAAAGAAAAATGAAAACATTCCAGAAGAACATTGGAGTATAATTCCAAGCTCAAAAGAACACAAAGATCACTTTACAAAGAAGTGCTCTAATGAATGAACTCTCCGTGGGGGGTGGGGAGTAGGAGGAAAAATAAAGCTGGATTTCCTTGGGATCAACTCAGCCCTTTAATTCTGACTCTCGGTTACTAACAAAACACTCTCCTGTGCAGAGTTTCACCCCATGGCTTTATCAAACAGGAAACTGTGGGAACCTTCACCAAAATTGATTCATACATTCTTCCAATAAATCATCAGCTTTGCCATTGTCCTTTCAATAAATTTTTAGGAAAGAAAGGAAACTACAATAAATTCTCTAAAATTCAGGACCTGCTGAAGGATGCTGCTGTCTCTCCCGCCTTCCTCTATAAAGGACTCCAGAAGAATCAAAGGAAAGATGTACTTTTAAAAGAAAGAAAAAGAGGGGAAAAAATTTTTTAATGAAGAATCTAAATGTATTCATAAGGAAAGAAGAATTGTCAGCTGACCTCTGCAACAGTGGAGGTCGTGGACGTCCTCAGGCTGGCTGCTGCTCCCAGCCTCCCCCCAGGGCCCCTGGGCGGGGTCTCCTTCCTGTCCTCACCTGGGAAACACCACACAGCTTCATTTCTCTTTACACGGATGAGACCCACATTGGAGTCTGCAGCCCGAGCCCCAGTCTCAGGTTTCGGTCCAGGAGTTCAGACCCTCTGCCTGGCAGCTGCACGGGCACCTCGCAGGGACGGCCACCCAGGAGTTCCCAACCTGGACCCCGTTCCCCGCTCCTGCCCTGGCAGCTCTGGACTGTAGTCCAGTTACAGTCCAGCTTCCGCACAACCCTGAGAGTCCTCCCTAGCAGCCGCGCCCACGCCCCGTCCCAGGCCCCGCTCCACGGCGTCACTGCCCCAGGTCCGGTCAGTGCAGCTCTTTCAGCCTGGCTAATGCCCAACCCCACCGCCTTCCCTGCACTTAGGATGCTGGAGGTCAGCCTCAAGCCCCATGAAGCCTCCTCTGTGCCGTGCAGGAGGCAGATGAACCCAGTGGGCCCTGCAGCCTCTCTCGGGGGCAGGAATGGGGGTCCTGGGCACCACGGGCTGGTCTGACCACTCGGACACCCCAGGAGGGGTGGGCAGGGAAGCAGGAGGCGGTGCGCCCAGTCTGCGTGTGTGGGAGGGGCAGCCAGGCCATGAGCACAGTTCCCTAAATGCTGTCTGCACCCAGTTCTGAAGTCGGCCTACCCCCAGTTAGGTTCACTCCCAATCCCTCCTCTAAGGGGGCTCTGGCACTATGGGCCACTCCACTGCCCGTCTCCCCCCCGGCCAGGCCCTAGACCCAGACCCCACTGGAATCATCATCCTTGCCAGTCCTGAGCCTGCTTCTCTGCCTGGCCAGGTCCTTCCCACAGAATCACCATGCAGGCCCTCCTCTAGACTGTAAAACCCCTCCCTGCTCCTCCTCTGACCTGTCCCTGGCCTCCCCCAACCCCCACCAAGGCCTCAGGTGAAGATGGGGCAGGCACCTGGGGTCTGCAGAATGACCGTCCCTTGCGCCAGCCACCCCCATCACAGACTGGCCAGGCAACCTCACCTCTTGGGAGTAAGCGAACTGCCCTTGGTCTAAATAAACAAACGCCACCCCTGCTTCTCTCCCCTGGCGTAACAGCTGCTGTCTGGCCCACTCACTGGGAAAGGCAGGGTTCTCTTCCTTCATCATTTCAAATTGTCATTAAATCATCAGTTACAGTGTCCCATTTCCAGCCTCAGAAGTCTTCCTCAGGGAGGCGAAGCTGCAGCCTAAAGCCAACACTGGGCCGGGGAACTCCAGCCAGGCCTCTCCTAGCCCTGGGGCTCTGCATCTTCACTTCCACCGTGGAAACAATGATGCCAGCCCCACGGGCCATCTGGACCGCACAAGCCCTTCAGGGAGGCCACCAGGGTGGAGCTGGCCGGGGGGCTGCCCACACCCCACCACGGCCACTTGTACCTCTGGTGGTGGCCTCTAGTTGAGGGCACTTACTGGCTCCACCCTCCCCCTTCACTGGAACTTGAGTGTCAGTGGATGAGAAAGTATGCTGAATAATTTCAGTGCTGCCCAGAGGTCAGACAGTTCACAAATGCTTTCCCTTTCTAAATCTAGAATCCGCCCTCGTATCGTCCTTTCCCAGAATTCATCCTTCCACGGCTCGCTCTGTGAGTTCCTCTAATGTAAAAATATTTGGCAGCTTTTTTACAAAAAAAAAAAGTTCAGCTGCCTAAAATCAAGAGTTTCTATAATATAATCTGGTTATGATATCCCTTCAGGAAAAATAATGATGAAAAGCTTTCTGGTAGGGAAGTTATATTGTGGAAAAATGACTTTGCTGCTTATGAAGTCAGGTTTACTTCTGAATTGCTAAATGTATGCCCAGAGATTTAAATATTCTGAGATGTGGTTTTCCTCTGAAGCTCTGAGCTGTGCTGAGTGTGGGGCCTGTGGGGTCTCTTTGGGGTGATGCAAAGCAGACCAGACTTTTGTTCCCAGGAGAAGGGCTGCCTCCAAACCTGCCATGGAATTAGGGTCCTTTCTCTCGATGCAACAACTTTCTCAATAACGGAAAATGTTGTTTCAACAGAGAAACTACAGCTCCAGATTCAGGAGATATTTTTTCAAATTTTGTTTCTGTTCTCACATAAGAGAATTAATCACAAGAAGTTCATAGCATTGCAAAGAATTCAAGGGTCAGTGAACAAAATATGTTGAGTCCTGACTTAGCGAGGAGACAATGTCTGTTTTAACAAGTCTTCCTTGTCTGGAAGAACATGACCATGCCTGTGTGTGTGCAAAAGTCGCTTCAGTCATGTCCAACTCTTTGTGACCCCATGGGCTGTAGCCCATCAGGTTCCTCTGTCCATGGGATTTTCCAGGCAAGAATATTGGAGTGGGTTGCCATTTCCTCCTCCAAGGGATTTTCCCGACCCAGGGATTGAACCTGCAGCTCCTGAGGCTCCTGCATTGCCAGTGGATTCTTTATCACTGAGCCAGCAGGGAAGCCCAAGAATGACCATGCCAGGTGTTACTTCCATGCCAGGCACCTGAGCGATCTCTCCCTATTTCGTGTTCCAGGACACAGATCCAGGGATCCACAATGGAATTCCATGTCCTAATTGGAGCCACCTCACCTCCTTCCTCCCTGGGGGACTCAGCTAGATTCACTGCCCCTGCAGACCAGGGCACACATGTCCATCTACCTCCACAGACACCCACCCTCCACCTCCTCCCTGCTGCTCCAGTCCAACTGAAATCACCCCCTGATGGTCCAGCGACCCTGCCCCCCAGTTTCAGCACCTCAACCTTAATCTAAACTCTTATGTCCCAGAGCCCCCAGCATCCCCAAGTAACGGGCTTCGGGGCTCTTTGTGTCCACTTTCCTTACAGTAAAAACCTAGCAAATAAAAGAAAAATACACCCTCAGTTCAGTTCAGTCGCTCAGTCATGTCTGACTCTTTGCAACCCCATGGACTGCAGTACGCCAGGCTTCCCTGTCCATCACCAACTCCCAGAGCTTGCTCAGACTCATGTCCATTGACTTGGTGATGCCATCCAACCATCGCATCCTCTGTCACCCTCTTCTCCTCCTGCCTTCAATCTTTCCCAGAATCAGGGTCTGTTCAAATGAGTCAGCTCTTTGCATCACAAGGCCAAAGTATTGAAGTGTCAGCTTCAGCATCAGTCCTTCCAACGAATATTCAGGACTGATTTCCTTTAGGATGGACTGGTTGGATCTCCTTGCAGTCAAGGGACTCTCGAGAGTCTTCTCTAACACCACAGTTCAAAAGCATCAATTTTCTAGCACTTAGCTTTCTTTATGGTCCAACTCTCATATCCATACATGACTATGGAAAAACCATAGCTTTGACTAGACAGACCTTTGTTCCCAAAGGAATGTCTCTGCTTTTTAATATACTGTCTGCTAAGTCACTTCAGTCATGTCCGACTCTGTGCAACCCCATAGAAGGCAGCCCACCAGGCTCCCCCGTCCCTGGGATTCTCCAAGCAAGAACACTGGAGTGAGCTGCCATTTCCTTCTCCAATGTATGAAAGTGAAAAGTGAAAGTGAAGTCGCTCAATCGTGTCCGACTCTTGGTGACCCCTTGGACTGCAGCCTACCAGGCTCCTCTGTCCATGGGATTTTCCAGGCAAGAGTATTGGAGTGGGGTGCCATTGCCTTCTCCAAATATACTGTCTAGGCTGATCATAGCTTTTCTTCCAAGGAGCAAGCGTCTTTTAATTTCATGGCTGCAGTCACCATCTGCAGTGATTTTGGAGCCCAAAAAAAAAAAGTCTGACACTTTCCACTGTTTCCCCATCTATTTGCCATGAAGTGATGGGGCCAGATGCCATGATCTTCGTTTTCTGAACGTTGAGTTTTAAGCCAGCTTTTTCACTCTCCTCTTTCACTTTCATCAAAGGGCTCTTTAGTTCCTCTTCACTTTCTGCCATAAAGGTGGTATCATCTGCATATCTGAGGTTATTGATATTTCTCCCAGAAATCTTGATCCCAGCTTGTGCTTCATCCAGCCCGGCATTTCGCAAGATGTACTCTGAGTATAAGTTAAATACGCAGATTGACAATAGACAGCCCTGACATACTCCTTTCCCAATTTGAAACCAGTCTATTACTCCATGTCCGGTTCTAACTATTGTTTCTTGACCTGCATACAGATTTCTCAGGAGGCAGGTCAGGTAGTCTGGTATTCCCATCTCTTGAAGAACTTCCCACAGTTTGTTGTGATCCACACAGTCAAAGGCTTTGGCATAATCAATAAAGCAGAAGCAGATGTTTGCTTTCTATATGATCCTGTGGATGTTGGCAATTTGATCTCTGGTTCCTCTGCCTCTTCTAAATCCAGCTTGAATATCTGGACGTTCATGGTTCACATACTATTGAAGCCTGGCTTGGAGAATTTTGAGCATTACTTTCCCAGCATGGGAGATGAGTGCAATTTTGTGTTAGTTTGAGCATTCTTTGGCATTGCCTTTCTTTGGGATTGGAATGAAAACTGACCTTTTCCAGTCCCGTGGCCACTGCTGAATTTTCCAAATTTGCTGGCATATTGAGTGCAGTACTTTGACAGCATCATCTTTCAGGATTTGAAATAGTTCAACTGGAATTCCATCACCTCCACTAGCTTTGTTTGTAGTGATGCTTCCTAAGGCCCATCTGACTTTGCATTCCAGGACATCTTGCTACAGCTATGTCTTGGTCAGCTATTTTGGCAAGAAACACCAATTAGTGAGGCATGAGACTTTCAACAGTCTCAAGGGCATCTTCAGAACACTTATGGATATAAAGACAAACTGAAGGGGCTTCATGGTGGAAGAAGCAGGCACAGAACTTCTTAATCATGTGGTCAAATTCAGTAACAAGAAAAGTCAACATCGATTGCCACCTGATAAGATCATTGCTTTGATATTCTGGCCAAAATATGTACAGACCAGGTCTAATCATGAGCAAACTCTGGAACATCTCAAATGGAGTAGTATTCTGGAAAATTACTAGCATTGGTTTTTTCTTAATGTTTACAGTCACAAAAGTCAAGGAAACACAGAGACGCTGTTCTAGATGGAAGGCGGGTGAGGAGCCGGGAGAAGGGTGCAGTGGGCCTGAGTCCTGATGAAGGCTGTTGTTGCAACACTTGGACACGTTTGAATGGGGCCTTGGTGCAACCCTGGCAAGTTTCCTGTAAGCTCCAAATTGTTCTTAAAAAGTTTACTTTAAAATGTCTTTTGCTCTTTCTCATTTTTGCCTGTGACTGGTGACATAGTTTGGTTGTATTTAAATGGATGAAAATTATACTTTATAAACGTGTTTGAGTGTGTCTGTGAGATAAATGGACCAACACACAGATACAGTCTTAGATTTCAGTTAAGTGCATTTGCACATGACATCACAAAACTGTGGACACAAATACAAATGCTTCCATACTTAAACATACACCAACTTAAATCTTTGTCTCCAAGCTCTACCATGGAGAAGAAATTAGAAATGCAAACCCACCAGTGTTTCAAGAAGCCCTGAGTCACTGTTTCTGGGGAAGCAGGGCCTCCGTGAGCAGTGACAGGCTCTGTATGGACTTCTGAAAGGATGCTCTCTAATTCTAAAGCGTGGAGGTGGACCAGAACATCTTCCATTCTCTTTCTAGTTTCACTTCAAGGACAGAACCCCCAGCTGCTAATGTCGCCAGCCCAGCGGGCTCTTGACTCCAGGGCCCTCCTCTGAGGGTGATGGGGCCAGAAGCTCTCCTCTTCCGCCACATCCCACTTGAGGCTAGGCTGCTGCCAGGCCACTACAGCCCTCTACCCCCCACCCCCCACACCAGCCCTGGGAGCAGCACAGGACACAGATCTACAGGGGAAGGGTAGGGGGTGCCGCCGTCCACAGAGGCCCAGGAGGGGTCGGCACCTGCAAGGGGTCCCTGGGTGGAGCACGCACGCGCTGTACATTGGATGACAGACACATTTTATGGGCCCATTTCCAGAACCATTTCTTTCCCACCCGTCACCTTTGACAAAGTCATTCCTTGGACACTGATGCCAACCAAGTCCTCAGAACAGAACTTGTTCTTATGATTAAATCCCAAGCAAACACAGCCACTCTACCCAAGATGCTGAAATCCTCACTTTTTCTCTTTCTGCTGCCCAGCCCTGGAACTTCTGCTCCTAATCTCTAAGACTTGCCTGAACTCTGAGAATCTGCGAGTCTTGGTCTCTAGGATCTGCCCAGCAAAGCATCTCTACCAGCAGTGTCTTAGAGGGTCTCTGGAAACCCCTGGTGGGCCGGACACACCAGTTCAGACTCTAAACCAGGTCAGAGAGGACTGTGGTCATGGGTGGGTAGATGGCCGACACCCCCACCCCTGGGGACAAGCTGGGGGGCAGCCGCGTCACCTCCACCCAATCACTACCGAAACCCACCTCTCCAGGACTATTACAATCCGTGCTTCTCATCCTTCCCCAAACATCTTGTTCTGAACTCTGGACATTGATGTGGACTGAGGATGAATCGAAGCCAGTGGGCAGGCTGGTGGAGGGCGCGGGCCCCGTAATGTCCAGGGTTTTGTTTACTGGACTCTCTTAGCGACGCTGCCAACTCGGGGTTTTTGCAATCTTGTCCTGAAAGGCTTCAATGAAGCCTTTATATGGAACTAAGTCATCTCAGGGCTGGGCTGGCCCGTGGGCCTGGATATTTATTTACACTTGTTGACCTGAGCTTAGCTCATTCCATGGCTGTAACTGTGATCTGGCCCGGGGGCTGCCTCTGTGCCATGGAGCACACCCTGGACGTAGACACACATTCACAGGAAAACCGAAAGCAGATTCTTACACAGCGCCTTTACACAGAATCCTCTCCCCATCACCTTACCAAAAGGCAGCTCGTTTCCTTGCACTTGGTGATGAGCAGGAGGGCTTCCAAGGAGGGCTGCCGGCCGGGTCGGTCAAGCGGCAGAAGGTTCGGGGTCTGGCTCCAGGCCCCGCCACGTGGGCAGCGCCCCTCCCTCCGAGGAGGACGGCCAGGGAAGGGAGTCTGGCTCACAGAGGAGTCACTATAGTGGCTGAACCCAGCCAAGTCGCCTTCTCCCTCTTTCTTTGCTTGTTTTCAGTCCACCTGGGCGTTCACTGCCAGACCTTGTTTTGTTCTGTTTCTTTCCTGGTTCTCAGTTTTAAGGCAGATTTAAAGCGCACAGATGCTGTGCAGAGGGTCCTTGACAGGAGGGTCTGCCTGTCAAACCCTGATGGGCTCCCCGGCTGGGTTGTTTGGTTTAGAGGAAGTTACCCCATGTGGAGATGTCCCTTCAGTGGGTCTGTGGGAGCAGGGGTGTTCAGGATGCTCCATGTTGTCACTGTGGTCTAGCCACTAAAGTCCTCATACTAAACGGATACTTCTTTCAAGGGGTTCACCTGCAAGGCTGATGCCTGTGGAGGCTGTCTGCTCCCTGGGCCCCCCGGGGCACAGTACATGTGGAATGATTCCTTGCGTGTTTTACTGCACGGCTTTTCCTTCTGCATTTTGGAGTATTCGTGGATAAACGTTGTTATTTCAATAACACGAGTAGCCGAGAAAGAAGTGCTACAGCTGGGAACCAGCCGAAGGAAACTCACAAAGTGGATCGAATGGCCAGTTCTCTCTCATACTTTCTCAAGCTCAGTAATGAATGAAAGATAAACAAAGAGTGTGCAAACAGTGAAAACCAAATTAGATTTGAGGTTCCTGCCCCCTCTGATTTAATAATAAATAATCCAAACAGTTATCGTTTGGGGGAGTAAGGAAGTGATGCTACAAAAATAAACGCTCTCTCTGCCAGAGGCCTTCAGCCCCAAGCCACCACGGTGAGAGCAGGGCTGCGACCCCACAACCCCCCAGCAGGGAAGGAGGTCCTTTCAGCCCCACATTCCACCCACACCCTGCCCCCGCTCCGTGAGGATGAGAAACCCAGGAAGCATTAGATGTTCCATGTTCCTAGCGGCTGGGACTCTGTGTCTTTTTTGTTTTTTTTAGGTCTTTTGAAAGTGAAAGATAGATTTGGTTTTAATTTTCACTTATTAATATTTTTGTCTATGAAAGTAACTTTCTGAATGAAGGAAGATTCTGTGTTAAGCATGCATAGTCAGGAGTCAAATTTCACATCATTGCCTGTGGTCAGCATAACCTACAAGATTCAGGCCACTCTGGAACAGGACAAAGCTACTGGACCCAGGCTTGCTTGCTCCTCCCCAGGTCCCACTCCAGACACAGCATCCAGGCCAGGAAACTGCCGATGGCGCCGTAGGAAGCCCAGGGGATTCGGCTGAGCCTCCAGCCCCAAACTCCAGCCCAGAGAGCAGAGCCCAGAAGGAACCCCGCTGTCTGGAGGGGTAACTGCCCATGTGGAGGAAAGAGCAGAAGAGTACAGCCAGCCCATCGAGGGAGGGGTCCCCATGGCAGAGGTCACTCCTGCTCAGCACGGGGCTCCAGGCCCCAGGCACCTCTGATGTGAATGTGACTTAGCCTGGTTTTCTCCCAAGAGCTGCTTCTCTCTGATGGGGGCAGGCGAGGGCCCTCCAAGGAGGTGGCCACCTGGCAGGGGGCCCATCTCCGAATGAACTGGAAGGTGTGACGAACCAGGCTCCAGGGAGGAGACATGAGTCCCTGTGAGCTTGGCAGGGCACCCCCCACCCCCTCCCCAGATGCTCATCCAGGCAGCTCCCAGACAGACAGTCCCTCCCGGGAGGAGCGTGTGGAAGGGCACCCGCCCGGCACACGGGAGCGGGGGCTGAACCATCCTCTGGCAGGAAGACGTTCAAAGGGAACTTTTCCTACAATTGTAACAGGGAGCTGCTAAAAATGAGGCCCTGCTTGACGGGGAATCTACTGGAAACAGGCTATTAATAGGTTTGGGTAGGACGGCTGCCCAGCGGGCAGCCTGCTGGGCAGGGCGGGGAGGGAGCCCTCCTCTGACTGGCCTCATAGAGGGACACAGGGGAGCCTACAGTCCTGTCTCTGCCCACCCGTGACTGACCAGAACAGACGGCTGGACACTCAGGGCGAGCCAAGATAAGAGGTCCCCTGCCTGTCAGAGACAGTCCAGGGTCACAGTCAAAGGGCCACAGGACACACACACCCCTGCCCCTTAAACTTCGGAGAGCGGTTCACTTCACTAGCGACCAGGAGCCAGCCAACTCTGCCCTGGAAGCGCCCTGACCCCACCTCTGTTCAGCTCGCGCCACAGAGCGAGGCACAGGTCCTTCCAGCCCAGTTCTGCCATCACACGTGTGTTGGGGGTGGAGCCCACGGTCCCCTCCACGGCGCTGCCTGACCTTGCCTTGCAGGGCCGGCAGGAGCCACATCACTGGGCAGTGTCAGGAGGACAGAGAAAAGTCATGCGGTATGCGTAAGAGCGGGTGAAAACAACCTGATCCTGTCACAGGCAAAGCCCTGAGCTCTTGCACATGCTGTGGCTCCCCAGCGGGCATTCTGGAGAACCCTGGAGCATTCAGCACAAAGTACAGAGAATCCCACCCACTCCCGCTTTCAGGTGACCTCAAGCAGCTGGCCTGACCTTTTTGAGCCTCGGTTCCCTTAATTACCTGGTGGCTCAGTCAGTAAAGAATCTCCCTGCAATGAAAGAGACCTGTGTTTGATCCCTGGGTCAGCAAGATCCCCTGGAGGAGGGTACAGCAACCCACTCCAGTATTCTTGCCTGGAAAATCCCACGGACAGAGGAGTCTGGCAGCCTACAGTCCATGGAGTCACAAAGAGTCAGACACGACTGAGTGACTAACACTTCCCTTAATTCCAGCGCTAACAGGAGGGAGTACCAAGGGTGTCAGCCTTGGGAGCTCCCAGCCGGGACCCCAGACCCACATTTTTCAGGCAGGTGGCAGCCCCCTACGTGGAAGGCACAGCGGCTTCTGTCCCAGCAGGTCGTCCTCTGTACTGATGCGGCCACACAGGAATCCTCAGCAGGATCTGTGTATCTTGCAAATGAACAGAAATTGCCTTTTAATTTTGTAGGTTTGTTGCATCCTCTCCGTCGAGTAAGGACCCCGAGCCAGTGTGGGGGTGGGGGCCCTTGGGTGACAAGACCAGGAAACCCCTCAAGGTGGCAGATCTCCTGCTGCTTCTCTGCTTCAATTGCATGACCGGCCAAACCAGGAGCTCCCTGCCAGAGCAGCCCTGTGCCTGGGTCAGCCTCTGGGCGGTGGTGGTTTAGTCGCTCAGTTGTGTCCGACTCTTGCGCCCCAGGGACTGTAGCCCGCCAGGCTCCTCTGTCCATGGGATTCAGCCTCTGGGAAGAGGATTCAAGTCTCTCGTAAAACCCACCGGCTCTGAAATCCCGCTGAGCAAGCAGCAGAGGCCCGAATCGGCTCCTCTTGTCGGGAGGAAGTGAGTGGAGGACCGCCTGCTTTGACCTTGACGCCCAACGTTTGCCTGTTCCACTGCATCCAGCGTCCAGCCCACAGCCATGGCCCCCCGCTCAGCCCAGCAGCTGTGGGAACAGGCGGAAGCGGGTCCTGAATGCAGCGTGAGGGGGTGCGTTCTGGGGGGCCTCCTCCCCGCAGACACGTGAGCTCAGGAATTTCCTGACCCAAGGATCCGGCCCAGTTAGTGGTTATATCTGTTTGTCTTCCAAGCAACTTTGCATAATATTGACAAAGGGAAAGAAGATGGACGGGTTTTGAGCCTTCTGCTCACAGGGTGCCTGCAGGACAGATGCTGGTGGAGGGCGGGTCTATGGTCCTGGCCAGGCTGCGGGGCAACAGGCTGTCTAAGGCGGGGCAGGGGACTGTCCTCAGTCCAGGGCACTCCCCGGGCCTGGTCCACTGCTGGTGCTGGGCTGGATGAGGGGGGCCATCCTCGTCCAGCCTGGTGCTCCTCTGAACTTCCCAGAAAACTGCTCCTCAGTTTAACCCAGTTTAAACTCAGTTTAACCCAGACTGGCAATTCTCCCATTGAACTCTGAGAACTGAGATCTCAGGGGACGAAGGCCGGGTCATCAGAATTGTTTCCAATACTTTTCAGAAAAAGAGGCTTCTTTTCTATCCCTTTTAGATAATTACAGTGTATCCCCTTCAGACACACTCTGGGCAGCGTGACTTCTTAGTTGGGGCCATGGGCCTCTGCTTCCAGCAGTTGTGGCAGCGCCCCTGCCTGACCCACAGCCCATACTTGGTGACAAAACCTCCTGGAACCTGGGTCCAGTGGGTCATTTGTTAGTGTCTGTCCCTCAAACTCCCCCCCAAGGATTGTGCACCCTGATCCCTCTGAGGTCTCCACCCAGACCCTGCCCTGGCACCACATGCAGCAACCTCTCACTGACACAGGTTCATTTTCATCTTCCCAGACATTAGGAATGGTTTTTACTTCGCTTTAAGAAATGCTCCTCATGTCTATCACTTTACTGCACCGTCTCGTCACGCCTTTTCCTTCCTTCCTCCCTCCCTCCCTCCCTCTCCCATGCCTTCCAGCCCTCAGAGGACAGGTGGCCCGGAGGCTTTCTGGGGCTCGGAGCCCAGTGCCGCAGGGCCCTTGCAGGGTGGCCCCTCTCCCGCCAAGCAAGTGCAGCAGAGTGTCTGAGCTGCACCACCGTTCTCCCATGTGTTCACAGACCACCGTCCACTGTGGGCCTCCGCCTGGCCCCTGGGTTCACCTGGGAAAGTGAACGGCCATCTGGGTGATGGCTGAGGAAACAACAGTCTGGGGAGTGGGCAGAGACTGCGTCCAGAAGACTCACAAGGGAAAGAGTCAAAAATGCCCCAGGATCTGGGGCTGAGCCTCCCTCTGAGAATCTCCTGCCTTCCCAAAGCTGGTGGAAATGCTCTGAACATATTAATAGGACGCAGATGTTAGGCAAGGCGCTCAGAATTCTGCTGCACAAATGAACGGACTGGGAGGTCGCTGGGTCCCCAGGGACATTCCACAGCGGCCCAGCTGATAGCCCCGCAGTGAAATGGAACGTCAGAGACATTCCAGCCGGAAGAGAGGGCAACTGGGCTCCTCTGACCACATAGAAATCACAAGGCAAAGGGCACCCCCCATCCGGCCACCCACCCCCCAAGGAAAACACGGCGAGGACGGGCTGCCAAGCCAAGCCAAGCCGCCCAGGCGCCAGCCGCCCCGCGGCACAGATGGCGCCCCGGACGCCTGGTCTTGGGGCTGCAGCCAGTGTTTTCACTTCGCTGCAATCTGTTCCTGATTCTCAGTCAAATCCCCGCAAGGCTGGGGTCCCCCAGGGAGTTTATACTCTGACCTCGTGACGGCCAACATCGAGGCTGAGGGAAGATCCATACGAGGGCAAGTCTGTCCGTGAGAGGTGGGTGGTGGGGGCCGGGTGGGGTCTCGGGGCTAAAGTTAAAGTGCTATTTGTGAAGTTATTTCCCGTCCAATAAAAAGAGCACAGTGTCTTTAAAGAGACAAGTTGCCAAGAGGGAAAGAAAGTCTTCTTTCAAAAACTGCCAGGACTGGCGATTCTCCGTTACCGTGTGTGTTGAGAAAAGGACACAAAGCAGACGAGGCCGAAGCCCTTCTGCGGCTCACAGGGCCCTGCACTCCTGTTCTGGCTACAGAGACGAGGGCCCCGAGCCGCGGCCAGTGCGGGGTCCCAGGCCACCCTGGCTGCAGCAGGTGATAGGAGGATGCGGCGGGGCGAGCGGCATTTGTTCTCATCTCTCAGACCTGGCGCAGAGTCTCCGGGGTGGAGGGCACAGGCCATGCACCCCCCAGAAGACGGGGACCACGACCCCGGGGCCCTTCAACACAGCCTTGTGTGTCCCCTGGTTCACCCAGAGGTGCGTACAAGGTAACAGAGACCCCGGGCCTGGAGGCGAGGATGTCACAACAGAGCCCCTCCTATGCAGGTGAGCACAGCCTCGCCCCAGCCCCGCTGGGTGCATGCAGGCAAAAGCAGGCAGGGTCAGGACTCCTGCTGATGGAAACTTGGCCTCCTATTAGCTTTCTGTGTGCTCCTCCAGGACAGTCCCTGGGGACCGGGGGCAGGGGTGGGTGGTGGCCCTGAGGTGTAGGGGAAGGAGGAGGAGACGGATGCGGTGCCCACGGGTCCATGGGGAACACAGCCGCCTTTCCTGGACACTTCTGCAGAGCAGGCCCCAGAGGGCTGCAGACTGCTATCTACAAACCCCTCGGCCAGGGAGCCCAGCACAGAATATGACAGATGTGAAATGGACCCACCCACACGGAGCAGCAATGCCAGACAGAGGCTAGTTTTCCAAAGAAATTCCAAGTTTAAAAAAACAGCCAAAATTATTTCTTTTCCCCTGAGAATTTACCAGAAAGCAAGATAATTATCATCCTAAGCAGCTTCCTCAGAAAACAGAACATCCCTCTGATGGAGGAGCCCTGCTGGCTGCCCACAGGGAGAGGAGGGAAGTAGGGTGGTAGGGGGAGCAGAAGGGGCAGGGGGTGGCTTTGGGGTGCCGGCCCCAGGTGGGGTGTGCGTGGTCCCCAGTGAGGGGAAAGGGTGGGGGTCTGCAGGGCCACAACATGCACGTGGGGCGGGGGCGGGGGCGGGGCGGGGGCGTCGGGGAGGGGTCTGCAGGAGCCATGACCACATGCCATCACCAGAGCAGCGAAGCCTGCTGGGGATAGGCTTTTTCAGTCAAAGTCTTTAGAGTGGTAACACACAGAGGACAGGGAATTGACCATTTTAGCCAGGCTAAGTGCACAGTTCCATAGGGTTAGCACACGCACACTGTTGGGCCACCATCACGCCATCATCTCCAGAACTTTCTCATCTTCCCAAGTGAGGCTCTGCCCCACGTAACATCTCCCCCCCAACCATGCCCGTCCCCTTCCGGCCCTGGGCTTGGACTCCAGGGACCTCCTGTGAGCGGAATCCCACAGTGATGTTCCTCGGGGTCCGGCGTATTCACACACACACATCCCCAGGGCACGTCCATGGTGCAGAACCCCTCCTTTCCAGGCAGGATCCTACTCCCTTGCTCGTGGTGACCACATCCTGCTCGTCCATTTGTCCCCCTCCTCCCATCCCTCAGCTCCTGTAAAGAGTGTTGCAGTGGACACGGGTGGATTGGGGAGTTGCAAGCCTCTGTGCTAGACCAGCCTTCAGTTCTTCAGGGCAAACTCTCGGGAGTGGGGTGACTGGATCCACAGAAACGACGGCTCCGCTTTAATTTTGAGCAGCCTCCGCACTGTTCTCCACAGCAGCTGCATCGTTTTACACTCCCACCGACAGTGTGCCAGGGTTCCAGCTTCACACCCTCGCCAGCACCTGCTGTAAGGATTACATTCCCAGGAGAAAAGCCTCGGAGGATTTTTCCAGAGTCCACTGCAGCGGGTGGAGCCGGTCGTGTTCCTGTTCTTGGCACATTGGGGCCCTGGGTCCACATGAGGCCTGTGGCTGGAATTACTCAATCCCACTCTATCCCTTGCCCACTGCCAGCCCCTTCCCTCCAAACGTCGTGTCTCTAACACAGATCTCTTCTTACTTGAATGTGTTCTACATCACCCCCACTGCCCCGAATGGCCGCCAGAGGATATTCAGCGAATGAAGCTGGAGACCTATACAGACGCCTGACTCCTCAGTCTTCCCTGGCTGCCTGCTCGGTGCTCAGCCTTGTACAAGGCCTGACCCAGGAGCTCCACCATGAATGCCACATCCTGATCACTAACAGGTCGATGATTTTCTGGAAAATTAGGAGACAGCTCATAGAGCAGACCCAGTATTGGGGCACCCCATCTGAGTATACACACCACAGCCAGGCTAGAGCAGCCAGCTGTATTTACAGGGCACCAAGGGCTGTGGCGGAGAAGGCAATGGCACCCCACTCAGTACTCTTGCCTGGAAAATCCCATGGACGGAGGAGCCTGGTAGGCTGCAGTCCATGGGGTCGCTAAGAGTTGGACACGACTGAGCAACTTCACTTTCACTTTTCACTTTCATGCACTGGAGAAGGAAATGGCAACCCACTCCAGTGTTCTTGCTTGGAGAATCCCAGGGACAGTGGAGCCTGATGGGCTGCCATCTATGGGGTTGCACAGAGTCGGACACGACTGAAGTGACCTAGAGCAGCAGCAGCAGGGGCTGTGAGGCAGCGGTAAGGCCAGAGGGGCCATCCAGGCATGGACCATAGAAGGTCTGGGGGTTAACCAGGGGTCCCAACTTTGGCCTGTGGGTAAAGGAAGCCATGGATGAGTTTTAAGACTTTTGTTCCCAAGTTGATTAGATTTTGTTTAGGATGGAGATTCAGGCTGGAGAAAGCACCATGAAGGAAAAATTCTCTCTTTATTTGAAGACACTGAAACGAAGCTGCAGTTCCTAAAGTAATATTCTTGACTTCCAACCAGGCATCGCCCTGAGATTAGATGGAGCTCCCAGCCCCTGGCAGGTGACACTGCAGTCCTAGTGAGACTCTGGGGCACCACCTCCTCGAACTCCCTGAACCTGCACCCACAGGCAGGACAGAGGGCAAGAATGAAAGGAGCACCCCGCCCCCCACCCCGGCCCCGTGCCCATCTCCCCTCTGCAGGCACAGAGCACGTGTGGCCGTGCCCCAGCCGCCGAGGCCCTTCGCCGGCCGCCCGTCTGTCCCACCGGCCGCAGGAAGCAGGACAAAGCCGGGAAGGAAGAGGAGGGAATCCTCACCCTTGGGCGGAGCCGGGCCGTGGGCTGGGGACCCTGGACAGCTTGGGACGAAAACATTCTTGGAAGTTGACGAGACCACAAGTGAAAACAAAAGATTCTATCTGGTAGGAAATCAGACAAAATGGAGAGAAATTTGTTTGGTTTGGGGAGATAAAATAAGCAACAGGACAGTGAACTCGGGTCAGGAGGGCAAAGCAGCCTTCCTCAGAGCTGAGCGCACAAGAGAACACCGTCCTCAGCCCGGAGTGGCTCCTTTCTGCAGGGAGGGGTGCTATGTGCGAGCAGAGAAGCCAGATCCAGGTGAATGCGCCCAGGAGACCCAGCCTGCCCACCCCAGATCCAGGTGAACATGACCAGGAGACCCAACCTTCCCACCCCAGATCCAGGTGAGCATGCCCAAGAGACATGGGCCTTCCCACCTGAGTGTCAGCAGATGGGGAGCTGCCCGATGTCTCCTACCAATTTCTGCCTGAAGCCAGACCCTGGCTGGGTCCCCAGAGGGGAACCCCCTTCCCCTCGCCGCCAACACCCAAGTCAGTCAGGTACTGAGTTCCCATCTGGTCCTGTGCCCTGTGGACCAAGGTCTGGAGGCCAAAGTCCAGACCAGAGTGACCTCGTATGCAAAAGGAGACGCCCAGAAGACCTAGGAGCCCCAGCCTCACAGAGTGGTTGTGCTTGAAAAGGACAGGCTTTGGGCCATTTGCCACGTGCTTTGGAGTCACTGTTTACACGGGAGCATCCTGCCTGCAGTGATTCACTGATAGCACACTGAATGAGAGCGCTTACAACGACGGACAGAGCTCACAAACATTCAGGGCCAGAAGGCCAGGCCTCCTGCACCTGGGGGCCAAGAGTGCGGTGCCCCTCACAGTCCCTCCTCACTCCCGGCCCCCGTCTGAGCTCATCAGGGACCCTTTCTGAGTCCAGACATGCAGATCCCCAGGCCCCGCTCCACGCCAGCTCTACGTCACATCTCCTGCCCACAGGACAAGTGTCCACACAGTAAGTGGAAGCCTGGCTATCACGAGTATTCTGGAACTTTGCATCAGGGATCTAACCAGGGGGACATGAGATTCTAACCAGGGGGACATTCAGAGGGAAGAAGAGCCAGAGTTTAGAGAACAATGGATAGCCAAGCCCTCCTCTGTTCTCCAGAGGGGTGACTCTGTCTCCCAGGGGTAGCCATTGTCCCCAGCTAGAACTTCAGAAGGGGTCCAAACCCACACACAGGCTCCAGACACAGGGAGGCAGTGGAACACCGAGAAGCATCTCAGAAGAGGCTAGGAGTGTCAGCTCCCAGGGGTGCCGGCGCCCTCAGATGAGCCCACAGCCATAGAAACAGTCTGGATGTGCGCTTCCACACTTGATGGAAATTATCGTGCAAAAACGTAAGCCTGCCAAGTATGTCATGACAGCAACCAGGCGTCTGCTGTGACAGCAAGCAGATTTCCTAACTCCGCTGCACACAGGAAAGCGCCGTAAATCTTCGCTTAGACCAGTGCCCCGGTGGAGTGACCAGTGGCCAGAAATAGCTCCTTTCCTGCAGACGACTGGAGATTGCAGCCGAGATAGGCCTGAAGAGGGGGCGGGGGTGGAGGGGGAGGCCCGGCCTGCGAGCCGTTGGAAGGGTCCCTCGTATGGGGGGGCCCCCCCGGCGGCCGCGGGAAGCGGGGGCAGCTCTGGCACACGTGGCCGCGGTGCTAAATTAACTGTTAACACAAATAATCAAAGTGCAAGACCTATCAGCGGCTGGCGCCAGCGGAGCGCGGAGGCAGTGGTCAGCGTCGGCGGGAGGCAGGTGGAGGGAGGCCGACGGGTGGGACCGGATGGGGGCCGATCGCCCAAGGATCCGGACCTGCGCAGGGGGATGGGCCGGGGAGGGGCCGGGGAGTGGGGCGGGGACTCACTCAGGACCCAGGGGCGGGGTTACCGCAGACCCGCAGGCGGTGGGGGAGGGGAGGGTCGCACCTGGACCCCTCGCATGGGCGAACTTAATGTGCACAGCCGCACTGGAAGCCCCGAGCCTGGTGGCACAGGTGTGGGGCTTAAGAGGCCACATACCATACCGGGTGGGACGCTGCTGGGAAGCTGTAGTGACGCAGGGAGCCATGCCTTACCGCGGGCCCCCGTAGAAAGGTTGGTCTCTGCAGCCCTGTTCTGTGAGCTGCCTGCAGACTCCATCGCCTCAGCTTGCAGATCGTCTCAAGGCTGAATGCACACTGGCATAACTGAGCTTTTGTAAGTTTTTAAAAACTGATTTCATGTGTGTCGTGTGTGGATATGAGAGTTGACCATAAAGAAAGCTGAGCCCTGAAGAATTGATGCTTTTGAACTGTTGTGTTGGAGAATACTCTTGAGAGTCCCTTGGACTGCAAGGAGATCAAACCAGTCAATGGTAAAGGAAATCAGTCCTGAATATTCATTGGAAGGACTGGTGCTGAAGCTAAAGCTCCAATACTTTGGCCACCTGATGTGGAAAACTGTCTCACTGGAAAAGACTCTGATGATGGGAAAGATTGAAGGCAGGAAGAGAAGGGGACCACAGAGAATAAGATGGTTGGATGGCATCACCAACTCAATGGACATGAGTTTGAACAAGTTTCGGGAGTTGGTGAAGGACAGGGAAGCCTGGAGTGTTGCAATCCATGGGTCGCAAAGAGACAGACACAACTGAGCGACTGAACTGAACTGAAAACTGATTTAACTGACTTCAGTGTGTTTACAGGGGCTTCTCAGGTGGCTCAGTGGTAAAGAATCTGCCTACCAGTGCAGGAGATGAAAGACATCGGTTCAATCCCTGGGTCAGAAAGATCCCCTGGAGAAGGAAATGGCTACGCACCCTAGTATTCTTGCCTGGGAAATCCCATGCACAGAGGAGCTTGGTGAGGTACATAGCGAAAAAGACAACTTGAGCATGCACGCATGCATGTGTTTATACAGACACAGCCACTGAAAAACAAAATTTCTCCCTTTGAAAAAGGCATTAGAATCATGACATAGTGACTAAGAAAACTATAATGTGCCTGTTAGATTCCTAGACCATGTTTGCACAAGAGAGGAGAATCGTGCCAATGGTAGGATGGCTGTGGCCACGAGCCCCCACCTCACATCAGTGGCCCAGGCCTGAGGCCACGCAGCCAGAGCCTGGGTTGTGAGCTCAAGGCTGGAACGTGGAGGATGGTCCAGAAGGGCAGCGGGAATGGGTTTTCCCTCCATATTCATCCTTCACCAAATATTGGGTTAGCCCGTAACTTCATTCTGGTTTTCCGTAACAAAATCGAGACTAAACTTGCAGGCAGGACCTGTGTCTCGTCCACTATCTGTGCCCACAGACACACGATCGGCACCGATGAATGGGTGACGGGATGAATGATCAGCAACCAACCACTGACAAGATGAGGAAAGAGAAAAAGTCAAAGTGTGGTTAGAAGATAAGAAGCTTGAGTCGGGTTTGGGTTTTGATGAGAATGGTGGTGGATGCGGGCAGCTAGAGCAAATCTATATGAACCCCTGCCTACCCACCTCTCGGAGGTGAAGCCAAACCGAGAGCTGTGGGCTTGGGCACAATCTTTTAAAATCCCCCCCTCGGCATCCTCCCTGCAGGTCATGCACCCACACCTAACAGAGCTCTCCCCTCGAGGCCCGACTCTGTTCAGGAGGAAAGTCTGGGGTCAGCTGAATTTGACATCTCCTGTGAGGTTCAAAAACTAATGGAATTTAAGGCAAAAGGATTTTTTTTAAGAAACATACCCAGGTGGTCCTCACAGATGTCCTTTTACAGGAGAAAGAGCAAGGCGGACAGAGGTGGAAGAGGCAATCAGGGTGTGAGGTTCTTACAATAAATACGGGTTTGCTGCTATTCACAGCTGCTTGTTTGCACTATGGGAGAAAATATGTTAACTTTTTTATTAAAGGAAGTTTTTTACATATAAGAATGTTTTTGTATGAAAAACAGAACAGCAACCAGAGAGTGTCTGCTCTAAAAGACATGTTGCTGATCCCAGTGTTATAGCAGCTTCCAGGAGCCCTCAGCCCTGGAGCTGTTTCTGGACACATCCGCCTGCCCTACTGTGAGGTTTTCCCCAGATTTGGAGCTGAGCCCCCAGGACTCAGTCCCTTAGCTCCAGAAATTCCCTGGAAGCTTGTACAGTTTTGGAGAAGCTAGGGGAGGAGGAGGTAGGAGGATGGGGACCCGAACTACCCCTCCCCAGCTGGGCACTCTGTCCACAGGCTCCCGGCCTGTGAGGATCAAATGGCACCTCAGCCTTTTGCTGCCGACCGGTTTTTTCCTGTCTAGAAACTAAGGGTTTTCCACTTAATTCTCCAAGAAGCAAAAAGTATTGCACATTTACTGTAATAAGCCCAAAGAAAATAATATCACAAACCAAATAAAATCAGAAAATAAAATTGTGAAAAATAATAAAGCAATTGGTCACCAAACTTTTACAGTTGAAAAGAAAAGATGCCCTGTGTCCCACCTGCCCTCCTTGTGTTTTTCATCCTGACTTCACTGTCAGCCAAGCAGCTGCCTTTACCAAGGAGCTGATTTGAACGATAGAATGAAATCTCCCCAATGTTTCAGTGTTGTCTAAAAGAGCCCCCTAAAGTCCTGTGGTGTATCTGCGTCTTGCCTTTGCTGGTGGGAGAGCCTAGATTTCCACTGAAATTGCTCAAGTCTTTGAAGAGCTCAGGAGCCTAATGTACTCAAGATCCAAGTAATTTATTTCCAGTTCCACTTCGTTCTACGCGACTGATTAAGTTCAAACCCTCCGAAACTCAGACATACACTCCCCATTGCCAACCATGGCTGCAGGATCATTTGTCGCTAGGGGAAAAGAGATGCAGGGGGTTCTAGAAGACTGTGTGTCTTCCAACAGCGTGCATCAGGGGTCTTCACAAGTTCTGCACATTTGAAGATTTGACGACCCTCACAGCAACAAAGCCCTGCTCAAAGCAATGACTCTTATCTTACAAATTACTTCTCTCACTTAAAAAAGTTATTGTGCAAACTGGCCTTCTGTCTGCATACATCCGCTTTGGTCACAGCCTTCTGGGCACGAATGTGTGTCTCCAGGTTTGGGGAGGTGGCCCGGCCACCCTGGCCCTGGCAGGGGGACGCTGGTCCTCAAGGCGGAGAGGCAGCGATGACTGTTTCCTGGGCTTTGGCGCGCCACGCCCTGTTATTGTAGAGGTTCAGTGCTGCTAGACTCTTTCCTCTATCTTCTGTTTAATGGTAGGAAGAGAGTGTTGAGGGTGTGGATAAGAAAGAGACTTGATGCCTGGAGTCCACAACCTGATCTTTGTTATGATCACTGCTGGCTCCACTGACCCTGTCACCTGTGCCTCATGTGGAAGTCCAACTGGTGAGCGAGCATGCATTCTGCAGTGGAGACGGCCAGCCCAGGCCTTCATCTCTGAGGACAGGATGGTTCTGGTACCCGGGCTGTGGCGGGAAGTGAACCAGAGGGTGAGATTCCACCGACACCCCTTCATCCCTCCCCGTGTGTGCCCTGTGCCGCGTGATTCATCTCCCGTATTCTGTTCAGAAGCACTGAGTTCCCCTCCTCTCTGCTCTGCAGCCAGGCCTTGACCTGCACGCAGAGAGGGGCCTGAAGTTGATGAGGCCTTTGGGTCCCTCCCCCCACCTGCTGCACCCGCAGATCCAGGAAGCACAGAAGTCAGCTGGAATCAAATCCGCCTGCAGATGATGCATCAGAAAGCTTACTTGTCACCTACTGGGAACACTCCTTACAAGCCAACAGAGGGAAGCGTATTTTGGAAGGAAATGGGAAGAGTGCCCAGTGCTTACCACATCCTTAAGCCTCGTGCATGGCCATCCCTCATGGAAGCATTCACACTATCCTCGAAGAGCTCTGAAGCCCCTGCTTTGTGTCTAAAATAGGAGCTGATTTCAATTTGTGGTTTCTTTGTTTTTTAATTTACTGAGGAAGGAAAAAAAATCTTATCTTTATTCTGGCCCATTCAGCAAATTTTTCATTAGCATCTGTAAAACCAAATGCATAAACTGATTTATTTAAAGAGAGAGACCTGAGAATCTTGTTTTTAGTATCCGAGAGTATTATTTTTCCAGTTTTATTGAGAAATGATTGTCATCCATCACTGTATATGTTTAAGGTGTACAGCACGCTGGCTTGATTTATATATATTGTGAAATGATTACAGTTCCTTTAGCTAAAATCCATCATCCTGAATAGATGCAATAAAGAGGGGAAAGAAATATCTCCTTGTGATGAGAACTGTTAGGATTTACTCCAACAACTTCCCTGTGAACCACAGAGCAGTGTTGACTATAGCCCCTGTGCTGTGCATCACAGCTCTTCTCCTTATTCATCTTAGAATGGTATTACAATGTTATTATGTTACCGGTAATACAATGGTATTACATCTTACAATGGTATTACATTTTGACCACCTTCCTCAGAGTGGAAACTACCAATCAGATCTCTTTTTCTATCAGTTTGGTAGGTTAGGGCTTGTTGTGGTTTTAATATGTAAGTAACATCATGCAGTAATTCTCTTTCAGTATTTGACCTACCTCAGTCACAATCAAGCCCCATCAATCCTGGCAGGTGTGAGATGATGTCTCTTCGTGGTCTTGATTTGCATTTCACTGATGGTTAGTGGTGTTGAGCATCTTTGCAGGTACCTGCAGTTATCTGTGTGTCTTCTTTGGGAAAAAATGCCTATTCAGATCCTCTGCCTCTCTTTTAATTGGATTATTTCATTTGATGCTATTGAGATGTATGAATTCTTTATATATTCTGGATAAATTAACCCTTACCAGATATATGGTGTGCAATTATTTTTTCCATTTTGTAGGCTGTCCTTTTACTTTATTGATGTTTTCCTTTGCTGTGCAGAAGATTTTTAGTTTGATGTAGTCCCACTTGTTTATTTTTCATTTTGTTGCTTGTGGTTGTAGCGTGATTTTCAAGAAATCATTCCAAGACCTATGTCAAGGAGACTTTTTTCCCCTAGATTTTCTTCCAGGAATAACATGGTTTTGAGTCACTGATATGTGCTAAGTTGCTTCTGTCATGTCTGACTCTTTGTGACCCCATGGACTGTAGCCCACCAGGCTCCTCTGTCCATGCAGATTTTCCAGGCAAGAATACTGGAGAGGGTTGCCATTTCCTCCTCCAGGGGATCATCCCAACCCAGGGATTGAACCCACGTCTCTTATGTCTCTTGCATTAGCAGGTGAGTTCTTTACCACTAATTTGTCTATAATTCACTCCAAGTAAATTTTTTTGAGTGGTATAAAAGAGAAGTCTAATTTTATTCTTTTATGTGTGATTATCCAATTTTGCCAGCACCATTTATCAAAGAAACTGTATTTTCTCCATTGAGTCTTCTTGGCTCTCTTGTCAAATATCTGTTGACTTTATACAATTGAGTTTATTTCTGGGCTCTCAATTCTGTCCCATTGATCTGTGTGTCTGTTCTTACACCAGTGCCATACTGTGTTGATTACTGTAGCTTTATAGTATAGCTTGAAATCAGGAAGCGTGATGGCTCCTGCTTTGAGGAGCTGATTTTTGTATGACCTAATTTTGAGACCTTGGTCAATCCTCAGCCTCCTTGAGTGTATGTTCGTTAATGATTAAAATATGGTGTTTGAACTATTTGTTGCTATGGTTCATTCCAGGTCAAAAATACCATTTTCACCAAATTTTAAATCAACTTTACCGCAGGGGCCAAAGCACCTTAAAAGAAAATGGCAAGTCCCAAGTGAAGAGAGACACACCTCTGAAGGGTGGTTGGAACTGTGCTCCTCGAGAAGGGACCTATTTGGGATTAAACAGAAGAAACATAAAGCTTTGTCATTTTTAAAACTTGACACGTTCAGTGGCTTAATTGTTACAATAGCTGATGTTAACTAATACGCTTCTGGGCTTTTAGTTCCATCACTTAAAAGAATGAAAGCAATAGTTCACCCCTAGGAAAGTTTTTGTATGGTTTGCATCAACAACCTGTGTGATGGGCCCATCGCCACCCCAGGAGCCTTCTCTGCACCCCCCAATGTCCCCCCACTCCCCCCTCAGTGCTTCCCCTTTGGAGTTCAGCTGCTGCCCTCATCCTGGAGGCCGTGCTGTGCCCTGGAATCAGTCGTCTCCAGATTCCCGAGTCCTCTGTCTTCGATGGGGCAGGGCCAGCACACACTGACCTGGGCCCTCCTGCTGCAACCATAGCGACACCTCTGTCACCACCACCACCACAAGGGACCACTCGGGGAAACCTGAGTTACCCCCACGAGTGGAGACAGGCAGGAGGAAGACACTATCCCCGGCAATGGCGCCCCTGTCACAGGGCCATCGCTGGCACAGGGAACTCTCCCACTGAGGTCGTCCTGCAGGAAGTGTGAGCGCAGGCAAGACGACCTCCCAGCACAGCCTGAGCCGTGGCAGTGACAGCAGCTCACACACCATGCACTTGCCCTGTTTTCTCACATCTTGGCCTTGACAGCCCCAGGGTCCCTGAGATTCTGTCTTCCTATCTCATCTCTTGCTGGTTTTCTCAAAACAGTTCTCCCTGTTCTTTTTCTCTACAAATGCTTTGAAGATTCTGAGTCTCCATCACCCAGGAGGAATGCCCCCCAAGGGCCCGTGACTCCAGAACACCCAGGACCGTTGTTTCCCTAGGCAGCAAAGGAGCCAGAAGGCTGTGCCTTAAGGGGGGCTGGGAGGAGGTGAGCCTGCAGAGAGCCCTGGTCCCCAGGCTTGGCCGGGAAGTGCCCACCTCGTGAGCTGGGACAGCGGCCACATCGGCAGCAGCCTCCCTAAGTGTGGGGGACACTGTTCCCCTGTGCTGTGTGCTCTGCCCCCTGCAGTCCCTTGCACTGACCTGGCCAGTGTCCCCCATGGCTCAGCGCTCACTCTCAGGCAGCATCCCCTGCCCCGCCCCAGTTACTCAGTGCAGCGGCCCCCAGTGAGGTCAGATCCTCCCTTTCCGCCCCCAGTCACTTCCTAAATCCACCCTCTCTCCCAGGAAAACCCCTCAACTGTGTTATCACACTTCCGTTTTCTCTTTTAGTGCTTCTTAATCTTTTCTTCAGGACCGCTCTGAGACCCTGAAAGAAGCCGCAGATGCTGCCCCGGAGGAAGGCCAGCCTCGGGGCTCCGGGTCTTTGCAACACCCCCACTTTGGAGTATGAGGACAGGGCAGCACAGTGGCCGGTGCCCAGCAGCGTGCTCCCCCCGGGCGCCTCTGTGTGGTGGGAGCCTCGGCCGCCCCTCCTGGTTGCCTCCCTCCTCGAGGCCCCGAGCCCAGGACAAACCTCCAGGAGAGCTGCAGGCGAGGGGAGAGGGCGGGATTAGAAACTGTAATTCAAGCTAATATTTGAGGCTTGGCAAGTGCACCTCTGGGACTTCTTGAAAACCCCCGAATCTTTCTCATTTCAGAGCAATTAAGCCAACCCCAGCGTCCTGGCTCCAGGAAGCCGCGAGGCTCCGAGTTTACTGCTGTTTCCTCTCCCTGGGCTGCTCCAGCTCCATCCTGGCCGGTCGGTGCCACCGAGGGGCTCCGCGAGCCAGCGTGGGCTGGGGCGGGGGCACCAGCGGCCGCGGGTACATGTGGCTTCCAGGCCGCGGGCTGAGGCACTGATGTGTGGTATAATCGAAAACATCCCGCAGTAATTTAATAGTTCCCACCAAGCACAGACACGAAGTCTAGCAGCCCTTCCCTCTACACGCTGAGCCCTGGGAGGCGGGGGGAGGGGGGACGCCAGCAGAAACGGGAAATCCATCTGCAGGGCCGCTGCCCAGGGACTTTCGTGCTTCTCTTTGGGTTTGGCTCTGATGTTACAGAGAAAGATGTGCACTCTGGAAACATGCAGGAAGCAGGGGTTTACATTAAATGTCTTGTCCAGCCCTGGGGGGGCGGGGGGGGGGGGTTGGAGATTGGGGGTGCGAGGACCCTCACACACTGGGGAGGCTGGGACACTGCTGAAAGAACAGAAAGCAACATTGGTCAACACGGTGACCAGTGGGTGCCCTTTGTGAAAAGCGCTTGAATCCCACATGGAGGGGATGCCCAGGGAGGGAGCTGACTGAAGACACTCTGAGTCCATGTCCCCCCTCACCCCCCACCCTGAGAGCCATCAGTGGGGAGATCCCCGGGCACCCCCTCCTGCGAGTGAATTTGAGACCAGGCAGGTAACAAAAGTGGAAGCACAAGCTTGGGAAGAAATCTGTCTTCTAGTCAGAAGTTTTCTTTTTCAATCACAATAAATTTTCCTGAAATTAGTCACGAGCCGATGCCTAAACTTCCTGTATTTGATGAGATCAGTGGCAGCCCACAGCTGTGGTTTGTGGTCTCATCTGCAGCCGCAGACTCATCTGAGGCTCTGCCATTGAGGCCAGTGGACTGGGGTGTCTTGCACACGTGCATGAAGGCCTACTGTGTGCCCAGGACCATCCTGCAGGGAACACGGCTCCCCTCTGGCTCTACCCAAAGCCCGGAAGGAATGTTGACGAGATTTCCTGATGCACTAAGTTGGGCTCTGAGCAATAGCGCCAGAAGTCTTCACCTGTGGAGTCTCCGGGGTCACCCCGCCTCGTAGCCCCGGAGCTACTGGCATTCCTGGGCAGCTTGACCCCAATGTGTGCTCAGGAGATGGGCTGGCCCGGTGCCCACCTGGCTTCATGGCTCTAACCTTCAGAGGGGCCTCCCTGGGCTCCACACCCTCATCTGCAAAGGAGGCTGATGAGGGCGTCATCCTGCTCAGGCCTGTGGACGAGGAGTCAGTTAATGCTGGAAAAGCACTTGGAACAGAAAGTGATGCTGTGGTGCCGGGTGGGGTTCATCATGGCTTTGCTGTGAGATGAGAATTGGATGACACAGCACTGACCGCAGTGGCTGAGAAAACCCACGGCATTGAGAGAGCAGACGGGGCAGGGGCGGGTGTCCTGACAGAGCTTAGTGAGGCCCTGGGCTCCCCTGGGAAGGAGATCCTTAGCAGCAGACAGGACTGATTAGCAGACAGGCCCAGATGACAGGAAAGAATTAAGAGCAGACCCAACAGCAGTCCTAATGGTGGGTCATCCCTAAGCTCTGTGTCAGCTTTCCCACCAGGCCCCACCCTGGGCAGAGTAACAGGGGTGGGACAGGGCCTCTCGGGGATCACACGCCCACCCACCCCTGGGGTCTGACATCCCAAACCCCCGAGTATCCTGTTTTTCTGCCCCCACCCAGAAGGGAGCCATGACCTCAGCCTAGACCAGGGGCGGGGCAGTCCTCCTCTCCAGAGCAGGGTCCTGGTGTGGACACCACTCGCCACCCACTCTCTGATGAGAAAGTTCTTCATCGGGCATAAAATATTTGATACACATTTACACAGTACACTGTGGATATGGCATTTGTTCATTTACATCTTTGATAAATACATACGACTTTATGAGAAACACATGTTACTCTGTTGGAAGAAGTCGGGTCGGATGAGAACCTGGGCCTCTGCTGTGAAATGAATCCTGAATGACAGCATCCCAATGTCCCGAATAAGATCAGCCTCCCAGCAGAAGTCCCAGAAACCGAAACAACCCCAAGCAGAGAATGCACTGCGGCCGGCTCATCTGGGCCTACTTCTTCTCCACTTCCTTTGACGTTAAATGTTATTAGAGAGAAACGTGATTCAGCGTGAGCTCTGTGTGCTGGTTTCTCTCGGGTGTGCTGCCGCTTGCAGCGACCAGCCAGGTCCCGAAGTCAGTGGTCCTGCCGTGCTGAGAGGGCCCTGGGCAGCCGGGGTCTCTGTTTCCCTGGGCTCCTTAGAAACTACCAGTGAGGCCTCAACCTCCACATCCCCCACGTCAGGGGCAGGGGGTCAGGGCGGCCTTGCTGGGGCAGGTGTTCCTACAGCCCCTCCCCAGGGATGCAGGCTGTGCTCCCCCCACACCTCTCCCCCACGCCCACCCTGCCACAAGGCTATGCGTCCCTGCGCTAGCTCCCTCTCCCTGGAAGCACCCGGCCACCTCAACAGCCACATCCCAGCAAGAACTGCTCCACTTGGGTGGCTGAGGCCCATAGGCCCCCAACTCTGCTCCAGCAGGCAGTGCCCACATGTCCAGTGCCCCCCGCACCTGACCTCACTCTGTTAAAGCCCCTCGGCTTTTCCTAAGAATCACCTTTCCCAGAGCCTTCTTGTGGGAGAGGCCAGACCTGAGGTGACCCAAGACCCAAGTGGCCCCAGACCCAAGGTGACCCCAGGCCTGACCTGACCCCAGGCCCGAGGTGCCCCAGGCCCAAGATGACCCCAGACACAAGGTGGCCCCAGACACAAGGTGGCCCAGACCCGAGGTGACCCCAGGCCTGACCTGACCCCAGGCCCGAGGTGCCCCAGGCCCAAGATGACCCCAGACACAAGGTGGCCCCAGACCCAAGGTGGCCCCAGACTCAAGGTGGCCCCAGACCCAAGGTGGCCCCAGACTCAAGGTGGTCCCAAACCTGAGGTAACCTCAGACCTGATTTGGCCCCAGGCCTGAGGTAACCCCAGGCCAAAGATGAACTGAAATGACCCCAGGCCCAAGGTGACCCCAGCCCCAAGGTGGCCCCAGACCTGAGGTGGCCCCAGACCTGACATGACCCCAGACCTGAGGTGACCTCAGACCTGAGATGGCCCCAGGTCAGAGGTGCCCCAGACCCGAGGTGCCCCAGACCCAAGGTGATCCCAGGCCCAAGGTGACCCCAGCCCCGAGGTGGCCCAGTGTCACACAGAGGTAGCCCTCCATCCCTCTGGCCTGGAGCAGATGAGAAGAGCAGGGGATGGGCAGAAACGGGCACCGACCACAGCCGGATCTCACTGCCCTCCTGCCCTCTCTTGGTGCCCAGGGCCTCCTGCTTCCTAACTCCTTTCTGAAATTGAAACGCCACATTCATCCTGGAACTCAAACCCCTTTAAGCCAGCGCAGTAATTCTCCAAGCATTTGCATTTTCACCTCCAATTATTAAACGGAAGCTCCGTGTCTTGTTAAAGGAATGCCTGGTCAAGGGGAAGATTTCTGGGTGAAGCCTCCCTGCACCTAAAACTCCATCAAAGTTCCACATGGCGGGTGTGACAGGGCTGTGGGTGGTTCCATGTGGCAGGTCCAGGGGCTGTGTGCCCACACGTCGCTCAGCCTGGCCCCCAGCCTCCCTCCCAGACCTCCCAGACCTCCCAGACCCCTCCCTTGGGCAGCCCCAACCAGGACCACACGCCCCAGGGGGCTACTCTGACAACCCCAGACTCTTCCTGATCTCAGCATGGGGCATGAAAGTGCCTTGACGGGATGAGGGGACAAAGGTGGGAAGGTGAGAGGGGACTCAGAGGGGCTGGGTGTCCAGGAAACCTCTGCCTTCACCCCTGGAAAGCAGCAGACCCCCAGGAAAGCTGGGGGGACCCCAGGTCTGAAGGCCAGAGTCCCAGAAGACGAGAGGAAGCATGTAGAAGCTGTCTGTACCATTGTGCTGGGCACAGTCACCGTTGGGGGGAGGCCAGGAGGGGACAGAAAACAGGAGGTTTGAAGACACGGGTCACAGCAGGCGTGCCCCAGAGCACCACCCCCCACCCCCACCCCCGGTCCCTGTTCACGGGCAGGGATGGGACACACACTGCTGACTGAGAGACTCTGATTTTCAAAGAAGCAGATTATTTACCACTTTGATATATTCACACATGCCACCACAAAAGACATTTAAAACAAGACTTGCCATTTTTTCAGGATCCAAACCAGGCTACTGTCTCTGCAAATGGCATGAAGAAACATTGCTTCATCTGTGATCCTATCTACCACATGGGGCGCAGGGCTCATCCTTCCAAAAGTAAATATTTGCGGAGAAAGAAAAGAGTGGGATTGGTTAAGCTGGTTTTCAGGCCCAGTGCAGAAAAGTAAAAATCTGATTTATTTCTTCCCCTGTTCTGTTCTATTAAAATGAAGTCGTGCAGAAAGCGGCTTTCCCATACGTGTGTGTGTTTTATGAAGGGGAAGCTCACTCTGAGTGAACAGCCTCCAGTGTACGATGATGCCTACGGCAGCTGTTCAACGCGGGTGGCACGGAAGCCAGGTTTCCTGGGAGGGTGTTGGTCAACAGTTTGCTGGGGCCAGCTTGCCCCGCCCACCTAGGAAGCCCACTCTGCCCACCTCTTCACATCCCAGCTGAGTGACAGCATGCTGGGGGCTTAGATCAGCCGTGTGGGGGCAGTGCCCAGCCCTGAAACCAGCACACCTTACACGCAGCTCTGGTCCCCAGAGACCCATCAACCCTTCAGCAGCTCCACCAGGAAATCGAGGTGGTAGAACAAAAACCGGCTACCAAGGGCTCCCGAGCTCCTTCCTGGTCAGAAGAACCACCTGCAAACCCTGTTATCAAACACTGAACTGCCTTGAAAACTAGCTCTTGCTGCAGATTTCATAATGTTTCTTAAGAAATTCAACCTAAAGACAAATACCAGAATCCCCATGGACAGAGGAGCCTGGAGGGCTTCAGTCCATGGGGTCGCAAAGAGTCGGACACGACTGAGTGACTAAGCACACACACACGCAACGCGTATATATGGAATCCAGGAAGATGGTACCGACGATCCTACGGGCAGGGCAGGAAAGGAGACACAGACGCAAAGAACAGACTTTTGGACTCAGTGGCAGAAGGTGAGGCTGATTTGAGAGAATGACATTGAAACATACACATTGCCAAATGTAAAACAGATGAGCAGTGCTAGGCTGATGTGTGACCCAGGGCACCCAAAGCCACTGCGCTGTGACACCTGGAAGGGATAGGGTCGGGAGGGAAGAGTGGAGGGGACACCTGTACAACTATGGCCGATTCATTCTAATGAATGGCAAAAACAATCACAATATTGTAAACTAATTATTCTCCAATTAAAATAAATAACTAAAGTTTAAAAAAAGGAGAAATTCAACCTAGTCATTGATTGCATCAACAGCTAATACTGTCTGAACTACAAGTAGTATCAAGCGGCTTTATACACTTCCTGTTAAAATTTAAAACGAGATGATCTCCATACCGACACAAATGGCCTTGAAAATGCATTGTTTCAGCTCAAACCACAGCCATGGCAGCTATTCTTGACCTCTGTTGCAAATGCAGAGGAAATTTCTGTATTTCGAAATCCACTTAAACTCTCTGGGTCTGTATTAGGATGGGGTAAGCTCACTTTTCTCTGATGTGTCCTCTAAATACAAGTAGATAACCCCGGAAATTATAAACAGAGGATGATAAAAGGACCCTAAAGCCTAGAGAAAAAGAAGGGCTGACTGGAGATGTGGAGATTTGGAGAAAAGCAGTGTGGTTCCCTAGGCTCCTTTGGTCTAGAAGTAAGGGCAGGAGAAGCCTGCAAGACAGAGCCACCGAGAGACATGCATGATGTTTCTCTTCTCTCTGTAGCCAGAGGACAGGGGTAGCGGACACCAGGTTCCTCTCCCCCAGCCACGTAGCTGGCAGGTAGGCAGGCCCCCTGCAGGGCCAGCCTCGCCCTCCCCCAACTGTTCTGGGCTCTTTGGTCCCGCCCCCAGCCTCCACCAACACCACAGGGAGCCTCAGTGCAGCAGCTCCTGAGCTCCAATCCCACAATACAAGGCAACCCAGAGGAGTGCACAGACTCAAGAAGATGAGAGAAGCCTAACTAGAGTGAACCCAAGGAAACTCACGCCAGCACATCAACGTGGAACTTCTGAAAACTAAAGATGAAGAAAAATATCTTGAAAACTGACACATTACTTACTAAAGAACAAGTTGATAACAGGAGATTTGTGATCTGAAATCTAGCAGACCAGAAAGAAGCAGCATGACCAGGTTCAAGTGCTGAGAGGAAAGAACCATCAACCAGAAGTTCACGTTTGCATAAACCACACTTATCACAACAAACTGTGAAAAATTCTTAAAGAGATGGGAATACCAGACCACCTGACCTGCCTCTTGAGAAATCTGTATACAGGTCAGGAAGCAACAGTTAGAACTGGACATGGAACAACAGACTGGTTCCAAATAGGGAAAGGAGTACGTCAAGGCTGTATATTGTCACCCTGCTTATTTAACTTCTATGCAGAGTACATCATGAGAAACGCTGGGCTGGATGAAGCACAAGCTGGAATCAAGACTGCCAGGAGATATATCAATAACCTCAGATATGCAGATGACACCACCCTTATGGCAGAAAGCGAAGAACTAAAGAGTCTCTTGATGAAAGTGAAAGAGAAGAGTGGAAAAGTTGGCTTAAAGCTCAACAGTCAGAAAACAAAGATCATGGCATCTGGTTCCATCACTTCATGGCAAATAGATGGAGAAACAGTGGAAAACAGTGACAACTTTATTTTGGGGGGCTCCAAAATCACTGCAGATGGTGACTGCAGCCATGAAATTAAAAGACGCTTGCTCCTTGGAAGAAAAGCTATTGCAAACCTAGAGAACATATTAAAAAGCAGAGACATTACTTTGCAAAGAAAGGTCTGTCTAGTCAAAGCTATGGTTTTTCCAGTAGTCATGTATGAACGTGAGTTGAACTATAGAGAAAGCTGACTGCTGAAAAATTGATGCTTTTGAACTGTGTGTTGGAGAAGAGTCTTGAGAGTCCCTTGGACTACAAGAAGATTCAACCAGTCCATCCTAAAGGAAATCAGTCCTGAATATTAATTGGAAGGACTGATGCTGAAGCTGAAACTCCAATACTTTGCCCACCAGATGCGAAGAACAGACTCATTGGAAAAGACCCTGATACTGGGAAAGATTGAAGGCAGAAGGATAAGGGGATGACAGAAGATGAGATGGTTGGATGGCATCACTGACTCAATAGACATGAGTTTGAGTGAACTCTGGGAGTTGATGATGGACAAGGAGGCCTGGCGTGCTGCCATCCATGGGGTTACAGAGTCGGACACGACTGAACGACTGAACTGAACTGAACTGAAACCACACTTGGAGAAGGAAGAGGAAATACAAAATTCTTAGACAAAGGAAAACTGAGATATTAACAGTTTTTAACTAGCAGACCTGTTCTCAAAGACTGGCTAAATGAAGCTCTATACTTCAGCTATATGAAGTTCTATGTTTTGCAAACTCCACACAAGTTTCAGAGCCAAGAGAAAAAAAGCAGGTAGTTTCTCATAGTGTTATGTGGTCAAGAGACTTTCTGTGGACTGAGGTTCATGGCCGTTGTCCCCATGCCTGGCCCCTGACCACGAACCAGGCTGACCTCCTCTCCTGCCTCCACTGCCTTGTCCCCAGGTCAGAACCCAGAACCAGGCGTGAATTAAGGGAAGTCACCCAAGCTGCTACAAACCAGAATGTGGCTGATGAAAACTATTGCACGCTAAAGCAGGAACCCATTCCCCAAGCCCACAGCCTGGTCACAGCTCTGAGCCTCCTGACCACCCTCTGAGCTCCCCTGGCCTGAGGTCAGGATCAGAGAGAACAGCCCTACCCTGAGGCCACACAGACGAGTGCAGAGTGGAGGCTCCAACTCTGCCCAGCCAGATTAGACCACTGCCAACACGTTTGAAGTGCTCTTTCTGCTGTTTCCTTTGCTGCTCATCTTCCCAGGCTCCCCACCCCATCAGCACTGCTCTAGGAAGACCTGATCCAGCCGTTTTTGTTCAATGGACTCTCGGTCGACACCGGGCACCGTTTCTCTGACTGTGCAGAGGTGGTCAGGATATCAGGGCGTGGTGGGTCTATGCCGGATCTAGACAGTCGCCTGCTCACTGAAGTGTGGTCTCAGGTCCAGAAAGATGATGACAGCACACTCAGGTCACACAGCTAGCTATACACATCTCTTAGAAAAGACTCTTTCTTCATTCTTAAAAGTCATACACTTCCTGGAACAAAACTAGCAATTGTCTTGCACTTTTAGGGTGAGAATAAAACCTTTACAGTAACACTCAAAACCCTGAGGGAGGGTCCAGATGCAACAGCAAATGTCTCATAAATTACCAGAGGAAAGATGAGGCCTCCAGAAGGGACTCCTTGGAAAGAATTCCTCCCCAGTCCAGTGAAATCCCAGCCACGGCAAGCAGGTGGTGGCGGGCGGGGGCAGGGGTGGGGAACTGGCCGTCATCCTCCCCACATTGTCCAAGGCCTAGCTGCTGGGCTGCACAGAGAAGACACAGAGCCCTCCCCAGAGGAGCAGGCACAGGCCAGGCCCAGGGCAAGACCCCCCACGCACCGGGGAAGGGGGCCACCTTTGACCCGGGCAACCAGTGGCTCCACGCTGCCGGGGGAACCCCAAGGCAGCCTGGTGCTCACACACGTCCGTGCAGCTGGCCTTCCTGCAGCCACGCCGAGTGTTCTCACTCACACAGGCTTTGGCCGTGGCTGGGACAGGCTCCCAGGGGAGAGGCCACCCACAGAGACCTGCGTAATCAATAGCCTCCCCAGCAGGTGCTGACAGAGTGAGCTGGAGCTGGCGTGGGCTCCCTGAGAGCCTGTGGAATGCAACCCCGCCTGGGGCTGGCAGAGGGCCCGGACCCCAGCCTCAGGAGCCCCCAGTCTCAGCCGCCTGGGCCTTGGCTAGGGGTGCATGGACACACCACAACCCCCGTTTCCCCATCTGCTGGAAAAAAGTCAAGCCAGCCCGTGAGTGGAGGTTCCTCAAGGAGCCAGGCGTCTTCCTTGGGTGAACATCAACAAGGCACAGATCTTGTCCTAAAAGCGCCGGAGGACTGGTGTGTCAAGTGTGTGTGCAGATGGGAACTTGGTATGAAAATGCCACTTCCACACGTGAAGTTTAACATTTTCCTAAATTGCCACTAACTGCCTTCATTCCCTAATGGACGGAAATCAGCTGGAAAGGGCTTCATGTGAGAAAGGCAGCCTGCTATGGAAGTCTGGAATCAGAGGTGGGCAAGTGGCCCCAGGAAAGACTGGGCCTCCGTGCTTGCAGGCCCCTCCTCCCCCTCTGGAGGTCCCTCCCCATGGTTGCCTGTAACCCCCCCAGCCCCCAGCTAGGCCCCAGCGCCAGCACCAAGGGGGAGCATACCTCCACACCTGCCCACAGGCCTGCCCCACTAACCTCTGCCAAACAGGCCCCCACGCCTGCCTGTGTGTCCATCCAGACCTGGGACTAAAGCAGGACTCTCTAGTTGCTGTCCAGCCCTGCGGGTGGGTCTGCTCGGACCCCATTTCTCCCCTACCCCAGCTCTGCCAGCACACCATCAAGGTGTTCCCCAAACCGAGGGGAGTGATCTGAGCCCTGTATTGGGGGCTGGAGCTGCAGGAATTTCACGACAGTGGGACTTCAAGGCAATTAGATTAAAGTATTTATGTGAACTTGTAAAGGTTTAGAAAGAAGCCGACCATGTAATTGGTGATTTACGTAACTGTAAGATTTCATTAATTCCCCTGCAAACAAATCCTTCCCAGGCTGCACATACACCCAGCTCTCTCACCTACCCAGAGAGAAATGCATTTTGCTGGGATATAGAAGTGTTTCATTCCAAATGCTATATATGTATTATATACACTCATAAATTTCTGTGTGTATTTGTATACCACATTTAACATCTCTTGCATGGACGTCCAGCTTCGAGGAGCGAGGCTCTTCTGTGCACAAGGCCCAGTCTGTGCTGATCTGTTGTTGCCCCAGGAACAGAGAAAAGGGCCCTGGCCCAGTGCCTTCTCATGACACAAACACGGGCCAGAGGGCTGCAGGCCACCTCGCCGGCGCTGTCCACCACACACAGAACAAAATGTGCAGCTATGCTTCCATCCGGCGTCTCTCCTCTTGGCCAGAGTTGTTCCCACCCACAAGGCCCAGTTCCCGGACAAGCAGTGGAGAAGGAGGGGGGCGAGGAGGGGCTCAGGCTCAGAGTAAGCACCTCCTCCAGGCAGTTCCTGGGCACCACTCCCCACAGCACGCCCAGACCTGGCCCAGCCTCCTCTGACCTCTGTGCCACCCCTCCCTGGGGAAACACCAGCCTCCCAAGGGCGCTGTGGCTCACAGCTTCTTCTGCGTCCATTCCCTCCACTTAGATTTCTGATTCACTTCCCTTCCTGAGCTCCACCAGGGCCCCTGCTCAGTTTCATCTAACTCAGGCTTCCAAGCCAGGGGGAAGCCATGTAGCTCCCAAACCTGCCCTCCATCACCAACACCCTCTCTGAGAACCACACGCCCCTGTACTGAACGAGTACCTCACACCTGCTACAGGTGCAGGACCCCAGGTGCTGCATTCAGTCACCACCTCACTCGGGAGGACCCTCCAAACACTGGACGCTCAGCATCCCTTCACCTGTTTCACCCACCTGCTCCCACTTGGAGTCACCCTCTCAGTTGGCATCACTTTGAGAAGGAGAACTTTTAAACATAATTTTAGTATTTAACTCTGCTCTTACACTAAATTTGATTCTGCAACTATTCTAAGAATTGCTGTGTGACTCTAAATTCATGTACCTGGAAAAGCACCGAATGTGACCAATGTGACTTGTTTAACGTGCTCAAGAAGTATTTGTTCACAGATGGATGGATGGATGAGTGAATGGATGAATAGATGGCTAAATGGATGTTTGTTGTTCAGTTGCTAAGTCATGTCCAACTCTTTGCTGCCTCATGGACTGCAGCACACCAGACCTCCTTGCCCCTCACCGTCTCCCAGAGTTTGCCCAAGTTCATGTCCATTGAATTGGCGATGTCGATTGAATGGATGGATGGGCTGATGAGTGGATGGATGGGTGGATGAATCCAACGCTGAGCACTGCCAGGAATGCCAGCGTCTCCTCACTTTGGGTTACGGTTCCACGGAGGGAAGTAAGAGATGAGGGGTATGAGGCTGCTCCTGACCCAGGGGGGCACCCTCTCCCCTTGAGGTCTCCCGTCATTTCCAGAGGGTCTGTGTGTAGAGCTTCACAACACAGCCAGGAGCCACAGGGGCTTGAGCTGACTGGAACTAAATAAAGCAGTCATCTCAATACATAATGACACTGCAGGGCACCAGCCACTCGTCCAGTGCTCAAACACTTTGTTTTTACAGGAGCCTTACTGGTTAGTGCAGAAACAGAAGTTATGTTCTGCAGGACAGAAAATGCGAAGAGACTGACAGCCCCCAGGACCCCTCCCCTGTGCCGGGACCAGCTCACCTAGAGCTCTGGCCTCGTTCCACGGTGACCAGCGCCGGGCAAGGGAAGCGGCCTTCGTGTGGGTGTATAATAGGAAACACATATCTGGCCCCCTTCTAGGCTCCCGGCACAGCACTCTGAGAACCCTTGGAATTTCCTGAGCAACGGAAGTGTCTCTCATGCTCACAACAGGGCCCTTCTGAGCAAACCCAGATTTGTGCTAATGAGGGGACTCTCGTGTGGCTCCAGGCAGCTTCAGGCCAGGCCAGGCCAGAAAAACCAAATCTGCAGTTGTCCAGGCAGAAGTGAGGGGGTCTGGTGGGTGAGCCCCTACCCACAGAGTCTGCTCTCACTCTAGGAGATGGCATCAGAACTGAGTTGTCAGCCCAGCCGGTGTCAGAGAATCAGAAAACTGATGGCTTGTGAGGAAAACCCCTTGCTGTTAGAAATAGGGGGAAAAAACAGTCCTCTATTTCCTCTCTGAACCCAGAGACTGGGGGTGGAGTTCCGGTCACACGGAGCCTGTGAGATGCTGTCCTTGGGTGGGGATTGGGGTTGGGGGGGGGATCCTGTGAGATGCTGCCCTGGTGGGAGGTGGAGGAGGAAGGTCCTGTGAGATGCTGCCCTTGGATGGGGAGATGCAGTTCCTGTGAGATGCTGCCCTGGTAGGAGGTGGGGGTGGTGGTCCAGTGAGATGCTGCCCTGGTGGGAGGTAGGGGTGGTGGTCCTGTGAGATGCTGCCCTTGGGTGGGGGGGATGCAGTTCCTGTGAGATGCTGCCCTTGGTGGAAGGGTGGGAGGGGGGTCCTGTGAGAAGCTGCCCTTGGTGGGAGGGGGGATCCTATGAGATGCTGCCCTTGGTGGGAGGTTGGGAGGGGGAGTCTTGGGGGGGTCTTGGGCAGGGGGGTGGGGGTGTCCTCTGTGTTCACTGGCTGCAGGTGGCACAGAAGGCTCTGCGTTCCTGCCAGAGGCCAGTGGCTCCAGGTGACCTTTCCTGCAGTTGTGTCCACCCTGACTAGCTGAGCTTGACTCAGTAGATGATGGACTGGGCAGAACCAGCATGGTTTCACAGGGAGGATGTATGTTCTGACCTGAGAATTGTGAAAGCTATTTTCAGTTTGAGAGAGGAGGACATTTTAAATGCTTCTGCCAAAAACAGTAGATTTATGCCCTCTTTTCTTTAAATACAGGTAGAATGAAACCCAGGAATAAAAATGGCAATAATACAAAATGTTTTTCTAGGATCTTGCTTTCTGGATTTTCTCTCGGGGTTGAGTCTCCACTCAGACAAGCTAGGAACTTCTGCTCGAGAACACTAGGGCTGCTGTCCACCCCATGGAGCGCCAGACCCCCGACCACGGGCAGAGCTGTCCACCCCATGGCTCTACCCACCTGGACGTGCTCCTCTGAGAGGCCCCAGCATCAGCAGTGCAGGAATCGCACCTGCCCCCACCCCCACCCCACCCATCCCACCAAGAGAAACGCTTGACCTCTGTCCCTCGTCCACTCAAGACACCAAGGGGCTGGGCCTTGGGAGTGTGTGTGCAGCTGTCAGGGTGGCAGTGAGCAGCCTGACCACAGCCACCCAGAGATCCAGGCACAGCCCTTCACACCGTCCCCAACCCCTGCTGAGAGCTGGGTGGCGGCTCCAGGGCTCCTGCAGCCCTGTCCCTCTCAGGGTCGTCACCGCCCCAGTGCACAGATTCCAGGTCAGTGCGCCCCACCAGGCCTGGCCCTGGCCAAGCGAGAAGCAGGTGGGGGCCCCCTGCCGCCCCCACCCCTGCACCAGGTACCCTGGCATCAAGTAGGCATGTCTCCACTCTCCCCCACCCACCCTTTAATGAAAGGAGCTCTCCCCTCCAGAATTAGAAAAATCAAGACCTTCCCAAATGCTCCCCCAGGGATCAGGACCAGCAGCCCGGGCCCAGCGGGCCCACAGCAGCCCATCCCCGCAGAATCCTCAGACAGCGTTTCCGTCCAAGAGAGTGAGTCAAGGCCAGACAGGGATGGCGCCTGGACTCCAGCTCCTGGCCTGGCCGCCTCCCTGCAGATCTGCACCTCAACACTCCCGCCCAGCTGGGACAACCCCCGCCAGCCAGGGCTGTCGGCGCCAGACTGCGGAGTAGGTGAAAGTCCTGGACCCTTCACAGAAAAGTCAGTCCTTGTAAAACGTCCAGGGTGTTTTCGTTAGCCCCACAGGGAGGCCGCAGCTCTGCCCCTGCGAACGGGCAGCAGGACTTTCTTGGACGCTGAAGCAAGCCGCCCATACAGCCCGACGGGAGGTTAGCCTCACAGCCCACAGAAATACAGACCGCAAGCTGACGAAACAGATGCATCAGAAGGAAGACAGCGCAAAGCCACTCCCACTGGGCCATGCCAGGCCCTGGACAGTGATCTCCAAAACGCCAGGGGGCAGAGTGTTTGACCCCCTGGTGTCCTCTGAGGACAGAGTCGGATGGACGGAGGGACGAGAGGCCACTGAAAACGTGCGGGGAGGGGCATGTTTGTAGAGACGCCCCATGGGCAGCCACACCTGGCTCCCCTGAGGGAAGAAATATGGTCCAGCTCTAGCTCTCACTCATGAAGAGGGCACATGTGCCTGACCAGGGCTGGACTTAATCCCAGACACAAAAGGGATGGGATCCCCCTGCATGGGTAGCATGGTTATCCTGTGAAGGACTACCTTCATCAGCTGAGCCCCCCAGTCTGTGCGCTCCTCAGCCTCACCCCTCTGGTCACTGCGGTCCTGGGTGGCCACCCAGCCCATCCTCTGAATCCACAATGGGCGAGGAGCCCGTCGGTCAAGAGGAAAGAGCCTGGATTTGTGGATTTGTTCAGAGTACTTTCACTTTCACTTTTCACTTTCATGCATTGGAGAAGGAAATGCCAACCCACTCCAGTGTTCTTGCCTGGAGAATCCCAGGGACGGGGGAGCCTGGTAGGCTGCCATCTATGGGGTCGCACAGAGTTGGACACAACTGAGGCGACTGAGCAGTAGCAGTGGTGTAAATGCTCCCACCATGGACCAATTCAAGCCACCGGTGCTCAACCCCTGGGGACAGAGCTCGTGGGTCTCTGACAACCCACCCTCTCAAGTTGCTTCTGCCAGGCCTGGCCCACAGCTGTCTCCTGCCACATTCAGTCCCCATCTGGACGGATAACAACCACCACCACACCTCAGCACCACCCACCTTCCGGTTAGACCATCTCACACCCAGGCTGTCGCCACAGCCTCCCTGTAGGCGTCCACAGCCTCTGTCTCCTTGTCTGTTTTCAACATGACTTTAACGTTTTAAAGCTGGAACAAGAACATCACAGGCCTTGGCTGAAGCCCCGTCTTACCAGGGTCACAGCCAGTGAGCCTCTGCTACAACAAGCTCATAGCCACCAGGGCAGCCTTCCCGCCTCCTCCTGTGGTCCCCCAGGGATACCAGCATGCTCCTGCCTCTGCATCTGGGCCATGTGGTCCCAAGGCCACCCCCATGAAGGACTCCCTCACGTCCCACAGGAAAACTGTCCCTGACTGGTGCCCTACACTGGCCCCCTTCCCGGTTCATCTCGCCTCAGCTTTTCTCACCATCATCACCTGCATGGCTTAAGGGTCTCTTCCCACAGAAGGCAGAGTCCACAGAGGCCCACGACTTGGTCTGCGTCAGCCACCAGAGGTCTGCAGCCTCAAGCGCCATCTGGTGAGTGGCTACCGCCCCACACTCACTCACCCCGAGCCCCGCTCCCTGCGGTTCCCCCATGGGGGGAGCCACTCCTGGAGCCTTTCCAGGGCCACCTTTCCTTGGGGCACTCTCTCTGCCCTGGCCACTTAGACCATCATATCACAGCCCAGACACTGGTCATCCTGTCATAGGACCAACTCCTTCAAGCAAGAAAGGAAAATAAGGAATCTGCCCACATGTGCCTCTGGGAGAAAGAACCCTCGTGAGCCCAAGGGCCAGCTACTCCCAGCTGGGCAGGCAGGAGAAAAGGGTCACCTTCCTTTCAGCAAAGGCCCATTCACAAAGCAAAGAGCCCTGCCAGCCAGGCCACGCGGACAGGCTTCCTCGCCACTGTCGGGGCCTGGACACAGGGAGCATGCATGGGTGGACGTGCAAACGTGCTGCTTTACCATCTTCATCATCTCTGGCCACCCCAGCAGCTCCAAGCCTTCTAACACGGCTAAATGAATATGAGTGTTATCTCTCCCACACAAACAACTGCTTTCAGTAGTAAGTGCAGGTGTTCCTGTGTATACAATAAGAACAAATACTAAAAGGGTGGAACACTACAGAAAGGTGTAACACTCAAGAAATACTTCTAAAAATTATCAGAAAAATTAATTCAAGCCCAGGTCCATGCCACCCCTGCAACCAGCCAGGGAAACCGCAATCTTCCCTGAACCCCACCTCTGTCTCAAAGGAACGTGTTTCCAAAAGACTGGTCCGTCCACACGTTATTTCTTCTAAGGTTTCCCTTGGGGCAGGTGTCTCCCGCAGTTGTGTGACGTCAGTTGTGGCTTCTCAGCCTCCCCCTTCACTGCACCCACCCCAGGACGGGTCCACGACCCCGCGGGGGCACCGAGCACTCGGCCTCCCGGGTCCGGAGGAAGAGCCAGCCCCGTCCTTTCCTCTCTCCTTGCGTTTCCTTCCTGCAAAGCGGAAACTGGTGGCGGGACTCCAATGCGCAGGTGTGGCCTCAGGGCGCAAGGGGCAGGTGAGGCGCGGTGCGCGTGCACTGCAGGTGCGGGGCTTCGCGGGCAGGTGAGGGGCGGGGCGCGGGCAAGTGCCGGGGCGGGGCTCGGGCAAGTGCGGGGGCGCGCAGGGCGCGTGAGCCCAATGCTTGGTCCCGTGGTACATCCATTCTTGGAGCCGCGCGGGAAGCGCTCTAGCCCCTCCTCGCTCGCTCCTCGCCGGCCCGGGGCCCGCAGCGCAGCCGCTAGACTCAGGGACATCTGCCGGCCCCGGGCGGTACCCACTCTGATAGACACACGTTTTCTGTACGAGGAGCAGGAAAGAAATCGCGAAAACGCTCCTTACAGCCTCGTAACCCCACCCCCACCCCGATTGCTAGAAAAGGGGCTGCAGGCGGTCCGTGCTCTGAGTCTCGAGCCGCTGGGCGGTCTGGCTTTTAGTCCAACTCCTGTTTGCAGAACAGCTTCACTACCGCGAGCCGGGAATGCAGCGGGTGGACGGGCAGGTGCTCTCGGGCTCAGGGCGGGGGGTTGGGGGCGGGAAAGGCAGCCCCCAGGCGCTCGGAGGAAGGGTGAGCTCCACAGTCCGCAGGTCTGCGCACTGAGTTTCTCCCCCTTCTCAGCGCGACCTCCATCGCAAGGACCAGCATCTCCACGTGCAGCTGCGATGTAAGCCAAGGACCGCGCCTCTTCCGCCGGGACAGTCACAGCACTGAGCGAAGACACGGAAGTAAATCCGAGCCTTAGGTCACGCTTCATGCCATTTACATTTGCAAAGACATTTATTACTTGGGGTGGCAGGAAGTTTAAGTGCATATGCCCAGTTACCACAGAGGGTGTTCTTGATATTAATACTTCTCCATATGGATAAAAATACTCATCACATAGTCACAATTCAAACATAGAAAGTCAAGAAATGTAGAAAACTCATTTTTTAGAAAATAAAATATTTTAGAAGGTTTTTTTTGTGGGGGGGGTGGGCAGCACTTGCTTATGTGACTTATGGATACTTGGAGCAGTATACTGTGAAATTCCTGTGTTCATACACCGCCGAGTGATGTCCCAGGAAAGTGCCAGTCTGCAACTGTGAACTGACCTGCTTGTGCTTGAATCTAAATGGTGTCCTGGAGTCTGAGTTTCCCTGATCTCAAGGGCTGCTAGTCTTTAGGAAAGAGAGTCCCTGGGAAGTATAACCACCATCCCATGTACACCTGTGATCTGCAGCGTCCAACTTCCAGAGTCCCTGGGCCATTTTTCAAATCACTCTGAGAACTACTACTGCTGTGTGTCCTAGTTACATGCCTCCCAGTAATGAGCACATCATACTATTACGTAACAAGACATCAAGAAAATGTCCTTATTTAAGGGGGAAAAAAGGAATAGGACTTCCCTGGTGGTACAGTAGATAAGAATTCACCTGCCAACGCAGGAGATATGGATTTGATCCCTGGTCCGGGAAGATCCGGACCATGGGACAACTAAGACTGTGTGCCACAACTCCTGAGCTGGCACGCCCCAGAGCCGGTGCTCCGCAACGAGAGAAGCCGCTGCAGTGAGAAGCTCATACACCACAACTAGAGACTCACCCCCACTCGCCACAACTCAAGAAAGCCTGTGCAGCAGCTAAGACCCAGTGCAACCGAAAGTAAAATAAAAATAAAGAAATAATTTTTAAAGCAAAGAAATTTTGAAGACAAAAAGAACTAAGGAAAACCCGGCTGACTGAAGACAGGACCAGTAAAAAGTTTCCACCCCAGTCCTTCCCTGAGATGACCAGTGAATCAAGGAGACAGGTTACCCCATGCCCTCTGACCAGCGTCTTTGAGATGGAGACCAACCATGCCCACTCCTTCTATCGCCCTGGGGTAGAGAGGCCACTGGGTGTGTGTTTGTGTCCCCTTGGGGCAAAGTCGGCCAGTGTCATCTCAGAACAGTGTCCAAGAGAGCCTGCAGGGGAGGCGGGCAGCCGGACTCCTTTTCCAGAGGGAATCAGATGGGCAGAAGGGAAGCCCCACAGCCCAACCCACAGTGGGGCATCGTCCACCAGGCCCTCTAAGGAGGAGAGGGGCCCATCCCCTGCTTTTCCCGGTCCTCTGACAGCCCATGCCATGTCCTGGAACATTGACTCAGGAATGACTCAGAGAAGATTTCCCACTGCGTGAATCAGCGGCCTCAGGCCCTGCCTGTGCACCCTGGGTGCTCCTGGGAGGTCTTCCTTACATTCCTGGCCAGGCCTGGTCCTGCTCCACTCATGAGATCACAGCCCAGGGTGTGGGCCTGTCTCCCCACCTATCCCACCGAGGGGACCCAGAGCCTGCCTGCTGCACATCCATGTGTGCGTGGGTTCCTGTCTCCTCCTGCCGATCAGGCAGCCGGGGGACCCTCCCCTTCTCTCCCCAGTGACCACACCCCTGCCCCAGGACCCTCCTGCATCTGCAAGGCCCATATGCTTACAGTGTGCTCCACTTGTTCACCCTGTGGCCCAAGGGTCTGGGGTTCTCGGAGGCAGGCTGGTCGCTGGGCTGTGTGGCCCTGACTCCAACTGGGGGAGCGTTTCAAACAGGGCAGAACAGGGAGCCATCTGCCCAGCCTGTCCTCACTCCCCTTCCTCCTGAGGGAAAAGGTCAGAGAGGCTGTTGCAGCCCGCATCCCACCCCACCCCCCTCCCCAGCCCAGGAAACATCACCCCTCCCAGCAGGAAAGGAACAGGAGAGCTTCAATCTCTCGAAGCCTCACAACAAAACACCCTGAACTAACCGGCAGCCTTTCTGAATCGATTTTCTTGAACAACGCGTCCCTGGACCAGGGTGTGAGCGGCCTAAACAGAAGTGGGGCGGGTGGGGCGGGCAGCTCACAGGGCACTCCAGGATCCCTCATGACTTGACGTGTTATGTAAATCCAGGTGCATTATCATTAATCTCAGTGTAGATTCATCTTTCTCTTCAGCCACCAGGTTAGTTTGATGATGCAGCTGCTGTGAGACATGGAGAGACACTGAGCACAGGCCCCAGAGGAGGAGAAGGGCTCCCCAGGTGGCCTGGGGCTACTCACGTCCTGAGCCAAGACCAGCCTTCACTCTGGGAACAGATAAATATGGGCTGTGTAACTGTCCGGAGCCCTGAAATTTTCTAGAGTACAGCCTGGGTGGTCAGGTGATGGCCAGCATTATTCTCTTACCACTCTCTGACTTTCTGAGTTTTGTTTAAAACATTATAGATAAAGTTTGCATGACTTTAATTGCTCAAGTTCTAACTGGCATCAAACATCTCAAGCATTTTGTTGTCCAGCACCTCCTTCCCACAGCCACCTGCTTTGATTGCGCTATACATGTCCACACGCACACACGTGTATGCACACGTTCACACACAGGCACACATGTGCATTTACATAAGCACACACATGTGCGGACGTTCACGCACAGGCATATGCACACACGTGTATAAGCACACAAACACACATGCACTCGTACATGTTCACACACAGACACACACCTGCTCACACACAGGGAAATGTATCTTTTGGGTTACAAAAATAAGAGGAATGGGAAATGTCAGAAACTGTTGAAGCAAAGAGATTCAGAGAAAAAACCTCTTGTAAAATCACGGTGGCTCGCCAGGAAGTGGCGGTCTGCCTGGTGCATGGGGTGGGCACAGCCACATGCAGGTTCAGAGTCCCAAGGGCAGCCCTGAGTTCCCAAGTATCTTACTAGGAGGACCAGTGCAGCACCGCCTGCATGGGACTTACTCAATGTGTTCTCAGGATGCCTTCTCCACCTCCTCGCCTGCGGTCAGGAGTTTCCCAGAAGATTCTCCAGGAGAGGGGTCTCCCTGTCTCCTTGAGCCTCCACATCTGTGCAGCCCGATTCCCTCTGGGTGTCCATATAAAACCAACATCAGCCTCCCCGGACCCTCCAGCAACTCACTCACTAGCTGAGCTGCCCAGGACTCAAGGCGCCTCATGGCTCTCCCTGGAAGCCACACCATCCACACCTTGGCTGAACCACCAGCCCTGCCAGGGTCTCCTGGAGCTCCTGGTTGAGCCCAGGAGCCTCTCAGAGTGCTGCTGTCACCTGCACAAATCAGACAGCAGTGGGCAACATGCGGCTGGCGCTGAACCCCCCGCTGACCTCCAAGGCTCATGGCTTTTGAACCTAATACTGAGTCTAAGTATTCCTTCAAGTTTTAGACATAAGCCCTCTTCTAGGGAAATAACCCTTTACTCATAACACTGTGTGGGAAAATCAGAAGTGAATACATCACTTCCTCTGACACATCTTCTTTCAAGAAGAGCAGAGCTGCCTTGAGGACAAGTGGCACTTTCTCATTGCTCTTCCTCTTGGACTGTCTGAGTCCTGTGGGGTGCTTTCAGGCAGGATGGTAGTAATGACAATCGAGAGGGATAGGGTGGGGATTAGAGCAATGATGAAATGGAAAGGCACACGGACATAGAGACCCTGTGTTACACCCACCAGGTCATGCTGCTGTCCCAGAACAGAAGTAAAAAGCCAGATTTGGAGGCTGAGAAACCTCGATGCACAACGCACATGACCCCCAGCTTCAGAAGAAATTCCAATGACAAGAGATGTTGAAATGGCCATTATCATCACCACCCTTGTCATTAGTAATCTTTCACTCAGTTTCCCTCCACTCAGCAATTTTTATACTTTTTTATTGGAATATAATTGCTTTATAATGTTGCATTGGTTTCTGCCGTACGACGACGTGAATCAGCCATATGTATACACATATCCCCTGCCCCTTGAACTTCCCTCCCACCCCATCCCAACCCTCTAGATCATCACAGAGCACCGAGCTGAGCCCTCGTGCTATAGAGCCGTTTCCCACTAACTATCTATTTTAAACACGGTAATGTATATATATTGGGGGCAGAAAAATTGAGAGAGTAGCATAGGGCAACGTTTAAATGAAAGTTTGAACTGCAATTTTTCTGTTTCAAAGAACATATTTCTGTGGTGCTTCCATGCAGAGAAGCTTTATTATATAAGCAAATCGAAGGTTCTGAGATCGTCACAGGCTGACGTTGAGACTTGTTCCTGGGAAACTGGTCCAGCCTGGGGTGGACGGTCAGCTCTGGACACTCCAGTCACCTGAAGAGCTGACGAGTGACAAGGAGCTGACAGGAGCCATCAGAGCAGCGTGCCCAGACCTGCTTGTGCTTCCCTTTGAAGTTTTAGACATAGTACCTGTCAGATAGTTCCCAGATAGGACCTCATTTCTTAATAGCATGCAGGGTAGTCACAGGAGAGAAAGCTTCAGAGCTTCAAAGACAGACACGCTACTGCATGCAGGTCTTCTCCGTTCATGAGTTGGGGGCTATCAACTTCAGAATTCTCTTTTATTGACACAAGGTCGCTCTCAGCGGCTCCTGGTTGGTCGCGCACACACTCCCTGGCTCCCCCTTCCTGGGAGGTCCCCTCGGAAAATGTGACGCTCTTACCTTCATGCCTGAAGCCCCCTCAATGAGGCCAGTGTTTCACACCCGGCTCCCTCAGCGGGTGCGAGGTGTGAGGCTCAGCCAGCACCATCACGGACTCTGGTTCATCATGGGGCTCCCTCTGCTGGTGACCGACGCCAGGAGCCTATAGTCGCCGAGGAAGTGCAAGGAATTTTTCATGGAAATCGGCCAAACACAACGTCTCCAAAACCATCAAAACTTGGAGAGTTGGGGACCTGTTTTCTCCTCCTTAGATGTCTCCATCCCATGGATGCTGAGAAGACCTGCATTCTGGGGTTAGGGATGCCGGCTCCAACAGTTGGGGCCCAGTGGTGGTCCTGGAGTCCCCAGGACCACACGAGATGTAGAGGGAAGGATGTCCACATGCCGTGGGTTGTGTGGTGGCTGAGACCCCGGAGCGTGGGTGCCCACCTGCTGCAGCCCCCCTCTGTCCTGGAAGGAGACCCCACCCCATCACTGAGGTTACTCACAGGGACCCCACAGAGAAGTGACCCAGCTGGAGCCTGGTCCTTCGTGTCCCAGCCAGACCCGCAGAAGCTCAAAACCCACAGAGAGCGTCTTCCCCAATGCAGATGGGTTGTCACTCTCATCACTAAAGTTCCAGTTTCACTGATGTCCCTGCCAAACTTCTTGTGTTTTATAGGTGCTTTCCTTTTTTACACTATTTGTTAAACTATGTAGTTCTCCTTAAATACTTTATTTAATACTTCTCTTTATTTCTCTTGAAACAAATACTTCACTCCTTTTTGTCAAATACTCTCTGGTCCATTTGGTTGATGGTGAGTGAGGACTAATGTTTTACAAAGTGTGAAAACTGATAACACAAGATAAAATGACCAGCACTGAGGTTCCTTGTCTACACATGAGTACTTTTCAGAGTATCTTTTGAAATACTCAGGGCTATAAAATTTTTGAAAGGGTTACAGTATGAGGCACTGAGAAGCAGAGGTCAGGCGATGGATGGAGGCTGGGCCGGGAAGCTGGGCTGCATCTGCACCGAGCTGCTCCCGCAGCCACTTTGCCCCATGCTCCATCCACAGAGGTGCTGGCCAGAAACAGAAAGCCTTACTCAGACTTACTTAAGTGGCAAGGAATTTACAGGCTCTCTGACCAAGCAGCCCAGGGAAGGTCAGTTCAGTGTGGCCGGGAGAAGGCGCCCTCTGCTTTCTGCCTCAATACAGTAAAGCACCCACGACCCCACATACCCATCACCCCCCCGCCCAGCCACCAAGGAATATTCCTGAGCCCACCCTGCAGACCAACCACACCGAGCTCTTCCACCAGGCTTCACAGCATGGAGCGGCCCGGTGTCCACTCACAGGCATTCTGGAGAATGCGCACCACTCAGCACTCGCCCCTCAGGGAGCTTGTCCACCTCCAGGCAGGGAGTAAGCCCCAGATTTGACCCCACAACCTTCCATCCACAAGTGCTGTGGCTGTGCGCCTTTCACGGATGAAGAAATCAGGGCTCAGATCAAAGAACTTGTCTAAAGGCACCCCACTTGGAGGATGGACACCCTTGACTTAAGCAGATGGGCTGACTCAGTGCCCATACAACCATCTCTGACCCAAGGCCACATCCCATGTCCCCTCCCGGGAAGGCACAACCACCTGAAGACAGGAGTATCTGCAAAAAAGGCACCACCCTGCTTAACCGGATATGTTTCAAACTCACGTTGCCACCGGGCTCTGTTTTCTGGCAGCTTTGGGGTTCGCTACCGGGTCCACTTTTCTGGCTTCAGTGGTCAACTTTGTCACAGGATGTTGCTGTGAAATTCATGGTGGTGAAGTTCCTTTCCTCAGAGAAGCTTCATTTTCATCTCTAGCTTCACTTTGGCTGCAAATTCCCTGAGGCCCAGAGTCTCCTGGTCCATTTACACCGGCCCAGCTCCCTACAGACTGTGGTCAGGGGTGCACTCACCTGTCCTAGCACCTCTCCTGTTGAAGACATGGTGCTGCTAAGACAAAAATAGCAGTGCTAACCCTTTAGTCCCCAGTCTTCTTAGGAAATACACGGGAGTTCTCACTGAGCGCTTGGTAAATAAAGAGCCTTGTGCCCATAGATGAACCCGAGGGAGAGGAAAAATCCCTGCAGCATCAGGCAGCTAGGGCCTGGCCAGGAAGGTGTGCAGCGCATCCCGGCCTTGGGGTTTCCACAAGGGGGTCACACTCTCCAGGGCCAAGCCCTCCGTCCCCAACCCCCATCTCCAAGCCCACCCTGGGTGAGACTGAACCACTTCCTCATGCTTTTGAACCTGTCTCGTTCACAGGCTCAGCAGGCAGCCCACCACTGCCTCCCAGGTCATCTACAGCCCTGAGATGACTCTCCAGGGGCCTGGCCATCAGCTGGTGAACTGCTAGACATCCACGTGGAGCCCTCCTGGACCAGCTGACCTCAGACACACAGATAAGCCTACCAAGACCAGCCTAGCTGGACCCCCACCCAGAAGGTGATCAGTGATGAATGGTGCTTGGTTTAAGCCAGTACATCTGGAAGCTGTTTGCACAGTTGTATGTATAAAGCTTTAAATTAATAGATTTTCAGCATTCAATAATATTAGCAGTAATTTTTCCCATCATAGTAATTTAAAAATATAGATTCTCATCTAACATGCAAATCTGAAATCTACAAAAGCACAATGGCCTTGTCTTCGCATGCCTTATTGCTATAAGGGACCATATTATTTGATTTAAATAGCCAACAAGCACTTTCCATTTAGCTGTGCAGACCTCCTGGGCCATCGCATTTCATGTTGAAGGCTGGAAGCCATGGGGGATGAAAGCGGACAAGAGAGTTAGTGAGCACGGCAGGTATTTTCATCACAGAGGCATGTGGGATGGGATTGGATGGTACCAGCAGGACTAAGTGATCTGCGATGGAGCATGGGACCACTTTCTGACACCTCTCTCCTTTGGGGTTCCTTCAGCCTGGAGTCAGAGGCCCCGAGCATCATCGGGGACATGCCTCCCAGTCCCGCCTTGGCCTCTGCTCGCATGAGCCAGGGGATGGTGTTGAGTGTGGTAGGTCCTGTTTCTCTCAGAACACATGTCCCCAGGACCTCTCTCTCTCAGCCTGATGTTGACATTCAGCTGTGCAAACAAGCTCCTGTTCCCGTCTTGGCTGATCAGAAAGGCACTTTCAGAGATGTCCCACCGAGGCCCACACAGCAGGACCTAAGGAACCACAAGAAAGGATCCAGCGCCGAGTGCACACAGCAGGCAGCGGCAGACCGTCCACCTAAGGGCCTTCTCTTGTTTTTTATCCACATAATCCCATTTCACCAGGGCCAGCAACACACCTCATGCCCAGCTGCAAACCCTCGGTGCCTCCAGCCGCTCTCAGAGCAGGTGCAGCCATGAGACACAAGCCCTCTGTGTGGTCACATCTGTGACCAGGCGGCGCCCCCATCCCCAGTAGAACCCAATTCTAATTGACACACAACAAGGACTGCTACCTCCACACACACAACTCTACCTAAACCATAAGGCACATAATAAAAGAAGATGCTGGAACATGACTTAACACAGTCTCTCATGTGCCATGGCAAACAGTGACGCCCAGAGCAGCCGAGAAGGGAGCACTAGGTCTGCACACTGGCTTGTCCATGGTCTAATATTCTTCTAAGACCATAAAGTCCCATAATGCAAGGTCATTTCCAAACTCAGATCTTATTTGCAAAGGAAACCTAGAATCTTGAACTTGAATAAACATCTTTGCTCATCTGAAGGCCAACCCAACTTCAAGAGCCAAATATAAACAGACTCCAACCTTCCTATTGATTTACGGATGTGGAGCAAAGATGCCCAGTTCAGCCAATTCACTCCATAAACACGACTGAGCACCTATTCTGGGCCAGACCATGGCCAAGCTCTGGAACATCAGAGGAACTTGTGGCTCCAGAAAGCTTTATTCCATGTCACCGGCGAGCAGAGCCAGCTTGGACGGGGGCCTTCAGATGTCTACCTGCCAAGGGTAAGTCTTCTGGCTGGTGAAGCGTCCCAGTGGAGGAGGTGGTAGTTTGAAGCTGTGTTTGTCGTGGGCCTGATGGATCCATGACTTTTAAAACAATCTGTGTTTCTAACGTTATTCTAACCAGCTTTTAGTCTTCCTTTTATGAATCTGAACTCCGAAATCTGTCCAGGGTTTGGATCCAAAAATAGTTTCCATTTCTATCCCTCGTCAGAAACAACACATGAATGGAAAAGTTGGGTCTGAGAGCCCATTTCAGGAGACAGGGCCCATTTCAGGAGACGTCAGTAGGTGCCCTGTCTTCACACCACTTCCTGTCTCTCGGGAAATCTGGTGACACTTCATCACACGCGGGCACTCACTCCCCGTTTTCCTCTGTGTACTTTACAGCAGCATGTGTCTCTATGGTGATCCCTGAGCACAGAGCCGCCCGCCCGCCCGCCAGGACCCGCGCGCCTTTGAGAGGCTCGAGTTCACTCTCCTTACGAGGTGGCGCAGGAAATCCACTAATGCGTCTCTTCCAGCAACAGCCACTTAAGCCCATCTCTGCTTGATGATGTGAACTGTGAAATAGCTGTGCTCAGAAGACAGGCCCCGCCCTTCCTGGAGCCTGTCGGCCTGGGCTCCCTGCTCCAGAAAGTCACCACCCTGTGCAGCAGCTTTTATGTTCGCTTTTGTCCACCTTGGCTGTCCTGATGAAATTCAATGCAAGGGACCCAGAATAACCCAACATAAATCAAGTATGTGCAAACTAAGTGCCTCCAGCAAGAGGCCCTTGGCACTGCAGGCAGCCAGAAGGGATTCTGTTCCTCTCTGGAGGTGACCTCCTTGGGCCATGGTGGCAAATTTACGTACAAAGGCCCGGACTCTCTGCCTTGCACTTGCAATTTATACTATTTGGCAAAGACACTTAAATGTTAATAACACTTTTCTTGCTTCTGGGAAGACAGAGTTGGTGTACTTTCCTCTCCTGCCCACACGAAGTACGTCGGAAACACTGGGCATGAAACCCTGAGAGGTGAGAAGAGAGGCCAGACTGGCCGGCGACCTCGGGACCTGAGGGAGCACCACGCCTTATCCCTGGGTTTCTTTCTGCCTCAAATATCACAGACTTAGAGCTGAAGAACCTGGTAACCTGGAAATGCTGACTGACACGGATAAAGAAGCCCCTGCAGAAGCTGCTTTTTATGGGCAAAGGACCAGGCAAAGGGCAGCCCATCCAGAAAGAGAACTCTTAGGAAGCGGCCACTGTGCTCCAGCCAAGCACCACAGGCAAAGCCAGGGTCCCTCCCCAGCACTGTGCCAGGGAAGGCTGAGACAGGAGCCTAACACCCCCACCCAGTCCCAGGCCCCCAGGGTGGTGTCAGTGGAGATTACATGGGAGCCTAGATGGCCACCCCAACGTGGACTGTAGCCCCAGGGACCTTCCCTCTACCGTCTGGGTGGTGCCAGGGGAGGCCGAGGGGACAACAGGACTTTCACCACAGCCCAGCCAGTGATGGGGCTGCCCTGCCATGATATCAGTGAAGGGCATGAGGGGGCAGTCCCACCCCTCACAGCCAGGGGCGTGCCCATGGAGGCCCAGGGGAGTTGGGCCTCTCCCAGAGCAACAAGGGATCCCCCTCGGTGTCAGGGGAGCCCGAGTGGGGATCCAGGACTTCACCCCACCTGGCAGTGAGGAGAAAGCACACTCCTGGCCCCACGGGACCAGTGTTAGAGGAAACACCTGAAAATCAAAGGGTTCAGAACATAATAACCAGTGTTCAGGCTCCTGTCTAAATTCACTCATCATGCCAAGAACCAGGAGGATCTCAAATTGACTGAGGAAAGTCAGTCTACAGATGCCAACACTGAGATGACCCACGTGAGAATGATCTGACAAAGACTTTAAAGCAGCCAATGCAGAAATACTTCAGTGAGCAAATAAAAACATGCTTGAAACAATGAAAAATAGAGCCTTAGCAAAGAGAGAAAGTCGCTGAAAGAAATAGAAGAAACAAGAACCAAATGGAAAGTTTAGAACTGAAAAATACAACTGAAATGAAGTTTAATGAACATGCTCAAAGACGGATGGAGGGAACAGAGAAACAAATCAGTGAACCAGAGGACAAAGAAAGAGAATTCATCCAACCCGAGCAACAGAGAAGACAGGCTGAAACACGGCAATACCCAGAGCCTTCAGTTCAGTTCAGTTCAGTCGCTCAGTCATGTCCAACTCTTTGCGACCCCATGGACGGCAGCACGCCATGCTTCTCTGTCTATCACCAACTCCCAGAGCTTGCTGAAACTCATGTCCATCGAGTCGGTGATGCCATCCTACCATCTCATCCTCTGTCGTCCCCTTCTCCTCCCGCCTTCAATCTTTCCCAGCATCAGGGTCTTTTCTAATGAGTCAGCTCTTCACATCAGGTGGCCAAGGTATTGGAGCTTCAGCCTCAGTATCAGTCCTTCCAATGGATACTCAGGATTGATTTCCTTTAGGACTGACTGGTTTGATCTCCCTGCAGTCCAAGGGACTCTCAAAAGTCTTCTCCAACACCACAGTTCAAAAGCATCATTTCTTCAGTGATCAGACTGTAGCAAAAAATTCAACATTTGTGTCATAGGAATCTCAGAAGCAGAGAAGAAAGTTGAGGGGAGGGCACTGAAAATACCCAAAGAAACTAGCTGAAAACATCTTAAATTTTGCAGAGGACATAGATTCGAGAATTAAGGGAATCCCAATCCCTGGGTCAGGAAGATCTCCTGGAGGAGGGCATGGCAACCCACGCCAGTGTTCTTGCCTGGAGAATCCCATGGATAGAGGAGCCTGGCAGGCTACAGTCCATGGGGTCACTAAGAGTCAGACATGACTGAAGTGACTAAACACACACAAACAAGATAAACTCAAAGAAATCAACACCAAGACATCTCATAATTAAACTTCTGAAATCCAAGTCCAAGGAAACCCTTGAAAGAATCCAGGGGAAAAAAAAAAAAAAAACCCTCACCAATAATGGGAAGGAACCCAAATGATCATGATTTCTCCTCAGAAACCAAGAGAACAAGAGGAAATAGTTCAACACAATTCAAGATCTGAAAGAAAAAAGAACAAATGGAATTCATCATCTGTTTAAACATCCTTGAGGAATGAAAGGGAAACCAAAGACCCTCAGATGAAGGAAAACCAAGCAAGGTGCCGTCTGTAGACCTGCCCTGAAAGATGGGCTAAAGGAATTCCTCTGAACAGAAAGGAAATAATAAAAGAGGAATCTTGGGGTATCAGGAAGAAACAAAGAGCACAGTAAGCACAAATGTGGGAACACACACCAAACTTTTCTTCTCCTGAGTGTATTATATTATATTATACTATGCAGTTGAAGCAAAAATTACAGCGGTCTGGTGCGGTTCTAAATGTATGCAGAGGAAATGTTTAAGATAATTGTGTTATAAAAATGGGAAGATGAAGGGACTGGAAGTAAACTCCTACAAGTCATTCCACTGGCAGAGCAACAGGGGGGCCCTTGACTGGGTGGTCTGCCGCCACCAGGGGCCACCAGCTCGGAGCCCCCAGGCCCCGAGGCACCCACAGCGCATCCCAAGGGTTCCTGTTCTGTACCCAATTGTTCATTTCAGGGCAAAGGTGCAATTATCCACGCTGCTCATCCCTGGGACCCACAGTACAGAGACTCACTCTCCATATCCAAGCGGACCACACAGTACCTCATGAGGAAGGGTAAACCCTGCTGCTCCTTCTGGTCTGTTTCAAAAGACCCAACAGCACCAACATCCTTTGGAAGTTACCCCCTGGGTGCCTGAAGTAAAGCATGAAAAACTGATCAAATCTGTCTACAGTATCTGCAACCACAGCTCCCGGACTATCACATCTGACTCTCAGAACCACATCAGCAGGAGCTTACAAAAATTCGCCGTTCAGCCCATTGCTACCAGACTACCTCCTCTGCCCATGGCCCTGCCTGGCCTGGAGGAAGGAGGCGGAGGGTGTCCCAGGCAGTTGAGGCAGGACTGAGGCTGCCCCACAGCAGCCACACAGGATGTGGGACGTGTGGATAAGTCACTAAACAGGTGAGGCTGGTTCACTTACAGATACGCTGCACTCACCCTGGGCGTTTATGGCCTGGGAGCTGCAGAAGTTTGCATCAGGCTTGCCTTATGGTCTCTAGGAGCCAAACATGACATTGAAATGATCCATTCCACTAATATCGTAACATTTTGTCAATCTGGAACGCATTTTAATCGAAAGGCCCCTCAAAACGGTCTCCTTTGTTGTATTTTCTTGTTGGCTCATTCCATCAACATCTGCTCTGTTTAGACAATAAGAGTTAGAGCTGTGGATGCTGTCGGTACTCAGCCGCTTTTGGGGGTGGGGAAGCCCACCCCAGCCTGGCAGTGTTTATGTAAATCAGTGTGGCTGACACAGCCTTCATAAACACACAGGGGAATGTAACAAACACGTGGTTAGTGCAGGAAATGCTTGCCTGAGAGCTGGCTTTGGTCTCAGCAGACTGATGAGGAGCCGCTGACACGGCAGATCTGGGTTCCCCGTGCCCAGGGCTCCACCCACAGCTGCGCGGGACCAGAGGGGCCTGGCCCACCGAGGGGCCCTGGGGTTCTCTGGGTGGGACGTGGCCCTGCATGCCGGGCCCTGGGCCCCTCTCTGGCTCTGGGACCCCACCAGCTCCCATCACCTCGGCTAGAGAGGTTGTGGGAAGGCCCTTCTGACCCCAACCCTTCGTGTTTATTCAGGAAACAGGGTGGAAGGAACCATCACAGGCACATGCAGACACATGGAGACCAGGCTGTTCATATAAGCAGACGGGGCACCAGGAGGGGCCTGGTTCACCAGCTTAGGCAGCTGAGAGAAAGCAGGAGGCTGGGGACACTGCGCTGTGCTGTGTGCTGTTGTGATGTGAAACACATGCCGTGCTCGCTGTGTGTGCACAGTGCTCTGCTGTGCTGACCAACAGTGTACGCTATGCTGCCCTGTACTGTGCTGTGCAGTGTCCTGGACTCTATACTGCACTCTTCACACTGCACTGTCCACTGTAACACCAACAGCTGCAGAGCACAGCACTGTGCAGGGCAGGACACCACGGTGCAGCAGAGCACTGCAATGCAGGGCAGCATGTGCAGTGTGGTCTAGCACCAGTGCGGTATGAGCAGTGTGTGCAGTGTGGTCTAGCGCCAGTGCGGTGTGTGCAGTGTGTGCAGTGTGGTCTAGCACCAGTGCGGTGTGTGCAGTGTATGCAGTGTGGTCTAGCACGAGTATGGTATGTGCAGTGTGGTCTAGCACCAGTGCGGTGTGTACAGTGTGGCCTAGCGCCAGTGTGGTGTGTGCGGTGTGTGATCTAGCACCAATGTGGTATGTGCAGTGTGTGCGGTGCGTGCTCTAGCATGAGTGCGGTGTGTGCAGTGTATGCAGTGTGGTCTAGCACCAGTGCGGTGTGAGCAGTGTGGTCTAGCGCCAGTGCAGTGTGTGCAGTGTGTGCAGTGTGGCCTAGTGCCAGTGTAGTATAGTACGCCGCACAGCACAGCCTTGGATAACACAGTGCAGTGCGGTGGAGTGCATGTGCAGTGTCCTGGGCGGCAGCACAGCCGTGCAGAGCAGCCTACCCTGCAGCAGAACACGCATGTGGTCCTCTCACACCACAGCACCACAGGCAACTGCTCCCCACTGCCCCGGCCTCTGGCGTGGGCTGTACCCCTGTGGCCTGCACAGCCCTCTGCCTGCGCTGTGGGACCCTGTGCTCTGCTGGCTCTAGGTCCTCTGGTTCCTCCCGGCACTTCTGGAGGAAGGTCAGAGGCTGCCCTACTTGGGACACAACTTGATGAGACCTCAAAAGTCAGTCTACTGAGCCAACTCTGATGGAAAGAGATACCCAGACACCCTTGGGCACAGGCAGGGGCCCAGCTCACCTACAGGATCATGAAGTGGATACCCTGGCCTCAACCCCCTCTGGCCGGGTCGAGTCACTGACTCAGACCTCCTGGTGCTCAGTCTAATTATGTCATCTCGATTCCAGAAAATTCCTTGGGCTGACGACAGCAGGGAAGGAATGTCCAACAACTTATTCGTTTTTTGCAGATAACACAGACTGAGCAAAAAGCTTTCAGAACATGGCACTGAATCAGACACAGGGACTTGCAGCTAGAAGTAAACCCAGAAAACACTTTAAGGCCCTCACTTCACAAAAGAGGGGACAGACTCAAAGCAGTTCATTCACCCCCATCACAGGCCATTGAATGTTCAGGCAAGGTTGAGTCCATGTGCCCCGGGTACCTCCCCTGACCCCACACACCTGCTTGTCTATGACCACAACATACAAGTCACCTGGCATCACAGACTTGCCTGGTCCCATGGGACCACAGAGAGCACCCCGACCACTCCCCCCAGGCCAGACACAGAGGGGCAGGCAGAGGGCCATGCTGGGAGGATCCACCAGCACAGAATTTCCTCCCACTCAAAGGCCGAGATTCATGTCTTCTGAGTAAGAAAATCAAACTCCATCACTTCGCAATCAAGATTAGCCGCAGCCCCAGAGGATGAATTACTCACCAGATTGCCATCTGGGAAACATCCACGGCTCTATCTCTTCCTGGGTGAGGAGTCCCAGATGTCCAGATGTGGAGGCCGCTGGCTACCATGGCGACCAGACCAACACAGAGCAGCCTCTCCACGCTGTGCTCCAGGGAGGTGGCCTAACCCAAATTCTCTCCTGCCACCAGACCCAGGCTTCCCACTCAAGTGGAAGCAAGTCCCTAAGAGGGTCTCAAATGCCCGCTGTCTGTCATCCACCAAAGCCCAGCTAGGGGTCCAATGGAACACCACACAGACCAGAAGCTTCTGGAAGATGGAGGGCAGGCTCTTCCACCCTGGATCACTGTCCTGATGGAAGGTGAGGGGCTTAAGCACAAGGCAGGAGCTGCTGCTTACAGGCACCATCTTCCTTATGGGAAGTGTGTGATCCTACATAAATTCAGGGTGATCCTTGGGCTGAGTGGAGGCCCTGGTGCAGGGTCCCTGACAGCTGAGCCCGGCTTGCTGCCCAGTTAGGCTCTTCAGCTTCAGGAGCTCCAGAAGCCTTCTTATGAAGACAGAGTGGGAGGGAGAGAAGACCTTTCACTACAGCTGGGCTTATTTCTTGGCCCTAAGTAAAAATTTCAGAAAATATTTTTAACCTTATTTAAACAGAAAATGAACACTAAAAACACCTCCATGCCCCCTGCCAATTCCTGCAAAGAAGGAGCTGCTTGGATAACACTGAGTCGTTATAAAATATTTATCTAAAACAGTTTACTTATAATTACATTAGACTCTGTGATATATTTCTGATCACAGGCTGCCCAGCGCAAACCGACCAGACGGTTCTCGGAAGCCAGCACTTCTCAGAGGTGGGCCTGGAAAGCGCCTGCGTCAGCTGGTTCCTGTCTAACAAGAGTCCACACAGTAACTAGCTGCCCTGCTCCCTGGCCCAGCAGCGAACCTCTGGACCTGTTTTCTGATCTGTGGTCCGAGAGGCTGAGCCACGGGAGAGGCTGAGCCACGGGAGAGGCTGAGCCACGGGCAAGGCCGCCTCTTCCAACACTGGTGGCCATGAGCACCCAGTCCCTCAACCCAGGGGCCAAGGTCGTTCCTGTAGACAAACTCGGGAGTCTCTGGGGCCCCCACAGGCACGTGCACTGTGGTCACTACCCTTGCCCTGGCTGCTGGGAAGTGCCGGGGATGCTGCCCCTTCATCCTCTTTCTTGTCCTGAACAAACGCATCTCCGGAGCAGAGGGCCACCTGGCAAGGCTCAGAGAGCGTGTTCTGGGAGCTCGTCTTCTCCAGCAGCACACGGGGGCGGCTCCCCGGCCTGTGACCCAGAGCCCAACGCCAGACCGGACCCCGTGGAATCTGAGAGGCACTAGCAGCACCCATGGGTGGCCCTGGCCAAACTTCATGTGCAGGGCTTCAGGTTCTGCGGGGTCAGAATCTTGGGCAGGTCCTTCGTCAGGAAGAAAAGCGCACAATCACAACTACAAAACGACACTGAGACTTGACCAGGATGAAAAAAACAAACCACACGAATTCAGTGAGCTCTGAGGACTCAGACCCTTTCTTCTGAAAGCCCTTCACCAGAAATGCTTATATACAAGGGGCCTCCTCTCCACCCAGAGCCACGCCCACATCCCACCCACCCAGGCAGGGGGTCCCTGAGCTCAGACCCTCCCTGGGCTGTCCCTCCCGCCTCTCACACCTGCTCTGGCCTCTGTGATCCGCACTGCTTCACTGTTTGAGTGACTTTTCCACCTACAGGAAACCCAGGGACACAGCAAGGGTCAACGGCAGGGTCCCGAGCTCCACATGTGGCCCCGACGTCAGCCTGAAACATGCACTGAATGGAAACAGAAGCATGAAAACGGGCTCGCAGGACGCGTGTCCCACACCTGTCACCTGAGTCCCGGCCCCGCAGCGCTGCCCGGGGCATCCCCGAGTCCCGCCCTCAGACTCGGAGGACTCCAAGCCATAAACGGCCGTGGAAACGAATACACACGTCCTCGTCCCAGCGGCTGTCTTCTAAGGGCTATTTCTGTGTGATCCAGCTTTAGGTTTTCAACTCTTGTCATATTTTCTAAACTCCGGTCTCTTGCATTTACTTTAGGTCTGCGGCACCGCCCTCCCCAGAGGGAAAGCTAAACATTGCGGTCAGGACTTGGTGTTCCCACGCGGCCCGTGAAAGCCCCTGTCCTCGCTGTTGACTGTGGTGCTAAGAGCTGTGCTGCCCCACACCACAAGGTCTATACCACCCCACTGCCCGATGGATGGGCGGGCATGTGGGTCCATGTCCACGCATGTCAGGACCAGGTGTGTGGGAACTGGTCCACGCAGCAAGCAGCTCGGCTCCCAACCAGCAAAAAAAAACCATGCAGAGCGGGTTCATTGGAGGTCCATGCAGAGCGGGTTCATTGGAGGTCCATGCCACATCGCTGAACGACAAGCTGGGCAGCAAGACCTAATACAATATTGCCTTCTTCATGTACATATCTATCTGCCTGTGTTTGCAAATTTCATACACACACACATGAAGATTCTAGAATAGTGTTCAGTCAGCAAGTCAGCAGACTGATTACTTCTGAACAATGGGATCTTGTCTAACTCTGAATCCCTTATCTGACCCTCTCTCCAGATAAACACAAAAAATAGGCACGACGTGCAAAACATAAGTTTTACAATGAACAGTGAATATTTTTCAAAAGGAGTAAAGCATTTAAAGATGAGGGTGGCAGGCCCGGCGGCTCAGAGGGAAGCGTATGGAGGAGCCCTTGGAGTGGCAGGGGCCGGGGAGGACAGGCACCCAGGCCAGAGGGATGCACGTGAGTTGGGGGGTGGGGGCAGCCTCGACTTCCAGCCACAGGTGCCCTGTGTTTTTCCGTTTTCTCTCTCAGCATTGCTCCAAACTCCCAGTCCCACAGGATTCAGCGGAGATGGAGGACAAGAGGGGCTGATTACAGCAGGAGGCACCTGGGATCAATGTGGGGCCTGAGTTTAGAATCCAAAGACCTGGGTTCAGACCTGGTCTGGCTGCTGAGTGACGACAAGGACAGAGTCAAGGGCACTTTCGAAACCTCTGTCTGCTTGTCAGTCGCATCTTTACCAGGAAACCCACAACACCACACATTTATCAATGTCATCTCCATCTCTAGGTTGTGCTAAACGGAAAACCAAATAATTTTATGACTATATTTTGTATTTTCAGAGGCTCAGAAATAGCAGCCTTGGAAGTCGTGCCCACCTCTCCCTGGACCACGAGCGACCCTCACCCAGAGTGGCCCTGCCTACACATATGAGAACGCTGCCCCTGCCCTGTGAAGCCCCCATGCTTGTCCACCAAGGTTGGTGAAGATTTTTAGTCACTAGAACTTACTAGGGGCTTTGCAGGTGGTGCTAGTGGTAAAAAAAAAAATCTGCCTGCCAGCACGGGAGACATAGGAGACGTGGGTTGGATCCCTGGGTTGGGAAGATCCCCTGGAGAAGGAGATGGCAACCCACTCCAGTAACTCCTGCCTGGAGAATCCCACGGACGGAGGAGCCTGATGGGCTACAGTCCATGGGGTCGAAAAGAGTCAGACATGACTGAAGCGACTGAGCACACAGCACTTACTAAAGGATCCTCACAGAGAATGAGGATCATATGATGCCCAACTGATGTATCTACGTCGTTATGTAATGACACATGAGGTGACAGTCAGCGCCTGTTTTTAGAGGATGTGGCGGGGACTCTGCGGGAATTCACTGCTGTCTTGTCTCCTCCTTCTCCAACAGAAGAAGTTTTGCAGCTGGGACGGCCATGACCTGTCGGGGAGACGAGATGGAATTCTACTCAGTGGCTCTTCTAATAAAGCCATTATGTTCCTAAGAAAAGGGGCCCAGCTGGCAGATACCCCCTGCCCTGCCCTGCTCTTTCTTCCCTCCTGGAGCACAGAGGGTGTCTGGCCACGGAGCCAGCACCCTTGGAAGCCAGACTGAAGCTCACACTGAAGGAGGAGCAGACTCTTGGCGTCCACACCAGCCCCAGACTGCCTCTCTCTGGACGTCTTGAGAAAAGGGGAAACGGACGCTGTCCCAAAGTGATGGACAAACTGCTGCTACTTCTGTCAAACACAGCTCTGCTGAGTGAAAAGACCTGCCTGTTCCCAGGCCTCCCCAGCCAGACCCTGAAATGGGGCAGGCCTTCCCCCCAGGGTCAGAGGGTGCCCCATCCACCTAGCACCCTGCCCAAGAGCAGGGCACCTGTTTCCTTGAGGTGCCCAGCCCATCTCCTCTGGCCCCTCACCTCACTGGAGATGGCATGTCCCTTGTCACAGCAGCTGCCTCCTCCCTGGCGGGAGCCTTGCAGAACAGCTCAGTCCATGATGACTGTCCAGGTGACCATCCATGGTGACCATCCATGCCACACAGAGGGCTGGGGGCTTCTGAGACCCGCGTTTCTGCTCTTCAAGGAGTCAACAGCCAACTCCTCGGGTCAGAAGGTACTTGTGGCAAAAATCACTGGCTGTCAAAAAAGTTCAGGAAGTATCTTCCACAAATCACGAAGACCAGATGTGTAACCAGTGGGAGAGATTTTTTTCCAAGGGGTTGATCACTAAAAAGTAAATGATCCAGCCCCCTGTGGGCACACCCACTGCCCCGGCCGCTGCCCCTCCCCCAGGGCTGCTGTCCTTGTGGTCACAGACACCTCAGGGTCTCTCCCCTGCTTCCTCTTTCATCGTATGTTTCATGGTCCACGAGCTGGACTAGGTCACAGGCCTGTTCTGTGTTGGAAGATCAGTAAGAATAAGAAGTTGTGCTGGACATAAGATGCAGTCCCTCAGTTTTACTACCAAACCAGAAACAAACTCCCAGTGGGGTTGGTGACATTGGGATGGAGTGGTTGCAGTCCCCAGCCCCTCCTCCACCCTGGGACCAGCGGTGACCTGATCTTTGCTGGGGGAGCCACACACACCCCCCTGGGGCACACCAGCTCCTGTCTGGGTTCCTGACCCTTTATTCAGGCTCAGCACCGCCTCGATGTAGCACAGCGCTTCTCTGTGAAACTGGCTGTGTGCGTTTAATTCACGATAATTCCTTCAGCTCCTCTGTCTCTCCTCCACCGCCAGCTTCGTTCCCATCTAGAAGTCTATTTTATCTGATAGAAGGACAGTTGCCTTGCTTTCTTTTAGTTTCCACTCATATGGAATATCTCCTGCCATTCATCACTTCCAGTCAACATGTATCTTTAAGCTGAAATGCATCTCCTGTAGGCAGATAGTGGGTTTTCATTGATTGGTGCGTTTGATCCATTTACATTTAGAGTGACTATTAATGTGTCAGGATTTTCATCTGCCTTCTTATTGTTTGCCTTCTGGTCGTTTGTGTTTCTCTCTTTTTTTTTTTTCTTTTCTTTTTACCCTCTGTCTACCTTTGTATTAGGTTGGTACATACATAATTAGGATTTTGGATCATGAATTTTATTAATAGGTCAGTTTCTTTTTTCACTGGTTGCCTTTAAGATTCTTTATCATTGATTTTTGACAGTTTCATTAGAATCTGTCTTACAGAAGGTCTTTCTGAATTGAGATAATAAGATCTTCTAATTAGCTTAATGGATGTGTACATCTAATTTCCCAGATTTGGGAAGTTCTCAGCTATTACTCCTTTAAATAAACTCTGTCTCCTCCCCTTCTCTTCTCCTCTGGTGCACATTTATTATTATATCTGTCTTTCTGAGCAAACCTGATAGCTCACAGAAGGTTTTTTCACTTTCTTAAATCTACATTCTCTATTCTAATGGAATTATTTCTTCAATCCTATCCTTCAAGTCACTTATTCTTTCTTTTATCTGGTTTGCTCTGTTACCAATACTCTCTCTTGCTTCTTCATTTCATTCACTGAATTCTTCAGCTCTAGAATTTCGGAGTTTTGTGGGGTTTTTTTAAAATAATTTTAGAGTCTGATAAAGAAATCCTCTGTTAATTTTATTCCTGAGTTCATCAAATTGCCTTCTGAGATTTCTTACGACTCATTGAATTTATTTATAACAGCTGTTTTAAATTCTTTATCAGCTATATTGTAATATTCTGTGTCCTTGAATTTAGTTGCTGAAGAACTCTTTTTTTTTTTCCTGATCTCATCTCTTCTTGATTTTTCATGGTATCTGACAACCTGTGCTTCTACTCTCACTCCTGAGTGAGCAGACATCTTCCTTAGTTGAGAATTTATTCTGTTTCTAACAATTCAACAAAGGTCTGTCTAGTCAAAGCTATGGTTTGTCCAGTAGTCATGTATGGATGTGAGAGCTGGACTGTAAAGAAAGCTGAGTGCCGAAGAACTGACGCTTTTGAACTGTGATGTTGGAGAAGACTCTTGAGAGTCCCTTGGACTGCAAGGAGATCCAACCAGTCCATCCTAAAGGAAATCAGTCCTGAATATTCTTTGGAAGGACTGATGCTGAAGCTAAAACGCCAATATTTTGGCCACCTGATGCCAAGAACTGACTCATTTGAAAGACCTTGATGCTGGGAAAGACTGAAGGCGGGAGGAGAAGGGGACGACAGAGGATGAGATGGTTGGATGGCATCACTGACTCGATGGGCATGAGTTTGAGCAAGCTCTTGGAGTTGATGATCCTGTCCTTCCCACGCCAGGACAGGGAAGCCTGGCGTGCAGCAGTCCACGGGGTCTCCCAAGAGTCGGACACGACTGAGCGAATGAACTGAACTGAACTGAACTGAACAATTCAGCAGGCTGGCAATTAGAAACCTTTCTCCTGTGTCCCAGAAGGTGGCGCTACAGCCCAGTCTTGAGGCCTCTCCTGAAGGCGTTCGGGCAGATCCACTGAGGCTTGTGCACCTAAGCTGCCTGAGAGGGGCCTGGACTTGGCACCGGGCCTTGGGGGTCCCCGCGCGCGCAGTAAGGTGACCCTCAGGTAGGGTGCTCCCGGAGGTCCCGGGGGAGGACTCCGGGGCAGCAGCGGGAGACACGATCCTTCAGAGAGTGTTTCCTCTGCCTCAACCAACCCCCCAGCCCAGACACCCCGCCTTCCCATTTCCCCTCCCCTCCTCCCCGCCGCCCCTCCCCCGTCTCCATCCCCGATCGTCCATCCGGCCTGAGGAGTCCAGATGCCGCTGGACAGAAACAGGTCCCTCCTGCCACAATCCCACTGCTGAGTCAACTGGATGGTCATTCGCAACGTCCCACCTTCTCGGCCAAAGCGATCCCCTTGGGGAGGGGAGCTGACTGTGTGAGTCCCTCCACCGCCCCTCCCTCAAAACCCACTGCCAGGTTCCCCATGGGCAGGCGGGACTGCCACCAGACATCTGCCCAGTTTGCACCCGAGGCTGCCTTCCCATCATGGCACGTGGGGGTGGGGCAGGCTCCCCGACCCCCTTGGACCTTCTAAGGCCTGTCTGCTGACTGTCGGTGCACGGGTGGTTAAACCTCCCTGGTTAGGGCCAGTCACAGGTGTCCAGCTAGTGGTAAGTCAAAGGGGAGAGAAGACAGGAGAGACTCAAGCTGCCAGGACAGTGACTCCACTCCCCCCTCTCACATTCAGCCTACTTGTGGCCTTGGAGCCAAAGTGGGTGTCTGGCTTTGGGCAGGTAGTTGGATCATGCTTCTGGTTTTCTGTTTTTTTAATCCCTTCTGCCAATCTCTGCCTTTTGGTTGGAGAGTTTAATCCACTTAAATTTAAAGCAATTGCTCATAAGGAAAGACTTATTTCTGCCATTTTGCCATTTGTTTCTGTATATCTCATATAATTTCTTATCCCTGTTTCCTTCCGTTACTGCCTTTTATGTTAGGTGATTCTTTGTAATGGTGTTTTGATTCTTTTTTTAATTCACCTTGTGTATATTTTATAGATATTTTCTTTTTGGTTGCCATGGGGGTTATATATAATACCCTAAAATTACAATGATCAAATCTAAAATGATATCAACTTCAATCACATTCAATAACCGCTGCTGCTGCTGCTAAGTCGCTTCAGTCATGTCCGACTCCGTGCGACGCCATAGACAGCCTCCTACCAGGCTCCTCTGTCCCTAGGATTCTCCAGGCAAGAACACTGGAGTGGGTTGCCATTTCCTTCTCCAATGCATGAAAGTGAAAAGTGAAAGTGAAGTCACTCAGTCGTGTCCAACTCTTAGCGACCCCATGGACTAGCCTACCAGGCTCCTCCGTCCATGGGATTTCCAGGCAAGAGTATTGGAGATACAATAACTACTCCTAAGCAATTCTACATTATCAGTGTCGCAAATTACATTTTTATACATCATGTGCCAAATTAGATTGGTACGTGATGTACACAGATTTTTAATTATTTTTATGTATTTATCATTTAAATCCTGTAGAAAATAGTTATAAACCAAAATACAATAATACTGTTCACATTTGCCATGTATTTATCTGTGCCAGAGATATTTATAGCTTCTGTGACTACTATTTACATCAAACACTCTTGCATTCCACCGTCAGCAGTCCCTTCAGCATTGCTTATAGGGATGGTCTAGTAGTAGTGAGTCTCCTCAGCTTTTGTTTACCTGGGGATGTCTTAGTTTCTCCCTCGTTCGGAAGGGCAGATGGAGAATTCTTGGTTGACAGTTCACTCTAACACCCTACTGCTTTCTGACCTCCACAGTTTCTTCTGAGAAATAGGCTGATAATCTTACGGAGAATACCTTGTATGTAAGGAGTCACTTTTTACATATTTTATTTCATTTTATCTCATTTATTTATTTACTTTTGGCTGCACTGGGTCTTCCTTGCTGTGTGCAGGTTTTCTCTAGTTTTGGTGAGTGGGGGCTACTCTTTAGTTGTGGTACACGGGCTTCTCATCGCATTGAGATTTCTGCCATTTCTGAGCTCTAGGCTCGATAGTTGTGACACATGGCTATAGCTGCCCCTTGGCATATGCAGTCTTCCCTGACCAGGGATGAAACCGGTACCCTTTGCACTGACAGGCAGAATCTTGACCACTGGACCACCAAGGAAGTCCTGAGTTACTTTTCTCTTGCAGCTTTCAAGATTCTCTTTTTGCCTTGCCTTTCGACAGTCTGATTATAATGTATCTCCATTTGGGTCTCTTTGAATTTATCTTACCTGGAATTATTGAATTCTTACTTATAGACTCACATCTTTCATTAAATTTGGGGGTTTTAGCCATTATTCTTCACATAATCTCTCACTCTCGTGTTTGGGGACTCCCATAATGCAAACATGTATCTGCTTGATCAGTTCAGTTCAGTTCAGTTCAGTTGCTCAGTCGTGTCCTACTCTTTGTGACCCCATGAATCGCAGCACACCAGGCCTCCCTGTCCATCACCAACTCCTGGAGTTCACTCAAACTCATGTCCATTGAGTCGGTGATGCCATCCAGCCATCTCATCCTCTGTTGTCCCCTTCTCCTCCTGCCCCCAGTCCCTCCCAGCATCAGGGTCTTTTCCAATGAGTCAACTCTTCACATGAGGTGGCCAAAGTATTGGAGTTTCAGCTTTAGCATCAGTCCTTCCAAAGAACACCCAGGACTGATCTCCTTAAGAATGGACTGGTTGGATCTCCTTGCAGTCCAAGGAACTCTCAAGAGTCTTCCCCAACACCACAGTTCAAAAGCATCAATTCTTCGGCGCTCAGCCTTCTTCACAGTCCAGCTCTCACATAGTTTCCCACAAATCCCTTCAACTCTGTTCACTTGAACCTGCCCCAGCTGCAGGCAGGAGAGGGGTGAGATAGGGAGGAACACCCCAGGACTCTCCGACCACTCTGAACATGGTGTGTTCTTGACTGGACGTTGGCTTGGGGACTGTAAACTGCCGGTTTTCCAGAGCCCCAGTTGAGGTGGTTGAGATGGTTTGTTTCCTTCAAAGCTTCTGTCAGGGAGCAAGAATTATAAGCTTCTCAGACCACCATTCTGCTCATATCAACCCCTCTCCCAGTTCTTGTTCTTATTTTACCACTTTCATTCCATTTCTTGACCTTCTAGTGTAGTGACATTTTGAAACAAAGTATACAAATCTACCAGTTTACTTGCGAGACTTTGGCTTGCTGGACCTTCATCACACTGCCTTTCAGGTAATCATGTCCAGCGTGATCTTTGTCTCCACCAGCTTCCGGTCATCCACAATTCTCTGTTCAGAGTTTTAGAAAAACAGCCTGCTTAGTCGCCATGTCCTCCTAGTCTTCTGCCCTGTCCTCTTAATGTTCTCACCAGCATCTGTCCCATAATCAGAACCCTGCATTAGAGCTATTTTGGTTTTTAATGAATCATAAACTAAGGCTCCCAAGCCATGAAATCTCCCCAGGGAAAACAGTCAACAGGTGTCAACAGCCTTGTAGGTGCCAGAAGCGCTAAGAGTCAAAGGTGATAATTACAGATAGCCTCATGAGCGTATGCTTAGCCGATAAGTCATGTCCGACTCTTTGTGACCCCGAGAACTGTAGCCCCACAGGCTCCTCTGTCCATGGAATTTCCCAGGCAAGAACACTGGAGTGGGTAGCCGTTTCCTCCTCCAGGATAGAGACTCATCCATTCCTAAAATTCCATCATAAGAAATAATGTTTGTCCCCACTTAAAATTAAGTAGAATTTTATTTGCAGCAGTGAAAACCAGGAGGTAGTTTATCACAAAAACAAAGGCTTTGAAATCAAACAGACCAGTATTCAAATATGGATATTGGCACTTACTGATAGCAAATTATACTTAATTTCTATAAAACTCTGTTTCTCATCTGAAAAATAAAATGGAAAAAGCAACAACTGTCTGGCAGGGATAACATGAAAATTAAATAAAATAGCAGATTCAAAGTTGTAATATTGAATTTCATGTTCCCTTCACTAAGAAAAAAAATGAAAATTTCCCCAAAGCTATGAATTCTAACTTTATTAAAGAGATACTACATGGACACCAGTCATGGTTTATATACTTTTTCATTTGCACATGCTGTAACAGTGTATAAATGTGATGCAGTGTATCGGGAGGTTCCAGGGTGAAAGTCTAGGGTATTTCTGGAAGACAGATGGAGTGGCCTACCAGCGGGATATTTTGCACAAGGGGTCAAGATTCCTAGGAAAGTTTTCTTATAAGAGAGGAAAGAGTCAAGGTCACAGATATGGCCCCAAGCTGGTGAGCACAAGTCAAGGTGAGGTTTTCCTGAGTGTTGCTAGCACAGTGATGTCTAACATCACTGGGTAATTCAGCACACCCTCCACCTGCTCCCAGCTCAGGACTGACTCCCAGGGGCAGAGAAACAAAGCACAGACCAAGGAGAAATGAGAGCCATTTCCTCGATCTCCTCAGGACATGGGGGCACTCGTCCACTCTGGTTTACAAACAAATGAAACAGGAGTCCAGGAGAGAACTGCCTCCAACGTAGGCACAGCTTCAGACTTCAGACTGACAGGCAGAAGCCAGACCAGGCAAGAGGGGACCAACTCTGCTCGTTGTAAATACACACAGCAAACTGAAGGAGCGTGCAGTGCCTGGGGGGCACAGCCTTCACAGGAGGTCCAACCTGGCACGTCCCCAGGGACATGGCCCCGCCACCACCTCCCCGCCTCAAGCCCACTCTCCTTAGTGAGGGCGGCGGCCATGTCCAGATGTGGTGCCAGTCTGTGGGTTGAACCACTGTCCTCAGCTGGGACCAACGCTGCCCTTGCACACGGGGGGACATGTGGGTGTGAGAATGGACGTACGACTTACATACTTGTGTGGAAAGTTAACCTACCTTCTCAGTCCCGCTCACCATAAGCACAGCAGACCTTGCACAATGGAGCTGGACCCAGGGCGCTGAAAGCACTTCTCTCACTCTCCTGTGGTTCTGTCCATGGGTCCTGAGGGGTCGCTCAGCAGCCAGGACTCACCACTAAGCTGAGAACCAAGGGCACTGAGAAACAGCATGCCATCTCTAACTGTTCATGTTACTCATGAACCTGTGTGTGTCAGTCTGGACACAACATGCACAAAGCATGATACCATATGTCAGCAACGAGATGGACATCTAGATGGATGCTAGAAACACAGATTGCTTTATATTGATAAAACACAAATAATACAAATTACATATCATCAGACTTTAAAAAATTAAATTTCTTTCAGCTTTATTTCAATCATTTTGATTTAAAATTAATATTCATTTGTGAAATTTTACATTTTAATGTTAATGTTGTAAAATAAAAATTGAAAGATATTACTTTTTGTAATTTTCACTTGTTTTAATTTATATTTTTTAAGACGTTTCCATCTTAACCGTTTAGACCACTACTGTCAATTGAACACAAATTATGTAAAAATCATTGTTATATCTATATAATTTGTGACTTAGCTGAAATAAGAGAAAATAAATTTTATATGATAAATATATACTAATTATATAATTATATATATTTTATTTTATTATTTATTCAAATATCCACAGAATATCCATATATGTAGAATAATAAATAAAATCATCTTTGATATTTTGCTCTTAGTCATACAAAACTTGTACTTTACATATATTTTTATTTTGTCATTATGAAGATACTTATCAGGATGAAACAACAGAACATGTACACTTGGTACCTGTCTACTGGTCTGAGTTATAAGCTTAATATTACATGTGGCACGTGGGGCCAAATGGATGGAGGGGCCCAGAGACACCCCAGGCCCGAGCCCCAGGGCCCCCACAGCCCCAGCAGCCCTGGGAGGAGCCCCTAAACCAGAGCGGCAAGCTGGAAATAACAGCCCAGCAGGTCCAGGCACCAGCACCCCCACCCCAACACTCCCAAGAAACAGCCAGAATCGGGGGTGAACTGGAGACCAGTCTGTGATTGTGCTGAGAACAGAGAACACCTCTGAGCTTCTGCCCTGGGGACCACTTCTACCCCAAGACCATGTGGCCCTAAAAACATTAAATCACATAAAGAAGCAGAAAAGTCCCTCTCCTACCAAGCCTTCCAGAAAAATGTGCTCTGCAAACGTCTAGACTGATCTTAATTCTGCTGTAATAAGCAACTTAGGGCTTCCCTGACAGCTCAGTGCAAAAGAATCTGCCTGAAGTGCAGGAGACTTGGGTTCAATCTCTGGGTCGGGAAGATCCCCTGGAGGAGGAAATGGCAAGCCACTCCAGAATTCTTGCCTGGGAAATCCCATGGAGAGAGGAGCCTGGTGGGCTACAGTCCATGAGGTCACACAGAGTGGACATGACTAAGCAAACAAACAACAACAATTGAGACACCATGGAGTGAAGCAGGGTCCAGAGCTGAGCTGAGCTGAGCTCTAGGAGAGGCAAGTGGTGCCTGACCCTCGCAACGCCCAGGGTCCTGCATAAACACATCCTCTCCAGCCAGGGCAGCCCCCTAGGAGTGGTCAGTGTTCACAAACACCGGCCTGCAACCCTGCTGTCTGGGGTAGAGGGGTTGGTGTGTCCAGGTCTCAGCTTCCTCGGCGTTGAGTGGGGGTGACAATCTTCAGAGGCCCCCGCACCTGGGAGAGGACACAGTTGTCCCTAAGATAAGTCAGGCTCCTCTGGGACAGGAAAGATGAAGGAGAAAGCAAGGAGGCTCTATCTTCATGCAGGCCGTGCGCGCCCAAGGGGCAGCCTGGACAGTCTGGAGACCTGTCCAGGACATGCCACTGGGTAGTCTCTGAACCCCAGACCTGCAGGAGGCTCCCCTTACTCTCTCTGTATCTTGCTGTCATCAGAGCATCAGTCACTGTCTGGAACTGTGTGGTTTATCTCTTGACATAATTCTCTCTCTCCCTCTCTGGAAGGTAAGTTCCAAGAAGGCCTGAACTTTCAAGTTGCCTTACCTGTGCCACTCTGACGTGATGAGGATTCAATAGAGATGCGGAAGAAAGTCGGGTGGTGGGGGGGAGAAAGGAGCTAAAACTGAGACAACCCCTCACATTCCCCCAAACGGAGACAAAGATGAGGCCATGTCATAACCACACCTGAGCACGCTCCCAAAGGTGGTCCCCATAAACAGCTCCTGGCCAGCGCCCAGGCACAGCCCTGGTGCCATGTGTTTAACGGTTCAATTTTTATCTAGTAAAAAGGAATTGGCACCAAACTGATAATTAAAACATTAAAAAGACTGTTGAGTGTTTTATTTAAATTTTTTTAGGCCTATTTTCTTAAGGAAACGTGCCTTTCAGCCAGTGATCTTGGCCGAGCTTTAACGACTTCTTTATGGATTGCATTTTAAATCCCCATTCTGCTGATTGAAAACAGCACTGTCTTTGGAGGGAGACTCCAGAGTGAGATAACTTCCTGAAGCTGGTGAACATTCACCAATGCCTCACTCAGCAGGCACTGTTACCTGATTTGGATTCGCTTAAGCCCACGTCCCCAGTTTCAACTCTATTAAGCTGCATATTTATACACCATTTACAGTAAAGCCTCCAGACTTGATCACCAACTTTCTAAAGTCTGAACAGTCATGGTTGTGCCCTCCCAGCCCCTCTGAACCACATCTTTCCGGCCCTCTCAGTTGCCCCGTCCGCTCCTTCATGAAAATGACATCTCCTGGTCCCTCGTCCACTGTGAACATCCTCTGTCCTGGGCGGGCACTTCCATCCTTAGAGCCATCTGCCCATGAGAGACAGGGCCTGGGTCCTTCCCCTGAGTGTCCAGAGCGTGGTGGTGTGGGCAATCTCACTGTGGACAGCTTGCCCAGAGGAGGCAGTGCAAGAGTGAGGTGACCGTTGTGACCACGTGACACGAGGACTCCCTGAATTGAAGGCCATCAGACGAGGGCACAGACAGCAGCAGGATCTGAGCACCCTGCCCTACAGCTTCAAAGAAGACCACAGGGCGGCAGACACCTTGTTCCAGCCCAGGAACACCCCGGTTGGCTTCTGATGTACAGAAACGTGAGAGAAACTGGGGTGTCTGAAACCACTATATTCGTGGCAATCTGTTATGGCAGCAATGGGAAACCAATATGCCATGGAGTGAAAATAAACTCTTTTGGAGAAAAATAAACACTTTGAGCAATATTTTTTAAATAAATTTTCAAATTCTGTCCTGGTTTTCCTGATTATTAATAAAACTTCTGAATAGGATAAGTTGCAAGAATATGGTAGCTGTTATTCTTAATTTTTCCCCTTCCCCTCCCTCTGGCCATCTCTTGATCCAGCTTCCATGCTGTTCTAAGCTGTAATTTAATGTGAAGCTGAAAGACCGCAAAATGGAAAGCTGTCATAAGTGGTTCTCTCAAGTTGCTTGGGCCCTGGGACCAGAACCTTGCTGGTGGCTTTTTTGGTTTGACCCAGTTAATTCTCTGTTCACTGAAATCTTTATTATGAACATAAAATGTAATGACCACTTTCTATTCTTAAAATTGTTAATAGATCTTTGCATCAAAGCAAAAACGCAAACTCTTATGCATTAAAACTTCTCTTAAAATGAGAAGAATTTTTTCAAGCCTGCTTTTTTTTCTTTTATTCAAAACTCAAGTTTTACTTTATATTTTTCTAAATTTCATGTTTGGTTGCCCTGGGTCTTCATTGCTGCAAGTGGGCTTTCTCTAGCTGTGGCAAGCGAGGCACCTCTTCATTGAGGTGCACAGGCTTCTCACTGCGGCTTCTCTTCTTGCGGTGCATGGGCTCTAGGGCACTCGGGCTTCAGCAGTTGCGGCACATGGGCCTAGTTGCTCGGAGGCACATGGAATGTTCCCAGACCCAGGATCGAACTGGTATCCCCTGCTTTGCATGGCAACACCACCAGCGAGGCCTGATTTTATTTAACTTTTATTGGTGTCTAGTTGATTTATCGGAGAAGGAGATGGCACCCCACTCCAGTACTCTTGCTTGGAAAATCCCATGGACTTAGGAGCCTGGTAGGCTGCAGTCCATGGGGTCGCGAAGAGTAGGACACGACTGAGCAACTTCCCTTTCACTTTTCACTTTCATGCACTGGAGAAGGAAATGGCAACCCACTCCAGTGTTCTTGCCTGGAGAATCCCAGGGACGGGGGAGCCTGGTGGGCTTCCATCTACGGGGTCGCACAGAGTCGGACACGACTGAAGTGACTTAGCAGCAGCAGCAGCAGCAGTAGTAGTGTGAGTTGCTCAGTCATGTTCGACTATTTGTGACCCCGTGGACTGTAGCCCACCAGGCTCCTCTGTCCATGGGATTTCCCAGACAAAAACACTGGAGTGGGTGGCCATGCCCTTCTTCAGGATGTGTAACATAACAGAAATAAAAACGCCAGATAATTTACCATCGTGTATGTGTCTGATACTATCCTGAGAGACTTACAGACATTTTAATTTTCACAACAGCTGTATGAGACAAGCACTATTAATATTATTACCTTTGCTGATGAGAAAACTCAGGCTCAGAGAGATGGTAACTCACGCATGAGTCACACAACTCGGAAGTCACAGTTAAAAGCATGACAAAGGGCGTAGGGCACCTCCCGGCCATTCCCCAGACCTACCTACCCTGGTCCTTGCAGCCCATTCGAAAAGGTAACCGCATTCGTCACCAACTACATCAGCCTGCAGTCCTCACCCCGGCAAGGGGTACAGGACACTGAAGGATGGACACACGTGGATGTGTCTAGTGCTTGGACAGCTGCTCCTTTTCCTCTGCCCAACGGCTGTGTTTGTGCAGGTCCACACACCCAGCCTCGCAGAGAGCACACCCACATGGACCCTAGCCAGAGGGCAGCGGCCCTGACCTGGTCCTGCTCACACCGCTGGGGCACTGGTGCTGTGGTCCCATGGGCTTGACTAAACCTGGCCATCTAACTACATTCTTCAGCGTAATTTCAGAACCTGGTATTTCATGAGCACAGGCGCTGCTATTACAGCCTAGTCGCCAGGAACCTCTGTTTCCGTGATGTGGAGCCTGCACAGGGACAGTCAGGCACAGAGACCCCGAGCTTCAGCCCAGAGGGAACTTTCTTCCCATGAAACTGAGGGCAAACTATTTGGCTGTTTAAAAGCTAAAAATAAATACAACTTACTGGTTCCAAACAGTGTTTGTGGTAGTTCAGTTCCAAGATCATGGCAGTTTGGAAATGAGTTGTTTGTCAAACAATTAGGCCACAAGGCTACAACTGCTTTTGCTATTTTAAATAATAAAAAACAAAGTATTCTGATTTAAAAAATGGACAGCTGTACAGTAAATTCTCACTCATTTTCCTGAGGATATCAGGAAACTAGAGGCAGGGCCCTGAGATGATCCTTTCAGCAGAGAAATTTGCTCCCCCAACCACAGCATTCCACCCAACATCACAGAAATCCACAGGCTCACTCACTCAAGATAAAAATTAGGCTGCACCCTCCACAAGCCCTCTATTCATGCCTCCGGACTGAACAAATGGTTTCTGTCTGTTTCAAGCTCCTCATGAGAAAGAAGGAGATTTAGAATGCGGATTAGCAAATGTAAATTCAATGGTTAGGCAATGGGAAGTTTAAGTGTGTTTTGATAACGTGGCCTGTAAGCTGAGCTCCAGCCTCCTCCACCCAAACGCACAACCTGGGCTGGGCCACCCGCCTCCCCTCTGCTCCTTCCCTCAGTCCTGCTGGGAACTGCCATCTCGGGCCTGTCCTCGCTGCCCCCCCCCAACCCCGCTCACCACCCCCTTCCTCACCGGACTCCAGGTGGGGTGAGTGACAGAGGCAGTCACAGGGAACCAGCTCCTCCCTGGGGTGGGGGTGCTCCCTGGAGCCTCCTTCCTTCACGGCAGAGACCTGGGCATGTCCCCTGGGCCACTGTGCTTGGGGAGAGTGTGGCCCCGCACGGTAGTTAGCGATGCGGCAAGAGTCACCGCAGCCTCCTGCAGGGGCCACCATGGCCCAAGTGGCTGAGGCCTGCCTGCCCTCAGTGGAGACCCTTCTGGGAGCAAACCCAGGTACCTGAGCCCCAAGGTCCCAGAGCTCAGTTAGGGACACGATCGCGTCCCCCACCAACACCACACACACACACCACACACCACATATACAGATACACACACATGCACCACACACAGAGATACACACCACACATAGACAGACAAACACCACACAAAGACATACAAAGGCATACACCACACACACAGATACACACACACACACCACACACAGACATACAAACACCACACAATGACATACAAAGGCATATACTACACACACAGCCGGCTCACATACACACAGATACACATACACCACACAACCACATCACACACAGATAGACACATTCCATACACATACATAGAAACATGTACACCATACAGCTCACATACACAGAGATACACACAGACACACACAGACACATATACCACACACAGATATACACACACCACACAACAACATCACACACAGATACATATACACCATACACACAGACATACAAACACAGATAGTACACACAGACAAAGTCATACACCACACACATACGCACACACTACACAACCACATCACACACAGATACACACACATCACATGCATATACACACACACCACACACATAGACATACAAACACACACACAGCTCACATACACACAGATACATGCACACACACACAGATACACACAGACAGACCACACACATGCAGGTACACACTCACCAAACACACACACCACACACAAAGACATACAGACACACATTACACACACACACCACACCACGCCAACACCAAATATACACACAGACACCCAACCTCCTCTGCTCCCTTACCTCATCCAGCTCAACACCTCCTGCCAGCCCTGAATTCTGCAATCAGCCGGAGGGTCCTGCAGGCTGGCTCTGAACCCGCAGCCCCGCTGCACACACTTGCAGCGCTCCCTGCAGGCTCCACGGAGAAGACACACAACCGCACCCAGGAGCCCTCTTCTGGCGCCTGCTCAGAGAAACTGAAGGATCAGATCCCATTTCCCAAATGATGAGAAAGTGAACAAGTCTAAATTCGAGAATCTGAGCGTGCCCTCTGACTGGTATGCTTCTGGACACACTCTGAAGATAAATCTTAGAAAAGGAAACATAAGACGTGGACTGGGGTCCGATACTGCACACAACGGCCGTAGTTTATGAAGCGCTTTCACACCTGTCATCTTATTTGACCCTCACAACCACTCTGTACATAGAACAAGTATTTAATTTCCATTACTCAGAGTCAAGTGGAAGCTTGGTGTGCAGGGGACCAGAATTCAGCAGCCTCAAATGAAGGTCGGTCCCACTGTTTAACTTTATATCTTTCCTGTTGCACTTTCTGTGAAACATGCAGGAAAAATTCCAAAACAGCACAGGTTGAGGTCTCTGTTTATTCAATTTACATGTGGATTTCCCCCCTTTTCAAAAGTAACGGCTTAAATGAGAATTGCATGAGTAATCGAGTCATTTGTCTTCTTCATTAAACCACCAGCAAGAGCTGGTTATAAAAGTGCTTCAGCGTGAAGAAGGGGTGGCCCTGGAGGGTCCTCACTCCCCCAGCCACCAGCCCCTTGTGGGCTTGGGAGACCCTGGGGTGGCTTTGTGAGGACACTTCGGGTGTGGCTGTCAAGATGGCAATATCTATCTGGGTCCTTTGTGTGGACCACTGTTTCTCCACTTTCCTTGCGTCTTTTGGTTGGTATCTGGACATTAGAAAGAACAGACCCTTCTCCTGGCCAGCACGACCTGACCGCTTCAGCATACAGAGAGGATCCCTCAGCCTGGCCAGTGACTCCGGAGGCTTCTTGGATCTCCGTGCTAAACCAAACCACCGCCTGCTTCTTACTGGCACCCTGGAAGCTGGAGCAAGCTGGGCCCTTGGACACCCCCAGGCCAGCAGGAAGGAGATCGGCTGTGTTCCCACCCTCCCCTGCAGGAAGCACCTAGGAGCTGGGGGTCCCCCTCCTCCTGCAGGCCTGGGTGGGGGAGGGATTATACCTGGAGGAGGTCTCAGACTTTCCTACTAGCTTGGACAGGCACGTGTACCTGCCAGTGCTGGGCACTGGTGGGCACGAAACACCACCTGCTTCACAGCCAGCCCTCGGCACAGAGGGTCCACCCACAGCCTTGGGCACCAGGGGGCCTCACTCCCCTTTTCTAGAGGTCAGCAAACTTCCTTCAGATCATCACTCTCAGCCCCCATGGGGCCACATGTGCCGCAAGCTCACCAGGCCTCTCCCCTTTCGCTCCGCAGCCACGTCCTGGTGGCTCTGAACTGCTCTGCTGGGTGTGACCCTGAGTCACACCTACGGGCTCCTCTCCACATCCCCAAACCAGCCAGAGCCAGCGCGAAGCCCAGGCATCCAGGTGCCCCCAGCCAGGAGGGACCGCCCCCAGGAGGGACAGAGGCGGCAGGAACCAGGCTCCATCTTCAGAGGCGCTTGCCCTGGAGCCAGACAGCAGCCAGTATTCTGGAGCCAGGACGCTGGCTGGTGAGGAGAGGCCTGGGTGGGCAAGGCCAAGGGTGGGACCAGCCTCTCCAGCCTTTTCCAGTGAAAAGAACTGGGTTTGGTTCTCAAGACCCGACGTGCGGAAGCAGGAGCTGTGGCCAGGGAAGCGGGCAGCTTGGCAGCCCCTGCACTGGTTTCTCAGAATTGCTGTGTCTTCTTCCAGACCAGCCTCAGGAGAGCCACAATTTACAGCTGACTTCATCTGGGAGAGTCAAGTCATGCTGGCAGTTCTCTGCAAGGGGGAAGAAAGACAACTAACCACTTCCCAGCTCCCTCCCGTGGACAAGAAGCGAAGTCACAACACAGGGTTCTGGGAGCTGGAGGCAGAAACATGGGGACACCCGCTGAGCTGCGCGTGTGTGAGTTTGAAGAAGCAGTGCTGAGGCAAAGCGTCCAGAGACTCTATTGTCTTTGTCTTTGCCCAGCCAGGCCTGCACCTCAGGGTCACAGGAGAGGCCTCTGTGTCCTTTACAAATCAGGAAACTGGGCTAGTGGAGCAGGACCTTCGGACACCTGGGCCAGGAGGGCAGGCCTAGGCTTCAGGAGCCTGAGGGCATGCCTCTGCACCCTGCCGAGAGAGGGTCCAGTCCAAGGCCTTCGTTAAGGAGACACACTCGCATTGTTAATGTACAAGATGCATGTCTGACACATGGCTCCACAATGCACACAAGGCAAAATCTCAGGCTCGCCCAGCATCCCCAGGCACTCGACCCTCTGGTGCCCACTCTGTGCTCAGAGAATGGCCAGTACAGCGGGAAGCAGCCCAGGGGCCCAGTTAGAATGGGGGGCGGGCTGTAGGGTGGGGGTGCAGCTTCTACTGGAGAACCATTTGGAGAAACGGTATTGTTCTGTTGTTCAGTCACTAAATCGTGTCCGAATCTTTGTGATCCCATGGACTGGAGCACTCCAGGCTTCCCTGTCCATCACCAACTCCCGGAATTTGCTCAAACTCATATCCATCGAGTCAGTGATGTCATCCAATCATCTCATCCTCTGTCACTTCCTTCTCTTCCTGCCTTCTGTCTTTCCCAGCATCAGGGTCTTTTCCAATGAGTCAGCTCTTCGCATCAGGTGGCCAAAGGACTGGAGCTTCAGCTTCAGCATCAGTCTTTTTAAAGAATATTCAGGACCCTTTAGGATTGACTGGTTTGATCTCCTTGCAGTCCAAGGGACTCTCAAGAGTCTTCTCCAACACTACCGTTCAAAAGTATCAATTCTTTGGTGCTCAGCCTTCTTTATGGTCCAACTCTCACATCTGTAGTTGACTACTGAAAAAAACCACAGCTTTAACTATATGGAACGTTGTTGGCAAAGTGATGTCTCTGCATTTTAATATGCTGTCTAAGTCTGTCATAGCTTTACTTCCAAAGAGAAAGTGTCTTCTAATTTCATGGCTGCAGTCACCGTCTGCAGTGATTTTAGAGCCTCCCAAAATAAAATCTCTCACTGCTTCTACTTTTTCCCCATCTATTTGTCATGAAGTAATTGAAGGCAGGAGGAGAAGGGGACGACAGAGGATGAGATGGTTGGATGCCACCACCAACTCGACGGACATGAGTTTGAGCAAGCTCCGGGAGTTGGTGAAGGACAGGGAAGCCTGGCATGCTGCAGTCCATGAGGTCGCAGAGTCAGACACGACTGGGTGACTGAACTGAACTGAATGGGACCAGATGCCATGATCTTAGTTTTTGAATGCTGATGATGACAGAGCACAAATTATTAACCATGTAACGTCACAAAGAGTAGAAGACCCTGACAGGAGCCTCAAACTTCCTGGGACAAGGGGTGCCCTATGAACTTCAGGGGTTATTCAGCCTTAGTGGAGGGAGCAGGGAGTGCAGACACACAGCCTGTGAAGCTGTGGGCCCCCCAGGCAGGCAAACTGCAGGGAGTGGTGGGCCCCCTCAAGACCACCTGGGGTCCTTCCCTCTCCTTGCCCCTCCCCCACATCAGCACGTCCCACCCTCCACCTCCTCTCACCTCCTGATGCCAACCCAGGGGTTCCCTCTGAACTGCAGCCCCTCCCCGCAGCAGTGAGAGTCCAACCATCCCTTCAGGACTCCAAAGGCTCCCCTGCAGCCACTAAAACACTGACGCCCATGGGCAGCTGGCCTAGTCCTGCCACATTGGGAGCCCCCGGCTCCAGCCCCTACCCCAGCCTGGGCCCGCGGGACCACACACTGTCTCAGTCCCCAGCACTGTGACCATGGATGACTTGCCTGCTCATGGCCCTGAGGGCCCCACAGTCAAGGTCAGAGCCACATTCAGACCTGGTGCTGGCTCCCCATGGTGGTGTGCAGGTGAGAGAGGGAGCCAAGGTCTCACTCATGAGAACACTGATCAGGAACTTGGTCCACTAACTGCAGCATGGGGATGAGAGCCTGTCACCTAGCAACTGTTCCACAAGCATCTTTGGAGGAACGAAGATGGCCTAAGAACATGGCCCATCCAGGAGCCACGGTGTTTGTGTGAGCGGGAGGAGTAACAAGCAACAGAGAGCACAGGGTGGGGTGAAAGGTAGAAGCCCAGTGGGGTGAGACGTGTTCTTCGTTCTGAAACCAGTAAAAAGCTACTGATGGAGCTTCATCCACTGCAGCAAATGACAGCAAATGATTCCCGAGAAACCAGAGTAGAGGCGCAAGAAGGGTTAGAAAACTGTTCCATCATCCAGGCCAAGAACATGGCCCAAACCAAGAGAGTGGCTTTGGGACTGGACAGCATAGACTAGGCTGGTTTGTGAGCCGTTAGTGATGAAAACTTGGCTAGGGTTCATCTTCCACTGGATGCCACGTGCAGAAGGGACGAGCCCAGGACGAATTAAAGGTTTCTGAACGGACAGAGGGGCAGGGCACTGAGAAGGGAGCCCTGGTCCAGGTTTGGAGAAAATGAGTCTGATTCTGAAAATGCTGAATCTGACATCACACACCCACGTGACGGCGGCTGGTTGCAGTTGGAGGCCCAGGCTTGGCGCTCGGAACAGTTTGAGCTGGAAGCACGGCACATAGGTTGGATTTAAGCCACGAGAGTGGATGGGCTCATGCAGGAAGGCTGTAGAGAACACGGAAAGCAAGAGAAGTCTGAACACAAATCCTAATGAAAACTACACCGAGGGTGCAGGTAGGGAGCGCCACAGGAACAGGAAAGCGGCAGAGAAAGACCAGGGTGTGGGGTCTCATGGACATCTGGAGAAGGGTTCCAGGGGGATAGAGGCAGACGGCAGTCCAGTGACTTGGAAGTCACAGTCCAGCGACTGGGCAGTCGTCTGGAATCTCAGCAACATGACCTCAGGGGATGGTGGGAGCGGGGGAAGGAGGATGGAAGAGGAGAGGAGACTGCACAGCATCCTTGACCCAGCCTTCCAGCCTCCAAGCGTGTTCCCATCCACCAGTATAGGAAGTAGTGCTGATCGGGGAGTGCTGGCACCACTGCCCTAAAGCCACCAGAAAGCTGGCTTGACCTTGCCACGCTGACACAGCCATCTTTACTATGAAGCCACTGCATTTGGGAGGATGCAACTTTTTAAATTTCTAAGCTTTATTTTATTTCTATTTCTGGTCACACCACAAGGGGATCTTAGCTCCCCAACCAGGGATTGAACCTAGGCCCTGGCAGTGAAAGTGCCAAGTCCTAATCTCTGGACTGCCAGGGAATTCCCAGGACATAACTTAAAAAAAAAATATATCACAATATAAAAATAGGAACCATAGAAGTGAGCATGTGAGGTGTCAGTGGAGAATATGCCATGGCGAACTTTCTGTGTTTGTATCTATATTTTGCAAAGCCCCACAATATTTCATAAGCTACATACTCGCACTAGAAAGCACTCACTATTCTCTAACAGACATGAAGGTGGATTCCAGGATTCGCTATGCAGCACTGCAGGGGATATTTAATTTTTATTCATCTTGTGTCCATATGCAAGTATTCATGTGAGTTGTATGCCAAATATGGAATGGCTGGGTCAAAAACATGCATTTAACATTTTTTCAGATTCTGCCAAATTGTGACGGTTATTGCCAAAAGCCAGCACGATGACCACAACAATATGCACCTCAGGACCTGACCCCACCAACCCCAGGACAATTTCTATCTACTTAGCTTCCACAGGGCTAACCAGTGAAATATGGCATCGTGTTGAGTTTTTAATTTGCAGTCCCCTAATTATTAGGGATGCCAAGCAGAAAGGAGAAAGGGGGCATTTCAAGCGAACACCTCCTCCTCCCAGGGACTGCCAGGGAAGGTAGGAGAGACTAGCCAAATCCTGGTGCTCTGGGGGTGATGCAGTGGCTTCCATTACTTCTTCAAAGGAAAATACACGCTTTATTCTGAATACTGCTTTCATATACCTCACCAGCGTGTGTGGCTCACCTCTGGTGACCATTACAAGGCAACTGCCACTCGGCCCGGCTGCCACTTATGGCCAGCAGCCCATCTCACTGACATTGTGACAGTCACACTTCCGATTGTTTTCACTGTAATTTTTAATTCCTCACAGGCCTGGGCCATGTGTGAGGCCTCTGTGTGTATACCAGACCATCTTCCAAGGACCTGCCACCAATCAGACAACAGACACAAATCCCAACAAACGACCCCCCTCCTCCAGACCTCTGACATAGTGCAGCCACAGGCACAGACAGCTCAGATCTCTGTTGAGCCGGAAGAGGTAGGGACACTGAGTTTCAGAGTCCAACACTGGCCCCCCACCCCCTGCCAGCCTGAGAAATTCTCTGCATGAAGGTCCTCAGTTTCCTCACTTCAGGGTCCACGGAGCCACGTACTGGCAGACAGTGCAGGGGTGAGGCCTGTCACAGGCGCAGGTTCGGGGAGCAGGTGGACGCTGGGGCCAGGCCAGGCAGGTCAGGGATTCTGCCCCCATGGCTGTAGACACTGCCCTCGCGCGGGCATGCTAGGTGGCCTCTGGTATGTCATTACCTTCCCAAATGGGCAGTTTCCTTTCCTGAGAATTTGGGATAATGACCGCTTTGGGAGACTCAGAACACCATGGGAATGATTGCAAATTCCAGGCAAATATTATTTGTGACTATTTCATCGCTGCAGTGAACATCCTCAGAGGTATAATCTACACACAGAGACGATGCTGCCAATGCTGCAGCCCTGCCCTGAAAGGGGTGACGCCCTGAATGTCCTTCCTGGGAGTGAGGGTGGACAGGTCTTGCTCCCGTGACTCCACCTGCCCCAAGGGTATGAGTAAGGGCTTGGGGATGAGGGGAGAGCTTTGTGAAGAGACGAAGTGAAGAAAATGAGAAGTTGTGACCAGACACATAACAGCAATAGGCCATTTCCTTGGGGTCCGGAGCCAAGGGGAGGGGCAGTGACCAGGTCACCAGGGTCTTAGGGAGAGCGACACAGGCATCTCCGGGCTTGGCCAGCCAGCGAGGAGCAGAGATACACACCCTGAGCTTGCACCTCTGCTCTCCAACAAACATCCCACTGGTCCTTCCATCGACTGAACCCCTAGAGCCCAGAAGGAAGCAAACCTGGGGCCTGCAGTCGACGACAATCAGAAGTCCACGCCCAGAGCATGGAGCACAGCAGGAACGCTGGAAACAAGTGACCTGGACACTCAGGAAAAAGGAGATGTCATTCATAAATAGACATATTTTTCTTTTTGCTGCAGCAACAAACAGCTCCAAATCCCAGGGGTTTTGGTAATGGCCATGCATCTGTCTAGGGATGAACCAGTGCAGGGTGCTCCACACCATCATCCCTGAGGCCAGCAGAGCCCCCCTCACCCCCACCCTGCCACCCTGCCTCCCACTAGAGCACGTCCAGCCCTGCGGACAGAATGAGAGGTAAACCCATTCAGCTGCAACAGCGCCCCCTGCAGACGGCATCCACTGGGCCCCAGGATGTCGTGACGGATAACTTACCACTGCGAGAGGCTTGTAGGAGAGCCAGCATATCTAACAGACTTGAGTATGATGTAACTGCCAGGGGGTGAGGGGTACCTACACCTGCCTGGTTCCCACACAGAGAACACGGCTAATTTTATGTTAATTTACGTTACACAACTTACAATTTTTAAAAATGTATTTTAACTGCATGTTGATGCAATGTTAGAAATCTACTGAAACATCTTGGATGCTCGATTTAAAGAGGCAGATGTGGGGCTTGTCTGGGCCTTGGGCGCTCAGCCCCAGACCTGAAGCCCCTCCAGGAGGCTCTGAACCTCGGGGCTCTGAGAAGACTAAAGCCCATCTCCCTGCTTCGCACAGAAAAGCACGGAGGCCCAAGGATGTGGCAGATGCTTAAGCAGCTCCGGCATTTGTGGAAGATCAGACACGTTCCTGGTTTCTCCCACGTGAGAACACCTGACCACGGCAGTGTGGCAACACACAGAGGTGTGTGGACAGCTGGGGGAGGCCGGCTCCAGCACCGGGCAGCCTTCACCTCGGCCGTCACGTCTGAGGCCTGAGCTAACGCAGGGAAGGCGAGCGCAGGAGACGGTGGGGCGGGGGGTGGGGTGCACGGGGAAAGTGGTGTGAAAGTCGTGCACACACCTGGGCTTCAGATGAAAGACATTAACGTCCACTCGGGGGAACGACGGACACACCCATGTACTTGGGGCTGATGATGATGTCACGACTGGCTGACACTCGGCCTCAAAGCTCATCACATGGAAGCCAGGCCGTGTCCCCGCGGCTCCTGTAGCAGAAACACAGCCACCAGGACCAGTGTCTGGACAGGAGGGTGTGGTCCTAGGCTTTGAGCAGGCAGAGTGACCAGCATGGTGTGGACTTAGTCCTCATGGTGACCGTCACACCCCCACACACCCCGGCACCTGCTCCCACTCTGAACGCAGACCCTGATCACCAGTAGGGCCCAGGTGGAGGCAGTTGGGTGGCCCTGGGTCACGGCCTGTAGGAGTTACCCCGTAGGTTCTGAAGTCGAGAAGACAGGACACTTCACTTAGCAGACACACACACTGCCCAGATCCCTCTGTGCTTCCTTCATGGTTATATTCAGAGGAACAGCGACGCCTCTGCCCCGGCAGAGCTGAGGTCGCCTTCAGCGAGGAGATAGCAACACCTGCCTGCATCTGAGGCATCTGGGTCCCTGTGGACGGGCATCCTTCCCTGGGGAACTGTGTCCTCTGTTCTTTATGAGGGTGGGTACTGCCCCCTGCTGATGACTCAGAGTTGGGGGAGGACAACTGCCTGGTGCGGGCAGAGCAGGCATCTCCCTCACACCCTCCCTCATCTGTCCCCTCCCTGCTGGAGGGGGGAAGGGACAGGCAGGCAGACCCCCACAGTTGTGTCCAGCCTGATGCCATCCGCTCATCACCAAGACCGTGCCCGTCACAGACTGGACCTTGGTCCCTGCAAAGCTCAGGGTCACCAGGGAGACCCCTGACCACAGATGTGTCAGGGACTTAGGCTCCTCAAAGGGAACAGGAGTCCAGGGGCAACTCTCCTAGAAGTCACGGCCACATACAGGGTCCCTCTGCTTGGTGCCGATGCTAGGAGTGAAGACTGCCCCTCACAGAGAAGCTTGTCACCCAGGACAGAGCGCCTTCCCCAACGTGGCTGTGTGAATATATGTGTGTCGACCTCATGAGGCTCAGAGCGATGCCACCCATGGCCCCTTCCAGAACACGGTGCCCCCTTATGGACTGACACAGAAAGTTGAATAACACACATTAGGTTTTCAAATACACGTGTGGGTGTTTAAAAGTAGGAAACATAAGAAAGGATCTTCTCCAAGTCTCTAAGGAGCCTGTGCTGTTTTCGCCTTTCGAAGTATAGAGAAACCATGTCCTAATATTTAATGGGGCTTCCCAGGTGGTTCAGTTGGTAAAGAACCCACCTGCTAATGTGGGACACTCAAGAGACAAGGGTTCAGTCCCTTGGTTGGGAAGACCCCTTGGAGGAAGAAATGGCAACCTGCTCCAGTGTCCTTGCCTGGAGAACCCCATGGACAGAAGAGCCTGGTGGGCTATAGTCCGTGGGGTCGCAGAGTCAGACACAACTGAAAGAAAAGAAGTGGATTTGTTAAAATGAGTCTGATGTCTGGGTTAAAATTAAGATTTCAGAATATGATTTAAATCACTACAAATTATTTCCTTGGAATAATACTTTAAAAAAATCCTTTTATTTCTTGAGATCCCCTTAGGCCATGAAGTTAATACACTCAACAATGCTTGTTCTGCATTTAATTATCCACGTCCTCCTTATTCCCACACTCAGAAGTATTCTCTTCACTTCATCCCCATCGGGAAGAAACGAAACTTCTTGGCAGGCAACCTGAAGGAATAGCATCTAGGGAAGCAGCTCAGACCCGTGGGTCGAAGAGCCTCAAGAACACCCTGCAGAGGCGGCGGCCTGAGTCATGACACAGCACTTCCCCTGGGTCCTGGGCTCAGCTGCATGGCCTCAGTCAAACCTCCGGTCACGTCCTGGGCAGAGGGCCACTGTCACCGCCACTCTCCCGGAGCATCAGCTGGGCCTGGACCCAACAGGGCCTCCCTCCCACCTGGGGCCGCACTGACCCACAACCCCCAGGCTGGAGACACGGCAGGAAATGCGCAGGGGCCTCGGCCCACCCCTCACTCAGGCCCCACAGCACCATGTGCTTACACAGCAGCCCCAGGAACACCTGTTGAATATCTATGCCTCAGGGGCTCGGCCTGGTACTGGCAAGTCCTCCGCCTGTCTCCCACGCCCTGCAGTGACCACTTCAGGTGATTTTCAACAACAGGTAACACTGGTCTCATAGAATGAGTGGGAAGTGTTCTCTCCTACTTTTTTCAAAGTCTGTCTGAATTCTCCTTAAATGTTGGGTGCAATCCATCAGTGAACCTTGAGCCTGGGCTTTCCTTTGTGGGAAGTTGTTTTTATTACTAATTCAGTTTCTCTCTTGTTCTAAGCCTGTTCAGACTTTTTCTTGGTCTGTAACTGATAGTTCACAGCTTTCTAGGAATTGGTCTTGGTTAGCTGATGTGTCCCCCAGATCCCCTCCCAGCCCTTTTACTGGGGGCAGTGGGGGTTCTGAGAAGATCCCCCCAGGGTTATGGACGCAGCGTCCCCACACAACATGGAGAAAGACCCCAGCCTGGAAAGGTTCTCTATGCGGCTGATCAGCTGCGGGAAACGTCCAGGCCTCTGGGAGAGGTCTCGGAGCCCCGGACCAAGGCCTGAGCCCGCCTGGGCAGGCGCCCCTGGCTGAGGGGCGGGAGGAGCGAGGTGCGGTCTCTCCACTCTGACCCTCTGTCGCAGGGCCCCCCGTCTAGGCGGTTGCACCTGCTTGCTGCCCAGCCAGGTCCCACCCCTTACCTGGAGGTCTTCTTACCTGAGGGCCTGGGCTCTGGGGACATAGTGAGCCTCCATTGGCTCAGGCCGTAGGGGGCTCCCCTGGACAGGCACACACACACCTGTGCACTCCATGTGTCCCAGCACCCATGTCCAGGATGCTAAGGCCGCAGTGGGCACGGTGGGGACAGTCAGTGGCTCTGGGAACATTCAGCCTCCAGCTCTGCCACGAGGCTCAGACCCAGAGAAGCCCCCAGTGCACTGAAGGGCCAGAGGACGGGAGCCAGGCATCCCACAATGAAGCCCCTCAGAACCAGACCTGTCCTATTTGCAACCTATTCTTCACCCATATTTCTCCTCCAGTAAATTTAGATTTTAAATTAGATTGTAAACATTTGGAGAGAAGCAGAGACCAGACCTCCACCCACACTGCAACTAGCGGACGGAGATACTCATCTGGTGGTGGGAATTAAGTAAACTCTTAATAGAGTGAAGTTGTTGGAGACTTTCTCAAAAACCTCTTCTATTGTGAAACATCACAAACACAGCCAACATCACAGCTGAGCGAATTATCCCCTCAGTTCTCAGGAGCCTCTCTTGACAAAACAGGATCCACGCTCTTTAGTTTTACCACAGAAGTCTAAACAGTACAGGTCAGGTTCTGCTGTTATTTTTTTAAACAGAATAAACAGAATCACACAGTACATGAGCTCCTGTCTTCTCATCCCCATGTCTGTAGTTTCATCCACACTCTTGTATGCTGAGCAACATATGGACGGAAATACCACAGTGCGTCTCCTGCCCAGGGCCCAGCCACCACGCACACCTCCAGTACCTGTTCCTTGGGGCCCATGCACAGCGGCTGGTTTTCTTGAGAAGGAATGACTGTGCCTTGGGGAAGGTGTATCCTAGATTTCAAAAGATGATGCAAGTTTCCAGCAAGTGTTTGTGTCCTCCCTAGCTTTGCATCCTCACCAGCACTTGATGTCACTCTAATTTTAACCACTGGGGAAGTATCAGTGATAACTCATCGAGCACCTTTTTATGTTTCTGGGCCATGTGTGTATTATCTTTTGTGACTTGTTGATTGTGACTTGTTGATAGGATTTTTACTCTACATTTGAGTTTTCTGGTTATCTGCAGTGCAAATATCTAACTTTGCCTTTTTTTTTTATTGAAGTATACATGACTTACAATGTTTCAGGTATACAGGAAAGTGATTCAGTTACATACACACACACTTTTCCATTATAGGTTATTAAGAGACTAAATAGTAGGGCTGAGTCCCTTAGCTGTTCACCTGCAACTACAACATTGTTAATTGGCTACCCTCCAATACAAAATATAAAGTTTAATGTTTGAAAGATAACTGAATATATTTCCCTGGGCTATACAGTAAATCCTTTTAATCTATTGTATATATTATATATGTATATATTGTGTATGTGTTAATCTCAAACTAATTTATCCCTTCCCTGTCTTCCCTTTTGGTAACCAATTTGTTTTCTGCATGAGTCTGTTTTGTAAATAAATTCATCTGTATTATTTTTTTAGATTCCACATAGAAGTGGTATCATGCCTTCTCTTATTTCATTTGGTATGACAATCTCTAGGTTCCTCCATGTTGCTGCAAATGGCAATAACTCATTATTTTTTTAAGACTCAGTTATATTCTATTTATATGCCACATTTCTTCATCCATTCATCTGTCAACAGACACGTTGCTTCCATGTCTTGGCTACAGTGCTGCTATGAACATTGGCCATTTTTGTCTTTTCCAGAATGTATGCCCAGGAGACTGCTGGATCAGACGGTCATTCTATTTCTGGCATTTTAAGGAAACTTCATGAAGTTTTCCATAGTGGCTGTACAATTTACATTCCCACAAACAGTGCAGGAGGGTACCCTTTTCTCCACATCCAGCTTTCATTATTTCTAGACTTTCTGATGATGGCTTTTTCCTTTTCTTAATGGTATCTTGGTTCTATCATACATTTCTTATTTATTGATCTCTATTATTTCCTCCCATCTACTTTCCTTAAGTTTAATTTTGCTTTCTATGACCTCTTGAGATGAATGTTTAGATGATCAACTTTCAGCCTTTCACAATTTTAAATATGTATGTTTTGTGTTTATACACTTTCTGCTACACAATATTTTTGCTTCATCTCAGGTTTTAGCATGTAGTATTTTTGTCATCACTCAATTTAAGACATTTCCAGTTTCCACTGTGACTTTTCCACTGACCCATTGGTTACTGACACAGAATTCCTAGTGTCTAATCTCATCACCTTCTGATGGTCATTTTGATTTCCTCAATGCTCGGAGAGCACACTCAATGGCAAAGACGTGCTTCCAAGGAGTGTTCCCTCTGCAATTGGCGGGTGCATTTTTCTACATTCGGCCTTCAGTTCAAGTCTGCTAATCATGTTCAGATCTTCCATAAACTTAATGGCCTGTGCTATGTCTTACACAAAGAGATGTATATTGGTGTGCGTGTGTTGTTTTCTGAAAGATCTCTAATTTCCTATCAATTTTTCCTGTGCCTATTTCAAGGCTATGTTTCATGGGTATGAACATAGGATGCAGATGTTTCCTAGTGACCAGCCTGCTTTATCTTCAGCAAGTTGTCTTCCTCTAGTGTTTGTATTGTTACCTTCCTCCATCCTTTTATTTTCAATCTTTCTGTATCCTTATTTTTTAACAGCTTTATTGAGGTAGAATACAATTAAACAGGATATGTTTAAACTGCACAATTTGATAAATTTCACGTTTATGTAAATGAAACCACCCCCATAATCAAGACATTATTATCCATTCTCCCCAAATTCTTTCACACTCATTTATGACTTCTCCCCTCCCAACGTCCTGTTACGAGGCAACCATCAAGCTGTAGGCGTGATGGATTACTACATTTTCTAGAACCTCATAAAATAAAATCACATAGTACGAACTCTTTGTCATCTTTCACTTATTTTGAAATTTCATTTTATTGCTGAATAGCACTCTATTTATGGATATATCACAGTTTATCCATTCACTTGATAGACATTTGAATATTACATGATACGTTCTGACTATTGCAAATATTCTGAGTATTCATTTCTTTGCATGGACATATGCTTGTCACTGTCTTTTCAGTGCATACCTGGGGATGGAAATGCTGTCAGATAGTAGATGTTACTTACAGAAGTCATACCATTTTACAGACCCACCAGCAACATATGAGAACTCGTTTACCTACATCTGCCCCAACATTTGGTATGGTCAATCCTTTTTAATTCAGACATTCATAGGTGTGTAATGCTATCTCATTATAGCTTCTATCTGCATTTCCCTAATAATGAATGATATTAACCATCTTATGTGATTGCCACCTGTATATTTTTGTTACCAAAGTGTCTGTTCAGTTTGTGCCTATTTTTTTACTGGGTTGTTTTCTTATTGGCGAGCTTTGAGAGTTCTGTATGTTTTCTTATACCAGTGTATCAGTTTTCAATTTGTCATCAAAACAACCAAACACAAACTTAAGTGCTTTAAACAAATATATTACCTTTCAGTTCTGCAGGTTAGAAGCCTGAAATGTCTCACTGTTTGGCTAAGATGAAGTTGTGGTTCCCTGCAGGCTTGAAGTGCATGTCCTCTTCCTTTCTCCAACTTCTAGAGGCTGCTCGCCCTCCTTGCCTTGGGGGCCAGTTCCATCCTCACAGCCAGCTTCGCCCATCACACCACCCTGACCCTGACCCTTGTCCATGGTCAAGTGTCCCTGTGATCACTCCAGGCTCACACAGACAGCCTCTTCTCAAGGTCAGCTGATGAGCAACCTTGATCCTGTCTGCAACCTGACCCCCTTCTGCCTTATGATGTAACATTTTCACAGATTTGCAGGATGGGGACATAAATGTGTTCGGGAGACAATTACATGTGAGTCACAATGTTTTCTTCCAGTCATGGCTGGTCGTTTTCTTCTCTAACAGTCTTCAAAGAGCACAAGTTACTCATTTTAGTGAAGTTCAGGTTTTGAAATTTTGTTCTGCAAATCCTGTTGTGGTTTGTTATCTAAGAAATCTTTGCTGAGCTGCCCCAAGGTTAACATTTTTCTACTTTTTCCTCTAAAAGTTTGAAGAAAACGTAAACGCTTTACATTTCAATAATCCATTCTGAATTAACTTTTTTATGTGGTGTGAGCTATGGGTTTAGTTTTGCATAGTGATCCCAATGGTTCCAGAATCATTTGTGGAAAAAGATTATGGGAAGTGACAAAGGGTTCTGCTGGTCAGCAACGAGCCTGGCAGGAGTGTAGCTGGGAGGTCACAGACACAGGGGTCGGAGAGGCAAGCAGATGGTCCTCTGGAAGTTGGCACAAAGCATGAAGACCACCGATCACATGTCAATGCCCCTTAAGAACATCACCTGGACATCCAAGCAGACAGAACAGTCAGCTGGCTTGCTATCACAACCTCGGTGTGGGCAAAGGGTATGTGAAGAGAGTGTCCGTGGTAGTGGGTGGGGGCCACAGGTGGGCTTCTGCTCAGCAAGACCTATCTCCAGCTGCACCACCACCCTAGATAGTCAATCAGACACTTTGGGGCAAGGATGAGTCCACGGGACCTGGTCCACCTTGGGGAAGGTTGGCTTCCTCCTCCATGTTCCCCCTGCTTCCCTGCCAAAGCCACCTCGGATCTCTCATCAGCCACCTCAGAGCTGGAGGGGAGGGGAGCAGGCTCCTAGTGCCCGACTAGTACTAGTGCTCCTTCAGACTCAAAACAGAAACACACCTGAACGCTGTCAGGACATGAATCTGGCCTCTCACTAGTCTTTCAGGAGCAGCCTGCTTCTCACACACACTCGCTCCACCCAGTTTGGGCTCCCTTCACTGATTCCTACCGCGCAACATGACAACCTCAGTTCAACATGTCTGCACACCGTCACAACTGCCAAGTTCCCGATTCCAAACAAGTATGCTGCTTGCGCATTTTCAGCATTTATTTAACTAAGCCCACAGCAGAACAAATAAACAAATGCCCTATTTCGCTGAGAAACCTGCCTCCTCTGGTCAAGTACACGAATTTTTGCTCCCAGATGGCCTAGATGGCCTCCATGCGTGTGAAGAGCAGAAGGGCATTCCTGAAGAGTGACGCATGAGGACGGGTTGTGTCAAGCTGCTTTCTCACTGCAGGCCTTGCATCTTCTCCAGTCAGTGTGGTCCTGCCAGGCACTGTAATCTCCACCAGATCATAGGAAACAAGATTTCTGTAAGTGGTCCTTCATCCTGAGAGCTGCCAGTTCACACCACTGCCCACTCAGGTTAAAGTTTTTCTGGAAACCGTCCAGGCTGTCACCCAACGCAAAGGAATATAAAGCACTGCGTTCAGGCTTTCTCGCTGTCTGGCCACTTCCCAATGCCAGAACCCTATTAGCTCCAGTTTCAGTGACAACCTCACACTGTCCTCTGCATCCTGCTACCCAAGTGGCCACTTCTTACTGGAGCTCTTGACTTGGGCACGAGGGGACACACAGATGGGGGTGTGGAGGACCCCTCACCGGTGCCTGGCTGCAGGAACTTGACTGCCTCCCTGCTGGAACTTGACTGCCTCCCTGCTGAGGAACTGCCGGGGTGGCCAAGGACACAGACCCACTCCTCTCTGTGTTTGGAAAATCCACACCTTCACACAATACTAACAGACCCATAAAGAGCATTTGTCCCTACCACTGCTGATGTCACCTGCCAAGCGTCAGCCCTCCTGGACTTCAATCTTACTTATACAACAAGGATCTCAAAAAAACCTGCTATTTTAAAGTTATTGCTTACTCTAATAAACTCGTTTTTTCCTCTCCTCTAATTTTAGGACATTTTTATGTACAGAGAATATCTGTGTACCCCCGCCCCTTGCTGCTTCTCCTATTACTAGCATCAAGCCTTAGTTACTGTGGTACTTTTGCTACAACTGATGAAACAAACCTAATTATTACTAACTCAAGTTCATAATTACTATGAGGGCTCACTCTCCATGCTGTACACTCTGTGGGCTGGGACATGTCTCCACCATTAGGAACAGTGTCACTGTCCTAAGATCTCCACCAGTCATCCCTCTTCCTCCCCCATCCCTCCCCGAAACCTGGGCAACCACATTCTTTTCATTGTTTATCTCTACCAGAAAGTCACATAATTGGGATCATACAGAATACAGCCTTTTCAGATTGACTAGACTTCTAGAACAACTTGTTCTCTGCAGTTTATCAGCTCCAAGTTCATGGAAAGTTAGCACACACTGCTGGAAAGCATACTGAGGACTGAAGGAACACAATCCCATGGACCAGTTGTAGAACACAGAGCATTCCAAGACTATACTCCCTTGGATTAAAACATAAACACAAACTAAGCCTTTTATCCAATTCATAATGAATATTACTGCTAGAAATATCTAGATCTCTGAAACAAAAAAATTTCTTAATTAAGGAAAGGAAGAAAAAATGAGCTAGGAAACTTGAATCAGAAATTATGACTGCAAAAGATAGCAGAAGAGCAATTAGGTTAAAAAAAAGAAGACATGAAAGACATTCAGAGTGGAAAATAAGGATGACAATCTTTATTTGCAGATGACACAAACCTACATACAGAAAACCCTTAAAAATTTACACCAAAAACCTACCCACACTAGTAAGTTCAGTAAGATGGCAAACACAGGACCCCAAGCAAAGTGGGTACAAAGAGGATATACCTTAGCACAGTGAAGGCCACAAAGTGCAAGCCCACAGCTAACACCTCACTCAGCGGTGAAAAGCTGAATCTTTTCCTCCAAGATAAGGAATAAGACAAGGTTGTCTACTTCTACCACTTTTATTCAACAAAGCACTGAAAGTTCTAGCCAAAACAATTAGGCAAGAAAAAGAAGTGGAAGGGATGCAAGTGAGAAAGGAGGACGCACAACTGTACTTGCGGACAACTTGCTATTAGTACACAAAACCTTAAAAGATCCCACCAAAAACATGTGTGAACCCATCAACAAATTCAGTAAAGCTGCAGGATGCAAAATCAATATATAGAAATCAGCTTCATTTCTATACACAAATAATTAGCTCTCAAAAAAAAAGAAATTAAGAAAATGTTTCATTGAAAATTGTATCAAAAACTAAAATACCTAGGAATAAATTTAAACAACAAAGTGAAAGAACTGTACATTTGAAAATGTACAGGACCCAGAATAACCAAAACAATCTTGAAAAAGAACATAATTGGAGGACTCCTAGTTCTTGATCCCAAAACTAACTATAAAACTATAGTAACTACCTGTGCTTCTGGCATTAAGGCTAAATACGTAAATCAATGGAACAGAATTGAGAGTCCAGAAATAAACTCATAAAGACATATGGTCAAATGATTTTCAACAAAGGTGAACCATTCAACAAATGGTGCTAAAAATGAATGGATATGTATATGCAAAAGAATGAATCTAGACCCCTCCCTCACACCATATGCAAAAACTCAAAACAGACCAAAAGCCTAAATGTAAAAGCTACAACAATAAATTCTTAGAAAATATAGATGTAAATTTCTATTACTGTATCAGTTAGAACACAACAATACAGATAAATGGCAGACAGATAAAGAAGAGAGAGACAGGCATAGAGATAGATTTATTTTAAGGAACTGGCCTAAGTGACTGCGGGGACAGGCTGGCAATTCAGGCAGCACTCAACACGACAATCCTGAAGCAGAACCTCTCCTCCAGGAAACCTGTTTTTACTCGAGGCCTTCGGGAGACCGGAGGTGGGTTCATCACGTTGTTAAGGATAAGGTCCTCTACTAAACACCTCCAAAGGACCCAGGTTAGTGTTTGATTTAGTCACTGCAACCTAGCAAAGTTGACACAAAACTAACCATCACAATGACTTTGGACTAGGCAATAATTTCTTAGACACAGTATTAAAATGACAAGTAACCAAAGGAAAAATAGAAAAATTATACTGCATGAAAATTTCAAAATCTGCACATCAAAGAAATAGTATCGGAAACAGTGAAAAGATAGCCTAGAGAACAGGAAAAATATCTGCAAACCATGTATCTAATTAGGTCTAATATCCAGAATATCTAAGGCCTGGCATGCATGCTAGTTTGCTTCAGTCATGTCCAACTCTTTGTGACCCCATGGACTGTAGCCCACCAGGCTGCTCTTCCACAGGATTCTCCAGGCAAGAATACTGGAGTAGGCTGCCATGTCCTCCTCCGGGGGATCTTCCTGACCCAGGAATCAAACCTGCGTCTGTCTCCTGCATTGGCAGGTGGGTTCTTTACCACTAGCACCACCTGGGTGTCCAGAATATCAAAGACCTCTTACAGTTCAACAATAAAACAACAAATAAGCCAGTTTTTCATATGGACGAAGGACATGAGTAGACATTTCTCTAAAGAAAATATGCAAACAGCCAGTGATCTTGTACAAAGACACTCAGCATCATTAGTGACGAGGAAAACCTGCAATGTAAACTACTTTACACCTACGAGGATGGTGAGAATCAAAGACAGAAACAGTGTCGCTAAGGAAGTGGAGATGTATGGCTTAGCCACTTTAGAAGACAGCCAAGCAGTTCCCCAAATGCCTGAACATGGGGTTGCCTTATGACTCAGCAATTCCACCTCTAGCTATCCACCCAAGAGAAAATGCCAACAGGTCTTCACAAACATTTGTACACATGTCTGTAACAGTGTAACTTATCACCGCCAAAATACATAAATAGCCCAAATATCCATTATTCTGGAGTGTTCTACAGTTAGACAGTGGTGAAGTTTGCAGTCTTGTGGATATGGTAAGTCACTGAGCTGAACAGTTTAAAAAGTGAATTTTATGATATGTAATTTACATCTCAACTTTGCAAGAAACAGTAGCAATAAATATGACCCGACCTCCTCTCCCGGCTCTCCTGGCCTTGGGCCTGCACTTCCAGATGGGGTGGAGCCCCGTCCAGTGGGGCTTCAGCTCCAGGGAGCCCCCTCCCCAGGTGTATAAGAGGATCCGACTGAGATGTCGGTCACTACCCTCCAGTAAGGAGCCTACCAGGCAGCATTTCACACCAAGTTAGCTCAAGTGGCTCAGTCCCTTTGGTCCATGGCTTCGTCTACACGCCCTGGACAAAAAGGACGGCCCAGCCTCTGCAGGCCTGCTCTAAGTTCCAGGTCAGGGTCTGTGCTTCTGGTGGGCCAGCGAGGTGTGTGACCCCACGGTGTGAGATGAATGCATGGATGAACCACATCCACTCCCCTCCAGGTCCACCTGTAACTTGTATTGGTCAAAACAATGATGCCAACAATCATAAATGCACTAATAATGCACATGACATGGGAGGGCAGGCGTGGTGTCCCCCAGGGGTGGACCCACTACACCCAGAGGGTTGAGGGAGGTGTGCCAGGCATGCCAGGTCTCCCTAGCACCTAGAACACCATCTGTCTGTCTTCAACCATGAGCAGAAATTAACTTCAGAAAGCATGAGTGGTTTAATGAAGCCTATAGAACCTCATATAACCTCTTGGAAAGTTGGCCTACCCCTTACACAGGAGGACAGACCTGATGTAAATACACATCTTAACATGATTTAAGTGAATGTTCTTAGATTAAGTAACTTTTTAAAATACAACCATTTATTGATAAGTCATTCTGCATCTGACTGTGATTAAAAGCATTTCTACTATTTCATGAAACCATAACTCTACAGGGTAAGCATAACCTCCTCTCAGGAAAAACCGAAGGACACAGGGCTAACTGGCCCAAAGCCACGGGATAAAATGCCCTGGGATTTGCACCAGGTCAGCTCAGAACCTCATGGTTGACAGCGCTAGGGCTAGGGCTAGGGCTAGCCCTAGGGCTGTCAGTGAGGAGCTCCAGGGGAGGCCCACAGGCCTCATCACTCACTCCATCACCAGGGCTGACTATAACTGGCAGAGGCCTGTAACATCCATAGTACTGTCTACCTTTATGTCTTCACCAGGACTTAACACAGGGAGGGCTGGAAAACACACCCCAGCCTGTCTGCTGAACAGAACTCAGTAAAATCTGCATCACATAAAAAGTAACCTAGTTTCTGGCAGATATGTCAATAATTTTTAATCTAAATAAATAATTCCAACATTTCTTTGAAGCCAAGAACGTTGCTTTCAAAAATGTATTTCTAATAATCTTCAATATCTCAAATAAGAAAACACTTACTTTTTGATTTATAGTTTCAAAAAATATACTTTGGAGATTTTTTTAATTCAAAGAATATTAAATTATTAGAATACATTTATAAATATTATTAAAATTTTATTACTATGATGGGCAACTTAGACGTAACTCTCAGAAGCAAATAAAGCAAGAACATCACACACAAGGATTCAGCTCAGGGTAGGGTCTGCGTTTCTGGTGGGCCAGTGAGGTGTGTACCCCCACAGTGTAAGATGCATACATGCCCTCCCATGTTGTGTGTCAAACAGGAGTGACAAGGGAGACCACCTGCAGATCAAGGCAGTAGTGAAGGTGTGAGAGGACCCAGGTAATGTGGGGATGGGGTAAACAGAGGGCATAGGCAAGAAGGAGCCACGCACAGCAGATGGTGTGAGCTACCACTCACAGTGTTAGTCGCTCAGTCGTGTCCGACTCTCTGTGACCCCATGGACAGCCTGCCAGGCTCCTCCGTCCATGGGATCTCCCAGGCAAAAATACTGGAGTGGGTTGCCATTTCCTTCTCCAGGGATCTTCCCAACCCAGGGATCAAACCCCGGTCTCCTGCATGGCAGGCGGATTCTTTACCATCGGGGCCACCAAGGAAGCCCCATCATGAGTCTTCTTTAAGTCTGCGGTGAGAGCTGATGTGCGGAGAGCACATCCAGGATGATGGGAAGAGCAGCTGAGAGAACGGATCCACTGACGTGATGGAGCACAGGAATGGGCTGATGAAGAGGGAGACAGAGACCACAGGTGAGGGGGACTCACCAGAGAGCCATGGATGACAGACTCATGGAGGGGCCACATTCACCTGCAGTTCACTTTCTAAACTAATAAATGCAGTCAGCACCTCGCAGCACTAAGCATGAGGAATTGCAGCACTTAGCTGTAACACACAAGGGATTAAACCATATCACCCAGATTTAAAACGACGTTACTAATAGATCAATTTATCGACCATCACCAATCACAGATTATCTTTGTGTCTACAGAGGGCCATGAACACAGCAGTGAGTGTCACGGTCATTCTTGAGAACCCAGGGTTTAAAACAACTATGGTCTCAGAGTGGAAGCCAAAAACTCAGGAGTTCTAGTTCTCTGGTAAAGAACAGCACAGAGGGGGGACTTAATGCAGAAGTGTGCGTATACCAAATGAAGGTCAGACAACACGAAAAAGTTTTCTTTGTACCAGTATGGCAAGAGAAAAAAGATAAAGAGAAAAAAAAAAAACAACTAAGGTCCAGCAGCACATAGTATAGACATGGCAACAACAGAAAGCCAAGGAGAGACAACAATATTTACATTTCAAGTAGAGATTAATTCAATAAAACATTTTCAGTATTAAAGTCTTTTACATTTTAATTACTGTGTAACTTTTATAATTTTATTGGGCTTTATAATTTTATAGGACTAAGAAGTATATACATTTGCATTAACACAGTTTTATGCATTAAACAATATTTTAACAAAAATAATTCAAGACAATATTGAGTCCAAAAGAATTATTTTTTTCCTTAAGGAAGTCCACATGTTACTCAAGGTAAAGAAACCCAGGCAATTAGATACTGCACTTTTCTTGTGAACTCAATTTTTTCACTTGGGTATTCAGATGATTTTTTTAAACTATAGCAATAAAAAGATAATCTATGTTAGTGGATATAATCTGAACGTCTGTCAATCACTACTTATCTGGACAACCTGGCTTAAGAAGCAGTCAGACCATACATTTCTCTTTGTCAATTATCAACTGTGTAGAAAATCTACTCTTCTCTCACGTTAAGGACAAACCACACAGGCTGTAAGACTCCGCCCTGTGTAATACAGCGTTCACAATGACCAGGTGTGTTGACTGCAAAACAGTTGAGTCTTCGGACCCAAAAACATGACCGTAAGTACTATAACCAACTTTACATTTTAATGCAGGTGTCATGTCAAAACCTCACTTTACATTACATGGTTAATCTTCAGATTACTTGGTAAAGTTATCTACTGTTAAGTGCCTGTTAAAAAAAAAAACAAAAACTATTATATTAGATACAGGAAAACGATCCACTCAGTAGTTAGCAGTGTTTCCCCATAACTTTTGAACAATATGTAATTACTCAAGTGCAGTGAACAAACAATGCAAAGTTTCACTCTCAGTGTATTCAACAGTCAGCTTCTTTACTGCCCACAGGTTTCTGACTTCTGCTGGCTCCTCAATAATTAGCCCTCATTTGAAGGTGGAATATTAACTTCACTTTATAATATTTTAGCTGCCAAAACCTCAGACGTCAGCAGCTGTTCTTACAGAACAAAGACAAGATGAAGGAATTCACAGGAAATCTACATCCGGAGCAGAGGGGTCAGTGCCCAGTCCTGACACACTACCTGGTCAGTCACCACTGGAGGGAGGACAATTCCTGGACTCTAAGAAGTGAAATCCATCTGACTCTAATTGCCAACTTCATAAATGAACTTGAAGATAAAATCTTGTACGGATCTTCAGACTGCATGTGAAAATGAGATGGAGCAGACCTTTAGGGAATCTTTAGTGAGACTGTCCTATTAAAGACATAAACTCCATGGGCAATCTCTTCAGATCCAGTGATTTTTTTTTTTTTAATGACATACTCACTCCATGAGTTCCTCAAACTCCCTTACTTCACAGGATGATGGTTTTGACTTGTCATTTATTTTCTGTCATCAAACACCTTCAATACTTTTCTCTTCAGAAGATATTCGTGGTGTACCTTTTCTTTTCCATACTCTACTATACTTATAAAATAACCAACATTTTCAGTATGACCCATAATAACATTTCCATCTACAGTTTAATAACTTCAGAGGCATATTAATTTAGCATAAAAGACATTCTATTTCCATACACTTCCTGCTTTTCAATAAACACAGTACTGGGAAGGAGTTAACTGCTAATGCTCCTATCAATCCTGTAACATACTGTATCCACTGCTTTTCATAATGTTTCTATTTTTATATACAAAATATATACACTTCCCAAAATCTCAGGAGCCCGACTCTTTTTGTGAATATAACCAAAAGCCAACCAAGTTGTTACTGGAAAATCATATTGGTACTTCATAGTTTTCTGGTAGAAAAGTGAAATCAGTACCTTTTAGATCCTTCCCAGCAATTAATTATACTATAATGCTACACATATGCATCTAAAAAATATAAAAGGAAATCTGGGGGGGAAAACCCATTAAGTAACTCACTAATCCTGTAACTCATGGCACCAGATGGTATCACACATACTTCTGATATGAGAGCATGGCTGTGTGCCCATCAGAAAGAACACAACTTTGACCAAAGCCAACAATTCACAAGGCTCCTTCCAGAGCCCGCCTGCTCCGGCATGCCCACGTCACCACACACCACATCTAGAATGGAAAATACATTGATATTTTCCAACTGTGTCCTCTAAATTTTCAAAACAACTGAATTTCATGTGTATTTATCAATAATAATCTATACTTAGTGGAAAGTATTTAAGTCAATGAATCGGTATTAAGTAATCCAGACTATAAACTATATGCAAGTCAAACCAATTCTCCACACACTTACTCAAATTTGAAGTGATAAATTCCTTTAAAGAGATTATTTAAAATAATTTTTTCTATTTTATACCCAAAAGATCAAACACCACTGACTACCTGTAACAAAAGTTTATGTTCCAAAATCTTGAAAAGTCACACATAAACCTGCAACAACAAATGCCTTTAAAGTACTAGAAAAAATATTTTTAAAATAAGGGATTCTGAAAATTAGTAACTAAAACCATTCAAGAATAACACTGACCTAACAAGACAAACACTTTACTTTTGCAATTTTTATTAATATATGATCAACCCCGAGGGTCTTACCTGCTAGCCTTTCAAAGGCAATGCACACCTTGGTGGGGAAGAGGAGGGGAGGCCTTTACAACACTGGATGTGGGGAAATGAAAGACAAGAGGTCAAGGTGCCCAAGTGATCAGCCCACTAATGTGGAAACAACAAACAGCATTCAGGTGGTTACTGGCGCCCATGTAGGATAGGACACACTCTCCCTACGAAAGGGGCCACTACACACCAATCCAGACCATCAGGAACCACCATTCTCACATAGGATGTCAGTGGGATTCCACTTAATCTCAACCAGTTAAAATTTTTAAAGAATGTATGCCAAGGTAACAGTCCATTTCAAACCCATTCTAACAAAGTACCCAGGCACTAGTATGTACGTATACATTCTCTATGTGTCACTTTAAACATCTTCGCTATTTAAAGTCAGACTGAAATTAGTAACTTTAGATATAGTGCTGCTAACTTTAATGTATTCTGGCCAAGAAAAGGTAGCTCAAAGGTAACTCTGAATGCACTTGATAAAAACACATCAGTGGTTGTTTGAGAAATAAGTTCTTATTACACGACCACCTGTCTATTTTCTTCAGAAAGCACAACTCTTAAGAAGGAAGGATTTTCAACAAAGTAGTACACCCAAGCTCTATGAGATGAGAAACCGTGACCCAAAGCCTCAAGTCACTGTGGTCAAAGCAGAGCACAGGTGAACTTTCAATTCAGAAATACACAGCTGCCAGAGTTAAGGTAAGTGGAAAAAATTAATCCCAGTCAGTACTAAGAGCACTGGGGGCAGATACTATGAAGAAAACTAAAATGTATATTTGGATAATCTGTAATCTAAATTTTATAAAACACTGCTAGAACTCGGACATCTCTTTTAATAATATTTCTAGTGAAATCAAGTTGAAAACATAATACCTGGGATTATTCCTAACAAGAAATTAAAGCCTATTAGGAAATCTGTACTCTGAAACACTCTGCAAATTCCAATTTGCAAGAAGTATACCATACGGGATAAATAATGAGAGGTGTGTATAGATGAACAGCTACAAGAATTCCAATTTTTGCAATCTCAGCAAGTTACTGTACACACACATCAATATAACAGAAATGGCACCGTTTCTGAAGACACATTCCACATTTTATTTACAATTTAAGACTAACTTTAATCTCCAAATCACATATCCATACACCTAATTCCTTTTTGATTTCATTTAAACGTAAATGCATGGTCTGTCCAACAAAGACTGTAAACAAATATTTACCACATCTGTTACATGGAACACACAGGAACAGCTTGTAACAGAAATTCATCCACCTCCCCCACAACATTTTTTATTATAAATACAGGTATCAAAACAATCCTGAACATATTTTTGATACTACTAGTAGTCAGCACCCATACCGCTTCAAAAATGAACACATTTTGTGACAATATTCATTGTACCTGCTACTTTAGACAATTTCAACTGAAGCTCTTTCTCTAAGCAAGATGATGGAGCACGCCACTCGAGTTTCCTTCTCGGCTTTCTCGTCAGAAACACACCTGCCTGCACAGCCAGCCGACACTTCTTGCTGTGCTCTCACCTGCAAACCTGAGCTCCAGTGAGGACTCCAGGTGCGTGCTTAAGTGGTGGTGCCTTAACAAGAAAAGACTGCTGAATTTTCTTCCTGTTACCTGAAAACATAATGGGTGTACATATATTAAATATATTCTTACAAATGTCCAGGTCATGTTTACCAGCTGGAATTATCTTACTTTAATGTGTGGGTATTTTGCATTGTGATATTTAATCAAGACATTAACATGAGTAGAAGGTTGCTGATTTAAGACAAGTTTGAGATCCACTAAAATTAATTGTTGTATGTTTGTCCTTCTGGTGGCTGTGGAAGCTTCATATTTTCTTTGGACATCATTAGACGTCTTAGCTCTTGAAGTACAACTTTAATGCTATATGAATTTTGCCATTTTGCTAACACTGGTATGCTTCGTGCATCCACCTGAAAGGAGGGGAAAAGTACAGTTAACTACAAAGTTTAAAGTACTTGGGCACCAATTTACTAGATGTACTTTAATAAGAAGGGCTTTAAAAATCCACAGTCAGGCACTATTTTCACAAAAGCAAACATTATAAAACCACAGATCCACACAATACTTAGGGCCACAATCCAAGGCCTGGGCAGTTACTCACACCAGGGATCAGCAAATAGTGGTAACCCTGACTTCTGCTTTCAGATCCCACTCCAGCATGCTCTTTGCACTGTGCTGGACTCGTCTTCCACTGGGGGAGACGGACAGGCTGGGGCTACAGCCTCTTCAAAGCCTTAGCCACAGGTACATGCTGTCGCCTGGCCTATTTGGCAGCTCCCTGGAAACCTGCCCACTGAGGACCATCTATTCCCCGACCACCCCCTCTCTACCCTGGTACCTGTCAAAAATAACCAGTGTCCAATGTGTAACAGCAGAGACACAGACTACTATGTAGAAAATACACAGGTACCACAGATGTGTTGTACAGCACAGGGAAAGATAGCCATAATTTTGCAGTAACTTTAAATGGAGTATAGTTTATAAACTACTGAATCACTATACTGTACATCTGAAACAAATATAATATTGTAAATCAACTATACTTCAATAAAAAATACAATTTTTTTTAAATTAAAGAAAAAACTGTTTTAATAGTTCTACTGCCTGAAGCAGCAGCAAGAGGGCAAGCAGGAAGGGGACCAAAGACGCCACAGGAAACGCTGGGAGAGGAGATGTCCAGTGAGGCTACAAAGTCCCACACACACCTGAGGGTCCAGGAGACACACACACGTGCAGTGCTGCACACAGGCTTCAAAGCCTCAGAAAGCTATAAACTCTCACCTATGGCTGACCCTGATCAACATACAGACATTTTGATTATGCACTATAACCAAGCAGAATTTACCCAGGAAGTGCAAGGTTGGCTCAACATACAAAGATCAGTGTGACACACCATATTAACAGAAAAACCCACCACTATCTCCACAGACACACAACAGCTTCTGACAAAATCCAACACCTTTCATAATAAAAATACTCAACTAACTAGGATTATCAACCCAATAAACAGCTTCCACTCGCTTTTCTGTTGTTTTAATGTTCTCCTAACTATAAACTTACAGGTTACGTAAAAATAAAATAACAACTTTAACTTACCATTCCACTGGAATTATTTATTCCATTCATATTAATTTTGGTTACAAATCTAACTGATGGAGGAGCTTCTGGGTATTTAGGTCCACATTCTACTTTCAAGCTATATATTCTGTTCTCATAATTTGTCTGGAAGGCAGAAATAATAACAATATTCAAGCGCTAATAAACTGGAAAAGCACAAGATAAATGTACTTAATATTGCCATGTGTGTGATCAAGAATTTACTTTTCAACAAATTTATTTTATCTATATGGTTAGCAAAAATACAGTTAGTGTGCAATTAAAACAAGAAAATAAAACATAAATGAAAGTGAAAAATTTAATACCTGATGATTCTTGTATAAATCTGGAAAAAAAGAAGCTGACCATCTATGGATCTCAGTCACCTCAACAGATCCATGGCTTTCTCTCTCATAGTAAGAGATCTCCCCAGTGGAGGTGGATCTTGGGTGTTAATAACCATGGTTTAAAATGTATACAACAATCTTGTTCATATATTAATAAATGTTTCAGTATTTTAAAAAAGTAAGCAGCTATATAAAACTCATCTAAGTTTAACAGCAAGCATATATTAACAGTACGCCCAGGACCCGGAGAGGCTTAAAAAGAACTAAAAAGGCCAAGGAGACACCTGTCTGTCGCTCTCCACTCACATGCATACCATCCTCTCTAGTACTTGCAGTAAAAGAACAATAATGAGGTAACCAACAAGGGCCCCACTGTACAGCACAGGGAACTATACTCAGTATTTTGTGATAATCTTTAAGGGAAAACAATCTGAAATAAAAATAGACATATAGGTAGATAAAACTGAATCACTCTGCTGTACACCTGAAACTAAGACAACACTGTAAATCAACTACAAGAAAAAGAAAACAAAAAAAGCCCCTGAAAAATCTCATACTCTTAAAAATACTCAAAGTACATGGAAACAATCAGAATTCTCATACTTTGCTAGGAGTAGGGAATGGTATAACTATTACGGAAAAAATATGGGATTTTTTTCCCATGCATTTCACTACACACATTCAACTCCCCTTCCCTAACTCCCCTGCTGCTACTGCTGCTAAGTCGCTTCAGTCGTGTCCGACTCTGTGCAACCCCATAGACAGCAGCCCACCAGGCTCTGCCGTTCCTGGAACACTGGAGTGGGTTGCCATTTCCTTCTCCAATGCATGAAAGTGAAGCCGCTCAGTCGTGTCCGACTCTTAGCGACTCCATGGACTGCAGCCTACCAGGCTCCTCCATCCATGGGATTTTCCAAGCAAGAGTACTGGAGTGGGGTGCCCTTGCCTTCTCCGTGTAACTCCCCTACTATGCAGCAATTCCAACCCTAGGCATTTTTGATCCAAGAGAAATGGAAACAAACCTACGTTCACAAGATGACCTGTAATCACAGCAGCTTTATTTGCAATAACCAGAGAGAACCATGATCAGAGGACAAGCACACTGCCGCATATCCCCACCATAATAAAAAGAAACAAACCACTATGCAGCGCATGAATGAAACAATGCAGGTGAACCTGAGGGGCACCAGTCAAAAGGAGCAGGCCTCTCAGTACACACACTACATGATTCCACTTGCATGTTCTATGATGGGCAAAATACTCTAGGGCATAGAAGTAGTAACTGGGTCAGGTCTGGGGTCGAGGAAGGGCAAGGGACTCTCTAGGGTGACAGAAATGGTCTGTATCTCGACACAGGTGCAGGTAACAAGATATACCTTTTGAAAGTCACAGTAAGACCTATGCATTTAACTACATGCAAATTATAAAAGTTTTTAAGTTAAAAAAACAAACTCTAAACTAACCTACAATGCTTAAAATTAAACATCCTAACTTTTGATACCCTGGATTAATTTCATCATCACTGGATTTTAAATTAACAGCCAATCCTTTCTGTTACCTAACAAAAGAGTAGAGAAGAGAGTAATAAGTAAAAGGAACTACTATTTACGAACTATATACTAGAGTCAGATACTCTCCTATTGCCTAATTATTAATTTAATTCTCAAAATTTCTAAAGTGATACGGTACTGCACTTACATAAAAGTAAACCTGGAAAAGTTACTAAATCTCTAATGCTAAAAATTTAACAAATGTGGAAAAACAAAACTGGATTTATTTAAATCCAAATAAATAATAGAATAATATAAAGCAACCAGGGATCTTAATAACATAAAAAAACAAGAAACAACTAACCAAGCAACAGAATGTTAAGGCAGCAATTTTCACATTACCCTAAAGCTGGGACAAAACTGTTCTAAATCTGGTACCCGGCAAAGAAAAAACAACCAAGATGAGATGCCAGCTCCTGCAAGTTTAATTAAAAGGCAGCTGAATGAATGCTGAGACCACAACCCCTCACCCAGCCCCCCAGCTCAGCGAGGGGGGCTGAAGCCTGACTGGAAGACAGAGTCCACTCAGGCTGCGCCCTCCTGCACAAGAAGGGGAAGGGGCTCCAAGTCGACCAACACAGAAAGCGGCAGGAGGCACACCTGTCTCTGAAACCCTGCCAGCTGGCCCACCCTCACGTTACCCTACAACAGCCAAGCCCCCAGTGGGCACAGCCGGACACGGGGGCTTCCTGTGGCTCAGTGACACCAGGGAACAGCCAGTGCGGGGCTCCTGCGGATGACCCGAACCGGGAGAGCAGTATCTGCAAACTAGATTATGGGGCTGAGGGTCTTACTTCACACAAACTCCAATACTCTTCAAGTTCTCTCAGAGGAACAAATGCGAGAAAAATCAAATCTAAGTAATTTCAGGACTTTCTGGTGGCTCAGTGGTAAAGAATCTGCTTGCCAATGCAGAAGACGTGGGTTTGAGCCCTGATCCGGGAAGATCCCACATGCCACAGAGCAACTAAATTCGTGCGCCGCAACTATTGAGCCTACGTGCTGCAACCACTGACTCCTAGAGCCGTGCTCCACAAGAGAAGTCGCTGCAATGAGAAGCCCGAGCACCAGAGCTAGAACGGAGCCGCCACTCTCCACAACGAGAAAAGCCGATGCAGCTGTGAAGATCCAGCACAGCCAAAAATAAATAATTAAAAAAGAAAAAATCTAAGTAATTCTGAAAACATACTCTACTCAGTTCAGACTGTCCAATCTTCAAGTTATTCATTAAGTAAGAATGCTCAAAAGTTATAAGCACTTACTTTTACCAAACAGACCATGGTGATACTGTTCACAGGTAGTAAAACATCCAGGTTTTCATTACAAATACTGAGTTATAAAACAACATTTTTAACCATCAGCATTTTATTTCCTTCCTTACATGTCTAATGGAAAAATCAGAGCAGTGGAGGAAGAGGGAACTTGTTAGTTTAGCAGAGTACATGAATTCTACAAAGGAATACCAGAAAATGGCAAACAAACATTTGTCGGAAGTTATCAATGCTAACTACCTGACCATTTTTCTTTCATAAAAATCAAAAAAATCTAAATTCTACCCAACAGCAAAACAGTTGAAAAAGTCCCATTACCGGTAGCAACCAATACACAAAACCAAAGACTAAAAAGAAACTTCCAATTTGCGTTCTTTCTAACAAAGTCAAAGGTCATACAAAACGTATTTAAAAGACTTGCTGCAGGGCATGCCGCAAATGGGGCCTTTGAGTGAAGAATGCAAGGTACAAAAAAATTTCCCAATCTAAAAAAGATTTTGAGTAAAAATAAAAAGTCATGAACTTGAGAAAGACCTAAAAATAAAACAATAGGTCTGTGGCCAACAACACTAGGAAACATGCAAGAATCAGCCTTTCTGACATATTTTACAGGTGAAGACATCGAAGCCAGAACATTTCCAAGGCCAATCAACTGTCACTGGCCAACAGCAACGTGCACTCAACACAAACCAGTTTAGGAACCCTGCTGATACACACGGCCGGTTAGCAGCGTGTTACATACAGCACATTGTTCGCTCTTCCCAAATACCCCTCCGCTCCGTGCCTCACCTTTTCTCCTCTCTATCTGGAATGCTCTCCATCCCCATCATCACCTTCTGAAATCCTACCAGCCAGTCCTTTAGGTATTCCAAAGGCAACTTCCTCCACTGTCCAGCCTTCCTCAATTATTCCAGCTAGAAGAGACATATTCTACAGTCCCACAGTGAACTCACTCTGCCACATTTGGTCTGTCGTCTGCATTCATGCCTTCTCCTCTACTGAATTGCAAACACTTTGACAGCAATGATCACACCAGTCTTCGCCCCCACTCCTCCAGAAAATCCAGCATCAACAAATGTACAAAAATAAGTAAAAAGTGAGGAACTCTTTCAGTTAAAGTTATCTTAACTATTTACTTTAATATTAATAACATAAAAAATGCATACTCAAAAGTTACAATAAATATTCATAGGAAATAAATGTAATGTATGCACTGACCCGTGGTGGCCCAATGATCATGCCTGTCCACCTTGTGAGTGTCATGTCTTCATCATCTTCCAGGCCCCAGCTGACCGTACCGTCGCCTACTCCTTTCTGTCCTTCTTCAAGTTCTTCCAACAAACGAAAATTACGAGGAACTTTAACGCCTATACAAAAGGAAGCCAAAGTAGCTCATAATTATAAGGGCTACACACAGTCAAATTCAGCTTTTCCCAAATTAACTGTTAAAAATTATTTACTAAAAAGGCAACATTCTCTAAAAAGTCTTCTGCCCCAGGAAATGCTGAATCTAATAATAAGTCTTCAAAATGAAAAAGCTACAGCTAGCATTGTTCCAAACATAACAGCAGCACAGAACATGTATCTCAACACCTAACCAGTTTTACAGTGACATAAATCAATCACAAGGGAATCATTACAAGTGATTGTTTTCCCATAATTGAGATTTCTGCCAAGAACAATGCATCAGGTAAACAGGCATGACCAGAAAGTGTCATAAAAGTGTCACTGCATTAGCACATACTCTCCAGTGATCTGTAAAAAAGAGAACTACATCCCATTTGTAAAAAGGCACCAAGAGGCACTACTTTCTAGAATGCTGACCCCACCCTGGGTCCTCAACCAGTGTGCTGGCTGCCTAATAACCACAGTGTCCTGCCTCCCCTGTGAGCAGGTCCGACGATGGAGAGCCAGTCTCCTGGTGGCTAATTTCCTATGACATGTCCGTCCCACCCTGGCCCAACCCAGCGACACTTTTACAGCCCTTCTCACATCTCCACTTCTGAACCCTTTAGACCTCATCTATTTCTCAAATCTTAATAAAAAATTTTCCCCTCTGCCCAGAACTCCAGCCTTTCACAGTCCCCACCACCTCATTCTCACTGAACCCGGTTTTGCCACCATCACCACCCTGACCTCCAACCCCTGGAACCAGCAGGGCTGGTGATACAGCATGTGACTTGATCACAGCCTCTCTCAGGATCACTGGCCTGGCCTCTCCGGAGGATAGACCCTGTGGTCTTGCGAGCTCTCTACAGCACCCAGCCTGAAACACTTCCCAGCCCCACTGCGCAAGTTCTGAGAAAAACCAAGACCCTTCTGCTGGCTCTGGAGCACTGCCTCCCTCCTTCCCTTCCCACTCTAAAAAGCAAGCACACACATAATTGCAAGGCAGGAAAAAACGGTGACATCTCTTTTAAGGAGACTGTCATTCTGCATAACTTATCTCTCCTGCTGAAACTAAAACACCTCTTTCAGGGTTTCCCTGGTAGCTCAGTGGTAGAGAATCCGCCTGCCAATGCAACAGACACGGGTTCAATCCCAGTCCAGGAGGATCCCACGCGCCGCAGAGCAACTAAAACATCTCTTTCAGTTACTAATTCATAGTAGTCCTTCCGGACAAATAATGAAAAGCCAATAAATATTGTAACTTAGAAATAGTAGCCATTTTATGTACTGTGCTTCAGAAAAAGCACTTTAAAATTTTGGGCCACAGAAACATGGATATGACAAAAACCACAAAACAAGAGTAAGCATTATTACAACTATAATAACTATTAATAACCATTTGCTTAGCGTACCCTCTACACTAAATAAACTATCCCATTGGATCCTAAAAGCACCCATTTTACAGTTGTCGAAAGTAGGAGTTTGAAGGAGTTAAGTGACCTACTCAAGGTCACACGGTTTTAAGTGGCAGCCGTTGCTGTTGTACTAAGTCATGTCAGCCCCAGTATTAAAGCCCACTTTCCAGACCGACGTCACTCTCAAGCATTAGGCTCTCCAGGCAGCACCGTGGGCACAGACCAGGCCTCCGACGGCCGCAGCCGCACCCAGTGCTGCTGCCGCTCGGGCAGGGCCCCTGCAGTGTCCTCACCTATACAAGGGGAACCGCCACGGTCTCTACTCCACAGAGCCACTGTAAGGTGATCGATCTCAAACAGGATAAACGATGACTCTCATCATTTTAGTGTTCATATTAACAAAAATTACACAAAGCTTCCATTCACCTTGACCTACGTTTTGTGAGAATTCAAGCTCTCTGCAGTCCTGAAGAATGACCTAGAAGGGGTCCCTGAGCCGAGAGTTTCTATGCACTCACACTGTGCTCGCACCCTGGAACAACAGCCACTCTGTCAGAATCTCCACAATCTGTTGCTCCTGAGCTGCTCTTTAAAGGAATATGAAAGGAGCCTGATCACCCTCACCATCTATGAAATCATTCCCCAAGAAAAATTCTCAATTTATGTGTAATTTCCTTTCCTCCTTTTCAAAAACAATTCAGTCAGGAGAGCTTTATAAGCATCCAAAACTACAAAGTAAAAAATGTAAAGATGTTTCTTTTTATGTAAGTGCCATAAAAGCAATAAACTGAGTGACTGCTAAACTTCTCACCATTTCTCAAAGCAGCATTTTGGGAAAATAGTTCTAAGATTACCAGCAATGTTAACATTTAAAGGGTTACAGCAGCTAAGGTTGTTCTGTTTTGTTTTTTTTTTTTAAGTATAAGACTCAAACAAATATCAGTAAGCTCTATTTTCAAACTGAGGCCTGGAGTACTCTGGCTTCATTTCACGCACCAATGTCTGTAAAGAGAACACACCACAAGGTGGGGCTGTGGGGCTGTGAATGCTGCAGCAGGTGCATAAGCTGCCCTCTGATCGCTGGCTGGCTCTCAGCCCTTTCCTGTTACTTCCACTTGCCTTTATCCTGTGTGTGTCTATGTGTGCCTGGTGATGGTACTATTCTTATTTAATAGTTTTAAATATTTTAAGCCCTTAGTCTAAGATCTTCATTAAAGGGAATAACAAAACAGCCCATATACATGATATGAGTTCCAAAGGTCAACCTCTTAGCCAGAACTCTCACTGCCTGGGAAAACAAGAACTAAACCCTAAAGACCATCCGCCAGACTGACAAATGTTATCTCTGGCAACGCCTGGTTTGACAAAGATATGGAGATGAAGGCTCTTCCACTGCTGAAGCTGGAATAAACTGGCACAACTACTTCAGGAGGAAACTGGTAACATTTACAGAAATGCTGGCACTGGGCTAGAGAAAGGCAGGAACACTCACGTACTATGATTTCTAACCGTGAAAATTTAGAAACAACCCAGACATAACATAGCATAACCCATGACACAATGCTACTGCAATTAAAATGAAAGAATCAGAGCTACAAGTATCAATTAATGCTGAAATTTTAAAACACATTGTTTAATGAGTGCACGGTTTCAGGTTTACGGCTGTACAACAAAGTGAATATGTAATATTGCTGAACTGTACAGAGGAAGTTAAGACAGTACACTGTCTATTACATACACTTTACCAAAATCAGAAAGAGAAATAAAAAAGCTATGTATCAATAGATCTTTATACTGTTCTGAATACATACACATCTAGCAAGAGTATAAAAATACTTGTGGAACAGACTCCAAAATCAGAACACTGATCACCTCTGGGCAAAGAAGTGGCCTAGTACTTGGAAGGGTGCAGGTAACGTCTTGTTTCTCCAAAAAACAAAACAACCTGAAGCAAGAAAAATTTATTACCATTTGGGAGAGCTGGGGGTGGGGGTGTGGGGGGGTAACATGTATATTCATGCATTTTCTTGTGTTTTAAATCTTTTGTCTCAACAGAAAAGGAGAAACAGTATCCAAAAAAGGAGAGAGGGAACTGCAGGCAATGTTTGGGGACAGCAGTTGAGGATAAATGAGCAAAGAGCCAGAAACTGTCAGGAGGGACAGGTGTGCTTGCAAATTCAGACTTAACCTGTGGTGACAAGGACCCAGGGAGGGACTGAAGCCCAGACTTGAAGGACGGGGAGGTGGGATACAGTATCAGCTGTGATGAAAGAGTAATCAGGGAAAAAACACCACACGCCTCCACTAAGGAAAATGTGGTACATTTTATTGTAGTTCTGTGATTTTGTCATCTGACAACCAAAACTAAACATCGAGTACGAGCTAGGAACTGTGCTAGGCCAACGGGATCTGACACTGACGGCCCTGCCTTCATGGAGTGCACAGCACACCAGGGCAGCAGGACAAGAAAAACAAGGGGAGGAGCAGCAAGACGACCGCGGCGGCGGGCACGCTCCATAAGGCAGTGGATCTGCTCTGCCACAAAAGCAGACAGCTGCGTACTTTGACATCAACTACGGAGCTAAAACTCACAGGTGATGACGTCCAACCTTTGCCCACTCCACCCCAGCTCAATGATCGACGTGTGCAAGCCTCCTTCTGGAAGGAGTCCACGGGACTGGGCAGAAAGGAGAACTCCTGTCCCTGGTCTCTGCCCCCCACCTCTATCCTCGGGTTCAGAATCCCTGCAGAACCACAGTATTCCCAAAGCTCCTCCCAGGTTTAGGACCCTTGAATTTCATTTGAAGGAGTTTCAAAACAAGAGACATGACTCGAAGAAGTTAAAAAAACACAAATGCAAAGGGGGAAAAATAATAAATATAAGGTGTAAAAATTTTAAAGAGTGAAAGTTGCTCAGTTGTGTCTGACTCCTTGCAACTCCAAGGACTATACAGTTCATGTAATTCTCTAGGCAAGAATACTGGAGTGGGTAGCCTTTCCATTCTACAGGGGATCTTCCCAACCCAGGATCAAACAAACCCAGGCCTCTTGCATTGCAGACAGATATTTTTACCAGCTGAGCCATAAGGGAAGCCCAAGATTACTGGAGTGGGTAGCCTATCCCTTCTCCAGTGGATCGTCCCGACCCAGGAAGTGAACTGGGGTCTCCTGCATTGCAGGCGGATTCCTTACCAACTGAGCTATAAGGGAAAAATTTTAAGTTGATTTTTAAACAACTAAAACCCTATGTCAATAACCAGTTCCACTAGTAAGTGGATAATATATTTCACAGGTGTGAAACACAAATGATAATTAACAAAAATATGCAGATAAAAAATATTATTATTAAACTCCGATCAAAAAATAAAATTAACACCATGGTAAACACAATGCTGACAAAACAGTGGAAAAACTATTTATCCACCTCAACACATCACTGAAAACTGAATACACTTTGCTGAAGAGGTAAACTGACAAACCATCACAAGAATTTTTAAATATTCATGTGCATTGACTTAAAATCCCACTGAGTGAAATTCGCCCCCAAGAGCAAAGCACAAGGAGGCAGGCAGCCTCCAGCACAGAGTCAGCTGCGAGCAGTGCTTCTCAGGCTGTAGGCTGGGCCCCTCCCAGCCCCCTGACTCTGAGCTGGCCTTGCCACTTGTTCTGGCAGAATGCGACACTGGTGTGGTTCTGGGGCCAGCCTTGTTAGAGCCCTGATACCTTCTGTTTGGTCTCTCTGAAGCCAACCACCATTTAAGTTCTGACTCCCAGACACTACTGGGATGCAAGTAAGTCCAAACAAGACGCCTAGACTGACCACATGGATGAGAAACAAGGTCCTGGGCAAAAGGCCAAGCCCGTCGTCAGGCGAAGGGAGACAACCAGGCCCAGTCAGTCAACCCCCAAATCGTAAGAATAAATCTCTGTCTGAAGCCATATATCCATTTAAGATATTAAAATTTGTCTTAGAATTGATGAACTAATGGCACCCCACTCCAGTACTCTTGCCTGGAAAGTCCCATGGATGGAGGAGCCTGGTGGGCTGCAGTCCATGGGGTTGCTAGGAGTCAGACAGGACTAAGTGACTTCACTTTCACTTTTCACTTTCATGCATTGGAGAAGGAAATGGCAACCCACTCCAGTACTCTTGCCTGGAAAGTCCCAGGGATGCCGGAGCCTGGTGGGCTGCCGTCTATGGGGTCGCACAGAGTCGGACATGACTGAAGTGACTTAGCAGCAGCAGTAAATAATAAATCTGAAAAAATTTCAACTCAATGGTGTACCTGTGAAGCATCTGAATTTACCTTCAATCACTAGGAAGACAGACCTCTGCATCACAGGGTTTGTGAAGTACCTGGAACCAAGGTGTGGAGGCTGCGCAACATACAGCAGACGGTGAATGACGCTACTGGTACAGGTTACAGCCAAAACCACTCTGCCCCCAGCCACTCCCCAAATTCTGGACCTCTTCTTACATCCCATGTGCGATATACTAACTCAGGGAAGGAAGAAAACAAGCAGCTTCGTGTGTTTATTTAATGAATGTACCCGAACACAAAATATCCTTAGTACTGTTCATTTCAGAAAAGTAAGCTCAAAACAAAATTTACGAGTAGAACATTATAATACACTAAGGAGGAAAGCTAGATTTTCCTTGAGTCATTTGTTTTCTCATCATTAAATCACTTACATAGAAACTGGACCGTAAGTAATGCCGAGACTACCAGAGGCGCTCAATAAACCTGGGATGCGTTTCCGGCAGATGCTTACTGTCCACCTCTCTGTCTACACTTAAGGGCCTGTCCTGTAAGTGCTGCTGGTGGAGGACACAGACTCCTTTGCCTAGCATCTTGGCAGAGATGGCAAGCGAGGACGAGCACGGAAGCAGACGCATTCAAATGCAGTAAGCTGTCCCAAAAGATTTGCTCGAACACACTATTGGTATCTCCGTGCGACAGACAAGCCAGTGAGAACAGAGTGACTCAACGTTCTCCAAGAGAGCTGACAGCACCGTTTACTTCAGGGCTAAGGAGGAATGCCTCCCTCAGAAGAAACGGGGGTGGAGGGTGGTCAGGGCGCCTTTGGTCCCTCGCTAGCAGGGACTTCTAAGGGGATCGAGGGCTGGCACACTCTCCCCTGACAGAGACCACTTCCAGGAGCACAACTGCTCGCCTGGGACTCCTGGGAGCTGCAGCTAGAAACAAAGGAGCGATCCTGCCAAGTCGTTGCCGGTAGGTAAACACTTCAGAAAATTAAAAACTTCTCAATAACTTACGTATATCCTCTCAGGAAACAACCACTTGTATCAATACTGGTTAGTCAACCATAACTGATAATTGAGGGAGCAGGTGACACTACCATGAGAAACAAACAGTAAACCAAGCTCTGCGCTGTTGGTCCTTTTCAACAGCATTCCAGTCACTAGGCAGAAAAAAATCTTTGCATGATTATATACTAACAAAGAATAAACTGCTTGGAGCATGCCTGTTACCTGGCTATATTTCTCTTTAATGTAACCTTAAACCTCACACCTGGCAAGGCAGGGTTTAGACTCCTGCCCTCTGTCAAATGGTAATCATGTACAGTAATCACAACCAGACCATCACTGAGAACTCACATATATCAACATTATGTTTTTAAAACAGAGTCAAACAATGAAGCACATATCAAATGCCAGACTTCCCATCTTAATAAAGTAGAAAAAAATAAATTGGACTTTATCAAAATTTACAACGCTGGGGTTTCAAAGGACACCATCAAGAAGGTAAAAGAAAATACAAACACATAGCTATGGAACTTGTATCCAGAGTATAGAAAGAACTTTTACTACTCAACAATAAAAAGACAGTTAACACAATTTTTTAAACATGGATAAGCCAGAAATAAGCCCACACTTGCATGAGCAATTAATCTACAACGGAGACAAGAATATACAAAGAAGCAAAGACACTGACTTCAACAAATGGTGCTGGAGAACTGGACAGCAATATGGCCACGAATCATACTAGACTACTCCCTCATACCATCTACAGAAACACACTCAAAACTGATCAAAGACTTAAACCTAAGACCTGATGCCTTAAAACTCCTAGAAGATACAGGGGGCACGCTCTCTGACATCAGTTTTAGCAATAATTTTCTGGATCTGTCTACTCAGGCAAGGGGGAAAAAAAGCAAAAATAAACAAAATGAGACTACATCAACTAAAAGCTTCTGCAGAGCAAACAAAATTATCAACAAAAGAAAAAGGAAGTTTATGGAATGGAAGAAGACATTTGCAAACACTGAAATCTGACAAGCAGTTAACACCCCAAATATACAAAGAACTCATACAATTCAACATTAAAAACAAACAAGAAAATTGGATTTTAAAAAGTGGGCAGAGGATTTGAATAGGACATTTTCCCAAAGACACATAGATGGCCAACAAGCACATGGAAAGATGATGCTCAACGTCACTAGTCATCTGGGAAATGCAAATGAAAACCACAATGAGACACCACCTCACACCCATCAGAATGCCTGTCATCACAAAGACAACAAATAACAAGTCAGCAAGAATGTGGAGAAAAGGGAACCCTTGTGTACTGCTCATGGGAATGTAAATTGGTGCAGCCACCATGCAAAACAGTATACAGCTTCCTCAAAAAATTAAAAATACAACTACCATACAATTTAACAATACTACTCCTGGGTATTTAATGGACGAGAACAAAAACACTATTTTAAAAAGATACATACATCTTTATGTTTATTGCAGCATCATGTACAATAGCCAAGATGTGGAAGCAACCTAAGTTCCCATCAACACATGAATGACTGAATAAAATGTGGCAGGCATGCACATACACCACAACACTGCTGCTGCTGCTAAGCTGCTTCAGTTGTGCCCAACTCTTCGCAACCCCATGGACTGCAGCCTACCAGGCTCCTCCATCCATGGGATCTTCTAGGCAAGAGTACTGGAGTGGGCTGCCATTGCCTTCTCCAACACCACAACACTACTCAGCCATAAAAAAGAATGAAATCTTGCCATTGCAACATGGATGGACCTACATAGTATCATGCTACGTGAAATAAGCTTCTCCAAGCGAGGCTTCAACAGTATAATTAGAACCGGACATGGAACAACACACTGGTTCCAAATTGGGAAAGAAGTATGTTAAGGCTGTATGTTGTCACCCTGCTTATTTAACTTAAATGCAGAGTACATAATGCAAAATCCTGCACTGGGTGAAGCACAAGCTGGACTCAAGACTGCGGGAGAAATATCAATAACCTCAGATATGCAGATAATACCACCCTTATGGCAAAAAGCAAAGAAGAACTAAAGAGCCTCTTGATGAAAGTGAAAGAGGACAGTGAAAAGCTGGCTTAAAGTTCAACATTCAGAAAATGAAGATCATGGCGTGTGGTCTCATCACTTCATGGCAAATAGATGGGGAAACAGTGGAAAACACTGCAGATGGTGACTGCAGCCATGAAATTAAAAGACGCTTGCTCCTTGGGAGAAAAGCTATGACCAACTTAGACAGCATATTAAAAAGCAGAGACATTACGTTGCCAACAAAGGTCCGCCTGGTCAAAGCTATGGTTTTTCCAGTGGTCATGTATGGATGTGAGAGGTGGACTATAAAGAAAGCTGAGTGCCGAAGAACTGATGCTTCTGAACTGTGGTGTTGGAGAAGACTCTTGAGAGTCCCTTGGACTGCAAGGAGATCAAATCAGTCAATCCTATAGGAAATCAGTCCTGAATATTCATTGGAAGGACTGATGCTGAAGCTGAAGCTCCAATCTTTGGCCACCTGATGCAAAGAACTGACTCAGTGGAAAAGACCCTGATCCTGGGGAAGATTGAAGGCAGGAGGAGAAGGGAACAACAGAAGATGAGATGGTTGGGTGGCATCACCAACTTGATGGACAGGAGTTTGAGCAAGCTCCAGGAGCTGGTGATGGACAGGGAAGCCTGGTGTGCTGCAGTCCATGGGGTCGCAAAGAGTAAGACATGACTGAGCAACTGAACTGACTGAAGTGAAATAAGCCACACAGAAAAAGACAGATGCTGTATGATTTCATTTATATGCAGCAACTGAAAGCTTACAGAATACAGTGTGATACAGAAGCGGCACTAAAAAAGCTGAAATCAAGAAACTAGTTTGGAATCAACATCGAGCTAAATAATCTTGGGAAACTCACTTTATATCTATATATTCACTGTTCATCTATAAAATGAACTTAGCTAGAGCCTAGATGATTCATAATGTACTTTCCATGAGAACTATTATTCCAGTGTATGTAAGCACCTATAAAAAGCCCTAAGAATTTCTCCCCTTCTGTGGTCTGAAATTTTGCTGAGTTACAACTTAAACTGAAAATAACATCCACTTTAACACAAATCAGCGGAGCCCTTGTAAACAAGAACACACTCCCAAATCCAGTCTTGCAGTGCCATCTCACAGTATCTGAAACATCTTATAAATATACTGGCTCTTTTCTAACAGTCAATTACTTTTAAAACAAACTTTTAAATGAAAACTTTTAAAACTTTTAAATGAAACTGGGTTTCATTCCATTTATTCTATCAATTTTGAAGCTTTGTGTCAAAAAGCTCCCCAAATACTTGCTAAATGGATGTCTCCACATATGGGCAATCTCTGCTTTTCATGGTTTCCATATGGGTGACTTTTAGTTACCAGGATTTAAATGCCAATCCCCCAACAAGAGGGTTTGGACTCCAGTCTCCAGGGCACACACACTGTGAGTAAACGCACAGAGTATACACGGCTGCTACTCTCTGTCCACAAGTCACTATGTGAGTAACTGCCGAGCAATCCCGACCAGCGGCCACACGCCACATCTCTCAGTCTGCAGGTGGTGGTTCACCACATGGCTTACTCAATTCACAGACAACAAAGCCTGTAGTAGAGCTGCCTCCTTGCGATTAAATTTTTGAATCACACATACTAAATATACTAACAAATTTCTATTCTGTAGAGTCATGCCCTATGAAATTATCTTGATTCCCAGAGGTGACTGTCTCTTGGGAAAGGGAAACCTAGCCAGTGGAGTCTCCACCACGGCCCTACTTCCGTCCATGAGAAGCACTAGACAGTGTGAGACAGGAACCTGCAGAGAGAAGAGAAGTATGAAAGCCACTCTCAAGTCTCAAAGGAAGTAAGATTCTTCATTTCAGGACTATTCCAAATTCACAATTCCAGACTGAGTAAGACACCTGAATTCTGATCTGGACTCTATTGCTAACCAACTGTGTAAAAGCTTATACTTCCTTAGGCCTCAGTCTTCTCAACTGCAAAACTAGAGAACCAAGTGGTATGGCAAAGTATTTTCCAGTTTAAAGGGCTCAGTCTAATTAGTACCAAGTCGCTTCAGTCATGTCTGACTCTGTGTGATCCTATGAATTGTAGCCTGCCAGGCTCCTCTGTCCATGGGATTCTCCAGGCAAGAATACTAGAATGGGTTGCCATGCCCTCCTCTAGGGATTCTTCCAGACCCAGGGATCGAACCTAAGTCTCTTATGTCTCCTGCACTGACAGGCAGAATCTCTACCACTAGCGCCCCCCTAGAAGTCCCAAGTCTAATTAAAATTCTTCCCAATTTTTCTTCTTAGTAACAGCAAGTGTAAAAGCATATGACTTAAATAATACATGTTAAAATAAAATGCTTTAAATAAGATATAAAAAAAATCTGTTGGGTGTTTTTTTCTTTCTGGCCAGTCAAACAGTTATTTTTACATTAATTTGGCTTAAATAAAAAACATGTACAGCACATCCATCTAGCTCATCTATTTTAAATTTCAAGCTTTATCATATTTATTTCACAAACAGGTACTGTTTCCCTCCCTTGCTACCAAGAAGCAAGCAATACCAAGGTATAACTAAGCGAAAACGTAATTTAAAAATAGTTATTTACAAAACATAACCTAAAACTGCTTCTGCACTCCTCTCTCTCCATGCTGGATAATACTGTCAAGCTTACAAAACACAGAAGAGGAATAAATGTGATATTGACCAAGGCAATTTTCAGCAACAATGTCAAAACAAGTTTCAGGGTCTAAGAAAACATCCATTAACAGTCTAACAGTTATTCTTCTAAATTATGCTAAGATTTCAAAACTCATAGAACATAAAATCAGTGTAAATGTAAGAACTAGAATGCTGAAATATAAACTATAAAACTCAAGCTTCAGATGTACAACAAAATACGCTAATAACCTCTCTGCAACTTCTTTATAACTCATATCAACTTCCAAAAATGACTTAAATGTTGTTATCAAGAAGTATCTGCCATTAATATAACCTAATTATTGTTTTTTTTCAAAATATTTCCAAACTCTTTCATATGTAAAATGGTACAGGGGAAAAAACTGTGTTTAAAAAATGAAATCTACAAAATGAAAACTATCAAGTTAAAATATACCATTTTATTACTAATTTTTCAAGAACCTAAAGATAGGATGCACAAGTCTTAAAAAAGACATGGCCCCATGCATGAGCACACTCGATTTCAAACAGCAAGGACAACAGCAGTCTCAACACTAAAACGTCACTTTTTAAATCACCTATGCTTTACCTCTTAGGTCTGACCCTAAGCGTGAAATAGTTTCGCAATGCTAAAATCGTTAAACAGCTTATCCTGACACCTGCAAGGAACAGAGACACAAAAGACGCAATTTTTCATTAAAAGGTAGCTAGAAAGGTACTACCTCGAAAGTACCAATCGCAACATACAATGAAGTATTCCACTTAACGAAAATTCGTGCAATGATGGCAAGAAATACAAAACCACACTGTTCTCTAGTCAGGTTTCAATAACGATCAGAAAAACGAAAGACCACACGTACTAAGGTTTTAGGTTAATACAGCTTTCAACATTTTTAAACAGTCAAATTTCTAAAACCTCAGTGTTAACATCTAATTTCAAAATCTGTGCTTACAGGAAACCAAAATTGTATTCAATAGGAGAGAAGAGTTGAAAAGCTAATCTAAGAAGTCGTTTTTTCAATGAGCGTTCACCTCGCTCGTTGCTTTTACTTGGCACCGCAGTTATCCACTCAAGGTAGACAGACCACACGCATTCAGTCAGGTAAGAATGGGCCCTCCGCCCACGTTAGGGCGAACCGGAGGATCCGACTCGCTCCATCCACGACCCCCACACGAGCCATCGCGCGCCGAGGTGGACAGCGGGCCGCCCCAGACTCCTCTCCTCGCTCCCGCATCACCCGCGGGACTCCGCCAGCCGGATCCTGCACCGCCTGCCGGACCCCCAGCGAGCCCGGCCCAGCCCAGCCCCCCGGCGCGCAGCCGACGCGGGGCACGACCGCCGCCCCGACGGTCGCCAGGACCCTCCCTGCTCCGCCTGCGCTACGCAGGAAGTCTGGCCATCGAGGGGCCGTACTGTGGCTTCTCTCACACAGCCAGATCGGTCGCCAGATGCAAGACGAGACGCCGCGCGGGTCGGGGTGGAAAAGCAGGCAGCCGGGCAAGGAACCGACCTGTGGAGACCGCCATCTTCTCCTGCAGCCCGACGCACCGCTCAGACGCACGCGACGTCCGCGCCACTTCCGGGAGCGCCACCACCCGCCCCGCGGCTTCCGGCTCCAGGCTCCCTCTCCTCTGTTTCCGGTGCGTCTCCGCGGACCCGCCCTGCGGCTTCCGACTTCCTGAGACGGAGCCGCTAACTCTGAGGGAAAGGTTGAAGGCTAAGATCGTGGAACAAACTTGAGTCAGTCAACATGAAAGAGCAAGAGCGTGAGGCGAGAATGCTCTGTGAGGGGCTGATGCTCCGGGAGCTCCCCCCGGCGCCAACATATCACAGGCGTGCGTCGAATCAGGTGCGCGAGCGCCGTGCGCGAGCGCCGCCCAGAGGGCTGTCCTCTGTCTGGGAGAGGGTGGCGTCTGTGTTGAGGTACACCAAGTGTTTGTGGAAATGAGGCCCTGACTGGGGCGTTGACGGTTCTGCAGGAGTGACAGAATGTTTAAAGAGACCTTACAATTAAGCCGCCGTATTCATATTTTCTTTTGAGATAGGCATGCTGGAAAAACATGATTAAGTCTGTGACTCTAGAAAGTTCTTTCCGTTTCTGAGTGATTAGGGAGCATGACTCCGTCCGGAGAGCTGAGGTGCCCACGGGGCTTGGGCGGCCGCTGGCACGGGGCGGTTCCAGGCGGTGACAGCCAGGACGACCCCCCTGGGGCGCGCCGATCTCTCCCCGAGGCCCGAGCTCGCCCGAGTGGGACTTGCTCTGCGCAGGGCGGTAGTCCCTGCGGGGTGGACCTCTTTCCATCCTGCGCACTCATTTACCCATGCCTTAGCACGAAGGAAATGGCAACCCACTCCAGTACTCTTGCCTGGAGAAACCCATGGAGGGAAGAGCCTGGTAGGCTACAGTCCATGGGGCCGCAAAGAGTCGGACACGACTGAGTGACTTCACGATAGCACAACCGAGGCCTGGGAAAAGACAGGCCGTAGTCTTAGTTCTGAACGTAAAGTGTCAGCTGCTGCTTCTTCCGAATTGATCCCAGCTACCCCCCTAATGTGAAGTGACACTGCTGGGCGCTCCGTTACTTTACTTTTCACTCTGGTGGAAAACTATCGTAGCTCTACTCTTGGTTTTCCTGTCTTGTTCTTTAAACTCTTTGTGTGTGCGCTGAGTTTACTGACCAGCTTCCATTGAATAAAACAACAAGCGTGGGGAGGTGGGGTGTCGGAGGTAATCACTTCCGAAATTTTGTTTTAGAAGACTAGATCGCCGGGAATTCCCCGCAGTCCCGTGGTTAGTACTCAGCTCTTTCACTGCCAGGGGCCCTGGGTTGGAACCTTGGTGGGAACTAAGAGAACTAAGATCCCACGGCCCTGGTCTGGGCCAAAAAAATTAGATTGCATGCATTGCTGTCCCTTGCTCCAGTCCTCTCTTTGAGGGAAGCCAGCTCTCAGTTATGACAGCTGCTTTATAGAGAAGCCCACATGGCAAGGAATTGAGATCAGTCTCTGGTCAATAAACTTGACGATGTGAGGAGCTCAGTTCAACAGCCTGAGGAGCTGAATCTTGTCAACAAACAGGGCATGAGCTTTAAAGCAGATCCTCCCCAGTCAGGTCTTCAGCCTGCCCCAACATCTTAATGGCTACTCTGCTAGAGACCTTGAGACAGAGGAACCCATCTGGTCACCCCTTTCCTGACCCTTAAAAATTGAGATAACAAATGGTTAAGTGTTTCGAGCAAGGACATTTTGGGATAATATGTTATGCAGCAATAGGAAACTAATACACTCTTTATAGTAGCCAAGATATGGAAGCAACCTAAGTGTCCATCAACAGATGAATGGATAAAAATGCAGAATATGTGTGCAATGGAATATTACCCTTTAGAAAGAATGAGATTATGGGAGTTTCCTGGTGGTTCAGTGGTTAAGAATCCACCTTCTAATTCAGGAGATGCAGTTCAATCTCTGGTCAGGGAACTAAGATCTTAAATGTTGAGGGGCAGCTAAGCCTGTGTGCTGCAAGTACTGAACCCACGTGTTCTAGAGCCCCTGGGCCACAGTTAAGGCCTGCTGCTGCTGCTAAGTCACATTGTCGTGTCCGACTCTGTGCGACCTCATAGACCGCAGCCCACCAGGCTCTTCTGTCCCTGGGATTCTCCAGGCAAGAACACTGGAGTGGGTTGCCATTTCCTTCTCCACAACTAAGATCTGACACAGCCAAATAAATCATTTTTTTAATGAAATTTGACCACTGTCAAGAAGGAGTATGGACCTGGAGGGTACTAAGTGAAGTGAGACAAAGACAGATACTCAGATGTTTTCACTTCTATGTGGAATCTAAAAAATGAAACAAGGAAATAGATATAACAAAACTGAAACAAACTCTCAGATGTAGAAAATAAGCTAGTAGTTACCAGTGGTAAGAAGGAAGGAGGAGGGGCAAGATAGGGGGAGTGGATTAAGAGGTACAAACTACTATGTATAACATAGACTACAAGAACAGGACAGGAAATATAGCCAATGTTTTATAACTTAAAATGGAGTATAACATAAAAATTTAGAATCACTATGTTGTACACCTGAAACTAGTAAATCAACTCTGCCTAAATTTAAAATAAATTTTGTAAATTTCTCTTGAGATTTTTTTATCTTTGCCTCTGCTGTTATTTAGATGTGTGCTATTCTGTCTCCATATATTTTGGTAGTCAGTGAACTTTTTTGACGTATGGTAATGGTTATTATAAGATGAGCTAATGTACAATAACAATAAGTAGTTATATTCTTGCCTTCTCTGTTGTAGATTAATTGACCCTCAGTGCATGGCTTTATTACTGGCTCTTCTGTCCCATTGATTTATGTGCCTGATGTTTGTGCCCATTTCATCCTGTTTATGGTTTTTTGGCGGGGGCGGGGGGGGGGGGGCGCGGCGGCAGGGATGAAGCATCTGTACATCAGCCTCCTGGTAAGCCAGTGGTGTTTGTTAGTGGTTTTACCTTGTGCACCCTGGGTTAGGGGTGGAGGAGGAAGCAGACAGTCCAGGAGAAAGGGAATGTTCCACACAGCTCATCTAATGGGAGTTGTTAGATCTGGACTAGCTCTTGTCTTCAGCATTATCTGACTGTGCGGGCCTCTGTAGATCTCAGCTGCCTCATAATCAGCTGAGGGGTGAGGACTGAATGATGCTATCATACTGTTTTGATTAATGTAGTTCTGTAGTGTAGTCTGAAGGCTGGAAGCATGCTGCCTCCAGCTCTGTTCTTCTTTCTCAAGATTGCTTTAGCTATTCAAGGTCTTTATTGTTTCTCTACAAATTTTAGAATTATTCTAGTTCTGTGAAAAACACCATTGGTGTTTTGATAGTGATTGTGAGAAAGCTTTTTTTTTTTTTTCTTTGCCACTCTGTGAGGCTTGTGGGATCATAGTTCCCCAACCAGGAATTGAATATAGACACTGGAAATGAAAGTGCTGAATCCTGACCACTGGACTGCCAGGGAATTCCTGGGATTGCTGTAAAGCTTTTTAAATAAGTGAAAACACAACTTACCAAAATTTGTGAGATACAGTGAAAGCATTACTTAAAGGGAAATTTAACACCAGGCTCCTCTGTCCATGGAATTCTCCAGGCAAGAATACTGGAGTGGGTAGCCATTCCCTTCTCAGGGGATCTTTCCAACTCAGGGGTTGAACCTAGGTCTCCTGTATTGCAGGCAGATTCTTTACGGTCTCAGCCACCAGGGAAACCCTAATAAAAGAATAGTATAAACAAATCTATGCCCCACATTTGACAACCCAGATGAAATGGATCAATTCCTTGAAAGGTATAGTCTTCCAAAGCTTACAGACTGTATGAATAGGTCTGTGTATATTGAAGAAGATACATTAATAATTACTCACCTTTCAAAACAAAGCACCAGGTGCAGATGTGTTCACTGGTAAATTCTATCAAATATTTAATGGAAAAATTACACCAATTCTCTACAGTCTGTTTCAGAGAAAATAAACTGAATATGTTCTACTTCATTTTATAAGGTCAGCATTACCCTACCACCAAAACCAAAGACATCAGAAAACTGTGATCTGTCTCTTCGACATAGATAAAAAATCTTCAACAAAATATTTGCAAATAGATTCAGTAATATATAAAAAGAATTACACATTGCAACCAAGTAGGATTTATCTCTGGAAAAGGCAATGGCACCCCACTCCAGTAATCTTGCCTGGAAAATCCCATGGACAGAGGAGCCTGGTAGGTTGCAGTCCATGGGGTTGCTGAGGGTCAGACACGACTGAGCGACTTCACTTTGACTTTTCACTTTCATGCATTGGAGAAGGAAATGGCAACCCACTCCAGCGTTCTTGCCTAGAGAATTCCAGGGATGGGGGAGCCTGGTGGGCTGCCGTCTATAGGGTTGCACAGAGTCGGACACGACTGAAGTGACTTAGCAGCAGCAGGATTTATCTCACGGATACAAAGCTATTTCAACATTCAAAATCAATTAATATAGTTCATGATATCAGCAGGTTAAAAACAAAAAACACATGATCATATCAATAGATACAGAAAAGCATATGATGAAATTCAAGATTCATTCATGACAGAAACTGTCAGTAAACTAGGAATAGAGGAAGGGCTTCCCTGGTGGTCCAGTGGTTAAGAATCTGCCTTGCAGTGCAGGGGACACCATTTCAATCCTTGATCCTTTTCAACACTGTACTGGAAACCAAAGAAATAAACTGTTTGCCAATGACATGATTTTCTGTGTAAAAAATCTGAAAAAATCAAAAAATATTCTGGAACTAATAATCGATTATAGCCAGGTTGCAGGATACAAAGTTATCATACAAAAGTCTATCAGTTTCTCATATATCAGCAATGATCAACTGCAACTTGAAGTTAAAAACATAATACTAACATAAGTACCCTCCAAATTAAACACTCAGGAACAAACCTAACAAATTACATGTAATATCTATCTGAGTAAAGTTATAAAAACTCTGATAAACAAAATCAAAGAAGAACTAAATAAGTGGAGAGATATCTCATGTTCATGGATTGGAAGACAGTATTGTCAAGATGTCAGTTCTTTCCAAATTAATCTAGTTTCAATGTGATCCCCATCAAAATCCTGGTAAGTTAGTTTGTGAATTGTGGACAAGCTGATTCTAGAGTTTAGAGAGGCAAAGATCCAGGGTAGCCAACACGATATTAAAGAAGAACAAAATTGGTGGACTGACACTGCTCAAATTCAAGAGTTGCTATGAAGATGCAATATTCAAGATAAAATCATTTTGGCAAAAGAACTGGTCATTGGAACAGAATAGCCATCCCATAAATAGACCTCTAGAAATAGAGTTAGCTGATCTTTGACAGATAGCAGAGGCAGTACAATGGAGGAAAGAGAGTCTTTTCAACAAATGGTACTTGGACAACTGAACATTCAGATGCAAAAAAAAAAAAAAAAACTAGACACAGACCTTATATCCTTCACAAAAAATGAACTTGAAATGTATCACAGACCGAAGTATATAATGCAATACTATAAAATTTCTGAAGTTAACATGGGAAAAGCCTAGATGGCAATGGATTTGGCAATGACTTTTTAGATAGGACCGTGAGGGCACCATCCATAAAAGAACTGATAAGCTGGATTTAAGTACAATTAAAATTTTTCTTCTTTGCAAAAAACACTGTCAAAAGAATGTAAAGACAAGCCACAGGCAGGAGAAATATTTATAAAAGACCCATCTTATAAGGAACTGTTATCCAAAATATAAGAACTTCAACAGCAAGAAAACAAACAACCTAGTTTAAAAAATGAGCTGGAGATCCTAGCAGACCCCTCAACAAAGAAGAAATACTAATAGCAAGTAAGCACATGAGAAGGTGCTCCACATCATGTGTCATCAGGGACAGGCAAAAACTAAAAGAGCAGTGAGATGTTGCTACACACCTTTTAGAATGGCCAAAACTCAGAGCCCTGACAGCACCAAATGCCAGCGAGGATGTAGAGCAATGGGACTTCTCGTTATTTGCTGGTGGCAATGAAAAATAGTGCAGCCAGTTTGGAAGAAGTTTGGCAGTTTCTTACAAAACTGAACATATTCTTCATATATAATCCAGTAGTTTTGCTTCTTGATATTTACCCAAAGGAGCTGAAAACTTATGTTCACTTGAAACCTACACACTAATATTTATAGTAGCCTTCTTCATGATTGCCAAAACTTGGAAGCAACCAATGTTACTAGGTGCATGCATACATAAACTATGATGTATGTAGACAATGGAATACTATTAAGTGCTTTAAAAAAAATGAGCTATGAAATCTTGGAAGAAACTTAAATGCATATTGCTGCATATTAGGTGAAAGAAGGTAATCTGAAAAAGGTTATATACTGGTTGACCTTCTGAAAGTCAAAACTATGGAGTCCATAAAAAGATGGGTGGTTCCTCAAAATAATGGGAGAAGTAGGGATAGATAAACAGAGGACTTTAGGGCAGCGATTAGTCTTTATGATTCTGTAGTGGTGGATTTGTGTCATACATTCATCCAACCCATGGAGTTACAACACCAAGAGTGAACCCTAATATAAACTGTGGACTTGGTGATTATGGTGTTTCAGTGTACATTTATTAATTATGACAAGTTTACCATCTTGTTAAGGGTGTTGATAATGGAGGCGGGGTCGGGGGGACTATGCAGGGTTGGGCAGGGAGGTATATGGGAAATCACTCAGTTGTGCTATGAACCTAGACTGCTCTTTAAAAATAAAAAAGCATTTTGTAAAAACCTTAACAGTGGCTTTGCTTGTCCTCAGCTAAGGTTCCTGCAGTGGACTAGAAGGTTCCACATTGTCTGTTCCCATGCCTGCTTCCTTATCTCCCATGCTCGCCTCTTGGTCTTCTCCTCTCCTCTCTGCTCTTTCACATATGGTCCATGTGCTTCCTCACTGTCTGTCCAACAGTGTAGATTCAGAGTCATTTCTGGGTCTGTCCCCCGGCCATTGCTCCTATGTGGACCCCTTTCCTCCCAGTACATTGCAGCTGAACATCCTCCCTGCTGGCTCCTTGCAGTGTGTTGCAAGTGCATCCTGATGCTCACTTGTTTTCATTCAGGCTGATGAGAGCCCATCACCTGTGATTTGGATTACCGCTGGCTGTGCTCTGCTGAGAGCAGCCCCCAGGGGGATGTCTGCATGTTTCTGCTGCCTATTCCAACCATCCCTGGGTTAGAGCATCCTTTCTGGAGTGTCCAACCAGGCAGAGCTGTGGGGTGAGAGTAGATTCATCCTTCACCATCTACTGTGAGCTGACTGTTCAAGCTCCACAGGTAAGCACTTGCACCCCAATGGTGAGCGCTCTCAAGTCTCCTCCGGTTTGTTAGAACAGTGATTGGTGTCATGGTGTTAAGTTCAGATTTACTGGGTGCATTCTCCCTCCTCTCATTCAGCAACTGGAGTATTCTTAAATCTAAATAAACAGGAGATAATGAAAACTTAAGATAATACAGATGGAATTTGTTCTTACTCCAGTGTGTTATTTTCTCACTATGAAAGAGATTCTTAGAAACATTGATAACATTTGAAGTTTTAAGTCCATAACTGGAAAGAATGGACAACCACTGAAATAACATGAACTATGCATGCTAAAAGTAGGGAGAGGACTCAGGGTTACAAAGAACTCTGAAATTCAGAGAGGATCTGACATAAAGTCATAAATTTCTTAGATATCTAAATTCCTTCTTTTTAAAAAAAGATACAATATTTTATTAATAATAATTCTATAATAATTTATTCATGACTATTACTTTGAAAGTGAAAGTGCTAATCACTCAATCATGTCTGACTCTTTGGGACCCCATGGGCTGTAGCCCGCCAGGCTTCCCTGTCAAAGGGATTCTCCAGGCAGGAATACTGGAATGGGTTTCCATTCCCTTCTTCAGGGGATCTTCCTGACCCAGGGATCAAACTCAGGTCTCCTGCATTGCAGGCAAATTCTTTACTATCTGAGACACCAGGGAAGCTAACACATCTATTTTTAGTTTCTTATATACCTTTCACATAAACATACTTTTTAATTACTGCTCTTCCATCCTACATATTACTACTTTCAGTAAAACATTTTTTCCACTCAGTTTTCAGAAGTACAATTTTAAAGGCTTTAAAATATTAATATTTATCATATTATCAAGACATTTTCTTCTCTGGTCATTTGTCACTGCTTCCAAGACTCTTGTAGAATAAGATCTTCTGTCCACATCCTTAGGCAGTTAGGGGAAAGGTCAAAGGCTCTTCCTGAGTCTTCAGGGCCTTAAACACAATCAGCCTAAATTAATCCTCATGCTACCAAGCCAAACTCAGGTTTGCTCACCTGATGATCGCCAAAGCCAGTCTACCTGGTTGTGGTGAAGAAAAGTACAGAGTTTAGTCATAGGCGCCAAGCAAGGAGAACAAGCAGCTGGGGCTGGAAAGACTTGAACACCCCAAGAACTTCCAGGGAAGTTTTTAAGGCAGCAACTGGGGTGAGGGTCTCAGGGTGTGGGACCAGCTCAGGTACATTCTTCTGACTGATGGTGAGGTCACAGGGTGATGTTTCAGGAATATTAATCATCAGTCTTCTGGTTCCAACTGAAACCACACAGCTGGTCTCAGCTTAATGAAGCTTAGGTTCTTTATGTCTCAACACAGAAGGAATTCGGTCAGAGACAAAGTGAGAGGTAGGAAGTGGATTTGTTAGTATAGGATTCTTGTGAAGGATATGAGCAGGCAGGCAGAAGAGCTCCACCCCAAGAACTTACTGGGCTACACTTTTATAACCAGAGGAAAAGTGGGGCAGGAGAGAAGGCCATCTTCCCTCTCATTCTTTGAATAAACTCCAAGCTTACATCACTAGCTCCTTCGAGTCTTAAAAGCAGAAATAAGCAGTTCTGCACAACAGTTGGAGTCTTTGGCACCCCACTTCTGATAACGGAGACAACCATAAAGCAGAAGATTGAGAAAGAAATTGAGGACCAAGCAATAATATGGACAAGTTGGGCATTTGACTCAGCAACAGTATCACCCACGGTTTTCTCAAGTGCGCATGGAACAGTCTCCAGGATGAGCATCTGTCACAAAACAAGTTTAAAAATAAATTTTAAAAGACAAGAACCATAAAAAGTATCTTTTCTTATCACAAATGAAACTTAAGTCATTAACAGAAGAAAATCTGGATAATTCACAAGTATATAGAACTTAATCAATATACTCTTAACCAGTGTATCAAAAGAGAAATCACAAGGGAAATTTTCTAATTTCCCAAGAATACAATTTACCAAAACTTACGGGATGCAGTGAAAGCAGTGTAAACAGGGAAATGAATAGCTTTAAATATATACATTAAAAAAGAAAAATCTCAAATTAATTACCTAATCTTATAAGGAACCAGGCAAAGCACAAACTAAACCCAAAGCTAGTAGAAAGAAACAAGGAAGATTAGAGTGGAGAAAAACAGAGAATAAGAAAACAATCAAGAAAATCAATGTAATCAAATGATGGTTCTTTGAGAGGATCAATGAAACTGACAAACCCTTAGCTATATTGACTAAGAAAAAGACTGCTTATGTTTCATGAAACTGACAAATGTTTAGCTACATTGGCTAAGAAAAAGACTACTTTGTTTCATGATTAAAATCAAAAATAAAAGTGGGTATGTAACGAACTACACAAAAATAAGTATTATAAGAGACTGTCATGAACAATTGTACACTAAAAAAGTGAGATAACCTAGATGAAAGGGACAGATTCCTAGAAACACACAATCTCCTGAAACTGAATTATGAAGAAATAGAAAATCTGAATAGACCTATAACCAGTAAGACTGAATCAGTAATTAAAAAAAAAAAAATCTCCCAACAAAGAAAAGCCCCAGATCAAGATGGCTTCACTGGTGAATTTTACCAAGGATTTAGGGAAGAATTAATGCCAGTCCTCTCAAATTTTCCCCAGAAATTAAAGATGAGAGAACACTTTCTAATGGGTGTTATGAAGTCGGCATTTCAGTTCAGTTCAGTCGCTCAGTCATGTCCGACTCTGCGACCCCATGAATCGCAGCACGCCAGGCCTCCCTGTTTATCACCATCTCCCGGAGTTCACTCAGACTCACGTCCATTGAGTCCGTGATGCCATCCAGCCATCTCATCCTCTGTCATCCCCTTCTCCTCCTCTGTCATCCCCTTCTCCTCCTGCCCCCAGTCCCTCCCAGCATCAGAGTCTTTTCCAGTGAGTCAACTCTTCTCATGAGGTGGCCAAAGAACTGTAGCTTCAGCTTTAGCATCATTCATTCCAAAGAAATCCCAGGGTTGATCTCCTTCATAATGGATTGGTTGGATCTCCTTGCAGTCCAAGGGACTCTCAAGAGTCTTCTCCAACACCACAGTTCAAGAGCATCAATTCTTCGGCGCTCAGCCTTCTTCACAGTCCAGCTCTCACATCCATACATGACCACAGGAAAAACCATATCCTTGACTAGACGGACCTTAGTCGGCAAAGTAATGTCTCTGCTTTTGAATATACTATCTAGGTTGGTTATAACTTTTCTTCCAAGGAGTAAGCGTCTTTTAATTTCATGGCTGCAATCACCATCTGCAGTGATTTTGGAGCCCCCCAAAATAAAGTCTGACACTGTTTCCACTGTTTCCCCATCTATTTCCCATGAAGTGATGGGACCAGATGCCATGATCTTTGTTTTCTGAATGTTGAGCTTTAAGCCAACTTTTTCGCTCTCTCACTTTCATCCGGAGGCTTTTTTAGCTCCTCTTCACTTTCTGTCATCTGCATATCTGAGGTTATTGATATTTCTCTCAGCAATCTTGATTCCAGCTTGTGCTTCTTCCAGTCCAGCGTTTCTCATGATGTACTCTGCATAGAAGTTAAATAAGCAAGGTGACAATATACAGCCTTGACGTACTCCTTTTCCTGTTTGGAACCAGTCTGTTGTTCCATGTCCAGTTCTAACTGTTGCTTCCTGACCTGCATACAGATTTCTCAAGAGGCAGGTTAGATGGTCTGGTATTCCCATCTCTTTCAGAATTTTCCACAGTTTATTGTGATCCACACAGTCAAAGGCTTTGGCATAGTCAATAAAGCAGAAATAGATGTTTTTCTGGAACTCTCTTGCTTTTTCCATGATCCAGCGGATGTTGGCAATTTGATCTCTGGTTCCTCTGCCTTTTCTAAAACCAGCTTGAACATCAGGAAGTTCACAGTTCACGTATTGCTGAAGCCTGGCTTGGAGAATTTTGAGCATTACTTTACCAGCATGTGAGATGATGCAATTGTGCGGTAGTTTGAGCATTCTTTGGCATTGCCTTTCTTTGGGATTGGAATGAAAACTGACCTCTTCCGGTCCTGTGGCCACCGCTGAGTTTTCCAAATTTGCTGGCATATTGAGTGCAGCACTTTCACAGCATCATCTTTCAGGATTTGAAACAGCTCAACTGGAATTCCATCACCTCCACTAGCTTTGTTCGTAGTGATGCTTTCTAAGGCCCACTTGACTTCACTTTCCAAGATGTCTGGCTCTAGATTAGTGATCACATCATGATGATTATCTGGGTCGTGAAGATCTTTTTTGTACAGTTCTTCCATGTATTCTTGCCATCTCTTCTTAATATCTTCTGCTTCTGTTAGGTCCATACCATTTCTGTCCTTTATCGAGCCCATCTTTGCATGAAATGTTCCCTTGGTATCTCTAATTTTCTTGAAGAGATCTCTAGTCTTTCCCATTCTGTTGTTTTCCTCTATTTCTTTGCATTGATCACTGAAGGCTTTCTTATCTCTTCTTGCTATTCTTTGGAACTCTGCATTCAGATGCTTATATCTTTCCTTTTCTCCTTTGCTTTTCACCTCTCTTCTTGTCACAGCTATTTGTAAGGCCTCCCCAGACAGCCATTTTGCTTTTTTGCATTTCTTTTCCATGGGGATGGTCTTGATCCCTGTCTCCTGTACAATGTCACAAACCTCATTCCATAGTTCATCAGGCACTCTATCTATCAGATCTAGGCCCTTAAATCTATTTCTCACTTCCACTGTATAATCATAAGGGATTTGATTTAGGTCATACCTGAATGGTCTAGCAGTTTTCCCTACTTCAATTTGAGTCTGAATTTGGCAATAAGGAGTTCATGATCTGAGCCACAGTCAGCTCCTGGTCTTGTTTTTGTTGATTGTATAGAGCTTCTCCATCTTTGGCTGCATAGAATATAATCAATCTGATTTCGGTGTTGACCATCTGATGATGTCCATATGTAGAGTCTTCTCTTGTGTTGTTGGAAAAGGGTGTTTGCTATGACCAGTGCATTTTCTTGGCAAAATTCTATTAGTCTTTGCCCTGCTTCATTCCGCCTTCCAAGGCCAAATTTGCCTGTTACTCCAGGTGTTTCTTGACTTCCTACTTTTGCATTCCAGTCCCCTGTAATGAAAAGGACATCTTTTGGGGATGTTAATTCTAAAAGGTCTTGTAGGGTCTTCATAGAACCGTTCAACTTCAGCTTCTTCAGCGTTACTGGTTGGGGCATAGACTTGGATAACTGTGATATTGAATGGTTTGCCTTGGAGACGAACAGAGATCATTCTGTCGTTTTTGAGATTTCATCCAAGTACTGCATTTGGGACTCTTTTGTTGACTATGATGGCTACTCCATTTCTTCTGAGGGATTCTTGCCCGCAGTAGTAGATATAATGGTCATCTGAGTTAAATTCACCCATTCCAGTCCATTTTAGTTCGCTGATTCCTAGAATGTCGACGTTCACCCTTGCCATCTCTTGTTTGACCACTTCCAATTTGCCTTGATTCATGGACCTGACATTCCAGGTTCCTATGCAATATTGCTCTTTACAGCATCGAATCTTGCTTCTATCACCAGTCACATCCACAGCTGGGTATTGTTTTTGCTTTGGCTCCATCCCTTCATTCTTTCTGGAGTTATTTCTCCATTGATCTCCAGTAGCATATTGGGCACCGAATGACCTGGAGAGTTCCTCTTTTGGTATCCTATCATTTTGCCTTTTCATTACTGTTCATGGAGTTCTCAAGGCAAGAATACTGAAGTGGCTTGCCATTCCCTTCTCCAGTGGACCACACTCTGTCAGACCTCTCCACCATGACCCGCCCATCTTGGGTTGCCCCACAGGCATGGCTTGGTTTCATTGAGTTAGACAAGGCTGTGGTCCTAGTGTGATTAGATTGACTAGTTTTCTGTGAGTATGGTTTCAGTGTGTCTGCCCTCTGATGCCCTCTTGCAACACCTACCACCTTACTTGGGTTTCTCTTACCTTGGGCGTGGGGTATCTCTTCACGGCTGCTCCAGCAAAGCACAGCCGCTGCTCCTTACCTTGGACGAGGGGTATCTCCTTACCGCTGCCGTTCCTGACCTTCAACGTGGGATAGCTCCTCTAGAAGTCAGCATTCACTTTCTAATGTGTGTTATGAAGTCGGCATTACACGATACCAAAGCCTGACAAAGACAGTGCAAGAAGAGGAAACTGCAGACCAACATCCCTCATGAATATTGAAGCAAAAAATCTCAACAAAATACCAGAAAGCTAAAATCAGCTGCATAGTGAGATGACTGTACACCATGACCAAGTGGGACATATTCCAGGAATGCAAAGTGTGTTCACATGATACCCACATTAATAGGATGAAGAAAAAAATCACATTGTAGTCCCAATTGGTGCAGTAAAAGCATTAGACAAATTCACCACCCTTTCACGATTAAAAAACACTCAAAAACCTAGGAATAAAAGGAAACTTCATCAATATCATAAAGTCCACATCTGAAAACCCTACATCTAATGTCATTCTCAGTAGTGAAAGACTGAAAGCTTTTCCCATAAGATCAGCAGTAAGATAAGGATGCCCACTTTGTCACTTCCTTTTAATGCATTGGTTTTAGAAGAATTAGGCAAGATAAGGGGATCAAAGTTACCCAAATTGGAAAGGAAGAAATAAAATTTATCTCTGTTCACTGGTGACCTGATCTTATATGTAGAAAATACTAAAAATGCCAAAAAACAACTTAGAGAACTAAGAACCTAATTCAGCAAAGAGGCAGGATACAATCATCACACAAAAGTCAGAAGCATTTCTGTACACTAACAATGAAGAATTTGTAATGGAAATTATGAAAACCATTTCATTTGCAATAGCATAAAAATAAGACTGAACAATGTTGAAAACATTGCTGAAAGAAACTAAAAAAGACATACCTAAATGGAAAGACAGCCCATATTCACAGATTGGAAGACCTAACCTTGTTAAGATGAGAGTATACTGACGTGGCTGCAGGTAAGCACGCAGGCAGGAACATAAGCAGATGTGCCAGGATCTGAAGGGAAGGAGGTGCCTCTGCCGCAGGGCTGTGTTCACACCTGCTCCCAAAGGAGATATCTGCCTCCTTCCCACAGGTGAGCCAGTGCTCTGCACCTGGGAAGGGGTGCAGCTGCGGACAGAGTGGCTGCTCCTTTACTGCCCCTGGGTCTCCGCCTGACCACTCCTGTGGCCAGCCCAGCCAGACAGCCCAGGGAAGGAACCGCACAAAACACAGCTTCAGGGCTTCCCTGGTGGCTCAGTGGTAAAGAATCTGCTGCTGCAGGAGACAGGGCTATGATCCCTAATCTGGGAATATCCTACACCCCACTAAGCCGGTGCGCCACAACTTTTGAGCCTGTGTTCTAAAGCCCGGGAACGGCAGCTACTGAGCCCACACCACAGCTGCTGAAGCCAACATGCCCTGGAGCCTGTGCTCCGCAACAAGAGAAGCCAACGAGCTGAGAAGCCCATGCACCGCAACGAGAGAATAGCCCCGGCTCTCTGCAACTAGAGAAAGCCTGTAAAGAAGACCCAGCACAGCCAAAAATAATAAATTAAATTGTGTTTTAAAAAATAGTTACAGCTTAACCAAGTTGACAGGGAACACAGCCACCACACATGGAATATTTATAACCCAAGAAAGAAAGTCTGTTGACAAGTCAGGAGGCTGCAAATGCTTCATGTAAGGCCATTGGACTGTGTTCTAGCTTTGATTGTAACTGACATCTCCTTCCAGTTGTCTAAGAAATTCAACGTGCAGATTTGAGGACACTCATCATGTTGGTTTGCACAGAGCCTCTTTTCCCATTCAAACTGTAATTTTATGCTTGAAGAGACATCAGAAAGATTTATTAAATATATTTTAGATTATTTCCAAATTCATAAAATATTTTGATAGTGCTAACTTGTGTGCATATGTATCTGATTATTTTAGATACGTCTGAGCTTACAGTGAATTCACTTTTTCTTTTTTTTTCCCCACCTTAATCTAGAGTAGTTTTTTTCACATACTGCTTTCAAAACTAAATGTATCAGGCTTCCCTGATGATCCAGGGGTTAAAAATCTACCTGCCAATGTAGGGGATATGGGTTTAATCCCTGGTACAGGAAAATCCCACATGCCAAGGGCCAAGTAAGCTGGTGCACCACAACTATTGAGCCTGTACACTCTAGAGCCCATGCTTTGCAATGAGAGAAGCCACCGCAGTGAGAAACCAGTGCACAACAGCTACATAGTAGCCCCTGCTCACTGCAAGTAGAGAAAGTCTGTGCACAACAAGGAAGATTTGGCACAGCCAAAATAAAAATAAATAAGTAAAATTGTAAAAAAAAATGCATCTTCTGATGGTTGAAATAGGTGTTTCAATTGCCATCTCCCTGCTGTTGCCATTTATAAAACACTTGAAAATTTTTTTTAACATTTTTGACAGTTTCAAACTTAAAGCAGTAAAAGGAAAAATTGTAAAACACAAACAAACTATGAAATGGACTGAGAAGCTCACTGGCTATGTGTGATGGAAACATGTCTGGGTAACCTGATTCGGCAGGTTCTCTGCTCCTTTTGCTGTCTTTACGCTATTTTACAACTCATTAATTTGTAAACAAAAAACTGGTAATGATCCATGATTTTTGTCCACAGAAATACAAATCAGTTGTGTCCAGTAGTTTGCTATGGATTATTCCCTGTGGTGGGATTCCCAGGTGACTCAGTGATAGAGAATCTGCCTGCACAGGCAGGAGACACAGGAGATGTGGGTTCAATCCCTGGGTAGGGAAGATTCCCTGGAGAAGGAAATGGTAACCCACTCCAGTATTCTTGCCTGGGAAATCCCATGAATGGAGGAGCCTGACAGTGTACAGTCCATGGGGTCGCAAATAGTTGTACATGACTGAGCACACACACGTGCATTCCCTGTGTGTAGTTCCATTTTGCTTCAATTTATAAATTAATGCCAATATTCTTCCAGTTTTCATTTGAACCAACTGTAATTTCTTTTGGATTCTCTGATTAATAAGTTAAAATCTTTGACAATCATTTTATCTTTCTCCATGTCTTGATTGTATCTTCAAAAAGTCGCCTTTTACCAACAGCAAGAGTGAACCAAGAACTTCCAGATGCCATCTGAGCCACTAGGAAGCCTACTAAGAGACATTTCTAAGTATAAAAGATCAACTTAAAAAGTATCAGCAGATACATGCTTGACTTTATCCTATAATCTATAGACAATTTATTAGAATATGTAATAAATCCATACACCTTTTCCAAAGGAATACCCAAGATAGAAGTAGCAATAAAGTTATAACTGACAGTCACCACAGATTAAATAATTTAGATAAAGCTTACCTCTCTCAAAGAGATGGACTCTGGGCAAGTGGTTCAGAAGGAAATACAGTGTGCTTTTAACTTTGTATGAAAAACAATGTTCAGTCCCATGTTGCTGAACATATTTGTTTTTGCCAAATAAATCCTTTACTTCAAATTTCTGTCCGAATGTTTTATTAAAACTCCACTTCTGGCCTTTGTTTTGGAATTTGTTACTTTTGTTGCCACCTCCTGGTTGCTGTCCTCTGAAGCTTTTACTTCCTTCCCACTGTCCCCTGACACCTTGGTTGTTCTCGGGCTGTCCCCTGAAGCCTCAACTGCCTTCCCCCTGTTGCGATATCGCTCCCGTGGTCCTTCTAGCTCTGGTTGCCCTGTGGCCACAGAAAGGTTCCAATAGCCATGAATCATTCCACTTTTCCTGTTCTTCTGTTACTGATGCAGTAGGGATATCAAAGCAAACATCCTGCTTTCCTTCGAGAAAGACCATTCTCTTCACTTTGGAATCAGTATCCAAGCATAACTAATGTTTGGCGTCTCAGTTGAGCATTGCAGATCATGGTCACAAAGCCCGTGTTTGAGTTGATCAAGGAGCGCTGATCTATTGATGTGGCACTGGAAAACTGGGTCAGGGCTGCTGCCAAGGCTTCCACAGCTCCCTCCTCAATCAGCTTCTCAGCTGACTGCTTGAAGTGACCAATCGCAGTGGGAGGCACAGAGTCCAAGAGCCTGATGGCACCTTTGCTAGAAGCTTTTTTATTATCTCTGCTGCAGAAGAAATACCTGTTCGCTTAAATTTAATTCCCACTTTTTGCTCCACTTTGGCTAACTGGTATTCTTCCTTGTGCTGATAAAAGCAGATGCAAACCCTGGTCTCTTCAGCTGTGTTCACCCAGAATGGTGAATGTAGGACTCCACATCCTTTGGTGGGGATCTTATAACAACCAGATCAACCTCAGGGATGTCTAACCTATGTGCAGCAACATTGGTTGCAACCAGAACTGCAACATCATCGTTTCTAAAACCTTTCAGAATGATTTCTCCTTCCTTCTATGGAATGTCTCTGTGTAAAGACTGGGAATCCTGCTTTATGGCCACATTCTGTGACAACTCCTGGGCTTCTTCCTTCGTTTCACAAAATGTGATAGTGTGCCCTTGATAACCACTGTACACTCAGCTCACGTCCCCAATAACTGCTGCCCTCTCAGTCCAGTGGCACTTGATAGCCAGAGGCTCTACAGTTATTGCTGTTTTCTGTGTCTTTTTACCAATCAGGACTGCCTGTTCATATATAGATTTCATGTATTTTTTAGCAACATTATACACCTAATGAGGGCAAGTTGCAGAAAAGACCAATGTTTGGGGATTGTCTTCTGAATCTTTCTTGTATGCTACATATAAAATCTCTTCCACTTGATCAGCAAAGCCCATGTCCAACATCTGGTCAACTTCAGGACATCATGCCTAAGTGTGTTGAGAAGCTTTGCTTATATTCCATATGGTGAATTTTAGCAAGAGCCCATGGGACTACAAGTGCACTCCAGTTATATTTATGTATTTCTTCCACTCCCTAGAGCACTCAAGCCCTGCACTAGGCCCTGAGGAGGAGAGAGGAGACCCACAACAGTAGGTACAGAAGGTCCCAGAGAGGTGGGTGCAGGGCAGTGGGAGGACCTGGGGACATCCCTGATCTTGGAGAACAGGTGGGACTTGGTCAGATAAAGCATTTGTGTAGAAGCACCAAGTGGGGGAGCATAACACATCCAGGGGTGAGTTGGGGGCAGTGGAAGGAAGGTTGGTGTCTTCTCCACATGGGCTGCTGTAAAAAAATGAAATACCAGAGACTAGGTGGCAATAGAAATGTATTTCTCACATTTCTGAGGCCTGGGAAGTCCAGGGTCATGGCACCAGCAGATTCAGGGTCCGGTGAGGGCCCTTTCCCGGGTTACAGGAGGCCTATTGTGTGCTCATGGCATGGTCTCGGGCCTCTGTTACAAAAGAGTGCTGCTTCTATCGTAAGGCTCTGCAGTCACCCCACCCCACCCCCACCCCCCACCCCCGCCTGCCAAATGCTACCCACTAATACCATCACCTCGGGTATCAGGTTTCAACATAGGAATTTTAGGGGGACTGAACATTCAGCCCACAACAGTTGGAGACCTGGATAGGCCCCCTCCAGCCTGAATGAAGTCCTCTTTGAAGGACTGCACATGGCAGGTCCTGCCAACAGGAGTCTGTTTTTCTTTGGGAAGATGTGGCCCTGTCTTTAGGGGTGGGGTAGGAGAGTGCCTCTGGAGAAGGCAATGGCACCCCACTCCAGTACTCTTGCCTGGAAAATCCCAAGGGCGGAGGAGCCTGGTAGACTGCAGTCTATGGGGTCATGGAGAGTCAGACACGACTGAGTGGCTTCACTTTCACTTTTCACTTTCCTGCATTGGAGAAGGAAATGACAACCCACTCCAATGTTCTTGCCTGGAGAACCCCAGGGACAGGAGAGCCTGGTGGGCTGCCGTCTCTGGGGTCGCACAGAGTCGGACACGACTGAAGCGACTTAGCAGCAGCAGCAGGAGAGTGCCTCACTGCCCACATGGCTCAGCTGCTGCCTCTGTGTACACTGTGTTACCCAGAATCCAGGGACAAAGGGCTCGGCCCCTCAGGGCCAGTGGAGCTGGACAAAATGGAAAAAAATTCTCATTTGCCTCTTCTTGATGCATCATCTTCAGTTTATCTGGGACATTTTTCCAAAGATGGCCAACAGGCACATGAAAAGAGGCCCAGTATTTCTAATCATGAGCGAAATGCAAATCAAAACTACAATGAGATACCACCTCACACCTCTCAGAATGGTTGTCATTAAAAAAAGAATAATAACGAATGCCAAGTGTTGGTGAGGATGTGGAGAAAAGAGAACGCTTGTGCACCGGTGGTAGGAATGTAAACCCATGCAGCCACTGTGGAAAACAATATGGAGCATCCTCAAAAACCTAAACAGCTACTGTTTGGTCTAGCAATTCCACTCCTGGGCATGTATCCCAAAAGGAACCAAGACAGTAATTGGGAAAAAAAACATGCACCCCAGTATTCATTGCAGCACTGCTTATAATAGCTCAGGAATGGAAGCAATCTAAGTGTCCATCAGCAAATGAATGGATAAGGATGATGTGGTGCGTATATACGGTTGATATTACTCAGCCATCAAAAAAGAATCTTGCCATTTGCAATAACATAGATGGACTTGGAGGGTATTATGCTAAGTGAAATAAGTCAGACAAACTGTATGATATCATTTAAATGACTCTAAAAAATAAAACCAGTGACTATAACAAGAAAGACTCACAGATGTAGAGAACAAAACTGTGGTTACCAGTGGGAACCAGAGTGATGGAGGGGCACGTAGGGAGAATGGAGGAGTAAGAGGCGTGAACCACTAGGTATACAATAAACCAGCTACAAGTTCCCTGACCCAGGAATATAGCCAGTACTTTATAGTAACCTCTTAACAATTGTGAATCACTATGCTATACGCCTGAAACTGATATAATATGGTAAATCAACTGTGCCTTCCCAAAAAGTTGATATACCTATGGCACCTTCATATCTAGTTATTGATATGCAGAGGGCACAAGATGTAAAAGTAAAATATTATTACTGTTTAAATGGGCTTATCAACAGCATGAATTAATCTTTCCTTGGTGGATAAATGTCTAATTTCTTTAATAACAGCTATTAATTAAGCAACCCAATAGTTTGATGTGACATTAACTTTGTTCTGGTCTTCATTGCTCAGTTGGTAAAGAATCCACCTGCAATGCAGATCCCAGTTCGATTCCTGGGTTGGGAAGATCCACTGGAGAAAGGATAGGCTACCCAATCCAGTATTCTTGGGCTTCCCTTCTGGCTCAGCTGGTAAAGAATCTGCCTGTAACGCGGGAGACCTGGGTTTGATCCCTGGGTTGGCAAGATACCTTGGAGAAGGGAAAGGCCACCCACTCCAGTATTCTGGCCTGGAGAATTCCATAGACTGTATAGTCCATGGGGTCACAAAGAGTCGGACTTTCACTTTCTTTCTAACCTTGTTCTAAAAGAATCATTAAGGTGTAAAGTTAATAGTTTAGAAGGCACCTGGACCCCACAGTCAAAGCCTGTCTCATGGAACTGTCTGTCCTTCATCCATAAGAAGTTGAGTTTATGTAGGATCATCCACAGCCCAGAAATCTGACGTTGAGAACAAGTGAGTAGAGTGTTTCTTGAAAATTCTCCAATCTGGCATCTTTTCTTCTCACTTACAAATTCATTCTGAGCAAAAATTCACATTTGGCAGTGTTTTGATGTGGAAATCCTTCCAGATATTTTGCATCTTGACAGCAAACTCCAGAGTTAAACTGCGGCTAGGCTGATTGGGTAAGTTTAGGTCCTGAGACAGAGCCACTGAAAGGGTCCGCTCAGGTCCCATGGAGCCATTGTTATAAATGTGCAGAGACAGTTACTCAGTGAGTCACCGAGGACAGGCTGTACCTGGTTCTGAAGCTTTCTTCTCTGTGACTGTAATTTTTACTTCTTTGCCTGCTTTTACTGTATCCTTTTTTAATTTTCAGGAATCTTATAAGAAACAGTCATTGAACTTTATTCCTAAGTCAAATGTGGCTTTGCTGTAATGATGCCAAAAGTCTTAAGGAGCAACATGAAGCCAATTGAATCATTATTCCCCAGTGCTTCAGCCCTTTTCAAGGTTCAGAGGGAAGAGACTTCATCCGTTTAACATACACATCGCTGAACTTGAGTTTGGCCCTCTGGTTGTGCAAAACTTTAGAATGTATCTGATATGGTAGAAATAGGTTTCAGGGATCTTTTACTGTAAGCCCTTTTTGAAATAATCACAGCAGATAGCTTATAGAAATCGTTAGCACAGATGCTATATGTTCTATAATATTACAATATAACCTTCCAACTAAGGGAAGACTGTTTTCATCTTTGTGAGATTATGTGTTCAGGGTTCACAGCAATTCAGGCCAGCAGATCACACACTCTGCCTGTGAAATCCCACTGAAGACAGAGTGGCCGTGCCGGAAGCACAGCCCTCAGAGGAACAGACAGGAAGTTGGAGACTGAATTTTATGAGCCGGAAATGTCACTGAATTGGATGTTTTCAATAAAGACTGATATTCTGTTGGGTAGAGCAGGGCCCCTGTTTAGCTACTCCCAGGTGGTTCTGGAGCAAACACTGCGGAAGGCTGTCCATTCCTCAAAGACAGCTCTCCACCCTTGCAGGAATCAGCCCTGCATTTCAGCCCCCATGCCAGGAGACCCCACAAAGGTAAGGCAGCTGGATCAGCTGCTTCTCTTTCACGAGAGAAGGAGCTGGACCAGTGTCCTTCTCCATCCCTCCCTTGTCCAGGGCCGCAGAGACGTGCCTGTTAAACGGGACCAGTGCTGCCCTGCGGAGCTGCTGAGAGGGGAGAACACTGCACACGGGCCGCGTGGTGTGTGTGTGTGAAATAAAACATGGAATCCATTACTTGGTCTCGGCAGAGCCTGATAAAGCCTTGGGAAACAGAAAACAGTGGAAGTGTTATTTGCTCAGGTGTGTCCAACTCTTTGCAACCACCTGGATGGTAGCCTTCTAGGCTCCTCTGTCCGTGGACTTCTCCAGGCAAACATACTGGAGTGGGTTGCCATGCTCTTCTCCAGGAGATCTTCCCTACCCAGGGATCGAACCCAGGTCTCCCGCATCGTGGGCACATTCTTTACCATCGGAGCCACCAGGGAAGCTTGAAAAACATAGAAGCAGATCTTAAATACAACTTTCCATTTGCAACAGTAGACAGAGAGCAGTGAGAGAAAAGAATCCAAAGAATAAACACCTCTGAGGTTTTAAGTTTTGTTTTGTTTTAGATTCCACGTAAAAGAGATCATACAGTATTTTTGTCTTTCTCTGTCTGATTTATTTCCCTTGGCATAATGCCCTCTAGTCCATCCATGTTGTCACAAAGGGCAGGATTTCCTTTTTTATGGATGAATGATATTCCATTGTGTGTATATGTACATACGTGTATGTATAATTACATATATGTATTTATATAGAATTTCACATCTTGTTTATCCACTCATCCACCAATGGACACAGGTCGTTTCCATGTGTTGGCTGTTGTGAATAATGCTGCAATGATCATGAGGCCCATGAGGTTTTATAAATTGTTCTTTTAATCTGGAAAACTTACAGTTGCCTTGGAAAAGGTCCCTGCCTTCATGGAGCCTATGTGCTAATGGAAGTAGACAAACAGCAGACTTAAACAGTACATACATGAGACACTTTCCCATCATGATAAGTACTGAAAAGCAAATGGGGCAACAGAAGAAGAACAACAGAGTTGGCCCCGTTCTTTAGGGCGGTCAGTGAGGGAGGGGCCCTCTCAGAGGGTTGCAGCTCAGATAATAGGGCAGAGCTCCTGTGAAGCCTGGAGAGAGCCCAGGCAGGGGTCGGCGGCTGAAAGAGGAGGGCCTGGGACCTGGGGAATGGGCCTCTGGGAGGGAAGTCCTGGTATCTGTCATAGGCCTTAGTAATGGGCTTATTTGGCCACCAGAGGAAGTCCAGTGTGACTGAAAGTGTGTTAGTGTTGTGTCCCTGAGGTCCCAGAGACAGCTGGAGCCAGATCCTGCAGTGTTTTACTTATGAATGACAAGAAGTTTCTATTTTAACTAGAACAGGCAAACTTGGAAAGGTTTTTAAGAACAGGATATGTAGTGTGAAATCATGTAGCATTGCCAGATTGCAGTAATGTGATTTGTTTTAAAATGATCAATGCTGATATTTAAGGGTTGTTGTTATCAGTCACTAACTAATTGTTGTCCAATTCTTTGCTACCCCATGGATGCACATCAGGCTCCTGTGTCCTCCACAGGACAAATTCACGTCCATTGAGTCAGTGATGCTCTCTAATCATCTCATCCTCTGTTACCCCATCTCCTTCCTGTCCTCAATCTTTCCCAGCATCAGGGACTTTTCCAGTGAGTCGGCTCTTTGCATCAGGTGGCCAAAGTATTGGAGCTTCAGCATTAGTCCTTCCAATGAATATTCGGGACTGATTTCCTTTTGGATTGACTAGTTTGATCTCCTTACAGTTCCAGGGACTCTCAAGAGTCTTCTCTAGCACCACAGCTCAAATGCATCAATTCTTTGGTGCTCAGACTTCTTTATGGTCCAGCTCTTACATCCATACATGACTATTGGAAAAACCGTAGCTTTGACTACATGGACTTTTGTCAGCCAAGTGGTCTCTGCTTTTAATACTTTGTCTAGGTTTGTCATAGCTTTTCTTCCAGGAAGCAAGTCTTTTAATTTCATGGCTGTAGTCACCATACTGTCAGAAGTGGTTTTGGAGCCCAAGAAAATAAAATCTGTCACTGTTTACAGTTTTCCCCCATCTGTTTGCCATGAAGTGATGGGACCAGAGGCCATGATCTTAAGTTTTTTAAAGTTGAGTTTCAAGCCAGCTTTCTCACTGTCCTCTTTCATCAACAGGCTCTTTAGTGCCTCTTCACTTTCTGCCATTAGAGTGGTATCACCTGCATATCTGAGGTTATTTGTTCTGGAAATCTTGATTCCAGCTTGTGATTCATTCAGCCCTCCTTATCACATTATGTACTCTGCATGTAAGTTTAAATGAGCAGGGTGACAATATACAGCCTTAATGAACTCCTTTCCCAATTTTGAACCAGTCAGTTGTTCCATATAAGATTCTAACTGTTGCTTCTTGATCGCGCACAGATTTCTCAGAAGACAGGTAAGGGGATGTGGTATTTCCATTTTTTAAGAATTTTCCAGTTTGTTGTGATCCACACAGTCAAAGGCGTTAGTATAGTCAATGAAGCAGATATTTTTCTGAAATTTCTTTCCTTTTTCTGTGATCAGATGTTGGCAATTTGATCTCTGGTTCCTCTGTCTTTTCTAAATCTAGCTTGAACATCTGAAAGTTCTCGGTTGAAGCCTGGCTTGGAGAATTTTGAGCATTACTTTGCTAGTGTGCGAGATGAGTGTAATTGCGCAGTAGTTTGAACATTCTTTGGCATTGCCTTTCTTTGGGATTGGAATGAAAACTGACCTTTTCCAGTCCTGTGGCCACCGCTGAGTTTTCCAAATTTGCTGGCATATTGAGTGCAGCACTTTCACAGCATCATCTTTTAGGATTTGAAATAGCTCAGCTGGAATTCCATCACCTCCACTAACTTTGTTTACAGTAATGCTTCCTAAGACCCACTTGACTTCACACTTCAGGATGTCTAGCTCTAGGTTAAGTGACACACCATTGTAGATATCCAGATCAATACAATCTCTGGGGTTCAAATGTACTACTTACTCTCAAAATCTGACAAGAACACAATATTTACATTGCCCCAGATTGTCTCCTCACAAGATACTTCTAATTTAAAAAGGAAAAAAAAACACCAAAAACATAATTTACAATGAAGAAACCAGAATACCACTTTACTCAGGTGATAAAGTTCAACCTCAGCAGTAAAGGTCAGGTTCATGACCCCCTGGTGTGATGCGCTGAGGACACAGCCTCACCTGTGCTGCTGCTGCCAAAGGGTCCCCAGAATCCAACCAGAAAGATGTCAGACAGACCCAAATTGAGAGACATCTCCCAAAGCTGTGGCCTGCACTCCTTAAAAATGTCAGAGTCACAAAAAGATAAGACTGAGGAATGCTCCAGAATGAAGAGGACATGAAAACTAAATGCACCTTGTGATCCTAAAGCAGAAACCTGAATTTCTTAGTTTTACTATGAGCGTTATTGAGACATTTGATGAATTCTGAATGTCTGTAGATTAGGTAACGAATAACTTTTTTAAAAAAAATTAATTTTTGCCACTGCATGGCAGTGAGATCTTAACTCCCCAACCAGGGACTGAACCCACGCCCCCTGCAGTGGAAACACTCATTAACCGCTGGACCACCAGGAAAGTCCCTGAATTTTTGATTGTTATGAATAATTCTGTGGTTTTATATGAAGGCTACTGGATTTAGGACATAAATTGTATTAAGGACATACTTATAAGTAAAGGGGCATCCTAAGTGTCTCAAATAAAATTTTATAGAGAATGTTAAAGCACATTTGAGAAAGTGTAACAGGAATTTGAGTGAAGGGTCAATGAGAATTATACTAATCTAACAACTTTTTTAAAGCCTGAAACGTCAAAGTTTTAAAAATTGAGTTGCAGAGGTATTTAAGAAATTACCTCAGACTTAATAAGTAACAGCACTTTCTTAAACCAAACATTTCCTAACTTTGTTCTAAGAGTTACATTCTGAGCTTCTTGTCTTGCTGATCTTTGATTCCTTGGGTGGAGGTGGTTGTATTTATAACAGATGCTAGGAGTATCTATGTCTGTGTCTAAATCCAGTAAGGATGCTCCAACTAGTAAGTCTGGGTCAAAATTAGAGGGAAAAATTCAAATTCAATTACATTATTTTATGGCATTTGAAACATGTACTTTTAGGAATTCAGCTGAATTGTACTGTCCTACCAAGAAAAACCTACGTTCTTTTGTTTGCAGGGACACTTGGGCAGGGACCACATGCCAGCCCTGTGAGTCGGGAAGAAGAGGAACCAGGACCCCGGCCTGGGCCACCCATACCTATGCTCAACAAACCACGTTCCACAGTTGGGAAGGTGCCATCCTTCCTGCCCCAGCACTTGGGGGTGAGTCCGCACGCTCACCCTCCAGCTCCAGCTCTCGGAACTGGGTCTGGCAGAGCTCTCCAGGGAGATGCACTGTTCCTCCTCCACCTCACTGCCTGCACACCCTCTTCCCAGCTCTGCCAACAGGACAAACCCTGCTATCCCCGTGGCTCTTGGGGACCCCCCAGACCAAAAGGGACCAGAAATGCACCCTAATAAGCTTGGATCCTGCACAACAGAACCCCCATTGGGTTCATTTGACTCAAATTCCCTTAAAATCAAACATCATTTGCAGCCTTCAGTTCCACGTTGGTACTGAATTAAGAGTTCAGAAAAACATCATTAATGTATTACTTCAGGGGAAGTCAAAGGTGACACTGCTCGGATGACCTCAAATTCCACCCCCGACGCCCAATGTAATGCTGTTTAAGCACTCAATTCTGTCTGGACACTTTCCCAATGAATAGTGACTTTAAGTTATAAGAAGGCCAAACTCACACAGTGACACGTTTCAGGGATTACTTGTTATAGTCGTATTTCTGCCTGAGATTGCAGCCAATGGTGGTTTTATGAGAATGACTGCTAAAACCGAAATTTTTAAATATGATGAAACTTATTAGTGACTTATAGGAAGTAATTAACATCATGAATTTCCGTAAAAGCAGTGTTTATTAAAGCTTTTTTCTTAGTGAAAAGTGCCAGATAACCAAGTATTACTTATTCTATCACTTATTGAGGAAGAAATTTTACACATTAGAGCAAAGCAATACAAGTTAACATAGAACCCCATTGTTACCAACCTCTTGTAGGCAAGAAAACAAGCCTGGAGGACTCAGCGGGGCCTGTCACCTCCTCATAGGGAGGGATGGGAACACCCGCGTCTCCAGTACCCGACAGAGTCCAGCACAGACCAGGACTGAGACCGCAGTCTGCAGAGAAGAGTGCGTCCTGCTGTCTGTAGGGACACGCTACTCAGCCCTGGTGCTCCATGATACTCAGTCTCTGCTGCACACACTCAGATGGCCTAGGACGCTTCACTCAGTATCAACAGATGAATACACGGGCTTCCTAGGAACAGTGAAGCCACGTGAGAAAATTCTCATGGTGCCAAGCAATGACCTTGAAGCCCCTCCTCCTGCTGGCGGCAGGGCCAGGACCATGCTGCTCCTGGGCCTTCAGAGCAGACGCACAGTCTTCCCAGTTACTGTCAAGAAGTCGTCATCCGCCAGGGCGCGCAGCGCTTCTTCAAACATGTCCTTGGTGATTGCCTTCGGGGAAGAGCAAAGAGTTTACATCTGGAGCTGCCCTCCCCAGACACACAAGGAGCCCAAGTTCAGAAACCACTGGAGTCTCCTGCCTTCTGGGCGGCTGGACAGACATTTCATGCTCCAGCTCTTCCCCTAAAGGGCTTGATGCTAAGCACCACAGGCCTGGCGCCCCTGGTCTGTGTGAACCACTCAGCGGTCATGTGGGGCCAAGAAGGGGGTGTCAGGAAAGCAGGCAAGGGCTGGTCCCAACCAGCAGAGCCCCTGCCGTGAACCTGGCTTTCCTAATAACAGCCAAAAACTGCAAACACTAAATGTCCACCAACAGTTGAGTACATGATGGGGAAGGCATGAGACAGAGCAAACATGTCGCAGTGGATTCAGTGTCACAGAAAGAGCTAAGACTGTCACTGATTAAAAAAGAAACCACTGACTCTGCTCAAAACTACTCATCTACATCCACACAGAAGACTGAAAAAATTCTCAATGTGATCACTCACTATGGATGGGGACCGTACTTCTCTTATGTGTATCTACATTTATTACTCAAGCAGTAAATGAAGGGGGAAAGCTAGGGAAAAAAACTTTAAAGCAGCATCAAAGGAAAAGAAAACTATTAAACAAACAAAATGTCCATGTAAACACTTACTATGTCAGACTGTCCCCGAATATCTTCAAAGAGCTGCTGGTATTTCAGGGCTGGTGTCTTGCCCTTTGATAAAATAAGCTTTCTCAATGCTTCCGCTAACTCTTCTTTCCGCTTCCGAGAGGTAGCACTCATTCCTGAGTTAAGAGAAAGCAATGAAGATGTTTCTCCCATAATCAAGGGAACACCTTTCAAATCTCTAGTATTTCTTCTAAAATAATCTTTAGTCTTGTCACCAGACAAGGTAAGGGGATGGTGGCTGAATGCCAGAGTGAGGTCTGAATCCTGTCCCCAGTTTTATAAAAGCTCAGAGCCGCTACTGGCCACTGAGACACAGCCCAGCAGTCCACACAGGAGCAGAGTCCCCCTTGTGGGGGCCTGAATCACTCGGTGCCTGGACGGCTGGGTGGGACAGAGCTGGGCCGAGTGTGCCAACGTCTGCCTCCGCCCAGCCCCATCGCGTGTTCATGGGGGCTCTGACTCGAGATAGGGCAGCACCCACGTCGGGGGAAGGCTGACCTGTGGTGAGGATGGAGATGTCTACGATGCCTGTCCGCGGGTCGGTGGCCGACTGCTTCAGTGCCTCCCGGTGCAGGCGCTTGGCCTCCTCCACGTCAATGGCCTCCACCTTGTTTGAAAACCGCACTTTCGCGTGGGCTTCTGCCAAGCGGATCAGTGACTCCAGCTGCCGGGGGTACGCAGACACCATCCCTCGGCTACTGCCAACCTTCCTCATGTCCACGTAGGCCTGCAAGACAGGAGACAGGCTGACTCCTCACATGGTGACCGCAGGGAGGGAAGTCCTGAGGGGAACAAGAGCATGGTCTAGCCTTAGGCCTCCACCCTCATCTGGGGGAGAGGTGGCACCAGTGGGGGGATTGTGGCGCTGGGGAGGGAGCTGAGGACTTGGCTTGTTCACACCCTAGGAGGACCAAATAGCAGCAGGCCAAGGGGCGCTGACACAGAGCACACAAAGGGTAAACTGTGAACTCGTGTGGATGACCTGATTCTCAAGATGACCCAGAGGGAAAACTACGAATCACTTCTGTCACTTGAGCATCTTCAGAACTGTCAGGATGGAAAGCCCACCAAAGCACTAGGAACCTTCCTAGTGTCACAACATCCATGCGTGTGTCACCAGGCACTGCTGCCCACTTAAAAGGTACTGAGAAGTGAACATAAAATACTTCAATTCTTTAGAAATGAGCAAATGCAGCTCAGAGACCAGAATTACAAAGTCACTAAGTATTAACAGCCTCACCGATATTTCAACTCAGGCATCCTGGTCTTAAATACACTGTGCTTACAAGAACTTTAAAAAGAGCACACAACTTGTAGAAATAATCCTTTTCCCTCTTCCACACGTGGAAAAGTCAGCTTTGCAACACAGGAAGGAAAACAGTTGTAGAAGACAGTGTTGTTCTTGACTAAAGACTGTTTCAGGGCTGAGCAGGGCCCAGCAGCACTTCGGGCCGCGGTACCTCGACGAGGGCCTGGCTGGCGTCCTGGCTGAGCCTTGGTGTCACGGTGCTGTGCGCGTAGGCGATGTAGTCCCTGAGCACCGCCATGTCCATGCCCTCCTCCTGTGCCTGCTCCTCACTCTGGTAGTACAGGGACACCAGGTGGTGAGCCAGGCGCCGGTCGTATGCCTCGTCCTGGGGGTCCAGCATGAGGAAGATCAAGTCAAACCTGAGGAGACACGGTGATGGTACCCAGTCAGGACACCCACGCACCTGATGTGGACCTGCGGCCTCCGTGGGAGTGGCAGGCGCGCCCGGCCCAGGTGGTCCAAGGAGCTCAGGCCCCCGGGTCTCCTGCCCCAGCCCTCAGTCTGCCTGGGAATAAGTGTTGGGCGCTGAAGGTGAGTCAGAAGCAGGAGGCTCTGGAGGGAAACACTGCTGTGATTCTGAAGACTGGAGGAGGTGAGTGAAACACATTGAGCTGTGCTGGGGAAAAGGAACTATTTGTGTAAGAAGTGAAGGAACCAAATTCTAAAACCCATTTATGAAATACATCCATCCTTGAGGGGAAGCCTGGGTCACATCTCCCCTCCCACAAAGGCAGCTCTCAGACCCTTGTCTATTGCAGGAAGCTGCTCTCTGCACTTTGCTGATTGTCTACAGTGGCTATAGGACCAAGAGCAGCAAGAGGTGGGCTTCTGACAGAATGGAGCAGACAGGCCCCAACCGCTCCAAGAAACAAGCATCCGTCAAGGTGAGCAAGCGCGTGGTCCTCACCTCAGGACCCGTGACTAAGCAGACATGCAGACCACACCAGCATGAAGAGACGGCGACTGGCTGTGTTAACTCTGGTTATTTCCTTCTCACCCTCACCCTGAGCCTTCCACAGATGAGGAAAATGAAAGCATTTGTTTGATGAACATGTGCTATCATACCTTGATAAGAGTGTGTGGGGCAGCTGGATGTTTTCAATGGTGGTTTTTTTCGGATTCCACTGAGACTCAATCGGGTTTGCTGCTGCCAGGATGGAGGTGCGGGCGTTGAGCTGACAGATGATCCCAGCCTGCGGGAGGGACCGATAGCGTGGTCAGCAGCCTCACGCTGAGGCCAGCAGGAGCTCAGAGCCCCTGCCTCGGGTGGCCTTTGCCAGGAACCCCTGGCACCACAAGCACGGTACCTACAGCATCCACTGGGGAAGCCTAAGCTGAGTTTCACACCAAGGATGGAGGTGGGGGTAAACATTTGCTGTGACTACATCTTCTCAAAAACCAAATCCCTGGCATGAGATTTAGGACAAAAGTTCTGTGAACACCAGGCATTAGAGGTTAGTACCGCACAGAGGACCCAGGTCCTGTAGAGGACACTCAGATGGGCTGGGACCTGACAGCAGAGTGTTGGCCAGCCTCCCGAGCTGCAAGTCCAGACGCTGTGGTCCAGGCCCCATCCCCCACCCCCACGCAGACATCAGAGCGGGCGGGTGGCTGACCTTGGCGATGGACAGTGTCTGCTGCTCCATGACCTCGTGTAGCACGGAGCGCGTGCTTTCATTCATCTTGTCGAACTCGTCGATGCAGCAGATGCCATTGTCGCTCAGCACCAGGGCGCCGGTCTGCAACACCAGCTGCCGTGTCTCAGGGTCCTTCATGACGTAGGCAGTGAGGCCCACGGCACTGGAGCCCTTCCCGGACGTGTACTGGCCCCGCGGGACCAGGTTGTGCACGTATTGCAGCAGCTGGGACTTGCTGGTCCCTGGGTCCCCGCACAGCAGGATGTTGATCTCCGCGCGGAACTTGCCCCTCCCTGTGTGGCTGAAATCCTTTCTAGTCCCGCCGAAGAGCTGAAGCAAGATTCCCTGGATAGACGGACAGACAGGTCTCAGCACTCACCTGAGGTGGGTGGTGGAGAGGCAGGGGGCTGAGCAAATGGATGGTGAAGAGATCAGAGGACGAGAGCGGGTCAGAAGCCACACAGGGCCTGCCTGGAAATGGGTGAGCCGGGGGTGGAGATGAGGGTGCGGCCCCTGTTCCACCCGAGGCTCAGCCTTTCCCGGTGTTCACACCATCTGACCTTGAGCTTTCAGGCCTGGCCGTAAGCAAGAAGCCTTTCGAGGTCAGTTACCTTCTTTATATCTTCATGCTCATAGATGCTTGGCGCCAGGGCAGATGCAAGCCTCTCATAGATGTCTGGCTTCCTGGAAAGCTCTTTGAGCAACTCCACACGTTTCTCAGAGAAAAGTTTCTGCTCTGCTTCTTCGTCAAGGCCATGCAGACGCTTTGAGTCAGTCTTCCGGTAGTGAATGACGTCAATGTGGGTTTTGTAGACAGACTTCACATTGCTCACTCTGGGGTTGATGCGAATGGGGACGGCTCGATAGATGCCTGAAGGCACGAAGGACACCCTCTCACCTGCCTGCTCTCAGTCCAGAGCAGGGGGAACAGGGCTCTGGGGGCTCTGAGCACAGCCGAAAGGCTGACTGGGGAAACCCACCTCCACCCGGCGCCTGCCTGCTGCTGTGTTCAGTGTGAGACAGAGTTCTTATTTCTCTTTAAGGGAATGTACAGTTATTAATAATTTGACTAAAAATATTAAAATCCTGTTCCAAAAGCCTAAAAAGAAAGGAAATCCAAAAGGCTCACGTATTTAAAGTCGCTCACTAGTTATTTCGGACAACAAGACAACCTGCTGTCTGGGAAGGCACCACATTGGAGGTCAGAGGCTGGCACTGAAAACAGCAGCCCCAGGTCATCTGCCCCCAACCAGGTCAGAGGCCTGACGGTGGAGCCCCTCACCTGTGATGTGCACTCTGTCCCCAGGCTGGACCTTGTCCACGAGGTCATTGTGAGCAAAGAGGACGACCGTGTGCGGCGTCTGCCCCGCGGGCATGTCTTCGGGGGACTCCTGAAGCTTGATCTGGAAGGACAGGGAATGGACATCTCAGGACATCCAGATACCCGGCACCTCCACTGCCCCAGGGACGTTGCTCTGGAAGATGGCTATGCTCACCACAACACACTAGTCTCCAGCAACTCAGTCTCACCTCCATTCCGAGAGCATTGTTGAGTAAACACTCCCCCACATGGGGGTGGGATGGCCACATCAGGGTGGCAGTGGGTGAGCCTGCATCACCCTCTGCCTGCTTTTCTAATCCATTCTGGGCGGCACTCCATTCCAGGTCAACCCACTCAGGAAGCGTGGTTTTAGGGCCGCACGAGTGGACTGGTTACACTGGGCTTTGGAGGACCCAGCAGGGGCAGAACAAGGACGGGGTTGTGGAGGGTGCACGCACCATCTGCTTGTCGGAGAACACAGAGCGGTTGTGGATGAGGGCCATGCTGTGGCTGGTGTGGCAGCGCTCGCACACGCAGGGCTCGGCGATGCGGCCACGGTCTATCTCCACGCGGGCGGTGTGGGCACACACTTGGCACTGGAAGAAGGCCTCCTGCATCTCTGGAATCAGCTGGGATGTCCTGATCACCATGCCACTGATGGCGATGAGCTGATCGATATCTGCAAGGCGGAGAGAAGGCGGCTTGTCCCAGCTGGGCGTGGGCCTCCCCAAGGTCTGGGTCTGCTGTCCAGCCCTGGAGGACCTTGCCGCAGGCCGCATGGGGATGCTGGAGTCACAGGAGACGCTGTGGCCAGAGCACCAACACTTCGCTGGGCACCCTCAGCTCTGGCCTGGGACGCCCCTCCTGTGTCCAGCCGGATTCCTCTCAATCCCTCAAGTCTACTGACCTGCACCAAGCTCAGCTGGCCCAAGGCTGCCTGGGGACGAGCGGACTTATGACGTGGCTGCAACAGCCCATGTGCTTGTGATAATGTTCTTTATAGCCATAACCATCACCCCACTATACATGTGGGGTTCAGACTTACCAGTCCCACTAATACCTGGGGCCCTGAAACAGCGTTTCCCCAAATAAAGAACAGAAGCTTCAGGTCTGGTTTCCAAACCTTCGGCTGCAAACCCTCCGATGGGGGCCCAGAGTGCGCCATCTCCCTGGGCTGAGACCCCTACACTGTTTTTCTGCCTCTTCTCTTTCTTCCCAAACCAGACATTCTCCTATGCATCAGGGAAGGGACCATATTTTATAGATCTGCTTTCTAAACTGATTCTGAGAAAGTGCCTACTTAGTAAAGTAACTAAAACTATCATCATTGGGTAAGTTTACCTTAAGATAGAAAACTGTCAAAAGTTATATCTTTTATATAATTTCATTTGTTATTAATAAAAATAGGTATGGTGACCTACAAGCATATGGCACAACAGAGCCTGCTCCCGGTTTCTGTTAACTCACACTCCACCGTCACTGTTACCAATTCCTTTAAGGTTCCTTGGTAAAGTGACTCTCACGTAAGGTATTTTCCTGCTGTTAAAAACATTACCTTCTATATGTCAAGAGTATCTCAATAAAGCTGGGAGAAAGACAGTACCTTCTGGATTCAGGTTCCTCATATTCTTAGTCTTCAAGGCGTTGAATGGTCTCACTTGAATCTGATGCTCTAAGATTGAGTCAGGGTAGCGGTCAAAGAAGATCTCATTGACTGCCATGTCAAAAGTTGGGATGACTTCCTAAAAAACAAATGTAGGATGCCAAGCTATGCTTGTATTTTTAGCTTAGGATTAAATAAAGCAACTGACATTAGCAAGGCATAAAAACAAAAGAACATGGGATAATCCAGAAGCATTATCCTAGAAATCACACATGTGCAGTTCACAAACCCTTGGGCATGCTGGAATCTCACACATCAGCACTTTCTCACTTAAAGAGGCGAGTCTACAGTAGTTCCTTCATGCTGTGCTGGCATGACTGTAGGCTTTTAATTAGTAACACAAGCCTATACTTTCATGTCTTTTCCTCCATATCAAAATGATAGCAAGGTAGGTAAAACTATAATTCTTACTCAAATTTGTTAACACCTGTTCTCTGTTCTGTAGATGAGGAAATGCTGCTCGGAAGCTGAGGAACTGAGTCAAGGTTACACAGCAATTCAGCAAAATCAAGATTTAATAACAAGTCTGCTTGCCTCCAAAGCCTACAGCTATTAATAGGATCAGTATAGCTGATGCTTTGTTGATAAAGCCTGGCCTTAAGCCCAGAGAAGACTGTAGTATGGTTAACACACCCTGTTAAGACATGGCAGGCGTGTGACCGTTTGACCATTTTCATTCAAGATATTTCATATCAGCAAACCCAACACACTATTGTGAGTCACTATTACCTTATTCATATACTAAGAAACACTGCCAATCAAACTATGACATGCCAGCAAAAGTAACACGTATCTTGATTTTCAATGTTAATATGTAAAAAACAAAGTGTTCAACTTAAAAAAGAAAGAACATGATTTAAGGAATTTGGGGGGAAATTCCCTGGCGGTCCAGTCATTTGGACTCCAAATCCCACAAGCCATGAGGCATGGCCAAAAGAAAAAAGAGAAAAAGGAAAAAAAAGGCTCTTTGAAGCATATTCTATTTATAAAAAATTTTTTTTTAAAATTCTCATTGCCTTTTTTATTTGGATAATTGTAGATCCACATGCAGGTGTAAGAAACATAAAGATCTGACTCTGCCCAGTTTCCATTAATGATAACATTTTGCAAATAGTCTAATATCACAAGCAGATATTAACTTGGTACAATTCACTTATATTCAGATTTCCCAGTTTTACGTGTATTCACCCTTGTATATATATGTGTGTATATTAAGTTCTATCAATTCTATCACCTGCATAGGTTCATGAATCTGTCACCATAGTTAAGGTACTGAATAGTCCTTCAAAGCCACCAAGATCCCTATATTGTCCCTTTGTCACCATACCGAGCTCCCCCTCCCCTATTCCTTCTCTGTAACCCCAAGCAACTACTCATATGTCCATCTCTATAATTCTGTTATCTCAAATGTTATGTAAGTGGGAACCGTTATTAACATCACCTTTTAGATGTGTATGTAACCTTTTGGAATTGCTCCCGTGGGATCCATCCAAGTCACAGTATGTTTTACCTCTGAGGCATGTTCCAGACTGGCTATACCACAGCTGTTTGCCCACAACTGACCTGAAGGACATTGGGGCTGATTCCAGCTATGAACATCTGTGTATAGGTTTTATGTGAACATGAGCTTTTGCTCCTCTGTGATAAATTTCCAGATATGCAATTGCTGTGTCATATAATGGTTATATGTTCACTATTTTTTTCTTATTGGAGTATAATTACTTTACAGCATTGTGTTAATTTCTACTGTACAACATGAATCAGCCGTAAGTGTACACACACACCTTCCTCACGACTATGCTCTCAATTTGTCCCATCTTCTCATCCCCTATAGTGTCCACACACACATACACCGGCACTCTGCAGGCATATTCTGTTACTGAGAAGACTGCTATCCAGGAACCCTGCAGGTGTTCTAGATATTTATTGTAGTCCGCCAAGGTCAAAGCCAAATTCTTACCTGTGGGTAACAGATGAGCTGTCTGTAGAGGTTTGTATCAAATGATTTTATGTGTTCACAGTTTACGTTTAAAAACGGCTCTCCAGTAACATTAATCTATAGAATAGAACAAACAAGTTATATTCTGTTAATTGTTTTAAAACAGTTAATTGAATTTTTAGGTAAGCATATTTCATTACCTCTCCAAGTCGCTGCATGTACAGAGGTTCAGTAATGTCTATGCCAACATTTTCTTCTTCTTTAGCCAGAGGATCAATGAAACGCTGAAGAAATCTCTAAACATAGAGAAAGATTAAGCAGCTACTCAAGTTATGGGCACTAGGGTGCATGTATCTTTTCAAGTGCTCATCAATAAACAATTGGCTTAAGAAGATGTGATGGGACTTCCCTGGTGCTCCAGTGGTTAAGAATTCACCTGCCAATGCAGAGAACATGAGATCCACCCTTGGGAAGAGCCCACACGCCTCAAGGCAACTAAGTCCCACAACCACTGAAGCTCACAAAACCTAGGGCCCATGTTCTGCAACAAGAGAAGCCACAGTAGTGAGAAGGCTATGTACCACAACTAGACATAGTTCCTGCTCACTGCAATGAAAAGCCCCAGTGTGGCAACAAAAACCAGGCACATACACACACAAAGTGACATATATGTTTATATAAAATGGAATACTACTCAGCCATAAAACAATCAGCCACTTGCAGCAACACAGATAGGTGCAGACAATATTGTACTTAATGAAGTAAATTAGAAAAAGACAAGTACTATGTATCACTATCACTTATGTATGTAATCTAAAAAATAACACAAATGAGTCTACATACAAAACAGAAACAGACTCCCACAGAAAAGAAATGTGTGGTTACCAAAGAGGAGGGGGAGAGGGGAAGGGAGGGATAAATTAGCAGTATGGGGTTAACAAACACAAACTACCTGATGTAAAATAGAAAAGCAACAAGGATCTACTATAGCACAAGAAACTATGTTCAATATCTTATTAGTTACCTATAATTAAATATAATCAGAAAGAAAATTTATTACGGCAACTGAATTACTTTGCTGTATACCTGAAACACAATATTGTAAGCCAACTCGACTACACAAAAATAATAGTAGCGTCAGAATTTGAAAACAAGCACGTTTTTTTTTCCTAAAAACTGTATCTATGATTCTCACCCACATAAGCATCTGTGCCTAAACACTGGGGCACTTGGACATAGGTCATGCACACTTGCTCCCACATTTCGAAGCTTGGAGGAATGACACCTCACCTGAAAGTTTTCTTTGCACGTTGCCACGTTTACATCTGTTCCCCAAATCACGAGTTTTTGGCCCAAAGACTGCTCGCTCGCCACTGTATCTTCTGCGGCCGGCTGCACAGGAAAAGCCGACGGGAGCGGGTTCGGGGGACCGCCCGCATCGCGCACCCCACCGCGCCCCGACCGGCCCTGGACTCACCCCGTCCGAGTGCAGGTCCACCTGCAGTCCCTTTCGGGCCGAGCCCAGGTCGGGTCTCTGCCGCAAGGGAGTGCCGCGCACGCCGCTCCTCGGGGTGCCCTCCACCCGCGAGCTGGGGGTGCCGTAGGTCAGCGGCGAGCTCAGGTCCAGGTCCAGGGGGACCGCTGGGGATCGCATCCACACGGGTGAGCCGGGGCGGGGGCGTCCACCCCCCCCCGGGTCCCACCCCCGACTCCCCACCGGGCAGCGCACCTGCGGGCGGTGCGCGGGACGGGGTGCGGGGCTCGGCGCCAGGCGACGAGGGCAGCGGCTGCGGCTCTCCGGACGACAAGGGGTCCTGGCCTGCGGGGGTGGAGGGCACCGCGGCGTCGGCGCGGGCGGCACCGGGCCTGCACGGGGGCTGACCCGGCACCGCCCGCCCTCCCCGGGGACTCCGCGGGGCACCGCAGGGACCAGACACTCACGTGGCTGAGCTGAGGCGGCCCGCCGGGAGCCGCGGCGGCTCGGGGTAGATGCAGGAGACGACATGGCGGGCTGCGCAACAGGGACGCGGGTTCGCGTGGACGCTCCCTATAGACCCCCGTCCCTCTCCCCTCGGTCCTGTCTTCCCTCCTCTCAACTCTTACACACCCTCGCCGCCCCCGGCCGACCACAACCAACCCGCCGGACCCGCCCGGGCCCACCTAAGTTGCGCGTTTCAGCTCCGCTTTAGCAGTACGCAGATTTCCCGCCGGCGGCACTGTTGGCTCCGCCCCCAGCGGCGGCCCGCCAATCGCGACAGCTTCCTCGCGCGGCCCCCGACCCCGGAAGGCACCACTGGGCAGTGATAGGGGGAACTGGACGGCCTCAGCCCGCGCCCCGCAGGACACCTACGCACAACTGGCTCGGCGCTCCCCTTCTAGAATGGTCTTGACCGCCATCGCAGCGCGATTTCGCGGGAAATCTGTGGAGGCTGCATTCCCGGCCGGCCTCCACGGCGGGGGTCGTCCCTGTGTCCCTTGGGATTCCAGACGACCGCCCTTACCCCGACCCCCGTTACCAAGGACTAGCGGTGGCCCCTGACCCGAGCCCTAGCCTGTCTCTGTCTGCCTCGGGCACTTGGTCACCTCCAACTCGCCCCTTGTTCTCCACATCTATTTCCGGAGGTCGAGCGGTTGGGTTCCTGACTCTCCCGAAGTTTGAATGCATTGTGCTTTGTGTATCTTAACTTAGGATGTCTAAGCCGCCGGTCCTACAGGGCAGGCCATCTCCTCGAGGATCTCCATCAGGGACCCGTCGCCCGCATGGAGTCCGGAGCACTACAGGGCCGAGGCTGGGTGTGCTCAGGGCTCATAGATTCCCCTCCCCGGCCCACTAAGGCCCCATTCGGCCCAGCACCTCGCCCCCTAGTCCTAGGGGCTGGTCCGGGCCCAGGCAGTTGTGCGCACGCGCCGGAAAATCCTCCCATCCCCGCCCTTTCCCGCCCAGCGGCACTTCCGGTCCCGGCAGGGAGAGTGGTGTTCGCAGCTGGAGGTTATGGCTGATTCGGGATCCTGCGTGCGGGGCTCCCTACTGCAGCTACAGGAGTCCCTGTCCGCTGCCGATCGCTGCGGCGCGGCGGTGGCCAGTGGTCAGCTGCTGCGGGGCCTGGGGCAGGAGTGCGTGCTGAGCTCTGGCCCCGCGCTGCTGGGTGGGTACAGCTCCGGGCTCCGGACGGCCGGTGCCCGGCAGCCGGTTCGAGTCCGAGTGGGCACCGGGGGTGGTGCTTGAACGGGTCCGTGGGAATTTGTGATCTGTGTAAAACTGTTTGTCAACTTCCTCTGTTCTTAACGCCAGAGGAAAGGTATTTCAAAGCCTGAGGTGGTGGAAATGCTCTGAATTTGGCATCACTGCTAACCACGGTGGGGAGCCACGATGAGAGGAAAGTTTTATGTTCTTCCACCTCATTGTCGCCTCAACCCACCAGCACCTTTTCCAAACCCCAGTTTTGCTGTTCCTTTGGAGAAACGAGTCATGCTCTTAACTTTTGACTTATGCCTGGGTAAGAACTTGACCCTTTGCAGCAGAAGTGCCTCTTAGCATTTTTAATGTGTCATTGCGTGAAAACTTCAGTTACACCCCCTTGTAAAAACACAAATATGCAGACTTCATGATGCGTCCTCTTAATTAGAGGATGAGATTTTCTTCCGAAAACGTCATTGTTAATAAAGAGGGGGAAATAAAGCCTTAAAGAGATTGCTGTGTAGTGCTTACAGACTGCCAGGTTGTATTCATGAGGACAGCATCACTGTGTAAATGCTTTCCAATCTGTTCAGTTTTGTTCCTTTAGTAACCTTGTCGTAAAGCAGTTCGAGGTTCACTCTATCCAGGATGTATCCTTTCACTTGAGGGATTGTAGGGCTGTGTACTAATTTCCTATTGGTCCTGAAATACACCACAAACTTAGTTTTTACAACAGCTCAGGTTTGTCGGTTACCGGTCTGTGGTTGGAAGCCAGCAGGGATCTATCTCATCAAGCTAAAACCGAGGCAGCAGGCAGGGCCACTCCTTTTTTGAAGCCCCTGGGGGAGAGTTAATTTCCTTTTCATTCAGGTTGTTAGCAGAATTCAGTTCCTTGCAGTTGTAGCACTGAGGTTCCTTTCTTCTGGCATTCCTTGTTTCCAGAAGACACCTACATTTCTTAGATCACGCTGCCCCCCTCCCCGCTTCCTCAAGCAGCAGTGTCAAGTAAGACGCCTGGAACCTGTCCTGCTTGCCTGCCTTCCCATCTCCTTCTCCCCCTTCCACTTGTGAGGGCCCTTGTGACTGCATTGGGCCCCCTTGATAACCCAGAAGTGAAGTGAAGTTCTCTCAGTTGTAACCAACTCTTTGAGACCCCATACAGTCCATGGAATTCTCCAGGCCAGAATACTGGAATGGGTAGCCTTTCCCTTCTCCAGGGGGTCTTCCCAACCTGTGGATGGAACCCAGGTCTCCCGCATTGCAGGCAGATTGTTTACCAGCTGAGCCACAAGGGAAGCTCTGATGACCCAGGGCACTCCCCAGTTTAAAGTCAGATGATTGGCAGCCTTAATTCCATTTGCAACCTAATTTTCATTTGCTGTGTAAAGTTAGCACATTCACAGGTGTGACGCTAGGCATCAGGGTTCTGGCCTCTGGGGCCATTATTCTGACATCACTGTGGAACATTGTCTAGAATTTCCCGTTTTCCGTGTCAAGGCAGACTTAGGCTTGTGTTTTGTCACTTATGAGGCTGAATTGAAAAACAAGCATCACCTTTAGTGTGCGTTTATGGAGAATCTTGGCAACTCTCTTACTTTTCTTTTTTTTTTTTCCAGCATTACACACTTCCTTAGTTTTTTCCAAAGATTTTGGTTTGCTTGTATTTGTTCGGAAATCACTTAGCATTGATGAAGTAAGTTGACCATTTCATTTTGCTCTTCTAGTGTATGTCTCTTCATGTTGAGGTGACTTTTTTTTAGCCCATGTTTCCGTAATGTTTATTTCTTTTATTATAGTTTCGTGATTGTAGAGAAGAAGCCCTAAAGTTTTTATGTGTTTTCTTAGAAAAAATTGGCCAGAAGATCACACCTTATTCTCTAGATATTAAGGTAAGAAGGAAAAAACCTCTTTATATATCAGCATCTCTTAACTTACATGGAAAGTTACATGGTAACTTGTAACTTAACATGGTTAAGCTTAATTTTATTTCTGCCTTTCTTGTTGAGGAGTTTACTTATTTTTGCTTGATTGTATTAGAAATTAAGTGGCTAATTTTTTAAAAAATTTAACAAGCTGAGGCCCTTGTGGAAAACTATTAAATGTAGTATGTCAAGTATTGGTATTTCTTCTCCCAGGTGTAGATTTAGCTATTAAGTCTTAGTTATAAGAAGATCTTGTTGATGATTTTGATGTCTCCTTTTAAATCCTAGAATACTTGTACCAGTGTTTACACAAAAGATAAAGCTGCTAAATGTAGAATTCCAGCCCTAGAACTTCTTATTAAGGTAATTAAAAAAATATTTCTAAGTGCGTGTATTTTATGGTACACATATAACTTGAACTGAAAGCGAGAGTTGTGGGTGAGGGATGCTGAGGACTCCCATTGGTGTGAGAAGGTGTCTGTTTCCAGCCATCACCCAGCAGCACCTTGGTGTTCTCCCCTCACACCGCTCTGGGGAGCAGAGGAAGAATTTGGTCTGTGAGGGGCAAGAAGTGAGAAGTGAAAGTTGTTCAGTCCTGTTGGAGTCTGCGACCCAATAGACTATACAGTCCATGGAATTCTCCAGGCCAGAATACTGGAGTGGGTAGTCTTTCCCTTCTCCAGGTGATCTTCCCAACCCAGGGATCAAACCCAGGTCTCCCACATTACAGGCGGATTCTTTACCAACTGAGCTGTAAGGGAAGCCCTTACTCTGAAAACCTAACGCTGCTGAGACTTGCCCAGATTCACCTCATTTTGTCCTTGAATGTTTTCTTGAAACCTTACACTCACACTGTGAAGGTTCTGTGTGTTGTGTGTATGTGGTCATTGGGCTCACTCTCACCTGGGTATCTGCTTAGATGCGTATCTTTTTTTTTGTAGAATTTCTCTGGGTTTTGTTGGTCCTTAAGTGCCTCTGAGAGAAAGGGTCTAGTCACAGGATAATTTTCTTGGGAAGGTGAAATTACGTCTACATCCCTTTCCACTTGGTCTCCCCTGTTTTTCCACCACCCACCTCAGCCCCTCATCCCCCATAACCTAGCTTGATGCCGAGCATGAGTGCCTGGAGACCATGGCTGTGGAACATGGCTGTGTGCGAACAGGTGCAATAGATGGAAGCCTTCCGTTGCTTCCTCCTAGACTCTGCTAACTCGTGTTCGTTCTCTCAGTTACTTCAGACTTTGAGGAGTTCTAGACTCATGGATGAATTAAGAGTTGGAGAGTTATTTACCAAATTCTATGGAGAACTTGCATTGAAAGCAAAAATACCAGATACAGGTAAGATGTATTTAAATGTGTCTTTAAAATGTTTTAACAAATTTAACAAGTTTTTAGTGTAAAACTTGGATTTTTTTCTGCCAAGGTATTTATATTTTACAGATGAACTTTGTTTTAAACTTCTGTTGGAGCATTGTTGCTTTACGACGTTGTGTTAGTTTCTACTGCACAAAAAAATGAATCAGTTCTCTCTGTTTTTGGATTTCCTCCCCGCTTAATACAGATGAATTCTTTTTGCTGGAAAGAAACCAAAATGGAAACAGAAATAATGTGTTAAATGTGCTTATAAAAATTTTAATCTATACAAAATGATTTCTTCAAATAGAAAACTCACATGTCAAATGTAATTTAGCTTATAATAATACATTCACATAAAACATATCAGGAAAGATTCAGTACATAAAACTAGATAGTTTGTGTGGCTTATTGTTAAATTATTTCGAAGTGAAATCCTCTCCTTTTATTTGGGGATTTTTGCTTAATTTATTTAATTTTAGGCCTTAATTTGTCTAAAATTTATTTTTCAGTTTTAGAAAAAGTATATGAGCTCCTAGGAGTATTAGGTGAAGTTCATCCTAGTGAGATGATAAACAATTCGGATAAACTCTTCCGGGCTTTTCTGGGTGAACTTAAGTCCCAGGTATGATAAACTTTATAATCTATTCTGCTTCCTTGTATCTGGTGGGCTTTTCTCTTTTTATGGTACCTTGTGAAACTCTCCTTTCAGATGACATCGACAGTGAGAGAACCCAAACTTGCGGTGCTGGCGGGGTGTCTGAAGGGACTGGCGTCACTTATGTGTAACTTCACCAAGTCCATGGAGGAAGGTATTGCTTGACGGCACTTGAGTTTCTTTCTTTATGGAAGAACTACTAGTCTGAAATGAATTCCTGTGTGATTTTTGAATTTTGTGCCAGTTGTGGATTCACATGCAGTTGTGAGAGGCAATGCAGAGATCCACGTGTGTCCTTCACCTGGCACCTCCCGGTGACGCCTGTCATGACGTAGTGCAGCCTGATGAACCTTCGGGTCTTGCTTGGTTCCAGTTGCTTCCCATGCACCCACTTGGGTGTTGAATTTAGTTCTGTGCCGCTTTATCGCATGTGGGCTAGTGTGTGCCCATGACCGTCGAGGCCCTGGCAGCCTGCCGAGGGAGCAGCCTCCCTCCTATCCTTCTGTAGCCACATCTCCCTCCCCTCCCCTCCCCTCCCCTCCCCTCTCTTCCCCTACTCTCTTCTCCCTTCCCCTCCCCTCTCCTCCCCTCCTCTCCTCCCACAGCCACTGCTCACTCTCCCATCTTGAGCTTTGTCCTTTCACGTTTGTGTAAACAGACTCATAGCAGGTCCTGGCTGCCTTATTTCATGGTGCTTAAGGTCTTCAAGGTACACCCCTGTTGTAACAGAATCCCGCTGTATGAATATAGTACACGTATATCTATTGGGCCATCAGTGAGTACTTGGGTTGCTTCTGCTTCTTTGACTGTTGTGAATGATGCTGCTGGACATGGGTGTGTGAACACCTGGAGTCCCCGCATTCCCTTAGAGCATCCCCAGGAGTGGGCTTGCCGGCCCACGTGGTGGTTCTGTAATTTCCAGGGGCTGCACTAATTCCTGTTCCCACCATCAGGGCACAGTCTCTTCATGTCCTCAGGGTACTTGTTTTCTGTTGTTTGATCGTAGCCTTCCTAGTGAGTGTGAGGTGGTTTCTCACTGCATCTCCCCTATGGCTCTTGGCGTTGAGTGTATTCACAAGTGCCTCTTGCCCACTTGGGTGTCGTCTTGGTTGAAATGTCTATTCAGGTTCTCTGCCCATTTGAAAAATTATATCATTTGACATTTTGTTACTGAGTTGTATGAGTTATTTACGTATTCTGCATATCAGTTCCTTATGGGATCATAATTTGCAAACATTTTCTCCCATTCCCTTGGTTGTCTTTTCACTCTATTGATTGTGCCATTTGATGTGCAAAGGGTCTTCATTTTGATAAGTTCAGTTTTTCTCCTTTGGTTGCTTTTCTCCTTTGGTTCTCCTTTGGTTGCTTGTGATTTTAGTGCCACATCCATGAAATCATCACCAAGTCACTGAATCGTTGTGTCTTTGTAGAAAGCCAGTTGGGCATTAGCTGATTGGCTCATCACTTGTGGGGGTGGATCTTGGTTCTCTGTTGCCCTGCCCACACCACACTGTCTGTATGATATAATTATATAGTAAGCTTTAAATGTCCTGTGAAGTTCTCACATTTTATTCTTTAAAAATCGTTTGGGTATTATAAGGTCTGTGCCTTTCCATGTAAATCTTAGAATGAATTGGTCTGTGTCGACGAAGTCTTGCTTGGATATTTGTGGTCTTTGTGCTAAACCTGTGGATCAGTTGGAGGAGAGTTGATGCCTTAACCATGTTGAGTTTTCTAGCCCATGAGCACAGCGCACCTCTTCATTTAGTTGAGTTGGGTCCTCTTTGATTTCTTCCATTAGCATTTTGTAATTCTTGTGCCGCAGATCCTTGCCTGTTGGTTTTAAACTCTGTTTAATACAATTTTCTTTTTAACTGTCAGTAGTGTTCTTCTATAGTATCTCAAATTTAAGCTTAGAGGATAATCTAGCTGTGAGAGCATTATAATGAATTCATTTGTTTTTAAAGGACAAATCAAACTTTTAAATTCCAGAAAATTCTTTAAAAAAACTTGTTTGCTGTTGCTTACCATTTTTGTTCAGATAATTGTCAGATTTTTCTACCTCCTGCATGTGTTTGTTTTTATTGAATTGCAGCTTAAGAAATTGCCAGATCTGATCATTTCAACCTGAGGAAGCAGCGGTTTCTAACGTATCAACCAGGTGTTCCCAGTCTTTGCTGCCTCTGAGTAGAGAAGCTGGCCGAGCTGCTGCTGCTTCCCCTCCTTGGTCTCTCTCTCCGGCTCCCTGTCCATGGTGCATCCCGCTCTCTCAGCTCCCTGCTCAGGGATCTCCTGTTTTCTGAAGCCTCTGTGCTTCCTCGTGTGAGCCGCTTTCTTGGGCTTCTGTAGTCCTCTCTGTTACAGCACTTTCTGTGACATGTTTTTCGTCTCCTAGACTGTCTATTTTGTCACTTGACCTCGGTGGCAGGTGACGTTGCTTATTTCTGTTTGTCTTTGCTTGGCGTGTTAACTGACATTCGGTGAACAAGAAAATTAATAGTACTTATTGCTCATTAACCATGTGCTAAGGATTATCCTGTTCATGTTGCAAGGGAAATTCCTGTGACAACTCACTAAAGCAGGTGATAATATGTTTGTTTCCTGGATTAGAACACTGGACTGAGGTGGACAGAATAATGGCTTCCAAAGATGTGCCATAGGTCTGAGTCAGAGGGGAATCAGGTGTGGATGGGACGTTGAGACGAGGCTGTCCAGGTAAACCCAGTGTGATCACAGGGACACTTGACTGTGAACGAGGGTCAGGGTCAGGGTGCTGTGACGGGAGAAGCTAGCTATGAGGATGGGACTGGGGCCCCAAGGCAAGGAGGGCGAGCAACTTCTAGAAACTGAAGGCAGCCCTCAAGCCTCTAGAGAGGAGCACACCCAGGGACTCCTTCCTTTGTCTTATTTTAATGACTTATTCATTTTTCTGGCCATTCTTTGCAGCTTGTGGGATCTTAGTTCTCTGACCAGGAATCAAACTTGGACCCTGTCGGTGAATGCACCAAGTTCTAAGCCAGGAAGTTCCCTATTTTATTTTTTAATTGAAGCGTAGTTGCAGACCAGTATTGTGTTACTTCAGGTGTACAGCATAGTGATCTGACGATGAAGCACCTTAGGAAATGACCACGACAAGTCTCATAGTGTCTGTCACCAGAGTTGTTATGACAGTGCTGACCATACTCCCCAAACTGTGTGTCACGTCCTGATCTGCGCCTGGGTCTCTCATGCTCCCCGCTCGCTTCCCTCTGGCAACAAGCAGTTTGCTCTCCGTATCTGTTTCCGTGTTTCTTTGTTCTTTTAGTTTCCGCTTTTAGGTGAGGTTATGTGTCTTTCCGTGACCCTGCGTCGCTTAGCATAATGCCCTCTAGGTCCATTTGTGTAGCAGCAGATGACAAGACCTCATTCTGCAGCTGAATAGTATTCCCAGAAATACGTATACCTGCACATTCGCCACATTTTCTTTATCCGTTCTTCTGTCTGTGGGCACTTAAATGTTGCTTCCATGTTTTGGCCATTGTCAATAATGCTGCTATGAATACTGGAGTGTGTGTATCTTTCTAACTACTGTTTCCGTTTTCTTTGGATCAGTACCCAGAAGTAGAATGCTGGATCACGTGGTAACTGTAGTTTTCTAGGAACCTCCGCTCAGTTTTCCGCAGTGGCTGCACCAGTTTTCATTCCCATCAGCAGTGCATGAGGTTCCCTTTTCTCCACCTCCTCATCAATACTCTTTATTTGTTGTCTTTTTGATGACAGCCATTCTGACAGGTGTGAGGTGAGATCTTGTGGTTTTGATTTGCATTCCCCTGGTTAGTGATGTTGAGCATCTTGTGCCTGTTGGCCATCTATGTGTTTTTGGAAAAATGTCTATTCAGGTCCTCTTTCTCATTTTTTATTTTTATATTTTTTCAGTTTTAAATTTATTTGTGTCTAATTGGAAGATTATTACTTTACAATATTATGTTGGTTTCTGTCAAATATCAGCATGAATCAGCCATCTGTGTACATACGTCCTCTCCCTCTTGAACTTACTTCCCACTTCTCACCCCATCCTGCATCTCTGTATTGTCACAGTCTGCTCATTTTTCTTTTTACTGAGTTTTTTTTCTTTTTTTTTTTTTATTGAGTTGCTAAGTTCAGTGTGTTCTTTGGATGTTAACCCTTTATTAGACCTATCATTTACAAATATCTTCTCTCATTCAGCAGCCTGCTTTTCTGTTTTGTTGCTGGTTTTCTTCACCATGCAAAAGCCTTTTAGCCTGACGTAATCCTGCATGTTTCTGCTTTTGTCATCCTCTAGTGAGGTAACCAGAGAAGGCAATGGCACCCCACTCCAGTACTCTTGCCTGGAAAATCCATGGACGGAGGAGCCTGGTAGGCTGCAGTCCATGGGGTCCATGGGGTCGCTAAGAGTCGAACACGACCAAGCGACTTCACTTTCACTTTTCACTTTCATGCATTGGAGAAGGAAATGGCAACCCACTTCAGTGTTCTTGCCTGGAGAATCCCAGGGACGGGTAAGCCTGGTGGGCTGCTGTCTATGGCGTCGCACAGAGTCCGACAGGACTGATGCAACTTAGCAGCAGCAGCAGTGAGGTAACTCCAGGTGGCGCCAGTGGTAAAGAACCTGCCTGCCCATTTAGGAAATGCAAGAGATGCAGGTTCGATCCCTGGGTTGGGAAGATCCCCTGGAGTAGAAATGGCAACCCACTCCAGTGTTCTTGCCTGGAGAATCCCAGGGACGGGGGAGCCTGGCAGGCTATAGGTCATGGGATTGCAGAAGAGTCAGGCATGACTGAGCACGCATGCATACATGAGGTAACAGAGCAAAAACAGTACTGCTAAGACTCATGTCAAAGAGCACAGTGTATGTTTCCTCTAGTTTTGTGGTTTCAGATTTAGGTTTAGGTCTTTAATCCATTGAGTTTACTTTTGTATGTGGTGTAAGAAAAGGGTCAAGTTTCATTCTTTTGCATGTAGCTGTCCAGTTTTCCTACCACTATTTGTTGAAGAGGCTATCTTTTCTCCATTGTATATTCTTGCCTCCTTTTTCATAGATTAACTAACCATATTTCTGTGGGGTTTTTTCTGGGCTTCCTATTCTGTTTCTTTGATCTATGTTTCTGTTTTTTTGTGCCAGAACCATAACGTTTTGATTACCGTAGTGCAGTTTGAAATCAGGGCACACAATGCCTCCAGCTTTGCTCTTCTTTCTCAGAGAGTATTTTGACTATTTAGAGTCGTTTGTGTTTCCATTCAAATATTTTGCTTAACTGTTACAGTTCTGTGAAAAATGCCATGGATACTTTGATAGGGATTGCATTAAATTTGTCAACTGCTTTGAGGAGTGTGAACATTTTATCAAAATTAGTTCTCTCTACTTGTGAGCACAATATACGTATGTATATTGTATGTATGCATACGTATGTATATTTGTGTGTATTGCACAACACACATATGTATATTGTATATATACATATGTATATTTGTATGTATGCATATATGTATGTATATTTGTATGTATTTTTATATGTATATTTGTATGTATTGTCTTCAGTTTCTTTCATTAATGTCTTAGAGTCTTCAGGGTATAGATCTTTTACCTTCTTGGTTTAATTTATTCCAAGTATTTTATTCTTTTAGATGCAACTATGAATAGGATTATTTGTTCAGTTTTTCTTTATGATAGTTTATTATTAATGTGTAGGAACACTATAGATTTCTGTATATTAATTTTATACTCTGCAGCTTTACTGAATTCATTTATTCTAATTGTTTTTTGGTGCAGTCTTTAGGATTTTCTATATATAGTGTGTCATCTGCAAATAGTGACAGTTTTACTTCTTCCTTTCCACTTTGGATTCCTTTTATTTCTTGTCTGATTGCTCTCACTGGGACTTCCAACACAATGTTGAATAAAAGTAATGAGAGTGGTCATCCTTGTGTTGTTCCTGATCTCGGAGGAAATGCTCTCAGCTTCTCACCATTGAGTATGACGTTGGCCCTGGGTTTGTCATGTACGACCTTTACTGTGTTGAAGTACATTCCTGTTTTACCCACTTCATTAAAAGTTGTCGTAAATGGGTGTCAGTTTTGTCAGAAACTTTTTTCTTAATCTATTGAGATGGTCATATGATTTTTAATTCTTTGTTGAAGTTCTTACTGTGTTCTTCTATTCTTCTCCCGAGTTCATTGAGCATTTTTATGACCATTACTTTGAAATTTTTTTCTGGGAAGTTACTTACTTCTGTTTTGCTCAGTTCTTTTTTTGAGATTTTGTCGTCTTCTTTCTTGTAACATGACCTTTGGCCCCTCGTTCTGCCTAATTCTTTATTTGTTTGTGTTTGGTAGCTCAGTTACGTTTCTTGGTCTTTGTGTAGAAGGTGTCCTGTGGGGTCCAGGAGTGCAGCTCTCCCCCTTCCCTGGACTGCCCTGGAGCTGGGCACTCCAGAAGCCGGGCACTCCAGGAGCATCCCCTGTGGTGGGTGGGCCAACCTGGCCTGGGGGCCACTGTGCTGCAGTTTCTAAGGCCTGGTTACCGCTGTGGCTGGTGCTCTGGCTTGTGGGGGCAGCCTGGTGGAGGGAGCCACTTTGGGGCATGCTGGTGCTGGCTGAGGTGTTGGCAAGGCAGGGGTCACTTTGGGGAGGTCCTGATACCAGCCAAGGGCCCGCATAAAGGGCTGCTGGGGGTGCAGCTTGGAGGAACACCAACTGTGTCGGGTGTGCAGATGAAGCCGGGTGAGGTGGGTGGTGCTGCTGGCTTAGATGGAGAGTCAGACCCTGCACCTCATCTTCTGGGTGCAGGGTCTCCAGCTGGGGAGCTGAGGTGGAGTCCAGACCCTGGGGCCCCAGTGCTGGGGATGGCCTGACAGCACTACCTTCCTCCAGGGGCCACTCCTGTCTCCACTTGTGGAAGGTCCATCCTGCTGTTTTCAGGTCATTCTCGGGGTTTTCTGCTTGTGTCTGTGATGTTGATTCCAGATTGCTCACCTCCAGAACTGGGTGGTAGTAAGTTTGTGTTGTTTTAAGGCACAAAGTTGGTGAGAATTGATTACAGTGGTGACAGGAAACTGATGTAACCAGTGCAGGACTGGGACTTGAGCCTTGGTCTGAGGCTAAAATTCAGGTTTTTGGGCCATGCTGTGATTATGTGACTCCAGGCAGTAGTACTGGGTACTAGCATGTTCATTAATAGAGGAAGGGGTCCACTGTCTCCAGCAGAGCAGTGGGTCGTGAGTCTCATGAGCTTTGCCAGACACACCTTATGATCTGTGACAGTGGCTGCTTTCTGTCTTTCCTCAGATCCCCAGACTTCAAGAGAGATTTTTGATTTTGCATTAAAGGCAATCCGTCCTCAGGTAGGATTTAGTATTCTAATTCTTTCACGACTGAGCCTTGTGATTGTCAAACATTGATGGTAGTTTTTTTTTTTTTTTTAATAGATTGATCTGAAGAGATATGCCGTGCCTCTGGGTAAGATTCTACTTTTAAGGAGGTTATTAGGTTGGTGTCTGAGTGAATGTTTGCCTAAACTGTGAGTGAAGGTGGCGCTGTGACCCCTGTGATGCTCCCACGTGGTCACTGATGGCAGCTCTTGGTGCTGTTCGAGATGGTCACACTAAGATTGCACCATTTCAGAAGAAATTACTTCAGAACAATCCAGATCTTTTGATTCTATCTTTATCTAAATAAACCCTGATCCTACTTCTGACCTTTGTTTTGGGGGTCACTGGCCGGATTGTGGGCCTCTTGATTCAAATAGAGGATGGAGGCATCAGGTGTGAGGGGACCCCAGGCCCCTGAAGTAAGGATTCGGGGGCTTTGTGAGCACAGTTTTGGTTTGATGTGTGGCTGAAGCTTCCTAAGTTCTTTGTCCTGCCCTTTGTCATCCTGTTTTAAATACGGTGTGTTCTGTGTTTGCAGCTGGGCTGTCCTTATTCACCCTGCACGCATCTCAGTTTAGCACCTGCCTTCTGGACAACTACGCTTCTTTGTTTGAAGTCCTGTCGAAGTGGTGCAGCCACATGAATGTGGAATTGAGGAAAGCTGCACACTCAGCTCTGGAGTCTTTTCTGAAACAGGTACTATGTAAAACTCTTTCTATGCAAAGACATAAATTCCAGTCTTCTGCATGAACATTTGAAAAAAAAAAATACAAGTTGGTCCATTAGCTTCTGTAGTACTTAAAGAGGAAAGTTGGTTATCCCTCTGCCACAGGAGTGGCAGCAGGTTTGGAAGAAAGAAAGCTTCAAAGACATCAAGTCTGATCAGGTCCTCAGAGCCAAGGGCGGACAAGAGAGTGAGGAGGTGGGACGGAGGGAAGGCTGGCGGTCAGAAGGTCAGGGCTCCCTGGAGGCGGTGGCTGGGTCAGGGTGGGAGCAGGGAGGGGAGGGAGACGGTGGCAGGGTCTGCTGTCCTGTTAGACTGGATGCTTGTGTCTCTGTGGCTTCTCGGCTGAGGCGACCTCTCCTATCTAGGTTGGGTGTGGGTGCAGGGAGCCTGCAGGTGGCCTGCCGTCTCCGGGTGCTGAGACCTGGGGCCTTTGTACAGGTCTGGGCGTGGGCTGCAGGTCGGCACTGTGGATGCATGTCTTCCTTCTCCCTTTGGTGATTGTCTGGCTTCTTCCCATCCTTGTCTCGGACGGTCGTGGGCAGGTTGCGAGAGCTTCCTGATGCCCTTGCTGGTCTCGAGTTCTGGCAGGTGTCACTGTGTGTGGTGCATCGTCATCTGCTTGCTTCTCAGAGTACTTGCTTTGGCTCACGTAATTATTGTAGCTTATTGTTTTGAGAAATGAGACACCTTTTTTTTTTTTCTTCCCCTGGTTGTTAGTTCTGAACCCTCTCTGTGTTCGCTCCTGGGGGTCCTGTCTGTGGGTGACTCTGAGCTCGCCAGCTGCTGGGCCTGCCCAGCTCTGTGTCACCTTGAGTCAAAGATGAGTCTAAGGAAGCTTTCTGCTTCATCAGGGAGCTTTAGTCCGGAGCCTGTGTTTTGTGCACGTCTTCCTGTGTCTACCTGGTCTCTCTCTCAGTCCCTTTCTCTAGGAAGAATGCATCACGTGTAATAAAGGCTTACTTAAGGAAGTGGCTTTTCTGAACCTGATGGAGACTAAGTGGATTGAACAGATGGTTCTTTACAAGTAATAGCTGCTGTGGACCTGATGTTGTCCCATTCGGCTGTTCCAGCCTTTTCACGTTTGGATGGATGCCTCTAAAGTGAACGTTGTGTGATGCAGGTTTCCTTGTTGGTGGCACACGATGCCGAGGCACACAGGGGCGCGCTGCGCTTCTTCATGGAGCAGTTCTACAGCATCATCAGGAACGTGGACGCCAACAGCAAGGACCTGTCCATCGCCATCCGTGGATATGGGCTCTTCGCGGGGGTATGTCTCACTTATTGACCCCTTTTACTTTCATTTGAATGTTTAAATGAATATACTTTAGTATCTTTTGAATAGCATCTCACACTTTTGAAAACATTGTTCTTGTTTGTTTTGTTGTTAATGTGTTTTTTCAGTGCTTCCTATGTATCATCTCAAATATTCATAACTCTCCTATAAGCTTTTAGGAATATTATTCCACTTTACAGATGAGGAAAGTGAGGCCAGACAAGTTAGGGGACTCATGTAAGGGTTCAGCCAGCGATAGACAGAACCGAGACATGGCTGCAGCCTGGAGACGAGGAACACCATGTTCTCCTGGCCACGCCTGGCCGCCCATCACTGATGAGCCCCTGTGCTCACTCTGGCATGAGTCCCTGAGCCTGGGTGAGGTCTGCTGGGAATACTGGGAGTTGGTGTGGCTGCATCCTCCTGGAGGGGTCTATGGCTCCCACTGGCGGATTACGTCTCCTGCTGTTTCTCTGTACAGATCCCCATCAGGGCTACTCCCCTGCTGTTGGGATGGAGAGTCTCTTCCAGCCCTCTGCTCAGTCCTCCATCCTGATGCTTCCTCATTTGCTTCTTCCCAACACTCCTTTCCCCTTAAAGTCTTCATCTCCACATGTTTCCGTGGCTCGTTTATACTAGCTTAGGGCAGAGGAAATGTGTGAGGAGGCTCAGAGGTGACTGAGAGCACGGACTTTGTATCCTCAGACCCTGAGGTCTGGCAGTGGGGACCTGTTCACTATAATGAGCTGGTGTAGACAGAGTAAGGTGGAACAAGGGAGAGGATGCGGATCAGGCGCTGGTCCAGGCCCGTGAGGAGGCGGGACTGGGGCCAGCGTCTGAGGAGCCTTTGGGACATGTGTGGCTGGACTGTCTCTGAGTTAGGAGGGTGTGGCTGTGGGTGCTGCTGCTGTGCTGTGGGGGGATTGAGCCTGTCCCTCCTCTGGGCATCGGCCCTCTGCAGGGATGGCACCCAATTGTCTGCAGTCTGCCCCTGCCAGAAACACAGGTGACAATCAGTAGGTGTTTTTTGTGTTAGTAACTTTAAAATGTATTTACAGGTTTTTCGGAAAGCATCTTTCTGACGTACAGTGCATTCTATATCTGTATTCTCCACTGAGAAGCTGTTAACATTCCGTTATAATAACGTGGCCTAACGAGACGCCTTAGGTGCCATCACCCTGAGGTGGAACAGATTGATGGAGACTGGTTTTGCCTCCCTGCAGCCATGCAAGGCAGTGAATGCCCGCGACGTGGACTTGATGTTCGTGGAGCTCATCCAGCGGTGCCGGCAGCTGTTCCTCACTGAGGCGGATGCTGCCGAGGACCACGTGTACCAGCTGCCCAGCTTCCTGCAGTCCGTGGCGAGCGTCCTGCTGCACCTCGACGCCGTGAGTGAGGGGGTGGCCCGCTGAACATGGGCTTGGCGAGATTAGCCCAGGTCTTCAGCTGGTTTGATGCAGTTCAGGCACCAGTATGACCAAGGTGACCTCTTTAGCTAGTACCTTGTACGGTTTTTTGGTATAGTTTTTGTCATGAAACTTGATGATTTGTTTCCAAAGCAGAAAAGCTATCTGTTACTCTTTTCATATTTCTAAAAGATTAGGATTGCTGCTTGAGATAGAATCGTAGGTAACATGTCATGCAGACAGTTTTACTCCACTGTGTTCAGACAGTCCCAGCGAGGAATTAGTCCCCTAGGTAACAAGCTGCTTCTTCATGGATTCTGCCTCCCTGTGTCTGCTGTGCCTGTTGTCGCAGCCCCGACCTGAGTGTGCTCTCATCCCCGCAGGTTCCTGAGGTGCACTCGCCGGTCCTGGAACACCTCGTGGTCCTGCAGATGGACAGTTTCCCCCAGTACAGCCCCAAGATGCAGCTGGTGTGCTGCAGGGCCATTGTGCGATTGTTCCTGGCCCTGGCGGAGAAGGGGCCCATCCTCTGGAGTTGCATTGGTGCTGTGGGTGAGTTTGGAGCTTACTCCTGAGATGATGCATGAAGAATCTTACCGTGTTGTTTGAGATAAAGAACATCCAGTTGCCAAATTCGTTTTTGTCTTATGATGCCTCTTGAGGAACTGCTAATATTTTGGTGAACCAAAATCTTTTTTTCTCTAGTTTTCTGAATTTCTTCATCTTTTCCTTTTGAATCTTAGTAGTCTAAAATTTGAAACTAAACATTAAAAAAAAGAAAAAAAAATTAAAGGTGTTAGCAAACTTAGAGAAAAAACCAAGAGGTACTGTATATTCAAATGGCTGTCTGTTGAGAGTTTAGTATTTTTCAGTGTAATTTTTCATTTTTGTTTTTATTTTCTTTTTTTAGTACATCAAAGTTTAATCAGAATATGTTCTAAGCCAGTGATCCTTCAAAAGGTAAATTCTGAATCTGTGCTTTGAAAATTAGTCTTTTGTCACCCTGCAAGTTAGAGATGTTGCTGGAACTTTTAGTCTGTAAATATACAAAAGTGGCCTTTTTGATTGCCTGAAAGATTTTTTTTAATGAAGTTGTCCAATAGGATGGTTGTCACTTAAACGAATTACCATTACTTTCTATAGTATATGATAGCTGCTTTCCCAAATGCAATGTTAATATAATATATTCAGGCGTTTGAAATTGCAGACGAATGTGTGAATTACTTGCAATGATGGGTAATTCTTATGGGGAAAAAGAAAAATGGCCTTTCTATTATTAGCAATGCCTTAGATTTTGGTAAATGTAGGATGTAATACCTATTTTTTCAGATAAATAAACTTCTGGGTGTGAGACATCCTTAAACATAACCTTATTACCATACCTACATTTTTACGAAAGGATATTTTCCCCTTGAAACTCTAGGACAAAATACTTAGTATATAATGGGAGGCTTGTTTTAAGTTTACTTCAGTTAGAGAAAATAGGAGGAGATGAGAGATCTGTGTGAGGAGGTGAATTATTGGGTATTGTTTTGAAGCTTAGTTCGTGCATCACCATTTCCGTCCTAGAGAATGGTGACTTTTTCCTAGCTTTTTTATTGTGCTTTCATAACGTGCTGTCTTCCTCAACCAAGCTGCATGCTTCAGCCAGGGGCTCCCTTAGCTCCGGGAATGCACATTGGGAGGCACAGCAGTGCTGCTCCTCTCCGTCCCTCCTGAGCGTGGCTGGCTGTCTGTTTTCCCGCCAGGGAGCCGAGCCCGAGTCTGAGGACCCCGGAGTGTTGGGGGAAGTCAGGACCGGCAAGTGGAGAGTGCCCACCTGCAGAGACTATGTGGACCTGTTCAGGAGCCTGCTGAGCTGTGACCAGACGATGGTAAACACTGCAGCTGAAAGCCACTGAAGCGCTTTGGCTCCCCTACAGTGTCCATAGTTCACACTGGAGGCTTAATTATTTCAGAAGCCTGTTTTACTTTCAGTCAGTTTTTTTTTTTTCTTTTTAAGTACTTCAAGTAATGTAAATAAGGATAAAGTGAGACTTGGAAAAAAAATCAGATTAGAGGAGCAAAGTCATAGAACTCATTTGAAACTGATGAGTAGTTGTAGCCAAGTCCTCATTTTAGCTTAAGAAACTGCGTACAAGGTATCAGAAATGTGGCAGTGTTATCATGGTGGGAGAGCTGTGCTCTCTGTATTTGCTAAGGGTGATGTGACAGGATGGAGATGGGTGCACAGTTCTGTCAGCATTAGAACCACCCCTCCTGCTTCCTGTGTTGCTGGCAGGTGTTTCTGCAGTATCTGCTCCAAGCCAGGTTGGTCACCATTTCACGTAGTGTCTGACAGAGCATGGGTATTCTAGGAAAAGCAGTTTTGGTCAGTAGATGGTTCCTGTCCTGTGCAACCTCAGGAGTTTTTCTTATTAAGGTATTAGTAAAGTAGTATAGCAGTATTACTAAAATGTTTTTTCTTATATGTGATAATAGGTATATTTTGAGGTTAAGTTCCGTAGACACTGGTCTGTGTTTTTGGAATGATAGAATATTTCACTTTGAAAGAGATAACAGATTATAGAGCTTTTCAGTCCCTTCTGAGGATAAATGTATAGTATACGTATCTATATATGCATGTGTATGTGAGTACATGTGTTTACAAGTGCACGTGTGTATACGTACATGCATGTGCATTCGCATATAGACATACAGAACGTGTGTATATAGTGTAGAGATGTGTGTATACACACACTGCTTATGTACATTCTCAGTCGCTCAGTCGTGTCCAGCTCTTTGCAACTGCATGGAGTGTAACCTACCAGGTTCCTCTGTCCATGGGATTCTCTAGGCAAGAACACTAGAGTGGGTTGCCATGCCCTCCTCCAGGGGATCTTCCCAACCCAGGGATTGAAACCACATCTCTGACATCCCCTGCATTGGTGGGCTGATTCTTTACCACTGAGCCACCAAGGAGGCATCTCTCCCTCTTTCTGTCTCTCTCTCTCTCTCACACACACACACACATACACATGCATTAATGGAGTAAATACTTGGACGAGGTTGGCCTAAACCTTCTCAACTCACTACTGTTTATGTGTGTTACGTGACTGTTTAAGTCATGTCAGACTGAAATGGTGTTGTCCTAATAATTAGAAAGATGTCTGTATTTTACAGCTTGAAAACTTAGAGGTAAGTCTGCTCTAGTTTACACAAGTGTTTCCATAAAACCTAATTACACATGTACATCTTTATGTGTCATAATGCTGATTTAATACTCGTACTGACACTGTTTTGTGCAGCATTTTGAAATTTATTTTCTTTACTTTCAGGATTCTCTCTTAGCAGATGAAGCATTTGTCTTTGTGAATTCCTCTCTTCAAAGTCTGAATCGTTTGCTATATGATGAATTTGTAAAATCAGTTTTGAAGATTGTTGAAAAGCTGGATCTTACGCTGGAAAAGCAGAATGTTGGGGAACAAGAGGTTAGACAATGTTGTCAGTAGCAATTCTGCATCATTTTTGTACCAGCTGTATCTACATGCTGCAGTATTCAGGAGCAAGTCTTACATTTGTAGAGGATGGCAGGAAATTGGTTTATCAGCATTAACACATGTCATTGATACTTTTCTATTGATATTTGAATTGCCCAGTGTACAGAATATATTCTGTATCAGATTGTTCAAGAAGTAATTTATAATAAGTTAAAGCAATTTTTTAGAAAAAGTTGTTGGGAGGATTAGTACTCTTGACTTAGCAACAGTAGAGACTAGTCTTATTTTGTGTAGAGGTGGGTTTTTGCAGAGGGTCTGGGCACCCTGGTGCTCCTCGGTTTATGGCCAGGGGGACCCCAGGCTCTGGAGACAGTAGAAGGGAGGGCAGGAAAGGCCATGCCTCCCACGTTTCTGCACCGTTTTTCTGGCTGGGCTCAAAGATCAGACTGGGCATGAGGTTGCTAGCTTGGAGCTGCTGTCCCTCTGAGGAGACAGGACACTCAGGTAGAGAGACTGTCACCTAAGGTAGTTTGTTTCTGAGTCCAGTGGTTCCTGGAATCAAGTTTGCACGTTGGCTTCCACGGCTGAGGCCTGTGGTCAGGGGTCCTACAGGGGCAGAGCCCTGGCCTTGGCTGCGCTTGTCAGGGCCAAGTTTTTGTGCTGGTTGTCGGGGCCATTGAGGAGTGGCCTGTCACTCTTCAGGCTTTCTATTCATTCACGTCTAAAGTAATTTCATGAGCAGACGTGCTCACTCCCTGAGACGGTTGGCCACATGTCTGCGTGCAGAGCACCTGTCTTAGTCTCTGTGTCCCTGCGCCCCCACACCCCACCGCCGGGTCACCGTCGTCTCTGTTGGTGTTTCCTGGGACATGCCTGGTCTCCAGCCTTGCCCTCCTTCCTGCCTGTTTGACATTTCCACCTGGGTCTGAAACACAAATTGAACATGTTTATATTTATGTTTCACCTAACAGTAGCCACTGGTCCTCTGTCTCTCATTTTGAAATCTCGTCACTACTGATAACTGTCTTGTGTTTTGAGATTCTGCCTCTGTCTGGGCACTGTGGCTCCTGTGAGAAGTTGTGCCCTGCCCCGCCCCCAGATCTTTCTGTGTTTTCACTTTTATTCCTACTTACCGCATCCCTTGTGGCCTCCTGTGTAGCATGTTCTGAGGGTTCTGTCATTTTTATCTGACTGTGAGCTTTGGGCCCATCTCTGCCTCCTCACTTTTGCATTCCTTGCTCAAAGCCTCACCCATGTCTGTGGGTCACTTGCTGAGTCATTTGTTGAATGACTGAACGGTACCGTGTTTTTGGTGCAACTGATTTTCAAGGATGAAAACAAAGCTGCTGGCATTTGGGTGATCCCGACCTCAGATCCAGCTGCTAACCTGCATCCTGCGAAACCCAAAGACTTCTCTGCTTTCATCAACCTGGTGGAGTTCTGCAGGTATTCATAAAGTTATGTATACTTAAGAGTAGATACTATCAATTGTTGGCTATGACATAGGAGAACCACTTATGTAGTACAAGAAATGAAATAGTAGGACTTAAAATCTAAAACAGCTTATATGAAATTTTAAAATAGATTATTATTATTTTTTTAATTGTATTTAAAAGATCCTCAGGTAAGGACAACAAGGGGGCTTCCCTGGTGACTCAGACAGTAAAGAATCTGTCTGTCTATGCGGGAGACACGAGTTCAATTCCTGGGTTGGGAAGATCCCCTGGGAAGAAAATGGCAACCTACTCCAGTATTCTTGCCTAGAGAGTCCCATGGACAGAGGAGCCTGATGGGCTACAGTCCATGGGGTTGCAAAGAACTGGACATGAGTGAGCGACTGAGCGCAGAACACAGCATGGCAAAGAAACTAAAGAGTACAGATACACCCGAAAATGGGGTATAATGGAGTCACAGATAATGATTTTGTTTTGATTATGTCACTTAGAATTTCAGAGCGGAGTAAAAGTATACGATGAGGATTTCTTTGTTAAGCTTTACATTTGTTTTTACAGGGAGATTCTTCCTGAGAAACATGTAGAATTTTTTGGGCCGTGGGTGCATTCCTTCTCATATCAGTTAATTCTGCAGTCTACACGGTCGCCACTCATTAGTGGTTTCTACAAACTGCTTTCTCTTGCTGTGAGAAATGCCAAGAAGATAAAGTATTTTGAGGTAAGTGTTTTTTGAGGGACATTGAATATTCCTGTGTATTTTAGATTGCACGAGTGTGTATAAATACATTCTAAAATATGGTATTGTACAGCATATTGCAGTTTTAAAGTCTGCTACTATTGTTATTTGTATTTTGAGAAACTGATGTGAGTGGCAGCTGCATGACACCGTTTAAAAGTTTAATGGGGAATGTTTTCCCCATTTTCCAATCTGACTGGCGAGCATCTGGCTGGTGCTGTGAGCTCTACAGAGGTTCTGATGTGTGCATGGCGCCAGGACCCACCTGCAGCATCACTGGCGCCCTTTCCAGACTCAAGTCCTCAGAGCCTCTGGGCACAGCTGCCCGGGGATCTGGTAGCTCCTAAGGATGGAGAGTGGTGCGTCAGTGTCCAGGGGCTCTAGTTGTGAGCAGCTGTCTCAGCTCACAGGCGTGCACGTCAGATGACCAGCACGGGGAGTGGACTTGGGCCCCTGACTCCTGGCCAGTGGTCCCCCTCCCAGCTCACACGTGCTTCCTTATGGGCCTCTGCCTGAAGTGTCTTCCTCTCTGCATGAGGCCTCAGCAAAATTAGAATGGGTCCCCTCACAAGGACCAGTGGGAACCGCCAGATTAGAACATGGGACTATCTGGTTATCATTCCCTGAGCTCATTGCCTGTTTTATCTGACAGGGCGTAGGTCCAAAGAGTCAGAAACCGTCTCCTGAGGATCCAGAGAAGCATTCCTGCTTTGCTTTGTTTTCAAAATTCGGTAAAGAGGTAACTTTCAAAAGCTTTATCCAGTCTTATCATATATTATTTAAAGATGAAATGGGTTGCTTAATCCACGTGGGGGTGGGGGGGTTGAAAACACTGGCAGAGAAAGTCACTGTGCTTCCGAAGTCCCCTGAGGTTTCTCACAATAATTTTAGTGATGATGACTCAGGGTCCATAGATTCTTTAGCTTTTCCACATGATGGGAACTAAGTACTCAACACAAACTTTTGCTGGAGATAAGTACCTTCATTTTTCGTATTTGCAAATCAGATGTTTTGTAGTCGATGGTGGAACTGAAGGCTCTGTTCAGGTGCATAGCACTAACCTTGTCTTTCCTGCCGAGGTGTCAGTTAAGATGAAGCAGTACAAAGATGAACTCCTGGCCTCCTGTTTGACCTTTGTCCTATCCCTGCCACATGACATTATCGCACTTGATGTCAGAGCCTACGTCCCTGCGTTGCAGGTGGGCACATCACTCGTGGGGGTCATGGTTCTGAGAAACGTGGCAGTCACAGTGGCACTCACATGTCAGAACCCCCATCCCCACCCCCCGCCAGCATCCTGCGTGGTCGGGCCTTCCTGAGGGGGCTTCAGTGCCCCTTCTCTCCAGCCTGCATGGTTCCAACAGAGGAAAGGCTTGTCATTTAAGAAGCCTTCTCTCAGAACTAAATTCCTGGTTTTCATTACCTCATTTGTTCTCATGTACAGATGGCTTTTAAACTGGGCCTGAGCTATGCCCCACTGGCAGAAGCCGGCCTGAATGCCCTGGAAGAATGGTCAGTTTATATCTGCAAACATGTAATTCAACCCTATTATAAGGATATTCTGCCTAGCCTTGATGGATATCTGAAAACTTCAGCCTTATCAGGTAAAGTATAGAAGAGTTTTTTTTTTTTTTTTTTTTTTATAGAAGAGTTTTGATGTGTATCTTAAAATGGTAATGTAATACATGTGTTGGTATTTCTACATATTATGCATTCAAAATACATTTGGTTGGTATTTTTGTAATCTTTCCAATTCATTTCAGTATAATTGGACATAAGTATAACTGAGGTATTAAAACTACTTATAGGTTACTTACTCATGTATATCCTAGCAAAATTTATAAAATCTTCAAGGGGAAGAATTCTTAAACATCTTGAGCATCTTATAAATTCTGATTTATTGTCTTGCAAAGAAAACCTTATTTAATAAATTAAACAGGGATTAAAACTATAAGAAAATCCAATAGTAAAGTTATATTTTGACCTAATTTCACCTGATTTTTATTGGTTTTCCAAATATGACTGATTTAGTACTGCATTGGGAGTGCAGAGTCCTAGCCACTGAACCACCAGGGAAGTCCCTCCAAGAAACTGGTAATGGTGTCTAAAACTGAGACAACCACTATTAATATTTTTGTTCTAGAAATTTCATTTTTAATCATACTTTAAATTAGAATTTTAATGTCTCTGCATGGTAGTCTAGTGTCTTTCCACTTGTGCTTATTAACTAAACAGATGAGCGCTATTTAAAATTGACTTCTGTTTACCCTTGACAGATGAGACCCAGAATAACTGGGAAGTGTCGGCACTTTCTCGGGCTGTCCAGAAAGGATTTACTAAAGATGTGTTAAAGCATCTGAAACGGACAAAGAACATTTCATCTGTAAGAGACCCTTATATTTTCTTTACCTTAAATAGTGGAGAGATCAGATTCTGATGCTCATGAGTAGTAAAAATCTTCATTTAAAATATCATTGTTACATATAAGTTGGTGTACAGTATGAAAATAATTTCAGTATATATTTAGTGATAAAAATGTAAACCATGTTAACATGTAAACCGTGTTATTGTCTTGATCTTGTTTTTTTTTGTTTGAAATAAGCAGTTGCCACACTGATATTGATGTATAAGATTGCCTCATTTACTTATTATATCTGAAATAGGTCATTTTGTCGAGTTTAGTTCATGGCAGTTTTTATGTTTTTTGCCCAGTGATAATTTCTTACGACTGGTTTTTTTAGATGTGGCACATAATGTAAGAGATAAAAATGATGTAAATAGAGAAAATTGAGTTAGTGTAACATAACATCTCGGAGAAGGCAATGGCACCCCACTCCAGTACTCTTGCCTGGAAATTCCCATGGATGGAGGAGCCTGGTGCGCTGCAGTCCATGGGGTCGCTAAGAGTTGGACACGACTGAGTGACTTCATTTTCACTTTCACTTTCATGCATTGGAGAAGGAAATGGCAACCCACTCCAGTGTTCTTGCCTGGAGAATCCCAGGGACGGGGGAGCCTGGTGGGCTGCCGTCTATGGGGTCACACAGAGTTGGACACGACTGAAGTGACTTAGCAGCAGCAGCAGCAACTTAATATCTAGAACTGGTATTGCAAGCTTTCAGGAAGTTTCCTCTGATCTCATTATTTTTGACAGTTTCTGTTATAGGATCAGAAATGCATTTATTTCTTTTTTTAATTTTTACTTATTTTTCGCTGTGCTGGGTCTTTGTTGCTGCAAGGGCTTTTCCCTATTTGTGGCAAGTGGGGGCTACTCTCTTGACAGCTTTTGATTGGGAGACTTGAAGGAAACTAGAAGTGGTGTCTAATAGTTTAAATTATTTTATCATATTTAGGTAAAGGAAGATAAAGTTTCTTGAGAATATCTCTAGTTTTGCACATTTCTTTATAGGAGGGCCCGGGGGTCCCAGAGTGCGAGGCCAGAACTGTTTTCACTCGTGATTGTTTGCACTGTGCAGTGGTGGGTGGTGCTGTTCCTTTAAGCTTCACGAAGCCTCGACCCTTGAGCACACACGGTGTACCATCTTGTCTTGTGTGCTGGGGCAGGAGGCGCTGGTGGTTGGCCTCAGGGAGCATCGAGCAGCCGCCTCCCCCGTGAGCACTACTGTTACTGGAAGCATGGCAACGGACTCCTGGCTGCTCAGTGTCTGGCTGACGTTTTCTCTGGAATAGAGAGCGGGCCTGTCACTTCAGGAGCACATCTGAGAATCTTTGCTGCTGGTGAACCGGTATCTCCAGATGAGCAGTACATTGTGTTCCTAAACTGAGTGTAAGATAAAGCCAGTGGATTGTACTGTAATAGACTGCATAAACTTCCCTGATGTGGGCTCACACTCCACATTGTAACTAACCTTTAAGAAACTACTGCTTCAGTTTTGGAGTAGTAGCAAAGCAAACCCTAGTTTCCTAGAAAAACTATGAAGTCCTCCTCCCTTTTCTAGTCATAGCCCAGAAGTCTGTCGCAGACACAAAATGTGAACAGCACCGCTTGCCTGAGATTGTTTATTTGGAATATATCCTTAGTTTTCCTAAAAGTATGTAATTTGTTAACATGTCATGGGTTCAGTGTTTTTAAATAAAATGATAAGTATGTAAATAGTAAAAAGTAAAAGTGTTAGTCCATCAGTCGTGCTGACTTTTTGCAACCCCATGGACTGTAGCCTGGAGAGCTGGCTGCTCTGTCCAGGGGATTTTCCAGGCAAGAATACTGGAGTGGGTTGCCTTGCCCTCTACCAGGGGATCTTCCCGACCCAGGGATGGAACCTGGGTCTCCCTCACTGCAGGCAGATTCTTTACTATCTGAGCCACCAGGGAAGCTAAGTTTTAACAAGATAAATACTGGTAAATACGACCCACAATAACAGAAGCTCTGTGGGAATCCTCAGTATTTTTTAAGGGTATAAGGACTCCCGAAACAGGAACTGCTGACCTAGAAAATGGACATTGGCTGCAAAAGTGGAAGAATTGTGGCTTTTTTTCATGATTTTGCAGTAAAATGACGGCAGTGCCGTGGAGGATTATAAGGAGACATTGAGGGCATCAGCGGTAGAGAGGGTCTTTCTTTGAGCTCAAGGTTGTTTCTTATTGTCTCCACATTTGCAGAATGAAGCACTGTCCTTAGAAGAAACACGGGTTCGAGTAGTGCAAGTACTTGGCCATCTCGGGGGACAGATCAACAAAAACCTGCTAACAGGTGACGTTTCCTGAAAGTAACTCAACCCTGGAGGCATGTGGGCCCCTCAGCTGAGTGCACACAGGTCACAGTGTCTTCTGATACTTGCTCCCGTGTGTCATTTATGTCTTTCAAGTAAGATTTTGAGGAACTGTATTTTGTCTAATGGAGTGAATGCTTCTGCCATGCCCTGAAGCCTGTGGGTTCCTATCTTCAGGGTCTGGCATATGTTCATTTTTTAAGCAGAGTCTAGCTGGATAGGCCTTTATGTTAAACATCGTGTCAGGAATTCAGAGTTATCTCTTTGAATACTAATATTCTTAATGTTTGGATATTTTTAGTTGTTTTTGATCAGAATTAGTGTTTTTTGATGAGTAAAAATTTGTATTTTTAGTTTTAAAATTTCATCCTAAATGTACTGGTGATTTTGGCATTTCAGCAGTTAGAATGTATATTAGAAAAATGTGTTATAAAGAGGAACTATTTATGAAAGTATTGTTCATTTATCATTTTTTCACAGAAGAGTAACTTAACTGAAATTGAAAATTAAACATTCCAGACTATTAGACTTGTTTAATTAGAAGCAGTATGTGGTGGTTTCTGGTGTTGCTGCCCCGTGTGTGTGATAAACAGAGCAGGAGGGGGTGGGCCAAGGCCATCCCGGTGAGGGGAGGAGGGGCTGACCGGCATCTCCCCTATAGCGGCGTCCCCCGAGGAGCGGGCCAGGGGCTGTATGGCTTGGGACCGAGAGAGGAGGCTCAGCTTCGCAGTGCCCTTCGTGGACATGAAGCCTGTCATTCATCTGGACCTGTTCCTGCCACGTGTCACAGAGCTGGCACTCTCGGCGGGTGACAGACACACCAAGGTACTCATCACTCGCCGTGGTCAGCCATGTGCTCCTTAGGAGAGATGTGTTGTGTTTCATGGGCTTTGTGTTTTCTCTAGCTTAGTGATGGGAAACTGCTCAGTTATCAGAAGTTGGTATCCTTGGAAAATGGAAATTAAACCTAAAGAGTCTGAATAGATGATAAAACATTAACGCACTAGAACTCTTCATCGTAGAGAATACAGGGTACAGGGGGTTGAAAAGGGATTTTTTAGTCTGTGCTCAATTCTCTATTCAACTTGGGAGATTCAAAACAGATGGTCTCAAGGTTTTCTATTAATTTGTACATTGCCACATTTTGTTCATTAAAAACAGATTTTCAGGAAGTAACAGTTAAGGCGTGCTCACAAATGGAGCAGTGTTCTGTGATACGGCACCGTGGGACTGTGTCTCTTATGAGTGTGTTAGTCCCAGTGCCTGGATCTTTTACGTCTCTGTTCTCAGCTCTTGGCTCCAGAGCAGAGTGAACAGAAGTGTTAATCTTGTACAACAGGAAGTGTTGCTTAATGTTAGTTCGTATATAGGTGAGATAGTTATCTGCCGCACAGGTTTTTCTTTTTAAAGGGCTGCATTCTGTAGCATTTCAAAATGCTCTTGACCTTTGTTGGACCCCTGGCCTGTTTCAGGTTGCGGCCTGTGAACTTCTGCACAGCGTGGTTATGTTTATGCTGGGGAAAGCCACTCAGATGCCTGATGGTGGCCAGGGCCCCCCACCCATGTACCAGCTCTATAAGCGCACATTTCCTGTGCTGCTTCGACTGGCGTGTGACGTGGACCAGGTCAGTGCATGATTGTGAATTTGAAACAGTTATAGAATTTGGAAAAATGTCGCATCAGGTTCAATGATCATCTCAGCTTGTTGCATGTTGGGACAACTCTTAACATCCTTGAAACCTGCTGCCCGGCGCTGCCCTCCCACCTCTGGATAGGACCTAGGACTCAGGACTTCTCAAAGCGCCCGCAGTCCCTAAACATGTGCCACAGGGTGTGGAAAGAGTCCCTGCTGTGCACCTGCGGCTGTGTGCCGTTGGCCCTGTGACATCAGCGCTCATGGTCTTGCACAGAGGGGAGGTGGAGGAAGCTGTGGCCAGCAGTTGGGGGCTCGGAGATACTAGCAGGGTGCTCTTTCCTTGTGGCTTTGTGGACAGGGACACAGCCTTTGCTGCTGGGACACAGAAAACATTCAAGTTCTCACTTTATTTTGTGAAGCAATAGAAGGTTCACACATGAAAAAGAAAATGAAAAGCACGCTTATGAACATGGATGGAAAGTCCCTTGGAATATGTGAACCAGTACAGTCCAGCAGTGCGGTGAGATGCACTGTGATTAAATAAAGTCTGGGGGTAAAACTGGAAATTTACCACAGTAGATTTCGTTACTGGTGATTCTCTCCATATAGGCCAGAAAAATATTTGTGTTGGCAAGCCAGGAATAGTTTACTTTTGCCTTTAAAATGTCATTTACCTGAATGACACTGTTGGGTCGCCCCCCAGCTTTGAAGCACCGTGCTGCCTCTGTTTGGGCCGAGGTTGAGATGTGGTGAGACGTGACTCTACACCCAGAGTGGGGCCTGTGGGCGGCCTGTTTTCAGAACGGCTTCACGTGTGTCTAGGAATTTATTTGCGGGGGTTGCTGTCTGTGTCTCTCATCAGGCCACGTGGTCCCTGAGGGCGTGGATGTCAGAGAAAGGAGGAAAGAAGTTATTTTTTTGAATACAGTTTGTAAAAACTCTGGAAGGTTCAGATGTCAACCGATAAATCTAAGAATCAGTGAAGGTGAAAGCTGATGAATTACAAAATAGGACTCTCATATATCAGTGTTTTAATATAGCTCATATTTTAGTATTGACCCCTTGGGAAACGTGTCTACAGTATGCCATTCATAACAGCATCAAAGAAAATAGTGAAGCATCTGGGGGAGTTCCCTGGTGGCCTAGTGGACAGATTCCGGGCTTTCAGTGCTATGGTGCAGGTCCGTCCCTGACCTGCAGACCACGTGGTGTGGCCGTAATAAATACAGAAAGCGTCTAGCAATAAACTTCAACGTGCCAGGCACTCGTGTATTTATTGAATATAAAATGAATGTGATGTGTGCCTGAAGAACCAGTACTGAGGGAATTTCCAGGTTGTCTAGTGGTTAGGGCTTGGCATTTCCACTGGTGGAGCCCAGGTTTGACACCTGGTCAGGGAACTAGGGTCCTGTATGCTGTGTGACTTGGCAAGAAGAAAGGATCAGTATTGAAAAAAGGCTGAATCTTCCTCAGATCAATCAGTAAGTTTGGTATCCTTCCAGCAAAAATCCTGAAAGTATTTCATTTTGAACATGAAAAGCAGTCTAAAAGAACAATTCCTTGAATCTAACCCCGAAAACTTGTGGGCGGGTCAAGTCCTAGAGGGAGTCCTGCCCTCGCAGACATCGGGAGGAAGACACTCTGAGTACAGTGGTTGGACTACTGCACAGGTGTCAGTGGGGCTGTCTGGCAGTGGCTGCGTGGGCCCCTGTGTGCACATAAAGTGTGTGTGTGGTGCATGGGGTTTTCTGGGTCAGTGAGAAATGGATCGTTTAGTATATTCTTTTAGAGTTATTAACATATGAAAGGTTAATTTCAGATTTAAAAGATACAGAAGGAAAAACAAACTGAAGATATGAGAGAGAAATGTAATGAATTATAGCCTGTGTGAATCTTTGGATAGGGATGGTCTTTTTCACTGGTAAAATATATTAATATGGAAACATAGGTTGCTAAAAGTAAACTCCCCACCGTCACCCCTCGCCCCCTATCACTCCCCAGGAAAAGTCGTGTCATCCTCTGCAGAAAATCTGGGAAGCTTCCCCAAGATCTTAGTAAAACACATTCTTACAAACATATGTATAAATTTTGTTTTATAGAGAAAATAGGGTCACAGTGTTCAGAACTTCTTTTATTTAAAATGCAGTCTGCTACTCTGGTGGACTTTATCATTACATTGTAGATTGTAGGTGTCTTTCTGTAAAGTTTGTGTAGAAAGGGAGATTTTCATACAAGATTTGAAGGCAGATATGTGGAAGAAAATTATTAGTATATTGACTTGATTAGTGTTTAAAACTGCTGAATGACACAAACCCCACAATTTTGATATGTATGTATTTAATGTGGGAGAGTCTCTTGGACAGCAAGGAGATCAAGCCAGTATATCCTAAAGGAAATCAACCCTGAATACTCTTTGGAAGAACTGATATTGGAAGCTCCAATACTTTGGCTACCTGATGAGACGAGCTGACTCATTGGAAAAGATCCTGATGCTGGGAAAGATTGAAGGGAAAAGAAGAGGGTAAAAGAGGACAGAATGGTTGGATGGCATCATTGGCTCAATGGACATGAATTAGAGCAAACTCTAGGAGATAGTGAGGGACAGAGAAGTCTGGCATGCTGCACTGCAGTCCACGGGGTCATGAAGAGTTGGACATGACTTAGGAACTGAACAACAGGATAAAGTAGGAAATTTTTTTGCCATTTTGTGCTAAAGAAGGTAAGATTTTAAAATGGACAAATGGATAAAGAACAAAAATGGGAAGGTCATGAACAAAGAAATATGTGTGGCCAATTAAGTACATTTAAAATATTCAACCTTTTAGTAAATAAGGAAATTCAAAATTATACTTTTTGTAGCAGTTGTAAAATAATTTAAAAATTGGCAGTGTTTAGTTTTAGTGTTGCCAGTGTTCATTGTTGCTTTATTGATTACGCCAAAGCCTTTGATTGTGTGGATCACAACAAACTGTGGAAAATGGGGTGGGAGGTGGGAAGGTGATTCAGGATTGGGAGCTTATATACACCCGTGGTGGATTCATGTCAATGTATGGCAAAACCAATACAGTATTATAAAGTAAAATAAAGTAAAAATAAAATTTAAAAATAAAAATGTATAATAATAAAAGAGATGGGAATACCAGACCACCTTACCTTCCTCCTGAGAAATCTTTATGCAGGTTAAGAAGCAACAGTTAGAACTGGACATGGAACTACAGACTGGTTCCAAATTGGGAAAGGAGTACATCAAGGTTGTATATTGTCACCCTTCTCATTTAACTTATATGCAGAGTACATCATGTGAAATGCTGGGCTGGATGAAACACGAGCTGGAATCAAGATTGCTGGGAGAAATATCAATAACTTCAGATACACAAATGACACCACCCTTGTGGCAGAAAGTGAAGAGGAACTGAAAAGCCTCTTGATGAAAGTGAAAGAGGAGAGTGACAAAGCTATCTTAAAACTTAGCATTCAAAAAGCTAAGATCATGGTATCCGGTCCCATCACTTCATGGCAAATAGTTGGGGAAACAATGGAAACAGTGACAGACTTTATTTTCTTGCACTCCAGTCACTGCAGATGTTGACTACAGCCATGAAATTGAAAGATGCTTGCTCCTTGGAAGAAAAGCTATTGCAAACCTAGGCAGCATATTAAAAAGCAGAGGCATTACTTTGCCAACAAAGGTCCACCTAGTCAAGGCTACAGTTTTTCCAGTAGTCCTTCATGGATGTGAGAGTTGGACTATAAAGAAAGTTGAGCACTGAAGAATTGATGCTTTTGAACTGTGGTATTGGAGAAGACTCTTAGTCCATTGGACTGCAAGGAGATCCAACCAGTCCATCCTAAAGGAAATCAGTCCTGAATACTCATTGGAAGGACTGATACTGAAGCTGAAGCTCCAGTACTTTGGCCACCTGATGTGAAGAACTAACTCATTTGAAAAGACTCTGATGCTGGGAAGGATTGAAGGCAGGAAAAGAAGGGGATGACAGAGGATGAGATGGTTGGATGGCATCACCAACTCGATGGACATGTGTTTGAGCAAGCTGTGGGAGTTGGTGATGGACAGGGAGGCCTGGCTTGTTACAGTCCATGGGGTTGCAAAGAGTTGGCCACGACTGAGCGGCTGAACTGAACTGAACTGAGTGTTGCCAGGCCGGTAGGGAAGGGACCTGTGGTCCTGGCAGGAGGGAGTGCGGATGCCATGCTCATCCAGAGAGGCATTCAGAGTGTGTGAACGTGGCTGTCACACTTCTGAACCACTTGTGTTTCTAGCAATCGGTCCTGCTGCGTCCATACAGGAGATGCTGGGCCTCTATGAACATACAGATACAGCCCATGTGTTTATGTGAAAAGTATTCAGACGAGAAAAATAGGTAGTTACAAAAGTGTGTATTTTTACAGTCATGTATATTCATATATTTAAGTGTAGAAGTGTATCATGTTAACAGTGATTTTGAATGTTAACAGTGGTTACGTTCAAAACCTACATTGGATGTAGGATTATAGACAGATGGTTTTCTACATTTTCTATATGGAATATGTGTGTACATATATATAATTTATGTACTAGGAATGCAAAATAATTTTTTTTTGAAACAAAAAAGTAACCCTTTAAGACCAGGTTAATTTCCAAACTGAAAGGTAAGACTCTTTTACTTTGATTTAGTCTAAAATTGTTTGAAGTTTAGGAAGATAATTTTCAGATAAATATCTGGATACAAGAGGACCTGTTTAGCCTGAGCCCCAAGACATGCACGTGAGTTTTGATGTGGTGTGCATACCAAGTGCTTCCTTCTAGAGCACAGTATCACTGGGGAAGTAAAATTCCCTGGACTGTGTGGGGCACCTGTGGGGCCAGCCTGTAAGACACAGAGGAGAGAGGTCTGAACATGGAGGATGTTCACCTTCACTTGGACTGTGAGCATTTACTCCTCATAGAGAAAGAGGACTAGCCGCATAACCACGTGTCTCGGGAGATTGCTCTGATCCAAAAGGACACTGCAGCTTCTCCCCAGGCCTGGACTGTGAAACCCAGAGACCAGCAGGCTGTCTGGGTCCTGGAGAGACTGTGTCTACATTTGAGCTGCTTAGAGTGAGAACCTGGGATGCCATAGAGTGAAGAGTTGCTCGGGGCAGTGCCTCTTCTGTGATGCGTGTGGAAGTGTATCCGTGGAGGACGTGGGAACGGACCGCCTCCTGTGTGTGCTCAGGGCCAGGTTAATAGGATGGGTGTGGGAAGCCTTTGCTGTCAACCCTGATTGCCCTGCTTAGGAGAGGAACAATGACTCCTGGGACACATGATTTTTTTTGCAGGCCTCTTAGGCAGGGAGAAGTTAGATCATGTTCGTCACAGAATTTAGCTGGAGAAGGACACTGGTATAACCACAGTAGTGGTATTGCTTAATTTTGCTGCTGTCATAGAAATGAAACTTTCTCTGCTATAAGATCAGCATGAAGGAAGTAAACTGTGATGGTCTTGCTCTTCCAGGTGACAAGGCAGCTGTATGAACCTCTGGTCATGCAGCTGATTCACTGGTTCACCAACAACAAGAAGTTTGAGAGTCAGGACACGGTTGCCCTGCTGGAGGCAATACTGGTGAGTGTGATCCCCTCCTGCCATTCCTGTTGACTGGCTTATGTGGTCAGTGTTCAGGACCTTAAGCTGCCCATTAGGGTGTAAGAGTGTAGCATCTTGCTAGATTCATCATCTTTTTCTTTTGTTTTAGATAATCGGTGAGACACCATTTAATGAATGTGGTGCCATATTTATTAAGTGATACTTTTATTTTTTTTCTTTTTCTTTTTTTTAAAGTGATATGCAAACAGATTTTTTTGCTTTGTTTTGGGAGGATAACTATAAATTTGACAAACTTCATCTACTTTGAGGGACTGTGTGTGTGTTTGGAGGGTAGAAAGGGTGAACAAGAATGTTCCTGGACTTTTATCAGAGTTGCAGTATCCTCTTGTTTTAAAAACATGTCTGTGGTATAATAGTTACGAGTAAAAGGAATTATTTGAGTTTGTCCCATTTTCTTCTGCATTCAGATTCAGTTCCTCAAAACCCCTAAAAAATCTTAGCTCAGCGTTTACATACGAGGGTCCTGAGCCACTGGAGGTGGCATTACTGGGCTGTGGTCTCTCGCTCACTGAGGCAGAAGGCAGTGGTCAGCTAAAGCCTTACTGTCTTTCCATACTTATTTTAGTTTCATATTCTGAACTTGTACAAATAACTATATGTGATTTCTTTAAATGTCATATTAAGTGATTTTTACCTATTATATCAACCCATAGTTTTGTTTTCTCATATGCTGACTTTGAAGTCAAAATCCTCAGTTGAACTCATAGCACATGTGTCCAAACGAACATCCTTTAGTTCTGTGTTTTTGAAAATTGATTTCTTTGAGTCTCTGTGTCACTCTCTGCTGAGTGAGTAGCGTCATCGCATGGAGGGCTGCCGTCCGCTCCTGCTGGCCCAGGCCAGGCCTGGAGTCCCTGTTAAATGTGTCGTTACTCACAGGGCTCCTTTCGCTCTCAGAGGCCCCTGACGAGAGGTCACGTGTGGGTGGTGGGCGTTAGTGAACACGTGCAGTTAGGATGGTGGCGTCAGTACAGCTGTGGTTTACTTCCAGCAGGGCCTGTGACAGATCCAGTTAATTCAGTTTCATTTGTGGATATTTCAAGCAGACGGATTTATTCTGCTGTTTCTGTAGTCGCTATCTTAGCTGATCACTGAAGGCAGTTTAAGTCAGGGTTAGAATGGAAATGTAATGCGAGCTGGTTGTGGAGGTGCGAGCTGGTGGTGGAGGTGCGAACTGGTTCTGGAGGTGTGAGCTGGTGGTGGAGGTGAGAACTGATGGTGGAGATGAGAGCTGGTATGGGCTCCGGCACCCATGTGTCTCTCCCCTCTGCACCCCTGCCATTTCTGCTGTGTGTGACCATCACCTCCTTGACTCTGGTTTGCACTGTGATCAGAGATTTTGTGTATGGCAGGGAACCAGTTGTGTTAGAATCCTCTTATTTCATTTTCTGAGTACTTTCTCAAGTTAAACTTCTCCTTTGTGAATCAAAGAGGGAAACAAACACTCAAGTTTCCTTGACAGTTTTTTCTAGGTGTTTGGAGACCGTGGGCTTCAGTGGTGGCTCAGCTGGTAAAGAATCTACCTGCGATCCCTGGGTTGGGAAGATCCCCTGGAAAAGGGAATGGCTACCCACTCCATTATTCTGGCCTGCATAATTCCATGGACTGTATAGTCCATGGGGTAGCAAAGAGTCGGACACGACTGAGCAACTTTCACTTCACTTCCCGAGACCGTACCATTGCGGAGCATGCTCCAACAGAAAGTTATATTTTCAGAACCGCATCTGTCGGATTTTTCTTTGTGTAGCATTTCAGTTTCCTTGAGACTTGCAAGGTCTTTTCTTCATCCTCAACAGATAAGCATCCCAGGTGCTTTTACTGGTAGAATCAGCAGCAGAAGGTTTCAGGATGTAGCCATTGTGTTTCTTCTGGGAATGAGAGACTGCTTTGTTGAGATATAATTAAAGTATTCTCTCTCTTCTTACAAATGTTTCAGCTTCTTAGTCTCTGTAAAAGACAGTTTCATTTTGTCGAAAGAATTTATTAGAGTCTAGATGCTTCCTGAGAAGCCCCTTGACTAGTGTCTATTTGTTCCTGAATTGAGCTCTAAATTCATTCCCATAAATTACTCCAGTTATGTTCAGGGTACTCAACTGTCACTTTATGCTTTGTTTCAGGATGGAATCGTGGACCCTGTGGACAGCACTTTAAGAGATTTTTGTGGTCGGTGTATTCGGGAATTCCTCAAATGGTCCATTAAGCAGACAACACCGCAGCAGCAGGAGAACAGTCCAGTAAACACCAAGTCACTCTTCAAGCGACTGTACAGCTTTGCACTTCACCCCAACGCTTTCAAGAGACTAGGAGCATCGCTTGCTTTTAATAATATCTACAGGGAGTTCAGGTGCGTGAGTTCCCTGTCTGGGGTACGAGGGCGGGGCAGGGGGGGCGGCATGGGGAGAGTAATACTATTTACAGGGAGTTCAGGAGTCACGTGCTGGGAAGAGTGTAGAGGTTCTTATGTTTCCAGTAGTGATTTTGTGAAGTGACTTACTGTTTATGCATCCATGTAATCATGTATCAAGCACTTAGTGAATACTTATATTCTGGACGCTGTACTGTTTTCTGGGGATTAAATAATGAATTAAAATGCTGTTTGCATTCAAGAAGAGGCTCAGAAAGTATTGAGAACTACATTCAGGCTTAATAAACATGGTCTGGAAGGTGTAGCAAAAGACGTCGTAAGCGACTTGTGAAGCACGTAAAGGTGTCTGACACAGGGTGAGTAGGTGACACGGGAGTGAGACTGGAGCCGCGTGGAAAGGCTCAGGCCCAGGTCAGAGGGACATGCAGAGATAAGAGACGGACGGGGGTCTGAGGAGACACATTTTCTCTTCCTTGCTGTGGGGATTGAGGTGCAGATGTGAGTGAGGCGAGGCTGGCCACGGGCCTCTCTGTAGAGCTAAGATCTGAAGGCCACGGCCAGGCCCGGAGTCGTGGGAGCAGGGAGCACGGTTGGGCTTGTCCTGAAGCTCACCTGCCAGCAGCTGTGTGGGGAGTGGTCTGAGTGCCAGGACACCGGGGAAGAGGCTGTTTCATGGTCCATGGAAAAGATAGTCCCTGACCTGAGGTCATGGTGATGCTGGCTTGTTCCTTCGTTGAGCATTGGTTGCTAAGTTAGACTGCAAGTGCCAGACACCGTGCCAGATGTGGAAGGTACAAAGATGCAGCGCTTCGTGACGGTTGCATTTAAAAAAGAGAGGCAGGTGATAGTCACTTAGATAAAGGTAAAATTTGTAGCTGAAATCAATGCCTTAGTAGTAGTATAAGGGATTCCCTGGTGGCCCAGTGGTAGGACTCCATGCTTCCATTGCTGAGGGCTCAGGTTCCACCCCTGGTTGGGAAACCAAGGTCCCATGAGCTATGCCGTGCAGAGGAAAAAAAAAGAAAAATTCAGTAGTGGTACATGATTACTAAAGGATCTTATAACCAATAATCAGACCTCATTTAGTCAGAATAGCTTCTCTCAGGAAATGGCACTTAGATAATGACGAGGGAGCAGTTGTTAAGATAAGAGAGGTGATGGATGGATGGGGAGGTAGGTGGGTGGTAAGTAGATTGTAGCTGGATGGGTGGTAGATGGAGATATGACGGATGGGTGGACTGATGGATGTCTGTATCGGCGTGTGGGGGCATGTTCACATTTGTGTGAGAATTGACTGGAATTTGAAGTCATTGTTAATTTTTTAGTTGAGGTGGAGTTGATGTAAAATGTTTGGTGTACAGTGTGATTCAGTTTTTAAAGGTTATGCTTCATTTGGTGGCTCAGAGGTTAAGTGTCTGCCTTGCAATGCAGGAGACCTGGGTTTGATCCCTGGGTCGGGAAGATCCCCTGGAGAAGGAAATGGCAACCCACTCCAGTATTCTTGCCTGGAGAATCCCATGGACAGAGGAGCGTGGTGGGCTACAGTCCACGGGGTCGCAAAGAGTCGGACGTGACTGAGCAACTTCACTTTCACTTTCCCTTTCACTATAGTTATGATAAAATATTGGCTATATAATCCTGTATTGCACATTGCTTTTCTGTGTTGTACATAGCAGTTTGTGTCTTGAATTCCTCTACCTGTTCTGCCCCTCCTCCTTCCCTCTGGTAGTCACTGGTTTGTTCTTTGTATCTGTGAGTCTGTTTCTGTTTTGTTATGTACATATGTTTGTTTTATTTTTCAGAGTCCCCATATCAGTGATATTATGCGATATTTGTCTTTGATCTGTTTCCCTAAGCATAAAGCTCTCTAGGTCCAGCCATATAGCTGTGAATAGCATCATTTCATTCTTCTTTATGCTGTGCAGTAGTCCATTGTCTATATACACAGCTTGCTCATCCTTTTATCTGTCAGTGGAAACTTAGGCTGTCTCTGTCTTGGCTGCTGTGATTCGTGCTTCTGTGAGCATTGGGGTGCCTTTATCTTACCGAATTACGGTTTTCTCAGGTGTATGCCCAGGAGTGGAGTTGCTGGGTTGCATGGTAGTTGTAGTTTAAATGTTTCGAGGAACCTCCATGCTATTTCCATGGTGGCTGCACTAGTTAACGTTTCCACCAGCAGTGCCCAAGGGCCCCCTTTCTCCACATCCTCAGCAGTACTCGTTATTTCTGGTCTTCTTGGTAATAGTTATCTGACAGGTGGGAGGTGATATGTCATTGTGGTTTTGATTGAATTTCCCAGATGCTTAATGATGTTGATCGTCTTTTCATGTTCCTGTTGGCCGTCTGTGTGTCTCCTTTGGTGAGTGTCTGTTCGGGTCTTCTGCCTATTTTTAAATGGACTGCTTTTTGATAACTGAGGTGTCTGTGTATTTTGTATACTAACCCCATATTTATCATATCATTTGCATATGTTTTCTCCTGTTGTGTAGGTTGTCATTTTGTCTTGTTGATCCTTCCTTTGCTGTGCAGAAGCTTAAGTTTAATTAGGCCCCATTTGTTTCTTTTTGCTTTTGTTTCCTTTGCTTTAGGAGACAGATCCAAGAAAATATTGCTACAATTTATGTCAGAGCATATTCTGCCTGTATTTTCTTCTGGGAGTTTTATGTTTTACAGTCTTACATATGATTGCATTTATAGTCACATATGTAGTCTTTAAAGTCCGTTGAAGACCTTACATATAGGTATTTAATTCATTTGTGTTTTTTTTTTTTTAATACATTGTTAGAGAATGAACTGATTTCATTTTTTGTATGTAGCGGTCCAATTTGCCCAACAGCATTTATTGAAGACCCTGTCTTTTCTGCATGTATATCCTTGCCTCTTTTGTCATAGATTGACTGACTGTAACTGGATGGTTTTATTTCTGGGCTCTCTACGGTGTTCTGTTTATCTATCAATCTGAGGCCATTTTGATTACACTACAGTATAGTCTGAACTCAGGGAGTGTGGTTCCTACACTTCTGTTACTCTTTCTCAAGATTGTCTCAGCTATTTGGGGTCTTTTATATTTCCATACAAAATTTAAAATTATTTGTTCTAGTTCTGTGAAAAATGCCCTTGGTATTTTGATAAGTTTTTTTTTCCTTTTAGTATTTTAAGTTGTGAAAACCTATTTGTACATAAGAATGTTTAAAACATATGGCCACATCACATGGTGTGTGGGATATTAGTTCCCCAGTCAGGAATCAGACCTGCACCTCCTGCAGTGGAACCTCGGATTCTGGACCACTGGACTACCAGGAAAGTCCACAGATGACGTGATAGTTTGCATAGAGAACCCTAAAGACTCCACCAATAAAACTGTTAGAACTGATAAACTCAGTAAAGTTGCAGAATACAAAATCAGCACAGAAAAATCTGTTGCCTTTCTGTGTACTCATCACGAACAATCAGAAAGTAAAATTAAGAAAGCAGTCTCATTTACAGCTGTATCAAAAGGAATAAAATGCCTCGGAATAAATTTAACCAAGGGGGTGAAAGACCTGTACCCTGACAACTGTAAGACACTGACGACAGAAATTGGAGAAGACCCCAACAGATAGATGTCTGTTCTGTGCTCACGGATTGGAAGAATTAATATTGTTAAAATTGCCATACCTCCCACACAAGTCGCGAGATGCAATGCTGTCTCTCTCCAAATCCTGATGGCTGTTTGCACAGAAATAGGACCAGCAATCCTAATACGTGTGGGGAGCCGCCAAGACCCCGAATAGCTGAAGCAGTCCTGGAGGAGAGCCAGGCTGGAAGCATCCCCTGGGTCCCGAGACTCATCCAGCCTTCTCTCTGCGCCGTCTGACTTGCCTCTGGCTGTGTGCTCCTCTCGCCCCGTTTGCGACTTGCCCCTCCCCATCCGCCCCCCCCCCCACCCCCTGTTCTGGTGAGACCTTGTTTCCTTTACCCTGTTGCTGTCTTTCTCAGATACCTGGGTTTGCTGGGCCGCATTCCAAGTGGCTCTGAGAGAAGATCCCGAGGGAGCTGTGTTGGGGGTGTCGTGTGTTGGGTGATATAAACACAGGCTTGTATGCTTCCTTCCTGCATGCTCTGGGGCCATTCTGGAGATCTTTCTTTGGGGAGCACGGTTTTAGAGTATCATTTGTCTTATCATTTATCTTCTCACTACGTTAAATGGATTTGCTTTTTGTCTTACTGTCTTTTGTTCAGGATAAAACTACTGTAGTCACCCTGGCCCTCTGAGATTGACTCCAGCTCTGGCAGTTTGACCACACGATGCTGTTCAGGGGAACCTCTTCTTCCCGCTCTGACACCCATGTTCCATCCTGCCTCACGCCTTTGCCCACAGCCTGTATTTTCAGTGTCAAATCTGGGTGTGTGACAGGCTGTGCATGTGGAAGATGAGGGGCCTGTGGAACCATAAGAGGCTTCTGGGATCCCCTTCTAGGATTCAAATTTAAAAAAAAAATTAGGGTAATATTCCTGGCAAACCAGACAGCAATGTGCAGTCTTGTCCTGATGCCCCCATCCTCGAGCCCTGCTGGTTCCTCACTCTGGTCCCTCACTCTCGTCCTCACTCTGATCCTCACCCTGGTCCTCACCCTGGTCCTCACTCTCGTTCCTCACTCGTCCTCGCTCTCGTCCTCACTCTGGTCCTCACTGTGGTCCTCACTCTGGTCCTCACTCTGGTCCTCACTCTCGTCCTCACTCTGGTCCTCACTCTCGTCCTCACTCTCATCCTCACTCTGGTCCTCATTCTGGTCCTCAGTCTCATCCTCACTCTGGTCTTCACTCTCGTCCTCACTCTGGTCCTCACTCTTGTCCTCACTCTGGTCCTCACTCTGGTCCTCACTCTCATCCTCACTCTGGTCCTCATTCTGGTCCTCAGTCTCATCCTCACTCTGGTCTTCACTCTCGTCCTCACTCTGGTCCTCACTCTCGTCCTCACTCTGGTCCTCACTCTGGTCCTCACTCTCATCCTCACTCTGGTCCTCATTCTGGTCCTCAGTCTCATCTTCACTCTGGTCCTCACTCTCGTCCTCACTCTGGTCCTCACTCTGGTCCTCACTCTCATCCTCACTCTGGTCCTCATTCTGGTCCTCAGTCTCATCCTCACTCTGGTCCTCACTCTCGTCCTCACTCTGGTCCTCACTCTCGTCCTCGTTCTCGTCCTCACTCTGATCCTCACTCTCGTCCTCACTCTGGTCCTCACTCTCATCCTCACTCTGGTCTTCACTCTCGTCCTCACTCTTGTCCTCACTCTCGTCCTCACTCTGGTCCCTCACTCTCGTCCTCACTCTGGTCCTCATTCTGGTCCTCAGTCTCATCCTCACTCTCGTCCTCACTCTCGTCCTCACTCTGGTCCTCACTCTCGTCCTCACTCTGGTCCCTCACTCTCGTCCTCACTCTGGTCCTCATTCTGGTCCTCAGTCTCATCCTCACTCTGGTCTTCACTCTGGTCTTCACTCTCGTCCTCACTCTGGTCCTCACTCTCGTCCTACTCTGGTCCTCATTCTGGTCCTCAGTCTCATCCTCACTCTGGTCTTCACTCTCGTCCTCACTCTGGTCCTCACTCTGGTCCTCATTCTGGTCCTCACTGTGGTCCCTCACTCTTGTCCTCACTCTGGTCCTCACTCTGGTCCTCACTCTCGTCCTCACTCTGGTCCTCACTCTCATCCTCACTCTGGTCCTCACTCTGATCCTCACTCTCGTCCTCACTCTCATCCTCACTCTGGTCCTCACTCTGATCCTCACACTCGTCCTCACCCTGGTCCTCACTGTGGTTCTGGGAAAACACCCCTTCCCAGAGTGGGGAATGGTGCCTGTGCACTTGGTCACAAGCTGGAACACCCATAAGACTGTGCGCCTCTGCCTGGCAGTGTGTACACAGTCATTCCCTGTCCTGTGTCAGAGGAACAGATTTTCCAGGGGGAGGCTGACCTGTGCCCTGACCCCTCGGAAGTCTGCTGTCACTGGATCATCCAAAGATGTTGGTGGTCTGTGTAACTGTTACGTGTGGTGGGTACGCCTGTGAAAGGCCCAGCGATGACTGCTGGTGTTGACTTGTTTTTGGATGGGTAGAGAGCTTTTGAAGTTGCTTTGAAAGAATGAATGTAGGACCAGATCTTCCTTTCTGCTACATGTAATGTTGGGGAGATGTGTGGAGTGTGGTCAGAACAGTGGTTCAAGGTCCTGTGCTGTGAGCAGGTCCACAGGTGGGGGAGGGTGCTTATTATGGAAGGCCATGTCTGTTGGGTCTGTCCTTGGCCAGGTTTTCCTCTTTGAGGTGTGTTAGGCTGTTTTCTGTTTTAGAGTATTAGAGCTGTTTCTAAAGACAGATTCAGCTCAGGTGTGTTCTGTCTGGTAGCACTGCTGTGTCCCGGTGTCGTGGCTGTCTTCCGATTCTCGGATGACACTCGTGTTCTCTGTTGCAGGGAGGAGGAGCCTCTGGTGGAACAGTTTGTGTTTGAAGCCCTGGTCACGTACATGGAAAGCCTGGCCTTAGCGCACACAGACGAGCGGTCTTTGGGTAGGTCCATTCGGGCTTTCTGTGCACGCTGGCCTGCACAGCTCGCCAGCTTGTCCACGCAGGGTGGGGCCAAGGCCACTCCCTTGTGAGGCTCTGTCTTCTCTCGTCTCCTGTTTAGGGTGATGAGTGAAGCAAGGATGGGCCCCTCATAGCCTCTAACCCAGTTTATACAAGAGGTGTCTGTACCCCCACCCCTAAGACTCACCATGTCCCCCTGGCGGCCACCCAGGTTGACCTCGGTCATGCGGGGTCCTGCCCGGGGTGGGCAGGGCAGTTTTACAGTGAAGCCCCAGTGAAGCCAGCCAGCTGCCGTGGTGACTCAGCTGGTGGAAACACACAGCTGGTGCAGGGCAGACAGTGGACCTCCTCAGAGAGGAGGACAGTGTCTCTGAACTCACTGATTGTGGTCTACAAGGTAGGAAATAGCTTTCCCAACAAGACTGTGATAAAGCTGTTGTGACAGTCATGAAGACAGTTTTAAAATACTAGGCCAGACATAGGCTACATTGTGTCCAGAGCTGTCAGGATCATCCTCAGTTTTCTAAGGCTTCTTGGCGATCCCCTATTCGGTCTGCCTGGGAGTCTGGCCCAGGGTTCTGACATGGCTCTCACGTGTGGAGAACCCCGCCCTCACCAGGGAGGTGCTTGTTTTTAACAGATGCATGGAGCCCTGTTGTCCTCCATGTTGATAGCCCTACTAATGAGTAAAAACATCTAAAATTCAGTCCTGCCAGCATTACATTAAAATTGCTTCATCTTGACGTCGTATACAGGTGACTTTTCTCAACAGGAGAAATTTGACTCTTAAAAATCACTGTCAGGTAAAAAGTGTAGAGAGAAAATGCTTTCTTGGTAACAGGGGAGGCCTCTTTGCTTACCACCCTGGATGCCTGTGGATGATTTCACCATTTTGCTTCTGTTCTGCAATGCTGTATTATCAACTATAACAGAGTTTAACCTACAGCAGAGAAGGAGGGTCAGGGAGCTCCCCCGAGATGACAACCTGCAGTGGGGAGCGTGTGGGCTCTGGCCAGCTTGGTGGGTACCGCGTCCCACCCGGAACTGAGGCTGCCTCTGGCTGGCAGGGCTGTTGTGTCGCTCTGTGTGAGTGTGCACCATGCTGACGTGCAGTTTCTTAAACATGGGTTTTGGTTGTGGACATGCAGTGTTGTATTTTATAAAATCACCTGTTTAATTACAAACCTCGGCCAGGAAGCCTAGTACTGCTGTGTTGATGACTATCAGCTGCGAATCTCCGTGGCGATGTCTGTGTGTTGAGAGCAGGTACGGTTCAGCAGTGCTGCGATGCTGTCGACCACCTGGGGCGCATCATCGAGAAGAAGCATGTTTCCTTAAACAAAGCCAAAAAGCGACGCTGTCCCCGGTAGGTGATGTTGCTTCCTTTCTCTCTTTCTTTTTTTTCCCCCCAGAATAAAACTAATTCTCAGTCAACACATGTTTAATATCTGTGAGGAATTTATAAAAGTATAGAGTTAGTTTTCTAAAGTCATTTAAAAGCTGTATGTTTAAAAGTGCTTCATTTAAGGTATAATCTTGGTTGGGGTGGTAGATGCATTTTTAGAGTCATTGTTGGAGCTGAGATATGTCTGCACTAAATACAGCTCTGATGTGGAATTCTTTGACATGCTATGGAGTAGGTTTGGAATGTAAGATCCAAAATATTAGAACAGTAGGATTTTGAGAGACATGAAGTTACAGGATTTTGAAATGAAGTCCTTCAAAACCAAGGCTGGCTCATCGCCCAGTGATTTTCTGTCTTTACTCCCATTTCCATCCTGCCAGGTCCCGTTCTCAGACGGGGTCATGGTGTGCCATGCTCCCTCTCCCCCGGGTCTATGCATGGGCCCAAGGAGCCCTGGCATGTGCTAACACTCTGCAGAGGCATAGCCTGTGGACTGGACATTGATTCTCCCTCTGGGGTTTTAAAATCAATTCTCCCCTACCCTGGCCGTGGCATCCCTCCAGGTTGCTCATGCTCACTCTTGAGCAACAGGATTACTTTGAGGTCTGGTAACAGTGTGGATCGCTGGGCCCTGCCCTGGAATTGGACTTCATAGGTTTTCAGGGGGCTGAGAATTTGCCTTTCTGCTGAGTTTACAGATGACACTGATGAAGCTGGTCCAGGGAGCACAACTTGAGAAGCTCTGCTTCAGATCCTTAACCCCTTTTGTTTTAAATTGCACTTAACAGAAAACATGAAAATACGTGGTACTGTTCTTTTAAGAAATGCTTTTAAATTTTTCCCTCAATTAAAAAAAGGCAATGAGCATTTAGAATCTATTTCACCTGTGACATTTTGATTGTATTCTAATGATAATACATTAAAAATAAATCAAATGCCTTTTAATGAGGTTTCCACATGTATTAAGGAAGCAAAATTAAATTTATGGTTTATGGACTCTGGGGTTGGCTAAATGCTGAATGTTGGGGCAAATACTGAGTGCAGTGTGTTCTCCATACAGAGGCTTCCCACCTGTGGCGTCCTTGTGCCTGTCGGACGTGGTCCAGTGGCTTTTCACCAACTGCGGGAGGCCCCAGACGGAATGTCGACACAAGTCCATAGAACTCTTCTATAAGCTTGTTCCTTTGCTGCCAGGTATGGCGATCACTGTGCCCTATAAGTGTCTTTTACCAGTAGTCTACAGGTGTGCTTATATAAAACGTGATCTTTCCATTTAGAGAAATGTAACATGCCTCTAACAAACAAAAAGTAAGTATGTTCAATAATTATTTCAGGTCGTTTGTGTGACAGCTGATAATTATGGCTACAGAGTTCTCGAAGATTTATAGAAGGGAAAATGCTGTTTTGATGTTAGATGAAACAGAGGAAGTAAATTTAGGATTTCTTAGTATCTTTTATTTTCTTCTACAACATTTTTGCTTTTCTATTCTACTTAAAAGAAGGAAGAGTTGGATGACCATGGTGGTTGTTAATGTGATATTCAGTTAAGATTTAATAAATCTTATTAATAGTTAATGAAGTAGTGTAGTTGTTTTATTTTGACATGTAAATTAATAAGGAATTCCAGACTCCCAAGTCTGAATGATCTCAGATCTTTGTGATATTAAAGGAAAGCAGTGGACCTGTGCTTTTTAGTAGTTACTCTGCTGAGCCATTAAACTTGAGATCACGTCTCAGTTTCTCAGGAGTGAGTGTCTTGTTCTCTCCAGTCAGTCCCTCCTCAGGTTTGGCGGCTGCGGCATGGGGACGCTGGGCTTCACGTGCGCCGGGCGCGAGTCCGGAACCAAGTGGCGCGGTGCCACGTGCATCTGCGCGAGGCGGCGCCCTGCACCACGGCTCCGCAGCCTGTTCTGTTTAGCAAGTGGCATGGAGGAGCACTGTGGGGAACAAGAGGCGAGACACCTTCCCGTCATTCTGGGAGTTAGAAGCGTTGTGCATTTTGTTATACTCTGGAATACAGTACAAGTTGCTTAGTCGTGTCCGACTCTGTGACCCCATGGGCTGTAGGATCCTACGTTCATGGGATTTTCCAGGCAAGAATACTGGAGTGGGTTGCCATTTCCTTCTCCAGGGTACTGTGAAATACGTGATGTTAAATACTGTATAATTTACATACTATATATCATGGTTTTATTCATGCTGTATATTTACATATACTATGGAAACATGTAGTATGTATTTTTCCACTGTACTATAATTTAACGTACGTGATAGAGATGTATGTTTGTGCTTTTAATTTTTAGGGAATTGTTTAAAAAGCATTAGTATTTTATATAGGCTTTAAGTTAGCAAAGTTTGTTTCACGTGTTTCCATTCTCACAAGGAAGTCAGTGCAGAGTGGATGGACGGGGTAGAAGGCAGGGCAGAGGTGGGACTGCTTCCTGCAGGCCCCACGCCCGCTAGTGGTGTCGGCGCGGCCACTTTTCCTCCCAGCTGCCTGCTGCAGGCCCTCCTGTACTTTGGGGAAATATCAGGGCTCTACCCCTCAGAATGATCTGTGTTCAGCACTGGACACTGGGTTCGCCATCTGATTTGTCCTCCTTTGTCCTCTAGGGGGCCTCTGCCCACTTCAGGGATATTTTAGGTCCTGCGTCCTGCAGAGGTGCCCTGTGCACCGGGCTAGGCACGTGGACACCCAAATGCATGGGGTGCAATGAACAGTGCAGGTTTGCTCCCCACCAGGGAATGGTGGTGGAAAGGCCCCGGCTCACGGGGAGTGGGAGCGAGAGACCCCCCCCCCCCATCTTGTTTCCCTCTAGGCCTGTCCTCCTGGGCCCTTCATTTCTGCATCTTCGCCGCCGCCACTCTCAGCTAGCACTCGATGTAGAATTTACGTTATCTTCTTATGCTTTACTCACTGTTACAGTTTTCTTTTTCTGTTAGTGAAAATAATGGACTGGTAATTTCTCTTTCTAAAACTCTGAAAACATGGTTCTAATCTTTTCTAACATGGCTTGTGATAGGCATTTTCTGACACAATAAAAAGCATTTCTTTTGCATCAGAAATACATTTCTGTTTCAGTTTCTAACTTCATTAGAATCAGAATGACTTGACATGTTTAAAGGCACTGATTTCAGAGCCTACAAAATACACTTTGATGTTCTTTGTTTAATTTAGAAAATAATTAATACCTATTAGAAAAATATCTTTTATTTTTATTTATTTTTTTAATTTTAATTTTTACTTTATTTTACTTAACAATACTGTATTGGTTTTGCCATATATTGACATGAATCCACCACGGGTGTACATGCGTTCCCAAACATGAACCCCCCTCCCACCTCCCTCCCCATAACATCTCTCTGGGTCAAAACGAATCGCCAGTCTATGTCTGATGCAGGATACAGGATGCTTGGGGCTGGTGCACGGGGATGACCCAGAGAGAAAAATATCTTTTAAAAAGTAGATCATTTAATTCTCTTATTTAATGAACACTGGACTTTGCCATGTGGTAGATGCTCTTCCGAGCACTGTTTCAGATATTAGCTGCTTCAGGTCACGTAATCTTGGCGACAGCCCCAGAGGCAGATGTTGTGTGAGTCACTGGACAAGGACACAGGCCAGAGGGCCGCTCCCCATGGCGCCGGGTGGAGAGGCAGAACCTTCAGAGGGCCTCACTACTCTGGTGCTTGTTCCTTCAAAAAAGCAATAATGGTTCTCAAGAAAGAGGGCAGGAGGAAGAGTCTGAAGTTTACAGGTAGTGAAATGGTATCCAATTAGGTTGCTAATGGTTAAAGACACTGAGAATGACTCCTGGTGGAAACAACCTTCTTGTCTGTGAGCACAGGGAGTGAGCTGTGAGTGCCGCAGTTAGAAAAACACTACCCTGGATCATTTTGGAATTTCGTTGCATTGGTAGGTTTGTTTATGTGAGTCTTTTATGGGGGGCTGTATTTGAAATATTGTGATACTGCCCATCTTGTTATGGTCCGACTACATTTTAACCCTACCAGACCTTTTTTTGTTCTTTATTGTTGGGAGAAACTATTTTTTATTTTCGTATAGCGATTAGCAAATGATTTTAATCACATGAGAGTGACTGATGTGTGTGTTTGAATCCTGTTTCTCTTTTAAGGCAACAGGTCCCCTTCCTCATGGCTGAGAGACCTGGTCCAGAAGGAAGGCATCCCCTTCCTCGTGAGCACCTTCGAGGGCGGAGGAGCCCGGGACCGGCCGGCCGGCTTACTGGCCCAGCCCACCCTCCGCCACCTGCAGGGCCCCTTCAGCCTGCGCGCCACCCTGCAGTGGATGGACGCGCTGCTGGCCGCGCTGGAGTGCTACAACACCTTCCTGGATGCGGGCACCCTCGGCGCTGCTGAGGTCCTGGGTGGGTAGAGCCTCCCAGCTCGGCTCCATGGCTCTGCCCGGAGCCAGGCTGGGGATGAGATGGGGCGTGTGACTGGACAGGATCATGGATGTCATTCTCGGCTCTTCTGCTCCCTCCGTCAGGGAGCATGGCCCACACGGGCAGGTACCACTCTGGGAGGGGCGTCCCCAGCATGGAGCGTATGCAGCCAGCTGGTGGCTGCCAGGTGTGCTCTGCTGTGAGGCTCAGAGCAGCCACATTTAGTGTCTTGGATTTCTCCTGGGTCCTCGCTTGGGTGGGCCAAACTGCAGACTTGTCCACAGAACAGGTTGGGCTTTTCAAATGATTGAACCGGGGACATCTGCTCCAGCTGTGGTGACAGCTGACTCAGGGGACTGCATCCTCCCGCAGTCCTGTCAGAGGTGACAGGGTTACAAGGACTCAGGTGGCCCCTGGTCTGTTGCACTCAAGGGCACCTGGGGTTTGAGACTGTGACTCTGACCAAATGAACTCTCGGTTACTTGAATACATAATGACCTGTCCAGAATTACTCAAGTGACCTGTCAGGTGGCAATTTGATTAACTTTCCTCAAATCTAATGACACAGAGAACTGGAAACCCCCACCCGAGAGGGTCTCACCCAGCCTCCACCTTTGCTCTTCTCTCAACTTAGGCACCACTGGGGTCACTTGTCCCCATCTTTATGCCCAGATGGTGAGCTGCACTCCGATCACAGAGAGGAGAGCTTGTGTCTGTCCTTCTGTGGCAGACGGGGTGGGCCAGGGGAGTGCATCTCAGACTCATGAGTTTTGTGGGAAACCTGTCTGGGAGTTGGTCTGAAATTGACTCCATGAAACAGCCAGTCAGAGCCCCCTGTTTAAGGCCAGGATGTGTCTCCCCCACTGCCCTTTGGAGGACATTTAGGTGGTTTCTTCTTATATTAAATTGAAAACATTGCTAGAATGAACATTCTCAAAGCGCATATTTGCGGTTCCACTATTATTTCATGAGGATAAAATCTCAGGGCTGGATCAAAGGATATGAACTTTTAAACCTTTGATAGAAATTGGTGTGCACATTTTTTTAAAGCTTTTAGTATGATTGAGCAAATAGCCCTTCAAAAAGATTGTGTTAATTTATGGTCCCGTGGGTAGTGTTTGAGAAGCAGGATCTAACCTTCCATAGGTGTGTTCTTACTGTATGAGTCTGCAGCTGAATTCTAGGTGGGTTGTGTTTTGAAATGAGAGGAAATAACTGCCCATTTTATTCAGCTTTTATTGAACCTTTAAAAATTTGACTGAAAGTATATATATCACACCCATATTTAAAGAAGAAATTTTACATTAATCTTAGTGATTTTAGAACGAAGTGTATGCTGATATTTTACTATAATTTTTTCTAGGTGCTGAAACGCAGTCTTCGCTTTGGGAAGCAGTGGCTTTCTTCTTAGAGAGCATCGCCCTGCACGACATCACAGCAGCACAAAGGTGCTTTGGCATGGGGACCACAGGTGACAGGCCCAGCCCGCAGGAGGGGGACAGGTACAGCTACAGCAAGTGCACGGTGGTCGTCCGGGTCCTGGAGTTCTCCACGACGCTGCTGGGCGCCTGCCCCGATGGCTGGAAGGTGGGCCTACCCTCCCACCGGTCTGCTTTCCCAGAGCTGTCCCTGTGTGGGAGCAGGCTGTTCTTGAGGATACCTGACTTCAGGTGCTCGTGTGGGAACAGAAGACAATTTTCTAAGTATCTTACTGGCTCTTGGGTTTTATGCTGTGACCGAGCACCTGCCTGAAGAAATGCACATCAGCCAAAGTTTGTAAATGTGTCTGTTTGGCTGAGACCCACAGCCTACCCATTGGCATCTACTGTGTGCCTGCTGTGCACCTGGCCTGCCCCTCCCAGGGCTAGGGACCCAGGCTGCCCCATGAGGGTGCCACAGGGGCACCTCCAGGCCCACCTCTCCCAGGACTGGGGGCCCAGGCTGCCCCATGAGGGTGCCACGGGGCACCTTCAGGCCCGCCTCTCCCAGGGCTGGGGGCCCACGCTGCCCCATGAGGGTGCCACGGGGGCACTTCCAGACCCTACTTTCCCGGGGCTGAGGGCTCAGACCACCCCATAAGGGTGTCATGGGGGGCACCTCTTGGCCCACCTCTCCCAGGGCTGGGGGCCCAGGCCTCCCTGTGAGAGTGTCATGGGGGGCACCTCCAGGCCCGCCTCTCCTGGGGCTGAGGGCTCAGACGACCCCATAAGGGTGTCATGAGGGCACCTCCAGGCCCGCCTCTCCCAGGGCTGGGGGCCCAGGCCTCCCCGTGAGAGTGTCATGAGGGTACCTCCAGGCCTGCCTCTCCCGGGGCAAAGATGGAGTGACCCCGGGAGACTGGAATGTGTGCTCGCTGAGCCTCGTGGAGAGCAGGTGCCAGCCCTTCCCCCAGGCAGACGGAATCCCATGTGCCTGGCCGTCCAGGGTGCTGGGAGTCCCATTGCTGCCATTGTGTCTGTCCAGCTCCTTGGGAAGGACTCACGCAGCACAGACCTCATGAGGCTCCTGGTGAGGACGTTGTGTGCACCCTCGAGTGTGGGCTTCAACGTTGGAGATGTGCGGGTGATGGAGCAGCTCCCTGACGTGTGTGTGGTCCTGCTGAGGGCCCTGAAGACGTCCCCACACCGGGACATGCTGGAGGCCCGCCTCCGGGAAGAGGTCACAGCAGAAAGGTGGGGCTCCGGATGGGCTCTGTGTGGGGGCAGCTTCAGCCAGGGCATGCCCAGCCCCAGGATAGCCGCCATGGCTGTGCCCTGCGAGCTAGTAAATGCATTCCAGCAGGACTAATGATTGTCAGAGTCCTTACAGTAAGGAGGCCAGCACTCACCTGGTTTTTCTTTGTTTTCCTTGCCTGGCCAGCATTGAGGAGCTGTGTGCTGTTGACCTGTATGGCCCAGACGCACACACGAAGATGGCCAGACTGGCTTCTCTCGTGCTGGCTTGTAAGCAGCTGCACAAGGCTGGCTTTCTGCATGTCGTAGTGCCGTCTCAGGTAACTGCTGCTTTGTTTTACATTTCTCTTAGCTTATTATGCCAGTTAGTCTATGTATGTGTAGTCTTTTTAAGACATCATTATGTACAGAGCTTGCTGAGATGGGAATTAGAGAAATACTTGCTCCAGACACGTCATTGTTGCCTGGAGTGTAAATGCAACAGTGAATGCTGAAGTTCGTGAATGTAAACTGGAAATCCAGTGAAGGACTACTGAATGTTTTCAGCAGCCTTCTGAGACCTTTAGGCACTAACTGCTGTCCTCTCTTTGTGGCAGGAAGCAGAGGTGAGTGAAGTTGCCCCTGAGAGTCGGAAGGCAGTGGTCAGTGTTAGTGAACGTGGCTTTTTATGAATGAAAGTGGTGAGGTGGTGTTTTCCTCTCAAGTGTCTCATTGCTGGGTATCTCAGTGTTGCTTCACTTCAGTCTCCAGATGAGCAGCATTCTCTTGGCATGAAGCTTCTTTCCCTGGTTTATGAAAGCATCGCCCCTGGACATGAGGGGCTGAGCCTGTCCTCCCTGGACCCCAGCTGCCGGCGGTTCGCGCGTGAGCTTCTGGAGCTGGCCTTCGCGTGCGGAGGACTGGTAGGAGATGCGCCCGTGTGCACATGTGCCTTCTGGTGACCTCGGGCAGCGCTCGCAGCGTCCCTGGAGGTGGGAGTTTAGTTGGGGACCCTCTCACTTGCGGCTACCCACTGCTGAATTCTGACCTGGAGAATTCCATGGATTATATAGTCCATAGGGTTGCAGAGAGTCTGACACGACTGAGCAAGTTTCACTTTCATTTCACTTTTCTCAGCCGCACAAGGACTTTAATAACTGATTTAGGTGAGATGACTTTTTCTCCTGTAAGGAAAGAGTTTTCCTTTTTTTTTTAGAAAAGTAGAACGATTTTCTTCTTGAGCTGAGGTTTGGTCTTTCTCAGGCAGAGAACGTTCTGTGGGTGCAGAGCCACCCTGCGCTGATGCTGTGGCTCTTCCTCCCCTGCCCTTGGTGACTCGATTGGCTGGTGTGGGAGGCACATCCAGATGCCCAAGTGCTCATAGCCTCGGGATCTGCCAGGTGGCCTCCGATGATCTCGCTGGCTGAGGGTCCCTGTCCACCGCCCCCCTTCTCCTGCCCTCCCCTGTACTCCCTCAGCACAGACAGACTACTGTCTAACGTCCTCATCTGAGGGTCCCCACCCACCATCCCCTTCTCCTGTCCCCTTGTCCCCTTGGAACAGACACTATTATCTAACGACCTCACCTATCCCAGATGCTCCCCTTAAAGCAGGATTTTGGGGAGCCCTGGGAGACACAGGAGTCAGGAAGAGTTCTGATCCCAGATGGAACCTGGGAAATGGAGCCTGGGGAGGGTCTGCAGTGCAGAGCAGATGAGAATGCTGCTCATCTGCAGACTGACCAGGCCAGGCCCCTGTGCTTTCCATGTCAGAGTTCCCTGTCGCCCAGGGAGTCTTGACCCCTGCTGTCCCCTCTCCTCCTTGCAGTGTGAGCGCCTGGTGGGTCTCCTCCTGGACACGGCCGTGGTGTCCACGCCATTCTCGGGAGGCGCCCAGAGGAACATTGTTAGCTTCTCTCATGGACAGTATTTCTACAACTTGTTCTCAGAAACAATCAACACTGAACTGTTGAGAAATCTGGATCTTGCCGTATCAGAGCTCATGAAGTCATCTGTGGATAATCCCAAAATGGTAATGGATTTTTCCTCTTAGGAAAGTGTGTTTTATTTAGTAATGCTTATAAAGGGGTTGCTGTACTGCTGAGAAAATGCATCATTAAAACAAAGTGCAGTCTCTGCCTGGAAGGTCTAAAACTCCTGCCCAAAGCCTCTCCTCTGTGAGCAGTTAGTGATGTAGTGGATATGAGACGTTGACCCTTGTTCTCATCTCACAGGCCCTGTACGACACGGCTCAACTGTGGGAGCGACTGGCCTTAGTCTCCCCCGGCTACGGCTGGGCCAACGCCGCAGTCCCCATCACAATGCTGAGTCCTGATTCGCACACATTCATATTCTGGCCCCTCTGCCCCTCACACTGAACCTTTGCAGGTCAATATTTAATATGTAGTTGACTTTGGTCTGCTAAACTTAATTTTGAACTTGAAGTTGGTTGGTAGACCATCAAAAATTGTTAACTGTTGCAATGGCCATTCTAGGGCCATTCTAGAGGCATAATTTCCTGCTGAGTTAATGAGCTGTTATTGCAAGGAGACTTTACAGCTGGGGCCCGAGTCAGCAGGTTGTTAACTATGTGAGAGTCGAGCAGGTGTTTCCGATGCGCCTGGTCCCCATGGGGTCTGTGTCCCGTGCGCCTCTCCCTGGAAAGCTGCTGGGGCAAGTTCTGCACCAAGACAGTGTTGTAGCGGGGACTGACGAGGACATGGGTCTGGGAAGTGGACAGTCTCCCGGGGAGGGCACTGACCCCCATGCGAGCCCCGGGAGGCACCCCCACCCCCCGATGGTGCACAGCCTCCCTCCTCCCCCGCAACGTGTTTGATGACAGCAGTGACGGTCATGAGAAAGGCTCAGGAGGGAGACACACTGGGACGCTGTCCCTCTGCCAGTGAGAGTCCACGCACAGCCTCTGTGCGTGCGAATCCCTCCCACGGACCGTGGCGCTAGAGTGCATTTCCTCATCAAGGGTACCTGCGCCATTCAGACCGTGTTGTTCATGAGTCAAATATTAAATTCATGGCCATCAGTGTTGCCAAGGAAGGAGACTTCCTGTGGCTGGCTCATCTGTGAGTGGTTTCATGGCAGCAGGGACGTTGATTCATGGATCTCAGTGGACTTAGGAGAGTGCTGTTGGGAAGGTGGTTGGACAGGAATACATGCACGTGTGTCCCTGTGTGTGTGCCTGTGTCCGTGTGTGCATGTTCCTGTGTGTGCATGTGCCTATGTGTGTGTATACTCTGTGGGTGTATCTTTGTGTGCCTGTGTCCCTGTGTGGGTGTTCCTGTGTGTGCATGTGCCTATGTGTGTGTGTGCTCTGCGGGTGTATCTCTGTGTACCTGTGTCCCTGTGGATGTTCCCGTGTGTGCATGTGCCTGTGTGTGTGTGTGCTCCTGTGGGTGTATCTCTGTGTGCCTGTGTCCCTGTGTGCATGTGCCTATGTGTGTGTGTGCTTCTGTGGGTGTATCTCTGTGTGCCTGTGTCCCTCTGTGTGTGCACATGAACACGGGGGTAATGGTGACTGTAGACAGCTGACTTCCCCTCTCATGGAGAATGCCCCCACTAAGAAGACAGTAGTGGTGTAAGCCTGATTTAGTCATGGGGCTGGAGACCATTGTGGGCCTTTGTAAGAAAACTCACATATTAAGTCACATGTGAACTTCAGATTTGAGGAGCTGTGAGGTACATGGTTCTTCTAGAAATAGCGTCTTCATTTTCCAGGAAGAGCTTTGAATGACAGTAAATTCTGTTGCCCGCCTGTGGGCCTGGATGCTAAGTTTCCCTTCCTTTGCCCACACTGTTCTAGGTGAGCGCTGTCCTGAACGGTCTGTTGGATCAGAGCTTCCGGGACCGAGCCAGCCAGAGGCACCAAGGCCTGAAACTGGTCAGCACCGTCCTGCAGAGCTGGGGGTGCTGCAGCCCGTGGTGGGCCGGGGACGCCACCCCTGACAGCAAAACTGCGGTGCTCACCTTACTGGCAAAAATTCTGCAGGTATTTTCAGAGAGCTTGAAGATGTAATTGTGTCCATTGCTTGTGTCTTTGAAAGTTTGATGGAAGTTTCTTGAAAAGCTCTTTAGTTTGACTGATTTCTGATTCACTTATATCCTATGTTTTTCTGTTTTTTTACTGTATTGTCCTTTATTCTCATTGTTTCTTCTTATACTTTATCTTCTCAGTGTGCCCTTATGTTCATTGTCTGAAGGATAGTTTTAAAATATTTCCAAACAGAAATTGTTGACATCTTTTGAAGCCCAATAACAAATTTATAGATCATTTCTGAAATTTGAAAAGTAGAAAATGTAGTATAGGAAATTGGAGGCACAATGTAGAGATCTGAGTTTATTTTCCCTCTGTTAGATTGATTCATCGGTGTCTTTTAATACAAGTCACAGTGCCTTCCCGGAAGTTTTTACAACATTTGTGAGTCTACTTGGTGATCCAAAATTGGATCTACATTTAAAGGTAAGAGATTAAAAAGATTTTTTTCAGATTATGGTCTCCATTTGTTTCCTGTTTTATATTTTTGTGTATTTGTGATATTTTCTGTTTTTTCTTTATTTTATGGAAAATTTCAGGCATTCTCAAAAGCAGAGGGAGCACTGGTTTTTGTAGCCATCAGTCATCTTTCTACTAATTAAGAATCTAAAACATCTTAGTAACTTGGGTCCAAAACTTCATAGACTGTAATTTTAGAGTCCTGTAACAGATTTTACTCCAATAAAGTGTAACCTCATGAAAGTGTCTCGCTCCTGGATCACAAGGATGTTTCTCTGGGATTTTCTGCTTCATGTGCTTAGTCAGGTCTCACATTTCTCAGCATGAGGGAACTGATGTCCCACCCAGGGAGGAAGGCCCTGCCTGGAATCTCCAGGGCCCTGGTGGAGGAGAGTCAGCTCTGCATTCACCCTGTAGGCTCTCCACAATGGTCTTTCCTCAGTGACTTGGGCAGCAGGTTCCTAGTAGTGGTTCTGCTCGTAGGAGGAGAAATCACAGACACATGCTGCCCTGTCCCATGCTCTCGGGTGGCCCTGACTTGGCCACCAAGACGAGGGTGGAAGCCTGGATGCGGGGCACATCCCACCATGGGCTTGGTGTCCTGCAGTGGTCATTGAGCCTCCTGGCTCCATCTGTAGAGAGCAGTCATTGCTCTTGTCCATGGGGCCTGCGGCTCGTCTCACGCTTGTGCTTGCTCTGCAGGGCCAGGCCGTGGCACTGCTCCCCTTCTTCTCCAGCCTCACAGGCGACCGTCTGCAGGAGCTCAGACACATTCTTGAGAAGCTCATCGTCTCTCATTTCCCCATGAGGTCTGGAGAGTTTCCCCCAGGGACTCTGCGCTACAGTAACTATGTCGATTGTATGAAAAAGGTTAGTTCTCAGTAGTAGCAACCAAAGGTAAAACACTGCTTGTTTCCTATTAACATTTCTTAGAGAGAAGTAAGTGAAATATTGAGAGAATGTTCTCGTTTTAAGGATTCTGTTGAATTCATTTTGAAAGCTGGGTGTCTGTGGAGGCAGAAGTGTTATCTGAATCCTTTGTAACTAATTGTTCCTCAGACTTCCCTGGTGGCTCATACGGTAAAAGCATCTGCCTATAATGCAGGAGCCCTGGGTTCGATCCCTGGGTTGGGAAGATCCCCTGGAGAAGGAAATGGCAACCCACTCCAGTACGCTTGCCTTGAAAATCCCACGGAACGGAGGAGCCTGGTAGGCTACAGTCTGTGGGGTCACAAAGAGTCGGACATGACTGAACGACTTCTCTTTCTTTTCCACTATAAAAATTGTAAGGTATTTTATGTATATAAATATTGTGCAATATTTTATTCATTATGTGTAATTTTTAAAGGATAATACCTAAAAAAGCTTCGAAACAGAATATTACATATTTGGTACAGCTTCTGAAGTTTGAGTAGTGGTTGAGAAGCATCCATATAACCATCTCCCATATTCAGCTGTTAACTTTCTGTCACACTTGCTTTGTGTGTGTGCATGAGGGGTGGGTGTGTGTGTGTCTGGCTGAAGCCTTTGCAAGCTAGCAGCACACGTCCTGGAGCTTCGCCCCCGGGTGCGCCAGCGGTGCGTCCTGAGCGGGAGGTGCCGCGCTGACGCCAGGCGCAGGGAGGCCCACACTGCTCTCAGACCCTCTGCTCTGCCGTCTGTGGCCTCACTTCTGATGTCCTCGTGTTTGGCTGGATGTTCCAAATCAGGATCTAATTAACAGTTGCTTTGAATTGTCATGTCGTGTCTCTGGTGTCTTTACCTTCATCCCTTTTGTTTCTCTGTGATGTTGGGATTTGGAAGAAAGCAGAGCTTGTTTTAGAGGCTGACCCCGTTTGTCTGATTGGTTCCTTGAGGTGCCTTTTTGTTTCCCTCCCCCTCTGCATTTTCTCTAAACTAGAATTCAGGCTGCAGGCATGGCCATGATATTCAGGCTTACCTTTCTGGCAACAGCCCCACCCCAGTAGGCCTTGTGAGCGACCTCACATCTGCTGGCTGGTTGCAGTGATTGCCGCTTCACTTCTCTGTTGGACGGTGTGTTCTTTCTGCAATTTGGAAGTCATCAGTGGGTAGCAGCACCATTGCGCCAGTACCATCTGTGTTTCCTGCTCCACAATCTGCCAGCGACTTGTTATTGAGTCCACAAAGGTTCTGAGTAGATCTATAGTACCTTTCTCTTACTGTAAGTGCAAGGGCACATAATCATGGAACGTTTGAAGAAAGCTTCTGGTCTAAAAAAGATGTAAAACAACAGGAACCGAGAGGGAACAGTCAACAAGTCAAGATAACATCAAAGAGACTGTTCTGAGTAACTTCAGAGACTAGAGATGGTGTCATGTTGAGAAAGAACAAGTGAGAGCTCTTGGAAATTAATTACATGAGGGCAGAATTAAAAAACCTTCACCAAATGGCAGATGAGATTGCAGCTGTCTCCTGAAGCGTAGAGAGAGCAGAGGGACATGGAGGTGGAAGGTGGGACGTGAGGTGAGAACGCTGGACCCTCAGCCTGGAGTGTGTGCTATGTGGTGAGGCTGGTGTGAGGGGACACTCACACCCAGGGGCTGGAGCCCAGGAGCGGCATCACGGAGGGGAAGTGAGGACCCTAAACATGGTCAGAGGGAAACTATCTGTGAAACTCTGAGGGAATCAAAACTCAAGTATTTTGTGAACATTATATGCCAGGCATTCACTGTAGCCACAAAAATGACCTATATTGGCATTTGTTAATCTTTGTGAAACTGTTATAATTTTCTCTTTTTTATTTGAACTGTCAAAAATCAGTCCAACACAATTATCATCATCACCATTGGTGTGTGTTTCTTTCCTAGTTTCTGGATGCATTGGAGTTATCCCAGAGTCCTATGTTGATGGAGTTGATGACAGAAATTCTGTGTCGGGAACAGCAGCATGTTCTGGAAGACTTATTTCAGTCTACTTTCAGGAAGATTGCCAGAAAGTAAGTCACTTCTAGTTTGTGATCCCGGGAATCATAAATGTTTTATTTCTGTGGGAGATTATTATCGTTGTGCAGAAAATAGTGAGTGCCTTATATCAGTAGATGCAGGTAAATTTTTACAAAATCCAACATTCATTTATGATAAAAGTGGCAAAAGGTCATCTAAGAAAAACCAACAGCCAACAAAATATAGCGAAAGGCTGAATGTTTTCTTCCTGAGTTTGGGAACAAGTTAAGGATGTCTATTCTTTTCTACTCGATGTAGTGCTGGAGATTCCAGCCATTGCAATCAGACAAGCAAAAGAAATAAAAGATAGTCAACATGGAAAGAAAGAAGTAGAAATGTATTTTCTCACAGATGGTCCAAGGTAGAAAATCCTGAAGATCACAAGAAACTATTAGAACAAATAGACAGTTATAGAAAATTTATCACATACAGGATCAGTATTCAGAAACCAATGGTATTTCTATATATGAACAGAGAACGTTTGACACTATAATTAGAAATGTAATTCCATTGATAATAGCACAGAAAAGAATAAAACAGATGGGAATAAATCTAACAAAAGAAGTTCAAGACTAGTACACCGAAAATTACAATCTATTGGTTACTGCTGCTGCTGCTGCTAAATCACCTCAGTCATGTCCAACTCTCTGTGACCCCACAGACGGCAGCCCACCAGGCTCCCCTGTCCCTGAGATTCTCCAGGCAAGAACACTGGAGTGGGGTGCCATTGCCTTCTCTGATCTATTGGTTAAGGAAGTTAAAAAATGAAAGATCTAAATAAGTGGAGTGCTATTCCATGTGCATGAATTGCAAGATACAATGTTGTTAACAGGGTTATTTCTATCTGCATTGGTAGCTTTCATGCAGTCCATATCAGAATTCCAACAAGTCTTATTTTTTTGTGTATACAAATTATCTAGGAGTTTCTAATATTTTATGGAAGTGCAAAATACCCCTTAACAGCCAAAATAATTTTGAAAAAGAGAGATAAAGTTGGAGGATTTTTCACACCCCAATTTTAAAACTTACTCCAGTGCTACAATTGTCTCTGTAATTTTTTTCATTTTTAGAGCTTTTAAGACAAAACAGAAGTAAGTGTCAATCCATTGCCATAACTTTTCTTTCTGATGTTCCTGCTATCCCATCTCTGGCCAGTGGGTCCCTGGTAGCTAGTTAGTTCCTCAGCGTTTGGGCAGCTCTCCACTGGTCTCTGATTGTCTTTCAGATGCTCTCTGGCTCTGCAGATTGTCTCAGGTTCACCTGCACCTGAGTCACACCATTTTCCCCAGAGGGTCCGTGAAACGGTGTTTAGAGACCGCAGTCTGGGTCCTAGGTGAACTTGGTGCAGCTAGGTTGCAGTGCTACTTTCAGTTCACACAACTAAGGAACAGTTTGTTTAAGGAAAAGAAAAATACTCTGATCTTTCTCTTTCAATCTCAACATTATGAGTTCTTTATTATTTAACTTTTTTAAATTATTTTTTCCCCTTACATTGTAGATCTTTATTTTTTCTGTTGAGTATTGATTTATTTTTTTTATTTATTTTTTATTTTTTTATTTTTTATTTTTTAAATTTTAAAATCTTTAATTCTTACATGCGTTCCCAAACATGAACCCCCCTCCCACGAGTATTGATTTAAATAACAGTCCATCATTACATAATTGTTTTATCCTATAATACACAGAAATTATCTTCAAAAATAACTAAGAATAATCATAACTGGATGAAGTTAACATTTTAAATTTTATTTATAATTTACTTATAGAGTATTCTCTGAGGATATAGTCACACTTTATGTTCACTTGAGTATTTTTCAGTGTGTGGTTATTACACCACTTCATTAGGTACACTTTAATTAATTTTCAGATCTTACAAGTTATTTGCTTTTCATTTAATTTTGTTTTCGAACACATGAAATACATACATGCATTGAACTCTGAAAGTAAGTAATGTGCTGTGTTCCGGAACCTCCTTCCGTCTTGGTCCCTCTTCTGTCATCTTATGCTCCTTTACCTTTTTTTCTACTTCTTGTTTTCTACAGACACTCCAAATCAGCTATAGAGATCTCTGCTTTCCTCTTTTTTTTTTTTTTAAAAAAAGCAATTGTGTAATTATTCATGGTGTGGAGGTAGTGTGTGGATGCAGTCCCTGCTGCTGGGCTCTGTGTCAGCCTTTTGCTGTTGAGAGTAGTAGCCCAGTGACCAGAGGAGCAATAGCCCAGTGGCTAGAGTAGTAGCACAGTGACCAGAGTAATAGCTCAGTGACTAGAGTAATAGCCCAGTGACTAGAGTGATAGCTCAGTGACCAGAGGAGCAATAGCCCAGTGGCTAGAGTAATGGCTCAGTGACTAGAGGAGTAATAGCACAACGACCAGAGGAGTGACCGGAGCAATAGCCCAGTGACTAGAGTAATAGCGCAGTGACTAGAGTAATGGTGCAGTGACCAGAGTAATAGCACAGTGACCAGAGTAATAGTTCAGTGACTAGAGTAATAGCGCAGTGACCAGAGGAGCAATAGCCCAGTGACTAGAGTAATGGCACAGCGACTGGAGGAGTAGCCTAGTGACTAGAGGAGTAGCACAGTGACTAGAGTAATAGCGCAGTGACTAGAGTAATAGCGCAGTGACTAGAGTAATGGCGCAGTGACTAGAGTAATAGCGCAGTGACTAGAGTAATGGTGCAGTGACTAGAGTAATAGCGCAGTGACTAGAGTAATAGCGCAGTGACTAGAGTAATGGCGCAGTGACTAGAGTAATAGCGCAGTGACTAGAGTAATGGCACAGCAACTAGAGCAGCAATAGCCCAGCGACTAGCCCTGGGCCTGCGCTGTTATGTGTTGCCAGTGCAGCTTTGCATTGGATCCCTAAGTGTGAGAGCAAAGGTAAATGCATCTTTAATTGTGCTAGCTATCATCACATCCCCTTTGGGGGGATGTGTTATTTGTATTCCTTTCGGCAATGTATGTATCATCACAGTTTTGTCAACAGAGTATACGCACAAACGTGGATTTTTTCCAGTGATAACAGGTGAGAAAGAATCTCTCAGTGTCACTCTAATGTGTCTCTTTTGTTATGAGTGACGTGGAACATGTCTTCATAGTGAATGCTCATTTCCATTGACTTTTCAGTAAACTGTGTGGTGGCCATTCTTGCTCTTTCCCCCTTCCTCCTTCTTCCTTTAGCAGGATAGTCCTGGAGAATTTAGGTCTGGGACAGAGTCTGGACTCACACTGCAGAGCTCTTATAGGTCCAGTCGTGTTCTGCAACCTCAATTTTTTGTGACTGAATAACCCTCAAGTCCAGTGTTTTGTCTCATATCTAACTTCTGAGCATCAGGATTTTAGAACTGGGAAAGATTTTAATGGTCATTCAGTTGTAACCTCTTATTTTTATAGGCAGGGAAACAGTCTATCCTTAACTTAAAGATTTATAGACTGAATTGTTTAGGCAGTCATTCATAGACCATGTTTCCCTGATGGCTGAGTCTCTACCTGGAAAGTACAATGGTGGGTCCTTGGTTCATGAGTTTCAGGGTCTGGGAAACGTGATGGTCTTCAGCCTGGGGCTGTTCGAAGCCTTGGAGGTGTCCTCTGAACTGGACCGAACTTGAAAATAAATGAAAATATCCTTTTTCCTAGGCCTAAAAAGGCACGAAGGTTTCTGGGGATGAGTAAGATCACATGGCTTATGTGCATATGGTTCTTGTACTTCACAGTTTTATATACATAATCTTTAGTTTCTAATTCATAATCCTTAGCATTCACTTGTAGCATAGTGGGCCCTCGTGGAGTATTCGTTTGAAGCTGGCACGTGCATGTAGTTTTTCTTTGCTCTTAGGAGTTCATGTGCCACGCAGCTGGGCCTCCTGGAAAGCGTGTACCGGAAGTTCAGCAGGGACGACCTGCTTCCCAGCGCCGCCCGCCAGGCGTTAGTGGACCGCGCCCTCCTCACTCTCCTGCAGCACTGCGGCCTGGGGGCGCTGAGGGACTTCTTCAGCAGAACTGTGGTGGAGGCTGTCGATGTGTTGAAGTCCAGATTTACAAAGGTATCATAGTCTGTTACTAAGTTGAATGTTAGTAAGAGACGACAGCCCTCCTTGGTCAGGGTCACTAGAAACTGCCATGTATTCAGCCAGGGTGTCAGCAACTCAAGCGTCCCCTCCGTGCTCTGATCTCAGCCTTTGAGCACGTGGCGTCTGCGTTAGTCTCCGGAGACATCTGTAACAAATGACTGGGAGTGTGGCTTAGACTCACAGGGCTTTCTGTCTCATGGTTCTGAGATCAGAAGTAGAAATCCGCTTCCTGGGGCTGTACTTGTTCTAGAGGCTCCAAGGAGAACATGTTTCTCTCCACCAGCCTCTGGGCCCAGCATCCCTCAGCTCATGGCCATGGTGCTTCTTCCTCCGAGTCTTGGTCACTTGACCCACCCCCTCCTTCCTCTTCTTTTTTAAAAAAATCCACTATTTTTCTTTTTTTAAAATTGATATATAGTTGATTTACAGTGTTGTGTTCATTTCAGGTATACAGCAAAGTGTTTGTTATATTAAGTTGGTGCAAATGTAATTATAGTTTCGGGCTGTGAATTTTAAAACATAACTAGGCTCAAACACATCTTTATTAATCAAAGTAGGAACCATTACAGTCGTTCACTGTTGTTGCATAGAATAAGAGAAGATGACTCTTCAAAACAACCAAGCTTTTTCACCTTTCCAGTTTGCTTCACATACTGAACAACCATAGAGTGGTTGACAATGAGTTCTTTGACAACGTCTCGTGTAGTTTTAAGAGGATCAGCTTCAGTGATGGCTCTCAATTGGTTGTTGTCAACATCTAATGTCTGGCTGCTTCACTCCTTATCTGCAAGGCTCTCATCTCCTTTGCAGAACTTCCTGAACCATCACCTCACTGTACATTCATTAGCAGTGTCTGGGCCAAATGCGTTGTTGATGTTGTAAGTTGTCTCCTCTGCTTTATGACTCATTTTGAACTTGAATAAGAAAAATTGCTCGAGTTTGCTTTTTGTCTAGCATCATTTCCATAGTCTAAAATAAATATGAATTACACAGCTATAAGTCATTAGCAAAAATCTTAATGAGAAATGTGCATTAAAATGATGTAATGATATATAACATAACCAAATTAAGAATGTATTCCAATATCAAACAGCAGAGTTCAACAGTGCAAAACCCCAATTACTTTTGCACCAACCTAGTACATGTATATGTGTCTATTCTTTATTTGATTCTTTCCCATTAGAGGTTATTACAAGATACGGAGTATAGTTCCTGTGCTATACAATGGGTCTTTGTTTATCTGTTTTATGTATACTTATGTGTGTGTTAATCCCAAACTTCTAAGTTGTCTCCTTCCCCTCCTCACCCTGTAGTAACCAGAAGTCTGTTCTCTGTCTTTGAATCTATTTGTTTTCTAAGTTGACTGTCTCATAGTTTAGATTCCACTTATTAATGATACTATATGATATTTGTCTTTGTGTGATTTACTTCCCTCAGTATGATAATCTGTAGGTCCGTCCATGTTGCTGCAAATGGCATTATTTCATTCTATTTTATGGCCAAGTAATATTCTATCGTATTGATGTATGTACCACCTCTTTATCCATTCCTCTGTCAGTGAACACTTGGATTGTTTCTGGCCTCCTCCTTTCTGTGTAATGTCTCTCTCTGCCTCTCTCCTGTAAACAGGAGTGCATTTAGGACCCTCTTGGATAATCTCAGAATTCTTTGGTTCATTTCATCTGTCTCATTCCTTCTCTCATGCGAGGTGACAGGCCCAGGTTCCAGGCACTGGAGCATGGATGTCTTTCCAGGTCTTTAATTCAGCCTCACACAGTCCACCTCTGCCAAGCGTTTCTACTTGCAAAATACGTTTATCTCATTCCAGGTCGAAACCCATTACAGCATCAACTGCTATGTCCAAAAGCTCACCTAAAGATTGTTAGCACCAAGTCCCAGACCTCATCATCTAAATTGGTATGGGTGGGGTTCTCAGAATGGTGCATTCTGAGGCTACATCCTCTCCGTTTGTGGACCTGTGAAGCTGGAAAACACATTATTTGCTTCCAAAATACAGTGGTAGGACAGGCATAGGACCATCGTTATAGACATTCCTATTCCAAACAGGAGACAGTGGAAGGAAGGAGTTTGTTTTCCAAAGCAGTTTGAAAATTCAGCCGGGCAAACCCATTAGGTTTCAAGACCTGAGAACAGTGCTCTGTGGCCTGGCGCTTATGCTCTGGGCCAAAGACTCTGTCCCCGGAGTCATCTCCTTTTTCCTTGAAGGTTAGCATTTGTTTTCAGCTGAGCAGTTTTGTCTGTTTCTTGCCTGTAGCATTTGGGGAATACAGCATCCTTTTTTTCATTTTATCTTGTCTCCTTCCCTTTCAGTTCAGACTGGTCTGAGCTTCTCAGAAACCTTCTGTCCGTCTCCTGCCCATCTTGGAGATTCCTGCCACGGCCCCTCCCTGATCCTGGGTCTTGCAGTGGTGGTGGTGGGGCAGTGGGGCAGGCTGAGGACGGCCGTGAGCACAGGCTTCTTTCCCTGGCTGCCCCGTGGTCTTCTCCAATCGACTTCCCTCACCGTGGATCTCCTCATGGCAGCGTCTTCTACAAGCTGGATGGGCTGAGAATTTCCCACATCATCAAGTTCTGGTTCTTTTTGCTTAACAGTTCTGTCTAATTTCTCACCCTCACATTTTCTTATGAGCAGCAAAGAAGAAGCCAGGCTTATCCCCAACAAATTTACTTAGAAATCCTTTCAGCTCCATATTCAAGGGCACAGCCTACATTATCTGCTTTCTGCACAACCTCTGAACATTCTTCAGCTAAGCTTTCTCCCACCATATAGCACGGATCCTCTTTCCTCCAGTTTCTAAAAACTGTTACCTACTTCATTCTGAGACCTCACCACCAGTTACTTTTAACGTCCGTATTTCTACCAAAAATAGGTTTGTGACGATGGCCATTCCCTGAGACAGCATTCATTGCTTTTCCTGCCACTGGCTTGCCCTCCACTTCCTTCTGAGTGCTCACCATCAGTGCCTTCAGTGTTGACATTTCTAACAACAGTCTCTACAAGGCAATCTAGACATTTTCTGTCATGCATGGTGAAATTTTTTTCCTCCTCTCTTCCCTGTTCAATTCCAAAGCCACTTGTGTATTTTTTTCATTTTGAAGTAGCCACCCCCCCCCCCCCCACTCTTGGTACCCAAATATATATTAGTTTCCTTAACCTGCTGTAATAAATTACTATAAGCTCGGTGGCCTAAAACAACAGAAGTCTATTGTTTTGGAGGCCAAAAGTCCAGAATGTGTTTCACTGAGCTGAAGTATTTGCTGCCACACATCAGTACTTAGGTTCATGCTTTAGTCCCTGGGCTGTTTCTTACTGAAGTGGTTTAACATCTTTGTTAAAATTATTTTCAATTTAAAAGGCATTGAGTATTGACAGACAGAGATTCACTCAGTCCTGTCCTACTCTTTGTGACCTCACAGACTGTATAGCCCCCCAGGCTCCTCTGTCCATTTAATTCTCCAGGCAAGAATACTGGAGCGGGTTGCCATTCCCTTCTGCAGGGAATCTTCCCAACCCAGGGGTTGAACCGGGGTCTCCTGCATCACAGGCAGATTCTTTACTGTCTGGGCCACCAGGAAACATTGGGTATTAAAGTTGATTTATTCAATAAAATATTTTCCATGTTTGATAGGACCAAAGATAATCATTTGTTATATGTTTTTAGCTGAATGAATCTGCCTTTGACACTCAAATTACCAAGAAGATGGGATATTACAAGATGCTAGAGGTGATGTACTCTCGTCTTCCAAAAGATGATGTCCACTCCAAGGAATCTAAAATTAACCAGGTGTTCCACGGCTCAAGCGTCACAGAAGGAAATGAACTTACAAAGACATTGATTAAGTAAGATTTTCCTTAACTTTAGATTGTAGTTAATTTTTTTGGTGCATGTATTTTTACATATGTGTATAATACGAATACATACCTAAACACTGAATCTTAGTAGTTTTCCTGTGTGCAGACTACTTGGTGTTGGTGGTGCCTCTGTCCATGTGAGTCTCCAGGCAGGAACACTGGAGTGAGTGCTGTTTCCTTCTCCAGGGGATCTTCCCAACCTAGGGATCAAACTTAGGTCTCCTGCATGGCATGGTAGGCAGATCCTTTCCCACTGAGCCACCAGGGAAGCCCCCACAGAGTACTTGGATGGAGCTAATGCAACATGTCATTGGGCAGCATGTTTTATCCAATACACATCATCCATAAAGAGTATAGCTTTTTCCCTTACTGTTTCTCTACCGTTTCTTCTCCCTCAACAGCTCAATATGTTTCCAGTGTATGATTTACAGTAAGGCAGGATTGAGTGTGTTTTATTTTCTCTCTCATTTGAAACTGAAGGCATGTTCAGCATTTCTAAGCACTGGTTCTGTAAAGCATGGAATAGTCAGACGTGTCATCTCTGAAGCCAACTTTCTGTGTGGCTCTGTCTTAGTGCTGAACACAGATGTGTTGGGTCTTGCTCTACAGAGTCCCCTCCACCCCTGTGACCCCTCCTTATGTGTGGGCCTTGAGGGTGATGTCACCCCTAGGCATTGGCATCAATGAAGGTCTTGAGGAGCACATTTTTCCTTCTGAATCCAACCTCTGAGCACACCCCCCAGGGCTGGCGGGTTCATGTTGCTGGTCTCCTGGAGCCAGCGGCCAGGAAACATTGGGCTTGCCGGATGGAGCTGCACAGGCCTCCTGGTGACAAGTCTTGCTGCCCTGTGGTCACAGCGACCATCCATGTATTACTGGAACCTGATCGTTTGCTCCTCGGCCTGCAGCCCTGCAGAGGGACCCCGTCCCGCAGCTGGGGGTTTCCTGTAATTGGAGAGGGCATGGCAGGGCCAGGGGGGTGTGGTCCCCTGGCTGGGTCTGGTACACTTCTCCCGTCAAGCGCTGGTCAGTGATCCCTTCCAACTGCAGGCTGTGTGGAGCAGCTGGGAGCAGTGTAGACGGAGGGGCAGCTGTGTTCTGATGGCAGTGTGCTCACAGGGCTGGCCGCTGTGGGCAGGGCCAAGACCGGGCTCCTGGGTGTGCTCAGCACCTCTGTCACCGCTGCCACCCACCCTCCATGCCCTCACACAGACCTTGGACTGTCATTCAGACCCAGCCTCTTGGAGCCCCTCCTGCTCCTCGGGCTGGGCCCCCCACCCCAGCTTCCTGTGCAGTACAGCCCAGGTGTGGGTGCAGGTGTGCAGGGCAGGTCCCGTGCTGTGGACTGGAGCTGATCTCCCCTGGAGGGACTGAACCCCACCTGGCTGCCCACAGGCTGTGCCACGATGCCTTCTCGGAGAACATGGCTGGGGAGGCCCAGCTGCTGGAGCGCCGGCGGCTGTACCACTGTGCCGCCTATACCTGTGCCATTGCCCTTGTCCGCTGTGTCTTCACGGAGCTCAGGTTTTACCAGGGCTTCCTGTTCAGCGAGAAACCAGAGAAGGTAGGCCCCTCCAGACCGCTGGCTGTGCTGCCTGGGTCCCGCGGGGTGGGGTTGGGGGTGCTGCTGGGTCCTGCGGGGCAGGGAGGGGTGGGGTGGGGGGTCTCCTGGAGCTGGCAGCGGATGCAGATGGCAGGTGCTGCAGTGACATCAGCACCAGGCCTCTCCGCCGCTGGGGCATCGTCACAGGACTCTTTGCATTTACAGAACTTGCTCATTTTTGAAAATCTGATAGACCTGAAGCGCTGCTACACGTTTCCCATAGAAGTGGAGGTAAGTGAGGCTGGTCATGGTGTTTCCAACGTAAAAACACTTACCAAGGCTTGTAGGGAAAAAGGTACATGGTACTGAACACTAAATGCCCTCTACTCAAGTCCGCTGTGAACTATAAACATAGGCAGTTTCTTACAGTTCTACCTCAGGTATAATCTCAGGCAGCTGTAAAAGGTTGGCCCTGACTCACATTTTCCCTTAACTTGTAAAGGAGAGAAAATGCCAGTAAAAGGAGCTGTTTGCATACATCCCCCGAGTGGTCTTCTAAGCAAGCTCCTGTGGTCAGTGAGTTGAGGTCTGCCCCGTGCAATGTTGGGCTCTGGTGGAGGCTCACCCAATCCTGGGCTCTGGGAGCAGGAGTAGGGTGATGGGGAGGACACTGTGGCCAAGAGGTAAGCTCAGTCTCTGCCGAACTCAGCGGACGCTGGGGGTGCTGCAGCCTTTCACAGCCCAGGGCAGTGGACGGACAGAGCAAGTATGAGGGGAGGCTGGCATTCTGTCCCGCACCACTGACCTCCACCCTGTCCTAGTGTGGCTCAGTGGCTCAAAGTTCAGGTAAGTGGTTGCTCCTGCCCTTGTGCCCTGTGCCCTTTTGGAATAAAGCTAGGACTGTTTTCTAGGCCTGTCTTCGGAGAACTAAGACATCACATAATCACACTAGTCTTTGGGGCACTCAGACACTCTGTGTGTTACCTGTGAGTGTCTGGGAGCAGATGGGAGCTCTGTGGTCTGTCGCAGCTGTGCAGTCGAGGGCCTGAGGCTCCTGGCCAGGCCTGAGGCTGGAGGAGTACCACCTGCCGAGTCCCAGAGCCGAAGGAGCACCAGCTCCCAGGCTTTTGGGGTCTGTCTCTGTGGGTGTTCTAGTTTTGCTTAAAATGAGTAACAGTGATTTTTGTCAGATTGCTGCAGAAACAGAAACTACGTGACCCCGAGTCTAAAAAGTTTTAAATTGTCTGTTTTTGCCTGATAGGTTCCTATGGAAAGAAAGAAAAAGTACATTGAAATTAGGAGAGAAGCCAGGGAGGCGGCAAATGAAGATTCAGGTAGGACACTTTCAAAATGATGAGGAAGATCCCGGTATATAGATAGTATTTCAAATACCCCAACCTTGAATTGGATTTGGAAATTTTTATTTTCAAGTGATAAACAGAATTGAACTTTGAAAGAAACGCAGTCAGTGAAAGCAGCTCGGAAGCGTCTTGGGGTAGCCAGAGGAATTCAGGCCTGGCTCACTTTCTTAACACGTGCAAGATGCGTGTGCTGTTTGCTTTTGGATTGTTTGTGTGTTACTTAGACTCGTCTCCCTGCGTTTGCTGCAATGTCCCCGAAGGCAGGGTCTTGGCCCCCAAGGTCAGCGTGGCCCACGATGCTTTGTGTAATGCCACCCTCTGAAGAGAGCTGTCCTGGCCCCTGTATTCACTACTTATTTACCTGCGCCAAGTCTTAGTTGTGACGCTCAGGCTTAGTTGCTCCGTGGCAGGTGGAATCTTTGTTCCCTATGCAGGAATTGAACCCGTGTTCCCTGCCTTGGAATGCAGACTCTTAAACACTGGACCCTCAGGGAAGTCCCTAGCCTCCCTATTTGGAATCAACCCTCTGTCCTTCCATGTGCTCCTGGTTTCAATTTTTGGCTTAATTTTTCTTTATGGCTTTTTGCTTCCCCCACCCCGATTCAAGGATAAAATTTGAACCAGTTTTCTAAATTCCTTACAGACTTTGGATTAGTTATTTGTCAGTAATGCCTCTAGCCACATTTGTGTTAGGCTTTATGGGCAGAATGTGCACCATCAAAATTTTAAATGCAAGAAGTTCTATTAGCATCATGTCTGAAAACTGGATCTAATTTGACTGAATGTCTTTGTTTTTGCTGAAGAGTTACTGCTCAGGGATTCCAGAGCACCTGGATGGTGGGTGAGGAGTACGGATTTAATGAAAGTATCCTAGATGCAGGAGTCACTTGAGCTTCGAGACACACGTGTCTTACTGACTTGAGTGATGGTAGCTCATCCTCTTTTTCCTTCAGGTGGCCCCCAATACATGTCTTCACTATCGTATCTGGCAGACAGCAGCCTGAGTGAGGAAATGAGTCAGTTCGATTTTTCAACTGGAGTCCAGAGCTATTCGTACGGGTCCCAAGACCCTCAGTCCAGCGCTGGTCATTTCCGGAGACGGGTGATTAACGAGTGTTGTTGGTGTTGGGAAGGAACAGGTGCCCCAGGATAGAGGGGCCCCAGCCTCTAGCCCAGGCGCAGGGTCTAACGCCGCCAGCACAGAGAGGAGGCAGTGGTGGGGTGGTCACATTCCCGGCTCCTCCCGGGGTCAGAATTGATGTCAGAACCGTGTGTCTGTCATCAGTGATCCTGGCCCAAGCAGAGCCTCCCCCTTGGAGGGCGGGCCTCTGGGGAAGGAGTGTCTGGCAGCGGGGGCAGGCTGGGACCTTCACCTGTCCAATATGTCCTCTTGGGATTTCCTGGGCTGCTTTTTCCTGGAAGTGATCTGTGCTGGGACACGCCCAGATCTGTTGCTCCGCCCCGAGTGTGTGACACCTCAGTTCAGCATCCTGTGTGTAAAATGATTATCCCTGCTCTTTCTTTCTTAAAAAGGATCAGGAATTTTTAAAATTCTATTACTGATTAAAATTTTGAAGCAGATTAAGTTCACAGAAGTCCTCAGTACTTTTCAAAGTACTGACAACACATTAGGAAACCACGTACCCTGTGATTATCCTTCAGTTGCTCTACTTTTCTACGTAAAGTGGCAGCTGAGCATCGTGGGGACTGTTGCTCTCAAGACATGGAGTATTCTGGGGCCACCAGAACACGTCTGAAGAGACGTGTGTGTAGAGAGCAGCAGCTCTTCAGTGATGCCCCGACTTCGGTGTGGCCCCAGAGAGAGCTGGGCAGACGGGGGCGGGGGGACACTTCTGAGAACATGAGGAAGGTGTGAGGTCCCGACTGTGTGCACTCTGTGGTGGAGCAGGCAGTCGGGCGCTTAACCCTGCATGGTCTCTCTCTCCCCAGGAGCGTCAGGACCCTGAGGGCCCAGGCGACGTGCTGGACCTGGACATGGACGAGCTCAGCCAGCATGAGTGCATGGCCCCCCTGGTGGCCCTGGTCCAGCACATGCAAAGACTTGAGGCTGCGCTGCCTGGAGAGGAGGTCTCTCTGCGCTTTCTGGTCTCACTCACCAAAGCTGACTGTGACTGACCATGTCCTGTTGAACGAGTATTTGACATCGAAGACTAAACTGAATTCTGTCTCTAACACTCGTGATGTCTTGTCACTCATGTCCTGCTTTGTCACTGTTGTGTCATAATGCCACTTTCTCACTAAGTAATATTGAGTGTGTTATTTCAGGGTTCAATGCCAAGAAATCTTCCTCCTTGGATGAAATTTCTTCATGACAAACTGGGAAATCCATCAGTGTCATTAAATATCCGTCTTTTCTTAGCCAAGCTGGTTGTTAATACAGAAGAAGTAAGTTATTTATTTCTTTAAAAACTCTTTTCAATTATATGCATCTCCTTAGAGAAGGAAATGGCAGCCCACTCCAATATTCCTGCCTAGGAAATCCCATGAACAAAGGAGCCTGGTGGGCTACAATCCATGGGGCCTCAAAGAGTTGTATGTGACTTAGCGACTAAGCACAAAAGCGCATATGAATCTACTTTTAAAAAACCCACAATAAAGGAAGACGTTAAGGGTCACAGCATGGCCTTATTCCCTGAATAAATTCGCCAGCCTGTATTACTTATTCAGCATGTGGGTCGGCAGCCAGCCTTCTTGGTTTAGAGTAATAGAGAATGTGGTAAAGAGATTCCTGGTAACTGTGTGAAGAGTAGCTGACGTGTTTGCATCATGGGTCTGTTTCTCTCTCGGTCATGCGTGGCCCTGTCAGGAGGGGCACTCGGACAGGTTTATGAGTGATCCTAGGCTGACCTGGGAGGGCAGGGGGTTCACATGCAGCTCAGGAGGAGCGAGTGCCAGGAGGGGGCCTCCCGGGCAGCAACTCGTGAGGCCTCAAGGCCGTCAAGTAGTGACAGGCCCTTCCTCAGAGTCATGCTTGACTTCTGGCTCCTGTGGCTCAGACAGCAGAAATGACCCTTTTGGTTCTGGAGCTGGAAGCCCGAGACTGGGATGTCAGCCAGTTGGCCCCGATGATGCGTGACCAGCTGCTGTGCACCTTGGCCATTTCTTGGCCTGTGGAAGGTCTTCTCTCGGCATCTGTCTCACGTGTAAAAATTTCCCTTTTAATCCTTTTATCAAATAAAGACACTGTCGCTGGTTAAGTCCCCTACTAATGACTCTTAACCTGATAATCTTCCAAGACCCTGTTTCTGAATCAGGTCACATTTACAGGTTCTGCGAGTTGGACCTCAGTGTCCTCTTGGGACTCACAGGTCAGCCATAGTACTTGGGATCATGTGACTTCCAGCTCATGTTCCTGTAGTGCTGGCTTGATGGCTGGAGGAGAGGAGCTGGCGTCTAGTGTTTAGTTCAACAAGGGGGTTGCTGAGCTGTGTGCACTCGTGTGGCATGAGGGGCCTGCTGTATTGCACACGTCCTGAGCTCAGGAATCTTCAGGGCCCATTGTCTTAATAGAACAAAAACATAGAACTTGTATTTACAATTCTTTTTAAAGTTGGAACTTTTATCCTCTTTTATAGTTTAATAATACAGTAAAGAAGTTTATATTTAGAATTCATAAACCAGTAGATATATATGAACAGTGTAAACATTATTTACCTCTGGGGTACTTGAACAAAAAGATTTGAGACCACACAGATTTAATTGCGAGCATAGATTTGAAATCCCTGAGAAAACATTTGGAGAAAGAAGAGGGTGGCAGAGGGAAAGAAGGCTGAGAGTCTTGGGTTACACTCGGTCTGAGTTTCTAAAGTAAATTCAGTGGAATTTAGTGCATGAAGATGCTCTGGATTTCAGACTTTGGGTGAGTGAAAAAAATTCGCCACATGCACCTCGCTTCTATATCCTTCTTTTCCACTTCCCCTTGCTTCTATATCCAGTAAGAGTAGGATCCTACAGCTGTATGCTGTGTGGAAGGTGAGACTGGTGTAGAACGTTACTACTCTAAGCATAGTTGGAGCAGATCTACGCAAAGAGCAGATCAGTTTGAATCTGTCTCCATTGAGCTGTGGTTTCAGGGCCTACAAGGAAGACGTCAGCTGAAAATCTAACTGAATCAGGCAGCATAGTTGTTGGCATTCACGTCTGTTTTGAATTTAGGTAGAGGCGTAATACAGAAGGATGTTCCTGAACTCCCATCTTGGTTACTCAGCAGTTCTGACATCTGACCTTTGAACTCTTGCCTAGGTCTTCCGGCCTCATGCAAGGCACTGGCTGGGCCCCTTGCTGCAGCTGGTGGTTTCTGAGAACAACGGCGGGGACGGGATCCACTACCTAGTGGTTGAGATCGTGGCCACGGTCCTTTCGTGGACGGGAATAGCCACCCCTGTGGTAAGAGCAGCTGCGCCTCTGGTGCCCCCTCCCCACACGGCACCCGGGACCCAACCCCAAGTGCCTCAGCGTCTCCAGCCCAGATCCTGCCCATCTGTGCTGCTGAAGAAGGCCCCATTCTACTCCCTCACTTCTGTCTGCTTTGCTTTGCTTTTGATAATTCCCCTGGCTTTGCTTTTATTTTTAAGATGTTGGATGTTTGTCCTATTTCCTTTCTGCTTTAGCTTGCTAGGAGCACTGACCCTAATAATTGGTTTATTAAAAGTACATGTGAAATATCCAGCCAGGCTCCTCTGTCCATAGGTTTCTGTAGGCAGGATTACTAGCGTGGGTAGTAGCCATTCCTCTCTCCAGGGGATCTTCCTGACCCAGGGATCAAACCCAGGTCTCCTAGCATTGCAGGCAGATTCTTTACTGTCTGAGCCACCAGGGAAGAATATTTTATTAAAAGTACATGTAAAATAGATGTTGGCAGACGCTGAATGTGAGGCTGAGGTCGTGGTCTCCAGCATCCATCTTGTCAGCCTCCCCACTCCTGGTGATGTGGTGTGACTTGGTGACCTCTGGTGTGATGGTGACCCTCAGTCCCCACACTGTCCTGATGCAGGCTGTGGTGTCCTCCAGCTCTCTGGCTCCACATGCTGGAGCTCTCTCCCATTTGCTTACTGACGTCGGCCCCAGTGGTGTGCAGAGTTCTCCTAGGAGGATGGCCTGGCACGTGCTTACTGAACAGAATATGCACCCATGAAGCTGTCACACGTGTTTGTGTTGGAATGTGGCTATCCCATTTCACAGCAAGCCAAGTTTAACTGAGGAACCTCTGCAAGAGGTTAACTCCCATGTCAGGCATTCAGCTCGGCTAGGAGGGCTGCAACAGCCAGGTTGAAAGTCACAGTGAAATTTCACCACTCATTGCAATAGTCTGAGCAAGAGGCTAAAAGCAGAGGGAGGGTGTCCCCCGCCCCATTCTGTGTACCCCATGGAACAGCATCCTGGCAGTGGGTCAGGTGACCAGCACAGATCTGGGGTCACCTCACCATTGAGGGGGAGCCCTAGTGGGAAGGCACCAGCAGTTGGTGGGATCCTGGGGTTGGGAGGAGGTGGGGGCAAGGCTGAGTGCCCAGTCAGAGCAGGGAAGATGTCTTCAGGGACCCCATAGGGAGGTCTCAGCCGAGGCCCTGAGAGGCTGCAGGACCCTGTACAGACCTGCAGGAGTGCAACCACCCTGGGGTCAGGGCTACCCTGGGGGTTCTGGGGAGGCCTTCCAGGGGAGACCTTAGTGTTACAGTCATGTGTCATCTGAACAATCATGGGAGCCAGACTGCTCAGTACAACGCCAGCTTTCTTTTATAGACAGACTTCTGGGTTAAGAAATGCTTTCCCAGAAGAGAATGCTACATATTTACATGAGATTTCTCTGCATTTTTCAGGGGGTCCCTAAAGATGAAGTGTTAGCGAATCGATTGCTCCATTTCCTGATGAAACATGTTTTTCATCAAAAAAGAGCTGTGTTTCGACATAACCTTGAAATCATAAAGACCCTCGTTGAGTGCTGGAAGGATTGTCTGTCCATCCCTTACAGGTATGGATTTACTGGGGTTTGCCGTGTCCTTTAACTTGTCACACATTGTGCACGGTTAATTACCGTGAGACTTAATGACTTCAGGGCTTCCCTGGCAGCTCAGATGGTAAAGAATCTGCCTGCAATGCATGAGACCTGGGTTCAACCCCTGGGTCGGGAAGATCCCCTAGAGAAGGGAATGGTTACCCACTCTAGTCTTCTTGCCTGGAGAATGCCATGGACAGAGGAGCCTGGTGGGCTGCAGTTCACGGGGTTGCAAAGAGTCAGACACGACTGAGCAACTAACATACTAATGGACTTGAAGTGCTGGAAGGATGGTTCCTGGAATGGAATCTGTTGGTAGGTGTGTTGTCACTCATGATCAGCCCCCAGCATTTGTCACTAGAAGCATCTCTGGACGGCACCGCCCTCAAGTAGCCCTCCATCTCTCTGGGTGTTCGGCATGTGCTCTGCCGTTTTCTGCCCGCAGGGCTGATTCCTGTCATCATAGCCTGGGGCAAACCAGAATTTCCCAAAGGTTCACCATCAACCATGGGGTTCCCTGGTGGTTCAGGTGGTAAAGCATCTGCCTGCAATGCAGGAGACCTGGGTTCAATCCCTGGGTGGGGAAGATCCTCTGGAGAAAGAAATGGCAACCCACTCTAGTACTCTTACCTAGAAAATTCCATGGACGGAGGAGCCTGGTAGGCTAGTCCATGGGGTCGCAAAGAGTCGGACGTGACTGAGCAACTGCACTTTTCTTTCTTTTCTCACCATCAACCAAGGGAGAATTAAGGCAAATAACTAGATTGTGGGAGATGCAGAGCTCCCCGTGTCCCAGAGGCAGAGTAACTGGGTGTGAACAAAGAAATGGGAAGCAAGGGGTTTCTTACCTGACAGTCAGCTGTGGAAGCTCTTACGTCTGTCTTCCTGCTCCTTACATCTGACAACTTACACTGTTTCTTCACGCTCACATTTCAGGTTAATATTTGACAAGTTTTCCAGTAAAGATCCTAATTCTAAAGACAATTCTGTAGGAATTCAGTTGTTGGGTATTGTAATGGCCAACAACTTGCCCCCCTACGACCCAAAGTGTGGCATGGAAAGTGTCCGGTAAGTGTCATGTTTTTATGCTCTGTTTCTTTTTTGGGTAAAGTGTACCTGATTCTGATTGGAGACTGGAATATGGTTTAATTTCGAGAAATTTAAGGACTAGAACCCATATTAGTATTTCCATCTAAATTAAGTAGTTGGGTTTAGAGGTCATTTGGGAGGAGAAATATGTTAGTGGAGTGAATGGGAAAAGTGAGTTTTTAAAAACTGTATGGTTTTTTCCATGCAATTTAGACAAGGTGTTAGCTATTTCTGTTATTTTTTAAGCTGCCATTTTCAGCACCCACTCCGGAAACCAGCCTAAGGTCCAGAGACCCTTCACCAGAGTATGGCCACGAGGGGGCGCTGCAGCTCTGCCGCAGGTGCAGCTTGCCGGCTCCTCATCTCCTAGGGTCGGGGAGGGTCCACGTGGCGGGGCCTTAGCAGGAGAGCCCTAAACTTCGTAGAGAGGGGCTGGATCCCTGCAGAGGCGGTCACTCGGTCAAGTTCACTGTCTCTCGGGAAAAGTTTGCTGTCCAGTTGGTCCTCCTGGGTCAGCCTCTGAGGCACCAGGGGCTTCCGCCGCCTGGTGCCGTGGACGGACGCGCAGCTCAACACAGCATCAGCGGGAAGTGGTTAACTTTCGGACCAGTGGCTTTCCTGATCCCCAGTCCTGCAGTCATGAGGCCAGGGTGCATCGCCCCCCACCCCACCCCTGTGTGACTGTGTATCCTCCTTCTGTCATATAGACGGCTTTAGAGGGGTCAGAGATCAGGCCGCTGCTGATTTCTGCGCTGTCAGTGTCTATATCTGGAGCTGTGCGGGTGGGCGGGGCCTGCCCAGGGGTCATTCGTCTGACAGCAGCTTCCCTGGTGGCTCAGCTGGTAAAGAATCCGCCTGCAATGCGGTCTCCCTGGGTTGAGAAGATCCCCTGGAGAAGGAGAAGGCTGCCCACTCCACTATTCTGGCCTACAGAATTCTACGGCCTGTATAGTCCATGGGGTCGCAGAGCTGGACACGACCGAGCGACTTGCACTGTCTGTCGGATAGCAGGACAGATTGCCCTGTGCTCACTGGCTTTCTGTGTTTCTCGCAGGTACTTTGAAGCTCTGGTTAGTAACATGTCCTTTGTCAGATATAAAGAGGTGTACGCAGCGTCAGCAGAGGTCCTGGGGCTTGTTCTCCGGTATCTCAGCGGGAGAGAGAAGGTGAGTGTGCACGCAGGGCATGAGTGCCTCTTCTTCACTGTTGGCTCAGCCTCGGTGCTTCGTCCTCTGTGCTAGGAGCCAGAGTGGGCAGTTTCTTTTAAAGAGATAATTTGTTTTGTTTTGTTTTTTTAATGCCTGGAAACTTTGCAAGCGTTAAGGTTGTTAACCTTCTTCTTATTGTAAAGTTGGGATGTAAGCATTGGAGCAGCTTTCATTCCTCTGACCTTGGCATCAGGGGCCACTTTGGAGAAACTGCCCTGATGGAGCCTTGCTTTGGTTTGGGGGAGGGTAAGCAGGGGAGGTTCCCCACTTCCAGTTTCTGGCATAGTGCAGCTGAAGAGCAGGGGTGGCCTCTGACTTGGGCGCCTGGTGTGTGCCCTGCCCCTCCCGCACCCCTAAGCACACAGTCTCCGCATCGGCCCGTGTGTGGAAATCGCAGGTTATAACTAGCTGCTACTTGGCTGACCCCCATGGGTTAGTGCAGGGGGCTTCTTGCTAGCGTCTGCAGAGCTTGTCACCCATGCTGACAGGATGCGGGGTGCAGACTGTCCAGGATGGTCTGTGCTGGTGCCTGCAGAGCTCATCACCCATGGGGACCAGATGCAGGGTGCAGACTGTCTAGAATGCCACACTGGACCAGTCCTCGACCCTCTGTCACTGCTCAGAGGACACTCTCGCTTCTTCACTGGGGTGTCATCCCACCGGCCTCCCCCACAACTTGGAGTGTGGGCCCCTTGCTGGTCACCCAGCCTCATGGCTTGAGAACTCCTCAGGCTCCTAATCCCCAAATTCGTGTCTCCAGTCTCCTTTCCTCCTGCAACAAGACAGGATGAGGAGAGGCTGGGGAAGTCGAGGGATCCTTAGGGCAGAACGGTCCCCCCACAGCATGTTGGAGCCCGGCCTATTTCACCAATTAGGCCTTTATTTGGATTTAGAGGAAAATTAAACTGAAAGGAAATAGGAACCCCCTCCCCTGAGAATATCAAACTTATAATTTATTTTAGGGATTGCCAGCTATTTTTATAAAATAAAAAACATGTTTCAAATTCAGGATAACGTTGTTATGACAGGATTCTAATGCCCCTAAGTGGTGGGTTTCAGTTCACATAATGTGCTTAGTTATCACCACAGGTGGAGCACACAACGGCAGATCAAAAGGTTAATCTTTCATGACTTAAGTCTCAACTTAATACAAATGATACACCCTTTGGTTTGACATAGCTCTTTTCTGAGTATAAAATGGTTGATTTAGCATGGAAGATGGGGGAGCAGTATGGAACATAGAAGTGGGGGTCACTTGTGTTCTGACCACTGACCAGCACGGCTCCAGACCGTGGTCTCCAATCCCAAGGGCCCTCGTGCTCCTTGTTTCTCCCGTGGGGTCAGGGCCCCCTGTTCTGTGGATGGGTGCTCCCTGGGGGTGCGGCTCTCGGGGAGCAGTCAGGAGAGGCCGGGCCTGGAAGGTGGGCATAGGGAGATGGGCAGGCTGCCTGCAGATGGAGCTCCCTGAAATCCTGGTTTGTGTGAGTCTTTGCCCAGAGACGTGCACACTGACATAATAAAATGCGTCTTTTGTTTTTTTCTTAAGATTTTTTGATGTGGACCATTTTTAAAGTCTATTGAATTTGTTGCAATATTGCTTCTGAGGCTTGGGAGTTCTTAGCTCCCCGACCAGAGATTAAACCTGCACCCCCTGCATTGGAAGGCATCCCAACCACTGGACCGCCAGGAAAGTCCCTCAAATGCGTCCTAAACAGCATCCAGTCCCTGGTCTTTGTTCAGCTGCTCAGATGGCTCCCTGGCAGGGTTTTGGTGTCAGAAAGAAGTATAGTCTTGATCATTCTTTCACCTGATGTGTGGCCAAGGCCTGGGTTACCTGAACTCACAGCCACCGAGCCTCTGGTGGTGCCCAGTGGTCAGGGCCCCCATGGCCTCCTCGAGATGGCGCTCTGGGTGGTCACCTCACTCTTCTCAGTGCCTCCAAGTTCCCACTTGTGTGTATTTGAAAGGAAACTTGGTCTTCCAGATGCTAGAGGAGTCTGTGTATGAACTGGTGGTAAAGCAACTGAAGCAGCATCAGAACACGCTGGAGGACAAGTTCATCGTGTGCCTGAGCAGAGCCACGAAGAACTTCCCTCCTCTGGCTGACAGGTGGGGGTGGTGTCTGCCTGCCCGCTGGGGAGGGTCATGTGCGGGGGAGGGTGGTTGTGTCCGTCTGCCTGCCCCTGCCTGCGGAGAGGGTCGTGGGGTGTTGTCAGCACCTGCCTGCCGGGGACAGTCCTGGCGGGGGTCAGTGCCCCTCCGCTCACCGGCCCTGGCCACTGCCCAGGTTCATGAACAGCGTGCTCTTCCTGCTGCCGAAGTTCCACGGCGTGATGAAGACACTGTGTTTGGAGGTGGTGCTGTGTCGTGCGGAGGAGACCCCTGACCTGTACCTGCAGCTGAAGAGCAAGGATTTCGTTCAGGTCATGAGACACAGGTGAGTGGCCGCCACCTGTGTCCTTGGATGCAGCTGTTTGTTCAGCTGTCCCCTCAACTCAATGGGGCTTGTTAATCGCCGTGACAGGAGTGTTTGTTCACTTTGACACCTGACACTTGAGAGGCCCTGTCTTGGGTTGTCCAGGGCTGTTTTCAGATTCAAAATGTGTGGTTTTGAGTTCTGTACCTGTTTTGTCAGCTAACAGGCTTCCATTATTTGTTAAATTTGTTTATTTTCAAAATGGTAACGTGCTGTTAAGGTAAATGCTGACAGAGTGCTGCTGATGGCATCCCATGTGTTCCTCCCGCCTGTGTGCACACTTTTACATGGTGATAAACTGTCTTTGTGTTGATTTCCTCCAGTCAGCCTGGTTCAGTGTCTGCTATGTGGAGCATTCAGCTGGTGCTTATTTAAGGAGGAAATGGGAGTGCACCACATTGGGCCCTGGCTGCACTTAACCCCTGGTGCCTGACCAGCCCTGGAAACCATTTTTTAAAGTCATGAAATCCTTTCTAGCTAGCTTATTTTGTTTGACTTGGTCAGTTTTTTTAAAAAATGAACTTTTTATTTTGGAATAATTTAATTTTTACAGAAAAGTTAGAAGTATACAGAATTCCCACACACCTTTCACCTAGCTTCCCCATCTCACGTCATCATGGTGTTTGTCTAAACCAAGAAGTTAACATTAGTGTACTTCTGTCTATTTGAAATCACCAGTTTCCTCATCCTCTTCCTAGGATCCAGGCAGGACACTACAGTGATAATTTCCTTTTCATAATCTAGCCCATGATAATTATTTTTAAGAGCTTAATTTTTATATAAATGTAGTATTAGCTATAATAATAAAATCTGAAATACAGAACAGCACAGAGAAGAAAATGTTACCTGTCACGTCTAAAGGTATAGTAATAATGGTTAAGTCTGTGTTTTTGAAAACTCCTCTTTATAGAGACGATGAGAGACAGAAAGTGTGTTTGGACATAATTTCCAAGATGATGGCACGGCTGAGACCTGCAGAGCTCCGGGAGCTCCTGAGCGCCGTGGTAGAGTTCCTGGCTCACCCTGCAGTGCCATGCCGTGAGCGGATGTATGCCATCCTCATGTGGGTCCATGACAACTACAGGTGAGCGCCTCACCTGTCCCTGTCAGACGCTCGTGTTCCGTCTCTTAGGGAGCATCTGGGTGCCTCCAGCAGTCTGGAATGACTATAATAAATGATAAGACATTTAAAAATGTGTGGTTATTAACTGCAACAAGTTTGGTATGTTGAAATGTATTCTCATCCTACTGCATTTCGTGAACCCATGGGAAATATTCAGAGCACGGTATTACTGGCTGAGCTAAAAGTGTACTTTATTTTCCTTGTTTTCCCTTACAGTCTGACAAGGTTAAGTAAAGAACTCCTAGGATGTTTCCTCCTTGGGGACTGTGGTCCTGCTTGTCAGCTGGCCACCAGGACCTGGATCAGGGTGTAGGCCCCGCGGGGTGGGTGGAAGGTGGGGAGGAGGCAGGTTTCATTATTTTCATCCTAGACAGCATTGTTGGGTTGACCCAGTGCAGCGGAAGGAGCAGTAACGGTTTTATTGTCTTGTGACTTCTCTCAGAGACCCAGAGAGTCAGGCAGATGAAGACTCGCGAGAAGTATTCAAGCTGGCGAAAGATGTGTTGATCCAAGGGCTGACCGACGAGAACCCCGGGCTTCAGTAAGTGCCCCTCCCGGAGCAGCGTGGATGTGTGGGTACATTCAGGGCTCTTTCTGGGCCAGTGTGGGGTCTCTCTGAGGTGTCAAAGGGCCTTTGCTGTATTAGCCTTTTCTCTGCCTCTTGCTGGCATAAGAAAAATGTATTTTAGATCACATTAGAACCTGAAAGTCCTGGCATGTTACTTAAATATACACGTCTTGAAAAACTGGTGTGGGTAACACTGTCTTGACTGTGCTGTGAGTTACAGCATCTCAGGATGAGAAACCTGTAATGAAAAGTGAGTTGTCATTCCCCATTTAACCCCAAGTGAGCTCCCACTCTGCACATCAGTGTCAGACGGCCTGTGGAAACCAGAGGGTGCTGCAGGGTCATCACAGATGGCCAAGAGCTCATTATGTTACAGCAGGCCTGGCGGAAACCCTGATGAGTCTGTGCGTCAGCTAACTTTCAGCGTACTGCAATTTTTAATTCATTGAGCTTTTAAAAATTGTATTTGGATTTCTCAAACATTCACAAATTATAAAGCCTGATCTGGTTTTTAACTTGTTTAATAGTTTGACTACTTTCTGTTCATATTATGTTTTGAATATTTTGTGGCACTAATGTTTAGAGTAAATTGTCTTAGTAAGGCGATGAAGGACGATATATATAATTTCTCATGGTGTTTTCTGAGTTTCAGAGTATGTAATGTAAAATTCTCATCTTTGCAAACTTCTGGGTAATAGAAATGAGAATAGAATGACGCAGCTTCTCACCTCCTGTTAAGTATGCAAACATTCTGGAATATTTCCCCTTCAGCACGTACCTCATCTGTTAGGCAGCTTACCTGTGGATGGAGGTCTGCATGTGGATGGAGTCCCAGGGCTGATCTCCGGTGGAAGAAGAGGATCTTCCTCGTGGGGCACGTAGAGACCTCCTCTTCTTCTTTCTTCTCTGCCTTCCAGATTAACTATTCGGAACTTCTGGAGCCATGAAACTAGGTTGCCTTCAAATACCTTGGACCGATTGCTGGCCCTAAATTCCTTATATTCTCCTAAGATAGAAGTGCACTTCCTGAGTTTAGCGACAGATTTCCTGCTTGAAATGACCAGCCTGAGCCCCGACTTCCAGACTTCCCTATTTGAGCACCCTCTGTCCGAGTGTGAGTTTCAGGTGAGCTCTGGCCCTGTGAGCTGACTTTCCCGCCTATTGGTCAGCAGACTTTGTCCACTGGTGTTAAATCCTTGCTTTTTTCTTCAATTCAGATGTAATTAGGATTGTATTTGTTTTCAGTGCACAAAGTAGTGATTTGATATTTGTATACATTACAGAATTATGACCACAATAAATCTAGTTAACATCCATCACTGCCCATAGTTAGATGATTTTTATCTTGCAGTGAGAAGTTTCAAGATATACTGTCTTAGAAACTTCACGTATACAGATGGTGTTACTGACTGTAGTCACCATGTGTATGTCGCCCCCCAGATCTTACTTATTTTACAACTGTAAGTTTGTGCCCTTTGACCCCCTTCACCCGTCTCCATCATCCCTCACCTCTGGCAACCACCAATCTGTTCTCTGTTTCTATGAGCTTTTTTGGTTTTGTTTTGTTATGTTTTTTGCTGAGCAACTGAACTGAACTGAAGATCTTGCAGTATTTGTGTTTCTCTCTGACTCACTTCGTGTAGCATAATACCTTCAGGGTCCATCCATGTTGTTGCAAATGGCGGGATTTCGCTCCTTTTCAAAGCTGAGTAGTGGCCCATCATCCGTGTGTGGCGTGTGTGCGTGTGTGCGTGCACACTCGGCGCGCATCTTCTTTCTCCTTTCGTCTGCTGACGGACGCTTAGGTTGTCTCCATATCCTGGCTGTGTAAGCAGTGCTGTTTTGAACACTGGGGTGCCTGTGTCTTTTCCCAGTAGTGTTTTTGTTCTCTTCTGATAAATACCCAGCTGTGGGGTTGCTGGGTCCTCTGGTGGTTCTATTTATAGTTTCCTGAGGAACCTGCACTCTGCTGTCCACATGGCAGCAGCAGGTTGCATGCCCACCCACAGTGCACAGGGTGCCCTTCCCGCTCCTCAGCTGCAGGTGCCATCTCTCGTCTCCTGGTCACAGCCACGTGGCAGGCATCTGGTGATGCTTCACGGCACTTTGATTGGCGTTTCCCTGATGACTCGTGTGCTGGCTTCCTGATTTTACTTGGAATCCACACACATTCTTCCTGAGATGCCCACTTGCACCTCACCCCATTCGCCCCCTATCCTGCACACAGCTCACCCTTGTCCTTTCAACCTCCATGGAGGCATTTCCCTCCCCCGCTCCCCCGACATGCCCCGTAGGTGCTTGTTTGCGCTTCCACCTGGCAGCACCACTGATGAGCCACATGATGACTCAGAGCCCCCCCACCCCATCCCCCCATGTCCCCAGCATCTCCTAGTCTGGTTACATGGTGGGGGCAGTGGGGTCAGAGGAGTCTCGAGTCATTCCCTGAGCGTGGCAGTGAGCCTCTGAATGCAGGATGTTAGGAGGAGAAGAGCAGTTTTTCTCCCCAGTACTGATTGGTTTTATTTGTTGACAGATAATTGTTCTGTTAAAATTTTTAAATTTGAGAAAGTTGTTCTTCAGCTGCTTCTTGCAGAGCTACATGGAGTATAGTAGTGTTTGTGGAGAGGACTGTGAAGTTTTAAATAAGCATTTGCACGTTCTGAGAAGGTCCGTGACTCACCTGACCCTCCCTCTGGCAGGAGTATACCATTGACCCCGACTGGCGCTTCCGGAGTACAGTCCTCACACCAATGTTTGTTGAGACTCAGGCTTCCCAGAGCACGCTTCAGGCCCGGACCCAGGACGGGTCTGTCTCGGCTCGCAGGGCGATGGCGGGGCAGGTCCGGGCCACCCAGCAGCAGCTTGACTTCACACCCACACAGAGTGCAGGTACTGCCTCCGCTGTGGGCATGCATGCCGGGGGCACCGTGAAGGCCTCGGTGGCTGGAGGGAGGATGGGCTGAGTCCCTGGGTTGTAGATTCGGGGGTGGGGTGGCCTCGAGGGGCCCTGGGGACAGAAGTGGGGACGGCTGTGCAGCCCAAACGTGCTGGGCTCTTCAGAGTGCATGACATCGTCCATTGGACTTTCTGTGTTTTTACCACAATTTTAAAAAAGGGGAGAAAAGCATTATTTCTGACTGGAGAAAACAAGAAAGATTTCAGTACATGTAAGTTTTAGTTTGATTTTTGTCCGGAAAGATCTGTCCAGTGCATCCAGTTTAAAACCGCTTGTCTCAGAAGCAAAGCCGAGCTAAACCAGACTCACTCACTGTGTTTGTAGTTCGTTAACCTGCTCTTTCTCAAACGGTTCAGCCGTTTCCTTTGATCAGCAGAGTATCAGCTGTAGAGTAAAATCCCCAAGTCGTTTTTATGGAAATACTTCAGTGTTTTTCCTGTATGTAATTTTTTCACACTCTGTTTGTTGTGGAAATAGGACTAACTTGGCCAGTTACTGTGGGACCTTTAGACACTGATGTTAGACATCACAGACCTCAGTGCCATGTAGATGTAGTGTCATCCTGACGGGCGTGTGGTGGTCTCCCTCGTGCCCACAAGGAGAGGAGGTCTGGCCGCCGGGCCTTCCTTGGGACGTGGTGGCCTACCCTGGTAACTGCGGGCGGCCCTGCTCTTGAGCGGCGGGTCCTGGCCGAGGCACCGGCCGAGCGGCACTGCTGTGACCCGCGCATCGTGTGCGTTTGCAGGAGGAAGAGTGCTCTCCCACTGGCTGACGGCAGGCAGCACCGACCCTCTGGGCGGCAGCCTGGCCCCCACTGCTGAGGCCTCGTCTGCGTCCCTGCTGTTTGCCCATAAGAGGCCCGAGAGGCCCCGGGGGACGCCCGTGAAGTCCGTGGGGCCTGAATTTGGGAAGAAAAGGCTGGGCCTCCTTGAGAATGAGGTGGACGATGGAGCACAAGGTAAAAGATCACTGAGCTGTGTTGAAACACCTGCCTCCGCAAGCTCATGACTGTTCCTGAGTCCAGGTGGCCTGCGTGGAGCCCAGCACCACGTGGGAGCCTGGTTTGGGGTTCAGAAAGCAGTTGCCTGAACTGGCTTGGCCCCTCACTCAGGGGTCTCAGGGTCTAGGGGCCATGGTACGAGCAGGATGGGGAAGCTGAGTCAGAGAGTTTAGGTCCGGTGGCTGGGAGGGTCAGGGCAGGCCTGAGGGCGGGAATGAGGATGCAGGCATTCAGCTCACCAGGGGTGGGGGTGTGCTCCGGGAGGGGCCTCGGCCAGATTCCCCCCAGGCTCTCGAGAAGCCCCCAGCCCCATCCCTTGGGGCCCCTTCCCCAGTCAGCCTCATCTGCTCAGCCAGGCCCTCAGTGTTGCTTCCACAGCTTCAGTTGGCGTTACTGTGGCCCCCTTTCCTTGGGGTCTTGGTCACTTTCTCCCTTGCCTCCCCCCTCCCCCCACACTGCCACCAACATCCTGAACAGGTCTTGCTGCGGCTTGGCTCACGTGGGGCTTCTCTCCTTTCTCGTGTGGTCACTGTTCGTGGGCGTTAATGGCCTCCGTTTCTTTTTTTGTTGAAGTAGAGTTGTGTTGATTTCTCCTGAATGGCACAGTGATCCACCTGCATGTATGTATATGTATACGTGTTCTTTCTCACTAAGAAACGGCTTCCCTTTTCACCCATGGGTGTTTTTGCCAATAATTTCCAAACGTCAGTTTTCTCTTGTAGGAATTCCACCTTGACTGTCAGACCCGAGGGACTGTCCTTCTGATTTTCCCTTCTTACCGTCTCTGCTCGGCTCTGGGCACAGCATTACCTTCTGACTATGCTTGTGCATGACAACGTCCAGTCTCTAGTTCCCACGAGCTTCTGTGCTCTCGGAAAGTCCCTCTGTGCCCTGTTACAGGACCTACTCTGCTCTTGTGATAAAGGGTCATTTGAAAAATTTTTTCCCTAGATGGTCTGCTTTCAACATTTTCTCCCCCGCATTGCTTTGGTTCCTACTTTTCTTATTTGAAGCTTTGGTGAAATGTCTGCTGATTTTCGGCTTTTGCTGTGTCCAGGCAGGCAATAACCGGCATTAGGAGTGGTGGTTGCACACTGGGTGTGCTGACTGGCCTCATCAGATGTGGAGGCCCCCATTTTGTACTGGGTGGTCCCCCTCCGAGGCCAGGTCTTCCCCCTCCTGCCTGCATGTCCAGGCCTGGTGCTGGGTCAGCCCTGGGTTCCCCAGTGGTCCCGACTATGGGGGTTCTGCTCCAGCCATATGGCCCCGTACCTCCAGCCTCAGCCTCGCATTTCCAAGCCCCCTCTTTCCCCGAGATGTCCGAGCCCTGCCTGCTTCCTCCGTGCAGCCTCAGTTCTCCAGCTTCTAAAACTGCGCTTCGCAGGCTTAGGTTGTTTTGGAAATAGAGCTGCGGGGAGTAGGAGATGGAGACGAGCGGATGCCTCACTTCATGTCAGCAATTCTGGGGAGGTGGGGATGGACATCAGCTGCGCATAACCAACCTGCTGTCTGTTCTTCAGGTCCAGATAATCGTGCAGAAATACTGCGATTACGCAGACGATTTCTCAAGGACCAAGAAAAGCTGAGTTTGATTTATGCCAGGAAAGGTGTTGTTGAGCAAAAGCGAGAAAAGGTTTGTACCCATTTCTGGAATTTGGTCGGAAATAGTTGTTTCTGTCACAGGAGGTGTGCCTAGGAGATGTCTTCCTGGCTGGCCTAGGCCGGATCGCAGAGGTGGCCCATGCGACCCCACCTCCAGGTGTTGCCTGAGCCCCACTGCTCTGCTGGGGGGTGGGAGGTGCTGTTCTCTCTGGACAGATGGGTTTTCTGCACGAGGTGGAGACCAGGACCCCCCGCCCCCGGTGTCACGCCTCTCAGGTGCAGTCCCCACAGCCTCGAGGCCAGAGCCCTGACGCCGTGGCTGAGGGCAAACAAACAGGGGCTGCGCTCCTGGAGGCTGGTGGGGGGCTGGGTGAGGAGCATGGCCAGTCCCGAGCTGCCCACTGCAGACACACGTGTGGCATGAAGGGATGGTTGAACGTTTCTCCCAATGTGGAAGTAACAGCAGAAGTTGTTCAGCCCAAGAGTCAGTGTGAGATACAGATCAGTGATGTTGACAGGCTGTTCTAGGATTGGACTGTGGTTGAGACCCTATTATAACCCACAGAGATGACGACAGGCTGTTCTAGGACTGGACTGTGGGTGAGAATCCTGTCTCCATTGTGACTCAGTTTAAATCCTCAGCCACTTCACTTCCAAGTCTGAGAGTGAAATGGTCAGAAGGTTCCACTATCTTCTGTGGAAAGACTGGACTTCCCTGTATCTCTGTAACCACAGCTCTGCAGGCTGAAGGCTGGCCCCACCCAGCCTAGGGGCCTTTGCTCCAGCCTCCTCATTAAGTCTGAGTCCTGCCTGGGCTTCTTGAAGGGGCAGGGTGGGGGTGGGATAGAGGCGCCGGGCTGATCGCTGAGGGTCTCAGGGAATGGATGGGGTGTGGCCTGGGACCTGGGGTGGCCTTGCTGGATGTCGTCACCACTCATCAGAGGCGTTTGGGGGTCCCCTCTACTCTTGGAGCTGCAGAGCAGTGTGCAGCAGATGGAGAAGCTAGGCAGCCTCAGGGGTTAGCCAGGATGTACGCATGTGAGGGAGTGCCCTGTCGGGGGAACAAGGCTCACAGGGGAAGCCTGGCCCCTCAGCGGGAACGGGCCCTTGCCATTGGAACCGGTACCCGCCGGGGGAATGGGGCCCGAAGGGGGAACGGCTGCAGAGAGCAGGGCCAGCTGGGGCCAGTGGGCTCTGTAGCCAAGGTTTGTCTTAAGAGTGACAAACAGATACAGTCCTCTCATTTGTGGGTTGAAAAAGTTTAAATCAAGTTCTCTAGTTTCAGAGAAACTCAGATTTCTTTGTAATAGATCTTTAAATAATCTTCCTGTTGCGCATCTGATGCTGGTTTTGGGCTTATTGTCTGCCACGTTGATCAAGTGTAGCGGCTAGAGTGTCTGAGCTAGAATTGACCTTGATTCACTTTTGTCAGTGGCAGGCGAGGACAGTTTCATCACCCAAACACTACTGGTTAGGTGAAAGTTGTAACCTTCCTGTATTGCTGATGATTGTAGGAGATCAAGAGTGAGTTGAAAATGAAGCACGAGGCCCAGGTCGTCTTATACAGAAGTTACCGCCGTGGAGACCTTCCTGACATCCAGATTCCACACAGCAGCCTGATCACCCCGCTGCAGGCTGTGGCCCAGGTCAGTATGAAACCGGCACACACTCTGGGACTGTTGCCTCTTGCAGGGAGCAAGGGTGACCTGTCCCCGACACGGGCCTCAGTGCTGAGCCTCATCCCAAGTCCTGGCTCCCGGGGACCCCACCGTGGAGTCTTATCCAGCACTTTGCTTTGGGCCCAGTGTCTCTGTGTGCCGGTCACACTGCAGTCTTTTTCTCACCAGTGATGGTGGTGGGAATGAAAAAGTATGTAAGTAGCTGCACCACTTAAATCATTGATTATACAAAACCCTCTTGTGGGGGTGATGGGGAAGGTCAGTGGTATCAGCATCCTTCTCCGAAATTCCCAGGCACAGAGGCACTCCTCTGCGTCATTAGGGTGACCACGAGCTTCAGGAGTGAGTGAGATTCTGTAGCTGAGTGCTCTGAGATAAATGAGATATTTATCCCTCAAAAGTCTGGTTAAAATTCCTTTGACTTTAATGAAGTAATTTTAAAGATCTTTATACTGTGTCATAGTACATAATTAGGTACTGAAACTTGATGCCTCATAATTTTACTGTACTTAAGTTTACGGTACTAATATTGATCATAAGTGATAAGTAAAAGTCGCTCAGTTGTGTCTGACTCCTTGCGACCCCATGGACTATACAGTCCATGGAATTCTCCAAGCCAGAATACTGGAGTGGGTAGCCTTTCCCTTTTCCAGGGAATCTTCCCAACCCAGGGCTCGAACCCAGGTCTCCCGCATCGCAGGCAGTTTCTTTACCAGCTGAACCGTTGGGAAGGCCCAATATTGATCATAATAATAGGTTACATCTGTGTAGCCCAATACTGCTTTATAAGCTTTTTACTTATCTAACTATTTATTAAAGTGATAGGAATTTGCAAAATACCTTAGAGCCCCGTGTCCCTTCCCAGCTTTCCTCGGTGGGCACAGCCCTCCAGTGACGTTGCCCAGCGTGGTGACTGGTGGCAGCACTTGATGTTCCAGGCCAGGCTCTGATGCACGTGCAAGTCAGCACACCTGTCCCCCTCGGGAATGTCTTTCAGAGGGACCCGCTCGTCGCGAGGCAGCTCTTCAGCAGCCTGTGCTCGGGGATCCTGAGGGAGTCAGGCGAGCGCAGGACTGCAGCTGAGGGGCGGGGCGCCGCCCAGAAGCTCCTGCAGGACTTCACACACTTCCTGGACACCAGCTTCTCCTTCTTCCCGCCCTTTGTGTCCTGCATCCAGGTGAGGTGGTCGGCACGCCTGTGTCTCAGTGGCTCTGCTGGTTTCCCATTTGCAGTGTGGGCTTAACACAGCAGCTGGACTCTGGTGGGGCCACTTCCTCCCAGGTGGCTCAGGGCAGCTTATTGATTCTTTTTGGCTGTGCTAGGTCTTCCCTGCCGTGTGGGCTCTTCTCTGGTTGTGCTGGCTGGGGGTGCTGGGGCCTGCTCTTTGTTGTGGTGCACGGGCTCCTCGTTGCTGTGGCTTCTCTTGTGTAGCTCAGGCTCTGGGGCACGGGCTTCAGTAGTCGTGGGTCCCGGGCTCTAGAGCACAGGCTCAGTAGTTTGGCACCTGGGCTTAGTTTCTCCACGGGATGTGGAATCTTTCCAGACCAGGGATTGAACCTGTGTCTCCTGCCTTGATAGGCAGATTCTTTACCGCTAAGCCACCAGGAAAGCCCCAGTTAATTTGTATTTTTTTTTAAATTTTATATATGACGGAATAATCTGAGATCCAACTTAATACAGAGTTGCTCTGACTGTGTGTCAGCTCGTCCCTCTACGGTTCTGGTCACACCTGCATGTCACGTGGCACCCAGCCCTGCTGTCACCTTCGGGGACACTGATGGAGTACGTGCCTACCTGTGCACTGGGTGGGGACCAGGCAACAGGGACACAGAACTACACTCGATGGGGGCAGGCGGAGAGCAGGCAGAGGTGGAAGGTCACGAGGGCATGGCATGTGATGCAGAAGTGGGTGGGGTGTAGGGCCTGGTGGGCAGATCATCAGGCCACCCCTTGCTGGGAGGTGAGGGGTGCTCTGCACCATTGCAGACACAGGGGACACAGGTGTCAGAGAAGGTTTCCACAGCAATGCAGTTCAAACAGAGGACTCGTGTAGATGTAACCACTAAGCATACTTATTAGGGGATTAAAAAATATTTTCTTTATACTCAAAACGTGGATAATTACAAAGCTCCTAGTAGAAAATCATCTGGATTCATGTCAGTATTTTTGTAATTAGTTACGTCCTTGGAATAATTTAAAAATTATGTTCTTTAATGCTGTTTATCAGTAGCTGTGGTTTGCAGACTGGGTAATAATTCCTTGAGATGAAGTATTTATTATGCCTACTTTGTTCTCTTCCATGCAGCATGAAACTGTTAATACAGTTTCTTTTTATGTACTCTACTTTTATTGGTTTATAATTTACATGTAGAATTTTTTCATTGGTTTTCTCCTGGCAATACCAAAGACAGGGCTTGAGAAGTTATATTGCATCAGCCAGTGTTTCAGAGTAAGTTTCTCTTCACATTGTATTCTGCAGTGATTTTTTTATATCTGAATTTCTAGTTTTGCAGTTTTGTCCACTGCTGTTTAGGGAAGTCTTGATAGGTAACTTATCGCCCTGCAGCTTGCCTTCGGGCCCGGAACTGGGGGAGCCACGTGGGAGGGATGCACGTGCAGACTTGGTCTGAGACTGTGTGTGAAGTGCTCCATGTCTTTCTCCCCTGACTGCTAACGCCAGAACTTAGTGTTTGGTAAAACGAGTTACTCCTGGTTGGAGACCCTCTCACTGAAGGACTGTGTGTCTGTGTCTTGCCAGGAGATCAGCTGCCAACACGCCGACCTGCTGAGCCTTGACCCGGCTCTGGTCAGTGGGGCCGGCCTGGCGGGCCTGCAGCAGCCCGGGGCCATCTGCCTGCTGGAGGAGGCGCTGTTGCGACTGGCACCCCAGGAGCCGCCTGCCAAGCGTGTGCGGGGGAGGCCCGGCCTGCCCCCCGACGTCGGCAGGTGGATGGAACTTGCCAAGTAAGCTCTGGGCCCCGATCCTGCTGTGGCCAAAGTGATGTGTCTAACACAGTTACTTTATCTGGGCAAGATACATCCTGTCTGAGACTTCTCTTACCTGAGGTTTATCATGAGAAACCCAGGGCCTAATTCTTAGACACTGGATTCTGAGGGCGCTGGATTAGGGTGAGACTGGACTTGCATTTTTCCTGTAGCACTGGTTTTGAGATATTCCCGATTCTGGGAAAAGTGTAAAAGAATGTCTCTGTCGTGTAGTCGCTCCTGTCCCTGTGCCTGTGAGAGGCGAGCAGTGGGTGCTGTGTCGCTGCTGAGAAGCCTCACAGCCTGGGTGTGGCCCGTCCCCTGGGGGATGACGTCCTGGGGCTGCTGCTCTGCCCACAGGCTGTTTCCACCCCGTCATGTCCTCCGTAGGCTTGGATGGTTGTGGCACCTTGTGTGGGCACGCTGAAGACAGGAAGAAGTCTCCAGGGAGGACGGAATGGACTTTTAGACACCTGAGCCTGTCTTCAAGTGGAAGGCTTGGCTGATGGGCCAACAAATTTGTGTTGACATCAAAGTCAAAACTCCAGCACATGTTCAGGCTCTCAGTAACATCAAGACAGCCATTGCATGTGGAGGACATGGCATCTGTAGGGCCAGAACTAGTTTGCCTGCTTCTGGGTTTTGGACCAGATTCCAGAAAGGTTACCACAGATAAATGTTTCATTTGTAAACCTATGATATTTTCAGATTTTACATTAAATGCACTTTAGAATGGGCTTCCCAAGGTGATGCTATTGGTAAAGCGCCACTAGTGGTTAATGGCAAAGAACCAGCCTACCAACGCAGGAGACATAAGAGATGCGGGTTTGATTCCTGGGTCGGGAAGATCCCCTGAAGGGGAGGGCATGGCAGCCCTCTCCGGTATTCTAGCCTGGAGAATCCCATGGACAGAGAAGCCTGGCGGGCTACAGTCCATGGGGTCACAGGAAGTCAGATGAAACTGCAGTGACTGAGCACACAGCCGTGTACTTGAGAATAACTCCTGCCTTCTGTATGGCTCAAGTATTAAAACTTACTGGTAACTTCAACATTTTTAGGATTTTATGTTTTAACAAATCAATATGACATCTTTTTTAGTTATAATTGTGGCATCTTGGTTTAATATCATTTCAAGAAAGACTTTAAAAATATTGGGTATTCACTGATTTGTCCTCTTTTTTTTTTTTAATCTGTTTCATAGACTGTACAGGTCAATCGGGGAGTATGACATCCTCCGTGGTATTTTCAGCAGTGAGATTGGAACAAAGCAGATCACACAGGACGCACTGTTAGCAGAAGCAAGAAGTAACTATTCTGAAGCTGCCAGGCTGTATAACGAGGTAGAGTTGATCTCCAGCAAGTGTGTCCATTGCTTTACCACTTTTGTTCTCTGGATGGAAACACTCAACTTTAGAATTTAGACCTTCAAATATTCATCTATATTCCTTAACTTTTACACAAAGATTACTACCAGAAAATGGTTTCATAATAATTGAATGTGAACTAGTTATTATTCTGTCTTTTACTCTTTTTAAGAAAATACTGAATCAAAGAGAAAGTGTTTTTTACCAAGTTATGAAATTGTAAAATGTCATTTCAGTATCTGGTATTGTTATATAGTTTCTGTTTGAGTAGATTATTTCCACTCTGCAAGTAAAACTTATAAAAAGGTAGATGAGAGCTGGTTTGGGGAAGTCCAGTTTTGCACGTCTTGTGTTGGGAGTTGTCCGTGACTGAGTGTGGATGTGTGGAAGGTCACACTTGCAGTTGAGGGCCTGTGGCCTGTGCGAGACATCTAAATGGTGAAACCTTCTGCAGTTTTCTATAAATGTCCTGTTTTCTAATTTTCATTCTAAGAACTTTTTAAGTAGTGAAGACTCTACAGTATTTATATCAAATTAAGGGCCATTTTCAGTTTTCAGCTTATTAATTGACTTTATAGTTAAGTTCCCCAAAGAAGTGGTTCTGTCCTAGCTGGGATTTTTAATATTCATTTGACAGTTAGGTTCCCTCAAGTTAACTCTCTTTTCCATTTTTTCTATACCTGTCATAAATCTGACAGTGATTATTCTTAGTGTGAATGTTACATGTATCCAATTTGGTAAAATAATCTTTGCAGGCCCTCAACACACAGGAGTGGGCAGATGGTGAGCCCACGGAAGCCGAGAAGGACTTCTGGGAACTTGCATCCCTTGACTGCTACAACCAGCTGGCCGAGTGGAAGTCGCTGGAGTACTGCTCCACAGCTAGCGCTGATGGCGAGGGCACCCCGGACCTGAGCAAGATGTGGAGCGAGCCCTTCTATCAGGTGCGGGGCCATCTATGAGGTCACCCAGTTAGATGTCCTCGATAGTCAAGTGCTCTCTCATTAATGAGAGTGAAGTTGCTCAGTCGTGTCTGACTCTTTTGCAACCCCATGGACTGTAGCCTCTCAGGTTCCACCATCCATGGGATTTTCCAGGCAAGAATACTGGAGTGGGTTGCCATTTCCTTCTCCAGGAGATCTTCCCGACTCAGGGTTTGAATCTGGGTCTCCTGCATTGTAGGCAGATGCTTTACCATCTGAGCCACCAGGGAAGTCTAATTAATGAAGGTGTTTAAAACTTTTCAGAAACAGGAAAGTGGTTGTAAAGCATTAGACTGTTTAAATAACTTGACTCCCCCAAACTCCATAATATCGTTAAACCACTGTACTTCCCTCATAGCTCAGTTGGTAGAGAATCTGCCTGCAATCCAGGAGACCCCGGTTAAATTCCTGGGTTGAGAAGATCCGCTAGAGAAGGGATAGGCTACCCACTCCAGTATTCTTAGGCTCACCTTGTGGCTCAGCTGGTAAAGAATCCGCCTGCAGTGCGGGAGACCTGGGTTGAATCCCTGGGTTGGGAAGATTCCCTGGAGAAGGGAAAGGCTACCTACTCCAGTATTCTGGCCTGGAGAATTCCATGGACTGTATAGGCCATGGGGTCGCAAAGAGTCGGACATGACTGAGCGATTTTCGCTTACTCACTCACTGTGCTCTTAGCTAATGCTTTCAAAATAAGCAGATGCCTTTACAAAGGAATGTTAGCCTCCCTGGTGTGACCATAGGGAGAGTGTTTCCTATTGTGTCTGCACTGCACATGGGCCTCACTGGGCCGGTCTGGCACCCATCTGCACCGCTGCCCTCGCCCGGCCTGCAGGTCCTCACTTGGTACTGAACGTCCGGTTCTCTTTCAGCTACAAGTAGTTTCCGTTTTCTATAGAACGTGTTCCTGTATGTTTTGTGGTTATAAAATGAGCAATTGTAGATGAACTTGCTTGAAAGATTGTGGCCTTAGGTTTGAAACATTAAGCGCCATCATTTGAACCAGTGAAGTGACGCCACAGATGCATGGTGACGCCATCTCGGGATGTCACATCCATTCTCGCTCTGCAGGAGACCTGCCTGCCGTACATGGTGCGCAGCAAGCTGAAGCTGCTGCTGCGCGGGGAGGGCGACCAGGCACTGCTGACCTTTGTGGACGAGGCACTGACCTCGGAGCTGCGGAAGGCCCTGCTCGAGCTCCGCTACAGCCAGGAGCTGAGTCTCCTGTACCTCCTGCAGGACGACATTGACAGGGCCAAGTATTACATCCAGAACTGCATCCAGATGTTCATGCAGGTAACCTGGGCCGGCCCGCCGGGGCTGCGCTATTCCTGTGAGCTTGGGTCGACATGGGCAGTTCTCTGGCCACTTAACCCTGATTCCCTCCACACCAGCCAATGGCCTGGAGCCTTTTAGTGCCTGTTTCTGATTTAGAAAGTTCCTTTTGTTTTCCCTTGGGGTTTTCTTTCTTTCCCTGGACAAGTACCTGAGAGCAGGCCCCACCCCCAGGCATCTGGGTGGGAGGTGGTCATGCAGGAGGGTCTTGCGGCCCCACCAGCCGGAGTCTGTCCTGCCTCTGAGGTTGGCCGTTACGTTGTTAAAGCCGATTCTTGTGTAGAGTCCCTGAATGTTTATTATTGCTGAACATAGACATTCACTGTCTTTATTCTAGTTTTTACACATGCTTAGGGTTGAGTAGCAGTCCACTCGAGGAAGGTTATGGAAAGAAGAAGGTTGGCTTCTATAGTTGGCAGTTCTGTATTATAGGATATTGTGATTTTTAAGAATTGGTGGGGAATGGAGGCAGCAGCACCTGATTGTATTGCTCTTATTGATTTTGTTGAACCAAAATGTGACTGAAAACCAAAATTAAAAAAAAAAATTAGACCGTTTAATTGCTCCTGTGACCAGAGACATCTCGTGTAACTGATCTGTTTACAGAGTGGTTACTGTTTCATGTTTAGACTGTGTTAAAATCTGAAGCAGTACATTGACCTGTAACCAATGCTAAATAACTTTTCCAGAACTATTCCAGTATTGATGTCCTCTTACACAGAAGTAGACTCACCAAATTGCAATCTGTACAGACTTTCATAGAAATTCAGGAGTTCATCAGCTTTATTAGCAAACAAGGTAACTTTTTATTTATATGTATCTTTTTTCCTTCCATAATTAGGAAGAGTTTTGGCATCTGATTGATTTTTTTGTTTTTGTTTTGCTTGGTAATAGTACATGTTTCTTAATGTATGGGTTAGAAATTGTCTTGAGTTTACTCCATGAATGTGTATTTTGAGATTGTTGAAATAAGTGTTTAAAATAGTCCGGTGCTCTTCTGGGCACTTAAGAAGCTTCCAAGGAGCAGACGCTGTGGTCCCCACAGAGCAGAGCAGCCAGGACCCCCATGAAAAATTGGGGTGATAGAATCTGCTGGTAGGACTTGAGTTGGCTATGGTAGGAAGAGAGGGGTTCTCAGAGGGCCAGTCTGAGCCTGGGGTACTGGCGTGACTGTCCTGGGTGAGGTGAGGCCCAGGTGGCTGTGCCCAAACCGAAGGCCTTTCTGCTACTGCTGAGTGGGCTTAATCCTGATGCCGATGGAAGGTCCCCCAGAGTCAGAAGTAACTTCTTGTTTTGAATTCAAATTTCATTTCTTGAAAGACTTCTTAGAGTACTGATAAAAGTTGGTGTTCAGAACTATCTACCTGACTGTTCTCTGTTTTAAATTTAGAGAATGGTTTTTCAAGTATGTATTACTAGTGGCGTATCATTCTAGGAGCTGTGTTAGTTTCTTTTCTCTGTATTTTACCCAGTTTTATAATAGCCTATGAGATGTAGGCTCTAAAACTAATATCATGGCACCTGATGACTGATGCTGAAGCTGGAATACTATGGCCAGGCGATATGAAGAACTTACTCATTAGAAAAGACCCTGATGCTGGGAAAGACTGAAGGCAGGAGAAGAAGGGTATGATAGAGGATGAGATGGTTGGTGCATTGATGACTTGATGCGCATGAGTTTGAGCAAACTCTGGGAGTTGGTGGTGGACAGCGAAGCCTGGTGTGCTACAGTCCATGGGGTTGCAGAGTTGGACATGACTGAGCAACTAAACTGAACTAAACTGATCAGGTTTTGTATTTATTATGTCAGCAAATCTGGAAGACCCAGCAGTGGCCACAGGACTGGAAAAGGTCAATCCTCATCCCAATTCTCAAGAAGGGTAGTCCTAAAGAATGCTGTAACCATCAGACAATTGTACTCATCTCCCATGCTAGTAAGATCATGCTTATAATCTTACAGCCTAGGCTTCAGCATTATTCAGACCAAGAACTTCCAGGTATCTAAGCTGGTTTTAGAGAAGGAAGAAGAACTAGAGATCAAATTGCCAACATTCACTGGATTATAGAGAAAACCATCTCTCTCTGTCTCATTGACAATGCTAAAGTCTTTGACTGTGTGGATCATGACAAACTATGGAAAGCTCTTAGTTGGGAATACCAGATTATCTTACCTGTCTCCTGAGAAACCTGTGTGCGGGTCAAGAAGAAACAGAGCCCTGCTTGGAGCAACTGATTCATTCACGATCGAGAAAGCATTGTGACAGGGATATCTGCCGTCACCCTGTTTGTTTAACCTATACCCTGAGCACATCATGAGAAATGCCAGCCTGGATGAGTTACAAGCTAGAATCAAGATAGGCGGGAGAAACAACCACCACCTCAGATATGCAGATACCAGTCTAATGGCAGAAAGTGAAGGGGGAGCTAAAGAACCTCTCGATGAGGGTAAAGGAGGAAAGTGAAAGAGCTGGCTTAAGACTGTTAAGGAAGCTAAGATCATGGCCTCTGGCCCCATACTTCATGGCAAATAGAAGGGAAGAGGTGGAAGTAGTGACAGATTTCCTCTTCTTGGCTCCAAAATCACTGCAGACGGTGACTGCAGCCGTGAAATCAGAAGATGCTTGCTTCTTGGCAGGAAAGCAATGACAAACGTAGATGATGTGTTGAAAAGCAGAGACAAAAGTCCGCTATGGTTTTCCCAGTGGTCACGTACGGTTGTGAGAACTGGACTGTTAAAGAAGGCAGAACATCAGAGAATTCATGTCTTTGAACTGTGGTGCTGGAGAAGACTTCTGAAAGTCCTTTGGACAGCAAGGAGATCAAACCAGTCAATTTTAAGGGAAATCAACTCTGAACTGGAAGAACTGATACTCAAACTGAAGCTCCAGTATTTTGGTCATCTGATGTGCACAGATGACTCATTGGAGAAGTCCCTGATGCTGGGAAAGATTGAGGGTAGAAGGAGAAGAGGGTGTCAGAGGATGAAATGGCTGGACAGCCTCACTGAAGTGGTGAACATGAACCTGGGTAAACTCTGAGAGATACTGAGGGACTGAACAACAAATGAGACTTAGATTCTTTTTCCTCATTTTATAGGGCATTAGAGATTAAGTAACTTGCCTGAACAAGGTAAGCACTGCTTTCTCACCATAGAAAGAAAAGCAAAGCTTTAAACGTTGTTATTGTTGTTCAGTTGCCCAGTTGTGTCTGACTCTTTGTGACCCCGTGGACTACAGCATGCCAGTCTTCCCTGTCCTTTACCATCTCCTGGAGCTTGCTCAAACTCATGACCATTGAGTCGGTGATGCCATCCAACCATCTGTCGTCCCTTTCTCCTCCTGCCTTCAATCTTTCCTAGCATCAGGGTCTCTTCTTACAAGGTAGTTCTTCCAATCAGGTGGCCAAAGTATTGAAGCTTCAGCAACAGTCCTTCCAATGAATATTCAGGACTGATTTCCTTTAGGATTGACTGGTTTGATCTCCTTGCAGTCCAAGGGCCTCTCAAGAGTCTTCTCCAACACCACAGTTCAAAAGCATCATTTCTTCAGCACTCAGTCGTCTTTATGGCCCAACTCTCACATCCATATATGACTACTGGAAGAACCATAGCTTTGACTAGAAGGACCTTTGTCAGTAATGTCTCTGCTTTTTACTATGCTGTCTAGGTTGGTCATAGCTTTCTTCCAAGGAGCAAGCGTCTTTTAATTTCATGGCTGCAGTCACCATCTGCAGTGATTTTGGAGCCCCCCCAAAATAAAGTCTGTCACTATCTATTTGCAATGAAGTGATGGGACCAGACGCCATGATCTTTAGTTTTTGAACGTTGAATTTTCAAACCTTGATGGCATCATCCTTTAGGGATTTGAATGGTTCTGCTGGAATTTCATTAACAGCAGCTTTATTAAAAGCAGTGCTTCTTAAGGCCAACTTGACTTCGCACTCCAGAATATCTGGCTCTGGATGACTAGCCACACCATCATAGTAATCTGGTTCATTAAGATCTTTTTTATACAGTTCTTCCATGCATTCATTCCATCTCTTCTCGATCTCTTCAGCATCTACTAGGTCTCTACCATTTTTATCCTTTATTGTGCCCATTTTGGGGCGGAATGTTCCCTTGATGTTTCCAGTTTTCCTGAAGAGATCGCTAGTCTTTCCCCTTTTGTTGTTTTCTTTGATTATTAAGCACTGTTCATTGAAGACGGCCTTCTTGACTATTATAGCTGTATTTTGGAACTCTGCATTTAATTTGATGTACCTTCCCATCTGTCCCTTGCTTTTCGCTTCTCTTTGTTCTTATGCTATTTGTAAAGCCTCCTCAGATAACCCCTTTGCCTTCTTGCTTTCCTTTTTCTTTGCAATGGTGTTATTTGTCGCCTTTTGTGGTGTGTTGCGGCCTCTGTCCCTAGTTCTTTAGGCACACTGTTAACTCAATCTAGTCCCTTGAATCTATTTGTTACCTCTATTGCGAATTCATATGGGATTTGATTTAAGTCATACCTGGTTGTCCTATTGTTTTTCCAGTGTGGTGGTGTTTTTTTTTTTTTTTAGTTTAAGCCTGAATTTTGCTATGAGAATTTGATGATCTGAGCCACAGTCAGCTGCTGGTATTGTTTTTGCTGATGTATACAGCTTTTCCATTTTTGGCTATAAAGAAACACGTTGGTTTCGGTGTTGACCATTTGGTGATGTGCCTGTGTAAAGTCACCTCTTATATTGTTGAAAAAGGTTATTTGCTATGACTAGTGCATTCTCTTTAAATATTGGTGTTGTGGGATTTAGAAGCCCTTGAGCCAGGCTCTTTGGGGCTTTTGTCATGGCGACCTCATGTGCACACCAGGTCTGGGTTGGTGGCTAATCCTCCAGCAACGGACAAGTCTCCCCCTCCTCTGGGCACTCCCATGAGTGGCATGAGCAGATTCAGTTGTCCTGCAATGACTTATATTAGATTTTATAAACAATAAAATTGGTTGCAACCCTGTGAATAGCTTGTCAGTTTTCAGTGCTTTTTAGATTTCGGGATTGTGAGTGGAGCGTTGTGACTGTGGACCTGTGGTGAATGTAAAAATTGCGTGTGTTTATTTCCTCCTCTTTCCTTGATGGCCTGAAGACATTAAGTTTTCATGCCAGAATATATTAAACATGGTAACTTTGTGCTCCTGTTGTGAACAAGAGGGCCAAGTGTTATAATTTGCACAAGGAATCTGAACTAAGTTTCTGTTTACAGATGGCAGCTCACTTGGTAAGGTGGTCTGATCATTGGGCTGTGGCCACACTCACACTATAATGTCATTTTTAGGTAATTTATCATCTCAAGTTCCCCTGAAGAGACTTGTGAAAACCTGGACAAATCGATACCCTGATGCTAAAATGGACCCAATGAACATCTGGGATGACATCATCACGAATCGGTGAGATGTAATCCCCCAAGTTGATGTGGTCTTTTTTCTGAAGTTTCCAGAATTGTTTTTCTCCCAAACTGTGGTTGAGCAGTGTGGAGTCTGAGCCTTGCGTGCGCCCGTTTCCACTGAGGTTGTCCCGTCAGCAGCCTCCCTGCCTGTGTGCGATCATGTCCCCTGTCCGTCCTGTGCTGGGTGGTGAGCTGTGGATGTGCTTGTAGGTGAGAGAAGGCAGGGCAGCCCCTCTGCTCCTGGCTCAGGGCTGCCTGATAGGGAGTGACACCCCGAATTCTCAGCCCTGTTATGCACCATATGCCTCACTTCACCAGGTCTGAGGCTCTCTGCCTCCCTTGAAACAGCTCTTGGTGGTCCACAGGCAGATACTTGCCACACGTATCCGTGGGAGGAGCAGGGCCAGAGAGGCTATGAGTTGTTTTATGCAGAAACGCAGTCAGCAGGACCGAAGGACTGTGACCCTTACAATTCTTCTTCCTGTCATTGGACCCTGTTTCCTCTGGTACTACAGCTTTTCAAAGGTTCACTTTTAATACTTTTTGTTTTTCAAACTTTTTCACTTTTTATTTTGAGACAATTCTTTTCTATAAAAAAATAACAAGAAAAGTGGCACTCCTCTGTGTGCCTTTTTCTCAGATTCATGGTTTTCTAAAACATTTTAAATAGATTGTATATTAGCCTTTTTTTCTTTCTCTCCACATATATATACTAATTTTTGGAACCATTTGAGGATAAGCTGCACACATCTATTTCTTTACCTCTTTGTTTATCAGTGTACCTTTCCTAAGAAAAAGAGTATTTTCTTAGAACCACAGTATGATAGTAACTTCTCTGTTTTCACTTTAATGTACAGCCTCAATTTCAGTTTTGTCATTTCTCCCATTAATGTCCTGTAAAGCATTCTGGCCTTTAAGACAGGACGCAGCAGCATCGTATATGCATTTATTTAGCTGATATGTCTTCTTGGTTTTCTGAACCTGGGACAGCTCTTCAGCTGTCTCTCAGGACACTGATGCTCTGGAGGTGTTTTCCATAGTTTGGGTTTAGCTTATGTCGTCACGACTGTCCAGGTGAGATGCCCGTGGTGGGAATGCCACTGAAGCAGAGTGTGCATCCTGCGGCATCCCTCCTAGAAGCACAGAGTGTCCCCTGCCCTTCCTTTCCTGGGGGCAGTGGTGTTGGCTGTCTGGTTAAAGCAGTGTCTGGCCTTTCCGGGTGTCAGGCCTATATTCTCCTCTCCCCAAACGGATGACAGGGGAGGTGCTCTGCGACACGCCAGTCCTGCTCGATGAGGCTGCCTCCTCCACACTGTGTCTGGATGACTTTGGACAAAGCAGCCTTGGCAGCGCTGTCCAGTGACCATCGTCTCCCCCCGCCAATGTGCCTGTATTTGTCTGCATCTCGTAGGAAGCCCTCCTTCTCCCCCATCTGTTTATCTACTCATTTACTTAAATTTTAATTATTAATATATAATCATGGAATCAAATTTTATTTATGGAATATAATCCGTTACTGTTCTTATTTATTTCATGTTCAGAATGTCTCAGGTTTGGTTAGTGGGAGACCTTTCGATCTGGTATTCCAGGCTCATCTTGCAAAATTATCCTCTTGTATTTTCTTCTAGAAATGTTATGGTTTCATTTTTTATGTCTAGGCCTGTGATCCAGTGGAAGATGATCCTGTAGATGGTGTGAGGCAGGGGTACAAGTGCACTTTTTCCGTGTGGATATCTGGTTGTGTAGTCCCATTTGTTCAAAAATCCTAACTTTTTTTTCGTTGAATTGCCTTGGCACCTTTTTTGAAAATCAGTGGGCATTATATTTGTGGGTCTTTTTTTGAATTCTCTGTTCTGTTTCTCGATTTTTACGCTTATCTTTTCACAATATCAAGCTGTATTCATTACTGATGCTTTATATTAAGTCTTGAATCAGATAGGGTGAGTCCTCCAACTTTGTTTTCCTTAATGAAAATTGCTTTGTTTCTGTTAGGATACTTATATTTATATATATGTTTTAGAATCTGTTTATCAGTTTCTACCAAAAAAAAAAAGAAAAACAGAGTTTGGTTGGACTTTTGTTGACTATAGATCAGTTTGGGAAATTGCTGTCTTAATAGCATAGAGTTCTCTAGTTCAGGAATGTAATATGTCTGTTTGTTTACTTAGGTCTTCTTTAATTTCAAAGATTTGTATTTTTTCAGTATGGAAATCTTAGATGTCTTTTGTTAGATTTGTTTCTAAGTATGTGTTGTTTTTTCAGCACTCTTGTAAATGGATTTTTTTTTTCATTCTATTGGTATTTTCCAATTATTTGCTGCTCATATACTGATTTTCTGAAAGTTTTTTTTAATAATGAAGAGGTATTGAATTTTGTCATATGCCTTTTCTTTGCATCATTTAATTGATCATATTTTTCTCTCTTTTTCATGTATGTATCTGTTAGGTCCGTATTGTCTATAGTATTGTTCAAATCTGCTATTTCTGTATAGTTTTTCAGTCTGGATGATCTATCCATTGTTAGTGGTAGAATATTAAAGTCCCAACAATAGCTCGATTACTGTTTATTTCTCCTTTTAGTTCCATTACTGTTTGCTTTATAGGTGTTTCGATGTGGGGTGCATAAATATTTGTAATCATTCTGTTTTCTTGACAGAGTGGTAGTTGGCCCCTTTATCCTCATGTAATGACCTTCCTTGTATCTTTTTACTGCTGTTAGCTTAGTTTGCTCTGATAGAGTAGAGCTTCCCCTGCTCTTTGGGGTTACCATTTACTTGAATATCTTTCTCTCCCTTTACTCTGTCAGTGTGTCTCAGAGCAAAGGTGAGTCTGTAGTAGACATCATATTGTTGGTTCTGTTTTGTCTTCTGACTGTGTCATGTGGCTTGTGGGATCCCAGTTCCCTGTCCAGAGATGGACCTTGGGCCAGGACAATGTAGGTGCCGAATCCTAACCACTAGACCTTGAGAGTTCTCCCTGGATCTTACTTTTATCCATTCAGACATTCTGTGTCTTTTGCTTGAAGAATCTAACCTGTTTACATTTGAAACCATTATTGATGGGTAAGGACTTACTGTTCCCATTTTGTTAATTGCTCTCTGACAGTTTTGTGGGTCCATGACCCCTTTTTGCTTTCCCTGTTCTTTCTTGCGTGATTTGATGACTTTTTGTCTACTGGGTTTTGACTTCTTTATTACATCTTTTGTGTGGCTACTACAAGCTTTCCTTTGTGTCTAGCATATGGCTTACATAAACTATCTTGTAAAAGGATTCTCTGTGCTGCCTGGATTTTCTGATCAGGCTTCCTGGGTGGTTGGAACAAGGTTCTGTGCTCAGCAATAAGATGGGGTACTGTTGAAGGGTGGGGACGACAGAAAGATTGGCCCAAAGGCCAGTACAACTTATCATTTGGGGACCCAGATCAGGTGGGACTGCACACCAATTCCCTGGCCAGACAGGGCGGGAGAGACACTGGCCAAGCTGTCTGCTGCAGGACTGCTGTGTGCTGTGCTGTGGGTGGGCCCCACAACCCACATGTTCTTGTGAGGCTCCCTGGGTAGCTGAGCTGAAGGCTCTTCCACAGGTCAGTTTCCCGGTCCATGCGGGGACACCACGTAGGCCCCTCAGCTGACAGGACTCTTGTTTGGGAACCAGATGCAGCAGAACCATGAGCCAAGCTACATGGCTCTGTGGCCAAGCCACTGTCCTGGCTCTGTCCACAGGCAGGGCCTCCCGCTGGGCCTTCCCATGCTGCTGTGAGCAGGGTCATGGTAGGCTGTGCAGGTCCCCGAGCTCCAGTTAGGCTTCTCAGTAGGGTGGCTGGGGCTGTGAATTAGCTTCTCTGCCCAGGCAGAGGACAGAACACACTCCAGGACTGACGACGCTCATTGTTTGGGTCCTGAATCAGGCAAACCTGCACCCTGCCCAGCTCCCTAGTCAGACTAGGCCAGCATCTCGGCTCAGGTGCATAAAGCCACTGGTTAGGATTTCTGTTCAGCCACCACTGGGAGCAGGGCCCTGCCTGCCTGGATCTATTGCTGGTTGCTGTAATCCCCTCAGCTTTTCTGTCATGGTCTGAGCCCTGAGACCCCTAGGAGGTGAGACCCGCAGCCCTGGGAGCAGGCATCCCCCCAGTCTCTGGGGTACACTGTTGTGTTGAGGGATTTTTCCAGAGGTGTCTTGTCTGTGAATGTTGTTTGGTTTTCCTGTGAGGGGACCAAGGTCAAGAATGACCTGTGTCACCATCCGGATAATATTGCTCGTCTTTGCTGTGTTTTTGGTGTAATACACTGCTTTTGATTCTGAAGCAGATGGTGCATTTGAAGGTAAACCTGTGTGGTTATGGTGATCTCTTTTCCAATCTCTTCCATATTCTTGGTTTGCTAACATCTTGTTAAGAATTTTTTCTGTTTGTATTCAAGTGGGAACTGGTCTGTAATGTCTCCCTTTTTTGTAATGTCTTTGTTAGGTTTTGATGTTAGGGTTATGCTGGCCTCATAAAATGAGTTAGGACAAGTACCCTTCTTTGTTTTTTGAAAACAGTTTGTGTAAGATACTTCTTTTTTCTTAAATATTTGATACAGTTCATCAGTGAAACTGTATATACCTGGAGGTTTCCTGTGGGGCAGATTTTTGATAATATATTAATTACTTTAATAATGTAGGGCTGGGACCTCTGCGGTGGCCCAGCAGTGAGGGCTTCGTGCTCCCAGTGCAGGGGGCCGGAATCATTCCCTGATGGGGGAAGTAGGTACCACCTGGTGCAGCTAAGACCCAGCACAGCCAAATAAATAAATACTGGGGAAAAAACTCACCTTTTTGAAAAAAGATATATAGGACTATTTAAATTTAAATTTTCTATTTCTTTCCATAACAATTTTATTAAATTGTATTTTTCCATTTCATGTCAAATTGTTGGCATAAAGTTGCTCATATTATACTCTAATGTTATTATTTATGATATCTGTAGTGGGAGATCCTTATTCAGTCCTGATACTGACGATTTGTGTTTCCTTTTTTTTCTTCATCGGTTTCTCAATTTTAGGTGTCTGTCAATTCTGCTGATTTTCTCAAAGGATCTGCTTTGCTGATTTTATCATCAATCTGTTTTCTATTTCATTTATTTTCTGGTTTCATCTTTAGTATTTTTTTCTGTGTTCTTTAGATTTAGCTTTTCCTTTTTCAGTTTCTTAAGGTGTAAACTTTGATCATTGACTTTATGCTTTTTTCTTCAGTACATTTAAAGTTATAATGTTCCTCTAATCACTGCTTCAGCTGCACACTGCAGATTTTAGTATGTTGGTTTTATATTTTTATATTATCTTGTAGTTCAAAATATTTTCTCATTCTTCTGTAATTTCTTTTTTGATCCATAAAATAGTTGTAAGTGAGTTTCTGTATCTTACAGATTTCTGAATTAATTCCTTGTGGTTATAAACATGCTGTATGGTTTTGGTCTCTTTAAATTTATTGAGACTTGATCTATGGCCAAGCACATGGTCTATTTTAGTAAATATACTTGTATACTTGAAAACCCAGTGTATTCTACAGTTCTTGGAGATAATGTATATAATTTTCAGTTAGATCAAGGTGGTCAATTGTGTTCTTCAGATCTTCCATGTCTTTAGTGATTTTTTGGTGTGTCACTGAAATACAATCACAGGAACCAAATCAAATGTGTATAAAATTGGCCATATGTGTAACACAGCTACTGAGAACAGTGGTTAGAACCTGCCTACCGCTTGACACTGTCTGACTTTGGGAGGAGGACCTTAGATTTGGAGACAGAAGAGAAAAATGGTTTTGACCCAACACCAGATGTGCTATCCCTTCATTAAGAAGGCAGGTTGTGAGTGTAAATACTATACTTTGTGGAGGTGGAGGCAACAGATGATATCTGGAAAGTTTAAGTATCCTCAGTGATCTTCAGAGGATCGTCAGAGTTGGTTAATAAAAATGGAGATTAAGTCCAGTTCCGAGAGTGTAAGATTAACCGTCTAAAAAATGAGCAAGATTTCAGTAAGCGTAGAATTTCTGTCTAAATGCTATCCAGTAGCTTCCTGTGTGTCAGAGATTCCTTTCACAAGTCCGGCATTAACTCTTACTTTTCTTTGTTTCATGCAGATGTTTCTTTCTCAGCAAAATAGAGGAGAAGCTCTGTCTCCTTCCAGACAGTGAAGGTGCGAGTGAGGACTGGGCTGAGATGGATGTGCAGGCTCAGGAAGAAGACACACAGACCCTGATCACGAGCTGCAGCTTCTCCATGAGGATGCAGATGGCCGAGAGCGCAAGGAAGCAGGTGGGCACCAGGGCCACAGACTCGAACCGGCGGTCTCTAAGCTGAGCTCCTCTTTAAAAACTGATGCTTAGAGGTGATGGAGTTGTTAGTATTTCTTTTCTTTATAAGAAAGTAAGCTTGAAGAAAAATTAAAGTTTTCCAGAAAGCATCTAAAGTTTATTATTTACTTGTCATTTCAAAATGATTATTTTCTGTTACTTATAAAGAAAATAGACCTAACATCAGGTTTTCTCTTGTTTAACAAAGTAGTGAGTGCTTGCCAGTTTGTTACAAATTGTATTTAAGTTTCAAATTGTATTTTCAGATTGTGAAAAGTCTGTCCTTTGATAATAAGATCCTTAATTGATACAAGTGTGCTTTGTTTAAAAGTGGCATATTAACATTTTAAGTATTAAATTTTTCATGTAATCATATTTAACTATACTAGAGGAACTTTCTGTTTTAATGACCCTATGTTGATTTGCTGTTATAAAGCAAAGAATATCATGCCAGTAGAAATAATTAGTATTTCTGTTTTGTGGGTTTTAATGCTCTTGTATAATGTTTTTCTTTGAGGTAAGTATTGTATAAGGAATTTTTCTATTTTCAATAAGAAAAAGCCCAGCCTGGAACAGCTTAAGTGAACAAAGGAGCTGTATCAACCCCTAAATTATACTCTAGAGGAACACGCTTTCAGATGCTCTCAAATTCCCCACCGAGAAGGATCTGTCTCCTCTCCCAGTCTCCCTCGCCACACACACACGAATCTTGTTCTTTGTGACTCTGGTAGCTTCAGGCTTCCCTTGGAGTTGGAAATGCTCTTGATGTTTTGTGTACTGCTTTCCCACTGCATCTTTCTGGAATTAGGTAGTCTCTCCCTGACTGTTTCCTACAGAAAAGAAAGAAGATTCTTTTTTTCCAGAAGGTCCTGGCCATTTCTCCTTCTGTCTCCTTAGCTCTGGGTGCAGCAGGAGCGGGGTGCATGCGGCTTCTCAGCAGAAAGTGGGGCAGAGCGGGTGCTTTCCACTGCTGGGGGGGTCACGGGGTCGGTGGGGAGAAAAGCTCCAGGGAGAAGAGGCGCTTGGGAATGGTAGGAAAGAAAGGTGCTAAGATACATTTTTAAACAATATCCCAAAGGTGAGAAACTAGGAACTGCAGAGCCTGCTGTGAGGGGAAGGCTATCTCGTGATGCTGACTTGAGGTGGACCATGAAGCTTGTGGCCCAGAATTAGGGACTGGAGACTCCAGGAGGTCCTGGAAGGTCTTGAACATGCTGGTGGGAAAAAAAACTGTGTTAAAGAAGACCAGAGACGGCAGGAGTGATGAGGGCGACCTGGACTTCTGGTCTAAGTGGTTGCAAGGGTTGTAACACAGTCTAATGTCAATGTCCTTGAAGCTTAGCAGAGAATTAGATTTAAGAGATGTCTGTAATACAACCAAATAAGTAGTAGAGAAATTGTACATTGAAACTAAAAGCTTCTGTGCCTCAAGCAACACACTAAAGAAAGTGAAGAGACAGCCCATACAATGGGAGACAATATTTGGAAATTGTATATCTGATCAGTTCAGGTCAGTCGCTCAGTGGTGTCTGACTCTTTGCGACCCCATGAATTGCAGCACGCCAGGCCTCCCTGTCCATCACCAACTCCTAGAGTTCACTCAGACTCATGTCCATTGAGTCAGTGATGCCATCCAGCCATCTCATCCTCTGTCGTCCCCTTCTCCTCCTGCCCCCAACCCCTCCCAGCATCAGAGTCTTTTCCAATGAGTCAATGAGGTTGCCAAAGTACTGGAGTTTCAGTTTTAGCATCATTCCTTCCAAAGAAATCCCAGGGTTGATCTCCTTCAGCATGGACTGGTTGGATTTCCTTGCAGTCCATGGGACTCTCAAGAGTCTTCTCCAATACCACAGTTCAAAAGCATCAATTCTTCAGCGTTCAGCTTTCTTTATAGTCCAGCTCTCATCCATACATGACCACTGGAAAAACCATAGCTTTGACTAGATTGACTTTTGTTGGCAGAGTACTGTCTCTGTTTTTTAATATGCTGTCTAGGTTGGTCATAACTTTTATTCCAAGGAGCAAATGTCTTTTAATTTCATGGCTGCAGTCACCATCTGCAGTGATTTGGGAGCCCCCCAAAATAGAGTCTGACACTATTTCCGCTGTTTCCCCATCGATTTCCCATGAAGTGATGGGACCAGATGCCATGATCTTAATTTTCTGAATGTTGAGCTTTAAGCTAACTTTTTCACTCTCCTCTTTCACTTTCATCAAGAGGCCTTTTAGTTCCTCTTCACTTTGTGCCATAAGGGTGGTGTCATCTGCCTATCTGAGGTTATTGATATTTCTCCCGGCAATCTTGATTCCAGCTTGTGCTTCTTCCAGTCCAGCGTTTCTCATAATGTACTCTGCATATAAGTTAAATAAGTAGGGTGATAATATACAGCGTTGACGTACTTCTTTTCCTATTTGGAACCAGTCTGTTGTTCCATGTCCAGTTCTAACTGTTGCTTCCTGACCTGCATATAGGTTTCTCAAGAGGCAGGTCAGGTGGTCTGGTATTCCCATCTCTTTCAGAATTTTCCACAGTTTATTGTGATCCACACAGTCAAAGGCTTTGGCATAGTCAATAAAGTAGAAATAGATGTTTTTCTGGAACTCTCTTGCTTTTTTGATGATCCAGCAGATGTTGGCGATTTGATCTCTGGTTCCTCTGCCTTTTCTAAAACCAGCTTGAACATCTGGAAGTTCACGGTTCACGTATTGCTGAAGCCTAGCTTGGAGAATTTTGAGCATTACTTTAATAGTGTATATCTGATAAGCGTCCACTTATCCAGAATACATAAATAACTCTTTACGACTGAACAACAAAAGTCAAACAAGTGATAAAACGGGCAAAGGATCTGAATGGATGCTTCTCCCAAGAAGACACTCAAGTGGCTAGTACACACATGAAGAACGCAGCACCATGAGTCATGGGGGGAGGCAGGTCAAACCACAGCAAGGGCCTTCCCGTCACCACCCTCAGGACGGCTGGAGTAGAGGTGCACCCTGCCGTCACCGGTCTGGCAGCTCCTGCAAATGCCAAGGGTCACCATGTGACAGTAGTTCCCCTCCTCAGAATATACCCACGGGAAAGCAGAGCTTAGGTCTACATGGAAATTTGTATCTAGGGGCTTACAGTTAAATTACTCAGTCATGTCCAACTCTTTGTGACCCCATGGACTGCAGCACGCCAGGCTTCCCTGTCCATCACCCACTCCCAGAGCTTACTCAAACTCATGTCCCTCGAATTGGTGATGCCATCCAACCATCTCATCCTCTATCGTTCCCTTCTCTTCCTGCCTTCAGTCTTTCCCAGCGTCAGGGTGTTTTCAAATGAGTCAGTTCTTCGCATCAGGTAGCCAAAGTATTGGAGTTTCAGCTTCAGCATCAGTCCTTCCAATGAATATTCAGGACTGATATCCTTTAGGATGGACTGGTTGGATCTCCTTGCAGTCCAAGGGACTCTCAAGAGTCTTCTCCAACACCACAGTTCAAAAGCATCAATTCTTTGGTACTCAGCTTTCTTTATAGTCCAACTCTCACATCCATACATGACCACTGGAAAAACCATAGCTTTGACTAGACGGGCCTTTGATGGCAACATAATGTCTCTGCTTTTTAATATGCTGCCTAGGTTAGTCATAGCTTTTCTTCCAAGGAGCACATGTCTTTTAATTTCATGGCTGCAGTCACCATCTTCAGTGATTTTGGAGCCCCCCAAAATAAAGTCTCTCACTGTCCATTGTTTCTGCATCTATTTTCCATGAAGTGATGGACCAGATGCCATGATCTTAGTTTTCTGAATGTTCAGTTTTAAGCCAACTTTTTCACTCCCGTCTTTCATTTCATCAAGAGGCTCTTTAGTTCTTTGCTTTCTGCCCTAAGGGTGGTGTCATCTGCATATCTAAAGTTATTGATATTTCTCCCAGCAATTTTGATCCCAGTTTATGCTTTATCCAGCTCGGCATTTCGCATGGTTTACTCTGCATAGAAGTTAAGTAAGCAGGGTGACAATATACAGCCTTGATGCATTCCTTTTCCAGTTTGGAACCAGTCTGTTGTTCCATGTCCAGTTCTAACTGTTGCTTCTTGACCTGCATACACGTTTCTCAAGAGGCAGGTCAGGTGGTCTGGTATTCCCATCTCTTTAAGAATTTTCCAGTTTGTTGCGATCCATATAGTCAAAAGCTTTGGCGTAGCCAATAAAGCAGAAGTAGATGTTTTTCTGGAATTCCCTTGCTTTTTCAATGATCCAGTAAATGTTGACAATTTGATCTCTGGTTCCTCTGCCTTTTTAAAATCCAGCTTGAACATCTGGAAGTTCATGGTTCAAATACTGTTGAAGCCTGGCTTGGAGAATTTTGAGCATTACTTTGCTAGTGTGTGAGATGAGTGCAATTGTGCGGTAGTTTGAGCATTCTTTGGCATTGCCTTTCTTTGGGACTGGAATGAAAACTGACCTTTTCCAGTCCTGTGGCCACTGCTGAGTTTTCCAAATTTGCTGGCATATTGAGTGTAGCACTTTCACAGCATCATCTTTCAGGATTTGAAACAGTTCAGCTGGAATTCCACCACCTCCACTAGTTTTGTTCATAGTGATGCTTCCTAAGGCCCACCTGACTTCACATTCCAGGATGTCTGGCTCTAGGTGAGTGATCACACCATTGTGGTTATCTGGGTCATGAATATCTTTTTTGTTTATTTCTTCCATGTATTCTTGACATTTCTTCTTAATATCTTCTGCTTCTGTTACATCCATGCCATTTCTGTCCTTTATTGTGCCCATCTTTGCATGAAATGTTCCATTGATATCTCTGATTTTCTTGACAAGATCTCTAGTCTTTCACATTCTTTGTTTTCCTCTATTTCTTTGCATTGTTCACTGAGGAAGGCTTTCTTGTCTCCCCTTGCTATTCTTTGGAACTCTGCATTCAAATGGGTATATCTTTCCTTTTCTCCTTTGCCTTTAGCTTCTCCAGGGGCTTTATTTCCATTCAGATTAGCAAAGAACATTATTTGAAATAGCCAAAAGGTGGCAACAACAAAGCTGGAATGTGTATCAGGAGGAGGTGGGTGATAAATTGTGGTTCACCCTGAGAGAGAGCATTGCTCAGCTGTAAGGAAGAGTTGGGAGTCTGACTCAAGTCCGAGATTGTCTGCTGATTTAATGATACCAAGGGTCTGGAAGAGGCAGATCCAGGAGCAGAAAGCCATGTCGCCATCAGTTGGGGAGGGGAAACCCCTTTGGACAGAGCTTTCGTGGTTGAGGAATATGTTGCGAACTCAGTGGCCCTGACGCTCTCCCAGCCTCCCTGGAGTGCATGTCGTGGCTGTGACTGTCCCTACGGTAAACACAAGGACACCCCATGGTTTCAGCTGAGGTGATGGGTCTCTGTTCCCTGCTGGATTGTGTGCTGCGGGCCCCATCTTATCTCTCTGCTTCCTCTCTCTTCCCTGCAGAACAATTTCTCACTTGCCTTGAAGCTGCTGAAGGAGCTGCACAGAGAGTCGAAAGCCCGGGAGGACTGGCTGGTGACGTGGGTGCAGGCCTACTGCCGGCTCAGCCATAGCCGGGCCCGGGCCCAGCGCCGGCCTGAGCAGCTGCGCACGGCACTCAGGACTGCGTCCCTGCTGGGTGCGAGCTGCTTTCCAGGCTGCGCGCGTTGTGGATCCTGCCTTCTCACCTCTCCTTTGTGCTGCGCTGACATTTGGGAACTCAGTTTTATAAAAATGTTTTAAAAGATAATTTTATTTATTTTTGGCTGTGCTGGGTCTTCATTACCACACGAGCTTTTTTCTAGTTGCCAAGGATGGGCTCTGGAGCACTCGGGCTTCAGTCATTGTGACATGTGGGCTCAGTAATTGTGTCTCCCTGGCTCTGGAGCACACGTTCAGTAGCTGTGGCCATGGGCTTTGCTACTCCTTGGCATGTGGAATCTTCTTGGCTCAGGGATGGGACCTGTGTCTCCTGCATTGGCAGGCAAATTCTTTACCACTGAGCCACCAGGGAAGCCCTGTAAAATTTTTATTAAATGTTTATTAGGTATTTGGAGCCAAGGTTCTTTGTATCCTAATAATACTATTAAATATGACTTTTGGAGCTTTTATTTCTCTAAAGTTGAAGTTTAAAATGTTTTTTTTAACACTTAGCTAAGTTTTGGGTTTAATAGTTTAATTATGACTATATTCTTTTAATTTGTGTTTTTACTGACTTCTAAAACATTTGTGTGTATGTAATCCAACAGCTGAGAACACATCACGCACAAGCACCCTGGCTTCCCGTGACCATCATGTCCTCCTGGGCACCACCTACCGGATCCTGGCTGATGCGCTCTGTGATGAGCCCACCTGCCTTGCTGAGATCGGGGAGAGTAAGGCCAGGAGTGTCGTGGAGCTGTCTGGGTCCAGCTCGGAGGATGCAGACAAGGTAGTGACACTGGGGACCTGAGCTCCTGGCGTCGTGTTTGTCCTGACCGTGACGGTTCTGCTGCACGAGAGCAGCATCAGGTCTCTCTGTGTGCTTTTAACACGTAGCTGGCAGTTACTCGCAACTGAGTTTGCCACTGGGCTAGTGACACCCTCCATGTGCTTCCTGTTCATTCAGATAACGCCTTTCCTTTAGTGTCAAGGATGAGGAGTCTGTGTTGATCCCTATGGACGGTTTTTCCATGCACTTTGCTGTAATCTTGCCACCCGTCATCATCCAGACGCCCCACTAGCTTGTGGGGAAAACCAGCTTTTCTACTTTTTTGTGTAGCGGCTGCTGTGTTGGCTTTTTTCAGGTGATTCTATATTATCAGTAATTCCCATGTGCTCCTCGTGTCTCTTGTGTCCCCAGCCCCTCCTCAGCCCCACTCTGGGGCCTAGGGGGCCCACCTCATGTTTGTTTTCAGGTCCCGAGGTTGTATGAGGCTTGTGTCTCTCTCCCGGTCTGGAACTAACAGCTTTGTGTTCACTGGTGGCCCATGGGGCCCAGGTAGGGAGGAGGGTCCTCAGGAAGCTCCGGGCCCACTCACAGCTTTTGGGGTCTCTGAATTCCAGGTTATGGCAGGTTTGTACCAGAGAGCATTCCACCACCTTTCTGAAGCCGTGCGGGCAGCAGAGGAGGAGGCTGGGCCCTCGGCACGGGGCCAGGGACCTACAGCCGGCGTGACCGTGGCTTACCTGACACTCGCCGAGTTCTGTGACCAGCAGCTCCGCAGGGAGGAGGAGGGCCTGTCTGGTGAGCCTCACGTTGTGTCAGCACATGGTTTGTCTGTTTGAGGGGCAGTGACATGGACACACCCTGTGGGCGGCCTGTGGCCGGTGGCAGGCTGTCTCTGTCCCTTCGTCTACTTACCTGACGTGAGCATGACCGGCTCCTGTGGCCGCCCTCCTTTTGCAGCCCAGGACTCAGACAGCTTCACCCAGGAGTAGGGGTCAGCCCCCGAGAGAAGCCCTCACACACGGCCCACTCCCCAGGCCGCATGCTCTTCTGCAGTAGTTGCTGCAGAGGGAACATGACGATTACAACGTGCAAGCCCTGGGAAGTGAGCCTCAGAGTCGGTCACTGTGTCTGCCTGGGGGTGGTGACCGCATCTCCCCTCTTCTGTCCCACTAGTCCTTGGGTCTGCAGAGCTGCTCACGTATCCAGCCCTTGTGGTGGACAAGATGCTGAAGGCATTGAAGTTTCACTCAAGCGAGGCGCGGCTGAAGTTCCCCCGGCTCCTGCAAATTGTTGCACGGTATCCAGAGGAGACGCTGGACCTTATGACCAGAGAGGTCAGTGTGTTCATTCCAGCAGCTGGAACCTGATAGAACTTACGTCCAGACATGCACCGTGTGTGGGGCATGGGTGATGGCTTTTCCTAACCACAGCTTTCTGCTCCATTCTAGAGTGTGTGTCAGTGAAACGCTGAGAGTGAGCTCCCAGGCCTCGTTTCCCTCTGGGGGTGTTGCTGTGAAGACTCTGTCTGCAGGGGCACCCCAGGGGCAGACAAGGGGCGAGGCTGGCACGTGGCCTCCTCTCCCTTGAGGGCCGAGCCTTGTCTGTAGCATCTGGGGCCTTAAGCTCAGCTCACTGTTTGGCAGCGCCACTTTCTGGCAGGGGATGTTTTGGGTGCCAGCCCATCACACCCTGCATCTAGGGGACACTGAGGTCTCCTGCGAACATCCCACTCCCCTGTTTATGTCCCGTGCCGGCCTCTCTGCGGGGGCTGTGTTGGGGCAAAAGGGAGGCAGGGTCCTCAGAGAGGCTCCTTAGTGACTTCTGTGGAGCTGTAACTGGAAAACTGGGCCAGGCTTTGAGTTGACAGTGTTCAGAAAGGGTGACACAATGCTGTTAGCTGAGCACAGCAAGCTTGTAGATGGTGCTGTCTCAGAACTCAGAGTCAGTTCTCTGCACTCTTGGGTGGGTGAGTATTTCATTAGGTTCAACACAGGAAATTAAGGTCAATTTAGTATGCAACACACAGGCGTTTTTCTTAAAGATAAGTTAAGAAATTTCAATAAGTTATGATTTTATTTTTCCCCAAATCATATTTACATATAATAAAGATGACATCTTGAGTTTGTATGGAAACAGACAGAGCGGTGGGTCTATATCAAGACCCTTGAGAGGGGCAACTGGCCTCATGCTGAGGGTTCCATAAGCTGCCTGCCCTCCCTCACTTTACAGCAATGTTTCAAGTGCATCAGATTTTATCCTGAAACAAATGGCTGGAAAAGCATTGGAGGAAAACCTGGGCGAAATTTTAAAATGATCTTGAAGTTGAGGGACAAAACCCAGGAGCTATAAAGGAAAATAATTTGACACTTCTATCGTTTAAAAAAAAAACAAAACCATATACAAAGTTTAAAAGGAAACTCAGAGAAAAATATTTGCAACACATAGTAGAGATGGAGATCAGTTGTCTCCGGTCTCCAAAACAGACTAATAAACAGGAGATGCTCACATGATTAAAGTATGTGAGGCCAAGAAGTGCAGGCTTCTAAAAATGAAACATGCAAATTACAATTAGATACTTTATTTCTCAGATTGACAATAAATTTTAAAAGTTGAGTGTCCTCAGTGTCGGAAAGGATTTTGGAAAAGACTTTTAGAGGTGAAAATTTGAAAAATCTTCTTGGAGGAAATCAGTGATTTTTACTGTTGTTAGTATTAAAGTAAGAAGGGATTTAGGAATTTCTCCTGTGGGCGTATAGCACAGGTACAAAGAGATAAACATGCAGGGATGAGCCCTGTAGGATTGTCTGGAAAGCAAGAACTGCAGGCACCCTAAAAGTTGATGATGGAGCACAAGGAAGATGACGTGGGATACAGTACAGCTGGTGGAAGGAACGACGTAAATCTAAGGAGGACTGCAGCCATGAAATTAAAAGATGCTTACTCCTTGGAAGAAAAGTTATGACCAACCTAGATAGTATATTTAAAAGCAGAGACATTACTTTGCCAACAAAGGTCCATCTAGTCAAGGCTATGGTTTTTCCAGTGGTCATGTATGGATGTGAGAGTTGGACTGTGAAGAAAGCTGAGAGCCGAAGAATTGATGCTTTTGAACTGTGGTGTTGGAGAAGACTCTTGAGAGTCCCTTGGACTGCAAGGAGATCCAACCAGTCCATTCTGAAGGAGATCAACCCTGGGATTTCTTTGGAAGGAATGATGCTAAAGCTGAAGCTCCAGTACTTTGGCCACCTCATGTGAAGAGTTGACTCATTGGAAAAGACTCTGATGCTGGGAAGGATTGGGGGCAGGAGGAGAAGGGGACGACCCAGGATGAGATGGCTGGATGGCATCACTGACTCGATGGACGTGAGTCTGAGTGAACTCCGGGAGATGGTGATGGACAGGGAGGCCTGGCGTGCTGCGATTCATGGGGTCGCAAAGAGTCGGACATGACTGAGCGACTGAACTGAACTGAACTGAAGGAGAATCAGCAATAGCAGTTCTGTCTGCTTCCATTCTTATAAAGAAAGGGGCCCTGTGAGTGACCAGAGAAGGCTCGTGGCGAGTCAGAACCGAAAGGGCAGGAGAAGGCCAACCTCTGTCAGTGCGTCTGTCTGCTTTTACGCTGACAATCGCAAATGCAGCTGTGCTTTGATGTTGGACACACAGCCCCTGTGTAGGGAAGGAACATTAAATGTCCTGCTCTGTGTTGCAGATCTCTTCTGTCCCTTGCTGGGAGTTCATTGGCTGGATTAGCCACATGCTGCCCTTGCTGGACAAGGAGGAGGCGGTTGCCATCCAGCGCACCGTGGAGGACATTGCCGACCACTACCCGCAGGCCATCGTCTACCCGTTCATGATTAGTAGCGAAAGCTACTGCTTCAGAGACACTTCTGCTGGTCATAAAAACAAGGAGTTTGTGGCCAGGTGACACAGAAAAATTAGGTTGCTCAAACACTGAAAGGTTGTAAAAATGATTGTGGGCCAAGCAGACACACAGATGCTTGTTTGTCCTCAGATGAGTTAGGGCTGCCCTGGGGCGAGAGGCCTGGGCGTCTATAGGCTGGGTGCATCCACCTGTGTGTTATTTGCTGTAGAATGTCTTTCCTTTTGTAAGCACAGTTCATCTTACAGTGTTAGTCAGGAGAGGGTTGTGCTAAATGCTAGTGATCTCTTGGTTGAGACAGACTCAAGATGCATTCTGAAATCAGTTCCTGAAGTTGTTCTGAAATTGAAAGTCTCTGGGAAGCCGCTCTTAATTAGGACTCACAAAATAGCCCAGATGTTATCCTTTTGGCTTCTTTAGTTGATTTGTGAGTGAGTACACAGGCAGTTGTGTTTCACTTTAGAAAGAGGACTTTGGTAGACAACAGTATTGTAGCCGCCTTTCAGTGTCAGGAGCTGACGTGCCTAGTTATTTAGAGTGGTGAGCTTCTGAGTGGCAGTGTGGGGGAGCGCAGTGCCCTGATGGGCTGGCCACGCACCCACCGCCCTGTGATGCCTACCGCCCTGTGGCACCCACCTCTGTCTCAGCAGAGGCAGCTGTAGCGTGATCAGTTCCTTAGAAAGAGAAGTTGCAGGTTTGTTGAGAAAGGGACCCTTTAACCACAGAAACTGTATGTGTCAGCTTGTGTGCATCAGAATGTTGAGGATTTGCTTTCACTTCATCTTTCTTTCTTTTTTAATAGTATCTGTCTTTAAAAAAAAAAAAGTTCATTTACTTATTTGGCTACACTGGGTCTTAGTTGCGGCATGTGAGATCATGTTTCCTGACCAGGGATTGAACCCCAGACCCGTCGCATTGGAAGCACAGTATCTTAGCCCCTTGTCCCACCAGGGAAGTCCCTGTTTTAATTTTTAAATTGCTCCTTCTCTGAACTAGGTAGCTGGTTAAATATTTTCTTATATATAAATATAGTTATATACATATAAACATTGTTGGCCTTGATCTTTGGAAGATGTTTGAGCACCTAAACTTTAATTTTTGTAACAGGATTAAAGCTAAGCTGGATCGAGAAGGCGTGGTTCAGGATTTCATTAACGCCCTGGAGCAGCTCTCCAACCCTGAGATGCTTTTTAAGGTGAGGTGACAGCTCCTGGCATAACACACGGAACTCAGTGAGACTTGCCTGTGGTCCCACTTGACATGTCTTTTTCTGTGTAGGACTGGATGGAAGATGTTAAGGTTGAACTAGGGAAAACACCTGTGGATAAAAAGAACATTCAGAGAATGTATGAGAGGATGCACGCAGCCCTGGGAGATGCACAGGCTCCTGGCCTTGGGAGTTTCCGAAGGAGGTTTATCCAGGTACGTGGATGGCAGGCTCCTCGAGATTACAGAGTCGTGTGGAGACCAGGGCTTATACTTGCTGGTTCGTTGATAATTCTGGTTTTAAAATGTCTGTTGAACTTATAAACTTTCGTTAGATCTGTGACTTTCTGGTAGACATTGATGGCATGTTTTTAGGTCAGATAGTGGCACGTTTATTATATTCTGTTCTTCGTGGCTAGCTTCTTAGACGTAAAGGTTAAGTGTGGTTTAATCTTCTTGGTTCTCAGAGTGATCCTGGATACCACACACGCCTGTACCATTGCCACTCAGAATCCCAGATGGCAGGTGGGCGGACTGCAAGGCTGGCAGGGTTCAGCAGAACTTGGGTGTGAGGTCAGGCAGGGGCTGGCCCAGGGTCGACCAGATAGGGCGGCAGAGTAGGTACTGCAAGTGGTCACGGAGCAGCCTTCCAAGGAGAGGAGGGGCCCACCCGCTGCTCCTGGGGAGGGCTCCTACAGGGTCACACCCAGGTCGTGCCCGTTGTCACTCTGCACACTGGGTGTCCTTTCCCTCCTGCTGAGCCCGTCAGCTCTGACCCAGAAACTCTGGCCCGACTGGGTTGAGCACAGCCCACTGCCCACCTGGGCAGAGCCCCTATAGAAAGAAACCTTGCTGCAGCTCCAGCCACGGTTTGTCCTGAGGTTGGTTTCTATTACCTGGGACCATCCATCTAGAACTTTCTACTTCATTACAAATCAACACTTAATTTGCATCAATTAAAAGGATAATCCACCAGAATAGGGTTGAAACATTCAAGGAAAGTGAAACTATTGATTAAAGGCACAGGAAAAAAAAAGCAATGTAACTGAGTACCTATTTGTTATAAAGATTTGTAAACCTAGAACCTTTCCAGGAGTTCAACTTCACATTAATATTAAAGATAAAAAAAAAAAGATAAATTAGATGGACATGTATAGACTACTGTGTATACAATAGGTAACTGTCGAGAACCAACGATATGGCATAGGGAACTCTCCCCAATGCTCTGTGGTGATGGCAGAAACTAACACTGTGAAGCAACTGTACTCCAATAAAAAAATTTTTTTTTTAATTTAAGGTAAGTTTAATATTATTTTCAGGCTTTTGGAAAGGAATTTGATAAACACTTTGGGAGAGGAGGCTCTAAACTCCCAGGCATGAAGCTCCAAGACTTCTGTGCCATCACTGGCTCGCTACTGGGAAGGATGTCCAGGGCCTCAAATGCGCCGGGGAACCTGAGGGAATGTTCTCCCTGGATGAGCAACTTCAGGGTGGAATTCCTGAGAGCGGAACTGGAGGTCCCTGGTGAGTTCACCTGTGGGCAGACAGCATGGCGCTAGAAAGAGTCGGGCCAGAGCAAGAGCCTCTGTTTCTAAGAGGGTGAGATCAGAATCATAACAGTTTTCTTTCTTTTTTTGAAAAGATTTTAAATTGCACATGTTTTTCATCATCAGGAAAATCTGTAGTTTCTGTGATCAGTACACTTAACCACATTACAAGTCCCATCCCATTCCTGAGGACGTGTGCTCAGCTGGCCCCTGCTATGTCATGGCAGCTGGTAATGTCCTCTGAATCTGCCCACGCACTGCCCTGCAGAACTTTTTTTCAGAAATAAAATTCAGGCAACCCCCCGAGATGCTGTGTGTTTTATTCCAGCCCCTGCAGCAGAGCACATCAAGGTGGGTGGCTGCATTGTAAGTGACGCGTTGTAAGTGCTGCGTTTATACCACACCGTGCAGTGGGGTCCTGTCTAAGAAACAGAGTACATACAAAAGTTAAAACACACTGTTTCTGAAAAACGCCATCTCCTGACAACTCAGGGCCGTCACCAAGCCTCCATTTGTGAAAACGGCAGTGTCTCCAGAGCAGTAAGATGCAGTGTGCCTGCACCCCACTCCTCGGGAGATGTGCTGGTTCCACCTGAAGTGAGGGGGTGATGGCACCTGACATGCCGTCAGGAGGGGCTGACACTGCAGGCAGGCGGCAGCGTGCTGGCCACATGTGGGCACCGTGTGATCCTCACGTCCCTTCTTCCCCCTGGAATTTGCCAGACAAAAAATTTTACAGTACAGTGACTTGTATCCTTACTCCAGTGGGGGAAAAAAACAGATGTGGAGAAAGACTTTTCTTTGTTGTTATTAACAGCTATGCATCCCAGACCGTGAGTTTCAGGAACATTGAAGCATAGCCTCCTGATACACAACCTGACTGAAATCAGGGCTGAGGTGGAGGGCTCGCCCAGCCCTGTCTCCCCATTTGCTTCTGCTCCACCAAATAGGAAGCAGCATCCATTAGTCAAATGAGAAATAACAGCATTTTAGAAAAATACATCCACTGAAAATTTTGAGTAAAATTTTTTCTCGTGTTAGACTGGGTGTGGGGGATGAAGGGGGGTGTGAAGTGCATGCGCTGTCCCCGCAGCATCTGAGGCGGCTCTGTGTCCCTCCCAGGTCAGTACGATGGCAGAAGCAAACCAATGCCTGAACACCACGCACGGATCGCAGGCTTCGACGAGCGGGTAGGTGCCAGTTCCACCAGCTCCATGGCCGGGGTCAGCCCCTCAGTTCACTCCCCTCCTTGGTCTCAGGCGCGTGGAGTTCTCTGAGAGTTGTGTTACGAGTTTCCTGATGGAATTTACTGAGCTTAATGTATGTTTTAATTTCAGTCATGTGTAAGGGTCTAGTAGACTTGAGGCATCAGCTCTGTGTGTGTCCATTATAGACGTAACGCAAGTGGACATGTCATGTGGCTTGTTCACAAGCACACATGTGTGTCAGTGTAACTCGTAATCAGGGCAGCCAGGGGCCCCACAACCTGTCTGTCACCAACCTGCATCCCTCTGGGGACAAGACCCGGGCCACCTGGTCTCTCAGCTGCACCTGAAGATGCTGTTCAATCTCTAAAGGTGAAAGTGATGGCCTCGATCAGGAAACCCAAGCGCATTGTGATCCGCGGCCACGATGAACGGGAGTATCCCTTCCTGGTGAAGGGCGGCGAGGATCTGCGGCAAGACCACCGCATCCAGCAGCTGCTCCAGGTCATGAACAGCATCCTGGCCCACGATGCTGCCTGCGGCCAGAGGGGCCTGCAAATGACCACCTACCACGTGGTGCCCATGACCTCCAGGTGCGGCTGCCCCTCTGCAGTGGGGGGGTGCAGTTCCCCTCTGTGGGCGGGGACAGGGACAGCGCAGGATTCAGGTGTCACAGGACAGAGACCAGCAGCACAGACTGCTCTGCTGTGAGGCTCCTGCTTGAGAAGGAAGCGAAGGCAGAGCTGTTTTATAGAGAAGGCCAGCAGTGGGGCTCATGACTGTACCTTCCTTTCAGGCTGGGGCTAATCGAATGGATTGAAAACACCTGCACATTGAAGGAACTACTACTGAGCAGCATGTCACGGGAGGAGAAGAAAGCCTACACCAGGTGACCTTAGGCCCAGGGCCCATCTCCCACTCCACCTGGCCACCCCAGCCCACTGCCCCCCTCCCCGGGCAGGGCTCCTCCACCCTCTGCTTCCAGGGATGTTTTCACGCCCTTTTCATTACTGCCCTGCCCAGCCTGTGTTTCAGTCTGCCTCTAGGTGGGTGAAGATGACCTGGAGTCAAGGTTTCTAAGCAATCACTCAGTTATTCAGTCATATCTGACTGTTTGCAGCCCTGTGGACTGCAGCACTCCAGGCTTCCTTGTCCATGACTATCTCCTGGAGTTTGCTCAGACTCATGTCCATTGAGTCAGTGGTGCCATCTAACCATCTCATCCTCTGCCTCCCGCTTCTCCTCCTAAGCAATAGCTGCATATATTTTATCACAATTTTAAAAATAGAATTAACCTTGAACAAAAAGAAAAGTGTTTGAAGAAGATAAAGCAAATACTAAGATTTCAGCTAACATTTAGTTATGGATTTTCTGTGGCACCATTCTCAGTTTTTACTGTGTATGAAGTTATTTTTTACCAAAACTTACACAGTGAGTACTACTGTCTCCTCTGTGCAGACAAAGCAGCTGAGGCTGGAGAGGTGAGGTGTCCCTGGTGTGGAAGGGGTGCAGGTCAGAGACTGCTGGGCACAGGTGGGTGACTGGTGGGTGTAGGTCGGTGCAGGAGGATGTAGGTTAGAGTATGTGAGTGACTGGTGGGTGTAGGTGGGTGACCGGTGGGTGTAGGTTAGCGCAGGAGGGTGCCTGGTGGGTATAGGTTAGTACATGTGGGTGACTGGGAGGTGTAGGTTAGTGTGTGACTGGCTGGTGCAGGTGGGTACAGGTTAGTGCAGGTAGGGGACTGGTGTTGAGTTCCAGGTCAAGATACAACAACTTTATACTTTCCTTTATCCTTTTATATTTTCCAAGTTTTTTATAATAAATATATTTCTGTAATCAGTAATTTAAAAAAAAATTGTTCCTTGTTTCTGTAAAGAAGGGAAAGAACAGCGTGGCTTACAGCCATTTTGAAGCGGGAGTCAGGAGTTTGGGGACCAGCGGGAGGATGGCAGGGAGGAGACGATCGTAAAAGGCCTCAGGCCTCTCCCCCTCCTCAGAGCATTTGCGTAGGAGAGCGCTCTCACCCAGGGACGGGAGCCTGGTGGGCTGCCGTCTAGGGGGTCGCATAGCGTGGAACATGACTGAAGTGACTTAGCAGCAGCAGCAGCAGCAGCAGCGCTCTCACTGCCTCTTTCTTAACATAGGAGCACTGCTCTTTTCAGACTCTCACGCCTGGGTAGTAGTTGCTACATAGTGTTTACCCACTTTAAATTCCAATCACTGGAGTCCTTTGCCTGAAATGACTCCTGCTGTCCCTGGAGGACTGCGCCCGGGGTCAGGGATCTGCTCTAGAATCTACTAACGCACAGTGAGCCCGGCTGGCCCCACGGCCCCACTTGTAAGGAGAGAAAGTGTGAAAAGCACACGGTACACAGATGTCCATGGAGTGTAAAGTACTTTTCAAATTGGGTTTCCCTAGTGGCTCATCTGGTAAAGAACCCGCCTGCAATGTGGGAGACCTGGGTTCGATCCCTGGGTTGGGAAGATCCCCTAGAGAAGGGAAAAACTACCCATTCTAGTGCTCTGGCCTGGAGAATTCTGTGGACTGTATAGTCCATGGGGTCGCAGAGTCAGACATGACTGAGTGACTTTCACTTTCAAATAGGAATCATATAAATTAGTTCCCATTACCTTTTTAAAACGGCCCCCTATTCCTAAAATCCTTGCTATTTTTTCCTTAATTTGTACGTTGCAATTTTCCTGCCTACACATTTTTGTCCAGTTGTAACTGGGAGAGAATTTAGATTGAAATCATCTCTTCCTGAAATTAACCTAGTGGCAGCTCAGAAAAGCTTCACCTGAAGTGATTTAATTACTAAGTAGCACATGTAACCCTGTTTCCTCTTCAGCTTTTGATACAAACCCCAAAGTGGTTCTACAAGGACCACGGTGTTTCCACCTGTTCAGACACTGCCTTCTGTCTGTGAAGCATCACTGAAAGCAGCTTTTCAAATTGAGCTCAACTCCATCGTCATTTAAGAAAATGCTTTTTTGCACTTACTATGGATTTTGTCTATATTTCCTTATTGGAAATGTTTTTTTAAAAATGTGTGGCACACTCCAGTACTGTTGCCTGGAAAATCCCATGGACAGAGGATCCTGGTAGGGTACAGTCCATGGGGTTGCAAAGAGTCGGACACGACTGAGCGACTTCACTTCACTTTAAAACCCTGCTCCCGTCTGCAGTATGAAAAACTTCCATGACTACTCCAAATTTGGCACATTCTCGTAGAATGAAAGTTCACTGTAAACAATTAAGTGCTTGGTTCTCTGCTACTCAAATTTAAATTAAAAAAAAAAAATGTGTGGCAATGTTTAAATAATGAAGCAGACAGTGTGCCATCAACAAGTAATTTGTGGCTGTTTAGTTTGTTAGTGACTGGCCTGCTGTGAACAGGTTGTGTGTGGTGCTGCCGTCCTGCTGGGAGGGGTCCCCCCTCCCCGGGGCCTTCGGGACCATATGCCTGCTTCATCAGCTCATCTTCCTCTGTGTGAAGCGGGATGTCACTTGTATCTGGTGGTCTATCCCTGCATTTTTGCACAGGAAGTAGCCATGGGTTTTGAGGAGTGATTCAGAATGAATAGTGGTATGTTGAAGTTCTTGGCCCAGGGTGGCAGGAATGCAGTGTTAATATTAAATATGATTTAAGTCATATTTGTTTTTCCTGCCTCTTCAGTACTTTGCAGTGAGTCCCTGCTGGTGGGCCTCTGAAGTCAGCTGCCCTCGATACCTTCCTAACATTGGTTCTCTTTCTCCTGCATGTTAGTGACCCCCGGGCGCCTGCATCTGAGTACAGAGAATGGCTGATCACGATGGTGGGAAAGTGTGACCCTGGGGCCTATCCCCTCATGTTCAAGTACGTGGTACTCTCATCCCCTCGTTCCAACTAGTTCATCCTTCTCAAAGTTGTACATTCACTTTGTTTCTGAGAAAATTTTGCCTTGGAGCTTCAATTTAACAAAAATTTTAAGTCATGGGAAGTTTGATCTAATCAGACATTCCCTATGATTAAATTGTAGAGCAGCTAATCGCACTGAAGCAGTCACATCTTTTAGGAAAAGAGAAAGTAAAGTGCCTGCAGATCTCTTAAAGTAAGTGCCTTTCTGACTTTACACCTGTGGGGGAGGGGCAGGGTTCGGGCAGGGGCCACATGACCGTCCCCTGTAGGCGGGCCTTCCTGAAGATGAGCACTGGCCCTGAGGCCTTCTTGGCCCTTCGCAACCACTTCACCACCTCCCACGCACTCCTGTGCATCGGCCACTGGGTTCTGGGCATCGGAGACCGGCATCTGAACAACTTCATGGTGAGCCTGGAGACAGGCGGCGTGATCGGGATTGACTTCGGACATGCATTCGGCTCTGCCACCCAGGTGAGCTCGCCCTGCTCTGTGCTGGGGTGGACCTGTCGTCAGCTTTTTGACCCCTCTATGAACACCCCTCTATGGACAGTTGGCCTGCCGTGATCATTGAAGCGGTCATTCTTGTAAAATGGGAGAGTCTCAGCTTTGTATCAGCCTCGTTCAGGTGGTTGTGGACAGTGTGCTGATAGACTAATTACATCACTTGCTCCTGTAAAAGGGTAGGAGGCTCATCAGAATGTCTTGCGTGGATGAGATGCACACCTTTCCTGATGTCAGACTCCAGCTCTCCGTCTCTGGGCTGTGTGGCTACACGCACAGACCGTGTGGTTCCTCCGGGCATGGTGACCTCACACCCATGTGGCCAGTTCCAAGAAGAGGGGAGCAGATGTGCTCTGCATGCATGAGCGGCAGCTGCAGGAGGCCTCACTCATCTGTCGTGCATCTCATTTGCTCTTTAGGTTCTGCGGGTCCCTGAGCTGATGCCTTTCCGGCTGACTCGCCAGTTCATCAACCTGATGTCACCACTGAAGGAGACGGGGCTCATGAGCAGCGTCATGGTGTGCGCACTGAGGGCCTTCCGCTCGCGCACCGACCTGCTCACCACCACCATGGACGTGTTCGTGAAGGAGCCGTCCTTTGACTGGAAGGTCGGTGGTTCTCCCCTCTTTGGAGCTTTGTTCCAGCGTGCTCATGACTGACCACCTTCCTGTCTCCTGGTGGGGATGTGTTTACCAAAGTACTTACTTGGTTCTGTACAGCTCTCAAAGTTAACATTTGGGATCATTTAGCTTGAAAATTAGACAAGAGACCTGCCTTTTATTTGGAGGACACTGTTAGACTTGAGAGTATTTGTAATCCTTTGGCGATGGGGTTTGGTTTCTTTTAGACAAGTTTTAGTTTTGAGTCTGTTCCACACAAGGTCAGCGTCCTTCTCCGCTAAGCCCCCAGGAGGAAGCGCAGCAGTGACCCCTCAGGGAGGGCCGCAGTAAGCCCAAGTGTAGACCCTCGTGGTCAGCATCACCGTCACATGTGCTGCAGAGAGAGGGTGCGCAGAGAGCTGCAGAGCCCTTCCTGGCTGGAGACTTGGTTTATTTTGAGATTACTACCTGTTGGTTCTGTTTGAATGTGACTGTATGTACCATTAAGCAGAGAAAATCATGTTCCTTTCCCTCAGAATTTTGAACAGACAATGCTGAGAAAAGGAGGATCGTGGATTCAAGAAATAAATGTAACTGAACAAAATTGGTATCCACGGCAGAAGATTCATTATGCTAAGAGAAAGCTAGCAGGTGCCAATCCAGCAGTTATTACCTGGTAAGCATTTATTTGTGGAAAAACACACACACACCAACATGCTGCTGTTCCCGAGAGAATCTTTAAACATATTTGTGTGTGTGTGTGTGTGTGTGTGTACTCAACCTGTGCCATCAGCCTGTCACCCCCACTGACAATGGCGGGGTGCAGCATGCAGAGGCCACCTCTCACTGCCTGGCCGGGTCCTGACTAAAACACACACACACGCCCCACACCCCGGTCAGCCCGGCAAAGTCCTAACTCTGAAACCTACACTCACACCACACATACACAGGCACACACCAGTCGGCCCAGCAAGGTCCTGACTCATAAACACACACAACACATACCACACCCCCCCCCCACACACACACACACACCCCCGTCAGCCCAGTGAGGTTCTAACTGTGAACCCACACTCACACCACACATACACAGGCACACACCAGTCGGCCCAGCAAGGTCTTGACACATAAACACACATAACATATACCACACCCCCCTACACACACACACCACCCCCCGTCAGCCCAGTGAGGTCCTAACTCTGAAACCCACACTCACACCACACGCGCACACACCAGTCAGCCTGGGCCCCCTCACCACAGTCCTGGACTGTCGCATGAACATCTCTGCCTGCATGAGGAGATGTGTTTACCTTTGCTCCTGTCTTTTCTCAGGACAAATGTGGCCGTGGTGGCAGAGCCCTTGGGTGCACAGAACGTAGTGGCGGCTCATTAATGGGCATGCAGATCAGGTGCCTTTAACCTAGCTTTCAGGTTTTTCTGGTTGAGGTCTACAACAGATACAGATTTGCAGAAATGATTCATAAGAAGGAAGAAAGTTGGACTTTCCCGTTAATGGTAAATGGTGACCACGGTCAGTTGTTTTTTGACAAAGATGCCAAGACCATTCAGTGATCTTTCCAGCAAAGATCACTAAAAGGAATGAAGGTGGAACTCGCACCCCAAACGATATACAGAGTTAATTCAAAGCGGATCAAAGACCTACCTGTGAGAGCTAAAACTATAAAATCCTTAGAAGCAAACATAGGGGTAAATCTTTTGGACCTTGGATTTGGCAATGACATTTGACATTCTTAAGTCTAAAACCAAAAGCACAAACAAGAGAAGGAGAAAGAAAAGCATAAATTCGTCAAAATTAAAAACTTTTGTGCCTCAAAGGATACCATCAGGAAAGTAAAAATACAGTTCACAGAATGGGGTAAGACATTTGAAAGTCATATAGCTAATAACGAACTTGTGTATAGAATCCATGAAAAAATTCTTAGAGCTGAATAATAAAAAGACCACGCAATGAGAAGAATGACCAAAGGACTTGAACAGACATTTCTATAAAAGAATATAGACAAATGGCCTATAAACAAGTGGAAAGATGCTTAAAATCATTAGTCATCAGATAAATGCAAGTGAGACTCCACACCCACTAGGATTGCTATTAATATAATCAGAAACTGGAATATAACAAGCTATTGGTGAGGATCACACACACACCCACACACTTGCAGACAGATGTTCCCAGCAGTGTTCTGTTTTCCTGCGGATGGAATCTTGACATTGAGGACAATGAGCAGCAGAGAGTATGTTGTGTGACCAGATGGAGTGTCTGGTTTGGACTGGAGAAATAACCTGCAGTTTGTGTCTTTGTGTTGCTTGATCTTTTTTCCAGTGATGAGCTTCTCCTGGGCCATGAGAAGGAGCCTGCCTTCAGAGACTATGTCGCTGTGGCACAAGGAAGCCGAGAGCACAGCGTTCGTGCCCAGGAGCCTAAAAGTGGACTTTCAGAAGAGGCCCAAGTGAGGTGCCTGGTTGACCAGGCAACTGACCCCAACATCCTCGGCAGAACTTGGGAAGGGTGGGAGCCCTGGATGTGAGATCCCCAGAGGCAGCAGACAGGGCCCCTGTGTGTGTGTTTAGAGACCGTCCTGAACTCTGATCCAAGCCACCAGTGACTTCATCTTCCCAAAGCCCCAGAGAGCAGGTGTCTGTGTGTGACTTCCTCTCGTATCACAGTTTAATCCAGCTCATGATGAAGTGAATGCCGACCCGGGTCAGGGACTAGGCCGTGGTCAAGGATGAGCTCAGGATCACAGTGGACATAGAAGGGCAGGTGTATCCAATCTCATGCAAGCACCGAATCATGGCACAGCAAACAGGTGCTATGGCCGGATGAACAGCTGTCAACGTTAGTGGTGTGTGAAGTTAGAAGTGGTAGCTTCCCACGTGCCTTGGAAATTACGCCCAGAAGACTTTGTCCCGCAGACTTTGTGAGAGTAACTGATGGGATGTTAGGTTGTATCAGCAGCACAAGAATATGAACAGGTCAGGGTGAGATTGTGGCTTATTATATTTACACATGGTTGTGTAATGTGTGAATGGAAAGAATCTCTTTATTGATGTCTGGAATTGTGGCACCATCTGTTACCCGGTGGCTTTAGAAAATTGATAAATAAACACAAGGGAGTCAGAAATGATGTTCCCTAAGTGCTATGAGAACTTTATAGATGTTTATCCCCAAATTTTCTCCTTGATTGTAATTTGACATGATTGTGTTTGACATTGTAGGATATTTTTGTAGGTTTTCTCTTTCACATTTTTCCCCTCTAGCTTTGACATTTTAGGATAGCGTTGTCCTCTAGAAGGTAAAGTGTTGAGGGGTGAGAAAGCTCTGGTCTTAGCTTTGCTACCTTTGCTACTCTGGTCACAGCTGGAAGGTGGGTACAGGAGCTTTGCATCCCAAACTCAGGAAGTCTGCGTAGGCCTGGCACTTGACATTCCCGTTCTAGGAACATGAAGAAAACCCTTGCTTGAAATGAGTCCTCCTTGGAGATAAAGTATGATTCTGGGGCAGCCAGGTCAGGTTATGAAATGCAGGATGGCAATAGCTTCCTGTCCACTCACCAGCCTCGGTCCCCACGCCTCCCTAGCTGGAGCCTGTTTCAGGCTGACTTGAGCTTTGTGTTACAGCTTTCCAAACATTTCTAATCACAGACTCTTCGATGATTTGGGGAAATGGTGAATCTTAGTGCCCTGACCAGGGATCAGATCCACATCCCCTGTATTGCAAGGTTGATTCTTTTTGGGGGGGAAGAGTTTGGAAGACCATTTGTCCTTCAGTTTTATTTTCACTTTAATTATTGTGAAATAATATTTAAGTGTGGGCCATATTCTCCACTTCTAGCTAAAGAGATAAGCATGTTTGTATATGTATGGACAAGCTTGCAGATTTCTAATTGTTGTCTCAACACTTTGAAGCACAACACTGTAAAATCGCAGGTCCCTCCTTGGAGAGATAAGGGTTGTTCCTATTGCTGCTGGCAGGGGTAATCATGCACTGACAGTGTAGATGAACGAAAAGGACCTCTTTATTGTTGTCTGGAGCTGTGACACCATCTGTTACCCAGTGGCTTTCAGAAAATTGATAAATAAACACAAGGGAGTCAGAAGTACTGTTCCCTCAATGCTATGAGAACTTCTTTACAGATGTTTATCTCCAAATTTTCTCCTTGCAAAACATTAGTTATAGAAAAACACACACCATGTTCAGTTGTGAGGCTTTTGAGCTCTACCCTATATAATTCAGAATCGGTCACTCTTTGGTTGTAATAAAATGTAGGCGAGTTGCCCTTTAAACTTTGTTTGGCATCATGAATTTGAAAACAGACTGGTGTTGTCCACCTGGGCCTCTTGAAACGGAGTTCAGATCAGTGGTGTGCCAGAGCCCTCTTGTTCCCATCCACACGAGCAACATTCAGAACATCAGGAATTTTGCCAGCGAATTGTTAAGCTCACTCAGAAAGTCAGCAAGTGCTGCGAGTGAGGGCTTCTGTTTATCAGAGTCTGTGCTTCAGTGGATGGCTGGCACCCACGGTTAGGGTGCCGCCAGTCCAGGCTTGTGTGCATCCAGCGTAACTCCCACAAGCTCCTGGATGCCAATGTGTGGTGGTCACATCCTAAGTGTCTCCCGCCATGTCCCCTCTCGTCCTGCACCTCTCCCTGGTTCCTGTCTTTATAGTCTTTGCCCAAGATCACTGCCACTGCCTCCCAGCAGACTCTCTACCACTGGAGGGACTTCCCTGGTGGTCCAGGAGCCAAGACTCTGTGTGCCCAGTGCAGGGGGCACAGGTTCAAGCCCTGGTTCAGGGAACTAAGATTCCCACAGGCTGCATGGTGTAGCCAAATAAATAAAGAAATCTAGTACTAGAATACAGTTTAGGAAAGAACCCTGCTATCCTGGAATTGAAGAAAAGATAGTTATCTCCAGCTGTTGGGGGAAATTGCTATATAAACAGGGCACTTTTGATTGTAAAGTAGGTGTGGCTTTTGTGAAGTAGTACCCCCAAAATTGTTCTACAGACTGAATCTATGACTGTAGAATTTATTTTCAAAACAGTTGGCCAGCGCTAGGTTACAGCCTGTGACAGCAACAGTAATGCAGTCACAGTGCTGCGGACCCTGAGGGTTCTGACTTCATGATTGTCCTGTTCTGGCCGGCTGATCAGAAGCAGTTTCCACCTCGATCTTACTCTGCCCGAGCCTGGGCTGGGGGAGACCCTCCAAGCTGCCTCAGCTCCAGTGTGCTATCACCCAGCCTGCTGTAAGTGTGTCTGTAATTAACACTGGCTGCTAAATCGTGTCCAATCCTTTTGTGACCCCATGGACTGTAGCTCTTCAGGCTCCTCTGTCCATGGGATTTTCCAGGCAAGAATACTGGAGTGGGTTGCCATTTCCTTCTCCAGGAGATCTTCCCCACCCAGGGATCAAACCTGTCTCTCTTGTGTCCCCTGCATTGGCAGGCAGATTCTTTTCTAAGAAACCGAGCTAATTAACAGTGTTAGATGTGCAGAAATACAAGAATGCTGCATTTTCTTCTTTATTTTTTTCCATTTTCACCATTTTAAAACCATTTTCATTTTTTAAGTGAAGGATAATTGCTTTACAGAATGGTGTTTGTTTCTGCCAAACATCAACATGATAGCCACATGGCCTCATTAAGAAAGTAAAACATTTGTGAGTCTCCTGCAGGTTTTCTTCTCTGGATTGTAGAAGCTCTCTGTCAGCACAGCACTCTGGGCCTGGAGAGTTCAGAGAATCACTTCAATAATGTGACAGCCTCGTCCATTTAAAATGGAATTCAGTGCCAGCTTCCCTCAGAGGCATTCATTGAAACTCTGTGCATGAGCCGTTCCTGTTGTCACTTATGTCTCTCATGTCTGCCAGCCAGTGACAGCATTGCTCAAGGTCATTAGGCTGGACTGGGCTTCCCTGGGATGTGTGACGCCTCCCACAGCTCATTCTGCATCTTGTTTGGAGCAAGGAGCAGCAGCCCGTGCCATGCTGTTAGGGGCGCGAGCAGAAGTGGGTGGGGTCCGGGGCTGACCCCTGCAAGGTGAATTCTTAACCAAGTGGTTTGATATTTAACAACAGTAAATCTTCCAATCCACGAACACGGTGTCTTTCCTTTTATTTAACTTCCTTCAGCAGTGTTTTGTAATTTTTACTAGTTTTTGTTGTTTCTAATCTTGAATTACATTTTTTGAGACAAAGGATGGTATATGAAAATGACATACCGATATTTTCTATAAAGTTCACGAAGGATATGTAGCCCAGGTAAGCATGTACAAAGGAGAGCATGTCACCCTGACCCTTTACAGAGCTGGGAAAGAACATTGTTGTTTTTAAGTTACACTGTTAGCATCAGAAGGAAAAGAAACACTGATCTTGATGGCTGAGCAGGCACTCCACCTTGAAGGAGCTGTAGTTAACGTGTGATCAGACACACCCTGCTGCTGCTGCTGCTAAGTTGCTTCAGTTGTGTCCGACTGTGCCACCCCATAGACCACAGCCCACCAGGCTCCCCTGTCCCTGGGATTCTCTAGGCAAGAACACTGGAGTGGGTTGCCATTGCCTTCTCCAATGCATGAAAGTGAAAAGCGAAAGTAAAGTCACTCAGTCGTGTCTTGACTCTTAGCGACCCTATGGACTGCAGCCTTCCAGGCTCCTCCCTTCATGGGATTTTCCAGGCAAGAGTCCTGGAGTGGGGTGCCATTGCCTTCTCCCAGACACACCCTACATCCCTCTATACACTAAAGGGACGGCAGGGAGGGAGGAGGCCTGAACAAAGAAATTTTTGTTTAGTTCTTGTCCTGCCTTCAGGTAGAAATTTTTATTTCATCACATTTTAGCGCCTATATTAGAAAAGAAAGATTGCAAATAAGTAACCTAATGCTACATGTTTAGGAGACTAAGAAAAAGAACAAACTAAACTTGGTGCCAGTAAAAAAAAAGCACAAAAAGAAGCAGCAAGCAAAACACTGATTCTTTGAACAGCTCATTGATAAACCTAGACTGATTCAGAAAAAAAAGACAAACCCGCAAATATCTAATATCAGAAACGAAAGTGGAGCGCAGAGCGGTTTGGTTGTTCGTTGGAAGGAGTTCTTCCGTTCGTTGGAAGTTTTTCCCGTAGCTGAGCTATTGCTGCTCTTTGGGCAGCAGCAGCGGCGCGGCGGTCGGAGAAGCGGCCTAAAACTTCGGCGTTGGGTAAAAGAAAATGGCTCGAACCAAGCAGACTGCTCGGAAGTCAACGGGTGGGAAAGCGCCCCGCAAGCAACTGGTCACAAAAGCAGCCAGGAAAAGCGCCCCCTCTACCGGCGGGATGAAGAAACCTCATCGCTACAGGCCCGGGACTGTTGCGCTTCGAGAAATCCGTCGTCACCAGAAATCCACCGAGCTTCTGATCCGGAAACTGCCTTTCCAGAGGCTGGTGAGGGAGATCGCCCAGGATTTCAAAACTGACTTGCGGTTCCAGAGTGCCGCCATCGGTGCGCTGCAGGAGGCTAGCGAAGCGTACCTGGTGGGCTTGTTTGAAGATACTAATCTGTGTGCCATCCACGCTAAGAGAGTAACCGTCATGCCCAGAGACATCCAGTTGGCTCGCCGGATACGGGGAGAGAGAGCTTAAGTGAAGGCGGTTTTTATGGTGTTTTGTAGTACATTTCTGTAAAATACTTTGGTTTAATTTATGACTTTTTTTGGTGAGAAATTGTTTATAATATGTTGCATTTGTACTTAAGTCATTCCATCTTTCTCTCAGGATGAAGGCGAAAAGTGACTGTTCACAAACCTGAGTGATGTGAGCACTGTTGCTAAGGGGTGACAAGTTGCTAATATGCAGAAGGGATAGGTGATATTTCTTGCTTCTCATGATGCACGTTTCTATGTTAATGATTTGTTGAGTAGCTGTTAAGGTACTAGAATTGATAAATGTGTACAGGGTCCTTTTGCAATAAAACTGGTTATGACTTGATCCAAGTGTTTAACAATTGGGACTGTTAAGTCTGACCATAAATCACTGTTAGAATGTGGGCGTTTTCAGGAGCAAAGATACAAGTCTTAACCACAGTGTAACTTACAATTTCCTTAAAAAAAAAAAAAGTAAACCTGGCAGCTATAGAATACACTATGTGCATTTAAAATAGCTATTTTATATATTGTAGTGTCAACATTTTTCAATTAAATGTTTTACATTGACATGTGCTGGGGAGTGTTTAAGGTATGTGATTGAGAGACTGATAGGTTTTCTCCTGAGCAGACTGCACTTGTGTATGTAGTAAAGTGCTTTGTGTGTTATGCCTTGCATAACTCCTCGTTCTACCACATGTTAAACTAACCCTCTAGCTGATAAAGCAAACACTAACGGGGAGGGGGATTTATTTATAAGGGCTCTAGACTATAATACAAGTTATTCACTGCAGCAGCATCTGTTACTAATATAGTAGTTAGCGCAGCTTTTCTTTGTGTTGTGATTGGTCTGATAACTAGGTTGAACTTTTCTCTACCAAGGAGGAACAATACCGAACTTTTTTTCCTTGTGGGGTTTGTATTATAACTGTTAGGGTAAACTTGCTGTGGGGGAGGGACACAGCTTCAGCTTATGGAACCTCTGCCAGTTAAAATGGTGTTCATGTGGCATAGATTCTAGGAAAATCACTTCATAGAGATGGCTTTCCAAGTGGTTTAAAATTTATCCTTCTATTGAAGTTTTTAGGTCAATTATATATGTTGACTAAATTTACAAATAAACTTGTTTATTAAAAAAAAAAGAAAGTGGAGACATCAGCCTTACAGAAATAAAAATTCCTAGAAATATAAATTGCCAAAACTGACTCAAGAAATAGAAAATCTGAACAGATCTGCAATGAGACTTAATTAGTAATTAAAAACCACCCCCACCCCCAGCCAAAAGAAGCAGACAGTATACTGGTGAATTCTACCAAACACTGAAAAAGGAGTTAACACCAATCCTCAAATGCTTCCAAAAAATATCAGAAAGGGAAAAGCTCCCTAACTGATTCCAGGAACCCTGCATTACCTTCAAAGCCAGAGACTCAAAAACAACAACAACAACAACAACAACAACAAAGCCAGAGACTCTATAAACAGCAGACCAATATCCCTTACGGACACTGATGCAGAAATCCTCGATAAAACAGTCAGAAATGGAGTCCAGCAGCACTAAGGATTACTCACAGGCACATGGTGCCATCCCAGCGCTACAGGGTTGCTTCAGCATCTAACACCCATTGTTGTGATGCATAACATTAGTACACAAAGGGAAAAACAGGTTCATCTCAATACAAAAAAGTATTTGACAGATTCAATACAGTTTCAAGATAAAAATCACATGGCAAACCAAGACTAGAAGGAAACTTAACCTGACAAAGGACATTATGAAAATCCACAGGTAACATTCTACTCATTGGTGAAAGAGAAAATGTTCTGAGGTCAGGATCAAGAGAAGGATGCCCACTTTCAACACTGCTGGATGTTCTAGTCAGAGCAGTCAGACAAGAAAAAAGGACTCAAATTAGGAAAGAAGAAATGAAACTATCAGACAACTAACAGAAAACATGATCATATATACAAAAAAAAAAAAAAAATCCCAAAGATTCACAAAGTACTAGAGATAGTAAGTTAATCCAATGGTAATTAACTGTTCTTATTACCCTTTCAATACATCTGTTCTCAGATTTTTTGCTCCAGAGAAGTGATGGAACTTCACTGCTGGAATCAGGACTCCAAAAGAGGTACCCTTATCAGTGGGTGATTGTCCAAATATTTATTCTTTGGGAGGATAACAACAGAAAACTCTTAGTCCACCATCTTGCTGTGACGTCACTCTCCATAGCCCTCTTGAAAAGGTTTCAACATATAACTCAGAAATGTAGTACATGCAAGATACACTGCTGTATACAGTTTCATAGGTATATAAGCATAACCAGTAACACATGTACCTTATAGCATATTTCAGCATATTTCAGTTATAAAAATTGTACATATATAGATACAGTAAAAGGATGAACGTGCAAACATACAGCTAAAAACAATTTTTAATTCCAAAAAATAGTATACACCTAGGTTGGAGAAGGAAATGGCAACCCACTCCAGTGTTCTTGCCTGGAGAATCCCAGGGACAGGGGAGCCTGGTGGGCTGCCGTCTACAGGGTCGCACAGAGTTGGACATGACTGAAGTGACTTAGCAGGTTGCTTAAACACAGAGGTTCATACACTTCAGTAAAGAAGTAAATAACTCACCCTATTGAATACGTTAATTATGCCCAGTTTTTTTTGTATACCTATATCTCAATAAAGCTGGAGGGGAAACAAAGTATGTTTCACACATATACTTCTATCCATAGTAAGGCACCCACCAGTTTTAAATACACTGAATTATGATATACCATTTAATAAAGGGGCAGCCATGCCATGTACATGTAAACACAATGTCGCTAACATCTCAATACTGATGAACACTCTCCTAACACTGTTAAACACACTGTTTCAACAAACACCATTCAAAGGCCAGAGTAAGACTTAGGCGCGGAGTCCAGTTTAGAGTCAGACTGAAGGTCAAGGTCAAAATTGGATTTAGGGTACTTGGAGTGTGTGATCCAAGGTCAGCTTCAGGGTCATTATGCAGGTAAAGGTCAGGGACAATCGGGAAGAATCAAGCAGCACATGAGATTCAAGCTCATGCGGTCAGGACAGGTTCAGGATTTTGGCGAGGAGGTGAGGACAAGGGTCAGAGCTGACGAGATGTTCATTGTGAGGTATATGGTCATCAGGATCTTCATGGTTAGGGTCAAGGTCATGGCAGTAGGGTCAAGGTTATGGCAGTAGTAAATGGCAGAATCAGTGTCAAGGTTAAGTTTAGGATGAGGATCTAGATCAGGGTCAATGTCAAAGTTATGAGGAAGGTTCTGTTCAGTATCAGGGTGATTATCAGGGTTAGGAAGATGGTCAAAATCTAGCCCAAAGTGAGTGTGAAGGTCATAGGGTCAGGGTAAAGGTCAAGTTCTGGTCTGTATGAGGATTGAGGTCAGTTTCATGTTAGGGTGGGTATAGGTGATGGCATCATTGACTCAGTGGACATGAGTTTGAGCAAACTCCGAGAGATAGTGGAGGCCAGGGAAGCCTGGCATGCTGCAATCCATGGGGTGGCAAAGAGTAGGACATGACTGAGCAACTGAACCACAACAAGGGAGTAGGCTCAGCCATGGTAAATGTTAGATTCACTTATGGTGAATGAGGGTGTGTATTAGTTCTTAGGTCTGTGTAACAAATTGACACAAACTAGTTAGCTTAAACCAAAAGAAGTGTATTCTCTCACAGTTGCGGACGTCCGAAGCCTGCAACCTAGGTGTGGGCGCAGCCATACCCTCTCCAAATGCTCCAGAGGAGGAGCCTCCTTGGTCTCTTGCAGTTTCTGGTCCCCTTGCCATTCCTGGGCTTGTGATGGCATCACTTCAGTCTCTGCCTCTGTCTTCATGTGTACTTCCTCCATACCCGTGCTTTCTCCTTTTCCATGTTTCAACGTATATTACTAAACAAACTAGTACATGCTTCACCCACAATGCAACGGTGTTCAGCGTATCTCATCTTGAGATCCTTAATTCTGCAAAGGGCCTATTTCCCAGTAAGGTTACATTCACAAGTACTGGTATTAGATACATGTTTTGGGGACTACTATTCAAGCCAGCATAGGGTTAAGGTCAGGAACATTTAGGGTCAGACTCATGGTCAAGTCTCATACAGGCTTAGGTTAGCTTCAAGGTACAGCTGAGAGTAAGAATTAGTATGTATGAACATTCAGTTCAGTTCAGTTCAGTCGCTCAGTCATGTCCAAATCTGCAACCCCATGGACTGCAGCATGCCAGGGTTCCCTGTCCATAACCAACTCCCAGAGCCTACTCTAACTCATGTCCATTGAGTCAGTTATGCCATCCAACCATCTCATCCTTTATCGTCCCCTTTTCCTCCCGCCTTCAGTCTTTCCCAGCATCAGGGTTTTTTCCAAAGAGTCAGTTCTTTGCATCAGGTGGCCAAAGTATTGGAGTTTCAGCTTCAGCATCAGTCCTTCCAATGAATATTCAGGACTGATCTCCTTCAGGATGGACTGGTTGGATCTCCTTGGAATCCAAGGGACTCTCAAGAGTCTTCTCCAACACCACAGTTCAAAAGCATCAATTTTTCGGCACTCAGCTTTCTTTATAGTCCAACTGTCACATCCATACATTGCCACTGGAAAAACTATAGCTTTGACTAGACAGAACTTTGTTGGCAAAGTAATGTCTCTGCTTTTTAATATGCTGTCTAGGTTGGTCATAACTTTCCTTCCAAGGAGCAAGCATCTTTTAATTTCACGGCTGCAGTTACCATCTGCAGTGATTTTGAAGCCAAAAAAAAAAAAAAAGTTTCTCACTGTTTCCACTGTTTCCCCATCTGTTTGCCATGAAGTGATGGGACCAGATGCCATGATCTTCTTTTTCTGAATGTTGAGTTTAAGCTAACTTTTCCGCCTTCTTCACTTTCATCAAGAGGCTCTTTAGTTCTTCTTCGCTTTCTGCCATAAGTGTGTCATCTGCATATCTGAAGTTGTTAATATTTCTCCTGGCAATCTTGATTCCAGCTTGGGCTTCATCCAGCCCGGCATTTCGAATGATGTACTCTGCATGTAAGTTAAATAAGCAGGTGACAAAATACAGCCTTGACGTACTCCTGAACATTAGGATTACAATAAGGCCAAGGGTTAGGTTCAGGATTAGGGCTGGGTGACATGAGGGTCCAGTTTAGGTGTGGGTCAGTGCTGGAGTGAGGGTAGGGTCACATGAGGGTCTGGGTCATCATGGTCAGTGTTGGGTGTTAGGGAGAGAGTCATACTGATGGCTGCAGTTACTGTCTTAGGAGGGTCAGGATCACAGGTCAAGGTCGGGTTAAGTTTCAGTGTCAGGTTCAGGGTCGGTGTCAAGCTCTGGGTAAAGAGTGAGTATTGTGATCAGTTCAGGGTTATGGTAAGTGTGGGTCAGGGTGAGATTCAGGGTATGTGTTAGAGTCAGCATTAGAGTGAGGGTAAATATCAGCGATGTTTAGGTTCAGGGTTAGTTAAGACTCAGGAAAAGGGTTAGAGTCCAGGGCAGTTTGAGTATCAGGGTTAATGTCTGTTGGTTCAATTGTAAATTCCTCATAATTACACTGCGTTATGAATGGCATAATGTAGAGAACACAGACCTAGGTGTCACACTCGAGTCTAATTCTAAACATTACTAGCTCTGTACCCCTAGGCAAGTTTACTTACTAATTATTAGTTCATTTATTCGTTCATATCTAGTATTTATTTGAGTGCTTTATATGTGGAAGAAACTGTGAAGTGCTATGGATATAAAGGTCAAGAAGACAGAAATGGTACTGCTTTACATAGGTGGAGCCAGATGATAATTATTTAGGTTATGAGTATTGTAACATCATCAAAGGAGCATAGGGTTTGTGAAAATGAAGAACAGGGAGGTTCAGCCTCCTAGGAGTTCAAGGAAACTGAGAACAGGTTCAAGTTCACTTTGTCTTGTTTTTTTAAACCTCAATTGAAATAAAAAAATTATTATTTTCAAATATATGAAGGAATATTATAGTGAACCTCCATGTGCTGATTTCCCAGCTTCAACAATTTTCAGGAACTGTATATAAACTGGCTTGGCAGAGACAAGAGCCTTTCAGGAAATGGAGTAGCAAATGTGAAGACTCTGAAGCCCCGTGCACATCCAATAACTGCAGGTAAGGCTCCCGTGAAGAGCGCACATATCCCTGGGTATCTGTGTGGAGAATGGATTGTGTTTGCTTATATGTGCACGGATGAGGGCAAGAGTGGACCAGGACCAGGGGATACTGCTTATGAGGCCACTGAGTAGACTGGGTAAAATAAATCAGGGGCCTGAAATACATCCATGGAGGAGTAGTATGGGTGGAGAGACTCAACACAGGACAGACAGGGCTTCAACAGGAGAGCCAAACGTGCTCATGATAGTTCTCAGGTTCTGTTACTGATCCCCAGCGGGTTGGTTCCAGAAGATCTTGCAGATCTTCATAGAATTGGTCAACTTCAGCTTCTTTGGTGTTAGTGGATGGGGTATAGACTTGGATTACTGTGATGTTGAATGGTTTGCCTTGGAAATGAACCAAGCTCATCCTCAGTTCACTCCGAGATCTACAACACCTAGAACTAACACCAAAAAAAGGTGTCCTTTTCTTCATAGAGGATTGGAATGCAAAAGTAGGAAGTCAAGAGATACTTGGAATACACAGCCAAGTTTGGCCTTCGAGTCCAAAATGAAGGAGGGTAAAGGCTAACAGGGTTTTGTCAAGAGAACACCCTGGTCATAGCAAATACCCTTGTCCAACAACACAAGTGATGACTCTACACATGGACATCATGAGATGGGCAATACTGAAATCAGATTGATTATATTCTTTCTAGTTGAAGATGGAGAACCTCTATTCAGTCAGCAAAAACAAGACCTGATGTTGACTGTGGCTCAGATCATGAGCTCCTTATTGCAACAAATGAAAGTCACTCAGTCATGCCCAACTCTTTGTGACCCCATGGACTATACAGTCCATGGCATTCTCCAGGCCAGAATACTGGAGTTGGTAGCCTTTCCCTTCTCCAGGGGATCTTCCCAACCCATGGATTAAACCCAGATCTCCTGCATTGCAGGTGGATTCTTTACCAACTGAGGTATCATGGAAATTGCAACATTCAGGCTTAAATTGAAGAAAGTAGGAAAAAATCACTAGACCATTCAGATATGACCTAAATCAACCTCTTATGATTATACAGTGGAGGTGATGAATAGATTCAAGATATTAGACCTGATAGACAGAGTGCCTATAGAACTATGCACAGAGGTTTGTAACATTGTTCAGGAGGTGGTGATCAAAACCATTCCCAAGAAAAAGAAATGCAAGAAGGCCAAGTGGTTGTCCGAGGAGGCTTTGCAAATAGCTGAGAAAAGAAGAGAAGCAAAAGGCAAGGGAGAAAGGGAAAGATACATCCAACTGAATGCAGAGATCCAGGAAATGGCAAGGAGAGATAAGAAAGCCTTCCTAAGCGAACAATGCAAAGAAAAACAGGAAAACAATAGAATGGGAAAGACTAGAGATCTTGTCATGAAAATTAGAGATATCAAGGGAATATTTCATGCAAGAATGGGCATGGTAACAGATAGAAATTGTAAGGACGTAACAGAAGCAGAAGAAATTAACAAGAGATGGCAAGAATACACAAAGCTATACCAAAAAAGTCTTAATGACCAGGATAACCACAATGGTGTTGTCACTCACCTAGAGCCAGACATCCCAGAATGCAAAGTCAAGTGGGCCTTAGGAAGCATTATGAACAAAACTGGTGGAAGTGATGGAATTCCAGCTGAATTATTTCAAATCCTAAAAGATGTTGCTGTGAAAGTGTGGCACTCAATATGCCAGCAAATTTGGAAAACTCAGGAGTGGCCTCAGAACTGGAAAAGATGAGTTTTCATTCCAACCCCAAAGAAGGGCAATGCCAAAGAATGTTCAAATTACCATATAGTTCCACTCATTTCACATGCTAGCAAAGTTATGCTCAAAATCCTTCAAACTAGGCTTCAACAATATGTGAAACAAGAACTTCCAGATATTCAAGCTGGATTTAGAAAAGGCAGAGGAACCAGAGATCAAATTGCCAATACCCGCTGGATCATAGATAAAGCAAGTTAATTCCAGAAAAACATCTACTTCTGCTTCATTGACTATGCTAAAGTCTTTGTGTGGATCACAACAAACCGTGGAAAATTCTTAAAAAGATGGGAATAACAGACCACCTGACCTGTCTCCTCAGAAACCTGTATGCAGGTCAAGAAGCAACAGAACCGGACATGGAACAACAGACTGGTTCAAAGTTGGAAAAGGATTTTGATAAGGCTATATATTGTCACCCTGCTTATTTAACTTCTATGCAGAGTACATCATGCAAATGCTAGACTGGGTGAATCACACGCTGGAAACAAGATCGCCAGGAGAAATATCAACACCTCAAATATGCAGATGATACCACTCTAATGGCAGAAAGTGAAGAGGAACTAAAGAGCCTCTTGAAGGTGAAAAGAGGAGACCAAAAAGCTGGCTTGAAACTCAACATTCAAAAAATAAACATCATGGTATCCAGTCCCATCGCTCCATGGCAAGTAGATGGGGAAAAAGTCGAAACAGATGAATTTTATTTTATTAGGATCCAAAATCACTGCAGACAGTGACTGCAGCCATGAAATTAAAAGATGCTTGCTCCTTGAGAAGCTATGACAAACCTAGACAGCATAAGTTACATGGTTATAACTTTAACCATATAGTTAAAGCTAATGTTTTTCCAGTAGTCATGTATGAATGTGAGAGTTGGACTGTAAAGAAGGCTGAGTGCCAAAGAATTGATGCTTTTGAACTATGGTGTTGGAAAAGACTCTTGAGAGTCCCTTAGAGAGCAAGGAGATACAATCAGTCTATCCTGAAGGAAATCAGTCCTGAATATTCATTGGAAGGACTGATGCTGAAGCTGAAACTCCAATACTTTGGCCATCTGATGTGAAGAACTGACTCATTCGAAAAGACTCTGATACTGGAAAAGATTGAAAGTGAGAGAAGGGGATGACAGAGTATGAGATGGCTGGATGGCATCACTGACTCAATGGACATGAGTTTGAGTAAACTCAGGGGGTTGGTAATGGACAGGGAGGTCTGGTGTGTTGCAACCCAAGGGGTCACAGAGTCAGACACAACTGAGTGACTGAACTGAACTGAAGAGAAGTTTAAGGGGTAGGAGGCAGACTTGTTAGTGGGGTTCTAGGAAGGGCTTCCCTCATAGTTCAGTTGGTAAAGAATCTGCCTGCAATGCAGGAGACCCAGGTTCGATTCCTGGGTCGGGACAATCCTCTGTAGAAGGAAACGGCAACCCTCTCCAGTATTCTTGCCTGGAGGATCCCATGGACAGAGAAGCCTGGCAAGCTACTTGAGGTCCATGAGGTTGCAAGAGTCAGACACGACTTAGCGACTAAACCACCAACCAGGAAGGAGATAGAGATTTGCGAGGGCAGCCAGGTGGGGCGGGGTGGTGGTGGTGTTTGGAGTGGCCAGGGCTTGCACACAGCATGAACTATGCCTAGCAGAGTACAAGTCTCCACCCCCGTCCTTGGATGGAGATCTTAACATAGTAATGAAGCAATGTAACTTCTGGACACCTCCAAGTCTCATCTGCAGAGATGCATTCCTGTGGTCAAGTCAGAGCCAGTTTGGAGCAGTTGATCACTACATACCTCTGAAAGCACAGCTGCAAAGCCTCTGTCAAATATCAGATTCTTCCAAAACAAACATAGAGGTAAATCGAGGCAATGATCCTTTAGCTGTCAGAGGCTGGTATGGGTGACAGTTTCAGTATGAGCTACTGGCTGGATGTCAGTGCCACCACTGAGATGGAGATTTCTGAAAAGGAAGCTATTTTGGGAAGAGAAGAATTTAGGTTAAAGAGTCTCTCAGACATTCAAGTGACAATGACCAGAAGTTAGTGCAATGGGACTTTAGTTAAAGCATTAGGAAGCGGTCTGTTTGCAACTTTTGAGAGCCAAGAAAGACACAGTGAGATTGTTGAGCTGTCTCCTTAGGCCTAACTGAGGCAACCATTTGTGCGGTGTCCCAGTCAGAGTCCCAATATTCTAAATCCTAAACTAGCTACATTTAGAGTCCAGTTTATCTTATGCTAAGTGTTGACAATAATAGTATTAGCAATATCTGTGTGTATGTGTGTGTGTGTGTGTGTGTGTGTGCATGCTCTTTGCAACCTCATGGACTGTAGCCTATCAGGCTGCTCTGTTCATGGAATTTTCCAGGCAAGAATTCTGGAGCAGGTTAATATTTCCTACACCAGGTGATCTTCCCATCCCAGGGATCAAAACTGTGTCTCTTGGCTCTCCTGAGTTGCAGGCAAATTCTTTCCGCTGAGCCACCAGGGAAGTCGCAGTAGAAATGTCTACCTAGACATTTCTTTCTTTCTTTTTCAAAAATCGCAGTGTGGACATCTTTATACAAAGCATTTGTGCTTTAGTGAGTGAAACTCAAATGCAATATGCTGAAAGAATAGGGACTAGGCAGGAAAGACGGGAAATGGATTAAGTGCAAAATATTGGTATTCTTACAGAGGCATGAGAAAGTGCTTTTAGAGCAGAAAACCAAACTCCATTTCCGCCAAGTTCAGTTCAGTTCATTTCAGTCGCTCAGTCATGTCTGACTCTTTGCAACCCCATGAATCACAGCACACCAGGCCTCCCTGTCCATCACCAACTCCTGGAGTTCACTCAAACTCACGTCCATCGAGTCCGTGATGCCATCCAGCCATCTCATCCTCTGTCGTTCCCCTCTCCTCCTGCCCCCAATCCCTCCCAGCATCAGGGTCTTTTCCAATGAGTCAACTCTTCACATGAGGTGGCCAGAGTACTGGAGTTTCAGCTTTAGCATCATTCCTTCCAAAGAACACCCAGGACCTATCTCCTTCAGAATGTACTGGTTGGATCTCCTTGCAGTCCAAGGGACTCTCAAGAGTCTTCTCCAACACCACAGTTCAAAAGCATCAATTCTTTGGTGCTCAGCTTTCTTCACAGTCCAACTCTCACATCCATACATGACCACAGGAAAAACCATAGCCTTGACTAGACGGACCTTTGTTGGCAAAAGTAATGTCTCTGCTTTTGAATATGCTATCTAGGTTGGTTATAACTTTTCTTCCAAGGAGTAAGCGTCTTTTAATTTCATGGCTGCAGTCACCATCTGCAGTGACTTTGGAGCCCCCCAAAATAAAGTCTGACACTGTTTCCACTGTTTCCCCATCTATTTCCCAGGAAGTGATGGGACCAGGTGCCATGATCTTTGTTTTCTGAATGTTGAGCTTTAAGCTAACTTTTTAACTCTCCTCTTTCACCTTCATCAAGAGGCTTTTTAGTTCCTCTTCACTTTGTGCCTTAAGGGTGGTGTCATCTGCATAGCTGAGGTTCTTGATATTTCTCCTGGCAATCTTGAATCCAGCTTGTGCTTCTTCCAGCCCAGGGTTTCTCATGATGTACTCTGCATATAAGTTAAAAAAGCAGGGTGAGAATATACAGCCTTGACGCACTCCTTTTCCTATTTGATACCAGTCTGTTGTTCCATATCCAGTTCTAACTGTTGCTTCCTGACCTGCATATAGGTTTCTAAAGAGGCAGGTCAGGTGGTCTGGTATTCCCATCTCTTTGAGAATTTTCCACAGTTGTGAGGGTACAAGTCGGAATCCTTTCCTACTTCCCAGGGTGACGCTTTTCAAGTCACTATTGTCGTTTTTTTCTTCAATAGACACCTTTATTTAGACAACAGCCTTCCTGGTGAGTTTGTAACCTAATTATGTCTCTGCTCAGCTCCAACCCCCCCTTCCCATTACATTTCCTTTAAAATCTCTGCCTCCAAGTGTTGGAACACTTCAGCAAACTCATGTGCAGGGTCTAAGGAAAGGCTCTGCTTGCGGTTCTCAAAATGACGCGGGATGGAAGCAACATCACCTGAGAACCTGTCAGAAATGCAAGTTCTCCGGCTCCAGTCCGTACCTTCCGAGTCCGAGACCCAGTCACGGGCTGTAGCAGGTCCCCGGGGATTCTGGCGTCTCTGAACTTGAAAACTGCTTTGGATACTAAGCCCCAACCCGACCCCATCCCTGCCTCCGCCTCGGCAGATGGGGCAATAAGACCCCTATCTCCGGCTACCCACGGCTACAACCATTCCCTAAGCACTGCTTGCTGAATTCATAGCCCACTTGGGGTTATCATTTATTTTTAATTTCGGTCCTTATTATTAATGTCGGTCCTTGCCTGACAAAGCACACCCCAGACGAGCTTTATTTGGAAAACCCCGCGCGGGCTTTTCAGCAGCTCCTTGGCCAGGAGCCGACCGCGAGGCTGCGCGTGCTCGGTTAATCCGGGCCCAGCCACAGGTTGGGGCCGCAGCGCAGAAAATCCGTCCATGGAGCTGTTGCCCGTGCCAGACGCCACGGTTCAGATCAGCGCCAGGGGGTGCGAGTAGCAGGAAAACCACGCCCCTCCACGAGCATCAGTTCAGTTCAGTTCAGTTCAGGTCAGTCGCTCAGTCGTGTCCGACTCTTTGCGACCCCATGAATCACAGCACACCAGGCCTCCCTGTCCATCACCAACTCCCAGAGTTCACTCAGACTCACGTCCATCGAGTCAGTGATGCCATCCAACCATCTCATCCTCTGTCGTCCCCTTCTCCTCCTGCCCCCAATCCCTCCCAGCATCAGCGCTAATCTCAAATGTAGGGCAAGGCGCGCGCCGGGAGTGAGGGCGCGGTGCGCCGGAGAAGCCCCGCCCCCAGCCGGAACATCTGCCAATCGCGACGTTCACGCCGGTAGGGCGGTGCGTCCGAGGAAGCCCCACCCCCTACCCGAAAGTCCACCAATCGCAGCACTCGGTGCGGCCCGGCGCGCCGAGTTGGTTCTGCGACCCACGGCCTTCCGGTGCCTTCAGAGGGCGGTGCACCCTTGAGGAGGGGGAGCGCCCGGAGATGCCCCGTGGGGGCCTGTCTCGAGGCCCTAAGGTAGGCTGTGGGCTTGTGGGCGCCGTCTCCGTGGTCTCCGTATGTTGGAGGGACCCGCGGAGCGCGTGTGGCCGACTCTGGACTGGTGGAAGTTTGTGGAATGGACGCCGCCTGCGTCTGGCCGCCTTCCTGGAGAGCGAGGGTCGCTGCCTTGGGGGCATGAGCCTTGCTGGTGTTCAGGGTTTCTGCCTGGTGGAACCATGACAACGGTGTCTGGGGTCTGGGAGACCTTCGTCCCTGCTGCGATGCCTCTCCTGCCCCGGTTGCAAAGAAGTCAGTTCTTACTCCATGTTGGAATTGTTTCTGTGACTTGCTTTTTGTTGCTTTTGTTATTATAATCTTACTTAACACCTTGCCTCAGAGAATCCTGCCCCTCTATCTGACTGTTAACTAAAGTGCCTTTGTTCAGAACCTTGTTTCCCTGTAAATGGCAGAGAGGAAGAAATTTAACACATCCTTGCTTTTCTAGGAGATGTGTGCAAGATTAATGGCCTTTTTTACTTTGCTTCCTCACCTCTGCCCATCAATGATCTATAAAAGAACCTGGCATCCAGACCCCGAAAAAATGGTTATTTTGAGGTGCTGGCCTGCGATCGTCTGCTCAGCTGCTTTCCGAATAAAGTGTATTTCCTTTCCTCAACAACTCCTCTGTAGAATTCATCAACCTGTTTGGAGAGCAGAGAGAGCTAGGATTCAGTAACAGTTTGGCAAGCCAGCTGAGGGCCTAGCTGCTTGGGGCTAGCTGGCCCTGGTCAAGGAATACTGGGGCAAGACCCTAGCAGCTGCTGGGACTGTCCTGAGGTTCTTTCCTTCAAGATTCCCTGAAGCAACACCAGCTGCCCCCAGCTCTTGGCAGTTGAGACAAGGGACTGATAAACTTCTAGAGTTGACGGACTCGATTTTGTTTGTGGTGTGAATGAGTGATAGTTGTTCAGTCATGCCTGACTCTTTGCAACCCCATGGACTGTAGCCTGCCAGGCTCCTCTGTTCATGGAATTCTCCAGGCAAGATTACTGGAGTGGGTTGCCGTTTCCTTCTCCAGGGGATCTTCCTGACCCAGGGATCCTGCATTGCAGGAGAGTTTTTACCATCTGAGCCATCAGGGAAGTCTACTATTAAGAGAAATTTCTAAGTCTAACGACAGGTCAACTTAAGTATTAGCAGATACATGCTTGACTTTATCTTATAAGTTATAAACAATACATTAGAATATGTAATGAATCCATAAACCTTTTCCAAAGGAATACCCAAGACGGAAGTAGCAATAAAGTTATAAATGACAGTCATCAATCCGATGAAATAATTTAGATGAAGCTTTTCTCTCTTGAAGAGATGGGGACTGGGCAAGTGGTCAGGAAGGAAATACAATGTGCTTTTAACTTTGTATGAAAAATAATGTTCAGTTCCACATTGTTGAACATAGTTCTGTTATTGCCAAATAAATCCTCTACTTCGAGTTACTGTCCAAATGCTTTATTAAAACTCCACTTCTAGCCTTTGTTTTGGAATCTGTTACTTTTGTTGCCACCTCCTGATCGCTGTCCTCTGAAGCTTCTACTTCTTTCCCACTGTCCCCTGACACCTCGGTTGCCCTTGCGCTGTCCACTGAAGCCTTGATTGCCTTCCCTCTGTAAGTCTACCCAATTCGGTAGCGGGTTCAGTTGGTCCACTTGTTTTATGTGTTCTTCTGTGTTAAGAGCGATGGGCTCGATTTTGGAGGGTAAGTCGCTTTGGTGTTGGGGAACGTATTCTCTCAAGTTGGGCTTTTCCTTCATGGGACAAGCCAGTTTGGTTGGGGTACCCTGTTGGAGAAGGGAAGTGTTGGACGCTACCCTGAACTGGTTCACTGGGGAACTAGTTCTTGTGGGGCAGGCCCACCCTAGTTTGAATTAGCTTATTTGTTGAGTAGGGTAAATTTCTTTATCTGATTTGGGAATTGGTTCAGTTGGAACTGGTTCATTGGGGAGCTAGTTCTTGTAGGGGTGGGTAGCCTAGTTGAAAGTAGTTCATTTGTTTTGTAGGTTAAATTTATTTACCTGATTTGGGAATCGATTCATCTGTATGCATCGATGCTAGAATCTGTTCATACCATTTTTGTTGGCATTTATGTGCGTCTTTCATGTTTTGATGTTATAAAGCTTATAAAAATGGGAAATATTTCATCTGTCCCAAAGGAATGATCTTTGGGGCATATATTAGATATGTTAAGATCAGAAGAGCAATGGCCCCTGAATGGCTCACAATTAAACAATCTGGCAATCAGAAGGAGAGGAACACTCTGATAATAAACAGGCCCAGGGGCTCCCCTGAACTTGAGGCGTCCAATTCTGATTTCCCCTACAGGAGCCTCTGGTAATTGTGACAGTAGGGAACAAGTTGATTGACTTTCTAATAGGCACTACTTTTCTTTGTAAATTAAGTGCTCAAATAACAATTTCCCCAGAACAGCCTGACATCAGAGTCCCCACCGGAGCCTTTTTGACCTTGTCCAGCCTGGGGAGCTTTGGCTCCAATTTGGGGTGTTCTCCCTGTGAAAGGAAACTGTTTATAAGGTGCTTTGGAGAAAGGTCACTAGTCTAATGGGACTGGGAAGTCATGTTTAATGTGACTTTCCAGCTGTTAGGTTTTGGTTTATTCTGGTTACTTTGGTAATGCACAGACATCTGGTACTGTTTCCTCTAAGGCTTCTTCTACAGTTTTCTCATTTCTTTCTTCTCGAACCCTCTGCACACAGGTGAGTGGCTGTGGAAACAGTTGAAGAACTCTGACCAGGGTTACTCTGGTGTGTTCCAAAGGCTTCCCCCAACCCCCCGACCCCCTGCCCCAGGTTTGTGGCTGAACCAACCATTCTAATTATGACCTCAGGATGCACTTCAGCAGAAACCATCAGGGGACTCTGAGAAACAAGATTCATTACTCACAGATCCTGAAGGGTACGTAGTACATCCAGGGGCTACACAGTGAGGTCAGAGGCAGAGAGAGACACAGAGGGAGAGAGGGGGGTGCACTTGGGTTTGCCTTTATTAGGGTCTGAGAGCTAGGTGTCTAGAATTTCATGTGCTCTCTCTTCATTGGCTAGTTTAAAGCAATAGCTGGGATTAGGGTGCAGGAATGGAGAAGTATGGTCACTCAGACAGTCATTTATCTAGGTTACCAGGGCTTTTTGAAATCGGGACCTTCATGCGTGGAGGCAGGCTAGTTCCTTGCCTTGTTGTTTTGCAGTACAGCTGACCAGGAGCTGACCGTGCCACTGTGGCCAGTTCTGCAGGGATACTTTTATTCGGGTTGGACTTTTGAAGTGGATGCCACTTGGCAATCAAATGATTAATGTCAGGCAATTACACTGCATCTTCACTTAGAAATACTGATGTTTTTGACCTGATACTCACTTTTTCCCCTAGTCATTCTATTAGTTTTCAAGACCTTATCATTTTTTTAAAGTTGTATTAATTAACTATTGTTCATATAACAGATTTGTCTCAAAACCAAAGCAGCTTAAAAAATGTTTATTTTCTCATAGTTTCTGAAGGTCAGGGATTGGGAAGGTTCAGCTGTGTGGTTCTAGTTCAGGGTGTCCCACAAGTTGGACTCAAGGGTCATCACAGCTGGAGAATCCATTTCTAAGCTCACGCATGTGCCTCTTGGCAAGTGTCAGTTCCTTGCCACTTCCATAAGGCAGCTCATGACACGGCAACTGGCTTTCTCTCCAAGAGACCCTGGTGTCTTTAATAACATAATTTCTGAAGTGACATACCATCTTTTCTATTAATCACATAGATCCAACTGATAGTGTGAGAGGGAACTGTAGAGGTTGTGAACACCAACAAGTAGGGGATCATAGGATGTTATCTTAGAGACTGGCTATCAGGATAGTTTTGCTCCAGGATTTTTTCTTTCTTTTTTTTTTTTTTCATTTCTCCCTAGGGTGGGTACAGAGTAAATACTTTATGCATAGAGTGTTTGTGTGTAACAGGTAGCATGCTCCCATTCCATCTTCTGAGATGCTTTCCCATAGGAACCACTTTAATTATGTATAATTAAATATGTCTAATTCCTGTGCTTCCCAGGTGGCACTAGTGGTAAAGAATGCCCCTGCCAATGCAGAGGACTGAAGAGATGAAGGGTCAGTCCCTGGGTCATGAAGATCCTCTGGAGAAGGAAATGGCAACCCATTCCAGTATTCTTGCTTAGAGAATCCCATGGACAGAAGAGCCTGGTGGCCTACAGTGCATGAAGTGGCAGAGTCAGACATGAGTGAGCACACACACATATTCCTCTGCTTAAGCAACATTTTACTTCTTATTGACTGCAGAATAGTTTTATTTTGGGCTGCAGTCAGTCAGTCCAGTCTCAGTTGTGTCTGACTCTTTGTGACCCCATGGACTGCAACATGCCAGGCTTCCTTGTCCATCACCAACTCCCAGACCTTACTCAAGCTCATGTCCATCGTGTCAGTGATGCCATTCAACCATATCATGCTCTGTCATCCCTTTATCCTCCTGTCTTCTATCTTTCCCAGTATCAGGGTCTTTTCCAGTGAGTCAGTTCTTCACATCAGGTGGCCAGAGTACAGGAGTTTCAGCTTTAGCATCATTCCTTCCAAAGAACACCCAGGACTGATCTCCTTTAGAATGGACTGGTTGGATCTCCTTGAAGTCCAAGGGACTCTCAAGAGTCTTCTCCAACACCACAGTTGAAAAGCATCAGTTCTTTGGCGCTCAGGTTTCCTTATGGTCCAACTCTCACATCTATACATGACTACTGGAAAAATCATAGCTTTGACTAGACAGACCTTTGTTGGTAAAGTAAGGTCTCTGCTTTTTAATATGCTCTATAGGTTGGTCATAGCATTTCTTCCAAGGAGCAAGCGTTTTTTAATTTCATGGCTGCAGCCACCATCTGCAGTGATTTTGGAGCCCAAAAACATAAAGTCCGTCTCTGTTTCCATTGTTCCCCTTCTGTTTGCCATGAAGTGATGGGACTGGATGCCGTGATCTTAGTTTTCTGAATGTTGAGTTTTAAGCCAACTTTTTCATTCTTCTCTTTCACTTTCGCCAAGAGGTTCTTTAGTTCTTCTTCGCTTTCTGTCGTAAAGGTGGTGTCATCTGCGTATCTGAAGTTATTGATATTTCTCCCGGCATTCTTGATTCCAGCTTGTGCTTCATCCAGCCCAGCATTTCTCCTGGTGTACTCTGCATATAAGTTAAATAAGTAGGCAATATACAGCCTTGATGTATTTCTTTCCCAATTTGGAACCAGTCTGTTGTTCCATGTCCTGTTCTAACTGTTGCTTCTTGACTTGCATACAGATTTCTCAAGAGGCAGGTCAGGTGGTCTGGTATTCCCATCTCTTTCAGAATTTTCCACAGTTTGTTGTGATCCACACAATCAAAGGCTTTGGTGTAGTCAGTAAGGCAAAAGTAGATGTTTTTCTGGATCTGTCTTGCTTTTTTGATGATCCAGCGAATGTTGGCAATGTGATCTCTGGTTCCTCTGCCTTTTCTAAATCCAGCTGAACATCTGGAAGTTCATGGTTCATGTACTGTTGAAGCCTTGCTTGGAGATTTTTGAGCATTACTTTGCTAGCGTGGAAGATGAGTGCAGTTGTGCGGGAGTTTGCAGTTTGCAGTGTGGTAGTTTGAGCATTCTTTGGTATTGCTTTTCTTTGGGATTGGAATGAAAAGTGACCTTTTTCCAGTCCTGTGGCCACTGCTGAGTTTTCCAGATTTGCTGGCATGTTGAGTGAAGCACTTTCACAGCATCATCTTTTAGAATTTGAAATAGCTTATCTGGAATTCCATCACCTCCACTAGCTTAGTTCGTAGTGATGCTTCCTAAAGCCCACTTGACTTCACATTCCAGGATGTCTGGCTCTAGGTGAGTGACCACACCATCATGGTTACCTGGGTCATGAAGATCTGCAAGTATTGCAGATTGGGGAAATAATCTGCTCAGAAGACTTCAGTACCAGCCTCAGCTCTCCAACTAACTAATTTTATAATTTCTAGCAAGCTATATATGAATCTTTCTGGACTCTTAAAATGAAAGTTGATATGGGCCTGAACTAACATGGTAAAATTGGAAATAGTATTGGGAAAGGACTGAGTAGACAGATAAAAAAAGGAAGATGAGATTTAAGCACCTGAAATCTCTTGAAAGGTGAAGAGAGAAGGGTCAGTGTTGACTCAAAAGTTGAACCTATGAAAAATGGGAAGCTTGAGGAGAGTTAGTTGCCTCTTAACCTGATGTTAGGATACACCGATACATGAAACTTAAGGCCCAGGGAGAGCTTAGGGCAGTCAGTTGCAGAGTATTTTACTTCTTCCTTCTCTCTTGCCTTAGCTGCCCTTGCTGTCCTTTCAGGTACTATGACTCTTATTCCCTTTATGCTTTGTCTTCTTTCCTTGCTAAGTAGCCACGAATGACCTCAAATCCTTTATCAGTTGCTTGCCTCCTGAGAATTCCTGATCCTTCCCTCACTCTCACAGATCCTTTTGCCCCCTCAGACTCAGTCTTGGGTGTCCCACTGCTGTTTCCCACTGAAAGAAAACCTGTATCTCGGTAAGATCATAAAAGAGATCTTTCTGATAATACTCTCCTTCTCTAATCCTTTGGGTCCTCATTACAAAACTTTATTTCTGATGCTTCTTGTATAGTGTCGGCAAGCGAGTGAGTGAGTGAAGTCGCTCAGTCATGTCTGACTTTTTGCGACCCCATGGACTGTAGCCTACCAGGCTCCTCCGTCCATGGGATTCTCCAGGCAAGAATAACATTGCAATTACTAATTAAATGAAGTGTACCTGTCATTTCAGAGGGTTTTTCCTTTTTTAAGAAAGAGAAACATGGCTTCTTTGAAGTAGGAGGGGAGGAGCCAAGGGGAAAGTAAGGACCTGGCTTCTTTTATATTACTGAAAGGAGTCAGCTTTGGGTAACAGGAGCATTTTTCCTCTGGGACTGTTGGGGAGAAGGAGAGTTCAGTAGATGAGAGGTCTGCTGAGTTTCGTGGTGGCTCATTTTACCCTTCGGGAAGATGAGACGATCAGAGCTACGATGGTGACATGGAGAGGTAAAGGCAAGCCTGAGTGTGGAACTTGTGTATATGTAATTGTGTGTGTGTAAGAGTAGAGGAGTGGGGAGTGGAAACAGTGTTTACCAGCCTTGATCAAGGACAAGTAATAAGAACATTTGAAGAGGGTGGCTCTCTTTTTGGGTCTTTTTATGGTAGCCCTGTGGGTTGGTGACTGGTAAAGTGAACTGGTAGAAGGGTGGGAGTCTTAACACTTGAAAGGCCCCTCTGAAGTCATTGGCCATCAGAGTGCAGAGTGGCAGAAGAGTCTTCATGTCTAGGGAGGCTAGTGATGACAATGTGATTGGGCTTGAGACTCAGAAGTCCCAGTGAATTCCCAGGTATTCAACCCAGTCAGAAGCCCAGATGCCGGTGTGTACCTTTATGAGGGACAGTTTTGTTAAAGTGAGATAATGCAGAGTGGCTAGAATCTTTATTTCTGGGAATTAGACTTACATGGGAGAAAATCCTGACATGTTGCTTACTAGTAGCTCTCCGACCAGTACAATATACCCAGCATTTCTAAGTTGTAGCTTCTTTGTCTATAAAATGGGGATAATACTTGCCTTGAAAGGTTGGTATGAGGGTTAAATGATGAGAATGCATGAAATGATATACTGAGCATATAAATGTTCAATTACTGTTAGTGATAATGAAAGCAATTAATAAAATACCATGATAATGAAAGTATCTTTTAGATACTATTGTGAATCCTCCACTGTTTTCCCTTTAGCTTTCCCTGGGATTGCTTGACTCAACTTGTTGAATAAGGAATAGGAAGAGGGCTTAGTTTTAAAGTTGTTCAGTGATGGTGAGAGATTGTCTCATAGTTATCTTGGTGGGTGTACCTTATGGTTCCAGTTTTAGCCCTTGGTAATGCCACTGGATGACTTACTAGTAGTTCTGCTTAGAATTAGGCTGCTTAGTCCTGATTTCTTGGTCTGCAGGTTGTCTTATCCTTAACATGGAAGGAAAGGAGAACTAAAATTCATTGAAGACTTTTCATATGACAGGGACTTCACATACATCCCTTGTGTAGAGGGAAAATATTTTCTTTTAAATCAAGCATACATAGATAAGATAAAGTAGTATGAAAAAACTTCTCATGGAAACTAGAAATCATTGCCCTGGTCTTTTCTCCACTTAGTGCTGACCCTGTAGGCAGTCTGTCTTTAAAGCTGCGATATTTGTAGAAGCACTTACAGTTGTAAAGCATGACAGAGATCTCATTTATTCTTTATCCAGTTTGCCCCATTGGTGACATTGTGCAAAACTGTAGTACAGTATCACCACCAATATATTGATCTGAATACAATCCAACCGCCTTATTCAAATCTCCCTAGATGTGTGTCTGTGTATGTATTGTGTGTGTTTCAGTTCAGTTCAGTTCAGTCGCTCAGTCGTGTCCGACTCTTTGCGACCCCATGAATTGCAGCACGTCAGGCCTCCCTGTCCATCACCAACTCCCAGAGTTCACTCAGTCTCATGTCCATCGAGTCGGTGATGCATTTAGTTCTGTACAATTTTGTGACTTGTGTAGGTTCATGTATGAACTACCACAGTCAAGATACTGAACAGTTGCACAAATATTCCTTTTCTAATCACACCCACTCGCTTCCAGTAACTCCCACCCCAACTCCTGACAATCATTCATCTAAATTTTTTGTCATTTCAAAAATGTTACAGGGAAAGAGTCATTTAGTTTATAACCTTTTGACATATTTTTGTTATTTTTCCCACTCAGTATAAGAGTCTTATCCAGGTTGTGTATATTAGTGGTTTGGTCATTTTTATTGCTGAGCAGTCCTTTGATGGATGTACAGCAGTTTACTTAGCATTTTACTGTTGAAATATGACTGGTCTGTTTACAGTTTCTGGCTATTAGAATAAAGCTGCTGTCAACACTTGTATATGGATTTTTGTAGGGTTTTATTTCTCTAAGATAAATGCCCAGGAGTGTAATTGCTGGTTCATATCATAATTGGATGTTTAATTTTGTAAGAAATCAGCAAACTTTTCTAGAGTGGCTGTATGATACTACACTTAAATGTATGAGTGATTGTATCAATTTCATAGGTAATAAATTCATGTTTTGAAAGTATGTAATTCAGAGAGTTTTTTTTTTTAGTATATTCACAGGGTTGTGTATATATTTTTAACTATAGAATATTTTCATCACTCTAAAAGAAACTCCACAGCTGTTAGCAGTCATTCCACATTCTCTCCTTACCCATCCCCCGGCAACCACTAAGCAAACTTCCATCTGTATAGATTTACCTACTCTGGAAATTTCGTGTAAATGGAATAACACTTGGTCTCTTGAGATCAACTTCTTACGCTTAGCCTACTGTTTTCAAGGTTCATCCATTGTTGTAGAATGTATCAGTACTTCATTCCCCTTTGTGATTTAATATTTTTTCATTGGAAGGTATACAACATTAAATCCATTCATTTGATGAATATTGCAGTATTTACACATTTTGGTGGTTAGGAATAATGCTACTGTGATCAATTGTGTACTAATTTTTGTGAAGATGAAAGTTTTCATTTACCTTGGGTATAAACATACCAAGAAGCTAAAGGCAAAGGAGAATAGGAAAGATTTATCCATCTGAATGCAGAGTTTCAAAGAATAGCAAGGAGAGATAAGTGATCAATGCAAATAAATAGAGGAAAACATCAGCATGGGAAAGACTAGAGATCTTTTGAAGAAAATTAGAGCTACCAAGGGAACATTTCATGCAAAGATGGGCACAATAAAGGACAGAAATGGTATGGACCTAACAGAAGAAGATATTAAGAAAAGGTGGCAGGAATACACAGAAGAACTATTAAAAAAGCTCTTAAATAACCACAGTGGTGTGATCACTCACCTAGAGCCAGACATTCTGGATTCCGAAGTCAGGTGAGCCTTAGGAAGCATCACTATGAACAAAGCAAGTGGAGGTGATAGAATTCCAGCTGAGCCATTTCAAATCCTGAAAGATGATGCTTGAGAATGCTGCACTCAATATGCCAGCAAATTTGGAAAACTCAACATTGGCCACAGACTGGAAAAGGTCAGTTTTCATTCCAATCCCAAAGAAAGGCAATTCCAGAGAATGTTCAAACTACTGCACAACTGCACTCATCTCACACACTAGCAAAGTAATGCTCAAAATTCTCCAAGCCAGGCTTCAACAGTACATGAACTGAGAACTTCCAGATGTTCAAGCAGGATTTAGAAAAGGCAGAGGAACCAGAGATCAAATTGCCAACATCTGTTGGATCATAGAAAAAGCAAGAGAATTCCAGAAAAATATCTACTTCTGCTTCATTGATTACACTAACATCTGGACTGTGTGGATCACAACAAACTGTGGAAAATTCCTAAAGAGATGGGAATACTAGACTACCTGACCTGTCTCCTGAGAAATCTGTATGCAGGGCGAGAAGTAACAGTCAGAACCGGACATGGAACAATGGACTGGTTATAAATTGGGAAAGGAGTACGTCAAGGCTGTATTTTGTCACCCTGCTTATTTAACTTCTGTGTTAAATTCCAGCTCATCTGGAATTCCACCACCTCCACTAGCTTTGTTCATAGTGATGCTTCCTAAGGCCCACCCAACTTTGTACTCCATGATGTCTGGCTCTACGTGAGGGATCATACCATTGTGGTTATCCGGGTCATTAAGATCTTTTTATATAGCTTTTCTGTGTATTCTTGCCACCTCTTCTTAGTATCTTCTGCTTCTCATAGGTCCATACCATTTCTGTCCTTTATTATGCTAATCTTTGCATGAAATGTTCCCTTGGTATTTTTTATTTTCTTGAAGAGATCCCTAGTCTTTCCCATTCTATTGTTTTCCTCTATTTCTTTGCTTTGATCACTGAGGAAGGCTTTCTTATCTCTCCTTGCTATTCTTTGGAATTCTGCATTCAGATGGGTATATGTTTCCTCTTCTCCTTTGCATTTAGCTTCTCTTCTTTTCTCAGCTACTAGTACAGCCTCCTCCAACAACCATTTTGCCTTTCTTTTTCTTGGGGATAGTTTTGATCACTGCCTTCTGTACAAATATCATGAACCTCCACCCATAGTTCTTCAGGCACTCTGTCTATCAGATCTAATCAGTTCAGTTCAGTCACTCAGTCCTGTCCTATTCTTTGTGATCCCATGGACTGAGCGTGCCAGGCCTCCTTGTCCATCATCAACTCCTGGAGTTTACTCAAACTAATACCTTGAATCTATTTCTCACTTCTACTGTATAGTCGTATGGGTTTTGATTTAGGTCATACCTGGATGATCTAGTAGTTTTCCTTAGTTTCTTCAGTGTAAGTCTGAATTTGGCAATAAGTTCATAATCTGAGCCAGTCAGCTCCTGGTCTTGTTTTGCTGAATGTATAGGGGTTCTCCATCTTTGGCTGTGAAGAATATAATCAGTCTGATTTTGGTGTTGACTGTCTGGTGATGTCCATGCGTAGAGTTGTCTCTTATGTTGTTGGAAGAGGGTGTTCGCTATGACCAGTGTGTTTCCTTGGCAAAACTCTGTCAGCCTTTGTGCTCCTTCATTTTGAACTCCCAGGCCAAACTTGCCTGTTACTCCAAGTATCTCTTGACTTCCTCCTTTTGCATTCCAGTCCCGTATCATGAAAAGCACATCTTTTTTGCTGTTAGTTCTAGAAGGTCTTGTAGGTCTTCATTGGACTGTTCAACTTCATGTTCTTTAGCATTAGTGGTTGGGACATAGACTTGGATTACTGTGGTGTTGAATGGTTTGCTTTGGAAACGGAGATCATTCTGTTGTTTTTGAGATTGTAGCCAAGCACTGCATTTTGGACTCTTTTGTTGACTGTGAGGGCTACTTTATTTCTTCTAAGGGATTCCTACCCACAGTAGTAGATATAATGGTCATCTGAATGAAATTTGCCCATTCCGGTCCATTTAGTTCACTGATTACTGAAATGTCAATGTTCACTCTGGCCGTCTCCTGTTTGACCACTTCCAATTTACCTTGATTCATGGACCTGACATTCCAGCTTCCTATGCAATATTGTTCTTTATAGCATTGGGTTTTACTTCCATCACCAGTCACATTCACAGCTGGGCGTTGTTTTCACTTTGGTTCAGCCTCTTTGTTCTTTGTGGGGCTGTTTGTCCACTCCTCTCCAATAGCATATTGCGCACCTCCCGACCTGGGGCGTTCATCTTTCAGTGTCCTGTGTTTTTGCCTTTTCATACTGTTCATGGGGTTCTCAAGGCACGGATACTGAAGTGGTTTGCCATTCCCTTCTCCAGTGGAACATGTTTGTGAGTTCACATGTTTTATAGTCTCACCAGCACAGAATGAGGATTCTAATTTTTCCCATGCTTATCAGTACTTGTCATTGCCTTCTTTTGACTTTAGTGTGTTTAGTCATGTTTGACTCTTTCCAACCCCATGGATTCTAACCCACCAGGTTCTTCTGTCCATGGAATTTTCCAGGCAAGAATACTGGAGTGGGTTGCCGTTCCCTCCTCCAGGGGATCTTTCCAACTCAGGGCTCGAACCCTCATCTCTTGCATCTCCTACACTGGCAGGTGGATTCTTTATCAGTATACCATCTGGGAAACCCTACTTTAATGAGTAGAAAATGGTATTTCATTGACTTGGTTTTGCTCTTGTATTTCCCTAATGACTGATTATGTTGAGTATCTTTTCATGTGCTTATTGGCCGTTTAAGTATCTTCTTTGAAGAAATGTGTATTCAAATTGCTTGCTTGTGTTTTAGTTGGATTTGTCTTTTTATTGTTGAGTTGTAAGGGTTCTTTATAAATCCTACGTATAGTTTTCTTATCAGATATGTGACTTACAGATATTTTCTCCCAATTTGTGGACTTTTAAAATTTTCTTGATTAGGTCATTTGAAGCATAAATGTTTAAAATTTTTGATGAAGTTCAGTCTTTTTACTTCTGTTGCTTATGCTTTTGGTATCACGTGAGAAATCACTTAGGTTTTTTGTGGTAAAGGTTCATTCCTATCTTTTCTTCTGAAAGTTTTATCTCATACATTTAGGTCTGTGGTTCAGTTTGGGTTAATTTTTGTATGTGATGTAAGAAAAGGGTCTGCTGCTGCTTAGTCACCTCAGTCGTGTCCGACTCTGTGCGACCTCGTAGATGGCAGCCCACCAGGCTCCGCCATCCCTGGGATTCTCTAGGCAGGAACACTGGAGTGGGTTGCCATTTCCTTCTCCAGTGCATGAAAGTGAAAAGTGAAGTCGCTCAGTCGTGTCCAACTCTTAGCGACCCCATGGACTGCAGCCTACCAGGCTCCTCCGTCCATGGGATTTTCCAGGCAAGAGTACTGGAGTGGGTCGCCAGTGCCTTCCCCGAGAGAAGGGTCTAGCTTCATTCTTCTACATGTGGCTATTAAGTTGTACTAATACCATTTGTTGAAAAGATTATTCTCTCTTTAATTCTCTTTACATTTTCTTTTTAAGATCAATTGAACATAAATGTAAGGATTTATTTTTTAGTATGAATTCTGTTCTATTGATTTATGTGTTATGCTTATGCCACTACCAAACTTAACTACTGTAGCTTGGTAGAAAGTTTTGAAGTGACAAAGTCTCTCGCGTGTTCTGCTTCAAGATAATTTGAATCATTCTGGATCCCTAGCATTTTCATGTGAAAAGTGACATTAGTTACTTTCTGAAACAGCCTTCTGGTATTTTTTTTTTTAATTTGGTTAACTGCAGAAAATTGGAGAGTATTTCTGTCTTAACAGTATTAAGTTTTCTAAGCTGTGAACATGGAATATCTTTCCTTTTTTCCCCTTAATTAAAGCAGTTCTTTATTTTATTTTATATTTTTGGCTGCACAGCATGTGGGACCCTAGTTCCCCTGATCACAGATCTAACCCACACCGCCCTGCAGTGGAGGGTGGAGTCTTCACCGCTGGGCCACCAGAGAAGTCCCCTCCATTTTATTTAGCTCTTTGATTTCTTTCAGCTATGTTTTGTAGTTTTCATTTTAGTAAGTCTTGCACTTTTTGGTTAAATTGATTTCTGAGCATCTTATTCTTTTTGATAGTATTAATGCAATTAATCATTTTCCTCTTGGTCACTGCTAGTGTATATAATTACAATTGATTTTTTTTTTTTGACATTTAACCAAAATTTATTTCTCTCCCTCCAGTCTCCAGAAGAGCAATAGAAGGAAGCATTCAAAACAGTTAATTTTTTATATTGAGATTGTGTCTTGCAACTTTGCTGAACTCATTCATTCTGATGTATGTGTGTGTTTCTTAGGATCGTGTGTGTGTGTGTGTGTGTGTGTGTGTTCAGTCACTCAGTCATGTCTGACTCTTTGCGACCCCGTGGACTCTAGCCCACCAGGTTCTTCTGTCCATGGAATTTTCCAGGCAAGAATACTGGAGTGGGTTGCCATTTCCTCTTCCAGGGGATCTTCCCAACTCAGGGCTCGAACCCTCATTCCTTGCATCTCCTGCATTAGCTGGTGGATTCTTTGTCAGTGTACCACTTAGGAAGCCCCAGGGGTGACTATATCATCTCTGAATATTCAGAGATAGTTTTACTTCTTCCTTTCCAATTTGAATGTCTTTTATTTCTTCTCCTTCCCTAATTGCCATGACCAGAACCTCTAGTACAATCTTGAATGTAAGTGGTGAGGGCTGGCATCCTCTTCTTGATCCTTATCCTAAGGAGAAAGCATTCAGTATTTTATTATTGTGTTATTGTGTATGATGCTCTCTGAGTTCTATTTAGAATGCTAATATCATGGAAGGACGTTGGCTTTTGTAAGTTGTTTTCCTGTTGATCCTGTTTTTTTTTTTTTCTCCCTTTTATTATATTGATACAGTATATTGATTGAGTGTTGGATGTGGCATCAATCTTGCATTACTAGGGGGAAGATCCCTATTGGTCACTGTGTATATTCCTTTGTATATGCTGCTGGATTCAGTATGCTAGTATTTTGTTGAGGATTTTTGCATCTGTATTCATAAGTAATAATGGCCCATAGTTTTTTCGTGATGTCTTTGGTTTTGTTATAAGGATATTTGATTTCATAGTATGAATTAGGAGTTTATGAAGCATTGATATTAATGGGTTTTTAGATGTTCGGTATAAATTATCAGCATAGCCATGTGAGCCTTGCTTTTCTTTGTGGTAAGCTTCTAAATTACTCATTCAATCTGTTTGTTATGTCTGTTGAGGTTTTGATTTTTACTTGAGTCAGTTTTGCTAGTTGTGTCTTTCTAGGCATTTGTCTGCTCTGTGGTAGTTACCTACATATTCAGCATGTGGCTTTTTTGTGTTACTCTCTTGTCAGTCAGTCTCTCAGTTGTATCCAACTCTTTGCAACCCCATGGACTGCAGCACGCCAGGCTTCCCTGTCCATCACCAACTCCCGGAGCTTGCTCAAACTCATGCCCGTCGAGTCAGTGATGCCATCCAACCATCTCATCTTGTGTCGTCTCCTTCTTCTCCTGCCTTCAGTCTTTCCTGGCATCAGGGCCTTTTCTAAGGAGTCAGCTCTTTGCATCAGGTGGTCAAAGGATTGTAGTTTCAGCTTCAGCATCAGTCCTTCCAATGAATATTCAGGACTGATTTCCTTTAGGATGGACTGGTTGGATCTCCTTGGAGTCCAAGGGACTCTCAAGAGTCTTCTCCAACACCACAGTTCAAAAGCATCAGTTCTTTGGCACTCAGGTTTCCTTATGGTCCAACTCTCACATCTATACGTGACTACTGGAAAAACCATAGCTTTGACTAGATGAACCTTTGTTGGCAAAGTAATGTCTCTGCTAGGTTGGTCATTCATAGCTTTTCTTCCAAGGAGTAGGCATCTTTTAATTTCATGGCTGCAGTCACCATCTGCAGTGACTTTGGATAATCTTATAGTATTTCCTATAATCCTTAGTTTGGTAGTGCTTCTCTTCTTTCATTTCTTACTTTTGCAGTTTGAATCTTCTCTCTGTCCCTATTTTTTTGTTTTTTTTTTTGGTCAGTTTAGCTAAAGTTTTGTCAGGTTTTAAAAAATGTTTTTCATATTTATTTTTGTTTATTTATTTGGCTGCAAATAATATTTAGTTGAGACATGCAGGATCTAATTCCTTGACCCAGGATTGAACTTGGGTCCCCTGCATTGGGAGCACAGAGTCTTAGCCACACGACCACCAGGAAAGTCTCAAGGTTTATCAGTTTGGTCTTTTCAAGGAATCAACTTTTGGTTATATTTATATTCTTTATTATTCTGTTTTCCTATTTTATTTCTGCCTAATTGTTCTCATTTCCTTCTTTCTGCTTGCTTTGCATTACTTACTCTTTTTTTCTAGTTTTCTAAGATGAAAGGTTAAACTGTTACTTTGAGGCCTTCTTTTTAAAAATAGGTATTTACAGCTATAAATTTCTCTGTAAATGCTGCTTTTTCTACATCCACAAGTTTTATCTATTTTTTTTTTTCATTTTTCTCATAGTGTCTTCTAATTTTCCTTGTGATTCTGTCTTTGATCCAATAGGTATTTAGGAGTCTTTTGTTTAATTTCCATATTTTTGTGATCTTTGCAGTTTTATTTCTGTTGTTAATTTCATTGTATTATTGTCCTCAGTTCAGTTGCTCAGTTGTGTTTAACTCTTTGTGACCCCATGAATGGCAGCAAGCCAGGGCTTCCTGTCCATCACCAACTCCCGGAGTTCACCCAAACCCATGTCCATTGAGTCGGTGATGCCATCCAACCACCTCATCCTCTGTCATCCCCTTTTCCTCCTGCCCTCAATCTTCCCCAGCATCAGGGTCTTTTATAATGAGTCAGCTCTTCACATCAGGTGGCCAAAGTATTGGAGTTTCAGCTTCAACATCAGTCCTTCCAGTGAACACCCAGAACTGATCTCCTTTAGGATGGACTGGTTGGATCTCCTTGAAGTCCAAGGGACTCTCAAGAGTCTTCTCCAACACCACAGTTCAAAAGCATCAATTCTTCGGTGCTCAGCTTTCTTTATAGTCCAACTCTTATATCCATACATGACCACTGGGAAAACCGTAGCCTTGACTAGACAGATCTTTGTTGACAAAGTAATGTCTCTGCTTTTTAATATACTGTCTGGGTTGGTCATAACTTTCCTTCCAAAGAGTAAGTGTCTTTTAATTTCATGGCTGCAGTCACCATCTGCAGTGATTTTGGAGCCCAGAAAAATAAAGTCAGGCACTGTTTCCCCATCTATTTGCCATGAAGTGATGGGACCCAATGCCATGATCTTAGTTTTCTGAATGTTGAGTTTTAAGCCAACTTTTTCACTCTCCTCTTTCACTTTCATCAAGAGGCTCTTTAGTTCTTCTTCACTTTCTGCCATTATTGTCTTAAGAATAGTAACAATATGATCTCACTCCTTTATGGTGTATGGAGGCTTGTTCTGTCTGGGAGAAGTTTTCCTCTGTGTGTGAGAAGAATGTATTCTGCTGCTCTTTGTTTGAAGAGTCCTCATGATTTCTGTGAGCAGTTAGCTGTTAATCTTACTAAGGGTCCTTTTACATGGTGAGTCGTTTTTCTCTTGTTGCTTTTATGATTTCTCTTCGTCTTTCATTAGTTGATACGATGTGTTTATAGTTGGTCTCTTTGAGTTTATCCTCAAGAGTTTTTTGAGTTTCTTGGGTATATATTTAATAGCTCATCAAATTTGGGAAGATTTGGGTCTGTATTTCTTGAAATACTGTTTTACTGCTTCTTTCATTTTCTTACCTGATGGTATCCCACAGGTCTCTGAGGTTCTGTTCATTTTTCTTCATTCTATTTTCTTTCTGTTCTTCACCTTGGATATGCTCAATTTTCCTGTCTTAAAGCTTGATGACTTTTTTTTCCTGCTAGCACAAATCTGCTATAGAGCCCCTCTTGAGATCTTATTTCAGTTATTGTGCTATTTAAATCTTGAATTTCTATTTGATTGTTGTGTTTTTTCCTTTTTTCCTAGAGAATAATTTTTATGGCTTTATAGTCTCTATTTGCTGATTATTTTCTTTTAACATTTTAAGACAGTTTCCTTTTTGTTTTTTCTTTGAGCATATTTACAGAGCTATTTTAAAGTTTCTGTCTAGTGCATCCCACTTCTGGCCTCCCTCAGGTACAGCTTTTCTTGACTGCATCCTGTTTCTTCATGTGTCTCACGATTTTTTGTTGAAAACCAGACATTTAAGATATAATGTGACCACTCTGAGCATTGAGTTCTCCCCCCACTTCCCCAGAGGATATTTTTGGTTTGTTATTGCTTTGTTTTGTTTAGGGATTCCCAGGTGGCACTAGTGGAAAAGAACCAGCCTGCCAATGCTTGAGATGACCCTCCTAGATGGGTTCTGTGATGTCCATATATCCCCTAGGAAAAGGGGTACCTGCAGCTTTTCCTGCTGCCTCCAGGAGGTGGGTCTGTTAAGGGGCAAGGAGAAGATTGCCATCGCCTTGAGCTGGAGGTAAAGGAGCCTTGCAGTCCCAACCTGTGTCTTGTGAACCTGGACCCACAGACTGCATAAAATGTAGTATTAGTGGTTGTTTGAGGTAAATGCCAAAAATCCGAGGAAAATTTTCTGTCATGTGTAGCTGCTGAAGACACTACATTGTTAGTTTACTTGTCTGTGAGTTATTGGACAGAGATTTCTGTAAATGCTTTGAGCCAAGTCCATCATTCTTACTGAGGAACTCTCTGTGTGTCGATACATGCCTTCTGTACTCTGGCAATTTATAACTGACTATCCCCCGGAGGAGAAAAAGGCAACCCACTCCAGTATTCTTAGGGCTCGTGGTGGTTAACTGTTAAAGAATCTGCCTGCAATGCAGGAGATTCTTGGGTCAGGGAAGATCCCCTGGAGAAGGAAATGATAACCCACTCCAGTATTCTTGCCTGGAGAATACCGTGGACAGAGGAGCCTGGCAGGCTACTGTCCATGGGTCGCAAGAGTAAGACATGGCTTAGTGACTAAACCACCACCATTGTGAATGACTATGCAAACCTCTTGCCCATTTTAATGAAACTTATCTTTCCTAGGGGCTTCCCTAGTGGCTCAGACTGTAAAGAATCTGGCTGCAGTGCAGGAGACATGAGTTAGATCCCTGGGTCAGGAAGATCCCTTGGAGAAGGGAATGGCTACCTACTCCAGCATTCTTGCATGGAGAATTCCATGGGCAGAGGGCCAGGCGGGCTACCCTCCCTGGGTTCATGAAGAGTTGGACATGACTGAGTGACTAACACTTTGACTTTCCAGTGTTCTTGCCTGGAAAATTCCATGGACAGAGGAGCCGGGTGGGCTACAGTCCATGAGATTGCAAAGAGTTATATGCAATTGAGTGGGCACACAGACACTTGCACGCTTGGCATGTAACTCTGTGCAGGGGCTCAATCCTGAGCTACTAGGCTCTTCTCAGGGTTTCCTGGGCATATACACAGCCCTGCAAACACAAGTAGCGTTCCAGATCCCCTGGAAGGTATCAGATCTTCAGTGCTGCCTGTGGACATCTCATTCTTCAGATATTCCTTCTTTAGTGTTTTTTGTCAGTGTGGTTTCTTAATCCACTGTTGCTGTCTCAGGCAGCAATAATATTAATTAATTGCTGTCAATTGTTTTAAACAAATGCTGTGATAGTAGGGCTTTCCCACTGAGTGAGCTCTGAGTTAGAGCAAATTATGGTAATTTCTGTGAGTAGTTTTTTTTTCCCCCACTAGCTGTCGGGCAGTTCAGGTAGGGCAGTACTCTGAGGAACCAGCCTTTTGACAGCTGCAAGCCCAGTTTGCTTTCTCCTATGGCTGCTGGGCTATCAGTCTACACAGCTACCTGGGCTGTGAGGCTGCTGTTTTTCAAGGCTGCCATGGAGCTGAAGAGGGGGCATGAGATGAGGGCAAGTTAAAACACCAAAAATTCACTGTTGTTACTGATATTAAGCTGCTTTTTAGAGTGAATGCTATTCAGATTATGAGCTTGTGGTTAATTTCCAAAGTTTTGAAAAATTAAACTTTGATTATTTTTTGCCACTATTATTATTCCTCTTATGGAGGAATGGGTTTTTAGAGGTTGTTATTCTCTTATTCTGTAAGTTTGTCCATCACAATTTTATTTTAGCTATCTTTATAGGTGTGTGCAGTAACTCATTGTGACTTTACTTTGTATTGCCATGATGGCTCGTGATGTTGAATGTGTTTTTATGTGCTTATTTACCATCTGTCTATCTTCTTTGCAAAATATCTGTTCATGTCTTTTGCTGTTGTTTAGAAGCTAAGTCGTATCTTTGTGACTCCATGGATTGTAGCCTGCCAGGCTCCTCTTTCCATGGGATTTCCCAGGCAAGAATACTGGAGTGGATTGCCATTTCAGTTTCAAATGGACCACGTTTTGTCTTTTACTCATTTTTAAATAAATTTTTTTTTTTGGTATTGCTGAATTTTGAGTGTTTTAAAAATATTCTAGATATTAGTCCCTTGTTGGACATGTTGTTACCAAATATCTTCTGTCAGAGCAACGTTTAAAATTTTTACCATGTCCATTTGATAGTTTGTGCTTTTGCTATAAAATTTATAAAAACTATTTGCCTAGCTATAGAACCTAAAGATTTTATGTTTTTTTTTCTTCACAAACAGCTTTGTTATTTAATGTTTTATGTTTAAGTTTGTGACATATTAGATTGGCCAAAAAATTTGCATGGTTTTCCCATAAAGTCTAGGTTAATTTTCATATAAGGTGAGTGGTTTAGGGTTTTGTTTTTTTTTATTAAATTTTTTGGTCTATGGATGTTCTGTTGTCCAGCACCATTTACTGAAAGTCTATTCCTTTCTCCACTGAATTGCTTTTGCGTGTTTGTCAGAAACCAATCGCACTTTGGTTTTTACTTCTGGGTTTCTGAAGCAGTCTAGTCATCTACATGTCTGTCTCTTTGCCAAATGTATTGTCTTGATTATTGGAGTTACTTAGTAAGCCTTAACATCCGATAGAGTGACTTTCTACTTCATTCTTCTTCAAACAGTTTTAGCTCTTCTAGGGCCTGTGGCTTTCACTGAAAGTTTCAGAATAGCCTGGCAATATCTATAAAGTACTTTCTGGAATTTTGATAGGAAATGAACTAAAGCTATAGATCAGTCTGGACCAGATAGACGCCTGTGAGTCTCCTAGTTATATTGCTCCATTTATTAACCTTTCTTTAGGTTCTTTCATCAGACTTTTGAATTTTTTAGCCTGTAGATTCTGTACATATTTTGGTAAGTTTATGCTTAATATTTCATTTCCTTTGGTGTGATTATAAATTGTATTCTGTTTTTAATTTCAGTTTGTATATGTTTATTGTTAGTATTTAAAAATGGATTGGTTTTCGTGCATTGATGTTCTATCCTGCAGCCTTACTCCACTCACTTTTTAGTACTGGGCATTGTGGGGGGTAGATTTCGTGGGATTTTCTACATAGCCTATAATGTCTCTGTTGTTTTTCTTTTTTCTTTTTCAAGCTGTGTGTTCTAAAATCCGCCATCCTTCACTGCCTGCCTCCCACCCCATCTCCTGGTCTTATTGCAGCAGCTTTAGCTTCCAGTTGTGGCTCAACTGGTAAAAAATCCACCTGCGGGAGACCTGGGTTCAGTCCCTGGGTTGGGAAGATCCCCTGGAGAAGGGAAAAGCTACCCACTCCAGTATTCTGGCCTGGAGAATTCCAAGGACTGTATAGTCCATGGGGTTGCAAAAGAGTCGGACTTTTCACTTTCTTTTCACTATAGCTTTCAGTACCATGTTGAAGAAGTGATGAGAGTGGACATCCTTACTTGTTACTGATCTGAGGGGAAAGCATTCATTCTTTCCTGGTTGAGTATGGTGTGAGCTGAAGGTTTGTGGTAGTTACTCTTTGGTTGAGGAAGTTTACCTCTACTTGTAGTTTGTTTATAGTTTTTCTTGAATTGGTATTGGATTTTGCCATATGCTTTGTTTTTATATCAGATGGTGCAGTTTTTTTAACTCGTTGATATGGTAGATTACATTGGCTGACTTTTGCATGTTGAATCAGCCATGGACACCTGAAATAAATTCCCCTTGACCTTGATGTGTAATTCTTTGTAAACATTCAGTCAGCTCAATTGCTCAGTCGTGTCCGACTCTTTGTGACCCCGTGAACTGCAGCATGCCAGGCCTCCCTGTCTATCACCAACTCCTGGAGTCCACCCAAACCTATGTCCATTGAGTCAGTGATGCCATCCAACCGTCTCATCCTCTGTCATCCCCTTCTCCTCCTGCCCTCAATCTTCCCAGCATCATGGTCTTTTCCAATGAGTCAGCTCTTCTCATCAGGTGGCCAAAATACTGGAGTTTCAGCTTCAGCATCAGTCCTTCCAATGAACACTCAGGACTGATCTCCTTTAGGATGGACTAGTTGGATCTCCTTGCAGTCCAAGGGACTCTCAAGAGTCTTCTCCAACACCACAGTTCAAAAGCATCAATTCTTTGGCGCTCAGCTTTCTTTATAGTCCAACTCTCACGTCCATACATGACCACTGGAAAAACCATAGCCTTGACTAGACGGACCTTTGTTGGCAAAGTAATGTCTCTGCTTTTTAATATGCTGTCTGCTGCTGCTGCTGCTGCTGCGTCACTTCAGTCGTGTCTGACTCTGTGCGACCCCATAGATGGCAGACCACCAGGCTCCCCCATCCCTGGGATTCTCCAGGCAAGAACACTGGAGTGGGTTGCTATTTCCTTCTCCAATGCATGAAAGTGAAAAGTGAAAGTGAAGTTGCTCAGTTGTGTCCGACTCCTAGCGACCCCATGGACTGCCTACCAGGCTCCTCCGTACATGGGATTTGCCAGACAAGAGTACTGTCTAGGTTGGTCATAACTTTCCTTCCAAGGATTAAGCGTCTTTTAATTTCATGGCTGCAGTCACCATCTGCAGCAATTTTGGAGCCCAGAAAAATAAAGTCAGCCACTGTTTCCCCATCTATTTTTCATGAAGTGATGGAACCAGATGCCATGATCTTAGTTTTCTGAATGTTGAGTTTTAAGCCAACTTTTTCACTCTCCTCTTTCACTTTCATCAAGAAGCTCTTTAGTTCCTCTTCACTTTCTGCCATAAGAGTGGTGTCATCTGCATAGCTGAGGTTATTGATATTTCTCCCGGCAACCTTAATTCCAGCTGTGCTTCCTCCAGCCCAGCGTTTCTCATAATGTACTCTGCATATAAGTTGGATTCCTTTTGCTAATATTTTGTTGTCTTTTTTTTTTTTTTTTTTGCATTTAAATTAATAAGAGACATTTGGTCTGTAGTGTGCTTTTTTATACTGTTTTTACTTGACTCTATCAGGGTAATATTTGTTTTCTAAAATGAGTTTGGAAGTGTTCTCTCTTATTTTCCTGAAGTTATTATATAATATTGACATTAATTCTTTGTTAAAGGTTTGTTAGAACCCTATATTGAAATCACTTGGGCCTAGTGGTTTGGTTTCGTGAACTTTTAAACTTCAGATTCAATTTATTTGATGGTTATGAGGTTTGTTCACATTATCATTGATTGAGTTATACTTTTTGAGGAATTGGTTGGTTTCCTCTAAGTTACTGAATTTTAGATGCAGAGTTTGTGGTGTTCTTTTATCTTGTTAATGACTGTTGAATTTGTAGTAATATCCCCTATTTTAAACTCATATTGGTCATTTGTGTCTTCTCTGTTCTTGTGTTTTGTCAGTCATGCTAAAAGTGTATCAATTGTCATTATCTTTGAAGAATCAGCTCTTGGTTTCATTGCTTTAAAAAGTAATTGTTTTCCTATTTTCAGTTGACTTGATTGCTACTATTTATTGTCTTCCTTTTGCTTGCTTTATTTTTTGTTCCTTTAGTTTCTTGAGATTGGAATTTTGTTATTGGTTTGAGATTTCCTTTATTTCCAGTGACAGTAGGTTGACCCTTGAACAGTGCAGGGTTTAGGAGGCTGATCTCTCGCGCAGTTGAAAATCCATGGTTAACTTATAGTTAGACCTCTGTATCCACGGTTCCACATCCATGGGTTCTGGCAACTGAGGATCATGTGCTCCTGGAGTAGGTGTTTACTGAGAAAAAAATTGCATATGTAAGTGGACTCATGCATTTCAAACCTGTGTTGTTCAAGGGTCAACGTATTTAGTATCACGAATTGCCCTCAGTTTCGCTCTAGCTACATCCCATATATTTTGATGTTTTCTTTTTCATTTAGTTTTGTATATTTTAAAAATTCTCTTAAAGTCTGTATGTTTGATTCTTGAATCAGAAGCTTGTTCTTTTTTAGTCATGTACTTAGCATTTATTTTCATTCCTGATTTCTAACAATTCGTTTATGATCGAGCCACACATTCTGTATGATTTCAGTCTTTTCTTCATTTGGGTAAATATTCCTTTTTGTTTGGAGAAATATTATGTATTTTGTTTTTTACAGGTGGGCTATTCTCTCTGTGTCAGTTAGGCATTCCGTTCAGTTCAGTCGCTCAGTCGTGTCCGACTCTTTGCGACCCCATGAATTGCAGCACGCCAGGCCTCCCTGTCCATCACCAACTCCCGAAGTTCACTCAGACTCACGTCCATCGAGTCAGTGATGCCATCCAGCCATCTCATCCTCTGTCGTCCCCTTCTCCTCCTGCCCCCAATCCCTCCCAGCATCAAAGTCTTTTCCAATGAGTCAACTCTTCGCATGAGGTGGCCAAAGTACTGGAGTTTCAGCTTTAGCATCATTCCTTCCAAAGAAATCCCAGGGCTGATCTCCTTCAGAATGGACTGGTTGGATCTCCTTGCAGTCCAAGGGACTCTCAAGAGTCTTCTCCAACACCACAGTTGAAAAGCATCAATTCTTCGGCGCTCAGCCTTCTTCACAGTCCAACTCTCACATCCATACATGACCACAGGAAAAACCATAGCCTTGACTAGACGGACCTTTGTTGGCAAAGTAATGTCTCTGCTTTTGAATATACTATCTAGGTTGGTCCTAACTTTTCTTCCAAGGAGTAAGCGTCTTTTAATTTCATGGCTGTAGTCACCATCTGCAGCGATTTTGGAACCCCCAAAAATAAAGTCTGACACTGTTTCCACTGTTTCCCCATCTATTTCCCGTGAAGTGATGGGACCAGATGCCATGATCTTAGTTTTCTGAATGTTGAGCTTTAGGCCAACTTTTTCCCTCGCCTCTTTCACTTTCATCAAGAGGCTTTTTAGTTCCTCTTCACTTTCTGCCATAAAGGTGGTGTCATCTGCATATCTGAGGTTATTGATATTTCTCCTGGCAATCTTGATTCCAGCTTGTGTTTCTTCCAGTCCAGCGTTTCTCATGATGTACTCTGCATAGAAGTTAAATAAGCAAGGTGACAATATACAGCCTTGATTCACTCCTTTTCCTATTTGGAACCATTCTGTTGTTCCATGTCTAGTTCTAACTGCTGCTTCCTGACCTGCATACAGATTTCTCAAGAGGCAGGTCAGGTGGTCTGGGATTCCCATTTCTTTCAGAATTTTCCACAGTTTATTGTGATCCACACAGTCAAGGGCTTTGGCATAGTCAATAAAGCAGAAATAAATGTTTTTCTGGAACTCTCTTGGTATTTCCATGATCCAGTGGATGTTGGCAATTTGATCTCTGGTTCCTCTGCCTTTTCTAAAACCAGCTTGAACATCAGGAAGTTCACGGTTCATGTGTTGCTGAAGCCTGGCTTTGAGAATTTTGAGCATCCCTTTACTAGCGTGTGAGATGAGTGCAACTGCGTGGTAGTTTGAGCATTCTTTGGCATTAGGTGTGTTTTTTTGTGTGTGTGATGTCTTATATCATTTAGCTTGTTTAGCTGTTGAGCACGATGTTCAGGTATTGAAAACCCCAGTATTAATTACATTGGTGGATTTAACTGTTTATTCTTTCAGCTCTATCAGTTTTATTTTATGCATTTTCAGGCTGTGTTGTTGGGTGTTTATAAAATTAGTATTATATCTTGCTGAATTTATCCTTTTATTATTGTGTAATATCTGTCTTTGACCTGAGGTCTACTTCACCGGATACTAATATTGCAACCCCTGTTTTGTCAGTGTTTACTTGGTGTATATTTATATTCATTTACTTTCAACGTCACTGTAGTATTGAACTTGAGTTTCTTCCAAACAGCATGTAATTGGTTCATGTTTTTAGTTTACTCTGCCAGGCTCTGTGTTTTGATGGATGTACTTAGGTCATTTACATGTAAGAGATAATTATTGATATATTAGTGCCATCTTATTTGTTTTTTTTGTGACTTTCTTTCTGTTGTTTTTTTCCTTTCTCTCTTCTTGACTTTTTAGAGCTACTTAATGGGGTCGCTTGGAGTCAGACACAACTGAGCCACTTCACTTTCACTTTTCACTTTCATGCATTGGAGAAGGAAATGGCAACCCACTCCAGTGTTCTTGCCTGGAGAATCCCAGGGACCGGGGAGCCTGGTGGGCTGCCGTCTATGGGGTCGCATAGAGTTGGACATGACTGAAGCGACTTAGTAGCAGCAGCGGCAAACATTATTAGGTTTCCAGTTTGACTTACTTATAATTCTTCTTAGCTTATCCTGTTGTATTGTGTTCTCAATGGTTTTTCTAGGTATACAATAATATGTACGTAACTTACCACAGTCTACATGTGTAGCATTTTACCACTTCTGGTAAAATGTAGGAGCTTCGCTTTTAACTTTAATGTCAGCTAGTGTTGTAACTTGTTTCATATTTCATATTTATTGAATGTGATTTGTACAGTTCTTGAGAAGGATTGTCTTTAGTATTTATCCATATATCTGTAATTTCTGTTTTTCCTTTTTCATCACTGATGACAAGATTAAAAAAAATCATTTTCTTCTGTTTGAGGATTTCTTTTTACCAATCTTTATACATCTGCTGATTTCTAAGTATTATGTATGTTTTTGGTCTAAAAATGTCGTTATTTTCCCTAGACTGCTGAGGATATTTATTGTTTATTGTTTTTTGACTGTTATTATTTATTGACTGTTTATTGGCTATCAAGTCATGAGTTACAGTTATTTTCTTTAAGAACTGAAAAATAATTACTCCTGTTCATTCCAGCCTCTAAGGTTTCAGATGAGAATTTTGCCACTAGAATTGGTTTTTCTATATAGGCAGTATGTTATCATGGCCCTTTTCCAAACTTTTTTTTGTCTTTGGATTTTAAAAGTTTAATTTTCATGTTTTACCATTAGTTTCTTTAGGTTTATCCCGCTTTGGGTTTATTCAGCTTATTAAATCTGTAGAAGTATTGTACCTTCGGCCAAGTATAGGAAATTTTAAGCTGATATGTTTTCACATATTTTTCCAATCTCCTTTCTTTTTCTTTACCTCTCGGGGCACTGATGGTGTGAAGGATGAATCTTGTTACCGTCTCACAGGCTCTGGGGCTCTAGTCAGTTTTTTTTAAATGATATTCTCTTAATCTGTTGTTCAGATTAGGTGAATTCTATTGATTGGCCTACAAATTACTGATTTTTATCTTCTTTAATTATCATTTTACCACTGAGTCCATACACTAGTGGGTTTTTTTTTTTGGTAATTTATCATTATTTTTTAGTTTGATAATTGTACTTTTCAGTTCTGTAATTTCCATTTGGTCTTTTTAAAATAATTCTTTTTTACTAATTTTTCATTGTTTCAAGAGAACTTGATGTTGATTGTTGAAACATTTTTATGACAGCTATTTAAAAATTCTTGTCAGATATTTCCAGCATAAGATTCATTTAATTGTTGGCATCAGTTAATTTTTTTACTTGTTTTTTGATAGTATTGGTTCTTAGTGTGAAGAGCAATTTTTCAGTTGTATTCTGGACATTTTGTCCATTTAGGAGATGCTGGGTTCTGTTTAAGTGTTTTATCTTAGTAGTATGCTGCTACGGTCAAGCACTCAGGGCCTGACCTACTTTTGTGGACTGTGGTTTCAGTGATAGTTTAGTTTTCAGAATCTTTGTGATGGTGTTGGGCTGCCTGGCATATCTAGTGCCAGGAAGCTGAGGGAACAGAGGAAGGTCCCCCAGGCTGCCCTGCTGGGTGTCTCTCGGTGAGGGAGTGGACAGTCTCGGGGCACAGAGTGACCGAGAAGCTTCCCTTGTCAGGTTCATGCTGTGTTCCCGCCCCCATGCCCCTGACATGAGTGTGAGTCTTCGGTTGTGGTGAGTTGTTGCGAGATTTGTCTTACTGACACTCACGTCTTCTCCACCTTTCTCCTCTCTCTTCCTTGACCTGAAACCTCTAATGGAGAAGGAGGTCTGAGTGCGTTGGGATTCCCTTGATCACGTATCTGCAGGGCTCATGATTGCTCTCTCCTTGTTGTGGTGCTCGGCTTACTTGACATTGTCAGAGAGACTCCTCCTTGATCAAGTAGAGGAATGAGCTAGATTGTAGGTGGGGACACATGGGATCTGAGTGACCTTCTGTTGGATGCTGGGACATAAGGCACTTTGTTGCTCTGTTATTCCTTCAGTCTTGGGCTCTTCAACCAGCTTGCCACCTTCTTGCCATCTTCCAGAATTCTCACCAGTCTCTGTGTTACTTCCAGAGATTATAGTTTTTCTGTGTTGGCAGAAGCTAGGAGAAACAAATCTATACCATCTTATTTAGGTTAGAAGTTTGCAAATCACTCATTCTTTTAACCATTTCTTGTGGAGTTTATTTTCTTATTTTAAAAAACACGTTTTGGCTCAGCTGGTAAAGAATCCACCCGCAATGCGGGAGACCTGGATTCAGTCCCTGAATTAGGAAGAGCCCCTGGAGAAGGGAATAGCTACCCACTCCAGTATTCTGGCCTGAAGAATTCCATGGACTGTATAGCCCATAGGGTTGCAAAGATTTGGACATGACTGAGTGACTTTCACTTTCATTTTCTTTAAATCTGTTGATTACCTACTATGGGAAATCAGGACATAGCTCCCTGTGAGCATTCCATATTTCTGTTACCCTTTAGTGTATAGTTATGTTACGGTTTTTTTGCTAAACCAGAAGTGAATATTAATACTATAATCACATAAATATGGTCCATTGAAAACTCAAGTAGTATACGTGAGAAAGTATACACAGAAAGAAAGTATACTTGAGAAATTATACACAGAAAGTTTCCTTTCTGTGCAGCCATTATTTTAATATAGTAAATAACCACTGCATATTTTTCTTTACTTCATTTTTTACTTAATTATAGGTAATTAAAGTTTTTATGCCTGTCTCTAGTCATGTATATGGCTTATTTCCTCCTTTTGCTGTGATATATCCTCCAGTATCTTTCTAATAAAGGGTTTTTTTGAGTTCTGCATATCTGAAAATTTCTTTATTTTGTTTGCACTGTTGATTAATAATTTGGCTGAGTATGTAAGTCTAGATTGAAAACCAGTTTTCCTCAGAATTTTAAAGACATTGCTCCAGTGTCTCCTAATGTCCATTTTGTCTTAAATGACTTAATTAATATAAGTGCAGATGGAGTTGGGCTTTCCTCATGACTCTTGAGGTAAAGAATCTGCCTGCAGTGCAGGAAACACAGGAGGGGCAGGTTCGATCCCTGGGTCGGGAAGATCCCCTGGAGGAGGGAATGGCTACCCATTCCAGTATTCTTGCCTGGAGAATCCCATTGACAGGGGAGCCTGGTGGGCTGCAGTCCATGGAGCAAAAAGAGCTGGACACAGCTGAAGTGACCGAGCACATATTCAAGGCCGTGTATATATTTAGGAAAAGAAAGTTAAAAATTCATACTCTTAATACTTTGCTTCATAATTTGGATTTTGATCAGCAAAACTAATGGATTGAGATGTATGGAGAAAAAAGTTTGAAGGTATGGAAGACATTGAAAGAGGTAGCTAAAGAAACTTAGGAAAGAAAAGCTTTAGAGTGGTTAAGTTGTTTCCTGATATCTTAACTTGCTCTGAAGTTCATAGTTCAGGTATCATTGTCTTTTGATATGATTTGATTTAAGAAATCTTTGCCTTCTAACCATTGCTCTTACTTTTGGGGAATTATTTAAATAACCAGCAGGGGGAGTACTTAGGTTCCTTTTGGAACAGAGACTCAAGCTGGAAAGATACTTGGGATTTTAGTGTACAGTACAGTTTAGAACAGTTAGATTTCTTTTTGTCTTTTCTGATAATAATACACACCTATTATAAAAGAATACACTAGAGAATATCACCTGTTAGTCTGCAGTCAGGAGACACAGGCACTTTCATGCGTTTCCTGCAAATGTTTTCTTCTAGCAATGCTTGTATCTACATCAAAATTGATGTTACTGTTTTAAAACTTACAGTCATTAGTGTTAATAGGTATATACTTGAAAATCAATTTTGACTATTCTTTTCCATCCGGATACAATCAGAAACAGAACACTGATTCTTGTGTATAAATGATTTCCACTGGCTTCTCATAAACTCATAGGTTTGATTTCTGTTCTTTTAAGGGGTAGAACTTCCGTAGAGCATCAGAAAATTCCTATTGAGCAAAGAAAAGCAGCAGAATACAACATTATCTGTTTTAAGGATATGGCTAAAATGTGTGTAATCACAGACACGAATTGGGCAGCAGTGTATTAAAACAGGTGTGTCAGTGGCTAGCTTGGTCCTTGGTACACAATTTTGTACTCAGTTTTTGTAATGGACAAATAGTGGAATAGAGTGATTCTTAAAAAAAAAATTATTGTAATGTCAAGACACAAAAAGGGAATACTTCTGTAGAGATTGAAACACACATGAACAATTTCTGTAAAAGTTATTTGTAAGAAAACCTGTCCAGAGTGTGTAACTCTAGGTTATCTCCTCTTAAAAACTATGACAGAGAAAAACAGTGTATATTGTATACCCAATAACTAATTTATTTACAGAAAGAAGAGAAGCATATTTAGTGCCTGAGTTCTTGGCCACAGTTTTATGAAGATCTCAAAAAACCTTCTCTTTGAACATTCTGTATGAGTCCTTCCCTATTTTGAACCAGTTTATTGAATTCACCTGGGCTTCCTAGGGGGCTCAGTGGTATCCTGCCTCAGTGAAACTGCCTGCCAACGCAGGAGACTCAGGAGACACCGGTTTGATCCCTGAGTTGGGAAGATCATCTGGAGAAGGAAATGGCTACCCACTCCAGTATTCTTGCCTGGAGAATCTCATGGACAGAGGAGCCCGGTGGGCAATAGTCTGTGGGGTTGCAAAGAACTGGACATGACACATTGAATTCTTTTTTCAGTTCTTGTCATTTATTTATGAAAATAATGATACCTGTACATTTATGAGTATGAAGAAATGACATTCATCAAAGGGAAAACAGTTTAGAGGAGAGGTTAGTGAAGAAATCAAGTTGCAGTAGTCTCTATGTAAGTGTGCTAGGGAAGAGAAGGAGCAAAGGATAGCTAGATGGGGTCATGGTAAGAGAGAGATTTAAAGAAAAAGCAGACAGACACTTGTGCATGGTTGAATGATGGCCTGAGGAGTGGAACTGTCTATGGTAGGAGAGTTTGGAACCTGAACGTAGTGTCCTGGGACTGGCATCCTGGTCTTTGAAGATTTCCTTCTTACAGCCTCCAGCCCCTGGGATGTAAAGCTTCATGTTTGTCCCTTGGCCTTTTCAAAAGCTCAGCAGAGCCAATGGTATTTTTACTTGTTTTACCCAGCAGTGTGTACTTGACAGCTGTAGAAAATTCCAAATATGTGCAGAGACGCTTGTTGTGTGTTTAGTTTCCCCTTACAGTTTGGATTTTAATTTAGTGCGGCAGTTCTCAAACTGTAACAGTGTAAGACTCACGAAGGTGGTTGCTGAAATGCAAATTCCTGAGCCTCTCCTCACTCAGGGTTCTCACTTGAGGTTTGAGGATCTCCTGTCTCCAGAAGCATACCTGATGATTTTGATGTGCATTGCCCTTGATAGCAATCTTAAAACTTGTGGTAAGATAATGTAGTTTACTGTTTTAACAATTTTAAGTGTATGGTGTGTGACAGTAAGTCCTTTCATGTTGTTCTGGAACTGTCACCACCTTCCATCTCTAGAGCTTTTCATCATCCCATACGGAAACCCTTTACCCATTTCAACAACAACTCATTTTTCCCTCCCCCCAGCCCCTGGCCACCATAGTTCTACTTTATGTCTCTGTGAATTTGATGACCCTGAGGACCTCATGTAAGTAGAATCATACGGTGTTTGTCCTTTTGTTTCTCTTTTATTTCACTTAGCTTAATGTCTTCAAGGTTTTTCCATGTTGTACCTTGTGTCAGAATGTTTTTCTTTCTTTAAGGCTGAATAATATAGTATTCCATTGCGTGTGTATACACTGGTTTTTCCAACGAGTCATTTAATTCCTTCCTGCTCCTTAAACTCTCTGAGAGACTGTAGAGTGCTAATCAGTAAACTTCATTTTCTTTTTTTGAGTTTTGAAATATTAAAGCTGGTCATTAGGTTAAAACAGTATTTTTGTGAATCATAGTAAACATCTTTATTAAAAATGTCTAAAGTACATTCTCATATTAACTCTCCTGAATATTAATCAACTTTTCCTCTTCCTTCTATTTTGGTAGTATATGGTACTATCATCTCACAGTATCGTTTTTAAGTACAGATTTTATCTTGGTGGTGGTCTTGAGATAAGCGCATCTATTATCCATATTTTACTGAGGCAGAAGCTGGGTCAGTAAATTGTAAATGTAGCCAACTGGTTGCACAGCTGTGACTCAGGCCAGACCAGTGTGACAGCACAGCCTGAAGATGAGGGCGAAAGGACTTGTGTTCTGCTTGTGAAATTTCCTGGGTATTTCTGTGCTTGAGGAGGATAATAACTCATGACATTGACTAGCCTGGACAATCCAGGATCTACAGGTAGCCATGACCAAAGTATATTTCTTCCTTTGTTCAAGTCAGAGTGAGCTTTCTCCAGGAAACATTCACTCATGAATCTGTTTCTGAGCTCATCAGCCCAATGTTGGTCTATTTCTTCCTCCACCCTAATTATGTTGTTAGAGCCAAAGGTCATTGAAGGTGAAAATGGGTTTTGGCTGTGTACCTTCAGAGGGCTCAGTGAGTCACTTCAGCTCAGTATAGATATTTACTGAATACTGTGGTTCAGCTCTTTTAGTATCTGGCAGTTGAAGGCCAGCTTAAGCTGGATAGAGGCTTGAAAGATTGATGCGTTGGCCTGCAGCTCACAGCATCTGGGCACCTGGGCTGCTTGGGGACCTGCCCTCCAGCCTGGAGCATGGCTTGTTCCTCTTCTGACTTTCTCAGGTTTTTCCCATTATATGGGATAAGGTGGCTGGCTGCTTCGGGGACACACCCTTGACCAAGTTGAGAAGAAGAGAATCTTCTCCAGTGGCCCCACTGGAGCGGGTCTCTCATTGCCTCAGCTGGGGTGCCGTGGCATCCCTGGACCAGTCATCGTGGATGGGCCGATGGCCTATGATTAACCTTGGCCATGTTGGGTGCCCAAAACTGTGGTTGGGGAGTGTGTTTTGTCACTAGAAAAAAAAGGTGGATGAATGAGAAGGCTGGGTAGTGAAGTTGCCCTGTAAGCACGTGTTTGTGGCGGAGTGAACACTGTGGAGAGAGAAGTGTCCGTGCTGCCTAGCCATGTAGAGAGGTCTGCTGGAGGTATTGTTTTTGACCATAGGTGGACAAAATGGAAATGAAGTAGGCTGCGTTTCCCCATAGGCTTATACTTACTGACTGACTGACTTTGGATATTTAAAAATTTTGTGACAGATCTGGTGTAATAGTCACGGAATTTGTATATTTGTTTAGCAGTTATGTAAGGAGGACCTCAGTGGGGGTGCTGTGTAGTGGGGATGAGGTGCAGAGACACAGGACTCCTGCCCTCAGGAGCTCTTACTCCAGGGCAAGGGGTAAGTTGGGCAAGAAACCGATGGGGTCACTGAGGGAGGGCGTTAATGGAGACTTTGAAGGATATTCCACAGAAAAGATGAGCATGATCTGTGGAGAAATCTGTTAGGGAGACCAGAGGAGGAGGAGAGGTGATGTCTGGCAAAGCGTGCCGTGGTTGCAGGTGGGTGTTGGAAATGCCCCGCCTGGCAGCAGTACGGGAAATAAGAGATGGCTGGGGGAGTTGGGGAACCACCAAAGGGGGCTGTGGAAGGCCGGGCTGGGAGCTGTCAGAACTGGGGCTCAGGCCCGTTTGTCCTTGCGCTTGTGGGAGGGTCTGTGTCACTCCTGCCTGAGCTGCTGGAGGGTGGGGTCTTTCTTGCTCATTTTGTGTCCCGGGGCCTGCAGAGTGTCTGCACTGGCTGACTGGAAAGCGGGACCTTAGAATTCTGTCATTTATATTAAGTTACAGGGTTCTAGTCCCTGAAGAATCTTGAGTGTGGATGAAATCCAGAGGAGCAGAGGACGGGTCAGATGTAACCAAAGTAGTGAGCGATGTCCCAATCCACGTGTCTCTGAAAAAAACATGTGCTCAATAAACCTCACAGGAGAGGCTGTGAGCACCACAGTGCGGGCATACTTGCTGATGTATTTAAAACTTCACATCTGTTCCTCATTCTCTATCCTTAATGTAGATCAATTCCTGGGTGAAAAAGTGTTGACATCCATTGAGTATGTGGCTAGAGCTACTGAGATTTATTCAGATACCCAAGTAAACTTTCTATTGGTAGACATTCAATTTGTTCTCCAAATTTATTACATGATATCCAAAGCAATATTTAGAAATATTCACTTCTTTCCGAAGGGAGTATCCCACAGATGTATAGTAGCATGCATTTGGTATCAAAGGAATAAAGTTTCAAAATGAGTAAATAAAATACATACGCATGATGTACTTAAAGAAGTGAAAACTTGAGCAGAGAGGTGAGAAGAAGGAAAAGTGGTCTGTGAGGGGCTGATGTGGATAGTAAAGCAGTAAAGCAGAGTTTAATGTTTTTGGTTTTAACTAGTTGCTTCTTTCTAAGTATGCTCCATTCAAAGTACAGTCAATCCTCATTTTTCAAAGATTGTGTATTTCTGAAATTGCCTCCTTGCTCAACTTTATTTGTAATCCCTGAATCAGTCCTCATGATGCTTTTATAGTCTCTTGCAGGCATATATAGAGCAGGGAAAATTTTGAGTCACCTGACATGCATGTTCCCAGCTGAGGTTCCTGGCCCCACTCTGTCTGCTTGTTCCGGTTCTCAGATCAGCTCAGTTCAGTCGCTCAGTCGTGTCAGACTCTTTGGCCCCATGAACCACAGCATGCCAGACCTCCCTCATCACCAACTCCTGGAGTTCACCCAAACTCCTGTCCATGTTCTCAGATCATTTGCCTAATAATGGTCTGTTTTCCTGGTTCAGGATCCAGTCGGGGATCACAGGTTTTATTCTCTCTCCATGCAGGCCAGGAAGCAACAGTTAGAACTGGACATGGAACAACAGACTGGTTCCAAATAGGAAAAGGAGTGCGTCAAGGCTGTATATTGTCACCCTGCTTATTTAACTTCTATGCAGAGTACATCATGAGACACGCTGGACTGGAAGAAACACAAGCTGGAATCAAGATTGCCAGGAGAAATATCAATAACCTCAGATATGCAGATGACACCACCCTTATGGCAGAAAGTGAAGAGGAACTCAAAAGCCTCTTGATGAAAGTGAAAGAGGAGAGGGAAAAAGTTGGCTTAAAGCTCAACATTCAGAAAACGAAGATCATGGCATCCGGTCCCATCACTGCATGGGAAATAGATGGGGAAACAGTGGAAACAGTGTCAGACTTTATGTTTTTGGGCTCCAAAATCACTGAAGATGGTGATTGCAGCCATGAAATTCAAAGACGCTTACTCCTTGGAAGAAAAGTTATGACCAACCTAGATAGCATATTCAAAAGCAGAGACATTACTTTGCCGACTAAGGTCCATCTAGTCAAGGCTATGGTTTTTCCAGTAGTCATGTATGGATATGAGAGTTGGACTGTGAAGAAAGCTGAGCACCAAAGAATTGATGCTTTTGAACTGTGGTGTTGGAGAAGACTCTTGAGAGTCCCTTGGACTGCAAGGAGATCCAACCAGTCCATTCTGAAGGAGATCAGTCCTGGGATTTCTTTGGAAGGAATGATGCTAAAGCTGAAACTCCAGTACTTTGGCCACCTCATGTGAAGAGTTGACTCATTGGAAAAGACTCTGATGCTGGGAGGGATTGGGGGCAGGAGGAGAAGGGGACGACAGAGGATGAGATGGCTGGATGGCATCACTGACTCGGTGGACGTGAGTCTGAGTGAACTCCGGGAGTTGGTGATGGACAGGGAGGCCTGCCATGCTGCGATTCATGGGGTCGCAAAGAGTCGGTCACGACTGAGCGACTGAACTGAACTGAACTGATGCTCCTGCAGCCTTACACTGATCTGGGTTAGCTCCTCAGGTTCTCTCCGTGTTTCTTGGCCATGTCCTTGTTGAGGCGGGCGGTCCAGTTGTTTTAGGTTTGTCTGACGTTTGCAGTGTTGAGATTGAGGTTATGCGTTTTCGGTAGTTATACTGTGGAGGTTGACTTATATTCTGCTTGGTGCCTCCTATCAAGAAGCACTTGGTGATGGTTTGCATCAACATTCATGACTTGGTTAAGATGGTGTCTGAAAGATTTCTCCACTGTAAAGTTACTGCTTTTCCCTTTGGAATTAGTAAGTAACTTCTGGGGGATGTTCTGTGACCATGTATGTATTCTCTTCATCCTCACACTTTCACCCACTAGTTGTAGCATTCATTGATGATATTCTAAATCTGTCATTCATTTGTTCATGTCATTGTAGACTTACTTTCTTATTCTGTTCAGTTGGTTGTAATCCTTTACTATCATTACTTACTTGATGCTGGAATGTCCCACGTTGGCCATGAGAGCCCCTTCATGCAGGCTCCTGTGTCTTTTTTGCATGCTCTCCTTATTCCTTGAGCAGTTTCTTACTCTCTGGCTCAAGATATTTCAGGCTAACGCTGTCCTTCCCTGTCCCATCCGTGGTATCACCCACTTTACTAAGGAGCTGACCTGGACCGATTTATTGTGTTAAAGAGATATTCTGGAGATATGTATATGTATAGACCAAGAACTGAATAGACCCAATGATGTTTCCCAGTTTCCTTACTGTTCTGGATAACTCAGTGAACCTCTTCAGATAACTGCACTCTGGTGGAGCGGCACCTTCCTGAGGGTCGATGCCTCTTTGCTTGCAGTTCTCCCCACCACAGGAGTCTCTATGTAAGAGGAAACAAGCTTAGACCTCTTAAGTATTAAAATGCCATCTATGTTATGGCTGAATTTATTTTTATGAATTTGTTCTCTTCTTCCTCCTTAAGGAAGTTTTAATGGTGTATTTTAATCTTAATTTATTTTTGAAACTGCAGTGTCATTGGATGAGCGGTTTTATTTCTGATAAAGTGATCAGCTTCTAGTAGGTTACCTTAATTTAATTCCCAATGCAAATCGAAAATTTTCCTCAAAATAAAATGCAAATTAAGAAAGTTATAAGGTGGATGTTTGTTTGTCATGTATTGTGTTAGTTGCTCGGTCGTGTCCGACTCTTTGTGACCCCGTGGACTGTAGCCCGTCAGGCTCCTCTGTCCATGGACTTCTCCAGGCAAGAATACCGGAATGGGTTGCCATTTCCTTCTCCATTGTTTGTCATAGATATTAAAAAAAAAAAACTAAATAAAATAGCTTGAGAAACCAATCAGTGTTGTCACCGTTTTTGGACATAAGCTCCTTGGTTCCTTTGGGTCTCAGGTGGAGCCCCTGCCCTCCCATTTCTGGTGCATTCTCAGCTGCTGCTCTCCTTCCTGCTGCACATCAGCTGCCTCTGTGCTCGATCCTCTGTTTTCTTGCTTCTCTTGGCTCTTTCCTGTCAGATGGGATCCCATGCAAGACTTTGGAGGGTTCATGGTTTGTCCTCATCCACTTGTATTTTAGAGTTGGTTGTCTGCTTGTGTTGTTCAAGCCCTTTTAGTTTTGCTGTCTTCTGACTCTTCTTTCTGTGGAGGTTCAGAGACAGTTTGAAAACTCTGCCAGTTCTCTCTTGCCTCCTTGCTTCCAAAATGACCACGGAAAGAAACAACGATGGTCATGTCTAGGAAGGGCCGAGGACACGTGCAGCCTGTTCATGCCCCAGCTGTGCCCAGTGTGTGCCCAAGGACAAGGCCATTAAGAAGTTCATCATTGGAACAAAGTAGAGGCCGAAGCCATCGGACATTGCTGAAACGAGTGTTTCCAACGGCTGTGTGCTTTGCAAGCCGTGTGTGAAACTACCTTACTGCATGAGCCATGTCACTCACAGCCAGGGGGTCAGGAGTCATTCCTGGGAGTCCCAGAAGGACCTTCCCCCAGAAGCAGACCTGCAGCTGTTGCCCCCCAGCCTCCACCAAAGCCCATGGAAGGAGCTAAGTCCTTATAGACTAGAGAAATACTGTTCTCTAAAAAGACACTGAAATGGAAATTCTACATGAAAATGAAATAAAAACTGGGTCCTCACTGATGCCATTGCTGGGCTTGCTCAACAGTGCCATTCATTAGCGTATACTTAATGAAATTGATTTCCTTATTTTTTTCTTTGAAAACTGTTTCTACAGAGAAAAAGAAGTCGGGATGCAGAGTACCCATCCTTTCCAGGAGAGAGTCCCCTACCTTGCAGACGAGCAGGGCTCAGGACCGTGGGGGCTGAGGCTTCCCTGTCTGAAGCATGGCTCAGGTGTGGAGAAGGATTTCTGAAGAGTCCCGGCACTCCGGTAAAGTCGTGATGCTGTCTTCCCTGAATGCTGAGCGATAAATCCTAGCTTCCTGAGAGTTCACGCCACTGTACTCATATTTCTTTGGAATTCCCTTCCTTATTGTCTTTCAGAACACTGTAATTGATGTGTTACTTGTTTTTCTTCATCCTTGAATTCCCTACAATTGTGGCATAGTAGTATTCACCTCTTTCTGTCATGCAGAACTTTGCACTTTGTAAGTAGGGATGCATACTGGAAATGTTCTCAGAAGATAACACTGTTGAGCGTCCTACCTTTAAAAGAAGTGTATTTAATGAAATGCTTATGTATCAGGACCTGATGGCACTGGGGGATTCTGGTTGATTTTGGTTTATGTGGTAACTTTGAAGTACTCACCATAAGAAGGAGTGTTCACCACTGTTATCAATTCTACAAAGACAGCCCTCTGTTTAGATTCTGGAAGAATATAAAAATGCAGTTATAAATATGTGCTTTGGAAATACTTGTTGATGAATAAAGGAAAATGGACGAATATGTTAAAGGGTGTAGTATAAGTTCTTGACTATTTTATGTAATGTTGTTGGTTTTTTGCACTTGTCACATGAATTACTGCATCATTATTAATTATTATTATTATTGTTACCATTATCTGCCTGAAGTCATTAACAGCTGAAAAGAAGACTACCACAGAAAAACACCTTGAATTATCCTGTCGACCCAAGAAAGGTAATATTGTTGATTTCTTGGCAGGAAAGATAAAAGCCTCATATATCCTCCTTTGATTTATTTGTTTTTTAAAAAGTCATGTATATAGTTTGGAAAAACTATATATTCATGGTTAGAAAAAACACCGAAACAATGTAAAAAGGTGTTTTTGGCATCTCTATCATCTTTTTCACCATCTGTCCCATTTTTTATGCCTCCCATAGCTAATCATTAAATTTTTTTTTTTTTTTTTTTTATCTTGCATGGTTTTTATTCATTTTGGAGCAGTTTTAAGTCTAGGAACTGATCATGTGTATAGGCAATCCTTGAATTTCTGGTTCTCAGATATTTATACACTTTTTGAAAGCAAAGCCATGATTTCCCATTACCATCAATGGAATAATCCCTTTTAATCTTGCCACAGTGCCTTTCTGAAGGGCAGACTGAGATTCCCCACTGAATTTTAAGCTTTGAATTCTGTAAACATATAATGCAATTGTCCATTTGCACCCAAAGTGATGTTCAAAGTGACTGTAAGATTAGACATTTACTTGTGGTATAAACATTTCCCATTTCTAAATTAATAGACATCTGTTATAATTTTAAAATGTTAATTTTAAAATGTTAATTTTTATGTTTAAATGGAAATAACACTAAATATTAGAAAGCAATATTTATGTTTTATACAGATAAGTTCATTCTATAAAAAAATGTGTTACTAATGGAAATAAACTTATGATGTTTCTTTATTGAATTCACTGTTATCAACAGAACCCAATAGGTAAGCTCAGATTCATGGCTGCAGGGTTTTAAAAAGAATCTGATTTGAGAAATAAAGTTATGACCTGTAGTATAAGGACTATACTACTTAGTCAGTGATGGTTAGGGAAGACTTCGAGTTACGGGTCATAGGAAAGTGTATTGAGGTGTTTGAAGGGATGGGTTGAATTTATCTCCTACAACAAGAAGGTCAGGGGGCTAGACTCATTTTGAGTTCTGCTGCCTTAGTGTAGCGTCTGTTTTTGCAGTCGTGAGGTGGAAGCTGAATTCTGCAGGCCGACTTCTCAGGAAAAGTGTAGACTTGGGGGGATTTTCTCCAAATGAACTTTCCTCTGAGAAGGAGTACTCTCCCTCAGACCTCTACCTTTAGCCAGAATCTGTTCCACAGTGTCACCTCCACCAAAGAGACATCAGTGAAATTAAGGATTTTTAAACATATGTGTTGCTGCTCCAATAAAACTGGGATTTTGTTGGTAAGGAAGAAGGGGTGTGACTATCAGGGAGGCCACAGGTTCTGCTGCTGCACTCACTCACCCTCAGGGTGGGCAGGAAGGGTCATGACTCCAGACTTTGGGGGTCTCATTTGACTGTGCCGTGTCCTGACTATGTTTTGACTGTGGGATCTTGAGAAAGCAAGCTAAGCATGCTTTGCTTCAGTTTCTGCATCTGGAAAAGAGGTCTCAAACTTGTGTATCTCACTGGGTTGTTGTGAATTAAACAAAAAAAAAAATCCCTGTTCGAAGGTTAACACTTAGTAGGAGATCATATCAGTCAATCCTAAAGGAAATCAAACCTGAATATTCATTGGAAGAACTGATGCTGAAGCTGAAGCTCCAGTAATATGGTCACTTCATGCGAAGAGCTGTTTCATTGGAAATGGGACTGATGCTGGGAAAGATTGAAGGCAGGAGGAGGAGGGGGTGACAGAGAATGAGATGGTTGGATGGCATCACCAAGTCAATGGAAATAAGTTTGAGCAAGCTCCAGGAGATAGTAGAGGGCAGAGGAGTCTGGCGTGCCGCTGTCCGTGGCGTTGCAAAGAGTTGGACATGACTTAGGGACTGAACAGTGGCAACACCTGCAGCAGTTGCTGTTACATTTGATGGCAGAGAGGTGAGAGCCTGCTCAGCATCCTGCCGAGTGAAAAACTTTCTGTGAATAAGAGATTTGACACTTTAAGCTGTATTATTATTTTAAGGGGATTCCTTTTATGCAATTGAAAAATAAAATTCTCCTCATTTTTTTGATTTCTAAAATACTGTATAGTAAAATAATACTGTAATCTTCTGATGGTGCTATAGAATTTAAATTTTACTGTTATTAATGCCAAATGTTGTAATTTTCAAAGATCAATTTAATTCTAATTTCTAAGCTGTCATAATATGAAGTATGGAGAAGATAGTACAGTTTTCCCTTGAATGACTGGCATGGGGGGGCTTTTGTGCTGACCCTACACACAGTCAGAAATTCGCCCGGAGCTAACTTCACAATCAGCCCTATCTGCAATTCTGCATCAGCAGATTCAACCTACTGTGGGTTGTGTAGGACTGTAGTAGTACATATTTACGAAGATATTTCTGTGTAAGTAGACTCGTGCAGTTCACGCCTGGGTTGTTGAAGGATCAACTCTTACTTTCTTTTACACGATAGATTTGAAGGTATAATCAAATTTAACTTGGACAGAGAAAGAAATGTTAAATAAGCTGCTGCCTTGTATTTAATTTCAAAAGCATCTTTTGAGGTGGTTTTCCATGCCAGTATATATTCAACCTAAAACCTACTCTGCTATACTTTCTTTTCTGTGGAATGACCAGTATGTTCTGATAGACTGGAAAAGCATATATCCATGTATAGTTAATTTGTTTACAGCATAAGCAGCTTGTTAAGAGAAGAAAGTGTTATTAATAATTTACCAAATATAAACTGATAGAAAAGGGAACTCAAGGCATTCCCTGAAACTGGTTTATTTTAAAAATAGTAACTTTTAAAGTGTTAGTTTAATTTAAGATAGGCTGTTAATAAAATTTCTAGGACGTAGAAGTAGTATTTTTTTAAGAACAGGGAAGCAAAAGTAGGGGAACATACTTTGGCAAAGTGTGCAAAAAAGAGGGGGACTCCATTTCCTTGTCTCCATGTCTATTTCCTTACCTGTAAGGTACTGAGAACCAGAGAAGGAAGGGGGAGGAGATGGAGGAGAAGAGAAGGGGTAAGAGAGGTGATCCTTTGCTTGCTGGCAAAGGATCTTGCCAGAAGGTTTGTGGAAGGTGGAAGAAGATAAAATTGAAATAAAAATAGGCTGGAACCTATGTAAATAGTGATTTTCTTTAAAAGGAAGAACTTTTAAAAAAATGTGAAAAAATGTGTTTCCTAAGCAAATGCAACCATGTAATAAAAAAGAAAATAGTGTGTATTATTTTATTTTTCTTGAAATATTCTGCAGAATATATTCTCAGAGTCTGTTTTTTGTTGAGGTCAGAAATCTCCTTGGAAGACATCAGTAAATTTTTAAATTGTTATTTGTTGATGTGTCTTTCTCCCTGTTGAACCATAGGTTTCTTTCGGGGAGACCCTCATCTGTTGCTAATCTTTCTCTCCGAAGTGACTTGGGTTAGAATAAGGCTGCCATAATGAAGTGCTACAGACAGGATGTTTTGAACAACAGGAACTTTCTCTCTCACAGTTCTGGAGGCTAGAATTCCAAAGTGAGATATTGGCAGGATTGGTTCCTTCCAGGAAATGTGCTCCTGGCTTCTTTCCTTGACTTGCAGGTGGCTGTTTCTTTTCCAAGTATCTCTTTCCTAGGTCTTCCCTCTCTGCATGCGTGGTTAGGTGTCCAGATTTCTCCTTTATATAAGGAGAGCTGTCCTAGTAGATGGGGGCCCACACTAACGTCTCACTTTAATTTGATTACCTAAAGACCCAGTCTCCAAATAAGATTACATTCTGAGATGCTGGGGTTAGAACTTAACATATCAGTGGATTTTTTGTTCATTCGCTGAGTCGTGACCAGTTCTTTGCGACCCCATGGACTGCAGCACACCAGGCTTCCTTATCCTTCATTATGTCCCAGAGTTTGCTCAAAGTCATGTCCATTGAGTCGGTGATGCCGTCCAACCGTCTCAACCTCTATTGCCCCCTTCTCCGTCTGCTCTCAATCTTTCCCAGCATCAGGGTCTTTTCCAGTGATTGGCTCTTCTCATCAGGTAGCCAAAGTATTGGAGCTTCAGCTTCAGTCCTTCCAGGGAATATTCAGGGTTGATTTCTTACAGGATCGGCTGGTTTGATGTCTTTACAGCCCACGGGACTCTCAAGAGTCTTCTTCAGAACCGCAGTTCAAAACCATTAATTCTTCAGCGCTCAGCCTTCTTTTTGGTTCAACTCTCGTGTCTGTATCTGACTCCTGGAAAACCATAGCTTTGACTATACTGACCTCTGTCGGCAAAGTGTTATCTCTGCTTTTTAGTACGCTGTGTAGGTTTGTCTTAGCTTTCCTTCTGAGGAGTACGTGTCTTTTATCAGTGATTTTGGAGCCCAAGAAAATAAAATCTGTCACTGCTTCCACTTTTCCCCCTTCTGTTTGCCAGGAAGTGATGGGACCAGATGCCGTGATCTTAGTTTTTTGAACGTTCAGTTTTAAGCCAGCTTTTTCACTCTCCTCTTCCACCTTCATCAAGAGGCTCTTTAGTTACTCTTCATTTTACAGGGTGCTAATTGCATTCCTGAGGGCTTCACCCTTATGACCTGATTACCTCCTGAAGAGGCCAACACACAGATTAGGCTGCAATGTGTGAGTTTTGGGGGACTCACACATTCAGTGTATAGAGTGTTCCACTTTTCCCTTTTGATTACTTTTCCAGATGCATAATAATGAAAAAGATTGATAATGTCTTTTGTAAGTAAGTACACAGCTTAGTTTTATTAGCTCTTTAAATCAATATGGGTTCTTTGGTTATTCTGAATAGTTTACGTTTAATTTTATATTTTGAAGGATAGACAACTTTAGTAATTCTAGATCTTCATGGCACAAAGTAAGTGTTCAGTAAATGTTCACTATTATTTCACGTTTTTGTGCCTTTGTAAGTGTTGATTTTCTAGACACCATTTTGCCAGTGAATCTTCCTTTCCTGATCAGTATAAAGTGGAGCATTCACTTTTTTGTGTTGTCCGCAATATTCTGTGACATATCTCTAATACAGTATTTGATTTTTCTTTTCATAGTTAATTAATGTTGCATTCCTCGAGGGCAGGAATTTTCTTTTTTTTTTGGTTTCCTCAAGGTTTACTATATCGAAGGTGTTATATAAATATGTATTTAATGAAGCCATTTAGCTTCTGATACTGTTTCCTCTTCTGTAAAACTTGAGTTGTAATATCTAATCTCTTATGGTGTATTGAAATGTGGTTAAGGGTTTTTTCCTTGGTTTTAGAATTTTAACTCAATTATCCACTCAATGTGAATAGGAAAATTGATTTTTATTATTTATCTATTCTTTTCTGATTAATATCAGTAAGATTTTCTGTTGAACTTTGGTTCCACTGCAATAGAGACACTCCATTCCTGCTAGATTTCCTGTCTGTAGTATGGACAACGTAAAAATAGTGAGCACGCCACGTGCTGGTGATGTGGAAAAACTATACCACCCTCACAGTGCTGTGGGACTGTAGAATGGCATGGCCACTCTGGAAAACAGTTGGGCAGTTCCTTATAAGGCTTCACATGCAATTACCATACAGTCCAACAATCGTACCCTTAGACATCCTGGAGAGTGAAAATTACAGTCACATGAAATCCTGTACGTAGTGTTCATAGTGGCTTCAGTCGTCATAGCCCCAAACTGAAAACAACCCAGACATCCTTCAAGGGGTAACTGATTAAACATGTGATTCATTCACACTGCAGAACAGCACTCAGTAATTTAAAAAAAAAAAAAAGTGACTGTTGGTACATACAACAGCCTGGTGAATGTCCAGGTAATTGTGCTAAGCTCAAAAAGCCAGTGATAAAAGGTGATGTAGGTGATCTCATTTATATGTTATTCTTGAAATGACAAAATCAGAGAAGTGCAAAATTGCTTTGTGATTGCTAGGAAATAGGAATTGAGGTGGGGAGGTGAGCTCTGTTAATGGCTTTGAAAAGGCAGTGCAAGACATCCCCACAGTGATGGAGTTGTTCTCTGTTTTGACAGCATCACTGTCAGCTATGATGTAGTACTGTAGTTTGCAGAATGTCACCCCTGGAACAGCTGCTTGAAGCATACCAGAGCTGTCTGGTTATTTCTGACAACTGTCTATGAACCAACTATTATCTGAAAATAAGGTTAATTAAATTTAAAAGTTCGCCGTTAAGCATTTTAAGCAAACTGCTATTACCAGGGCGCCTAGTATAGTAAAGGAAGCACACGGAAGCATTCCTTTTGTAGATAATTATTGATTTCTGTGGTTTTTTGGGGTACTTTTTTTACCCTTAAGGCTTGATGAAAGATTCTACAAAGTTATAGTTTTATAATTATTTCAGGTTATTTTTTGAGTTTTCATTTGTGCTCCAGTCATTTTCCTTGTCTTTTATGACTTTGATTTTATTTTTTTTCTTCTTGTAGTTGGGATTTAATTTAGCCAGGTTGCACATAGACCTTTAGTTGGAAAGATTTGAAATAAGACATTGTTTTCACTATCAACAGAATTTTGTATATTTGTGCCTTTTGCAAAGTATCATGTATTAGACCTCATATTGATCAATAATCATAATCAATTGGCCATTAAAAAAATTATTCTTTCTTTTGCAGAACCTACCGCCTTTAAGAGTACCAGTGGGCTTGCAGCTATAACGTGGAGTTCCAGTGGAAGTGATCTGTCAGATGAAGATAAAACAGCTTTTAAATCACACAGAGATAATAGATATCGTTCTAGAACAGGCAGGTGTTGTAACAGCAACATTTTATGTCCAGAAGATGGGGCCAGTGAAGGTAAATTGATAATTTTTAAAAGAAATTTAGTTTCCATTATAGATTGTGTTTTAATAATAGAAATAACTTATACTTCTCTTCTAATACTTAGCATTGATTTTGATATTACTGAGTCCCAATCTTTTAGAAACATTTTCTCATAATATTTCTCACAGTAACTCCTTCAGAGATCGGTATTACTGGGATTATTTTTGCAGTTGACAATTTAGGCTTGAACATGTTAAAATTGATCAGAGCCAGTTCTCTAAAGTATAATATAAAATATTATAATATATAAAGTATAAATAATATAATATAAAGTATAAAATATCTGGAGATATTTGGGTTTGGCTCCAGACCAACACAGTAAAGTGAATGTTGCAGTGAAACAAGTTACGTGAATTTTTTGGTTTTGCAGTGCGTATACAAGTGATGTTTTTATACTACTGTAGTCTGTTTAAAGTTGCACTAGTATTATGTCTAAACAAATGATAGACACACCCTAATTTAAAAACACTTTATTGCTTAAAACTTCTGTGTATCATCTGAGCCTTCATTTAGCCAGTCTGATATTTTTGCTGCTGGAGGGTCTTACTTCACTGTTGATGGCTACTCAAGTGAAGCTTGGAGTTGGTGTGGCAGTTTCTTAAAATAAGGCCACAGTGAGGTTTGCAACATCAATGGCATGTTCCTTTCATAAACAATTCCTCTGAAGCATGCAGTGCTGCTCGGTAACATTTTACCCACAGGAGAACTTTCAGAATTGAAGTCAGTCCTCTCAGACCTTGCTGCTGCTTTTTCAGCTAGGTTTATGTCATATTCTACATCCTTTGTTGCCATTTCAACAGTCTTCACAGCCTCTTCACCAGGAGTCAACTCCATCTCAAGAAACCACTTTCTTTCCTCATGTACTAGAAGCACCTGCTCACCTATTAGAATTTTATCCTGAGATTTGAGCAATTCAGTCACATCTACAGCTTCACTTCTAATTCTCTTGCTGTTTCTACCACACCTGCAGCCCCTTGCTCCCATGAGGTCTTGAACCCCTCACAGTCATCCGTGAGGCTTCAAATCCACTTCTTCATCACTCCTGTCACTGTGGGTATTTTGACCTTTTCCCTTACATGAATCGTGAATGTTCTTAATGGCATCCAGAATGCTGACTCCTCTCCAGAAAGTTTTCAGTGGACTTTGCCCAGATCCATCAGAGAATCACTGTCGATGGCAGCTGTAGCCTTGTGGAATTCTTAAATCATAAGGCCTGAAGGTTGAAATTATCCCTTGATCCATGGGCTGCAGAGTGGATGCTGTGTTATCAAGCATGAAAACAACATTTATTCTGTTGTACAACATCTTCATCAGAACTCTTGAGTGACCAGGGATATTGTCGGTGAATATTGATATTTTGAGGGGAATCTCTCTGAGGAGCAGGTCTCAACAGTCGGCTTACAACACTCAGCAAACTGGGTCGTAACAGATGTGCTGTCGCTCAGTGCTGTCACTGGAGCACAGGCAGAGTAGACTTAGCATTCCATTCTTAAGCACCCTAGGATTTTCAGAATGATAGGGGACACTGGCTCAACTTCAGCCCACCAACTATGTTAGCCCCTAACGAGGCAGTCAGCCTGTCCTGTGTAGCTGTGCAGCCAAGCACTGATTTCTGCTCATCTATGAAAGATCAAATTGCCAACATCCGTTGGATCATCAAAAAAAGCAAGAAAGTTCCAGAAAAACATCTACTTCTGCTTTATTGACTATGCCAAAGCTTTTAACTATGTGGATCACAACAAACTGTGGAAAATTCTGAAAGAGATGGGAATACCAGACCACCTGACCTGCCTCCTGAGAAACCTGTATGCAGGTCAGGAAGCAACAGTTAGAACTGGACATGGAACAACAGACTAGTTCCAAATTGGGAAAGGAGTACGTCAAGGCTGTATATTGTCACCCTGCTTATTTAACTTATATGCAGAGTCCATCATAAGAAACGCTGCGCTGGATGAAGCACAAACTGGAAGCACAAGATTGCCAGGAGAAATATCAATAACCTCAAATATGCAGATGACGCTACCGTTAGGGCAGAAAGCAAAGAGCTAAAGAGCCTCTTGATGAAAGTGAAAGAAGAAGGTGAAAAAGTTGGCTTAAAGCTCAACATTCAGAAAACTAAGATCATGGCATCTGGTCCCATCACTTCATGGCAAATAGATGGGTAACAGTGGAAACAGTGACAGACTTTATTTTTTTGGGCTCCAAAATCACTGCAGATGGTGATTGCAGTCATGAAATTAAACGATGCTTGCTCCTTGGAAGAAAAGTCATGACCAACCTAGATAGCATATTAAAAAGCAGAGACAGTACTTTGCCAACAAAGGTTCGTCTAGTCAAGGCTGTGCTTTTTCCAGTGGTCGTGTATGGTTGTGAAAGTTGGACTGTAAAGAAAGCTGAGTGCTGAAGAATTGATGCTTTTGAACTGTGGTGTTGGAGAAGACTCTTGAGAGTCCCCTGGACAGCAAGGAGATCCAACCAGTCCATTCTAAAGGAAATCAGTCCTAAATATTCATTGGAAGGACTAATGCTGAAGCTGAAGCTTCAATACTTTGGCCACCTGATGCAAAGAGCTGACTCATTTGAAAAGACTCTGATGCTGGGAAAGATTGAGGGCAGGAGGAGAAGGGGACGACAGAGGATGAGGTGGCTGGATGGCATCACCAACTCAATGGACATGAGTTTGAGTAATCTCCAGGAGCTGGTGATGGACAGGGAAGCCTGGTGTGCTGCAGTCCATGGGGTTACAAAGAGTTGGACACGACTGAGCGTCTGAACTGAACTGATGAAAGTCCTAGGTGGCCTCTTCCTCCAGTAGCAGGCTGTGTCACCTGAGTTGCAAACCTGTTGTTTAGTGTAACCACCCTCATGAATTTTCTTTGCCTGATCCCTGCATGACTGGGTAAGGCTTTTACATCTGCACTCACAGTTTCACCTTGCACTTTTCTGTCACGGAAATGACTTCTTTCCTTAAGCCTTGCAAACCAGTCTCTGCCAGCTTTAAACTTTTCTTCTGCAGCTTCCGCACCTGTCTCAGCCTTCACAGAACTGAGGAGAGTTAGGGCCTTGCTCTGGGTTAGGCTTTGGCGTCAGGGAATGTTGTTTCTGGTTTGATCTTCTATCAAGAAACTAAAACTTTCTCCATATCAACAGTAATGCTAAAGAAACTCCAGACGAACAGAAAAGCAACTAATAGAAGTTGAGAATTGAGGTGGCAGTCACAGGTGGGACAAATGGGATGCTTATAGATAAAAGTAGAAATATACTTTCTTCTGCCTTTTAATATATTTTAAAATTGCTGAACAACATGGATCTTTTAAAACTACTGAGGACAAATAGATTTAATACAATTTAAGAATATTTTAAAATTGTATTTGTAGATGACCTGCAGGTTATTGACTGGGAGATTGACAGTGAGAGGGAAGATGCTTGTGAACGTGATGAATTTGAAGACCGAGAAAGTGTGCTGGAAATATCTGACTGTGCTTCTGGTGCAAGCAGTCGTTCTTTGACACCAGCAGAGACGCCACCTGAGCTTCCTAAGGTGAGGACGGATTGTTTCCCACTTTCCGTTCCGTTCATGGAATGTGTTAGTCACAACCTTTGGTGTTTTGTTTGCAGCTCCTCTAAATAGTATGCTGGTAATGTGCTTTTAAACGTGGATAAATACTGAGTTCTCTTCTCACCTGCTCTCACCTCTGTTACACATGGGTCTTTCCCAGGATCCCTCTGTTCCCTCAGGACACGTGTCTTGTGGTCTGGTCAGATTAGATTCAGCAATGTGCAATTCTGAATAATAATATTCATAGCAAGACAACTATTAATTGTGATTTTCCTTTACAGCTTTTCATTTTTTTATGGAGTTAATTATTTGGGTTTATGTTGCATTGTTTTACTTATGAATAAAACTCTTAAGTTTTCACTGTTGTTCAGTTCTCTCATTAAGATTTTCAGACATAGCAGGCATTCTATTAAGTTTTTAGAAAATTTAAAAAATATTTTATTGAAGTATGGTTGATTTTCAATGTTGTGTTAATTTCTGCTCTACAGCAAAGTGATTCAATTTTATATATATGTATGTGTGTGTGTATATATGTATTCTTTTTTCATATTCTTTTCCATTATGGTTTATCACAGGATATTGAATAGTTCCCTGTGCTATATATACAGTAGGACATTGTTGTTTATCCATTCTAACCATGCTAGTTTACATCTGCTAATCCCTGACTCCCAATCCATCCCTCCCCCTCCCCCTCCCCCTTGGCAAGCACAGGACTGTTGTCTATGTCTGTGAGTCTGTTTATGTTTGGTATATTTGTTCATGTGTGTCATATTTCAGATTCCACAAAGAAGTGGTATCATATGATATTTGTTTCTGTCTGACTTACTTCCCTTAGTGTGATTATCTCTAGGTCTGTCCATGTTGCTGCGAATGGCATTGTTTCATTTTTTATGACTAAGTAATATTCCATTGTGATTATATACTGTATCATATTTATTCATTCAGCATTTGATTAGTTTTGTTTTTGTGGAGAACTATTTTTCACAAACTCCTAGCCTTTCTGATGTCACCTGAGAGTCCCTTCTGCTCTGTGAACCTTGCCAGTTTTATATTGCCCTTCACCCTCTTTTGGGGAATTCCCTTCACCTTGTTCCTGCATGGAGCAACTTTATTCTGGATTCCATGTCTTTCTCTTTCTTTGTTTTTACTCTCATTTTGATTGAGCACATCTTCCAATAGCTTCCAAGGAAGGATTTATGGAAGATAATTTTTTGGAATTTGTCATGTCAGAAAACGCAGTCATTACACTTTGACCTGTGGTTGAAACTTTATATAGAATTTTTGGTTTGAAATCATTTTTCTTGAGAATTTTGAAGGCATTGCTTCCTTTTCTTCTAGTTCCAGAGTTGCTATCAAGAAGCCAGCAGCTATTCTTACTCTTGATGTTTTAAGATTTCTCTTCCCTGTTTTAAACTGTTTTGGTTGTGATGTGCTTAGATGTAGTTTTCTGCTTGGAGTTTGTCAAGGTTTTGCATCTGTGGTTGTCTGGGATCCCCAAGCTCCCTTCTAGGTTCGGTGATTTGGTAGGAAGACATGCAGAACTTAGCGTACAAAAGCAAAATCATCACTCTTCAAGAGTCTTCCTCAGGGGAGTCACACAGGGTATGCTTTATTGCTCCAGCAGGGAGTTTTGACAACATATGTGCACTGGTGTCTACCAGCGGGGCTCATCAGTGACTCTGAGCCCAGGGTTTTTATTGAGGGGTGCTGTCTGCCTAGCTTGTGCCAGAATTTCAGATTTCAGGAATAAAATGGGTATTCAACATAAGCCGCATAGTTGGGACAGGTGAGGCACAGGGAGCCACTGTTATCATTTAGGGCATGGTGGGCTCATGCTGATATCATTTAGGGCATGGTGGGCTCATCCTGACATCCAAGTTAGTTCCCAGAGGTTGGCAAAGACCAGCCTTGCAAACAAGGATCTCTCGGGGCACCTGTCTCAGGTCTGCTGAGTTAACTCTCTTCCTCACAAGTGGGTGCAAAGCTTTCATCACATTTGAAGAGTTTTTTGCTTTTATTCAGCACTTTATTCTTCTTTCTGGTTTCCCTTTTCCTTCCCTTCTGTGACTGCAATTATCTGTGTATTAATTAGGCTGCTTGATTTTATGTCATGGTTTATTGATCTTGTGCCCATTTTTTCTCACATTTCATTTTGAGCAGTTTTTATTGCTATATCAAGTTTAATCTTTTTTCCTATCATGTCTAATCTGCTGTTAATACTATCCAGTGCATTTGCCATCTCTGAAAGTTTGATATGAGTCGTTTTACATTGCCCATGTCTCTCCTTAACACAATCATACGTTTATCAATATTTTCAGCATAAATAGTCTGTTTATAATAGCTGTTTTAATGGCTTTTTCTGTAAATCTATCATCTGTGTCATTTCTGTGTCTTTTCTATTGATTGATACTTCTTTTCATTTTAAGTTGTATTTTTCTCCTTCTTTACCTGCTTGGAAACTTTTTGAGTGTATACCAGATATTTTGAATTTTATGTTGTTGAGTACTAGATTTTTTAAAATTTCTTTGAATACTCTGAGGCCTTTGTTCTGTGGTACAGTTATTGGAAACAGTTTCATCGTTTTAAGTGTTGCTTCATGGTTTTTTCTCTGCGTCTGGAGGAGTACTCAGTCTTAGGTCTTAGTGCTGAAGCAGGACCTTCCCAAGTGTTCTCTGTAATGCCCTGAATTACCGTTTTTCCACCGGGTTAGCAGGAACAGCCACTGTCTCCTGACCCTGTATGAACTCTAGGCACTGTTCTTCTCCGCTCCCAAGGGATTGTTCCCTGATGTAGAGTTTCTTTATGTGCACATGCTGATCAGTACTCTGCCGATTACTTGAGGGGGATGTTTGGGTTTCTTTGTGCAGCTCTGGCTTTTCTGGTGCTCTGGCCTATGAACTTGAGCTCCTTCTGTCTCCATGGACTCTCGACCCTGTCCCATCAACTCAGGGAGCTGCGTAGTCTCCACTTCAGTTCCCCCTCCTCACTGTGTAGTTTGGAAATTCTTTCTGGAAGGTAAACTGGGGCAATTGTAGGCCTCATTCCTTTGTTTCCCATCTTTCAGGAGCTAGTATTCTTCTTGCCTGATGTCCCATGTCTTGAAAGCCATTGTTTCAAGTATTTTGTCTCATTTCTTTCCTTTTGGTTATTTCAAGCAAGAGGATAAATCCATTTCCTATTATACCATTATGGTCATATTCTTGATTCTTTCCAGGCAACCTGGAACATGAAAAGATGTTCCTAATCGTTAGACATTAGCTGATCAAAACCGTAGTGAGATATTACTGTATACCCATTAGGATAGCTGTTACCCATAAATGGGAAAATGAATGTTGAGGATGTGGAGAAATTGGAACCCCTGGGTATGATTGGTGTGAATTTCAAATGATGTAGCCACTCTGGAAGACAGTTTGTTGGTTTCTCAAAAGTTAAAATAGAATTACCATGTGACCTAGTGATTTTGCTTCTGGACATAGACCCCAAAGATTTGACAGCAGGGTCTCAACAGAAATTGTACCTTGATGTTCATAGTGGCACTATTCACAGTGTCCTAATGGTGGAGGCAACCCAAATATCTACCATCAGGTGAAGGAATAAACAAAATGTGTGGGTATGTGTATTGTCTGGGCTTCCCTGGTAAAGAATCCGGCTGCCAATGGAAGTAGACGCGGGTAGATCCCTGGGTCAGGAATATTCCCCGGAGAAGAAAATGGAACCCATTCCACAGTTTTACCTGGGAAATCCCATGGACAGAGGAGTCTGGTGGGCTAAGTCCATGGGGTTGCAAAAGAGTTGGACACGACTTAGTGAGTGAACAACAACAAATGTATATTGTGTACTAAAAAAAATATTCACAACCTAAAAGATGAGAGTTATGTTTTATTTGGTGGGAATTTTTAGGACTTCAGGCCTGGAAGGCAGCATCACAAGTAACCCCGAAATAAAGTGCTGTAATGAGCTGAGTGGGGAGGGGTAGTCAGAATATATAGACATTATGCAACAAAGGGTAGGTAGTCTGAACGTCGAAAGGTTATTGTTAATTAAAGAAAACCTGGTATCTCAAGTTAAGGAATTTAGTGCTTTTCTGTGTTTGGGAAGATACCAGAATCTGAGTTCCCTTAAATCATTCCTTAGATACGCATCTTAACTGTCTAGGGCCGGTATCCTGTGTTTTCTCATCCCGAGTTTCCTCAGGGCTCAGTGTGGGGGGTGACTGCAGTCTGATGGCTGCTAGGCAATAGGTACTTCCTTCCTGAGTTCCCTCAGGGCTCACCAGCTCACCTTCTGTGGCGGCTGCAATCAGTGATGACTGTGCCACCCCTTGTTTACTGATATGGCAGGAAATATACCATTTCTCAATGTGTGTGTATGTATATGTGTGCTTTTGTATATAGATACAGATATGTGTGTGTGTGTGTGTGTGTGTGTGTGTATGTGTTACGAAATTAAACTTGGGTCTGTCTGCTCTGTTGTAGTAAAGCCAGTCTGTTGACACCGAGTTGTGGTGAGGGAAAGTGCAGCCTTTGTTGCATGGCACCCCCAGTGTTTGGGGCTGAGCGTGGAGGCATGAGTTTGGGTCCAAAAGACCCAAACTCCACCGTGGCTTTCAGGGTAAAATTTTTAGTGACAGGGTTGCTAATTTTGTGATCAGGGTGACTGATCAGCTTGTGGACATTTTTCTGCTTGGTTGGTGCTGAAGTAGTCAGGAGTCACCATCATCCCACTTCTGGCAACATCCAGTCTGTGGCTTGTGTGCTTGTGGTCAGCGTGCAGCTAACTTATTCCACCTGGTGGGGTTTCAGTGTCAGCAGAACAACTCAAGGACATGGCTCAGGATAATACCTCTGTCCCCTGCAGAAGAATTGAAGGTCCTTGACTGTATTTAGTAGCTGAACTATTACTGTTTCATGTTGCTTGACAGCTTTCCTTTGTGTCTCCATTTTCTTACTTTTCTAATTAAATTTTTTCTTTGGAACTTGGGGAGGTCCTAGGAGGTGAAGCTTTTCTACAAGCGAGAGGCAGGATCCTATTCCATTTCATATACAGTGGTTATTATTCAGCATTCAAAAGGATTGAAATTCTGATACGTGGTACAAGGTGGATGAAACTTGAAAACATTATGCTGTGTAAATTTTTTTCTTGGCTTTTTTTGGGGGAAATACTCTTGTTAATTAAGGTTATATTTATCCCTTGAAAGTTGTATAAATAACCACATCTGTTACAAGAACTGTAATGGTGCATGGTAGAGATGCAGTTGGTTGACTGGGATTTACTAACTCAGCTAATTGAGAAGCTCGTGCACACAGGTCTTGTAGTGCTTGCAATTCAAATTCACACCTTGTTAAAATTACAAATTACAGTATAGCACAGACTTTTCAGGGTAGCTCTTGAATAACTGGGCTTCTCTGGTGGCTCAGACGGTAAAGTGTCTGCCTGCAATGCTGGAGACCCAGGTTCGATCCCTGGATCGGGAAGATCCCCTGGAGAAGGAAATGGCAACCCGCTCCAGTACTCTTGCCTGGAAAATTCCATGGACTGAGGAGCCTGGTAGGCTATATTCCATGGGGTCGCAAAGAGTCGGACACGACTGAGCAGTTTCACTTTTCGCTTGAATAAGTATAGTTTATGAGAAGTGAGTGACTGGCATCCATAGTTTTCCAGAATGTAAACGGTGTGTCTATGGGTGGTAGAACTATTGGAGAAGTTTATTTCTTTCTTTGCTATATATATATATATATATTTCATAATAATAATAAAAAAAGACAGAAAAGTCATTGGCTTTTCCCTCAAGGAAGAGGAAGAATCAGATCATGTATATTGACCATCTACTGGGCCTTATATTGTACTAATTGCTTTATGTATTAGTCTGTTTGAGCTGCTGTAACAAAAATATTATAGACTAAGTGGCTTATAAAACAGGAATTCTGACAGTTTTGGAGGCTGGAAGTTCTGCTATCTAGGAGCCAGCAAATATGGTGTCTGTTGAAGGCTCACTTCCTGGTTCTTAGCTGTCGTCTCATGTGTCCTCTGTGATGGAGGGGGTTAGGAGGTCTCCCTGGGACCTTCCAGGAAGGGCATTAATCCCATTTATGAGGGCCACACAGCATGGCTTCGCTCCCAGGTGCCATCACATTGGGGATTAGGTTTCAGCATGGAGTTTGTAGCAGTACATTTTTCATTTGAGCCTAAAAACAAGCTTGTGAAGTCAGTGCTGTTGTGCCCTATTTTCAGACAGGAAAGTGTATTATTAAAGGTATGTGACTGTGACCAGGTTATTTATATAATAATCAAGGCCACTCTGAAATCTTGCAACGAAAGTATTGGGTGGTGATTGAATGCCTCAGGATCCACGTCGATTGCTTTCTTATATCAGAAGAAGTGTGCACATGCACGTAAGAACTTTGAAAGTTATGGTGATAGAAAAGGGAAATTCATGGCTTTCATTGTATCTAAAAAGTTCAGTATTTCTCTCTGTAGTTTCTCATCAAGTACACTTTTTTTTTAGTAGTTATATATGTTAAAGTGTGACATATTATGTTATTAAAAAGTGACTCAAAAAATGGATTGCTCCAACCAGGCACTGGGAGGTGTTCCTGTGATGAGGAAACTGTGCTCTGCCTAATCATAGCCGTGTTCTCTGTGGCCTTAACTCCTGCCTTCTTTTCCTTCTTTCTCTTCCTGGTATCGGAACAAAGACTCAATTATTTTCCTTATTATCTTCAAGCTGCTCACTGTTAAGTCTTTTTCTGACCCCCTTGCTATCCTGAATTCCTTGTGGGTTTCCGACTGCCTGATGACATCTTTGTGTGGATGTCCTAAACATGCTGTGAGTCCAGAGTTCCAAGTCCTGTCTCTTCCTTCTAACCCAGGCTCATCCTTTTTATGTGGTCCTAGTTCATTTTCTTTTTTCAGCCTTAATCTACTCATTGTCAGGCCACGCAGAATTGGCCTCGAAATCACAGCATCCCTACCACTTCTTCCCTATATTGGGCCCCTTCACCTGTGGCCTGTCTTGTTTCCTTGCTTCATAACTGATTTCTTAGCTCCTATCTTTTTGTTAGATTCATCTTAATAAACATTATGACCTCATCATTTACTTATTTATACTTTCAGTGGTTCCCCACACAGCCTGAGAATCAAGGTCCATGTAACTTGACTATTACAGTTTAGCCTCAGGTCCTTCAAATGAATGAGGAAGAATATATACTATATAATTCTATTTATGTAAAATTCTAAAACATGCAAATGATTTTAGTGAGAGAGCAGGTCAGTGGTTTATTGGGAATGAGCGGGGAGATGGATGGATTACAGTGGGACAAAGAGAAAAGTTCTGGGGGTGATGGAAATGTTTATCTTGATTGTGGTAATAGTTTCATATGTCAGTGAAATTGATAAAGCATTTTCTAAAGTAGAAGAAGGATCTAAGTCTGTGTGCTTATGAAATATTCAAAATAGTTTGTTAAATGACAAAAACATACACTAATTGTGTAGAAAAATGTAAAGAATGTACATCTGCATGAACTGTCTCTGCTTTGACGAATCTCTGCGTTGAGGCAACTTTTTTCTGTGCTATTTTGAATTTTGAACCATGTACATGCATTAATTGTATTAAAAAATTTTTTAAAGGACACTTTACACTTTTATCCAGAATATAGTGAGAACTTCTACAGAATAGTAAAGAAAAGATAAATAGCTCACAGCTGTGGTCCTGTCCATTTTGTTATAGTGCCAATAATAGTAATAGCAATGATACCATTAATAACAGTACAGTAACTCTGAGTTATTGCTGTATGCCACACACTTTGGTAAGTGCTGATCATGTTATGTAGATGTTGTTATTAGCCCCATTTTGCAGATTAGGAGATCGAGACATAGCTGGTAAAGCAGAATGAGGTTCTAACTAGTGTATCCCCTGCAGTATAGCATGGTTATACAACTTGAAGGAAAAGCATGATGAAATCAAAAGATCATAGCTTCAGTTCATAATGTTGCCTTTTAGGACATATGATTAATTGATTCTTGATGTGACTTCCTATTCAGTATTGTTATCTGGGTTTTCCATTTATTTTATGTGTCTTCCAAGAACCCTTCCTATAGAGGGCAGCAGAGATACAGCGGTGAGTTTTCTACTAACCTACATTTTTTCAGGAAGCGTGAAGAAAATTGGCTTTAAGTGAGCTTTGTTATGTAATTCTCTTGTACTTTATATAGTGATTCCTATGCAAATACAGGTTTGTAGACTTAATAAATATCAGATAACCTGAGTGAGAGGTGGAGTTTTGTTGAAGGTGCGCAACAATAGCTGGGTGACACAAACAAGATCTGAAAGTAGTAGTTTTAAAGACAAAGCAAATGTGATTTTCACATTTCAAACATGGATTCATTATTATGAAACAGATGTTTTCTGTGTATTTTTAACAGTAAGAGCAGAACAAATGATTCAGTATCTCACAGAAGATGGAATAGGGAAAAATTTAATAAAAGTAGACTAGCAAAATTTTATATTTCTTGAGAGGATATTTAGAAAGTAATCTGGCAGACTTTGAAAGTATTTCTAAGTTTAATGAGCATGTTTGTAATTCTTTATTTATATTTTTATGAAAAATTGAAAGTAACACATGTAATTTAACATTTAATCATTTTAAATGATGAATCAGAATAAACTGATGTAACTAAATATGAACTAATTGTTAATGTCTGAGAACTCCCCAATTTATCTATGTGTAGACTTGGTGGAATTTGATTATGATGATCAAAAGCACGCATTTTGGAAGTCCTCTCTAAAATGTAATTATGTTTATATAAAAATGAAAATTTCATGCTTGTAAAGGGAAAATATAGGGCGTGTTTAGTCATGATTTCATTTGATTATATTTTGAAGATTTCAGTATAGAAACATTACATTTAAGAAACAAATTCAAGGCTTTCCTGGTGGTCCAGTGGTTAAGAATCCACCTGCTGATGCACAAGATGCTGGTTCCATCCCTGGTCCTGGAAGATCCCACGTGTCACAGGGCAACTGAGCCTGTGCTGCTACTCCTACTGTGTGCTCTAAAGCCTGTGCTTTAGAGTCTGGGAGCTGCAGCTGTTGAAACCCATGCACCTAGGCCTATGCTCCACAGCAAGAGAAACCACCATGATAAGCCCACGCACTGCAAGTAGACAGCAGCTCCCGCTCACTGCAGTGAGAAAACCCTCATGAAGCAGTGAAGACCAGCACAGCCAAAACTAAATAACTGAACACAGGGCTTTTTTAAAAAAAGAGACAGATTTGTACTCCAGTGTTCTCTTATGTTAAAAAGGAGGACTCCTAGGAGTAGTATTGAGGAGTAGGTACTTTTTGTTGTTATTTTACATTACAGTTTTGTGTGCATATATCTATAAACACTGTTCTTGATCTGATAGCGCTATAGCATATTTTGGTTTTTATTCTCTTTAGGAAAGTGAGTATGTCCCAATATCATTTGTAGCATTTGTTTCAGAACTTAGCATCCTTATTTTTCCACATCTCCCTTCTTAATTGGCTAAACCTTAGCTTATGACTTATCAGGTCTGAGACTTTGTCATTTTTTGTTCTAGTATAAATCTTACTCCTTTTTCACTGTCACCCTGTCATTTCTTTTACCTTCAATTTTGTTTCTTCTTCTGTTTCTTTTATTCCTAAATTCATCTGTTTTCTGGTATGAGAATGATAGAATAGAAAAAAGAGTGTTGTAGGAATTATCGTTACATGTATATAAATTAAAAAGTCATCATATGAGTCATTACAGTGTGACTTTAGTCCTCTAGTTTTCTAATTTAAAAAAGTCCTTAGGAATTCCACTCAGAGTAAGGACGGAGCATCATGTGTCAGATTACCTTTCTTACAAATAGCAATGACAAATTTTGGACATATAAAGTATATTAAATATATTTTAAAAATAAGTTTATATAAAAATATAAAGAGTATAAAAATACTTGAAGACAGTAGATAGAAGAATACAGCTGGCAGAGACTTGGAGGGGTTGGCATTTTAAAGAAGAGAATGGCACAAGCAAGGAGGGTTTTTCATTTATCACCACTTTTTACCCAAAGGCAGGCCCCTGTCAGTGTTGTTCAGGGTGACTAAACTTGGATAGAAATCATAACACAGAGTTTGGGGTATGGGAGGTCAAAGGTGAAGGTAGAACCTCCCAGAGAGAACCCCACATTCTGCGTATAGATCTTACAGGTTATAAGAACTACACAGATTTCAGCTGTTCTCCACTACACAGGAGAAAGCAGTGTACTTCCTGTACTCACAGGGGAGTGAGTATAGCCGAGTTAACTACTGTTTAAGCAGGAAGGTAAATACTCCTCAGAAGAGCATAACAGAATCCAGAGTCTACATCCCTGATAATGACCAGGATACACTTCGCATTTGTTAGACACAGACACATACACACGTAAACCCAGGAATGTGACACATACTTACAAGGCAGATAATTGAGACAGACCCTGATATATCAGAATATATTAGATAATATTAGGATATTAGAACTCAAATATTAGAATTACCAGATCTTGTAATTCTATTCCAGCACAGAAAGGAAAATATGCAAATAATGAATGCACCAAGCAAAAGACTCAACAGAAAATAGAAATTGAAGAGAACTTTATAGTTAAATGTACAGTTGTCTTTCAGTCACCAAGTCGTGTCCTTGTGACCCCATGAACTGCAGCACGCCAGGCTTCCCTGTCCTTCACTATCTCCAGAAGTTATCTCAAACTCATGTCCATCCAGTCAGTGATGTTACTTAACCATCTCATCCTCTGTCGCCCCCTTTTCTTTCTGCATTCAAACTTTCTCTGCATGAGTCTTTTCCATTGAGTTGGCTCTTCACATCAGGTGGCCAAAGGATTGGAGCTTCAGTTTCAACATCTGTGCTTCCAGTGAATATCAGGATTGATTTCTTTGGCATTGACTTGTTTGATCCCTTTGCTGTCCAAGGGACTCTCAAGTCTTTTTCAGGCAACACAGTTTGAAAACATCAATTTTTTGATGCTCCGCCTTCCTTATGGTCCAACTCTCACATCCACACGTGACTGCTGGAAAAACCATAGTTTTGATTATTTAGACCTTTGTTGGCAAAGTGATGTCTCTTTTTTAGTATGCTTTTCTGCGAAGGAGCAAGCATCTTCTAATTTTGTGGCTGCAGTCACCACCCACAGTGCTTTTGGAGCCCAAGAAAATAAAACTTGTCACTGTTTCCACTTTTTTCTAATGTATTTGCCATTAAGTGATGGGATCAAGCACCTAATTGATATTTGTAGAATACTTCATGCAATGCAAATACAATAGGATGCACATTCTATTCATGTGCACACGATATACATACCACAATGAATCATATATTGTGTCATAAAACATCTCAAAAAACTTCAAAAGATTGTAACTCTGAAGATGATACTCTGCAACCATGATAGAATTTAAAATAAAAATCAGTAATAATAAGATATCTAGGAGAAATTCATATTTTTAAAAATTAAAGAACATTTTCCCTTTTGATATGTAGATTTAATGTGAAATCATGAACATTTTTAAAGGCATCTACAGTAGATACAAAAGTATTAGTCACTCAGTCCTGTCTGACTCTTTGCAACCCCATGGACTGTAGCCCGCCAGGCTCCTCTGTCCACGGAATTCTCCAGGCAAGAATACTGGAGTGTGTTGCCATTTCCTTCTCTAGGGGATCTTCCTGACCCAGGGATTGAAATTGCATCTCTTGCATCTTCTGTATTGATAGGTGGCTACTTACCACTGGCCACCTGGGAAGCCCTATAGTTATGGTTATAGTTTTATTATAAAGAATATAACTCAGGAACAGCCAAATAAAAGGAAGAGACGTATAGGGAAAGCTGTTACGGGGGTGGAGGTGCGGCAAGGGGTAGGGAGGTCTCTTGGCCTGCTACTCTCCTAGCTCATGGCTGTGTTCACCAATTTAGAAACTCTTGCATACCTCACCATTCTGAGTTTTGTTTTGTTTTTTTTTAATTTAAAATTTTTAAGTTTTTGTACAGTTTAAAAAATTTTGATTTACAGTTATTACAAAATACTGGCTGTATTCCTGGTGTTGTACGGTATATCACTGAGCCTGTCTTACACCCAGCAGTTTGTGCCTCTTACTCTCCGACCCCTATATTACCTCTCCCCGCGCCTGCTTACTGGTAACCTGTAGTTTTTTCTCTGCATCTGTGAGTCTGCTGCTTTTCTGTGGTCTTCATTAGTTTGTTGTAGTTTTTAGACTCCACATATAAGTGAAATATCATACAGTATTTACCTTTCTCTAACTTATCTCACTTATCATACTTATTAGGCTTATCATCTGTGTTACTGCAAATGGTAAGAAATTTCGTTCCTTTTCTATAGCTGAATAGTATTCCGTTTTGTGTGTGTATGTACCACATCTTCTTTCCGCATTCGTCTGTTGTTGAACACAGGTTGTTTCCATGTCTTGGTAATTGTAAATAATGCTGCTATGAATATTGGGGCACATGCATCTTTTTAAATTAGTGGGGCTTTTGGATTCCACCCAGAAGTGGAATTACTGGGTCCTATGATAATTCTAGTTTTAGACTTTTGAGAAACCTCGATATTGTTTTCCACATTGCTGCACCAATTTACATTCCTGCCAACAGTGTACAAGGGTTCCCTTTTCTCTACATCCTCAGCAATGTTTGTTATTTGTTGACTTTTTGATGATATCCATTCACACAGGTGTGAGGTGGTATCTCATTTTGGTTTTGATGTGCATTTCCCTGATGACTAAGTGATGTAGAGCATGTTTTCATGTGTCTGTTGGCCCTCTGCATCATCTTGTAATGAGAACTTTTTGGAGATGTACTCAGCTTTCAAGTAAGCAATGCAGTATTTGTAACTACAGTCACCATGCTGTACATTATATCCGCATGACTGAATTATTTTATTGCTGGAAATATGTACTTTTGGACTCTCTTTATCCATTTCTCCCTTCCCCTTACCCTGCTTTCAGCTTCTGTCTCTGATAACCACCGGTCTAGTCTCTGTATTTGCAGCTTGGATATTTGTTGTTCTTATTGACGTTTTAAAGCTCCATGCATAAGGAAGTGAAAGTCGCTCATTCGTGTCTGACTCCTTGCGAACCAGTGGACTATACAGTCCATGGAATTCTCTAGGTAAGAATACTGGAATGGGTAGCTGTTTCCTTCTCCAGGGGATTTTCCTACTTCAGGGATTGAACCCAGGTCTCCCACATTGCAGGCAGATTCTTTACCAGCTGAGCCACAAGGGAAGCCCAAAAATGAAAGTGAAAGTCGCTCAGTCCTGTCTGACTTTTTGGGACCCCATGGACTATACAGCCTGTGGAGTTCTCTAGGCCAGAATACTGGAGTGGGTAGCTTTTTCCCTTCTCCAGTGGACCTTCCCAACCCAGCAATCAAACCGGGGTCTTCTGCACTGCAGGCGAATTCTTTACCAACTGAGCTATCAGGGAAGCCCCACACATAAGTTCTAACTTATTTAACTTAACATACTGCTGCGATTCATACTGTGTCCGCGAAGAGTCGGACACGACTGAGCGACTGAACTGAACTGAACTGAACTGCCATCAAGGTGCATCCCTGTTGTTGCAGATGGCAGCATTTCATTCTTTTTTATGGATAAATAGTATTCTGTTTTGTGTGTGTGTGTCTCATGTCTTTTTCTGTATTCATGCATAGATGGACACTTAGGTTATTCCCATATCTTGACTTATTATAAATGTCACTGTGGTGAACTAGGCCATGGGGGCATATATAGCCTCTAGAATTAGTATTTTTGTTTTCTTTCAATAGATACCCAGAGGTGGGATTACTGTAACTTTTAATTCCTTTCATGACTTTAAAAAAATTATTTTTTTTAATTCTTTGCTTACATATTATATTTGTATATGATATAAACCCGTTGAGACATTGTTGTAATTTGTGATTGATATAATTTATCTGTTTTATAGAAGTAGAGAAAAGAAAGGAGAGTTAAGTATTTTTTATAAAGTGCTACATGATCTTTCTTATTTATAATTTTTTCTGGTCCTTTTCATTTGTTCCTGTGGAATCATTACCATCTAGTGACATTTCCTTGGTCATTACAGCTTTGTTCCCACCACCTCCTTTGTTTATTGACAAATACATTACATTTCTATATGTTATATAATTATGTACATACTGTTTTATGCAACTGGTTTTCAAATCGGTTAAGAGAAAGAACATGCATTATACTTTTTAAAAATCAGGTAATCGCTTTCATTGAGACTTTTTTCATGTGAATTTATGTGGATTCTTAGGTCACTTGCTTTCATGCTTAAAACCTTCAGTTAGCTTATTTCATAAGTGGAGTCTGATACTTTTGATCAGTTTTTGTTTTCTGGGAATATTTTATTTTGCTTACATTTTGATAGATAGTTACATAAAAAGTTTTAGTTGATAGTTTTTTTTTTTTAATTCAGTACTTTGAATATGTCATCTTTCTGCCTTCTGGTCTACATTGTTTGTGATGAAAAGTGAGCTATTAATCTATTGAAAGTTCCCTTGTACATGATAAGTCATTTTCCTCTTGCTTCTTTTTGGATTTTTTTTTCTTTTTCTTTCAAATTTTTATATGATGTGTCTGTACCCCTTTGTGTCTATCCTACTTGGAGTGTTCATCTTACACGTGTAGATTTATCTAACAGCTTATCAACCAGAGACGTCTTAGTACGTCTTTTGTTACCTTAATGTCATTGATCAGAGACATTTCAGTATTCACTTATGTAAGAAATCACTGGCTGCAGGCATTAGTTTCTGTAAAAATCCCCTGGTCAATCATGTGTTAATTAAATTTAAGAGATTTATAGCCATCACTTTTTGGAAGGTTTTTTCTGCTTCTTCCTCTCTTTCTCTGTATTTTCATTAAATGTACGTTGGTACATTTAATGGTATCCCACATTTCTCAGAAAGTTTGTTCATTCTTTATTTTTATCTCTGTTCTTCATATTGCATAGTTTCTATTGTTCATCCGTTTCTTCTTTCAGTTTATATCTGCTATTAAACTGTTCTGATGAATCTCATTCTAGTTATTGAACTTTCCAACTTCAAGATTTCTGTTTGGTTCTTTGTCGTCATACCTATCTTTACACTTTAAAAAAAAAAAGAGATATAACTCAAATGCCCAGAATTTACCCATTGAAAATGTACAATTCAATGATGTTTAGTAAGTTGTGCAACTATTGCCACTTTTTAACCCAGGATATTTTTATAATTTCAGAAAGAAACCCACGTTGATTAGCAATCAATCTCATTTCACTCCTCTCACATCCCCTAGAACTTTCTGGTCTGTATTCATTTACCATGAATTTTCCTGTTCTAAGCTTTTTGGAGTCATAATGGAGTCATTAATACGTGGCCTTCTGTGTCTGGATTTTTTCAGTAGGTGCACTGTTTTCAGGGTTCACCGGTGTTGTGTGTATCAGTACTTCGTTCTTAGGGTGAAGTAGTATTCCATTGCATTGATGGAATATTATATTCCACATTCCACAATGGAAATATTGATATACCACATTTTAAAAAAATCCATTCATCAATCGATGGACATTTGGGTTCTTTTTTACCTTTCAGCTGTTATGAATACTGTTTCTCTATAGTTAAAGTACGAGTTTTTCTCTGAACATGTTTTCAGTTCTCTTATGAATATACTTAGAAGTAGAATAGCTTGATCAGTGGTCACTCTGGTTAAACTTTTGCCGGGACTGTCAGACTGCTTTCCATAATGAGTTCACCATTTTTTATTCCCACCAGCAATTTATGGTCTCTCCATTTTCTCCATATCCTTACCAACACAGCCATACCGCTGACTTTTTTCTTCATTTGTTTTCTTAATAATAGCCACCCTCAAGAGTGTGAAACAGTGTCTCATTTTGGTTTTTATTTGCTTTTTAATAGCTAAATGGTTTTGAGCATTGTTTCATGTGCTTATTGGCTATTTGTATATACTTTTGTAATTTCTCTCTTCAGCTTCTTTTTTCTTTCTTTCTGTTCAGATCTTTTACCTATTTATCACTTGGCTTATTTGGGTTTTTACTGTTGAGATAAAAGAGTTCTGTATATAGTGTATACATGTGTTATCTGATACATGACTTGGGAATATTTTCTCCCATGTATGAGTTGTCTTTTCACTTTCTTGATACTGTCCTTGGTTGCAAAAGGTTTTTATTTTGCAGAAGTCCAGTTTATTTATTGGAGAAGGCAATGGCACCCCACTCCAGTAATCTTGCCTGAAAAATCCCATGAAGGGAGGAGCCTGGTAGACTGCAATCCATGAGGTCGCAAAAAGTCGGACACGACTGAGCTACTTCACTTTCACTTTTCACCTTCATGCATTGGAGAAGGAAATGGCAACCCACTCCAGTGTTCTTGCTTGGAGAATCCCAGGGACGGGGGAGCCTGGTGGGCTGCCGTCTATGGGGTTGCATAGAGTCGGACACGGCTGAAGAGACTTAGCAGCAGCAGCAGCAGTTTATTTATTTTTTTCTTTGATTCCTTGTGCTTTTTTGTGTCATATATAAAAAACTATATAATATATGGCCATGCAGATTTGAACCTATGTTTTCTTCTTAAAGTTTCTGTAGTTTTACCTTTTAAATACTGATGTATGATCCTTTTTGAATTAATATTTTACTTGGTTTTAGGCTGGGTGAAATTTGTTCTTTTTCGTGAGTATGTCCAATTGTCCCAGCACCATGTGTTGAAAACTGTTCTTTCTCCATTTAAAGGTCATGGTCTCCTTGTCAAAAATCAGCTGACTATGTATGGATGGGTTTATGTCTGGAATCTAAGTCATTTTCCACTGATCTGTATGCCTCCCCTTTTGCCAATTCTGTCTTCTTTTGATTAGTGTAGTTTTGTAGTAGATTTTGAAACTGAAAAGTCAGTATTCCCTAACTCTGTTTTTCTTTTTCAAGATTGTTTTGGCTATTTTGGGCCTGTTCCATTTACATAGGTATTTTAAAATGAGTTTCCTATTTCTGTCCTCTTCTGCCCCACCCTTGCATGGCTGGGAGGACCTGTTTCCTTCTCTTGGTGTTGGTGTGTGGGAGGCAGAGGAGCATTCCGCAGGAAAGAGACCACATTCTAGTAATGACCCAGTAGTGGTCAGGGCCTGCAGATTTCAGGAGAGGCATGGTTGGAAGAGTGCTGTTCTACTTTTATGCTGTAAATTTCCTAACTGTAAATGTAACATGACCAGAAAGCCTAATTATTCGCACATTGCTGCTTACACTGGTTAAGACTTGAGGTCTTCAAACAAGTAAACAAAATCTAACAACAACCTTTGAGAAAATCATTGGAAGTTAGTGATTAGGTGATACAGTGGAGGAAGAGTATCATTAGTAGAGATATAACCAACATTGACTAAATGGCATCGAGGAACCACAGCACATGTGTACTGTTTCAATACCAACATGTCCTAGGAGCATTGTGAGTGGTAACAGTAGTCACTTTTTCTTAAGTGGGAGTTACGAAATTAGTTTTGCACGCAGATATGATGTCTATGCTGCTAAGTCGCTTCAGTCGTGTCCGACTCTGTGCAACCCCATAGACGGCAGCCCACCAGGCTCCCCCGTCCCTGGGATTCTCCAGGCAAGAACATTGGAGTGGGCTGCCATTTCCTTCTCCAATGCATGAAAGTGAAAAGTGAGAGTGAAGTCTCTCAGTTGTGTCCGACTCTTCGTGACTGCAGCCTACCAGGCTCCTCTGTCCATGGGATTTTCCGGGCAAGAGTACTGGAGTGGGGTTTCATTGCCTTCTCCTATGATGTCTATACTACACCACAAAGAATATTTATGTGCATGATTGCACAGTAGATAGACACTGAGTATCTGTTTTTCTACTCCATATTTGAAAACTTCATTGATAAATCACTATAGCTCTCATGAGCCCATGAGAATTTTGTAAAATCAATTATTTATTCAGACAGTTGCTTTACAAAAACCATAAGCTCAGGACTGCCCCATAGCCTAGAGGTTTACATCAGTGAACAGAATCCAAGTTGTCGGTGGGATGTCAGCCTTGCTGTTCTTTTATACTAATTGATAGCGTACCTGAGAACAGGGAATGTTTTCATGAGTTAAGGGTAGAGTGAGTAATATCAGTTGAGCTTGCATTGTTTTACTTTAAACAAAGGTATTATTTATAGTGTATCTTCATGGGTGAATGCACCCTGAGGAGTATGAGTAAAACATTTCTTTAACTAGATCTGTGAACTTTGTGTTCTTATGACTGCCTCTGAGGGGCCTGGGCTGGGTAGAGAACAGAACTACAGCGTTCAGGTGTTAACAGTTACAACCTTCAGTCCACAGTAGAATTGACTTTTTAATTATAACAAAGTTTTAAGCCTAGGCCTACTTCTAGGTGCAATATTGGTCCATGTATCCTTAGTTATCAATTGTTATCAAGATATTTAGATTAGTTTTAACATTCATCTGAGTAAATCATATTTGATTGAAAAAAGAAGCTTTTATCAGAAGGTAAACCATATATATTTCCAGTTTTTTTTTCCTTTGACTTCCTATGCTAGTATTATTTACAACTTACTTTAAACATAATTTGAAATAATTATGAACAAATAATTATGTCATAGTTTTGAAAGAGTAAGGTTTAAAGTATATAAGAATAAATGTTCAAGATTTTTTAACATTTTACTATGTTGAGGAAAATCATTTGACTACGTAATTCTGTCTGTCAGAGTTAAAGACGTGATAGGCTTTGATCTTAAGACATAGTTTGTGCTGTTGTAAGACGAGAGACCTGTGAAAGTGCTTAGTAAAAATTAAGGCTGGAAACTAAAGGGTGAACAAACATCTGTGCTTTCATCGCGGCCTTCTACCAGTGTAGACTGCCGAGTGTTTGTGGTTTGAGTCTTGTCTCTGTGAGTCCTGTAGGACTCCTGTGGTTTCCCTGGATTAGGAGCTGGTTGCGAACTGCTGCAGTTCATGAGGATGAACTATCGTAATGTTACACGAAGGATGGCGCTTTCGGAGTAGGAGGAAAAGCAGATGACAAAAACTAAAGGAGAAGAGAAGTGTTTTTTTCTGAAAGTATGTAGACTCCCTGCAGATTATGTGTTCTTCTCATTTGCATCTTACCTTTGTGGATGAGTTAACGTAACCTGTGTGGGAATGACATAACTTTCCTATCTCTTACTTATTCTGACTGGATCGCATGAGAGGACTGCACTGTGGCCCACATTTTTCTCCAGGGCTTTCTGCGGAAGTGAGTCAATACGTTGTTTCTGGCTTTACTTGCTGGCCCTCCCTCCCATGCCAGCGTTGGGTGCATTGGAATTTTCCAGGTATATCATTAGAGGAGGCAGCATAGAAAGGGCCGGAGCAGGATTCACAGTGCCTGGGGAAGTCCCAGGGATTGTTCCAGGAAGTACTGAAAGTGAGCCAAATGGAGTAGGGCTAAAAAAATGACCTGAATTAAAAATGGACAGAACACTGAAAAGCCTTCGTCACATTTAACTATCTTTTATTATCATATTTAAAAACTGATTTAAAATGTAAGCTGAGATTTCTTTTTAGCGTGGATTTCAACACCTTTTTTTATGCTTGTGCCAAGAACACAGTGTTCTGTTAAGTCATTCAGTGACGAAGACTGCTGGCTTGCTGCCAACCAGGGTCAAGTTCATTCAGATAAGCTCCAGTGTAGATACTAAACTGAGTGAGGAACATTCCTCTGTCTTGGCATGTTAGGTGGGTTTGGAGGATCAGTTGTTTTCGAAGATTGTTGTGCTAATGTCACATTCTTGTCTGTTTGTTGACTCTGCATCTGACTTAGTGAAATAGTGCTGCTCTCCTAACCATTCCAGACGAGTATCTAGCAGGCCCGGTATGAACTCTGCTCTGTCATGGGAACTGTTGCTTTATACCACTGAAGGGAACACACGGGATTCAAGAAGTGCTCTTTTCAGTCACATATGCGAATTGAAGCTGGAAAAGGTGGATTAGAAGGAAGAAAACTGCTATCAAGTACCCATCTTTAAGGATTTTATTCATCCTTTCACTCATTGGAATGAATGGTTCTTTCTTAGTTCCTTGGTTTAATTTCTCAGTTACCATCTTTGTTTTCCAGTTGCAGAAATTCATTGACTCTGTTATATTAAAAATGCACTAAGTACACAGAAATCTTAACAACCAGAGCTATTTTGCCTGAAAATTACATTTAAACAGTTTTTTTTTGAAAGTATTTAATTTGTCAATGTGTGAGTGAGCAAACATATTTTGACTTGTAAGTGGCTTACTAGATCCTCAGAAGATTACTTTTTTCCTGTTCATTGTAATATTTAACCAAGGATATGGAGTTGGTGTTGCTACTGATAAAGTTTAAAGAACGCTTGGGTTACTTACTGTCTGCTAGAATATGCGGTTTGGGGGCCAGTGTCCGGTGATGACCCTCTTTCCGTGACTGGTCACGGTGTCGCATAATGGTTCTCTTTCTGTGACTGATCACCGTCTTACTCGTTAATGCCTGTCTGGACTCGAGCAGGATGCTTTGTCCTCATCGGCTCACTGGGTACCAACAGTCGGCCAGTTAATGGATACCAGTCACATCACGGGTCAGACGTGTGATGATGGAGCATTTAGGTCTGGGATCATACTTTATATCATAAAAAATAATCCCATGAAGCAAATAAATCATAAACATATGCCTTTACAGACTTATTTAAAAGCAAACATGTTATCAAAAGCTGTAACATAAGTATTTGTTTAGCTCATTTTTCTGCATGGGTTACTTTGGGCTTCTAGTAAAGCTTGAGCAGAAGAAACTTCTTTCATCAAATCTTCATGTAGCAAGCATACTAATTTACCACTCTTCCAAGGACCTTTGAACAGTATAAAATATTGTTAATGCAGATGGAATATGCATGAATTTCTCAGAAAGCCTTAGAATGTTAAGTGCTGGAAGGAATATAGCATTTCCTCCCTTCCTCAAGAGGCACTTTGTAGTGTTAGCAGAGAGTTGGGGTTGGGCATTATATCGCCATAGCACTCCTTTTGCTTCCGTTGTGCCCTTTGTCATAGCTCCCAGCAAACACTGCCTTTCTCCCCAGCTAGACTGAAGTTTCTTGAGGTCCAGGGTCTACCTGAGTGAGGGAATGAATGAATGAGTGAAACAGAGGCAAGACATGCAGATGGACAGTGGCAGGGACTTTGTAAAAACACTACTGGCAAGACTCATATGTTCTCAAGTTAAATACCTGTATATGTGGTGAAAGCTGAACTAAATACAACTATTTAAACATTCATTCTTATGGAAATTGAATTGCTGATATTATATTTTTTGTCTGTTTATTTGCCTGCATTTCTCTACTTTTATCAGAAAGCTTTATGCCTGCAGTGAGGGTGACAGGACGGAGTAATGGGGTCAGAGTGCTGTCGTGGGAGCAGGATTTCCCATCCAGTCACTGTGCCTGTCAGTATCCAAACTCCCAGATTGTAGTTGAGGATACTTAACAAAGTATGTGTCCTGATATCATCAAAATTTTCAACTGTGAGAAAAGCTAAGTGGAGAAAGATTCTGTACTTAATTAGGAAAAAGTTAAACAAATGACTGTGTAATAAGCATGCATGATCACATGGCTTAGCCACTTGAAAACGTTTTACCAGAATTTTGTGATACTTACATTCCAAGTAGAGAGCTCATTAACAAAGCACACGGGTCTCATAGGTTGAATGGGTGCTAATGGTCTATATCACTTATATTTCTAGGAGAAATTGTAATGGAGACACTCTTCAGTACACAGCACGTTTGTGGTGGGTGGGAGCAGGGGATACCTGCTTATAGTCTACTCAGTTTAGTTGAGTGCTCATATAAAAGGTTTTGATTCTTAAATAAGTAGGAGTTTAAGGAGTAGGGGAAAGTGTGAATTTATCAACAGGGATTATAAGGGAAACGCGTTAAATTTTCCATACTACTGTGCTTCTTGCTCATCTTTTACTGTGTCTTCCATCCAAATTGCTGGACCTTTGACACACCTTGCTGTTTGGATCTGAGGGAGGGAACATCATTCCACTGTGTTTCCACATCGCAGCACCCACTGCCTCCACGTCCCGACATCCGCTCCCTAGCTAGTCGGAACTTGTGCTTCTCTTGCCTGTGTTAAGATATCAGCGCACTGCTCTGCTCCCTGTGTATCTTACAGATTTTAAAGATATCCCACTAGGTACTAGGATTTCTGCCTGAAAAAAGCACTGAGTGGAGCACTGAAGGCCAAGGGAAAGAGGACATTTGCTTAAGTCAAACTTCTTTCTTTTATCTTATCCATCCTTTCTCTGTGGCTATGAGTTACGTTCTTTCTGTGGTATGATGGAGCAAAATAGCACTTATTTTCCCCACTGTATGATTTCTGCTTCTTTTATTGAGCTGAACTTCTAGGAAAGAAAGCTCAAAGGGCCTTATTTCCTTAAATATGTGCCTTTGTTTTGTTTACTTATAAGAAAGAAATTTGAAATCTGGAATTTGGAGTTCTGAAAAAAAAAACTGGAGAAGAAAATGAGAAAGAAAGGAAAGGAGATTTCTTATGTGTTGAGGATGTAGTGTTTTAAAGCTGCATTAAGGTCAGTAAATCATATTAGAAAGGATTAAATATAAATATGCTTATTTGCAATTCAGTAGATTTGTGAGTGTTTCCTCACTAAAATGTGGCTTGCACATATTTTATTCTGACAGTTTTTGCTCTCCACCCTGGTAAAAATTGCCATCCGTATTTATAAAATCTGTTAACAAGTGAACTGGGCTCTGGGCATAACATTTAATTTATTTAATTGAAAAATATTGAATAATTATCTTATTTTTTCCCCAAATAACTGCACATCCAAAATGATAGGTTTACACTGTATGGTTCACTCCTGAGTTTGGTGCATTTTCCTGTGGTGGCAGGAAGGCAGGACCAGAAACAGATTTTCTTAAGATTCAGATTTAAGGCTGAGATCTCCTTCTGCCCATTGCACAGCAGTCTTGTGACGTGAAGACAATTAAATACATTCACGTCTGCTCTTTCTATAGTTGTCTCTAATATGGAATGGCATTGGCTCAAACTGTCTCACAAGAATTTCTCAATTCAAGAGCACTTTCTCACCTTTATATTACTTCAGTGGGAAACTTCAAAGGTTCTATTTTCATGTAATCTTTCTTTTCTATGGGTTTTAGTCCTGCCCAAAGTTATTTATATTTAAGAAGTTAGGATGTAGGGTACACACGTGAACACACACACGCTGTTTTGAGTTTTGTCTGCATTATTAATTCATAATCCAGTAACTTTTCTATAGTCTCTCTAGCTGGAGGTAATTAGAATCAGCACTTTTATATAATTTATTTTCATTTTAAGATGTGAACTCTGTGTGACTGGGATTTCATGGACATCTGGTAATAAGAATGAGACGTAGTGTCTCAGACCCTTTTACTTGTATAAGTTTTTAGTTGAGTTCTATTTTTATATTATTATCCGTGGCACATTAGACGAAGAATTCGTATCACCTTTGTTAACATTCCGTCAGAACACTGTTAGTCCGAAATGTTGACAGCATCATTCCTTTAAAAGTACTGCAGACAAGGCCTCTGCTTGTTTGGGAGTCCCTGGTCCCAGTTCTGTGCGTCAGAGCACATGGAGAGCCTGAGATGGCCTTCCCTTTCTGCTGTACCCACAGAGGCAGAATTGAAAAGAGAGTTTACGAATGCAGGAATGCAGGATAGTGATTTTATGTCTCAGCCTGTTCTGCAGGAATGACGGTGGGGAATGAATATTTTAATTCTTTTTCTCATTTTTCTTGAAAATCAGCTTAACCATTGCAGTCAAACTTGAGATTTGATCACTCGACTTAACACCCTGTACAGCTTGTCGGTGTCTTCCAGTTTGAGGTAGAGAGGACCCCATCTCTAAGGAGAGTGCAGTCATTTGTGGGCATATATGTTTCAGGTATTTTGTGTGTGTCCAGAATACATCATGAGCGGTAGTTCTCATTGTGAAATTCACCACTAGCTTTCTCCTTCCAGGTATTCTTCCTGCTTCAACAAATGAGTCCTCACTAGCAACAAACCGCAGCAGTATGATCAGGGTTGCCTATCAGACTGAACAGTGCATATGTATGTGTGTGAAACTGCTTGAAAGAGCCTGGTACGCTCTTTACAGAAATGGAGAGACTGGCTTTTCCAGAAAACAGTCAATAAGAATCATTGCTGTGTGGCTGGTTATTTCTCCTTAGTTCTTAAGCAGCCAGAGGACATCGCACTCAAGTGGTGATCCCGTTTATTGTGCTCACTGGGGAGTTTACTCTGCTCACCTGTCTCTGTCTGTCATTGATCCGTCTTAGCACAGGTCCCCAGGTTGGAGGCCTGTGGACCAGGGGAGGGGTTCAGAGCGTCAGGCCTCAGAGGGCTTGCCGGGCACAGGACCTGCAAGCTGTTAGGAAGCTCCCGCAGGTGCTGCTTTACTGGAATGTGGCTCCCACATCACCAGATCTCTGTTGCCAGGAAGCTCTCCAGGTTTATCTGTAAAAGTCTCCCCATTTCTACATGTAGGCAGCTCATACAAAGAAAATCAAAACAAAAAGTGAAAAACTCCATAGGGCGAAAAGCAAACATGGAAACTTCTCGGCTGACTGCCAATCTGAGGCAGTGTTGATGCTTCACGGTGCCCATCACCTTGTTCTTGGAACATTGCTTTAGTGCTGTTTGTATTCATGGGCGGGTAGGACTCTGATTCAGCATTTATTTAATGTTATGGTGAGCATTCACCTATGTTTTTCACACCTTGCTTAGATTCTGTTGTGCTTTTTAATATTGAAAATAAGTGATAAGTGATGCTGATGAAACTGTAAAAAAAAAAATTACTGCTGATAAATGGATTAAATGACCACATTTACACAAAAGGAGGCATCTAAAGTGCTAGTGCTGTGGCCTTGAGCAGGTTGAAAACCTGCTCTGACTTCACTTTCGGCCCTGAAGTTCAGACGGTGATATCTGCTATTAGAACTTGTCAAGTTCCAGTGAGACCACATAAGAGGATGAAGGATTTGTAAATGATAAAGTATTATATGAATTTATCATCACAATAAATCATTTTTATTAATAATTGAGTTCCTTGTATACTGAGTGCCTTCCAGCCATCTGACCATTAGTAAGGAGACAGGGTGGATGTACACTGACCGTGGACTATAGGTCAGTGACATACTGTGGCTCCCAGGAAGGGCCTGAGTGGGGGCTGCCAACCCCACGCCTAGTTAGGGAGTTCACTGCCCCAGGGAAGACTTCAGGCTTGGACTCAGTAAGGCTGCATTAAGTGGACAGGAGTTAAAACCAAATATTCAGATGTGAGGCCTGTGTAGAGAAGTCATTCTCCAACCAGCAGCAGAGCACCACTTGGGAGCTTGTTAGAAATACAGATTCTCGGGCAAGCCACAGACCACTGAATCAGAGTCAGGGGCGAGGCCCAGCTGTCCTTAATGAGCTCTGTAGGCGTTCTGTGACGTGAACATTGCCAAGACGGAGAGGCATTCGGAGGGGCAGGAATATTTGTAGGAGAGTAGTCTTGGAACTGGCGTGTGTGGGGAGATCCGGAACTCAGGGCTCCAGGAGTGCAGGAGTGCTTGCCTAGTTTGGCTCAGTAGGATCTGGAAGAGCAGGCCCTCAGTGGTGGGTGTCAGGAACACAGGGCTCGTCAGCTGTCAGGTCACGGCCAGTGCTCCTGGGCTGCCTTTGTGGTGGTCGTTCAGTCCAGAGACTCTGCATGCTTCATGTCTTCTGACCTGAGTCTAGATTTTGGAGTAGCCAGAGGGGCCCCAGGAAGGCATAATGGTTAGTGTGAGCCTAATTGCAGTGTGGTGGAGGGCTGTGGGGCAGTGTGGCATATGTGTGTGTGTGTGTGCATGGATGTGTGCAACATGGCAGGTGCAGTGGAGGGCTGTGGGGCTGTGTGTAGGGTGTGTGTGTGCATATGCACACACTTGCGTGGAAGTGTGCAGCACAGCAGGTGTGGTGGAGAGCTCTGGGGCAGCTTGGAGGGGGTGTGTGTGTGCGTGGATGTGTGCAGCACGGCAGGTGGTGTGCACACTTCTTGAGTTTGGTGGGGAAGAGGCCTGCTGTGCTGCCCAGAAACAAGAGGCTGTGAGGGACTGTCTTGCGTGGTGTTGACAGAACACGTGCCTCATGTTTGTAGACACACAGTAGCTGTGATGTGTGGTGGGATCAGAAGACCCCCTCAAGACTGTTGCAGAGCTGTTGGGACTGGCCTGGGGGACCTTCCTCCCATCACTCTTGGACCACACACCTTTACACATCACCACATCCGATTTCTGCCATTTCTAGAATATGTGCGTTGTGTTTTTTGGCCTGTTTTTAAAAAATGGAATAAATTAGGTATACAAAAATAGAGAAAAAATCATGAGCACCCATGAATCTGCACAGCCTGGGAAATAACACATTACAGGGAGAATTTAGGCACCCTCCTCCCATCTTTACCCATGTTCCTGTTTTGGGGGTCAGTATCACCTCCACTTGATCAAAGCCTTACCTATCCCGTCTTGTCTCGCCTCTCCCTAGTGAGCCAACAATGCAGTGTGTTTTGTCAGAGGTCGTGTTACAGTAAGTTCCAGGGAAGACTCATGGGCTAATTCATGTTGCAAAAGTGTCTCCTGGGGAATTAAAAGACATAGAAATTAGAGCTATTTAAAGAAATGTTATTTAGATAGGAGAATATTTCAAACTCTTCAGTTTCTGGGTTCCCCTCTGTCCTTGCCCCCAACCCTGCCTCTGACAGTGACCTCTCAGAAGGGAGGCTTGTTGGATGGCCCCTTTCCATGCCTGTGTTTGGAAGCATCACAGAATTCTGCATGTTATTAAAATGATTCTTTTAAGAAAAGCATTCGCTTTCTGAATTCGGTCTTCAGAAGAGCAGAAACATGCTTCGTGCTGCAGTTCAGTTTGGGGGCCACTGAGCTCACATTTGGTCCGGAGAGTGCGGTGGTCTGCTGCCAGTGTGCTGTTGAAGGGGCTTCTGCCCTCCCCCTCCCTGCTTCTCTCTCTCCCTCTCTCCTTTCCTCCCTCTCCAGGAGTTAAGGAAAATCACTCTCTTCTAGCAGAGTTCTTCCAGCTGTTTTGGGGGCTTAAAGTGAAGTGGCTGAAGTGCCCGTAAAGTACTAAAATCAAAGGTAGGCATCTGTTTTAAATATACCTGGGTCACTGTTTCAAAGGAGAACATAGAGAAGGGGGAATAAACTCTCTGTGTTTAGTGGTTGCTCCTATAAAGCATTATTCTTCTGTTAATATGAAATAAAACATTTGGTTCATTGTGAAAGCGTACTGCTCAGGAGAGTAAACGATCACATTTAATCCTGAGGATACCTCCCTGAACTCTTTCATGGCTCCTGCCCTCGCTGGCCATCAAGCCAAGGTTCCTCTGTGCTGGGGGTTCACTCCCAAGTCCTTGACTCTGGAGTTTGGGCCTTACTTTGAAGAGCCGTGGTTGTCTTGTTGGCCTAATCTGGGCCAGAAGCTGCCACAGGAAGCGTCGATTTGGTTTCAGGCTGTGTTCTGGTTCTTTGTTTATTGTTCTTTGTTTCTTAAGTTGACATATGATTGGCATATAACGTTATAGTAGTTTCAGGTATACAGCATAATGATTTGATTCTTTTATATATGTTACAGAATGATCACCAAAAGTCTAGTTCAAATCCCTAAGCAGTGTTTTTGATCCTGTAACTTCAAAGCAGGTTTTGTTTTTGTAGAGCCTAGTCCTAGGTGAGGTTCCAGCTCCACTAGCTGGCTAGGTCTGCTCAGTTGTTTAATTATCAGTCGCAGGCCCCACATAGAATTCTCATTTGGAAAATACCCAGTGTTCATTTGATTTCTTTCAGTGGTGACAAATCTTACAGACTTTTTTGAAAATACCAGGTTTCTCATGAAGTCTTCTCAGGGGCATTTCTGATAAAGCAGGCCTCATAATCCAAAAATGTTTATTGAAAAGTGTCTCCATTTCTAGCAGTTAGGTTTTTCCTTTGAGCTTGTGGTCAGACCTTGTCTTGGGTCCACAGCTGCTGCCCAGTCTCTGGTGACTTTCCAGCCTTTCCCTGCAGGCACTGGGGCAGGTAGCAGATGGGTAGGCTTTATTTTTTCTGTATTTTTAACTTTTAATTGATTCAGTTTTTAATTGAAGTAGTTTGGACAGATACTACCTGTAAATTTAAGGTGTACAGCCTGTTAATTTGATACAATTGTATATTGCAGCATGATTGCCCTTGGGGGGATAATTAGCACCTCTGTTATGTTACATAATTATCATTTCTTCTTAATTTTTGCAGTTGTTAGGTGTCAGTCTCCAAGCCAGTTTGATGATGAGAACACGGTATTGTTATCTGTATTCCCTGCTGTGTATTAGATTTCTGGGGTTTACTTCCTGTTGGCTGCAGGTCTGTCCCCGTCACAGCGTCTGTCCCACCCCCCACCCCCCAGCACCTGGTAACCATTGTGTTGCTCTCTGCCTCTACCAGTTTGGCTTGTTTGTTTAGATTCCACATATAGATGATACCGTGTAGGACTTGTCTTTCTCTCCCTGACTTGCTTCACTTGGAGTAATGGCCTTGAGCTCCATTCATGTAGTCACACATGGCACATCTGATGGTCTTTATGGCAGGGTGGGTGGGTGCCACCTGACCACCCTCACTGCAGGCTGTGGCTCTTATCCAATGTGTGTGTGCTGCGGGCAGCCCAGCACCTGCCGCAGAAGGGGGTCCACAAGTGTTAGGATGTGTGACCTCTGCAACTTCACCTGCCAGAGAAGGTCAGGTAAAGAAACGGGCGGTGGTGGTGGTGGTGGGGCTTCTGCAAGTAGGAGGCTTCTTCTGGGGCACTGAGCTTGGTAACAAGCTGTGGGCCAGTCTGTCCTGTTCCTGCATTTGCAGAGCAGCTCCGCCAGGTCTCTTTTGGAACCAGGTTCCTGTGGTCACCGTACCACCCGCAGGGTGGCAGCTGCCTCTCTCCCAGAGTCCCCTTCCCCAGCAGGCAACTACTATGGCTAAGTTTTCCCAGAGACGTTAGTGTGTGACACTCTGTCCCCTGACCTCTGTACACGAATGCCAGTATACCTGACACACAATGCTGCATGCGGAGCACACAGGCAATGTGCCCGGGTCCTCCCGTACCTGAGACACAGCGCTGCACGTGGAGCGCACAGGCAGTGTGCCCGGGTCCTCCCATACCTGAGACACAGCGCTGCACGCGGAGCGCACAGGCAGTGTGCCCGGGTCCTCCCGTACCTGAGACACAGCGCTGCACGCGGAGCGCACAGGCAGTGTGCCCGGGTCCTCCCGTACCTGAGACACAGTGCTGCACGCGGAGCGCACAGGCAGTGTGCCCAGGTCATCCCCTGGGAACGCAAGAGGTCCCCTTCCACTGACCAGTGTGGTGCGGTCCACACAGGGCAGGACCCTCTTCTCTCGAGCCATTCCCCTGTGCGTGCATGTTCAAGATGTTTCCAATGTTTTACTTGGGAAACAAAGCAGCCCTCATGCATAGCAGTTTTGCATATGAAAATGTAGATTTTCCAAGTTATGTTTCTCTCCCTACTTTAAGGCTTTTACTGTGTGTCCTCGATTTCTAGAAGAAGTAGTTTATTTTCCTAGAATCTCTTGTCCATTATTTAATGTAAACATTAAGTAAATTGACTTGTCTGTAACTCTGGATTGTTAGTTATGCTATTACCTCATTCCTGTAGAGAGGAGAATGGATCACCTACTGTATTAGCCTCTGTTCTGAAGACGTTGTTCTTCCCAGCAGGGAGAAATAAAGAGATTATAAAAACAGATGAAAAATTAGGACTGGAGATATCAATAAATAGGATAGAGGGGAAAAATGATGAATTCCCTAACTTCTTAGGTGTGCTACACAAGGTCTGAGGGATCTAGAAAAGAATGTGTGTGTGTTGTGTGTATGTATACTGGACACACACACACTCACACAGATCTGAACAAGGTAGAGAAGCACAGTGCCCCTGTTAAACATATGTGTGTGTGTGTGTGTGTACTGAACACACATACACAGAAAGATCTGGACAAGGTAGAGAAGGCCAGTGCCCCTATTAAACGTGTGTGTGTGTGTGTGTGTGTGTGTGTGTGTGTATACTGAACACACATACACAGAAAGATCTGGACAAGGTAGAGAAGGCCAGTGCCCCTATTAAACGTGTGTGTGTGTGTGTGTGTGTGTGTGTACTGAACACACATACACACACTGATCTGGATAAGGTAGAGAAGCACAGTACCCCTATTAAATATATGTGTGTGTATGTGTATGCATATTGAATGCGCGCGCGTGCACACACACACACACAGATCTGGACAAGGTAGAGAAGCACAGTGCCCCTGTTAAAGTGGCAGATGCCAAAGCCAGATGAGGCTCACGCTGGGCAGTGTGGGTACAGAGTGCCTGAGACAGGTGGGGGCTATAACCAGAAAAGCCTCCGTGGAGCTGACCTGCCCGGCTCAGGAGCCTCTAGGGCCAAGGCGTGTGTGCTCTGAACCTGAGGTGTGGGCCTCGTGGGGAGGAGTCCCTGAGGCCGACTCTGGTGTGAAGTGGGATTGTGGGGCCTTGAAGTATGAGGTTGGGGCCCAGGGAATGCTAAGTGTTGGCCTTGGGTGCTGGCCTGAGGAGATCCCTATGACTGGAGCAAGGGGGCCGTGCTAATTCCCAAGTGGAGGTGACTGAGTGGGCTGCTGAGGACTTCACTGGCATGGTTGGCGCGGGGCCAGTCTGTGCATGGACAGGAGAAGGAAAGAAAGTTCCAGGGAGGGGAGGTCAGGTTGGGTTTCTAATGACCCTGTTCCAGACTGAGTGTGCGTGGGAATGGAGAGAGGAAGGAGTATTAAGATCTAGTAATGAATTAGTTTCAGTTTGGCTGTTGTCACAGAGAACATAGAGTAAAAGATAAAGTCATCATGCTGAGGCAGGTCGCCTGGAACACCGGCTGCCTGCGGGTGTAACACAAATCTCAGAAAGGGGAAGGCTATAAATTCGCTTGTATTATGTGAGGTTGAGAGAGATATTCAAATATAAATGTCTCAGGCATTGTAAAGATGAGTGATTTGAGGATAAAAAAGCAGGAGGTGTAGATTTGACTGTTGTCTGTAATTTTTTGGTTTTTGCAGTCTCAAGTTTGAAAAATAAAATCCTTACATAGAAAGAAACTTGTACTCTATTTCTCATCGGTGCCATAAAATTCTTCCTTGGTGACACGTATTTTGATGCCAGCTTTTTGTGGTTTCTTTATAAATTGTGGTAAAGTTCTGAAATGACCCCCGATACCCCACTCCTACTGAATCCTGCATGGCCCCTGAAACTGTGACTTGGGTGGCATTTACTCCCTGACTAAACTTTGTATTTAGCTCAGTGGACTTGAGGACAAGAGTCGATCTTCTGGGCCTGGCCTCATCCCACAAACCATTTCCATCTGGGTCTAGAGGTCAGAGATGGGGGAGTCAGAATTGGAGGCAGAAAAGGGATTTATGTAATATTGCTGGTTCACAGTTGGAAGAGGCCACAGGGCAAGGAGTGTGGTAGCATCTAGGAGCTCAGAGTGGACCCTGACCCCCAGCCAGCCAGAAAGTGGAGACCTCAGTCATAAAGTCAGAAGGACCTGAATTCTACCAACAAGAAGATTGAGCTTAGAATTGGATTTTTCTCCAGAGTCTGGGGGAGAACTAAGCCCAGCCATGCCTTGATATCACCTTTGTGATACCATGAGCAGAAGACTCAGTTAAAATGAGCAAGGGACTTCCCTGGCAATCCAGTGGTTAAGACTCCCTGCTTCCAGTGTAGGGGGCGCATGGGTTCAATCCCTGGTAGGGGAATTAAGATCCCACATGCCACCTGACACAGCCACAAAAACACAAGGGAAAAACAGGCAAGACTTGTGGCCTGCAGAGCTGTTAGGTAATAAGCCAGTGTGACTGCAGTCCCCTGAATTTGTGGAACCTTGTTACACAGTATAGAAAGAAAACTAACGCAGAGCTTGTGGATAGCATTCAAAGGGCACAGGTTGTGCGTGTTGTCAAGCACACGTTTAAGAGAGTGGAAATAGCAGACACAATGAAGTTAAGCAGCTGGCCAGAGACCCCATTGCTGGCGGCCTAGGGCATTCACAGGGCCATCCTCTCTGTCTCCCAGGAGCCCTCCCTGCACCCAGCCCGGGATGGCTTTGCACCCTGCTCCCCGTCCTCGTAGCACTGTGTCCTTCCTCCTGCCATGGCATGTGGTGTGCTCGGTGGTACAGGTTACTCCCTGCCCACACCTCACCCACATCTGCCTCGGTGTCTGTGCAGCAGCAGTGAGCAGAACGCCTGGCGCTCAGGGGCATTTGGTCTGTGAATGAAAGTGAGACAGGGAGATGTTGATCTAAGAACACAGGGATTCAGAAGCCAGAATAGAGAGTGTAGGATGATGATTTCAGTGACTGCTGAGATATCAAAAATGTGGTTTTTCAAGGGAGATCTCACTCTTGAGTGCAGGTGATTTAGAGTAAAGTAGTGAGTACCAGAACTCATGGACAGTTAACGAAGACATGATTTGACTTCTCTAGGTGACAACGTGAGGCATTCTGATTTTGGAAATCAGAATAAAAAGCAGGTTCTGGTGCCTCACATTACTCTCAGAAGTTAACATGCTGTGTCGGGCTAGAGAGAAATTGACATGGTCACACTTACTTTCCAGATTTGGGAAAGTCACATGTGGTCTTGTATGAAACCTGTGAATAATCTTGTTAATGCCACTATTCATATTTATAAAGCCTGTTATTGACTAAAAACATATATGCAGTACTATTTCTCGCTTAATGGTGGAAAGGTATGTTCTGTGAATATTTATAAGCATCCTATCCCATCAATAATCCTGGGATATGACGTTTCTGTTCAGTTTCTGTTGTCTGTAGCTTCCCCTGTAGCTCAGTGGTAAAGAATCCGCTTGCAGTGCAGGAGTCCATCGCTGGGTTGGGAAGATCCTCTGCAGGAGGGCATGGCACCTCACTCCAGTATTCTTGCCTGGAGAATCCCATGGACAGAGGAGCCGGGCAGGCTTACAGTCCATAGGGTCGCAGAGAGTTGGATACGACTAAAGTGACTTAGCACACACGCATGCACAGATGGAGGAGATAGAAACAACTTCCACCAGAGAGTCCTGAGGTCTCACTGTGAAAGTTGTTTTAAACTCAAAATGATCATTTGTGCTCATTCATTTATTGCCAAGGAGCTGACTAGTAGTATGCTCCTTGTGACTAGGACACATCTTACCAGCAAATGGAAATAACCTTTCAGAGAGTCTACCATTTTTTATGGAGACTGGAAGCTCCTTGTGGGAGCATTTGTATGTGAGAAGGACAGTGCAGGGCATGGTTAAAATGAAGAGGAATATGACGAGGATTCTCACTGCAGGAGCAGACGGGTGAGAGTGGTCTTCCTCTGTCCCTTTAGTCAGTGTCATCATAGACATTCTTACAGAAGAGCTCCCTGCAAGGAATAGAGGCAACAGCAGCTCCTCACAGACGGTTAACGAAGACAGGATTTGACTTCTTTAGCTGAAAACGTGAGGCATATCTGCCTGCTCAGTCGTGTCTGACTCCTTGTAGTCCCATGGACTGTAGCCCTCCAGGCTCCTCTGTCCATGGGATTTCCCAGGCAAGAATACTGGAGTAGGTTGCCATTTTCTACTCCAGGGGATCGTACTGACCCAGGAATTGAACCTGCGTTGTAAGGTGGATTGTTTACCATTGAGCCATCTGGAAATCCCCACTGTGGGTGAACTTTACCCTGAACTGCATTGGCAAAGTTTCAGATTTATAATTAATGATAACCTGAATATGCTGCATAAGGTTTTAAGTATGTGTGAGACCGCAAGTAGTTTCTTCAGTATTTTCTCAAGTTCTTAAGACACTTAATTCTCACTCTTGACTTCCTCTTCATCTTAGAACCTGCAATTTCCTTTGTAGGAACAACTTCCTGCTGGGCTCCTCTGTCTTCAGCCACTTCTGCCTTGGATGCCCTGCGTTTTCACCCAAGCCATAACTGCATTGCAACACCAGGCCGTTTCATCACCCTCTGAGTTGAGAAAGTCTAGCAGGAAATCACCAGTTGACTGTCCCCAGAACAAGCTTCGTGTTTCTTGGTTGCTGTGTCATGATAGGCAGTTATGAAGGGGATGCTTTGTAGAAAAAACTTCTTTTCTATGGTTTATTTAAGAGTCTTGTCATCTGGAGAACAAAATACATGTAGAAAGAGAGATATTTTCACCCTAGTCTGAAAAAGACCCTGTTGTTAACCACTGTTTCCCTATGGCCACTTCAAGTCCGTTGCTTTCTGTTAATCCCATCTTCTCTCACAGGACCTGATTTCACATTTCTCTCCTGAAGAGGTAGTTTCCTGGATGTAACAATAGGTCAGAGCAGAGGTAGGTACCCTCTCATATGACTAGTATCTGTAAGTTTGGTTGTGGTCTCCCAGAGGGTGTTTTTTGTGTGTGTGTGTTACCTAACATAGAATTTGCTCTCCTCCCAAAGCAGAAGGAGCCTGTTTAGCTTCCTTCTCTACCAGCTGCAGAAGTGGTGCAAAGTTCATTTCCCCATTGCTGCTATTCATATGGAACTGTTGTGCCTAGCACATAAGGGAAGGGTGAGTGAGTGAAGTCGCTCAGTCGTGTCCGACTCTTTGCGACCCCATGGACTGTAGCCTACCAGGCTTCTCCGTCCATGGGATTCTCCAGGCAAGAATACTGGAGTGGGTTACCATTTCCTTCTCCAGGGGATCTTCCCGACCCAGGGATTGAACCCGGGTCTCCCACATTGGAGGCAGACACTTTAACCTCTGAGCCACCAGGGAAGATTTGTAAAAAATTGATTTCTGCTGTTGTTATTTAGAGATCAGATAAAGAGAAGTTTTCAGTGAGTTATATGGTCAGAACCTACTTATTTCATATTCTCTCTCATAGGAAATTTGTCTATGCCTGTCTAAACTCTTGAAGCCATACGTACAGAAACCAGGTGAGGCTTTTAAGCTCACAGTCTCAAAGAAGGACGGACATGTATACAAATAGCATATAGAAATTCAGGAGTAGAAGTGGGTACACTGTGTAGTGTTGGCAAAAGAAAAGCCTTTGTGGCTTAGGAGGAACCCTGTAGTAGATACATGCTAAGCAAAGTGTGGGAGTATCCATGGGGTATTCTCAGCGGTGGATGTGTGGGTGTTCACTTATAATAGAAAGTTGTGGTAGAGAGGACTTTGTAGATGATGGATGGATTAACAAAGTCTTCAGCATTAAATAAGAATTTGCCTGGTAGAAAAGAAAGAGGCAGGGCATTTCACGGGCTTCCAAGGTGGCACTCATAGTAAAGAATCCACCTACCAATGCAAGAGATGCGAGAGACAAAGGTTTGATCCCTGGGTGGGGAAGGAGGAGGAAGTGGCAACCGGTTCCAGTATTCTTGCCTGGAAAATTCCATAGATAGAGGATCCTGGTGGGCTGCAGTCTGTAGAGTCGAAAAGAGTCGGACACGATTGAGCACAGCAACAAGAAAATGGCTCTGATTGGTTTATGATCTCAAGTTGTTAGAAATTTCTTGTTTTGTTCTTTTGTGTTAGTTATTATTAAGGCAGCAAGTTGTGGAGATGAAGGAAGGAATTTGTATAGATTTGGGACACTTACAGGTATGATTAAGAACCTTGCATGATAAGCATGTTTGTTTGACCTCATTCAAAGTCATGTAGTCCCTGAACGCTTGAGGTTCACATCAGTGCTGGTCCAGTGTCTCAGAAGCTTGGGTTAAATGTTCTTAAGGTCGGACCATTTCTATAAAAAAGCTCATTTCAAAACCTCTCAATGATTTTTCAGGGCTTTGATTTTGTTAGGCATGCTTTGAGATATTCATTGAGCAATGCTGAATCCAGTTATTGTCTAAATTAAATGTTTACACTTTGACTGTAGAAACAAGTTGCAGGAGGTTATGTGAGGATTCCACAGGAACAGGACTGTTTGTTGCTGGATCTGAAGATGGGGCAGCCATGTGGAAAGTAATGTCAGCTAGGAGCAGCCCCCAGCTGATGGGCAGCAGGAATCTCACTCAAAGGCTGTGAAGAGCTCAGTCTTCCACAGCTGTGGGGACTGAGAAGAGGACCCTGTGCCCAAATGAGAAGCAGCCCGCCAGCACTTTGACTGTCCTTTAGGGACTCTGTGTAGAGACTTCAGCTTGGACTATCTTGCCCTGAATAAAGGTTTGAACACCAGAACTGTGAGCTAATAAATGGATGTTGCCTCAAGCCTCTGACTTAGTGGTGATTTGTTATGAAGCAATAGAAAACCCAGGCTAGAGTTTCCCAGTGCCAGAGAGCCAGGAAGTTACCCCTGGATTGCCTTTTCGTGACTTTTGGTGTACTGAGTTCACAGCAGGTATCAGCAGATCCTAAATTGATTTTAAAAATTTATGATTTAGGTAATTTGAGTTTTATTATAGCAACATTGGACTTCCCTGGTGGCTCAGATGGTAAAGCGTCTGTCTACAATGCGGGAGACCCGGGTTTGATCCCTGGGTCAGGAAGATCCCCTGGAGAAGGAAATGGCAATCCACTCCAGTACTATTGCCTGGAAAATCCCATGGACAGAGGAGCCTGGTAGGTTACAGTCCATGGGGTCGCAGAGAGTTGGACATGACTGACATTTGGAGTCTTGTTATAGCAACACTGAGTGATGAAGAAAGAATTTTGGTATTTTCCTTTGTTTACTTTTTGTTTTGTTATATTTTTAATATGTGGTTTTCTTTATCTAGGAAAGAAATTAAGAAAAGTAATTTGTTCTGGAATGAGGTTGGTAAACTGTAGCTTGCATGCTACATCACACCCCTTACCTGTCTTTGCAAATAAAGTTTTATTGAAATGCAGCCATGCATACTGGTTTCTGCACTGTCTCTTATGGTGCTCATGCTGCAGTGACACAGTTCAGTATTTGTGAAAGATACTGTGTGGCCCTCAAAGCCTAAAGTACTTACCATCTGGTCCTTCACCAAAAAAAAAACAAACCCAAAAAACAAAACTGCCATCCCTTGTTGTAGATGGTGATCTGATTTAAAACCATATTTATCTAACTATAAATAGTTTCCATGAATGGAGATTGATATTTCTCTAAGTCATGTAACATATATGTTATTATAAGAACTATATCTGATTACCAGGATTATATAGACTAGTTTCTACCTCTCATTCTACTCAAATGATGGAAAGTGTATTAAAATTATGAACTCTGTGTGTCTGGAGTCCCTAAGATCCTCTCCAGATTTAGCGATTTGTCAGGAGGAATCATTGAACTTCTAAGTTATACTTGAGGCTGTGATTTATTACAACAAATGATGCTAAGCACAGTCCACAGGGGAAGATGTGTCAGAAGTTGGGTGACCAGTCACAAGCTTCAAAGAGTCCTCGCCTAGGGGTAGCAGAGGACACGCTTCATCTCAACCTGCAGCAGCTCTTGCAGAGTGTAGTAAGCTCACTGGTTCCGCGTAGTTTCCGTTGTCACCGTAACAGTGCCTGGTGATTGGCTGCAGTGACCAAACCCAGTTCTAGAAGGAAAGCAGATGCTTACCATGAATCACATTATTTGCACAGACCACCTGGACAGAACAGTACAGTGTGGCCAAGGTACTGAGGGTGAAAAATGTTTCTATCAGTTTGAATATTCTAAGAGGTCAGTTCTCTAGTGCCAGTCAAGAGTCAGTGACTAAAGCAACCCTTCTGAGCACACGTGGTTGGTTCAGCTCATGCATTAATGCTCCTGAGCACCCCATAGTACGTGTTCAGAAACACAGAGAATTTTTGCTGGTTGTAAATGTTCTGTACAGTCTTTATGTATACAGTTTCAGGTGCATATAGAATGTTCTGCTAGTTACAACTGTATTTCAAATATGTTCTTTTAGTGAATTATTTTTTAGTCAGCATTATCTTTATTTTTCAAGTAAGAAAATCTGCGTTACTTCATGTACCAAGCCCAATATAACTTTATAGAATCATGGGTCTTTAAAACTTCACAAAGATAAACATTGTTTTGTTTGAATTTATAGTTTAAATCGGAGAGGGCAATGGCAACCCATTCCAATACTCTTGCCTGGAAAATCCCATGGATGGAGGAGCCTGGTGGGCTGCAGTCCATGGGGTCGCTAGGAGTTGGATGCGACTGAAGCGACTTAACAGCAGCAGCAGCATGGTTTAAATCAAGTGTCTTCTTAAGGGTGGACTACTCTGCTGTTTCTGGCTTTTAGAGGGGCTAAAACAGCCTGGTACTTCTTTTCATAGTTCATGTTCCTGCATGAATGTTAAAGAGTAATCGTTTTCAGAGTTGACTTACCTCCATGATATAGTTTTGGCTCATTGTAGCCAATAAAATCCCTAACTGTATTAAACATTATCTTTTAGTTATTGAAATAATGATGAAATGAGCTTTATGAAACATTACACCTTTTAAATACCTTAATATAAAGTGCTTGCTGTATCACCTTAATCAACCCTCATGTTATGGAAAAATATACAGGACAGATTTCTTCTATGGACAGAATTCTCTTAAGTTTTGCCTTCCTGTACTTCTGTAGCTATCAAAGTTAAATATGTATACATATGTGTATATGTGTGTGTGTGTGTATCTATGTATAAGTTTTCCTCTATTCCTTTGCCTGGCATTGTTTTCTAGACAGAGGCTGATATAGTGTGTTTAGGATTCTGTATGGATAGTGGGGATTCTTGAGATTATTCCTTTATCTTTTGTGACTGCACAACTATGTTTAAGTCATTTTTCTCTATTTCAGTTTACCTAATTTGTCCTCTTTCATCTCAGAGGAATTTTGTGAGGATTATTTTGATGAAGTTTGATTATTTTGAAGAAGCATCTGTGTGTATATAAAATACGGTCAGGTGCTGCCTGCCTGAAGTCCAGTTGGGACCTTTTCAGCCAACCTTGTGTCTGGAGTGAGGCCTGGGTCCTCTGAAATACTTGCTCTTAGATTTGCTTTACAGTGAGTGTTTTGGTTTTACTCGGTTATAAGCAAGTAGCCAGATAGAGATGTCTAAAGAGCAGAGTATATATTTTATTCATCTTTTTAGTCTTCCTGTTGTCCAGCACTGAGCCTTGCTATATCCTGGTTTCAAACCCAGAGCAAGCAAGGAGCCTGTGACTTTGATAGTCAGAGATACAACAGGAGCGGGCTTGAGCATCGCAGGTTTGAGGTCCACCAGCAGTCTTGCAAATGGTAGGAAAGGAAGTCCATCTGGTACGTGCAGAAGTGCACACCTCAACATCCTAAGTAATGTTTCTCTATGAGAACAGCTGTCAAGAAAATGTGAAACTACGTTCAGTCTACAATATTTAAACAGACAGAAGTAGAAGTTAGGGAAAACTACAGCCCTCTCTTAGAGGTCATAGATGGAAGGACGTTGTAAAGGCTCCTGAGAAAGCTCGGCATTTAATTTCATTCATCCATGTTTATTCACATTGCCTTGGCTGTGGAGCCCCCCTCTGCCTTTATCTTCATGCCTGTTAACACCTCCTGGCACCATGCTTAGAGACTGCTACCCAGGCTGTGAGGCTGTGTCCTGGCCTTTCACTGCATTGCCTTTGTTTCCTTAGGGCACTTCCCTGGCTTGTTTCCTTGGAAGCCATCTGCCTTCTCCAGACTCCTCCCTCCCTTCTGACTTCCCACCCCCACCCCATTCGGCACTGTGTAGGATTTTATTTTGCTTTAGTTTAGTTTTTTTAAATTGAAGTGTGGTTGCTGTACAGTGTTATATAGTTACAGGTATACAATATAGTGATTCAGAATTCTAAATGTTATACTCCATTTATAGTTATAAAATATTAACCATGTTCCCCGTGTTGTACCGTATACCCTTGTAGCTTTGGTTGCTTGCTTAGTTTGTTGTGTCCAGCTCTTTGCGACCTCATGGACTGTAGCCCACTGGGCTCCTCTGTCCATGGAATTTCCCAGGCAAGAATATTGGAGTGGGTTGCCATTTCCTCCTCCAGGGGTTCTTGCCAACACAGGGATCAAACCTGCCTTTCTTGTGTCTCTTGCCTTGCATGCGGATTTTTTTACCCTCTGAGCCATAGGGGAACACCCATAGTCTTGTTTTGTACCTAATATTTTGTGTATGATCTGAATTCTTTGCCTTGAAAAAAAGCAAAGTCTGGCTCATAACCAGCAGCAGTCTGTGTCTTGCCTCTTATTCTGTTTGCAAATGAATAGATTAATTTTTTGAGTGTGTGGTCATTTTGCCTTTCTGTTAGTTTTGAGGCTCCAGTTTTGAGTGTGCTCTGAGTTGGATGTTCCTTAGCCTCCAGCTAACCAGGGAAAGGTATGCCACCCCTGCCTATCTGCCAGAAGACCGCATTGCAGAAAGGCAGGCTGTGTCTTTCCCTGAAAATGTCTGAAACAGAGAGAGAGGCAGCCAGGTTATGTCACAGACTGCGTCTGTACTCCAGTCGAGCCCCGTCTTCCTGGGAGGAGGCGTGCTTTCCTTCATGACCTGTAGTCACTCTCTGGGCCGAGGGATCCTGGTTCTGGGTGGATCTCTGCGGCGAGGCCCTGCTGGCCCCGGGCCACCAGGCACTTCTGTGCTCTGGGCTGCTGCTCAGTGAACTTTGACCCACAGCTTCCTTTTTGAGCACTGCAGTCACTGTCTTGCTGTCTCTAATGATGAGCCTCTCCCCTGCTGTTGGTTGTTTTCCCCTTGGGCTCCTCAGAGCAGGCACTCTGGTTGTAAAGATGAGGTGGAACGGTGCTTCTGTGAACCCACAAAACGTTGGTAGGACTTGAGTTCTGTTGTTCTCATCGGGCTGGAATTTGAGGTTGGAAACATTTTGTTTGGGGAAGGCAAGCCAAGTGGTTTACAGAGGTGTAACTCTGGGTGTAGCTTGTTAAACCTGTTTACCTCAGGAAAAAATTTTTTTTTCTTGAGTGTGTGAGAAAATCTGTCGCTTTTGTTTTCCCTCTCACCAGCTGGCAGTGATTTTCATGGATAAAGTTTCAGTCACAAAAAGCACACAAGTAAACAGTGAAAGTGTATCACCTATGATTAGTTTAAGACTGTATAATCTAGAATTATATTGCTTTTACTGATTTTTAATCCCAGTAGAAAGTAAAATTCTGTTAGGATCTGGAAGTCTGATACACTCCTGGTCTTGATGGTTTTGCTGTCCTTTCCTACACATCCAGTGTTGTCCTTGATAGAGAACAGCCCACGTTAATGAAGGAGTGAGTGTGTGAGTGAGTGAGTGAGCGAGCGTGTGTGTGTGAGCATGTGTGTGTGTGTGAGCGTGTGTGTGTGTGTGTGTGTGTATGATGATTCCACCAGAATCTAAAGACCATAGAGGTTAGGATTCTGGTATCCGCTCCCCCCATCACCACCACTAGATCCATTGTACCCAGAATGATTTCTGATGCACAGCAGCATTCAGCTGATTTGTTAAAGGGATGAATTCCGTTTTAGAGTTTTGAGTGGAAAGTGTCTGGTAACTAAACTTGTCGATTTATCAGCTGCCGGTATTTCTCCTTCCCATCAGTTTTTAGGAGCTGTGTTGGTTTTGGTCGTTTCGCGCATCACAGCTGCCAGGGCATGTCTTCTTTAGCTTTTTAGCTGTTGCCCACACCTTTTAACCTACGTAAACACGTTTACTGGTTGTTATTAGATTCAAAATCTCCTAAACAGGCAGCACCTTATACTTCTCTTATTATGTCCTTAAAATTCCCACGACTGTTGTCATTTGTAGTGTGAGTTGAAGAAAGGGAGGCTGAATCAGGATAAACGTGGTGAACTTGGCGTGGCCTGGCCCTTGCTGATCTCCCCAGGCAGGTCTGGGCTGGCCAGTAATTGGGTGGGAGCCTCAGAGAGCAGAAACCAGTGCTTCGAGACATGGGCCTGCCGGTTAGGGTGCAGCCGACAGCTGCCCCCACAGCGGGGCCCCGGGCACACAGGGTGCTTCACTGACCATGCTGGGCTGAGTCCAGAGCGTGAGGCTTTTGTTTTCGCAAAAAATACAGTAAAGTGAGCTGTTTTTGTCCTGTAATTGGTTATCTCAAGGAGTGACTTTAGTTTAGTTACCTTTCGATTGTTTTGCCAGCTGGGTAAGTAATTTAGCTTACAAAGGTGTCATTTAGAATTGAAGAGGTTATCATTTGTTACTGATATTCCACTGTTGCTGTTGGTGCAACCTATCTATACATTTTAGAACTGGAAGCTGTAATTTCTGAGAGTTGGAGAGTGTTGCTTCATCTGGCTGATCGGTTTCACCTGTTTTACGGCAGCGTGTCGTAGTCTTGCAGGGAGACGCTTGACTTCCTGACTTTGTTAGTGGACGCTGTTTCTATCCAGGAGGACCCTGCACGTGTAGACATGGATTTAGGTTGAGATTTGATGTAGGAACTAGGATGCTTAGGTTCAGGGCTAGTTCTTTAATTATGAGACTCTTTCCTGAACATTTCATGCAGAAATTAGTGGATGGGATTACAGGAGGTAACTTCAGCTTAAAGAATATCAGATGAATTACATAGAATATTGTGTGAATTAATTTTTTAATTAAAATTTTGTGCTACTTATTTAAAAATCTATTTTAAATAAAAAATGTTGAATATCCACTTATTTAGAGAATTGAAGAATTGTTTTATTCCTGATTTTTCCGCTGATTACAGCTCACATAAATGTGTGTGTATACTTCCCATTTTGTCCTTGCTCTCCTTATCACCCAGATGTATGCACTGCCAGATAACTGGCAGATGTTAAGGGAGAGACAGTGGAGTCTTTTTTATCGTCTTAGGTGCACAGTATTATATTATCAAAGTAAGATGGAGTCATTGTGATTCCTGTGATAGTCTGTAGGAGGTTGGTTGTCTATGATGAGGCTGAAGTAATAAATGTACCTTGACTCGGTTCATGGAGCCCAGAAATTAGAGTGCTGCAGCCAGCTTGTCCTCACTTGTGTCCTCCATGAGGAGTCTTAGGGTTGGTGTCATTGGTGTCTTGAATCATTTCTTCTCCAGTGGCATCTTTGTCAAGGAGCTGAATTTCCAGTCTCCTGCTAGGTGGCTCTGTGTGTCTGTGCTCGACCTGTGATCATTTAAAACTCCATGTGTTCCAAAGAACAGCTTCTCTTTCCATTCTTTGCTCTTGAATGTGTCCTCTATTTCAGTCAAGACAGCACCACTGTCTTGACTAAAATTTGGCCTTTTGTAGTGCATTACTACTACGTTATTTGTAGCAGTGCATTCCTTGAGCCGAGTGTCTGCAGTATTTTCATTAGTGCTATTTGGTTGCCAAACAGTTTTAGAATAATAATTATTAAAGTAGTAGGCTGTGAATGCATTTACACCTGCCAGTGTGCTGAATTTCAGCACATTAAAATGCTATAGTAACTTAAGTTGCTGGACTTACCAGGTGACTCAGTGGTAAAGAATCCACCTGCTGATGTAGGAGATGCAAGAGACACGAGTTTGATCCCTGGGTTGGGAAAATCCCCCTGGAGAGGGAAATGGCCACCCACACCAGTATTCTTGCCTGGGAAGCCCTGTGGACAGAGGAGCCTGGTGGGCTACAGACCATGGGGTCGCAAAGAGTCAGATGTGATTTAGCAACTAAACAACAACAAACTTAATTTGCTAGAGCATGTCTTCAGTGGGTTTGGGAATGGAAACAAATCTGAAGACATGGACCTTATCACTGACCTAGGGCAGTCCCTGGTACCAAGAAGCCACATGGAAAGTATGTGAGTGAATTTGCCATCAAATTTATCATCATTCCAAGAAATAAATTTAGAACCTGCTTCCCACTGCTGATGGCTTACTTGATTTGTCTTTATGTGAGAGGACATTTGTGCTCTCTACACCCCGCAGTCTGTCAGTTACGTGGTTATCTCTTGCCTCCCAGTGTGAAATCCACGCTTGGATTTGTCAAGACTTGTCTGTGTATCTTGAATCCCTGGTCCTTCCCTGCCTCATGTGCTTGCTTTCTTCTTTTCTCATCTTTAAAATGCTAAGAATTCTTCGGTCCTTTGAGACCCAGTGTAGGTTTTGTCTCTTCTAGCGCATCTGCTGGTTTCTGATCAGCCAGAAACAGGGGCTCTATTCTGTGCTCATTTGGAACATCTCATGTGAGCCGTGCTTACAATATCTCCTTTATTTGATTTCAGGTTCGTTATGGAACTGTATCTCATTAAATTTTGTCTCTTGTATAACACCTTACACATAGTATATACTTAATAAGGCTGCTATTTCTTTAATGAAACACTTTCTGTACTTTGAGATATTTCAGTTCAGTTCAGTTCAGTCGCTCAGTCATGTCTGACTCTTTGCAACCCCATGAAATGCAGCACGCCAGGCCTCCCTGTCCGTCACCAACTCCCAGAGTTCACTTAGATTCACGTCCATTGAGTCCGTGATGCCATCCAGCCATCTCATCCTCTTGTCGTCCCCTTCTTCTCCTGCCCCCAATCCCTTCCAGCATCAAAGTCTTTTCCAATGAGTCAGCTCTTCGCATGAGGTGGCCAAAGTACTGGAGCTTCAGCTTTAGCATCATTCCCTCCAAAGACATCCCAGGGTTGATCTCCTTCAGAATGGACTGGTTGGATTTCCTTGCAGTCCAAGGGACTCTTAAGAATCTTCTCCAACACCACAGTTCAAAAGCATCAATTCTTTGGCACTCAGCCTTCTTCACATTCCAACTGTCACATCCATACATGACTACTGGAAAAACCATAGCCTTGACTAGATGGACCTTAGTCGGCAAAGTAGTGTCTCTGCTTTTGAATATGCTATCTAGGTTGGTCATAACTTTCCTTCCAAGGAGTAAGTGTCTTTTAATTTCATGGCTGCAGTCACCATCTGCAGTGATTTTGGAGCCCCCAAAAATAAAGTCTGACTCTGTTTCCACTGTTTCCCCATCTATTTCCCGTGAAGTGATGGGACCGGATGCCGTGATCTTTGTTTTCTGAAAAGTTGAGCTTTAAGCCAACGTTTTCCCTCTCCTTCACTTTCATCAAGATGCTTTTTAGTTCCTCTTCACTTTCTGCCATAAGGGTGGTGTCATCTGCATATCTGAGGTTATTGATATTTCTCCTGGCAATCTTGATTCCAGCTTGTGTTTCTTCCAGTCCAGCGTTTCTCATGATGTACTCTGCATGTAAGTTAAATAAGCAAGGTGACAATATACAGCCTTGACGTACTCCTTTTCCTATTTAGAACCAGTCTGTTGTTCCATGTCCAGTTCTAACTGTTGCTTCCTGACCTGCATACAGATTTCTCAAGAGGCAGGTCAGGTGTTCTGGTATTCCCATTCTCTCTCAGAATTTTCCACAGTTTATTGTGATCCACACAGTCAAGGGCTTTGACATAGTCAATAAAGCAGAAATAGATGTTTTTCTGGAACTCTCTTGGTATTTCCATGATCCAGTGGATGTTGGCAATATCTCTGGTTCCTCTGCCTTTTCTAAAACCAGCTTGAGCATCAGGAAGTTCACGGTTCATGTATTGCTGAAGCCTGGCTTGGAGAATTTTGAGCATTACTTTACTAGTGTGTGAGATGAGTACAATTGTGCAGTAGTTTGAGCATTCTTTGGCATTGCCTTTCTTTGGGATTGGAATGAAAACTGACCTTTCCCAGTCCTGTGGCCACTGCCGAGTTTTCCAAATTTGCTGGCATATTGAGTGCAGCACTTGCACAGCATCATCTTTGAGGATTTGAAACAGCTCAGCTGGAATTATCACCTCCACTAGCTATGTTTGTAGTGATGCTTTCTAAGGCCCACTTAACTTCACATTCCAGGATGTCTGGCTCTAGATAAGTGATCACACCATCGTGATGATCTGGGTCATGAAGATCTTTTTTGTACAGTTCTTCCATGTATTCCTGCCACCTCTTCTTAATATCTTCTGCTTCTGTTAGGTCCAGACCATTTCTGTCCTTTATCGAGCCCATCTTTGCATGAAATGTTCCCTTGGTATCTCTAATTTTCTTGAAGAGATCTCTAGTCTTTCCCATTCTGTTGTTTTCCTCTATTTCTTTGCATTGACCGCTGAGGAAGGCTTTCTTATCTCTTCTTGCTATTCTTTGGAATGCTGCATTCAGATGCTTATATCTTTCCTTTTTTCCTTTGCTTTTCGCTTTTCTTCTTTTCACAGCTATGTGTAAGGCCTCCCCAGACAGCCATTTTGCTTTTTTGCATTTCTTTTCCATGGGGATGGTCTTGATCCCTGTCTCCTGTACAGTGTCAGACACCTCATTCCATAGTTCATCAGGCACTGTGTCTATCAGATCTAGGCCCTTAAATCTATTCCTCACTTCCACTGTATAATCATAAGGGATTTGATTTAGGTCATACCTGAATGGTCTAGCAGGTTTCCCTACTTTTCTTCAATTTAAGTCTGAACTTGGTAATAAGGAGTTCATGATCTGAGCCACAGTCAGCTCCTGGTCTTGTTTTTGTTGACTGTATAGAGCTTCTCCATCTTTGGCTGCAAAGAATTGAGATATTTAGCAGATAGTTAATTTTTAGTTGCAAGTAACAAAAAAACAAAATATAGTTAAAGAGGAGGAGAAAATGTTTTAGAACCATGCTAGTATATCCTGAGATTGCCCAGGATTATTTCTGTAATGAACTATAGACCTGAAGAAAGTATTATATGTGAAAGTTTTCAGAGGGCTCCCTTTGGTCAGCTTTCCCAGGGAACCTGCTGGAAGTCAGTCTCTCCATCTCCCTGTGTCTCTCGTCTTTTGCTCTGGCAGCCTAAGCAGACTCACCGAGAGCTTGGTGCTGAGAAGTGTGGTGCCGCTATAGCACATACCTTAAAGTGCAGAAGTGGCTTCAGAACTGGATGTGGGGAAAGGCTGGGAGAGTTTCAAGGTACAGAGACACAAAAACAGACCGGTGTGAAGGGACTGCTAAAGGCGATTCTGGTGAGACCTGAGAAAGAAGTGATACTGTTTTTCATATGTTTAGTTAAACAACGTAGTTACATTAATTTCATCTGTTTCTTTTCATTACTTAACGTGGCTACTAGAATGTTTTAAGTTACGTATCTTTCAATTGGGCAGCACTGAAATAGAGCTACATGTACGAACATGAATAAGTATTTTAAGAAAGATAATGTTGATGGGAAAAATACGTCATTCAGAGCTGTGTTCAGAGGATACGATTTAAAAATTTTATATAAAGTTTCAAAGCTCACAAAATAATACTCTATAGTATTTGTGTATGTGGTAAAGAATAAAGAGAGAATAATATTCTTTTATGAGAGCAAAAAGAGGATGTTGATGAAATGCCAAATTCAGGAGGGAGTTACCTCTAGGATGGAGGAAAACTCGAACATGAAGAGAGATGCAGGAATTTTCAACTGCCTTTAAAAAAAATCTGAAGGAAAATTTGTATTGTGTTAATATTTGATGAAGAGTGATTAGGTAATGAGCACAGGTATTTTTTAATTTCTTACACTTTTCCATGTGCTTAAATTATTTCATAATAAGTAGTCATTATCTCTCATTCTTAAAATACTTCTGGAAGAATTTTTCCATTTAGCTAAGGAATGACAGAGCCAGTGAAGTGACTTGTGCAACTACGAAACAGTATAATAGGGGACCAGTGATTCAAAACCGAGTCTTTTTTTGTTCCGAAACTCATAGCCCTCCTTTCTCATTAATCAGCTTCCACAGTAAAGATAAAATGTCGCCTGGTTTCCTGAACCTGCAGACTCCTGTGAGTGGTCTTCGATTCTTTCCTTCTCCTGTCTCGTGCACGTGCACCTCTGCCTGCGTATACAGGGACACACGGTGCATGTGTGCTCATGCACTCAGCATGCTTTGTGAGAGTGTGAGTTCCTTACTGTCAGGCTGGGGCTAAGACAGCTGGGGTCTCGTGAGTGGCCGTTTCTCCCTGTGTCCATGTGAGGAGAGGTCCTCCGCGCTCTTCAGGATTTCAGCCTTTGGGGAGCAGTTCTAAAGGAAAATGTGCTGAAGGGCTGCTGCTTGCCATCTTTTCCTTAAGATGTTTGTTATGGCTTTTGTTTCCTCTTAAAAATTGGACGTGCGTACATGAAGAATACATGGTTTCTTTTGCTGGCTAAGGCATTGTTCATGTTTGATCAGCTGCTGAAGACATTAATTGTTGTATTCCTCATTGTCATTTACAGAGATCCTCTTAGGGATCAAGAAAATAACTTAAAAAAGAAAATAAATGTAAAATTTAATACATTTATTAAATCCTTAAAACCTCTGTTGGCAAAGAATCTGTCTGCAGTGCAGGAGACCTGAGTTCGATTCCTGAGTCGGAGAGATCCCCTGGAGAAGGAAATGGCAACCCACTCCAGTATTCTTGCCTGGAGAACCCCATGGTCAGAGGAGCCTGGTGGGCAACAATCTATGGGGTTACAAGAGTCGGACACGACTTAGCGACTAAATGACAATGAAATGCTTAATGTGTTAGATGTTATTATTTCTCCAAATTGAAGATGAAGAAACAGGCATAGGAAAGTTAAATACATTGCTTAAGATAACCTGCGATTGAGGGCAGGGCTGAGCTTGAGATGGTGCTGGGTTCGTATCTGTGCAATCTCTTCCTTCTCAAGTGAGTTCCCTTTTCTGTCTCTTCTCACCCGGGTACAGCTTAAATGTTGATAATATTCCCACAGTTCCAGCCTGGAGCTGCTCTTCTGTTACGTGGTTTCTGTGGACCGTCTTTCCCTTGAGCTCTCATACTTGAGCGCACAGTTTCTGTCCCTATGGTTCCTGCACTTGGATCTCCACATCGAATCTCTTTCTTTACGCTCCAGGCCTGTCAAGCCATGGCTGCCTCTTGGTCATTGTTACCTCAGCTGTTTCATAGGCATTGCAGTATTAACATACCAAAGCCAAATTCAGTATTGGGAGCAATCCTGTTCCAGATATATTTCTGGAATTCCCTTTCTTGATAAATGTACCTCTCTTGTTGCCCAGACCAGGTGCTTGGGGGGCTCCTTTCACTCTGCCTTCACTTTCATTTCTGACATCTGGGAGTCCTCAAGTATTGTTACATTTTCTTCATTATTTTCTTTCCAGTCTGCTTCTGTCTGCTCCTGCCACCTCTCACATCTTCATCTCTTGCTTTGATTATGGAGGAGACTTCTTGCTAGCTGCTGTCTCTACCTTTCCACAGTAGAGTCTGTTCTTTAGAATGTTGTCTGGGTGATCTCTCCACACCAGCACGTGCCTTGTCTTGTCCCTGGTAAAACTGCCCGTGGCTTGCAAGGGCCTCAGAGTACAGCAGCATGCCCTGCTGTGGTCTGCTCGGCCTTCAACACCCCTCTCCTCTGCTTCTTGTAGATTACCCTGCGTGTGCTCTGTTCTTTCTGGCTTCCTATTTGTGGTCGTGCTATTCCTAGTCCCCGAATGCACTTCCTTCTCTCTCTGCCTAACAACCTGCAGTTAGCATCCAGCTTAGGTGGCAAATCCTGATTCGAGTGGCATCCGTTTCCTTCTTCCCCTCTCCCTGTGCCCCAGCTGGCTTTGTTCTCTCACCTGTTCCTGTGCAGCCTGAACAACACTTCTGTTGCAGTACTTCCACCAGTTTGTTCCGTGACTATTTCATTTTGACCTCCCCATCTCCACAAAGCACTCTGTCCCTTTCCATTTTTCATGTGAGTCCCTGGCACAGGCCACGTGTAGCTGGTTATTTATTGACTTTTTTCTAGGACAGTGGTTCTCAATCAGGGGACGCCTGGAGACTTTTGACAGTCATGCCTGGAGGGGCAGTGCTCATTCTGCTAGTGGGCAATGGCCAGGATGCTGCTAACCACCCTGTGGTGCACAGGACAGCCCCACATTATCCATGGTGAAATGGCAGCGGTGCTGACACTGAGCAGCTCTGCTCTAGCGGGAAGTGTGCAACTTTAGAGTGCTGTAGGAAAAGATATTCCATAGCAAAAACATGAAATTAAATTGGGAGTTACTAAGTAATATCCGAAAATTTCATGTCGAGAAACAGTTTTCAGGGTCCACTACTGTGGTTGTTTTGTGGCCTGTTCTTCATGTTTACTCAGAAGCTGTGTCTGGCAGGGCAGGGTTGGGGGGAACATGTGCCCCTGACGAGCAGTGTGTAGTAACTGAACACTTCAGTAACACAGTAAGGTGGACACACAGTTGAGCCTGTGGAGAGGATTGTGGGATGAAGCTCTTCTTTTGACAGTTTTTTCATTTACTTTTTCATATTTTAAATGGCACCTGGTAACAGGTGACTACCCAAACTTTTGAGATGTGGGAATAGATGAGGTCCTTTTTAAGCTCTTAAAAAGATTTTAACGATAAGATTCTCAAAAGGCCAAATGTGATAAATCTTTTGCTTTGTGTGTAAATTAGTAAATAAAGAAAATTGTAATGCTAACCTACACACAGAGACGCATCCCAGTGCACATGTGCACACACATACCCACAAGTGATAACCTCGTTCACGTGTGTCCATATGCCTGCTACAGTGCCAATGACACAGTCCAAGCTGACCATCAATAGGAAGGGCTCCTTGTGAGGGTCCCTGTAGCTGCAGTGTGAATTGATGGGGTACAGAACCCATTTAACTAAATGTACAGTTTACATTTAATGAGTTAAAAATTTAGTGTGGCTATTAAATTAGGAGCAGCTACTAATATACTGGAAAATTAGAATGTTGAGGGATATTGTTGCTGACATTAAAACAATGAGAGTGACTTGCAAAATCAAGTAATAGGAAAATATCTACCATATTTAAATGTTTTAGCATGTTTCTGGGCAAAGACAGAAAGCATTAGAAAAGAATGTATTGATTCTTCTCTCCAGGATTTGCCATTTATTTACTTATTTATTTATTGGCCGCACTGGGTTTTCACTGTTGTGTGAGCTTTTCTCTAGTTCCAGCAAGGGAGTCTACTTTATAGTTGAGATTCTTGGGCTTCTCACTGCGGTGGCTTCTCTTCAGAGCACGGGCTCTAGGGGTGTGGCCTTAAGTTGTTGCAGCTGCCAGGCTGTAGAGCACAGGCTCAGTAGCTGTGGTGCATGACTTAGTTGCTCTGAGGCATGTGAGATCTTCCTGGACCAGGGATCAACCTGTGTCTCCTGCATTGGAAGGCGGATTAGTTACTACTGACCCACCAGGGAAGCCCTAGATTTGGCTCTTGATGTGAAGTCCTGCTTTATATAATCTGGTGTTCAAAACAAAAATTCTTACTTATTTGGTAGTTCAGAAATTTGAGTAGAAGAAAGTGTAGGAAATGTTAGGAAAAAGACTCAGTGACTCATTCTAACATAGTTCCTGTTTTTTTTTAAATTCCAAAGGTAAATATTTATTATGCTCTCAAGCATATTATTATTATAATATAATTATATTATATTACATAACAGTTCTGTCCACCATGCCATGATGGTATTTCCCTCAATTATCAAGATAGCACAAAAACAAAAATTAATAGAACATTCTGAAAAACAAGACATTAGAGGGGAAAAAGTGCATAGGACCAGTTTCTTTTTTTTTGATGTGTGATGAAAAGAGGATTTTATTTTGCTTCATTTATTTTTTAAATTAATTAATATATTTTAATTGGAGGATAATTGCTTTATAGTATTGTGATGGTTTTTGCCATACAATCACACGAATCAGTCAAAGGTATACATGTGTCCCCCCTGATCCTGAACCCACCTCCTTCCCCACCCCATCCCTCTGGGTTGTCCCAGAGTACCAATTTCGGGTGCTCTGCTTCATGCATCAAACTTGCACTGGCCATCTATTTTACATATGGTAATATGTGTGTTTCAGTGCTATTCTCTCAAATCATCCCACCCTCACTTTCCCCATCCCACCCTCGCTTTCTCCCGCTGAGTCCAAAAGTCTGTTTTTTACATCTGGTCTCCTTTGCTGCCCTGAATATATGATCATCAGTACCATCTTTCTAAATTCCATATATATATGTTAATATACATTATTTGTCTTTCTCTTTCTGACTTACTTCAGTTTGTATAATAGCCTCTAGGTATATCCACCTCATTAGAGCTGACTCAAATGCATTCCTTTTTATAGCTGAGTAATATTCCATTGTATATGTATACACAGCTTCCTTATGCACTTATCTGCTGATGGACATCTAGGTTGCTTACATGTCCTAGCTATTGTACAGTGCTGCAGTGAACATTGGGGTACATGTATCTCTTTCAATTCTGGTTTCCTAGGGGTGTATGCCCAGCAGTGGGATTGGTGGGTCATATGGTAGTTCTATTTCCAGTTTTTTAAAAGAATCTCCACACTGTTCTCCATAGTGTCTGTACCAGTTTGCCTTCCACCCAACAGTGTAGGAGGTTCCCTTTTCTCCACACCCTCTCCAGCATTTATTGTTTGTAGACTTTTTGATCATGGCTATTCTGACCAGCATGAGGTGATACCTCATTGTGGTTTTGATTTGCATTTCTCTAATAATGAGTGATATTGAGCATCTTTTCATGTGTTTATTAGCCATCTATGTGTCTTGTTTAGAGAAACGTCTGTTTTGGTCTTTTGCCCACTTTTTGATTTGGTTGTTCATTTTTCTGGTGTTGAGCTGCATGAGCTACTTATATATTTTGGAGATTATTCTTTTTCATTTGTTTCGTTTGCTATTATTTTCTCCCATTCTGAGATTTGTCATTTTACCTTACTTATAATTGCCTTTGTTGTGTAAAAGCTTTTAAGTTTAATTAGGTCCCATTTGTTTATTTTTGTTTTTATTTCCATTACTCTAGGAGGTGGATCATGGAGGATCTTTCTGTGATTTATATCTGAGAGTGTTCTGCCTGTTTTCCTCTAAGAGTGTTATAGTTTCTGGTCTTAGATTTAGGTCTTTAATCCATTTTGAGTTATTTTTGTATGTGATATTATGAAGGGTTCTAGTTTCATTCTTTTACACATAGTTGACTGGTTTTCCCAGCCCCACGTGTTGAAGAGACTATCTTTCCTCCACTGTATATTTTTACCTTCTTTGTCAAAGATAAGGTGTCCATAGGTGCATGGATTTATCTTTGGATTTCCTATTTTGTTCCAGTGACTATATTTCTGTCTTTGTGCCAGAACCATACTGTCCTGATGTCTGTAGCTGTGTAGTATAGCCTAAACTCAGGAAGATTGATTCCACCAGTTCTGTTCCTCTTTCTCAATCTTGCTTTGGCTGTTTGGGGCCTTTTCAGTTCAGTTCAGTTCAGTCGCTCAGTCATGTCCGACTCTTTGCAACCCCATGAATCGCAGCATGCCAGGCCTCCCTGTCCATCAACAACTCCCAGAATTCACTCAGATTCATGTCCGTCGAGTCAGTGATGTCATCCAGCCATCTCATCCTCTGTCATCCCCTTCTCCTCCTGCCCCCAATCCCTCCCAGCATCAGTCTTTTCCAATGAGTCAACTCTTTGCATGAGGTGGCCAAAGTACTGGAGTTTCAGCTTTAGCATCATTCCTTCCAAAGAAATCCCAGGGCTGATCTTCAGAATGGACTGGTTGGATCTCCTTGCAGTCCAAGGGATTCTCAAGAGTCTTCTCCAACACCACAGTTCAAAAGTATCAATTCTTCGGTGCTCAGCCTTCTTCACAATCCAACTCTCACATCCATACATGGCTACTGGAAAAAACATAACCTTGACTAGACGGACCTTAGTCGGCAAAGTAATGTCTCTGCTTTTGAATATGCTATCTAGGTTGGTCATAACTTTTCTTCCAAGGAGTAAGCGTCTTTTAATTTCATGGCTGCAGTCACCATTTGCAGTGATTTTGGAGCCCAAAAAAATAAAGTCTGACACTGATTCCACTGTTTCCCCATCTATTTCCCTTGAAGTGATGGGACCGGATGCCATGATCTTCATCTTCTGAATGTTGAGCTTTAAGCCAACTTTTTCCCTCTCCTCTTTCACTTTTAAGAGGCTTTTGAGTTCCTCTTCACTTTCTGCCATAAGGATGGTATCATCTGCATATCTGAGGTTATTGATATTTCTCCCGGCAATTTTGATTCCAGCTTGTGTTTCTTCCAGTCCAGCATTTCTCATATATCCATAAAAATTCTGAAATTATTTGTTCTAGTTCTGTGGAAAATGCCATTGGTAGTTTGATAAGGATTGCATTGAATCTATAGATTGCTTTAGGTAGTATACTCATTTTTATTATATTGATTCTTCCAATTGAAGCACATGGTATATTTCTCCATCTATTTGTGTCATATTTGATTTCTTTCATCAGTGTTTTATTCTGTATACTTGGTCTTTTGTTTTTTTAGGCAAATTTATTCCTGAGTATTTTATTCTTTTCAATGCAATAGTGAATGGGATTGTTTCCTTAATTTCTCTTTCTGAGTTTTCATTGTTAGTATATAAGAATGCAAGTGATTTCTGTGTATTAATTTTATTAGCAGTTTCAAACTGGCCTCTGGAAAATATTTCATTGGAATTATATGGGAAAACTCAGTTTTTCATCTTTATCCTTAGAGACTTCTTTGGTCAATTAAGTGGGTTACATCTGAAGAGGCAGTTTTAAAGAAAATTTGAGTTTTAACAAATAGTAAATTACTATTATACCCCACATTAAAATTCAGAATCAAAAGATTACTTTTTTCCCAGTAGGTGTTAAATGACTAATAGCATTCAGGTTCATGTTATTAGTTCAGTTTTTGAGACTGACAAATGTGTGGCACATTTCTTTTAGTTGATTGAAGGAAGATTGAAATGTTTGTGCTGGATTTGGTGGATTCTGTGAGATAGTGTCTGGCTTACAGTTGGTTTAATATCTTCTTTGGGTATATGGCTTGCTTAGTTTGGATTTTGTATGAAGAAAGAAGTTTAAGATACAGATATTATGTCTGCAAAGTTATTTCAATGAATATAATCATGGGGAAGTAGAATAATGGGCATGGCATAAATATGGATTTGAGTAAACAATTCTCCAAAGTTAATTGCATTTCTCTTAATTTGTTTTTTTTGTTTTCAGATAAATCCTACAGAGATTTTAGAGTATTCATCAGATAGTGAAGAAGATGACAGCTCTGAGAACGTCTTGGTCATTGATTCAGAATCCTCTCACAAATACCACATGGATTTTGGGTCAAATGGAACACAGGTTACAGAGAGAGGAGAAAACCTGAGGGTAGAATCTACGGAGACCATTTTGCAGACACCCAAGAAACAGACAAAACTTCCCAAGACTCCAGAAAGTTCAGCAAAGAGGAAGAAGCTTTTAAGGTTAAATACTTTATAAAATAGTTTTTCTTTTTATTAAAAAATCCAAATACCTAAAATGTTAATTTAAAAATATCTATTTATGTCAGAAGGAAGATTTATAGAATAGAATTGTAATTCTGATGAGCAGTTCTAGAGTCCTAATTTCTGGAGATGACTTATGGATTTGTTCATCTAAGTTGAACATCCACTGTTTTGATCATAACCAGTTTATGTAACTGTTTTCCTTAATGGAGATTGGTTGTTTGGGTTTATCAAATTTTATTTAGTAACCATGTTCCAAGTGCTATCTTAGACAATTAATACAAGTAAATGACTGTTCTTATTTTTGAGTGAGTTATGTTTAAAGAGGTAAATAGAAATAAAGAGTATTGAGACTGCTTTTATGATTGTAGTTGGCGAGAGCAAGGATTCACAGGCCTGAAACTGGGCTATGTGTGAAGAACCATAGAAGCTAGGCTACAGAGGGCCAGCAGAATGTGTGAAGGAGCACAGTAGAGCGTGTAAATGCGCTAATGAAGAACACGGTTTGGGATCTGTTGAGGGTGTGTACTTCACAGAGGGCAGGTACAGCACACACCAAGGAGAGCCCAGTGATGGTGTTACTGTTGGGTCAGCTGGGGAGGAGGCAAGGAGCTTGAGTTCTGGAGAGCAGTGTCACCCTCTCCTAGAAGCTGCAATTCAAAGCAGGAGAGGGGCGGGGACCTTAGGGCACACGTTTGATCAGGCTTGATTGGGATCCAGTGTCTAAAAGAGATCCCAGAGGAAAAAAGTGAGATGAGTTAGAAAATAATAGAGAAGACCCAGTGGAGACAGAGAGGTTAGGAATAATCGCTGTCCATGTCCAGGGATGGAAATGGGAGAAGGGGACCTGTTTTGAGTAAAGGAGCAGAGGGGAGACTAGAAGGATGTGACTAATCCAGTGGAATGGATATAGTCTGGTGATCTATCGATGCCTGTTCACTGTTGTTGTTGTTGTTTTTTTTTGACATAAAGTAAGACAGAATGCCTCATGCCCAGAGTGAAGAAGTTATTAAATACCCTTAAATGAGAATGATGTCGTAGTCTATTGAGAAAACAGGAAAGGAATCTAATTAAAGGGATTCAAATGTCCTTTGCTCATGACTGAAGCAACTCCAGCAATATGCAAATAGTTGATTTCTTCTTGTGATTTCTAAGTGATAACTGAGGGATGTCTGTTTTGTGGTTATTCTTTCAGAGTTACTGTGTTGAAATACTAAGAGTGTGGTTGGTGTGATTAGGGCTGTCTGTCTCAGGCATCAGACTGGAAGACTTTCTGTTGACGCTAGGAGGAGCTTTATTGAACTTCCTGAAGGCCCATGGTTGCTGCCTGGAGCAGGTTTGCTGACCTGGTTCGGAAGCAGGGGAAAGGTCACATGTTTCGGCTCATAGGCTCTTCTGTTTAGAGCATCATGTTTTCAGTTGAGAAAATCTCTTGACTAGTTGTCTAGTAATGATGAAAGAAAGACTTGTTGAAGTGAACTTTTATGAAAATGTTACGGATACAGACATCTTGATAATCCTCACAGGGAAGGGTCATGAGCCGTTGTCACAGAAGTTCAGCCAGGGATGGGGTGGGGGGCAGTCTGTGGAAAATGAAACTGCAATGAGAAAAAAGGTGGTTGTTAATTACAGGTTTCCATTATGTAGCACAAATAAAATATTTATAAATGCCATTAAAAGGATTTTTTTTCTTTTTTTTTTAAACCTCATAAGGACTAGCTAGCAAGGATCAAGTTAAGTAGTTGGCATTTCAAGGCTGGAGAACATTGGCCTTCTCTCCTTGTGATTTGTCCAACAGGGAAATGTTAATTCAGTCTCTTTGGGCCTTCTTCCTTGTTTATTCATTTTTAAAAATTTATTTATTTATTTATTTATTTATGGTTGTACTGGGTCCTTGTTGCTCCATGTGGGCTTTCTCTAGTTGCGTGGAGTGCGGGCTACTCTTTGTTGTGGTGCACAGGCTTCTTGTTGCAGTGGCTTCTCTTGTTGCGAAGCACGGGCTCCAGGAGCACTGTCGTCAGTAGCTGCGGCTTGTGGGCCCTGGAGTGTGGGTACAGTAGTTGTGGCGCACAGGCTTAGTTGTTCCTTGGCGTGTGGAATCTTCCCGGACCAGGGATTGAACCCATGTCCCCTATGTTGGGAAGTGGGTTCTTATCCACTGACCCACAAGGGAAGTCCTATTTTTATTTTTATTGATACGTGGCACTGTTTGAGGCATAACTAATGAAAGTTAATCTAACATTGCTTTGAAATTTTAGTTAGGTTGTCAATAATAAGGCCGTATTACACCAGTCTTATGGTCAGGTGTTTTTGTTTTTTTTTTTTTTTTTTTTTTTGCAGTGCTTGCTATATTTGACAGAAAACAAAACTTGAAGATACTGTATAGTACATTTATTTAAATTATTTTCTCTTTACCTGATTTCTTCAAAGAGTGTATTAAAAGTATGTAGTGATTCTTTTTCTGGAAATTAGTTGGAATGTTTTGAATCTTTTTCTTTTTCACTTCACATTTTGTAGAAATGTTTAGCCTTGTCGAACTGATGCCAGTAATCTTTTCAGATATGGTACCAATCTATTTATTTTATATAAAAGATAATTGGACTGTCTTAACTTGCCTGGGAAATGTCATGGATGGAGGAGCCTGAGGGGCTATAGTCCGTAGGGTCGCAAAGAGTCGGACATGACTGAGTGACTTCACTTTCACTTTCACTTTCACTGTATTGGAGAAGGAAATGGCAACCCACTCCAGTATTCTTGCCTGGAGAATCCCAGGGACTGAGGAGCCTGGTGGGCTGCCATCTATGGGGTTGCACAGAGTCGGACACGACTGACGTGACTTAGCAGCAGCAGCAACTTGCTTAGTGAATTTATGAGATCCTCACCATAGACCCCACCCTGGCTCAGCAACATGCAATCAGTGGGGAACTTGTAACTCCCAACTACTCTGTGAGGAGCAGAAAATTTGGATCCAGTATGTAGCACCTCAACTTCTAAAACTTTCACTGGAAGGACTAGCCCCCCAAACACCTAGCTCTAAAAGCCAAAAGGGCTTGTGTCTATGAGACCCACCAGACTCTCAGTTCAGTCGCTCAGTTGTGTTCAACGCTTTGCAACCCCATGGACTGCAGCATGCCAGGCTTCCCTGGCGTCACCAACTTCTGGAGCCTACTCAAACTCATGTACATCCAGTTGGTCATGCCACCAGACTTTAGCAAACATAGATATAGTTCTTAATGAACTTACCAGGACTCCCTGTGGCTATTCCTCTAGGGCTCAGCCCACAGTGAGCTGACAAAATCATCTCCTATTCTTTCTCCCAAAGAGGCCTATTTGCTTATGATAAAAGCTGTTCCTTGAGGGTCAGTTCAGTTCAGTTGCTCATTGTCCAACTGTTTGTGACCCTGTGGACTACAGCAAGCCAGGCTTCCCTGTCCATCACCAGCTCTTAGAGCTTGCTCAAACTCATGTCCATCGAATTGGTGCTGCCATCCGACCAGTTATCCTCTGTCGTCCCCTTCTCCTCCTGCTTTCAATCTTTCCCAACATCAGGGTCTTTCCCAATGAGTCAGTTCTTCACATCAGGTGGCCCAAGTATTGGAATTTCAAAGCTTCAGCATCAGTCCTTCCAGTGAATATTCAGGACTGATTTCCTTTAGGATGGACTGGTTGGATCTCCTTGCAGTCCAAGGGACTCTCAAGAGTCTTCTCCAACACCACAGTTCAAAAGCATCAATTCTTCTGTGCTCAGCTTTCTTTATGGTCCAGCTCTCACATCTATACATGACTACTGGAAAAACCATAGCTTTGAGTAGATGGACCTTTGTTGGCAAAGTAATGTCTCTGCTTCTTAATATGCTGTCTACCTACAAGACCTTCTAGACCTAACTCCCAAAAAAGATGTCATTTTCATCATAGGAGACTGGAATGCAAAAATAGGAAGTCATGAAATACCTGGAGTAACAGGCAAATTTGGCCTTGGAGTACAAAACAAAGTAGGGCAAAGGCTAACAGAGTTTTGCCAAGAGAATGCACTGGCTATAGCAAACACCCTCTTCCAACAACACATGAGAAGATGCTACACATGGACATCACCAGGTGGTCAGTACCAAAATCAGATTGATTATATTCTTTGCAACCAAAGATGGAGAAGCTCTGTACAGTCAGCAAAAACAAGACCAGGAGCTTACTGTGGCTCAGATTATGAACTCCATATTGCCAAATTCAGACTTGAAGAAAGTAGGGAAAACCACTAGACCATTCAGGTGTGACCTAAATCAAATCCCTTATGATTATACAGTGGAAGTGACAAATAGATTCAAGGGATTAGATCTGATAGACTGAGTGTCTGAAGAACTATGGATGGAGATTTGTGACATTATACAGGAGGCAGTGGTCAAAACCATCCCCAAGAAAAATAAATGCAAAAAGGCAAAACGGTTGTCTGAGGAGGCCTTGCAAATAGCTGAGAAAAGAAGAGAAGTGAAAGGCAAAGGAAAAAAGGAAAGATATACCCATTTGAATGCAGAGTTACAGAGAATAGCAAGGAGAGATAAGAAAGCCTTCCTCAATGAACAATATAAAGAAATAGAGGAAAACAATAAAATGGGAAAGACTAGAGATCTCCTCAAGAAAATTAGACATACCAAGGAACATTTCATGCAAAGATGGGCACCATAAAGGACAGAAATGGTGTGGACCTAACAGAAGCAGAAGATATCAAGAGGAGGTGGCAAGAAGAAACAGAAGAGCTATACGAAAAACAGCTTTATGACCCAGATAGCCACGATGGTGTGATCACTCACCTAGAGCCAGACATTCTGGAATGCGAAGTCAAGTGGGCCTTAGGAAGCATCACTATGGACAAAGCTGGTGGAAGTGATGGAATTCCAGTTGAACTATTTCAAATCCTAAAAGATGATGCTGTGAAAGTGCTGCACTCAATATGCCAGCAAATTTGAAAAAACTCAGCAGTGGCCACAGGACTGGAAAAGGTCAGTTTTCATTCCAATCCCAAAGAAAGGCAATGCTCAAAGGCAAAGAATGCTCAAACTACCGCACAATTACCTGAGGATCAGGTTCTAATTTATCACACATCTAGGCTGCTGACTGCCATTCTCCTTGGATACATGGGAGGCCAGCAGGTGCCTTCTTCTCATTCTCTCTCCACATTGCTGTGGGTTGATGATGTCTCCTAGAAGAGGCTTGTGCACATGTCTGGCATTTCAGCTTTTGTGACTGCCACCCAGAGGACATACCTTGATTGCCTGTGTTTGATGGCCAGCAGGACTGGCATTTGTGGATTGAGCAGGACTGTAGCATATAAAGAAGCAGTTCTTATCTGGCTATCCCCAAAGGGCTCAACACAGAGGGAGTGCACGGAAATGCCCAGCTCCCAGTATTTCCCGGCAGAAGGTTACTTGTGTACTTTAAAAGCTGTTGACTGAGATTCTACCTTTGGGACACTGATAGCTCTTGGCACACTCTCAACTTCCAGGAACCACTGAGAACAAAGAAGACATCTTGGATGTTCACAGAAGTTTGCGAGAACCAAGAACTCAGGCCTGGCTGAACAATAAGGTTGTTCTCCTAAACACATAGAGTCAAGCAAAATGAAAAAATAAGAGAAACACATTAAAAAAAAGAAAACAATAGAAAACTCTGGAAACAGACCTTAAGGACAGAGACATAAATGAGTTGCCTGAAAAGAGTTCAAAAATAATGGTCCTAAGGGTGCTCGCTGAGGTCAGGAGAATAATGCAATAGCAAAGTGAAAATTTTAAGAGATAGAGGATATAAGAAAGCACCAAATAGAAGTCACAAAGCTGAAGAATACAATAATTTCATCGAAAAATTAGGTGGAGGGTTTCAACAGCAGTGTAGATCCAGTGGAAGAATGAATCTGTGAACTCAAAAACAGGGCAGGAGAATTCATCCAAACAGAGAACCAAAAAGAGAGAGGAATGGAAAAGACTGAAGATACCTTCAGGGACTTGAGATACCATCAAGTGGGCCAGTATTTCATTGTAGGGGTCTTAGAAGGAGAAGAGAGAAGCAGGCAGAAAGTTCATTCAAAGAAATCATGCCTGAAACTTACCTATGATGGGTAAAGAAACAAATATCTAGATCCAGGAAGTCTAGAAAATTCCTAGTAAGTTGAATCCAAACAGACCCATGTCAAAACATATAATGAAATTATCACAAGTTAAGGTAGATCATTGTAAAAACAGCAAGGGAACATCAGCGTCGTATGTACCAGGAAACACAAGTAAAACTATGAGTTGATTTTTAGCACAGCATTGGCAAACAAGAGGTGTGTGGCATGATAAGTGCTGAAAGGGGAAAAAATGCCAACGTAGAATACTGTACCCAGCAAAGTTGTCCTTCAGAGTTGAACAAGAGGTGAAGCAAAAAAGTTGAAGACGTTCATCAATTATACTAATCTAGCCTTACAGTAGGAGAAGGCAATGGCAACCCACTCCAGGTACTCTTGCCAGGGAAATCTGATGGATGGAGCAGCCTGGTAGGCTTCCATGGCGTCATGAAGAGTCAGACACGACTGAGCAACTTCACTTTCACTTTTCACTTTCATGAACTGGAGAAGGAAATGGCAACCCACTCCAGTGTTCTTGCCTGGAGAATCCCAGGGATGGGAGCCTGGTGGGCCGCCGTCTATGTGGTTGCACAGAGTCGGACACGATTGACGTGACTTAGCAGCAGCAGCCTTACAGTAAGTGCTAAGGGACTTCCTCAAACTGAAAAGAGGGATGTTAAAAGTAATGGGAAACACGTCAGAATAAATCTCACTCGTAAATGTAAATATATCATTATATTCAGAATATTCTAATTCTGTTGTGGTGAGTAAATCACCTCTAAATATAGTATAAAATTAAAAGACAAAAATATTTAAAATTACTGTAACTACAGTGCTTTGTTAATGTATACATACGATAAAAGCATGTAAATTGTACCATCAAAAACATAAAAATGTCAGAGTGGGATAAAGTAAATGTATAGAATTCTAGTAAGCATTTTAACCTAAGTTGTTATCAGCTTCAAATAGATTGCTTTAAATACCAGATGTATTATATAGCCTCGTGGTAACCACAGAGTAAAAAACCTATAATAGATAACAAAGTTAAAGAGAAAGGAATCAAAACATATCGTAGAGAGAAATCAACAAATTGAAATGAAAGGGACAAAGAGAAGACAAAAGGAACAAAGGGTTACAAAAAACTGGAAAGCAATGAACAAATGGCGACAATAAATTCATATTTATCAGTAATTACTTTTGGTATAAATGGACTAAATTCTCCAATCAAAAAACAAAGAGTAGCTGAATGGATTTTTTAAAGAAAAGTCCAACCAAATGCCGCTTGTAAGAAACATCACCTTTAAGTAGAGAGAAACAGACTGAACGTGAAGGGATGGAAAAAAATATTCCATGAAAATGGAAACCTAAAGAAAGAGGGGTAGCTCTACTTATATCATACTGTATAGGCTTTGAGCCAGGAACTATAACAAGCAAGGGAAATTATTTCATAATGATGAAGTCAGCAGTGCATGAACAATCTAACTGCACTTAAAAGAATCATATAAAGAACAACTAGGCCCAAAGTTAGTAGAAGAAATAGTAAAAATCAGTAGGGAAATATATGATATAGATCAAAAAGACAATTGAAAAGATTAATGGAAATGATTAATGTTGTTTTGAAAAGCTAAACAAAATAGACACACACTTACCTAGATACAACAAAAAAAGGAGAAAAGTCTCAAAACTGGAACTAAAAAGGGAGTCATTATAACTAATATATAAATAGAAAGAATTATGATAGGTGCTATAAACAGTTATATGCCAACAAATTGGACAACCTAGAAGAAATGGATAAATCCTAGAAACATTTGACCTTCCAAGATTGAATCAAGGTAAAATTAAAAATTTGAACAGAGGAACTATTAGTGAGATTGAAAGAAAGTAAGAGTTGCTCAGTCCTGTCTAACTCTTTTCAACCCCACCGTCCTTAGCCCTCCAGGCTCCTCTGTCCGTGGAATTTCCCAGGCAATACTGGAGTGGGTTGCTATTCCCTTCTCCAGAGGATCTTCCCTCCCCAGGGATCAAATCTGGGTCTTCTGCACTGCAGTCAGATTCTTTACTGTCAGTAATCAAAAACCTCACAACAAAGAAAAATCCAGGAACAGATGGCTTCACTATTTAATTCTGTCTCATAGTCAATGAAGAATTAATGCCAATATTTTTCAAACTCTTTCCAAGGAGAGAAAAGGAGGAAACAATTGCAAACTCATTTTACATGGCCCTGATACGGAAATCAGACAAGGACACCTGAAGAAAAGAAAATTATAGACCAATATCCCTAATGAACATGGACACAGAAATCCTTAATAAAAGTATTGGCAAATCAAGTTCAACAATATATTAAAAGGATTATGCACCAAGATCAATTGGGATTGATTCTAGAGGTTCAAGGATTGTTTACTCTTCACAAATCAGTCAACATGATATATCACATTAATAAGATAGACAAAAAAAATCATATCATTTCAATAGATGCAGAAAATGTTTTTATAGATATCAACATCCGTTTATGAAAAAAATTTCCCACAAACTGGGTGTTAAGGGAATGTACCTTAACATTGTACAAACCACAAAGTGCAAACCCACAGCAGACATTATACTTCACAGCGAAAAGGTCAAAGCTTTTCCTCTAATATCAAGAACAATGTTCATTCATTCTTGTCACTTTTATTTAACACAGTACTAAAAGTCCTAGCTGCAGTAATTAGGCAAGAAAGAGAAATAAAAGACATCTAAATATCAGAAGAATTAGAGCTTGTCTTATTTACAGATGACATGATACTATACAGGAAAACCTAAAGACTCCCTGAAAAAACTGTGAGAAGTAGTAAATAAATTCAGTAAAGGATACAAACTCAGTATAGGCCTACTTCGTTTTTTTGTGCTTTGCTTCATTGTATTTTACAAATATTGTGTATTTTTGTTTTACAGATTGAAAGTTTATGGCAACCCTGTGTTTTTCTGCCATTTTTAGTAGCATTTTAAAATTAAGATACATACATTTTTATGACATAATGCTGTTGTACATTTAATAGAGTACTGTGTAGTGTAAACTTAATTTTTACATGTATGAAGAAACCAAAAAGTTTCTTGTGATTTGCTTTATTAGGCTAATAAATTCATTGTGTTGATCTGGAACCAATAGTCCCTAGTATCTCTGTGTACAAAAATCAGTTGCATTTCTGTATGCTAACCACAAACATATCCAAAATAAAAATTAAGAAAACAATCCTATTTTACAGTTCCATCAAAAAGAATAAAATACTTGGGAATAAATTTAACCAAGGAGGTAAAAAAAAATACACTTAAAATTATGATATTGGTGAATGAAATTGAGGAAGACAAAAATAAATGGAAAGTTGTTCTGTTCTCATGGATTGAAAGAATTAGTATGGTTAAAATGTCCATACTACCCAGAACTATCTACAGATCTAGTGCAACCCCTATCAAAATTCCAATCTTAAACTTTATGTGGATCCACAAAGACCCCAAATAGCCAAAGCAATCTTGAGAAAGGAGCAAAGTTAGAGGTATCACACTTCCAGATTTCAAACCATATTTCAAAGTGGTAGTGGAGTATGATAGAGAGTCCAGAAGTAAACCTGTGCACATATGGTCAATTAACTCATAACTGTGGAGCCACAAATATACTATGGATAGAGGATAGTCTTTTCAATAGTGTTTGGAAAATTCTACAGCCACATACAAAAGAATGAAACTGAACCCCTGTCTTACACCACTCATTAAAACAACTCAGGTGTTAGATTTCAGCGGAAGACCTGAAAACATAGAAGTCTTAAATGAAAACATAGGTGATAATCTCCTTCACCTTGGTCCTGGTGATTGATTTTGGGGATTTGACACCAAAAGAAAATCTAAAAAAAGCAAAAATAAGCAAGTGGAATTTTTCAAAATAGAAAGCTTCTGCAGAATAAAGGAAACCAGAAGCAAATGAAAAAGGCAACCTACAGAATGGAAAAAAATACTTGGAAATGATTTCTGATAAAGGTTAATATCCAAAACACATAATTAACTCATGCAACTCAATAGCAAAAATATCAAACCATCCGCTTTTAAAAATGAGCAGAAGAATTGAATAGACATTTTCCAAAGAAGGCATTCAGGTGACCAAAGATATGAGAAAAGGTGTTCAACATCAGTTGTCATCAGGAAAATGCAAGTCCAAGCTCACTGAGATGCCACCTAACACCTGTCAGAATGACTGTCTTTAAAAAGACAAGCAATGACAAGTGCTGGCCAGGATGCAGAGAAGCGGGAACCCTTGTGGACTGTTGGTGGGAGTATAAATGGTGCAGCCACTAAGGAAAACAGTATGGAGGCTCTGAGAAAACTGAGTAGATTCTTCCATACTATCCAGCAGTCCCACTTCTGAGAGTGTATTCATGCGAGAAGAGTGCAAACTTTTAGTCATAAAGTGAGTACGTTATGAGGATCTGATGTAAACATGGTGACTGTTATTCAGAACACTACATTGTACAACTGAAATTTGCCAAGAGTGGAGTTTAAATGTTTACATCAAAAAAGAAAAAAAGATAAACATGTGAAGTGGTGGATCTACCAGCTGAGTAAATAGGGGAGGATGCTTTCACAGGTATACATATATCAAATCACCACTGTATGTACCGTATGTACTTTACAAGTTTATTTGTCAAATATGTCTCAATAAAATTGAAAAAGAAAAAAATTATTTTGCGTATATTATAGCACAGCCTTATTGAATCTTTTTTTTTTTTTTAATATACAAGAGACTTTTACTGGAATTGTGATTGTTGACTAGAGATCATGGTGTTTCCATTCCTGAGTTCTGGTGTACCTGCTCAGAATTCCCTGCAGGAATTCTTGGAACAGAGGAATCCTGTGACCAGAGGCTGGGCGGGAATGTAGGTTCTCTCTCAGGCTTCAGATGCTCCTGCATGTGGAGGACAGTTTTGCGTTCATTCATTTTCCCTCTTCATTTTTACCTTTCAATCCTAAGTTCACTTGTAAGATAATGCTTTCAGACTGTATTTTGTCTTTTTTTTCCTTCTCCCTTAAAGTCGTAAGTTTGAAAACAAGCATTTGGTAAATAGGTAATTGTGCAGAGAATACGGTCTTCTGCTTTTCTATGTATTCTTAGTATCTTTAAGTAGCAGGTATTCCCGAAGAGGCAGTAGGCGTGTCACTGAGTCTTGAGCTTGTGATCCCTGGAGCCAGACCTGGTGTTCCCCCAGCTGTGCCCCTCAGCAGATGTCTCACCTTGCGCAGTGTTACACTCTCAGTGCTTCTGTTCGTCATGTGTGACGTGAGGATGCCAATAGTGCCTGCTTAGTCACTTCATGTGAACAGGATGATCTGAAGAAAGGCTTACCTATGTATAAAGTAGAGATGCTTTGGCATATATATGACTGTGAGAATTTTTAAAAATTTCCTGTAATATATGCTGCTCTCACGCACACATATTCAGAAATAATTAGTGCCTGTAGAAAAAAAACTACCTAATAGGAAAATGAAGTAATTTGTAGTGATAATACATATAATGTATATTAAAATGAGGTCTTTTAATCACTGTGGAAAGAGTGCAGGGTGCAAGTAAAAATCTAACAGAGTCAGCAATGGCAGTGACGAGCATTTCTTGAAGACTGACTAAATGCCAAACGCAGTGTCCTTTCTGTTTCCTCATCTGGCTAGTTATACAATAGTGAAGAATTTTCCTGACCTCTCTCTAAGCTCTGACTTTCTTCATGTATGAGTTGGGTGTTGATATCTGTTGTTTCTACATCAAAGGAATATTATTAGAATAAAATGAGATAATGTAGTGAAATGATCAGTGAACATAGTTTTATGAGATAATACACTGATGACTTACATAGTCAAATGGTGATTAACACCTGATGATGGTTTCTCTTGTGGTCACAGATATGTTAGGAACTGCTGACTCTTCTGAATGTAGGTAGTTCATGGAAAAACCCAAATGAGCTTTATAATTGATCTGTATATCTATTTATTCATTGATAGATCGGGTCTCTTGTGAAGTGCCTGTGTATCCTCTATTATGAGTCATTTTCCTTCCATTCATGGAAGTTTTTTCCTTTGTATAATGTTGATATCCTTCCTGTATTTACAGTTAATACTTATCTCTAGGTCAAGTAATGAGCTCATACCTGGATCCTCAATTATTTGAGTGTTCTGCCTGTCAACTGGGTGCAGGTTTTATTCTTGATTACAACTCTGAACCCATTTTACACTTATCTTTTTGCCCGTCTGCAGATTAGACGATAAGGTCCACCGTGGTGTGGCTTGTTGCCTTCTTCACATCCTTGGCACCTGTGCTTGGCTCGGCATAGCAGGAAACACATAATCAGTATATATGTATGGAGTAAGTTAGCTAAGAAAGAGTAGTCAGAAAGTCAGACTCATCTCAGAGGAGCCCACATTTCTAAGAATCAGAAAACTGATCATCCAAGAAGTCTTAAAAAAGGAGATAACTAATGTAGAAGGATTTGACCTATAGGAAGAGAATGTAATGCCAAATGAGTTAAAACTTGCATGCCCTGATTGGAGGGTATAAAATATAAATGTTCCAACTCTTCTGAAGCTTTTCTTTTCACTAAACTTAATACATTATAATTTGTTGAACAGAGGCGGGCTAGCAGAAAGACTTAATGGACTGCAGAATCGAGAGAGATCCACCATTTCTTTGTGGAGACATCAGGGTCTTTCTTACCAAAAGACACTTTCAGGTAAGGCTTGCACAGGTATATGTGAGTAAAGAATATGCCAGGTAAAAGTATTTTTACATTAAAATATATAAAGTTGATCATTACTGTTTTTACCCCTTTTTCTCTAGGTGCCAAAGGTCTGAGTTGGAGGGTTCTGTATTATATCTGTTTTTGCTTTATCTGTTTCAGTAGCTTTCTGATTGTTGCAACTGTGACCCATAGTAAGCAGTACATCTTACTGCATCTCATAATACACACACAACATTCACACATCACACACACACCTGAAACAGACATTCAGTAAACACTAACCTAACATTTACACATATCACTCATACACAGACACACACCTGAAACATTCACACATATCATTCACACACACACACACACACACACACACACACCTGAAACAAACATTCAGTAAACACTAGCTTCAGTAGTATCCCAAGTCCTTGTCTCACTGAATTGATGTAGGACCCTTCTAATGAGGTGCAGTATGCAGCTTAGAAGTTGCTGCTTCAACTTCTCGTTACAGTGAATTAACCAGATGGTCAAGCATAGAGCTGAGAGAGTATCTTCTGGAGGTGGGACAAGAAAAATACCAAGTGAAACAAGTATGACTGGGTGCTGAGACTGAAGGGAACAGATGAGCTTTTGTTTGGCTCATCAACACCAGATAGCTTATTTGGAATTTTCCTTTTGTTTTCTTTTCTTTCATTTGAGAATAGAGGGTACTTACTGATATAATGAGTAAAAGAGAAAAGCAAAATAAAAAAACAGACAAAAATTATCTATTAATTTGAAAACATGAATAAGACCAACTCCAATAGATTGTTCTTTTAGAAGTCTTTGTATTTAAGAATTTGGTTTTGTTTTTCTCTTTGATGAATTTCTTATTTTTCAGACCTATGAATCCTCTCCTTGATATTTGTAATAAGTTGTGTCTTTTTCTTTACTTTTGATATACCTCACTATAGGCATATATTAGGAAGAACATTTCACTGGTCTTTTGTTTCCTTTGTAGGCTGGCAGAAGACTTTTTTTCCTTTCAATATGAAAAAGTATTTTCTCACTTCTGTATGTTTATAGCAACTGATAAATAGGAAAAAAAAAAACTTGTAAATATGAAATAGAGGTAATTTCCTGTCTCCCCAATCCCAGGAACTAACATATAGTGAACAGCTGAAATTCAGGGATGGATTCATGGGGTATCTCTGTGATGAAACCCTGTGAGCCTAGAGCCTATTATACAGAGTGAAGTAAGTCGGAGAAAAACAAATATTAACACACATATGTGGAATCTAGAAAAAACTGATGCACCTATTTGCAGGGAAGAAATGGATACGCAGAGAACATGTTTGTGGACATATCGTGGGGGAGGAAAGGGAAGTATGAATTGAGAAAGTAGCATTGACATATATACACTACCATGTGTGAAACAGAGAGCTAATGGGAAGCTGCTGAATAACACAGGAAGCCCAGCCTGGTGCTCTGTGACGACCTAGAGGGGTGGGATAGGGGGAGAGAGGGAGAGGCTCAAGAGGGAGAGGATATATACACATGTGTAATTATGGCTTATTTGTGTTGTTGTTTGGCAGAAACCATCACAACATTGTAAAGCAATTATCCTCCAATTAAAACATATTTTTAAAACTGAGGTTGATTTTCTCAGTGAGGCAGTTGTTACAATGCCGTGTAACAAGATGCTCCTTGTCTTTGAGCATCATTAACTGTGAGTGCTCAGAAGTTTCATCTCCAGGGGCACAGCGGGTCCCGGGCACTGCTCCTGGAGCCCTCCTCGCCCTTTGCTGTGCCCCTGAGGCGCTGGAAGCATCCAGAGTAGTGGCCCCTGTGGAGTGGGGCGCCCTCCGCCCTGCTGGAGTGAGAAGCCAGAAATCTGGCCCCTGCCTCTTTCTCAGTGCTTCCCAGGGACCTGCCTGAGACTTGGGAGGCCCCTGAAACAGGGTCGTGTTCAAGACTGCCCACTGGCGTGGTCAAGAGAGGAAGAAGTAATGACAGGGCCAGCATTTTCTATACAGTGGCAGTGATGTGAGCCCGAAGAACCAGGGCTTTTGTAGATATGTGTTGTCTCCTTGTGTTGGGCTGTGCTTAGTCGCTCAGTCATGTCCGACTCTTTGCGACCCCACAGACTGCAGCCTGCCAGGCTCCTCTGTCCTGGAGGAGTCTCCAGGCAAGAATACTGGAGTAGGTTGCCATGTCCTTCTTAATTTCTTCATTGCAGTATTTTCTCATAAATAAAAAGTTGTCTTGGTGTTAGTAAATGGTTGATTATTTCTGCCAAACCTAGTTAGTTGGTAAACTAAGATCCTTCAATTACTTGAAAAAAATACTTGATAGAAAATACATATGACTTGGTCTAAGTATTCTAGTATTGAGAGTTTAAAGCTAGGAAAGAGAGGCGTGTGGTTGGCTGTTTATTTAATTTGTCTGATATTTGGCAGTATTGTGCCGGTTAAATTTTTAGTTTCTGTGAGGACATGGGGTTTTTGACATAATATGACAAGTTTAAAAACAATACATGTTTGTTCAGATTTATGGAATGAGAATGACATGGCCTGAAACAGTTTGCAGTTTCCTAGGTCCAAGTCTTAATCTCATTTAAAATGTTTTCTTCAACTCCTTGGTCTATCTTACTTATTTACCCTTTGCTTCAAGTGAAGGGACCTTGCCTGTGACCTGCTCAGTGTGGGTCAGCTCCAGGGTGCTGAGGAGGTCTAGCTGCAGTTCTTTTTCTTAACTTCCGCTTTCCTCTGGGGTCAAGGGAGCTGCCTCTGGAGTATTTCTAGCTTCCCTCTGACCAATAAAACCAGAAAGCTGATTAGTGTCTAAGCTTTATTTTTTCTGCTTTTTATATTCAAACCCACATTTAGGGACGGCAGTGGTATTTAATATTGCTCTTTGTAGTCATGGGCAAGAGGAACTCACATTAATACTCTGAGTTATTTAAGTCAGGAAACAAACTATGATACCAGTTTACCCACTGTTAGAACTGTAACTTCATGTCCCAAATGACTGTAATTTCCAGTGATCATTGTAAGTTAGTAGAAAAGAGTTCATACGATCAAGTTATTTCATAATTATGTTAAAATATTGATGGGACCTGAGAGAGAGGAAGGGATACTGAACCAAACTCAACTCTCCAGCTAATGTGTGTCACCCCTTAGCTGTTTCTGCCACATTATTTTTCATCTCTTGTGAGTTTTTCTACCGAAAAACCTATGTAATGAGATTTGGTGGCACAGCAGAAGTAAATGATGGTTTCAGATTCCCTGCAAGTTTATTTAATCTGTGCTTTCTCCATTTCTTTTTACATGAAAAGAAAAACGGTAGTTCTACAGATTCTTTTCTCATAGATCTGAGGTTTAAAAGAATCTTTATTTCTGTTTTCTTCTGTAAATTATCCAAAAATAAGACTGCAAAGTTAGCCCATTCTAAATGAATTATATACTGTGTAACACATATCTGCTGTTGAATTCCACATGTGGCTCAATGAATAAAAATTCATTCATAGAGTTAAATTGGGACCTCTTTAATGACAAAAATTATCTGTATGTTCAAAATGCTAGTTTTGACCTTTAGAAAAGCATTGATATTGGCAAGGCAGCATTCCCTTTGGCTTGCTCAAGCAATTGTTTTACCCTCCAGCCTAGTTCAGTATCGTGTCGGCCTTTGTCCTGATGTGAAATCTTGAGTGTGTCATCGTAACCTTTTCACCAGTCTATCTTTCCAAACTCTGCCAGCTCATTTTTACTTTTACATTTTACTTTCAGAGAGGTTGTAATTTCCACTTGGGACCTTGGTGCCTGAAGGAGCCTGCTTGAAAGTGGGAGTCCAGGCTTGACTGCCTTTGTCTCCCCAGAAGATGGTGAGGAAGGGGAGTGAGCCGGCCGACTTGGCGGCCTGCTCCCCAGCTGTTCCCCATAAGTGTTGCTGCAGGAAGGTGGTCTTAGAGTGGGCGGCTGCTTATCACACAATGCTCGTAAGCTTTTCGAACACATTCTGTTACAAAATAGGAAACTTTGCAGCCCGCATGCAGAATAAGTAAGTTCTTGAATTAGTAAAATGCCTTACAAAGTTTGGAAAACAAATTGGAAACTGCCTTTTTTCTGTGACAGCGATTTATGAGGCTAGCAACTTGAGCACACCCGCTTCCATGCCCTGTGACGCTGCTCCATCTCCACCAGTATGCGGAAGTGGTCATTCCTCGGAGCTGTGTTCATGCAGCCTTCACGCAGCCGGTCGCCCTTCCTTCAGGGACACGCTGCCTCCTGTCTGCCTCCTCCTGTGTACACTTTCCTCCTGTATGAGTCCTCCTCTGTGAGCAGCTTCAGCAGGTGTTTGTCAGGCTTCTGCCTTGACCTCTTCTGTTCTGTGTCCCCTTCCTGGATAATCTAGGATCTCCATGCCAGCCCCCTGACTCTCAGGGCTGCTGGGCAGTCTGGAAACTGTCCTGGCCCAGCGCCAGCACCACCGGCACCTCGGTGCCTGCAGACCCAGCAGACCAGTGTGCCTGCCACCTGCTACCCCAGCCCACACACCGAGTGTCTTCCATGGGCTCTCCTTTTTTTTCCCCCCCTGGTCTCTTGCACATGTTTTCAACCCATTAAGTCCCTCAGTGCCGGTGATTCTACCTCACAGCTCTCTCTCAGGTGAGACCTCTTCAGCAATCCCATCTGCCACAAGCTCAGGCCCCTGTCCCCTTGCGCCTGGATTACTGCATCAGCCCCTGCCTGGTCTCCCTGCCCCTGCCTGTCCTCATTTTCAGCCTGTTGGGGTCATTATGCTAAGAGGCAAATCTATCACTTGCCTGCTTTAAAAAATGTCCATTGACTGCCTCTTATGTTGGAGTAAGTGTCCATCACCGTCGGAGCCTGTGGTATGAGCTTTCTTGGTTTGGGTCTTGGCCCACCCAACTAGTTATTTCTCGCATACGTACCACCCTGCACCTGTCACAGCTGCCCTCCACCTGCCATGTCTTTCGTGATAGCCACCTGACCACCAGGCCCAGTACACTTTCCTCTGTTGGTAGTTACACTGCTGGCGTCCTGTTGTTCAGTAGGTATTCCAAGTAAAGGCAAACCCTAGCTCTGCAAAGTGCCGCAAGGATGTGCAGGGCTGACCCCAACCCTGGGCTGTGCCCGGGGACTCAGCAGGTGTTTATGAAGTGAATAAATGGCGTCAGTGGTATATTTAAAATTTTTCCATGACACCGGAGTGCAGAAATGGCCCTAGCTCTGCTGGAGCTGAAGGCCCGTGCAGGTCACTTGATCTGTGCCTCTTTCTTTCCTGAGAAAATTTGTCTCAGCCAAACCTTTGGTGATTTCTCTTTGAGATCCTGTGTTGCCATTGTCCACTGTTCCGGCGGGAAGTCATCCTCCGAGCGCCCCCCTCAGTCTCTCTGGTTATTGTACTCCCGGGTCTCTCCATGCATGTCCTTGGAGAGACGATAAACTTTTTGATGTCATTTCATTTTAATCCTTCAGCTGATTACTCTCCTTTTCCCTCTCCTCCCTCTTAGGGTCTATTACAATGTCCTTGGAAAGGGGATGGCACCCACCCCTGAAATAACCTGCTCTGCTTTAGTAGTTGTGAATTCACTGTAATTCCTGCTGGAACGTACACTGCTCTAATTATTGATACCGCCTGTGTGTGTGCTAATACATATCCAACTGTTTTGTGACCCTATGACCTGCTGCCTGCCAGGCTCTTGTCTGTAGACTTTGCCAGGCAGGAATACTGTAGTGGGTTGCCATTTCCTCCTCTAGGGGATCTTCCCGACCCAGGGGTCAAACCCACATCTCTTGTATCTCCTGCATCACCAGGCGGATTCTTTACCACAACACCAACTGGGAAGCTTGCCTATTTTGACCCAATTTAAAGTGGCTTAACTGATGGATTAGAAGTTCTTCACTAGAATATCCTTTACGAATAGTTCTCAGAGAGTGGGAGGGGATTAGGGTTGCTGTTGGAGTAAGTATCAAGTGTAACAGGGCCTTAGGGACACCCTGGATCTGTCCACATGTCAGTACATGTGTCTTTAGTTCTTTTTGCTGCAGGGTTTTCAGCATTTTGGACTGACAGTGAGTGTGCACTTTGCACAGATGCACACGCACTCTAGCCTCCCTCAGGATGGCTTAGAGAAGGTGGATGTGAGCCCTGATTTCTAGAGGACTCTGCTAGTTAATAACTATCCAGAAGTAGTAATTTGCTGTTTTGTAGTTGGGTTCCTAAAATTTTTCTCAAGACATTTGATTGCTTTATAGCTGATGTTAAATATATAAAAAATTAGAGATATTTAACAGCCCTATGATCTTTTAAAAGTTGTTTTCAGTGTGATTTTTAAAATTTTTTTACTTTGAGGAAGTTGCTTTACGATGTTAGGATGGTTTCTGCTGTATGATAGTGCAAATCAGTCATGATTATACATCTATCCCTTCCTGCTTGTGCCTGCCTCCCCTTCGCTCATCTGGCCCTCTAGGTCGTTGCGGAGTGCCCGGCTGAGCTCCCTGCGTCATGCAGCAGCCTCTCACCGGCTGTCTGCTTTTCACAGGGCAGTGTGTATATGTCAGTGCTGCCCCTCAGTCCATCCCACCCTCTCCCTCCCCAACAGTATCCACAAGTCTGTTCTATACATCGGCATCTCCATTCCTTCCCTGCAAATAGGTTCATCAGTACTGTTTTTCTAGATTCCATATATATGCTAATGCATATATACATATAAGCGATATTTGTTTTTCTCTTTCTGACTTCACTCCATATAACAGGCTCTAGCTTCATCCCCCTCACTACAACGGACTCAAATTCATACTTTTTTATGGCTGAGTAATATTCCATAGTATATATGTACCATATCTTCTTTATCCACTCACCTGTCAGTGGACATCTAGGTTGCTTCTGTGTCCTGGCTATTGTAACTAGGGCTGCAATAAACACTGGGATACATATGTCTTTTTGAACTGTGGTTTTCTCAGGATATATGTCCAGTAGTGGGATTGCTGGGTCATATGGTAGTTTTATTCCTAGTTTTTTTTTTTGTTTTTAACGAATCTCCATACTGCTATCCATAGTGTCTGTATAAATTTACATTTCTACCAACAGTGAAAGAGGGTTCCCTTTTCTCTACACCCTCTCTGGCATTTATTGCTTGTGGATTTTTTGCTGATGGCCATTCTGGCTGCTATGAGGTGATAACCTCTTTGCAGTTTTGATTTTCATTTCTCTAATAATGAATAATATTGAGTATCTTTTGAGCATCTTTTCATGAATTTATTGGCCATTTGTATGTCTATTTTTGGAGAAATGTCTAGTTAGGTCTTCTGCCCATTTTTTGATTGGGCTGTTTCTTTTTCTTATATTGAGCTGTATGAGCTGCTTATATATTTTGGAGATTAATCTTTTGTCAGTTGTTTCATTTGCAATTATTTTCTCCCATTCTGAGAGTTGTCTTTTCATCTTGTTCATAGTTTCCTTTGCTGCGCAGAAGCTTTTAAGTTTCATTAGGTCCCATTTGTTTATTTTTGTTTTTATTTCCATTATTCTAGCAGGTGGGCAATATGATTTTTGAACACCATTTTAATACTGTTTTCTAAGCCAAAAATATTACCTACAATACTATGAAGGAAAGTTTTTAAACAAGGAAGTTTTTCAATAAGGAAGACCTTGCTTTGTGTGTACTCAGCGTGGAAGGGTCAGTTTGCACATCACGTGGTCCCAGACACAGCTCACCTTTGGAAATCTAACCCGTACTAGACCCTGTGTCAGCTTGGGCAGCCATAACTTAGTACCACAGACTGGGTGACTTGGATAGCAGACGTTATTGCTCAGAGCTCTTTAGGCCGAAATTCTGAAGTCAGGGTGCTGGCAAGATCTAGTTCTAGCGAGGCTCTCTTCCTGGCTTTTAGGCAGCTGCCATCTGGTTGTATGCTTATGCAGAGAGAGAGAGATCTGGTTCTTTAGTTTCTCTTCTTATTTTAAGGGCACTTTGGCCATCTGATGTGAAGAGCCAACTCATTGGAAAAGGCCCTGATGCTGGGAACGGTTGAAGGCAAAAGGATAAGGGGATGACAGGGTAAGATGGTTTGGGTGGCATCACCGACTCAAAAGGCATGACTTTGAGCAGGCTTCGGAAGATAGTGAAGGACAGGGACGCTGGTGTGCTGCTGTCCATGGGGTCACAAAGAGTCAGACATGACTTAGAAATTGAACAACAACAAAGAACAGTAATCCTTTAAAATCAGTGCCCCAATCCTTATGACCTCATTTAAGTTTGGACCCTTCCTTAGAGGCCCCGTGTCTAACTATATCCACACTGGGAGGCGAGGGAGCTTCAGTGTATGAGTTTTGAGGGACCGAAGCATCCAGTCTCAAATATTCTGCCCTAGCCTTCAATAGTTCATGTCCTTCTCACATTCAAAATGCATTCATTCTATCCCAGCAGCCCCCAAACCCTTAAGCCTTTCCAGCATCGGCTCTATAGTCCAGAGTTTTGTCTAGATGTCTGAATCAGATGTAAATGAGACTTGAGGTTCGATTCCAGCCTGAGACAGAATTCCTCAGTAGCTGTGAAACCACAGTCATGTGCTTCTGGATACAGTGCGGTCAGGTATAGGACAGACATTGCCTTTCCACAGGAAGAAACAGGAAGGAAGAATGCAGTGATAAGTCCCAAGCAAGCCCAGAAACTACCAAGGGTCATTCTATTAATTTTAAAGGTCAAGGAAAATCCTCTTTGGTTCAGTGTTCTGCCATCCAGGCCCCCCGGAGGACGGTGTCACCCCATGGCTCTGTTGGACCTCTCACTGAGGGCTCTCTACAGAGACACCACCTCTGGGACGGAGGAGGGCATCTTCTCCCCACAAACCCAAGATGCTGCCCCGCCCTTGGAAGCACAGAAAGGCGTATCAGCCCTGCCCCGGCCTTGTGCTGAGAGTGGCAGCCCTTAGGATCTCTGGGTGGCCTTTAGGGTCATCATTCCCTTTTTTGAAGGTGACATATATTTGCAGGCTAGCTTTTCTGCCCTACGAAGAAGGCTCGCAGCCTTCCTTCATTTCCTGTGGTCTTTGTCTCCTGTGATTCAGACTGGTAGTATCTGTGCTCACAAAATCTCTTTACTGAGTGATCGTTTAGCTACGTCTTTGGTATCCTCATCCCAGTATGCTTTTTCATTGTTTTGCAATATGGACAGGCTGAGAATTGTACAGATCTTCAAGTTTTGCTTCTTTCTGCCTTCTGCTGTGTGCTCACAAGTAAGGAGGGAGAGCCTTGCTGTGTCTCTTTTTACAAGGATGCTGATCCCATTCTTGAGGGCTCTCTCTTGGTATAATCATCTCCCAAAGCTGCACCTCCAAGCACCATCACGTTAGGGACCTCAATATAAAGATTTTGTGGGGACAGAAACATTTGGTCCATAGCAGTCCCCTGTCCTCCACTGTCCATGACTTGTTCCTCACATCTGCTTGATACCTCACCAGAATCACCTTTAACATCTGTATTCCTAATATGTACATCATACTTCTCCAGTTTCTGCCCACTGTCCAGTTACAAAGCTGCATCCACATTTTCAGATATTTACTATGGCAGCAGCCCACTTCATGGTACCGAAATCTGTCTTACTCGGCTTTGGCTGCCGTACAAAATACCTCAGACTGCAGGACTTAAACAGCAGACATGTATTTTCTCACTATTCTAGAGGCTGAAAGTTCAGCATTGAGGTGCCACCGTGGTCAGTTTCTAGTGAGAGCTGTCTTCGTGGCCTGGAGACGGCAGCCATCTGGGCATGTGCTCACATGGCCTTTCCTCTCTGCTCGGCAAAGAGAAACAGGAAACTGTGGCTCTGTTCTCCCAACTGCTACTGCTGCTGCTAAGTCACTTCAGTCGTGTCCGACTCTGTGACCCCATAGACGGCAGCCCATCAGGCCCCCGTCCCTGGGATTCTCCAGGCAAGAACACTGGAGTGGGTTGCCATTTCCTTCTCCAATGCATAAAAGTGAAAAGTGAAGGTGAAGTCGCTCAGTCGTGTCCGACTCTTAGCGACCCCATGGACTGCAGCCCACCAGGCTCCTCTGTCCATGCAATTTTTCAAGGCAAGAGTACTGGAGTGGGGTGCCATTGCCTTCTCCGCTGTTCTCCCAAGGACCCTCACTAATGCTGTCACATCAGCCCCTCCCCACCATGACCTCTTTCAACCTTAATTACTGTCTTGGAGGTCTGTCTCCAAATATAGCCACAGCATGGGGTTAGGGCTTCCACATGTGGATTTAGGGGGACTCAGGCATGCACTCTGGAGTACTCCCTCTTCTCTGGTTTTGTGTGAACTTTGCTGAAGGATCTGTTGCTTTCCTGGAGCTTCTGTATGCTTTTTCCTTACTTGAATTTCTTAAAAAATGAGACCTTCCATTGCCCATTTACCCTCTCCAGAACAGTGCAGGCTACCCCAGAGAACAGGTCCTCTGACACAGCTGGTGGCCGCCCTGTGTCTCTGATCCCGGGGCTGACGTGCTCTCTCCATTGTTTGCATTGCTGGGGACTGTGATGAGCATCACAGTCTCTCAGGCCATGTTGTCCTGTCTGGTGCTTTTTTTTTTTTTTTTTTAAGACTTGGGTTTCAGATTTCTGTTTCATGCTTAGAATTATTGTGGCTTTTGGAAGAAAATATTTTAAACTGGGTGAAAAGGCCAAAACAAAAAAAAAATGTAGAATCAAGAAGTGAAAGCATAATTGTTTACAGTTCAGTAAGCAGTTGTGGTTAAGAAATGTGTCTGTTCATCATTGCCAGATGACTTAAAATTTTATGGGGGAGCATAAGTTTTACAAAGAATAATTGTGCTTTTACAGGATTAAGATGTAAATTTCCTCAGAAGTTAGTTTTTAAAAGGTATTGTAATCTAGAGCTCCTAGTTAGAGCTTTATGAATTTTATTGTGAAATTATCTGTGAAATGAATCTGATGGCAGCTTACAACATTTACTCAGAAACTAAAATTTGAGGTATCAAGCATTAGTAACAATATAATAATGCACTTGGGCATACCAGACCACCTGACCTGCCTCCTGAGAAACCTGTATGCAGGTAAAGAAGCAACAGTTATAACTGGATATGGAACAAGAGACTGGTTCAAAATTGGGAAAGGAGTATGACAGGGTTGTATATTGTCACCCTGCAGAGTAACGTCTCTTAACTTAAATGCAGAATACATCATGAAAAATGTGGGGCTGGATGAATCACAAGTTGAAATCGAGATTGGCTGGAGAAATATCAATAGCCTCAGGTATGCAGATGATACCACTCTAATGGCAGAAGGTAAAGAGGAACTAAAGAGCCTCTTGATAAGGGTTAAAGAGGAAAGCGAAAAAGCTGGCTTGAAACTCAACGTTAAAAAAAGTTGGGATCCTTGCATCCGGTTCCAACACTTCATGGCAAATAGAAGAGGAAAAGGTGGAAGCAGTGACAGATTGTATTTTCTTGGGCTCCAAAATCTTGAGGAGCCTAAAATCTTCAGGACAGTGAGTGTAGCCGCGAAATTAAAAGACGCTTGCTCTTTGGAAGAAAAACTATGACCAATCTAGACAGCATATTAAAAAGCAGAGACATTACTTTGCTGACAAAGGTCCATCTAGTCAAAGCTATCATTTTTCCAGTAGTCACGTATGGATGTGAGTTGGACCATAAAGAAGGCTGACCATAAAGAATGCTTTCCAGTTGCTGTGCTGAAGATGGATCTTGAGAGACCCTTGAACTGCAAGGAGATCAAACCAGTTAATCCTAAAGAGAATCAACACTGAATATTCATTGGAAAGACTGATGCTAAAGCTGAAGCTCCATTCCTTTCCACCTAATGGTAAGAGGCAACTCATTGGAAAAGACCCTGATGCTGGGAAAGATTGAAGGCAAAAGGAGAAGGGGGCAGCAGTGGATGAGATGGCTAGATGGCATCACTGACTCAATGGACATGAAATCGAACAAGCTCCGGGAGATAGTGAAAGACAGAGGAGCCTGGCGTGCTGCAGCCGATGGGATTGCAAAGAGTCAGACACGGCTTAATGACTTACTTAATGTGCTTAATGAAGCACAACAACGACAGTGCAGTTAAAGACTCAATAACTGAACACTCACAGGCCTGTACTCTTCCTGGGTGTTTGAGATCATTGGTAGAATCAGGCATAGTTGTAACATCTCAAAAGAAAAGATAGTACAGTTGTGTACAAATAAATACAACTCAACTTTCAGTATATATTAATGAAAATAAGCAATGGTACAATAGAGTGAATAGATCAGATACCACTTGGATTTGATTTTGGACTGTAGTGTTTATTGCAATTTACTTTGCGTCCCTTGGGTACACATCACTTCCAGTTTAGGAGAGGGAGGTCACAACCATCTTGGTTGGCAGTGAATTCAAGAACAGAAGAGAGGTCCCAAATTTCTTTACACCAATTTATGTTGTTCGAATTCATTCAGCTCATACATACTTCATTGGTATTTATCCAAGTGCAGTGCAAAGTTAATGATTTAGTAGACAAAATTATTCATTTTATATGTTAAAGTCTTGGTAAGTAAGAGCTACAGTGATGACATAACAGAGATAAACTGCTGAATGGGAAACAACTGTGGTCAGAGCATTCACCTGGGAGATGGTGATGAAGTGCTTTCTTAAATTGTGAGTATAGCAATAATTTAAAGCTGCTTGAGAGCTGTGGAACTTGAGGGCAGAGCAGGGAGAAGTAACTGGTTACAAAAGCGTTTCTAAACAGTGGACCGTTGTTTGGGTTACTCAGTGGTTGGCCCCTGAAGGGTTCAAGAACAGGAATGGCTGTCATCAAATTTACGCAGAAAGAGACCGCTCTGGACGGCCTTGGGATAGGGCCGAGCAGTCAGGTACCAGACTGAGGAGGTCAGTTAGGGCCAGGCTGTTGTAATAACTAAGAGGCATCTCAGTCTTACTAAGCCTAACACTGGTATCTTGATATCACTATTGTCCCCTGTCCCTTGCCCATCTCACACACACACCTGCTCCTCTGTCTGCACAGGAAGCAAGTGAACTTTAAAGCCCCCCAATTTGCTCTACTGTCTTGCCCTCCCACCCCAGCCTGTGTGTGCACATGTGTGTTTTCATGTGTGCATGTGTGTTTATGTGTGTACATGAGGTGTGAGGACTGAGGGGAAAAGTCATGATGGGCACCTACTGATGATTTGGCCTGAAGAAGAGAAAAAGTATCAGTTTCAGAGAATAGTAGGACATGTATTTTAAAGCCAGACTCTTTATAGGTTCAGTCAGTCGCTCAGTCGCTCAGTTGTGTCCGACTCTTTGCAACCCCATGAATCGCAGCACGCCAGGCCTCCCTGTCCATTGCCAACTCCCGGAGTTCACTCAGATTCATGTCCATCGAGTCAGTGATGCCATCCAGCCGTCTCATCCTCTGTCGTCCCCTTCTCCTCCTGCCCCCAATACCTCCCAGCATCAAGGTCTTTTCCAATGAGTCAACTCTTCGCATGAGGTGGCCAAAGTACTGGAGTTTCAGCTTTAGCATCATTCCTTCCAAAGAAATCCCAGGGTTGCTCTCCTTCAGAATGGACTGGTTGGATCTCCTTGCAGTCCAAGTCTGTTAGAATATCTGTGAAGACAAAGAGTAATAATATAGGGAAAATCCCAAATTACTCTGTGGTCAGCATTTAGATAAGTAAATGGAACAAGTTAAAGTTAATGCAACCATTATGAAAGGTATTTCATAATAAAAAATTACAGATGTTTCTGTCTCAATGGGAGGATGATTTCAATATTTCTCCCCACATAGCAATTTGCCTTGCTTGGTACTTTCTTTTATAATTTTTGTTAGTTTTTTGCATAGTATTTTTATGTAGGTATTCATGAAAGTTGTCCTCATTATATATATATATATATATATAATATATTAATTCATCAGTGTAACCCACTGAGAAAGATTGGAATTAACATGTATTATAAGTGGACTCTAGTCATCTGTATATTTCAGATAAATCAATTCAAGTATCAAAAATATGTTGTGTTCTTATATTATTTGCTCGATTGTTTTTAGACCTCTTGTTTGTTTAAAAACAAAGACTTTTTTTTAGAGTCGTTAGGTGATAAAAATAAGTCTCTTATTGATGCATTCATTCAGCAGATGTTTACCTGTAAGGTACCTATTTTCCCTTGTAGCGCAGTGTTTCGTCTGCTCAGCCCTGGTGGTGTATTTCCTCTGTGAGTGGTCTTTCCCAAGTCTTCCCCACTCTGGTGCTGTGTTGCTGTGTGTGGTCTTCAAGCTCTTCTTCCTCAGAGTTTGGTTTCTGTCAGATTACACTCTTCCTTACTAGTGTTGAAATCCTGACTGTGTCCTGCCAGTGAGAAGCCTCACTGGAGTCCATTTCTCAACCTGGTGTACCTGAAAAAAAGAAAAATATTTTAAACAAGTCCAGTGTTTTAGTTTAATAAAACAGGGGTAAAAGCATCCTCAGTTTCCTGTCTTTCACTGGCATTTACCCTCAAGACACTGCTTCCAGGACTTGTGAGAACACTGTTTTCTGACCTAACCCTAACCCCTGAGTCCTGCCAGTGATCCTCTCTGCCCTGAAGAAGTCATGTGAGCAGCTGCCTTGTTCCGTTTTCTTACTGGTCAAAACGGGAGATTAGTATATTCCTTACCTATTTCATAGAGTTATTGGCTCAGGTACGAGAACATCAATAGATTTAGAAAGGCCTTGGAAAGTTAGTGTTGGGACAGCGCTGTGATGACAGTGGCCGCCTTTATTGCGCAGGTAATAACCGGGCCCTGCGCTGTAGGCTTTCTGTGTCTCTCTCTCAGTGTTTGCAGTGTTCTAGACAATAGCTGATACCGTCTCCATTTTAAAAGGAGGGTTCTCATGAGAAAGATAAGTGTAGATAAGGCAATTGAGGGTTTCTAAGGGAAGGAACACTGCCTGTGGCTGGGATTCAGGAACACTTCCTTGACAACATAGATAGAAGTTTCGACCGAGTCTCAACAGGGTTTATGAAAAACTGTTGTCCCACTGTCACAGGATAGCCTTTTTGTGTTCCCCTCCATGTAATTGCAAAATTGGTCATTTGTAAAACCAGTATCTTGCCGTGCTCGGACTGAAACTTGCATTGAATGCATAACTGGTCTTGGATTGTCCAGGCTCTGTCTCCCGGCGAGGAAGGGGAGGTTACCCTGCTTCCTTTCTCCAAAGAAAGCTGACCTCGGCTTCCCCGCTGGCCTGTGGGAGGAGCTTCACAGCCCCTCCCCGCCAGCCCCACTTGCAGCCAAGACCTGTTAGTCAGGAAGCGTCCAGTGGTAATGGTCAGATCAGGGTTCATATTTATTAGGTATTGTCAGGAGTTCTCATAAAAATCTTCAAAGAAACTGCAGTCAGTAGCAGTGTGACTCAGAATTACAGGTATTTCTACTGTAATACTATTTACGTGTCTCTGTAGTGTCTGGCCTTCTGTAAAATCTGTCAGGGACTGTAGAGTTGGAGGCAGACCACTGAAAACCTAAGTCACTTTGTGATCAGCTGCACATAACAGTGACTGGCAACCGGAGGGAGAACGGTGCTGCCTGGGCAGGCGCTGGCCCTTGAACTCCAGTGGGGCAGTGGGTACTGGAGAGCGCAGGCTTCAGAGCCCTGGGCAGCAGCCTCTGCCAGCAGCAGAAGATGGTGTTGGGGGTGAGCCCTGAGTGCGCGTACAGGTTTTAATAATTCCTGAAATATGTCCAGAAATGTTCCTGTGGCTAGCCCTAACCCTAGGGCTTTTCTCTTTGCTGCTCTTGACTCCTCCCACTGCTCTGCTGCCCAGCTCAGGCAAAAAATGTGTGCACCACAATGACCCCACATATGCTGACTTCTCTTCCTGTTCGCTTGCTGAGGGTTGACTGCCTTTTACTTGGAGACTCCTGTAGTGGCAGAGCCGAGTCCCTTCCTAGGCAATGCTCTTTTTTATGGTGTGTTTTTACTCCCTGCAGGGACCAGTGCAGCCTAGCATTGTGCTTATTTGCGTACCTCCCCCTCCTCAGGGTAGACACATACCTTAGAAATCCTCATTCCCTGTTGTGCTGAAATCCTCGTTCCCTGTTGTGCTCTGGGGAGGTGCTGTGACCTTACTTCATACGTGAACGCTTGCTGTTGGCACTCAGAGGAGAGGATGGAACAGTTTGGGGAAGAGGGGAAAATGAAGGAGAAAAGTGAAAGGGGTTTTTTGTTTGTTTGTTTTTAGAAATGGAAATGAAATTAAACTGTATATCCACAGCCTTGGCCCCGTTAAAGCCTTTCGTTAACTGGTTAGCTAAAGTGGCAATGAAACTTGTATTAATATCTGTTATTAACAAGACACGTGCCAGACACTTAGGTTTTATCTCATTTAATGCATTTACTTTTTAATTAAAAAGCAGAGAGTAATAAAAGTAATAGTCACTAACTAGGATTAACAGCACATTAATCTTTTGTCTCTTCCACTTCACATATTTTTATAACAATACAGCAGATAAGTTTGAAGTCTCCTGGCTTCCCTTCCTGAGGCAAACTCCTTTCTCGCATGATGCAGCGGTTATCACAAGTTTTCTGTGTGTTTCACTAGTCCATATTTCTGTAACTGTCTGACATTTGTGCCTGTAATGATATTTTATTGGTCTTTGTGTTTGAGAGAAATAACATTAGGGTGTTAGCCTGCCCACAGCTTGTTTAGCCCTTTTATTTACTGAGGTCTCTCCGAGCTGATAGACACAGATCAGGTCCATAGCAGGTAGCTGCTGTGGAGTCTCCGCTGTCCACCCCCTCAGCTCACCCACTGGCCACCGATTGATACTGGGTTGGTTTCCGGCTCTTACAAACAACACTGAGTTGTGCGGCCTTGTCTCGATCTCTGGGAGCATGTGACAGAGTCCTTGGGTGCATATCTGGGATTTCTGCTATGTGGTTACAGGCTATGCACACCGTCAACTTTATTTATCTTACTTAATTCTTAAAAATATTAATCAAAGCAGGCGGCATGATCCTCATGTTACATATGAGAAAAATGAGGTGTTGAAATGCTGTGTAGCTGGGCCAACTCAATAAGAGAGCCAGTGATTGAATCCAGATCAAATTCCATCCACTTTAGTCTCGAGCCCTAACTCCCATTATTCCACAGAAATCCACAACTGTTAATCTGTATGATTGTTATAGTATTTGCAGCTGGTCAGTCATACTGCATCGTTTGCAAGTAGGCAATCAGAGCAGGTAATGAAGTGGAGGGGCGTGTGAGATAGGGGGACCCCGGTCACGTTTGCAAGTAGGCAATCAGAATAGGTAATGAAGTGGAGGGGTGTGTGAGACAGGGGGACCCCGGTCACGTTCCCTTTGTTGTTGTTTTTGAAAGGGTTTAAGTTTTAGAGTAAAAACATGCTTTATGAAATGATGGGTTTACCTTTGTTCATCTCCTTCCAGGTATAAAATCTGGCGTCTTAACTGTGAAGATTCTAGAGCTGCATGAGGAGTGCACTGTCCACGTCGCCACGTGTAGGCAGCTGTCAGAGCTACAGGCTGACGGCCCTTCTCAGGGTGGGGCCGCGGAGGCCAGCCTGAAGGTTCTCTTCACCAAGGAGACTGCCCGCTGTCTCAGGGGGCGTCCACAGGATGTTGTCCACATCTATCCTCCCTGGTGAGTGCAGTCACCCAACTGTGAGTGTGTCTCAAAAGACTTTGTTATCAGGAACATTTTCATCACTTTATTATATGGTGATGCCAGGGGAAGGGAGCCAGGATTCGACATAGGTTTTATGTAACAGAAGCTCTGAACTGCCTCTCATGGCTTGTTTGTACTTCTGGCAACAGAGTTTCGATAATTTGGTGGAGGAGGAGGTCCACATCAAGATTTCTGCTTAAGGGCTATGTTTTTATAAAGTCTGGCTGTTTCTGTTTTTATTTTTCTTAGAAATGTAATTTTAGTAACGATGATTATGTAAACAGTAGGATAATACACACTAATTTAATGCTTCCTTGCTAATTTTGCTGGAGGGGTAAAAATCATAAAGTAAGATGAAATAGGGGTTTGATCTTCCAGGGCGTAAGTGGTCACTAGTGGCTCAGAAATTATTTTTGAGGATACCATGTTTGTTTTCTTCTGCATAGGATATTAATTTTTACCACAAAAAGGAGAGGGAAAGTGTGCACAGACTTGTTTTAAGGGTTATTGAGTTTTAACTGTCTGTTCATCTGGCCGCTCCAGGTTCTGGCTGTGGCAGGACCTTCAGTCTTCACTGTGTCACATGGGGTCTTTAGTGGTGGCATGTGGTATCTAGTTCCCTGACTAGGGATCAAACACGAGCACCCTGCACTGGGAGTGTAGAGTCTTGACAACTGAACTGACTACCAGCGAAGTCCCTCAGGGATATTGATTTTATTGGCAGGTTTTTTTTTTTTTAATTATCTATTTAGTTTTGACTGCTGAGTCTTCAGTGCTTTGTGTGGGCTTTCTCCAGTTGCAGAGAGCGAAGGCTGCTCTCTGCTTGTGGTTCACGGACTCACTGCGGTGGCTTCTCTTGTGCGTGGCTCAGGAGCACATAGGCTTCAGCACCTGTGGCTCACAGGTTCAGTTACTCAGCAGCTTGTGGGATCTTCCTGGCCAAGGGATTGAACTGGGATCCCCTGCATTTCAGGGCGGATTCCTAACCACTTGACCACCAGGGAAGCACCCCTACTGGCATTTTTAAAATTTCATTCATCAGTAAATTCTTAGATTTGAATTCAGCTGGCTCAAATGGTAAAGAATCTGCCTGCAATGCCAGAGACCTAGGTTCGATCCGTGGGTGGGGAAGACCCCCTTGAGAAGGGAATGGCAACCCACTCCGATATTCTTGCCTGGAGAATTCCATGGACAGAAGAACCTCGTGGGCTACAGTCCATAGGGTCACAAAGAGTCAGACACGACTGAGTGACTAACATTGTCATTGTCATTGTAAAGATCTTTAAGTTTAACTTCTTCCCCAGAGGAGGGGTCTTTTCATTGTGTCTGTAGTGAGTGAGCATTAGTCTCTAAATAAATTCTTCTAAACAGGCTGAGGATATCACAGGTAACTTTCATTATTTTATCTAAATTTTTGATACATTTTAAAATTGACCAATATAATACACATATAGAAACATATACAGGTTACAAGTTTATATTTCATTAAGTTATCACAAGGTAAATACATAATTGCTGATTTGCATGGCAGGGATAATCTGCTGTGCTTTTCCATAAAATGACTGAAGATAAATGATAATAAATACTCCATTTTGAACTAGACTGTTTCTACATGTTTTTCTCTTTAACATAAAACATGATTATAACTGTGTGGCTCAGAGGCTTCAGCTTCACACAGTGATTCTGAAAATTCTGTGAAGAATTAGGAAGTAACCTTGGTGAGTATTTTAGGTAACAGAGCATTGAGTTCAACACTGCTTATTGAGGTGACACAGTTAGGGTAAGCTAAGTGAAGTCCTAGGGATAAAGTGTCCTGTGGATTTGTTCTGAAAGAGGAAGACTTACTGAGGTCAGAGGATACTGCCCTTTTTCTGTCTTGAGCAAGATTGATTTCTTTCAGAGAAGCTACACATCAGTCATTTTGATCCAGCAACACAGTCAGCTCCTGGCAGAGGCACAAGTGCTGTGAAGGCCTGTTAGAAACATTATGGTTCCAGCACTAAGCCTTTGGTTAAATATTATACATTAATGAATGAATGGAATGCTTCATGTCAAATGCAGCCTCCCAGTTGGCCCACAAGTACTCTTTATCATACAACTAAAGATTGGAAAAGCAAAAAGAAAAGTTTCCTTGTTTAAAAGTGTGTCTGCTTTCTGGCCGTGGTCTTCCAGAGGTGGGCTGTTAGTGAGCACAGGGCACGGCCCCTGAGCTCCTGGGTGGAGAAAGTGCGGCCAGTGTTGCTGCCCGGCTCTCCTGGTGTGTCTCCCTCTTGGAACACTCCATGTAGCACATGAGTTCTGTCAGATAAACAGACACATCGTGACCTGTCAGATTAAAGCACATCCATGAACCCAGGAAATATCTCATAATTCAGTATAGATTTATTCTTAATTGAAAGGTCTTGGAAACAATCATGCTTTCTGCCTTCTGGGAGTTCAGATCATGGAAGCATAACATGCCTTATCCACACACGTTCTAGCTAGAATGATGAAGTTTTTCCTAATTTTTTGAAGTTGTTTTTTCTTTTATTATTTTTAACATAATGATAATCTGTGAAAAAAAAGACAAAAGCCAGAATAGATAGTGGGTGACTTTTGCATGGTCTTGTTCTCAAAATGACAGTGGCTTATTGTGGTCACTGAGAGTCCACACACACACACACCACCCCTCTGCCTTCGTAGGTATGGTTCTTTCTTACTGGAGGGTTTTTCATAACCCCAGGTCCACGTGACAAAACTTGCACCTCTCCTGCCCCTTCTCTGTCTGCTTTCCTTGCCTCATCTTCCCAACTCAAGACGCGCTTGGTTGCTCGGTCTTACACGCCACATAGTGCCTTCCATGTGCCTCTATTACAAGACGTCTGGTAGAAATCACTTCAGTCACACTTCTGTCTGACCCTCCATGGTGAGCTTCTTGAGGGCAGGGCACATGTGATTGGTGGTAGAAGTGGAAGTTGGCTTTGCAAGACCATGTGACCATAGTGAAGTAAAAGCGTTAGCTGCTCAGACACGTCCGACTCTTTGCGACCCCATGGACTGTTGCCCACCAGACTCCAGTCTCCTCTGCCCATGGATCCGTGTTTTCTCAGAAGATCTTGAGATTAGATAACCAGCTCATTTTTGAGGAATTGAAATGGTAGTGGGAATATGTGTACTAGTATTTGTAGTTGTGAAAGCACTGGGTTATTAGATCTTCCTAGCCTAGCTAACATGAAAATGCTTGGGAAGTTTTCCCTCTCTTTCCACAAGCTTACAGGACAGGTAGTGTTCACTGAATAGCAGTGCTCTCCTGATCAGTCAGCACCAAGCAGACAGGAACAGTACTCCTGCACAAGCAGGATCCTTGGGTCTCCAGCTGTTTTCACAGGAGCCATACTCTCACTCAGCCCAGCACGGCGACACTGTAGGGACTCCATCACCATCCTTTAATGGCTGGAGAAAAGTGACCAGGAGGAAAAAAATCAGACTAGTCTGGTTGATGATTGGGAAATAGATGTATGTTTGACCACAGATCTTAAGCATATTATGGAGTTTTTTTTGTTATTTTTTAATAGTATCAGGCTTTTTTTTTTAAAAAACCTTTTGGAACATTCATGGATATTTTGAGGAAGTTTGAAAATAATGTTGAAAATGAACATATGTTAATTAATAGCTTACTCAGTAATTATGCTCAGTAAAAATGCCATCCTTAGCTGTTTTAGGAATGTAATCTTGAAAGAATAATCCAAAGACTAGAATAGTGGGAACGCCAATACGTAAGGGATTTCTCTAACCCCAGTCACAGCATTACCCTCTCAGTGGTTCTGAATGCTGAACCACTTTCTCATTGGGCTGAAGGTCAGCTCTTACCTTCTACAATGTCTGTGAACAGATCAGCTTATCATTTTGCATCCTTTTTTCCTTCAGAGAAGACGGTAATGTAAAAACAGTTCTGACTCCATTCCCTTTCCAAAGTTGGCCTCGGACCCTTTTCTTTTTTCTGGTAACAGAAAACAGAAATGCCTGTTTGATTTTACCTGCATCTAGAATCCTAACGATTTTAGAAATAATTGATTTAAGAACTATAACTCTAGTCCAATACAGAATTAACTTGTTACCTGCTCTCTTTTGTGGGATGTCTGTAGAATTTGTCATTTCCATACTATAGATGAGGGAACGGAATTAATACAGTTTAAGTGTAGCTGTTTGATGCAGGCAGTTGGGTCAGCCCCTGACTGGGTCATAACATTCAAAATTCTTGACTCTCACATCTGCTTGCGTTGTGTCTATCACCATTTTTACTAACAGTGTCATGGACACGTAGTTATTTAAGTTACTTCGGATCTGTGGAGAAGCAACTTCATGTTCTGGAAGTGGATGATTCATAGATGCTCTTCAGGTCCTGAGGAAGTTGCCATGGAGAGTGGGAGACTGTTGGGAGACTGCTGGGAAGCTGTGGTATTGTTCTCCTGTGATGCTGCCCTGCGTATAGAGACAGCTGGGTTGGCGTTGTCTTTACCTGAAGCCCCTACGTTAGGGAAAGCTGTTGAGGAAGGTGGACTGGTGGTCCAGCAAAGGCATATGGGTGCAGTTTGCTATTCTCCTCATACCCTGCCAAGTATTCTGGAAACATACTCTGAGTAGAATGTACTCATGCAGGATAGTATATTTTGTTGTCTCACTTTGTTTTGATTTTTACTCTTTTCCTACCTTTCATGTAGGAATCAAACCAGCTTTCAAGGAATAGATTTGTGCTTATTAGATGGCTGTTTCATGATTCTTCTTGTTTTCAGTAGCTAAGTTGTGTGCGAGTCTTTGTGACCTCATGAACTGCAGCACGCCAGGTTTCCCTGTCCTTCACTATCTTCCAGAGTTTGCTCAAATTCATGCCGTCGGGTCAATGATGCCATCTAACCATCTCATCGTTTGTCGTCTCCTTCTCCTCCTGCCCTCAATCTTTCCCAGCCTCAGGGTCTTTTCCAGTGAGTTGGCTAACACAGTTATTTCCAGCCACTGCCCTCTGTCACGTCAGCCCATCTGAAAACCAGACCTGACTTTTTCTCTTCAGATTACTTGTCATGCAGACTTTCCTATGAGGCCGTAAGTGAGGGCTGAGGTAAGGATGGCTGGTGTGGCAGAAGCAGGTAAAACAAGAGTACAAGCTTCCTGTTTGTGGAACTTAGTTTCAGATGGTCTTCACCCTCAGTATGCTGCATACACCACTTTCACTTGCAGACATGGTATTCCTGGACGTATCCATCCCTAATACTAGTTGAATCAGACAGTGCCCAGTTCATGATACGTCCATGGCTATCTCATGTCCCTTGTCAAGGCTGCAGGGTTATCTAACATAGTCAGATGTCCTGTCACCACTGGGAGCCAGCAGCAAGCCAGGGTTTCCTGTCAAAAGGAAACCAGTTATTTATTGACTAAAGCATATCTTAGCCCCCAGACCTTTGGCCCTTCTGCTCTTCTGTTTTGGCTCCAAGTGTCTCAGTCAGCTGTAGGCATTTCCATTGGTCACTGAGACCAGGTCAGAGAGCCTTGTTGTATCCTGGCCCATATGGAGTACGTTCTCTCACCTCGCTGAAAGCTGAGCCTTTTAGGTCACTCAGGAGACAGAGAAGAACACAGGAGGGTGGAATGAGAGATACCGAATCAAGGAATAGATTTGTGCCTGTTTTTTGGTGGTAGCAGATGAAGAGTGCAACATTTTTTCTCTTTGGAGGAAATACCTTAACATGCTTCCACATCATAGCACCTTTGGAAATTTTGCGCAGGGCACAAAATTTACTCTGAATTCTTCTAGTATTTATCTTCTGTCCAGTGGTACATGCTTGTATTGCTAGGGTGTCCTAGGCTACCTTTTATTTCCTGTTAACAAATTCTATCTGTATGATGCCCTCTCGTTCTGTGAAACAGTGAGATGATGAGGTTCCTGTAGGCTGAGCTATGGCGAGAACTGGAGTTTACATCGTGTAATGTCAGCAAGATGGAAGTAGCCTGCTGTCGGCCAGGTAAAAGCAAGTAGCTTTCTGTTTTCTCTGCTGTTTGGGATACAGAAACACACCTGCACATACACATTCAGCTCTGAGATCAGTAGCTGCCAAGCAGGGTAGGCAGTGTGCTGATTCTCTCCAGCAGAACAGCTCGATCTGCCTGGTAAAATCTGTGGTAACTGCTGTCATCTTCAAAGCTGTCTGTCTTCTATGGAGGCCTGATGCCACACAGGAGGGGAGAGAGGAATCCGCAGCATGCTTCTCTCAGTCTCTGAGGTCATCCTTCAGAAGATGCGGTATCTCTTTCATTGTTGTTTGCAGTGCAGAGAAACTTTGGATTTCTTTTCAGCTCATTGCATCACAGCAGTTCTCATTATATGAATCAAGGTGCAGATGTGAAAGTTCTTCCTGTTTCTGAGTATATGTTCCATCCACAAACTCAGGATCTGGGCAGATAATCATAAGACAGACTTCATTTGTGTTTGTCACTCATGGAACCTTCAGCTTGACCACTAGAGCACAGGGGTATTGAGTCCTCGAGGATCAGCGTTACATCAGGGACAGGGACCCGTAGGTCCCGAAAGGGCTAGCTTTCTCTTTCTCCAGTACACAGCTGTCCCCAAAAATAACACTTTGGGAAGGAGTAGAAGGAAGAATTAACTGACAGGCTTGGGATACCAGTGAAGAGTTCTTTCCTGAAGGACCAGCTGCTCTCCGAATCAGGGGCTCTGGGACTGCTGCTTACTCAGGCTGGGACCCAGAGGATACTCCTGGACCTTATGGTGCTTGACCAGGCAGGGCCTCTGTCAGTTACCCTAGAGGTTATATGGGAGTTTCTTTAGATTCTCAGCTCTTCCACATATCTCTCAGTAGCCATCCTCCACCAAATATTCCTGTACCTCAGGGCGTATTAAATAACTTAGGTCCTCTGGGTCCTGATGTGTGCTCTGCCTGACTGCTTCTGGGCACTTGGCTCCACTTTTCCTTACCTCATGGGAATCCGGGAGCCTATTTCAAGGGCAGCCTCTGCCACACTGACCTTCTCTGTGGCTCCCTGAGGGGTCAGGTTGAAAGGCGGGTGGCCATGACACACGACAGCTGTCTCTCAGTCTTCGTATTTCTTTCTGTATTTTACTGTCACATTGCTAGCATCCAGATATTCTGATTTCTGTTCTGGGCTATGCAGGAGGCAGAAAGTTTGAGTTGGGGCTTTGATTTAGGGCTTTTATAGGATAGTTCTAATTAAAGACAGACACTTTGGCAACTGTGATGAATCCCCAGTTTCATCCCTGAAATGCATTTTGTAGTGATATATTACAATACCTAATAGACAGAAGCTAATCAAGGAACTTCTGTGAGTACTTTCATGTCTGTTTTCTTATTTCCTCTTCAGATAACCTTGTGGTATAAATAGAACTAGATTCTTACAGATGAGGAAACAGGTTTAGGAAAGGTAATTACTTTTCTGGAGGCAGAACTAGGACTAGAACCTGAATCCCTTGACTTCTTACCTTGTGCTGTCTCTTTTCAGCACACACCTAGTGGTTCACACAGTGTGGCACACATGTCTCTATCCAGAAACTACAGTTCACAGTTGTGTTAGATACTGGTTGCCCCTAATTACAGCATATATTTAAGAATATATTTGCAAGTAAGTTAACAAACACACTTGACAGAAACCTAGGAAGTTACAAATGAAAATTGTATGTAAAAAGAGTATGTGCATGTTTGTATTTTCTTTGTAATATTCACACCTTCAGTTTCTATCTCTATGCAGTAATTCTCTCCAGAGATAATACATCTGCTGCTGCTGCTAAGTCGCTTCAGTCGTGTCCGACTCTGTGCAACCCCAGAGACAGCAGCCCACCAGGCTCCCCCTTCCCTGGGATTCTCCAGGCAAGAGCACTGGAGTGGGTTGCCATTTCCTTCTCCAATGCATGAAAGTGAAAAGTGAAAGAGAAGTCGCTCAGTTGTGTCTGACCCTCAGCGACCCCATGGACTGCAGCCTACCAGGTTCCTCCGTCCATGGGATTTTCCAGGCAAGAGTACTGGAGTGGGGTGCCACTGCCTTCTCCAATTTCTAAATGCATCCACTGCTTGCTTTAGAAGTCCCTGAATGGGACTTCCATCTCTTCCTTAAGAGGATTTGGAGACAGGTTGTGGGGTTGTTTAATTGAGGAAGTTCTGCAGGTTGAAACCCAGCCTATTTTGTTGTCCATCTTACCTGATCTGCATAGTAATGGCTAAGCCTAAGATCAGTCTGTTGATCATTGTTGCTAAATCATTTTCTGTATTTTTTTTCTCCCAAGAAACATAAAATTTTTGAAGATTAGTGTTACATATACTTTATAAATTAGCTCAGTGCCCTACCATCTTAACTGTTCGTTTAGAGCATCACATGAAGGCGTTCTTAATGAGATTTAGTGCAGGCCTCTGCTGTTATCTCACTGGAGGGTTTGCTGGAGGCTGGCTTTCCCGACAGCCCTGACCACAGAGCGTTGGAATGCGGGGCTGACGTCACAGCCGCTCCTGGGAATGTTCTGCATTCCTCTTCCTGGCAGTGGTCAGGTGGCTTCCAGCAAGAATGAAGGATAACAGCTTCCAAAGAAGAAAAAGAAAGAGGAGGAAGAGAACAGTTTATAATCAAACTATTGTGGGGGAGGCACTTTTATTCTGAGCCAAAATTGAAATTAGAACCAGATGTCTAACATTCTGATGCTGCACGAATGTTAAATGCATTTATTAATGACTGTAATAGCTGAGTTATTTGGCTTCTTATTGAACTTAAGTTTTGAAACTCTCTTTAAGAATTCTGGAAAAACAACTTCTTGTAGTTGATATTTTATCTGCAGAAGCACCTTTTTGAGTGTAAAGCGGGGGAACGGCACACTGAGGCCCAGGTGCTGTGGTTAATGAACAGGCTGTGTAAAATCTGTTAATCTTCGGAAACATGACTTCTGAAACATGAAGTCTCTGTAATGTGTTAATGTAGTAACTTCAATCCATTAATTAGGGGAGAGGTATATTCTATTAAGATATATGCTACAGAAGTTTTTTTTCCTGAAAATATTTGCATTAACGTTGTTTCTGAATATTATGTTACTGGCCAAGCCAGGTATTCAAAACAAAACATAGCAGACCCTTAATATAATAAACACGGATTTCCCAAAAGTCGTTCAACTCTGTAGTAGTGTGTGCAGCAGAAAATTGGGCAGTAACTAAGTTTAAACTTAATTTGTGTTTTCCTGTCTTCTAGGCACACTTTGTTCACATTGATTGTCCTGGCTTAGCATATCACAATTTGTGTGTGTTAAAGTAAAAATGTTCTTTCTTTCTTTTTAAACAATGCCTTTCAGTAGATTCTCTTATTTCTGTGTCATAACAGTTACATTAAAACAGTTCTTCAGTTTAGGTGAACTATGTTTGAATACTTCCTGTTACATATTGAAATGGAAAGTTGGCATCCTGTTGTAGGTCATGTCTCTGGTAAGGAATTTCCAGAAATGTGGAGAAGTGCTGACTCATGGTGTACAGTGGACTGATCCCACTGCAGTAAGTCATGAGGGGATTTTCTGAGCTCCTCGTTGAAGCAAGCAAAATATGCCTGGGTACTGTGCTATTTTATTTTTAGATGTAGCAGTGGGGGTGGAAGAGAGGCTGTTGGTTGGACTATTAGCCTTGCTAATAGCTGTAAAGTTCTAGGGTTAGGTATGTGTATAAATGTGTGTTTTTCTACAGGCTATTATTAGAATTTGGAAACCAGATTGTTTTTGTTGTAATCACCTACCGTTGTTCTCTCTGAATGTTGCCCCCCACAGGAACCCCATGCCCTCAGGCTGGGATGGTGTCTGGCTGTGGGCTCTATGAAATGTCAGTGATGGTGGTGCTTGCACTGAGGGGGTTGGTCCAGAAAGAGGTGTTGAATTCTTTGTATTTATAATTGGAAGTTTCTGAAACTAGTAGTAATGATTTAAAACTTCAAATATTAGCGGGCAGAAGTTAGCAGAAAAACTAGAATTTGTTGCGTTAAATGTGCCTGGCTCTGTCCTGAATATTTTATGTGTGTTAAATTGTCTAAATCTGTTACTGGTTGAAATTTATTTTTCATTCATTTGGTATGGAGATGTCTGCTAAATTTGATGGAGAGGAGCTATCTATAACAAAAATGCACCTCTAAATGCATATCTAATCTCATCTAATGCAAAGTATATCCATCCATCAATTCCACAAACACTCGCCGAGTAACTGTTCTGTTCCAGGCCGGTGCTGCTGGGTACTTGGCGCTAGGCGCTGAGTGCTGGGTGATAGGTGCTGTGGAAGATGCGCTCTTAGTTCCTCTCTGAGGGCAGCGGTGCTGCATGGAGGGCCAGAGCAGGAAGCACATGTTCATGATTTGTGCAGCATTCTGTTATGGCTATTGTGGTAGAATTCTGTAGTTACAGTGAGGCACAAAGAAGGGATGTACTTAGATCTGTGCTAGATTCTGTCGGATTGCGCTATGCTTAGTTGCTCTTTGCAACCCCATGAAAGTTAGCCCACCAGGCTCCTCCTCTGTTCATTGGATTTTCCAGGCAAGAATCCTGGAGTGGGTTGCCTCTTTTAATATGATTCTGAGGATGTCAAACTTGATGGCAGAAAGTAATTTGAGTAGGCAGTGCTGAAAAAAAACAGGCTTATAAGGGAGATGAGGGAAGTACCCCAGTATATGTGACAGTTACTCAGGACTGCTTCAGAGGAAATTTAAGAAATTTAAATGATAACTTCCTTACGTCAAGTCATTTCCTTACGTACACACGTACATCTCGCAAAACAGCATGACAGTCGCCTCGTGTGTCTGCGTCTACCCTTCTCACACACTCCTAAAGAGACTGAATGGCTCTTTGTTAACACTCATCACGGAATCATAGAGCATGTTGTAAAACTGTTTCCTGTTGTGTGAAGGCTGACAGAAGGAAGAGTAGGTGTCCTTCTGGTGCGGCGAGCCCCTGCCACTGGGGAGGCACGTGGAACTCCGCAGCTGGCCTGCAGGCCGAAGCCCCACTGAGCACTTGTTCCGGGAGCTCCTGTCACGTCCCCCGACCACCTCTAGTGTCCCCTTCTGCTGAGCTGTGCCAAGGGAGCCATTGACCTGTTCTGAGAGGTGATTGTGAGGAATTATTAACAGAAAGATGCTCATATTTCAGAATGCAAAAATAGTTCTCTTCCTTTTCCAAATGTGTGTTCGCTAATTACATGGCAGAGAAGATCCTTGCCGACCTCTGGTAGGTGTTTTGCTTGAGAACTGGGTGAGCACCTGCAGGGCATAGCCAATAGCCCTGAGGCTGGAGGTGATGCAGAGGCACCTAGGGCCTCTCACACCATCCACACGGGATTCTCCAGTAATCTACGAAGCCCAGGAGTGTCTAGAAATTTAACATATTTGTTGACTGAATAAGTGACGTTTCTGTACTTTGAGACAAAACTGCATTCTGTGCTTTGTAAACTCTCATTATGTATACATGTAATCCATGAATACTTAAAAAAAAACTGTAGCAAATACACATCACATAACAAAACCATTTTAATATTTTTATATGTATTCAGTGGTATTAAGTATATTTGTAACATGTTGCAAGCATCACCAGTGTACAGAGCTTTTCCATCATCTCAGACAGAAATTGTACTCATTTAATAATAATTCCTCACCTCTTTCCCCAACCGCCCCCCACAGCTCCTGGTATCCTCTGTTATACCTTCCATCTCTATAAACTTGCTTATTCTAGGTAACTCGTATAAGTGGAATTACACAGTATTTGTCCTTTTGTGTGACTTCTCTCACCTAGCTTAATATCCTCAAAGTCCATGCCACTCTATGGATGGACCACATTTGATTTATTCATTCATTTGTTAACAGACACTGGAGTTGTTTCTACCTTTCATTTATTGTGGAAAATGCTGCTGTGAACATCAATTTACAAATACCTGTTTTAGTTCCTGCTTTCAGTTCTTTTGAGCATACATCTAGGAGTGAAAATAATAGAGCATATGTTCATTCTCTGTTTAACTTTTTGAGGAACTCATAGTTTTCCACAGTGGCCCAGCCATTGCACATTCCCAGCAGCAGTGGGTTCCAGTTTCTCGACATCCTCACCAATACTTGATATTTTCCTTTTTAAAAAACAGCGATTCTAATGGGTGTGGGGTGGTATTTCATCCTGGTTTTGGTTTGCGTTTCCATCATGACTAGTGATATTGAGCACATGATACACTTTGAAATTCCAAAATAACCCAGAAAACAATTAAAAGTCTCCAAGAAGATGAAGAGTTCCTCATCGGACCATTTTCACTCCAACTGTGGCCTCTCCAGCCCACAAATGCAGTTTCTTGTTATAATTTGCATCTGTGACTGAAGGCTGGGACCACTGTTCTCAGGGCTCAGGGAAGTAGAAAAAGTTCTTTTCAAGTCAGGTAACCCTTCAACATGGAGAAGGCAATGGCACCCCACTCCAGTACTCTTGCCTGGAAAATCACATGGGCAGAGGAACCTGGTAGGCTGCAGTCCATGGGGTCATGAAGAGTTGGACACAACTGTGCGACTTCACTTTCACTTTTCATGCATTGGAGAAGGAAATGGCAACCCACTCCAATGTTCTTGCCTGGAGAATACCAGGGAAGGGGGAGCCTGGTGGGCTGCTGTCTCTGGGGTCGCACAGAGTCGGACACGACTGATGCATTAGCAGCAGCAGCAGCAACCCTTCAACAACATGTTCTTTTGCTGTGTTTGTGTTAGATTCATTATGTATGAAAAATGATTATGTTCACTTACACTTACTATTTTCTTAGAAAACCAAGCTTTTAATCTAAAGCTATGTGCATGTGTTTGCTCAGTTGTGTCTGTGACTGCATGGACTATAGCCTGCCAGGCTCCTCTGTCCATGGAATTTCCCAGGCAAGAACACTGGAGTGGCCATTTCCTCCTCCAGGAGAACCTTCTGACCCAGGGATCGAACCTACATCTCTTGGTTTCCTGGATTGGCAGGTGGATTCTTTACCAGCTGCGCCGCCTGGGAAGTCAGTCTAAAGCTATAAGTAGGCATTAGGTAATTGGAAAAGAAAGGGTCTAGACCGTGAGGGCATGTGAAAATGAGGAAATCAATAAAATGTTTAATTCTGTACTAGTAATTTAATGATTTCATTATTTACATTTATTGCCTAAATATGTTTATATTTAATGCTTTAATATATTTTGGTATATAATATGAGATAGGGATCAATTTTAATGTTTTCCAGATAATTTTATCAGCTTCACTTCCTAAATCATTTTCCGTCACTGACTCTAAATATTTCTCTTATTACTTATTATATTCCTGTTTCCTAGGATTTATTTCTTTGCTCTATGTTCTGTTCTGTTGTGTTGATAGTCAGTAAACCTTGATATAAATCAGTGCCTTGCTTCTGTGTATGTATGAATAATTTATAGATAAATACACTTGATCGGGGGACAAAATCATTAAAAATTTTAAAACAATGTGTGTGATCAGTTTCAAAGACAACAGCCCACCCAGTCCATGAACACATCTGGCAGGTTTTTAAATTCTTGTCTTGCCCTTGGATTTGACTGTTGTTCATTCAGTCAGCACAGACTCATCCCATCTTCAGGCAGGGTTGTTACTTCAGGGCCACCCGACTTCACTACAGATGCACAGCCCACGCTTGGATCTCAACAATGGAGGGTACTTTGCTTGACTCACTTTTCTTTGTTGCTCAGTTTTCTTGACAAACTCTACAAAGGAATTTTAGAGCAATATGCTTCTCATAACAGAGGGAGATGATTTTTTTAAAAAAAGTACTTAATTGATCAGCTAGGTCTTTAAGGATCCCCTAAGTTCCTTAATTGCAAGAAGATCAAACCAGTCAGTCCTAAAAGAAATCAAGCCTGAATGTTTATTGTAAGGACTGATGCTGAATCTGAAGCTCCATTATTTTGGCCACCTGATGCAAAGAGCCAACTCACTGGAAAAGACCCTAATGCTGGGAAAGATTGAGGGCAGGTGGAGAAGGGAACAGAGGGCAAGATGGTTGGATGGCATCACTGACTCAACAGACATCAATCTGAGCAAATGCCAGGAGATGGTGAAGGACAGGGAAGACAGGGAAGACTGGCATGCTACAGTCCATGGGGTCGCAAAGAGTTGGACATGACTGAGTAACTGAACAACAACAAAGCTTGCTAATGATCAGTTTGACATTGGCCCCAAGGAGGTCACCTGTTCTGGTCACCTTTTTACTTCATGTTAACATTGGCACAGTTTTAAAAAAGTTTTTATTGAAGTGTAGTTAGGAATAAAACATAGCCATCCTGTATTTTATTTGGTAAATCTGACAACTGTTTACCTTAAGCTGAATTATACATAATATATTTTAAGAGTTGTGTTACTTTCTGCTGTAGAGCAAAATGAGTCATTTATATATATATATATGTATATATTTATCTAGTCTTTTTAAGATTCTTTTCCCATGTAGGTCATTACGGAGTATTGAGTAGAGTTCCCTGTGCTACACAGTAGGTCCTTGTTAGTTATCTCTTTGACATATAGTAGTGTGTTTGTGTCAGTCCCAGCCTCCTAATTTATCCCTCCTCCGCTTCCCCTTTGTTAACCGTAAGTTTGAAACTGGCACACATTCTGAGTGTTTGTTTGACATGAATGAAACAAAACTTAAATTGTTGAATTTTGTGCTTGTATCAAGCAAACTGAAGAATGGTTTGTTCATTTTAGAGCTTGACTTGAGAATCTTTGTTCCCTGCATTTTCTCCTCTCAGTCCCCGGGGGTGATTCCCACCTCTCCTGGTCTGCCCTGTGACCACCCAAGACAGCACGCAGCTGATGGCATAAACGTTCTTGTTCTTTTGAGAAGAAGCTCACCATATGTAATGTTTCATGGATGTTACTTCTGTTCATCCTTAACGCAAGTATAAGAGAAGCATAACTGTCTGAAATTTTCAGATGGGGAGACTGAAGTCAGGGAGATGAGGTCATTCGCTGCATGTCCACCACTCTTGAGGCTTGCAGAGCCATGTGCAGGGCAGGTCAGCCCCTAGAAAGGAGTTCTGGTTACCTGGCTTCAGAAAGAAGCCCCATCTTTGTCTTAGACTTGCTCTATTATGGAGCACGTGGAGGGCAAGAGATGTCAAGTTTTCCTGAGTTTTTGGTAGTCTGTTGAAATGGCCTTGAGAAATTTAAACCAACTGGCTGAGGCTCACAGAGTTTGGTAGGGACCTTTTCCTGATGTGCTCTGTGACTTCGGTATTACTGTGGTCATGGCCTTTCCCAGACTTTGCTCTTTCAGAGAAAAGGATATGGGTAGCATTTTGAGATTGCCTCTTGGATCCCAGTCCTACCCCAGTAGAGAGGCTCCTCAGAGTGGGCCTCAGGTCAGAGGCAGAGTGGGTGGGACCCAGCGGAGGGCTCCAGGTGCATGTTGAGGGTGACCTCATTCACTCTTACTGTGGATGTTTGATTAACTTGCTTTGATGAATAAATAGTAGTAACTGTCTTCCTCTCCTTACTACTTTCTCCTCAAGAGCAAATGATTAAAGCCAGAAATTTCTGTCTTGGGTATTATGGAATGTATATTGGTATAAATGAAGGAAATGTGGAAAAGGCGAGGAGGATTTTAGAAGAAATACCCAGATGTTTTTGTTGTCCTAATAGAGGGTCGATCCATTTTGTATTTGAAAGCATTTCAGGTGGGTTTTGTAGATGCATTTCAGTTAGTTTTAGGGTAGCGGTTCATGTTAATGAAGGATGCTGCTAGCTCTTAGATGTGTGTGAGCAGTAGAGAAATGACTTTAGCCCTGAGAGGATCACGCTGTCCCCCCTGCTTATTGCTCTGGTAAGCATGTGGCTTTGACTGGCTGTGCGGCTCTGTGACATGTCACTGTATGTACCCACACATGTTCCCTCGCGTTCTCTCTTTCTCCAAACTTGTGGGGAAAACAACCATTGTAAAATTCGTTTATTTTCCCTGTTTGGTTGTCAGTGGCAGAAAAAGCTGATGAAGGCTTGGTCAGAGCCAGCGTGGAAAGGCAAGGGCCTGTGAGCTCAGAGGCCCGGCTCAGGGGTTTCCAGCTTCCAGAGTGGCCTTGGGCTGACTGGTCTCCTCTCCAAGTTTGTAGGACTGACTGGGCTGCAGGTGTGTTCATGTCAGAAATCACAAAATACCACTGTGTTGTATGCACCATATTCTATTGTTTTCCTTTTTTGAAAAGACCATTAAAAGTAGAAATTATTTGTAGAATTTTAAAACCTGGTTTTAAAATCCAAGTTTATATTATTATTTTTTAATGCTAAAAAGTATTTTATTTTCTGGATGTCGTTGTTTTTGGATAGTTTTTTTCTTCTTCTTCTTCTTCCAGGTAGTAATATTCTGAGAAAGGTCTTTATTATGTATTATTAGTGAAATCTACTGTAATCCAATAATGTTTCTGCCACATTGTTTTAAAAGCAACATTTAAGATAAGGAATTTTTTAAGTTTTAAGGCAATTTTTTCTTTCACAACTTGAACTTGGCTACTAGTTTGGTGTATATTCACCTAAGTTCTATTTTATGAGCTTCCTGGTGCTTTATTGAACTCCTGTTTCTCTGACCCTGACCAAATCAGTAAGGTGGAGGCGTTGCATACAGATGGACTTTGGTGAGATTGTGACTGCAAATGGTAATTGCGTGGCCTGAAAATCTGGCTTGGGAGTCTAAGCTTTGATGACGGTGCTTTAGGGGAGAGCCCTGCTGTGTGACACAGAGACTTGGAGCTGTGGCTATGACACTTGAGCTGTTTCTCCCCTTAGTTGAGCCACCAGCCTCAGGGTTGTCTGCTCAGCGCTGTTGTCCTTGACCTTCCCCTAACTCCTGAACCTCTCATGTCTGACTCTTTATGACCCCATGGACTGCAGCACGCCAGGCTTCTCTGTCCTTCACCATCTCTCAGAGCCTGCTCAAACTCATGTCCTGTGAGTTGGTGATGCTGTCTGGCCATCTCATCCTTTCTCCCCCTGCCCTCAGTCTTTCCCAGCTGGATCCCTGGTGTGCAGCAGATTGCACCCAGCTTTGCCACTCTTTGCTCTTTATTGATCCTTGCTGTATATCCTAAAGAAGCCTCTCAGTTTGTCTTCCAATAGTAATAGCACCTCTTGAATTCATATAAAATAATGTCCTTTTGGGGATAAGAAACATTTCCCCCCTTCTTATTCCTCATTAAACCTTGAAGTCAGGGAAGCCTTTACTTCTTTATATTGTCCCCTCTACACTCCCCTCCCGTATGCCCAAATGGAAATCTCTGTGAGGGGCACTTGGCCCCTGTGTTTCACGTGTCTGACTCCTGGAGTCACTGTCATTTAGGTCAGGGCCAGCTGTGCTGTGGCAGCAGGCTGAGCTCCTGTCTCTCTGATCCCTCCCTCCTGATACCGCAGGCCCAGCACTCCAGTTTGTCCCTGGCAGCCAGAGGCAAAGGAGACGGCACATAAAACCCCCAGTGTGTTTCTGGGGGTGTGGTGGTCTTCCCTACCTCCAGCCCTGAAACCCCTGTGAAGTTATTCAAGTGACCCAGGGGACAAGAGTGGGCTGATACAGTGTCAGAGAGGGTCGTGGAGTGGAAGGGGTTGGCGGAACTAGATAACTTTACTGCCTTCCAAGACTGATAATCAGTATCCAGAGGGGGCGGAGCAGCGCTCCCAGCCACTCCAGGGCCTGGCTGTGGATGTTCAGAGGTCCTGCGCAGTATTTCTAGATCATCTGAGTGAAACTAACACACGGAAGCTCTTATTTCCAAAGGCTGTCAGTCAAGGTGTAAAGGCCCTGCTGTGAGTTAAGGTGACACGCCCTGTTTTGAATTGGATTTCCTGCTCATTCTGATGGCAGGCATTCTTCCCGGACGAGGGTGAATTCAGTTCCAGTGTTTGCTTGTAAAAATGAATCCAGTCATTGTATTTGTCGTTTGGCTTTCTGCCTGCTGTTAAAGCACAGAGCAAACTTCTGCTAGTTAGTCCCTATGGTTCTGAGTCCTCCGCAAAGAGCAGGGACGGGAAAGGGGAAAACCCAGAGGGTGACTGAGTTCATTTACATACGGTGCCAGAGGGCAGCTGTGTGCTGCCTGGCCGTCACATGACCCTGTGCAGAATCCCAGCATTCCACTTACTGGAATAGGAGACAGCCTGAAAACCCCAGCACACAGGAACTGCTCGAGATCTCTCTTTATGGTTCTCGGCTTAGCGTTGGCAGCTGAATACTGCAGTTCTACTGTGTAAAAAATATAGGTGAAAAATAGGAGGTTTCATGTTTCTCCCTCTTTTCAAAGTTTTGTTCAAGAAAGAACTTCTCTAAAGGAGCAGACTCACGGCAGGACAGGGGCCCTACTGGTTGGCGCAGCCCAACTGGACTTTGCCCACTGAGTCGTCCTGAGGGCCCAGATTAGCAGGCTGCTGTTGGGATTTGTGGGTGAGGTTTGCAAGGCCACGCCCTCTACCTGGGCTAATAGAAGATGCGATTCAGTCCGCTCAGTATGACTCCAGGTGGTCCACACATGGCTGAGTGTGTTAGACACATTGCTGAGTGTGCATTAAGAAGGATTATTTTTCCCATTAAATGTGAAGGGCATCCAGAAGGATCCAGCAGCACAGCCACCCCAGGTACCCATAGGAGTACAGTACTTAGAGTTGTTCCCCTGGGTTAAACTCTGAACCCTCCTAACCTGGGGAAAGGATGGAGGGGTGGGCTGATCAGCTGCTGCTCCGAATCTGTTCCCTCTCTGAGGCAGCCTTGCCTGAAGTGAAATGAGGGGTGTGGTGGTGATGCCCCGGGGTGGGTTCCCATCCTGCCCTGGTGACCTTACAGCCTCTGTGTCCCTTGCTGCCCCTATTTTATTTAATTCTGGTCTGGCCCATTGGGTTAGAGCTAGATCACTTTTTCCTCAGACTTAGTTTATATAAATGGAGGAAATTTGAGTGTTTAATTGAGTAAATATCAATAAGTTTTGACTTTTTTATTAGTGAGGAGCAGAGAGCCCTGCTGCCTTGCTCTTGCTTTGCTCAGTACTAGGAGAATATCCAAACGTCCAACAGACAGGTTTTGGCCACAGGGAGCCCATGCTTTTGGGTAGAATACCTAAGCCCAGCCAACTGTCATCTCAGGGCAGAGTGTGAACAGAAAGAAAGACCCAGGTTCCCATGTGGATGTTTTGTAGATGGGACAGTAATCAGATGTGGGAAAAAAAGAGATGGTGGGTGGTAAGCTTCCCAGAGCCACCATGGCCCGCTGCAGGAATGGTGCACACAAGGGCCCAAGGAGAGTAATAGGAAGAGTTAAAAGGCCCAGATGAAGCCATCAGAATAGGAGTTCTGACTTCGTTTCTGGTCTGACATATGAGGAACTTGGAAGGTGCTTCTATTTTCCCAACAAGAAAAAAGCCAAAGAAACAAAATCATCAGCTCCTTTCGGTCCAACAGAGAATTGAAGTCCTAGGGCACATCCCTGCCCCACAATTAGAGAAAGACAGGCGAGCAGATATAGCGACTTGTAGAAGCTTCACTGGGACCAGAACTGGGGTCGAAGGGCTTTGAAAGTACAAGTGTTAGTCGCTTAGTCATGCCCAACTCTTGGCAATTTCATGGACTGCAGCCCACCAGGCTCCTCTGTCCTTGAGATTTTCCAGGCAAGGATACTGGAGTGGTTTGCCATTTCCTCCTCCAGGGGATCTTCCTGACTTGGGGACCAAACCCAGGTCCCCTGCACCGCACTGCTATCCTTCCCGACTGAGGCATCAGGGAAGCTGGAAGGGCCTTAACAGTAGTGGAGGAACCGCTGGGGCTCAGTGCGGACAAGCCAGAGAGTTAAAAGTCCCAGGGGCCCCACCTTGGGGGTGGGGGTACAGTTTTGTAAGGCTACCTCTCAGAGCCCTACCAGATTCTCACAGTAAAGATCAGAGAAAATTCCCCTCAGGCACCTAGCTTGGGGAGGGAACAGGAACCATTTTGAAAGACACCAGGGCACTCTTTACTTCTTAACAGGTCCTACCCTCAGGGAACTATCTAACCAGTCTTATCAGAGCCTCTTGGCTCAGCCCTAAAGAATCCGCCTGCAGTGCAGGAGACACAGGAGATGCAGGAGACATGGGTTGGATCCCCTGGAGGAGGAAATGGAAACCCACTCCATTATTCTTGCCTGGAGAATTCCATGGACAGAGGAGCCTGGCAGGCTACAGTCCATGGGGTCTCAAAAAGACAGGACTGAACACGGCTGTTAGAGCCCAGCAGACCTGGCAGGGAGGGAAGAGAGCCCTCCCCAGGTTCCTCCGGTCTTCCTGTCTCACCTGAGGGGGTCATAGTCCAGAGGCTTAGGCTCAGGAGGCCCTGAGACCTGATCGTAGGCTCGAGGACATCTGCCTCGCCCCTCACCTCCCACCTCACCTCCACACCAGGCCTCCTTGTACTGTCACGGGAGTAAAACCGAAACGGCCACACATCTCAGATCTCCTTTAAGAAGCCTCTTGGGAAAGGCAGAAACAACAGGGCAGACAAAAGCAGTGACCACAGAGAAAATTTTTGGCTGTGACGACTACAGCCACGCACGCAGCAAAGACAGTGTGGATCCTCATGAGGCTGACGTAAAGCCTCGTGCTAAAGGTCTGCACGCCTCAGTTCCCTGGACCCAGGACATCATATCTGGCTTTCAACAGTAGGTTGCAACACATTCTAAAAGGTAGAAATCATAATTTGAAGAACAGATCAAGCATTAGGACTGGACATAGATATGGCAGAGATGTTGGAATTACTCAGATTAGGAACAGAAAACAGTTGTGTTAGTATCCTGAAGTGAAGTGAAGTGAAGTCGCTCAGTCGTGTCTGACTCTTTGCGATCCCATGGACTGTAGTCTACCAGGCTCCTCTTGTCCATGGGATTTTCCAGGCAATAGTCCTGGAGTGGATTGCCATTTCCTTCTCCAGGGGATCTTCCCAACCCAGGGATCCAACCTGGGTCTCCTGCATTGTAAACAGACGCTTTACCGTCTGAGCCACCAGGGAAGTCCCGTGTTAGTATCCTGGGGGGCTGTAAAGGAAAAAGTGGACAACATTCAAGAACAGATGGGTAGTGCAAGCAGAGAGAGAGAAGCCCTAAGAAAGAAGCAAAAGGAAATGATAGAAATCAAAGGCACTGTGACATGAAGTGTGCCTTTGGTGGGTTCATCAGCAGACTGAACATGCCCAAGGAAAGAATCCATGAGCTGGAAGAATGGTCAGTAGAACTTTGAAAACTGACGTGTAGAGAGAGAGAAAAGGAATAATGAAAAGGGAACATAGTGTCCAAGAACTGTGGGACAGTGGCAGAAGATAACAGGCACAGGTGATGAGAGGGCCTTCCCAGCTGACTCAGTGGTAAAGAACCCGCCTGCTAGTGCCAGAGACTTACAGGAGATGTGGTTTGATACCCGGGTCAGGAAGATCCCCTGGAGAAGGAAATGGCAACCCACTCCAGTATTCTTACCGGGGAAATCCCATGGACAGAGAAGCCTAGTGGACTATAGTCCATGGGGTCGCAAAGAGTCGGGCATGACAGAGTGACGGATCTCTATGGAAACAGCATGGAGGGGCTGCAAAAAATTAAAAATAGAACTACCATATGGTCCAGCAATCCTACTCCCAAAGAAAACAAAAATGCTAATTTGGAAAGGTATATGCACCCCAGTGTTCACTGAAGCGTGATTTACAGTAGTTAAGACATGGAAGCAATGTAAGTGCCCATCGATGAATGAATGGATAAAGAAAATAGTATGTGTGTTCCACACACAAGGGAATAATATTCAGGCATTAAAAATGAAGGCAGTCTTGCCATTTGTGAATATAATGCACTGTGCTAAATTAAGTCAGGAAAAGAAAGATAAATGCCACATGACTTCACTTATATGTCGAATTTAAAAAGAACAGCAACCAAACAAGCTTATAGAGAGAGCAGATTGGTGGTTACCAGAGACAGGAGATGGGAATGGGAGAAGGTGGCAAAAAGGGTGAAAATGTACAGACTTGTAGTTATGCAGTTAATGAGTCCCGGAGATGTAATGTACCCAGGATGACTATAGTTAATAACACCATACGCACATGTGAAAATTGCTGCACGAGTAGCTCCTAAAGTTCTTGTCATAAGAAAAAAAAATCTTGTAACTGTGTATGGTGTTGGATGTCAGCTAGGCTTACTGTGGTGATGATTTTGCATTGTCTATAAATATCATGTTGCCCACCTGAAACTGACATAATGTCAGTTATATCTCAGTGTTCAAAAATGTAAATGGACGCAAAGAGCTAACAAGATTCAAAAGGAAACTGGAGTAGCCATGTTAATTCCAGCCAGAGCTGATTCCGCCATGAGAACGATGATCAGATATAGACAGGAGCATCCATAATTATAAAGAGATCAGTTCTCTAAGAGGACATAGCAGTTCTTAAAGTGTATGTGCTTAATAACTGACCAGCAACATATGTAAGGCAAAAACTGATGGAACTGCATGGGGGAAGAGAGGAATCCAGAACCTTGGGTGGGATGGAGCGTGGGCCTGTGAGGGGTGAGAACGCCCATGCTGGCAGCGAGCAGTTTTGGCAGCAGCTTGAGGGATGAGCTCGGGCTGGGCTAAGGCTGTTGGGAGGGACGGCTTGGGGCTGGTATTTAAAGTGACAGTACTCCATCAGGACAGTTTGAGGAGGAAGAGGAACAGGTCTAAGACAGTTCCCAAATTCTGACATTGACAGCTGCATGTTGGTGGGACGTTCAAGCGAGATAAATAATACTGAGGCCAGGGAAAGCTTCCTGTTCCATTTTTGACAGGTCTTCATTTGAAATCCAACGTGGTCTAGTCGGTTGTTAGAGTCAAATACATGTGGAGAAGCAGGTCAACAGGTCGGGGCCAGAGCTGAGGAGCCCACGGGGTGGCCATCCTGTGGGGTGAGGCTTGTGGGAAAAGGGAGGGGAGAGGAAGGAATGACCTTCAGAGGGGCCACAGCGGGCGATGGCCATCCAGCAGCCTTGGGAAAGACAGTGGTCAACAGAAGAAATAAGACGAGGAAGTGCCCCTTTTGTTAGGGGTTGTGGTGACTAGGGGTGTTTCAGTGGATTCCAGTACTGCTGAAGGTTGAGCAAACAATGATTTTTTCAAGGAGCTTGGCTAAGAAGAGGCCTAAGAAATGGATGGTGGCTAATAGAAATGGCAGTAAAAAGGGTTTTTTTCTTTCCTTTAACTGGGAAAACCATGGACATTTTTCCCCTGGCGGCAAGAAAACTTTGGGAGGAAGGGACTGAAGACAGAGAAGAGGCAGAGTTATGAGAGAGGTTGGAGACAGCCAGATTGAGGGATTTAACCTTGGACAAGTGTGCGGTCTCTTTTCCAGGTCAGAAGAAGGGAGGATAGGAGGGCTGGGCCTTCTGAGAACGTATGTTCTTGGGCCTCTTGTTGGTAGCGCCGGCTGGAGCAGACGCCCTTCTTGTCAGAAAGGGGCAGTGCCAGTTTCTGACTTCCAGGGCTATTGTGAGACTAAATGAGGTCATTCATGCGAAGAATTCAGTACAAAGAGAGGCTCATAGTACTTACTTTAAACAGTGTTAATTTAAATGTTAAGTGTTACTTTTGTTTCATCAGAATTAATTTCCATTGCTCATTAATACACCTAATAACTACTTCATGAATACCTACTGTTTCCCTGGGGTGCAGTGGGATGAGATACCATAAAGGGTGGCAGGTGGGTGAAGAAGGACTTCACAGCCTTCTCCAGGGCCAGGTCTCTTTTCCATCTTGCTGCTCCAGGAACACTCCTGTTTCTTTAGGGGCCACACCTACTTTCCGTTTACCCCACCCTACTCCTTAACCACATATGAAAAAGCAGAGACATTACTTTGCCTACAAAGGTAATTTTTTAAAGGTAATCAACACTGAATATTCATTGAAAGGACTGATGCTGAAGCTGAAGTACTTTGGCCATCTGATGTGAAGAGCTGATTCACTGGAAAACATCCTGATGCTGGGAACGATTGAAGGCAGGAGAAGAAGGGGATGACAGAGGACGAGATGGTTGGATGGCATCACCTACTCAATGAACATGAGTTTAAGCAAGCTCCGGGAGATGCTAAAGGACAGGGAGGCCTGGCGTGCTGCAGTCCATGGGGTGGGTCACAAAGAGTAGGACACAATTGAGTGACTTTACAACAACAAGCTCCTTAATCACTGACAGTTGTTTATCTGTTTCCTATTGTTGTTATTTGGTATAGCAACAACATTTCCTAAATGGAATTGTGTGGTACATAATGTGTTGAAGTCGGCTTTTCTCACTCGGGATGGTTCTCTGGAGATGCGTCGAGCTTGTCACCTGTGTCAGTCACGCCTTCCTTTTCACTGCTGGGTGGTCTTCCCTTGTGAGGAGCAATGTAGTTGTTTATCCTCCTGTTGAGGGTTTTGTGAATAAAGCTGCTGTGGACATTGATATACCAGTTTTTGTGTAAACATATGCTTTCGTCTCTCTTGGGTAAATACACTACACCGGAGTGTAGTTATGGGATCTTATGAATAGTTACATGTTCAGTTTTTTAACAAACTGCGAACTTTTTCAGACTGGCTATGCCACTGTACATACCCACCAGCAATGTGGGCATGATCCCGGTTGTCCACATGCTCATGTATCTTGTTTTCGCTTTTTATTTTAGCCACGTGTGTAGTGGTTGCCAGTGTGGTTTAAATGCCTTTCACAGATGACATTAAATGTCTTTTGATGTGCTTGTTTGCCATCTGTGTGTCCTCTTGGTGAAATGTGTGTTCGTATCTTTTACCCATGTTCCAATTGGAATGTTTTTTATTTACTGTTAAGACTTGAAGCTTCATAAATGTATTCTAGGACTTCAAGTCCTAATCTTAGTTTCTAGTTTATCTTTTCAGCCTTCTTAACAGTCTTTTCACAGAACAACATTTTTTCTTAAATCAACGAAGTCCAACTCAGTTTTCCCTTTTCTGAGTTGTGTGTTTCTTGTCAAGTTTAAGAATTTTGTACTTAGCCCTAGATTCCAAATATTTTCTCTTGTGTTGTTTTATAGTTAGTTCCATGATATGTTTGGAATCATTTTTTATATAAGGTGTGGCACTTGTTTGGAGGTCCTTTGTTTGTGCCTGTGGATAGCTGGTTCCTTTAGAACCGTTTGCTGAAAGGTTATCTTTTCTCTGAATTATTTTTTGCCCCTTTGTCCAAAATAAGTTGAACATACATGTGTGGGTTTATTGCTGTTCTGTTTGTTGAGTTACGTGTGTGTCCCTCTGCCAGTACCATACACTCTTGACTGTAGAAGCTCTTTAATGCCTTGAAATTAGGTAGATCAGTTTTTACCCCTGCATTCTTCTTTTTCAAAACTATTTCAACTGTTCTAGACAAACATTGCCTTTCCACATAAATTTTAGAGTAATTTTTGTTTGTATGTATGAAAAACCTTGCCGAGATTTCAATAGGAATTATGTCAAACACGTTTATGAATTTGAGAATTGACATCATTCTTTTATGTAGTCTTTTAATCAGTGAACATAGTATTTCTCTGTATTTGTTTAATATTTCTTTGATTTCTTTCTTCATTTTTTAAAATTTATTTTTTAACTGAAGGATAATTGCTTTACAGAATTTTGTTGTTTTCTGTCAAACATCAACAGGAATCAGCCATAAGTGCACATATGTCCCTTCCCTCTCCTTCCCATCTCCCTCCCTGTCTAGAATTTTGTAGTTTCAGCATGTAAGTCTTATACATGTTTTGTTAGATTTACAGTGAAATATTTCTCTTTTTAAAAGCAGTTGTAAAGAGTATTTTTAATTTTGGTGTTCATTGCTAGTACATATGAATACAGTTGATTTTTATGTGTTGATTTTGTGTCCAACACTGATAAGTGAACTCATTTATCAGCCCTAGAATTTTTCTGTAAAATCCTTGGGAATTTATATGTAGGCAGTCGTGTCATCTGCAGGTAGGACAGTTTGCGTCTCCCTTTCTGATGTGTGCACCTTTTCCCCCTCTGGCCACAGCCAGTCATCTGTGTTGAAGAAGGGCAGTGAGGGCATGTGTTCCTGATCTTGAGGGAAAACTCGTGGTCTTTCTCCATTGAGTGTAAGGGTACCTGTGTGTCTGTTGTGGATGCTCTTTATCAAGGTGAGGGAGTGTCCCTTAATTTCAACTTTTCTGACTTTTTAAAAATCATGAATGAGTGTTGAATCTTACCTGTTTAAACAGTTTTTCTTTATTGATGTATATGATTGTATGACTTTTTTCTTAGCATTTAATGTAATAAATTATAATGCTTGATTTTCGAGTATTAAATTAGCTTTGCATCCCTGCACTAACCTCTACTTGCTCATAGGGTGTGTTTGTGTATATGTATAAATTTTTTGTTACATATTGCTGAATTCTGTTTACTGTTATTTTGTGAAGAATTTTTAGAGCTATATTTATAAATCATACTGGTCTGTAGTTTTCTTTTTTGTCTGTGTGTTGTCTTTATTTTGTTTTTAGTATCGGGGTGATTCTAGCTTCCTGAAATGATAGACAAATGTTCCCACTTCTCTTTTCTGAAAGAGATTGTGTAGTATAGTTACAAATGTTAATTTGTCTTCATATGTTTGGCAGAATTCTCCAGTGAAATTGTCCAGATTTAGAGAGATATTTTGGGGAGTTTTAAAATTGCATTTTCAGTTTTCTCATTGACTCTTGAGTCTAGTCAAATATTTTGTGTTGTGTGAGTTGTGGTAGTTTGTGTTCTCTTAAGGAATTGGTTTGTCTCATTGAATATGTCGCGTTTATGTGTGTAGAGCTGTGTGGAGTATTCCCTTCCTTTCCTTTGTCTTGCTCCATTTCTGATACTGGTCGGTAGATTTTGTCCACGAACCAGTTCTCTGTTATATTCATTTTCTCTTTTTTAAAAATTTCAACATCAGTGGTTTCTGTTCTTCTGCTTGCTTGGGTTTATTTTGATTTTCTTTTTATAAGTCACTGAGGAGAGTGTTTATAGATTATTGATTTAAAACTTTTCTTATGTCTGTGGCTCATTTGCTCAGTCATGTCTGACTCTTCGTGGCCCCTTTGACTGTAGCCTGCCGGGCTTTTCTGCCGATGGAATTTTCCAAGCAAGCGTACTGGAGTGGGTTACCATTTCCTACTCTAGGGGATCTTCCTGACCCAGGGATTGAACTCGCATCTCCTGTGGCTCCTGCATTGCAGGCAGATTCTTCAGCACTGAGCCACAGCAATGCTGTAAGAGTCCCTCTCAGCACTGCTCTAGCTGCATCTTACCTGTTTTGTTTTGTAGTATTTTCATTTTTGTTCAGTGGAGCATATTTTTCAGTCTCCTTTAAGACTTCCTGTGTAACTCATGGACTTTTTAGAAGTATGTTATTTAGTTTCCAAATGTTTGGAGATCTTCCTATAATTTTTCTATTATTAATGAGAAGACAGGAAAAAGTGGCTTTTGCCTTAAAATAAAATCCAGTAATGAATATGATACAGTACTGATGCATGACACATGAAATATACAGATTATATAAAATTGATAATCAAATATAGCTTAGATCTGCTATGTACTGGAGAATGCAAGGGCACCCCATTCCAGTACTCTTGCCTAGAAAATCCCATGGACGGAGGAGCCTAGTAGGCTGCAGCCCATGGGGTCGCTAAGAGTCGGACAGGGCACGATTGAAGCGACTTCATTTTCACTTTTCACTTTCATGCATTGGAGAAGGAAATGGCAACCCACTCCAGTGTTCTTGCCTAGAAAATCCCAGGGACGGGGGAGCCCGGTGGGCTGCCGTCTATGGGGTCGCACAGAGTCGGACACAACTGAAGCGACTTAGCAGCAGCAGCAGCTGCTGTGTACATTAACACAAAGAGTAGAAGAGCATAGCCTAAAACATCAACTTTTTATATTATTCTTCCTGTTTTAACAAAAATGATAAAAGAACTGATTAAAATTATTTTAAGAAGCAAGTGGAAATACTCCATCCTGTGTATTTGACTATCTTAACAGTTTTTTGTATTTAAATGTATATTGTCTAGGTTGAATATCAAATGCATGCATCCCATAATTTTGATTACTCAGAAATATCAAGTTCCTGTCTTCCAGTCCTTGGTCTAGAAACTTTAGATGGTCATGAGTTAATCTAGAGAACTTGTAGGTTAATGAATGGTATAAGCAGTTCCCTTTTTATTATCTTTTCTCTGTGCTTTGCTTTGACTTTCTCCCACTGTTTTTGTGGGATCATTTTATTGTCCTAAAGCACAGATTTCAAAGACACTATATATATTTCTTAAGGAACGAAACTAGAAAATGAATTCAGCCATAGGAATCCATTAGGTGAAATAACCATCCTGGGATAAGAAGGACTTGCTGAAGGAACTGAGAAAAATTCATTCCAACGTATATCTGGTGACTCCTGCTGTGTGCCCAGCACTTACTGCATTCCACATGAGGTGGAAAAATAGGAGCTGTCATCCAGTCCCTAAGATCTCACGGGGTACATCCTCTGGAAGGTCCTGGGAGACAGGTGCTCACCTGTAATGATGTGGTCTAGTAATTGGTTTGTTTTCATTGCTGCGTGCGGGCTTCCTCTAGTTGCAGCGAGCAGGGGCTGTACTCTTCGTTGCTGTATGTGGGCTTCTCATTGTGATGGCTTCTCTTATTTTGGAGCACGGGATCTAGGTGCTCAGACTTCAGTAGCTGTGGCATGTGGGCTACTACCTGTGATGTGTGGGCCCAGTAGTTGCATCTCCAAGCCCTAGAGTGCAGGCTCAGTTGTCCCGCAGCGTGCAGAATGTTGCTGGACCAGGGATCGAACCCATGTCCCCTGCACTGGCAGGCGGCCTTCTAAGCACTGGACCACCAGGGCAGTCCTTGGCACCATTCTTAACCTATCAAATAAGAACAGCACCCTCTCCACCTTGGCAGGGTTATTAAGAGGACTGAATAGAGGACTGGAATCACCAGTCTTAGACAAATAGAGATGCCTCAGGCGTGTCCGTGAGTTTCTTGTATCCTCACACAGATGCCTATATCCTGAAGCTCCCTGAAGGCCACGCCCCCTCCTGCTACATCATCTGTTGTTAGCTGGGCATTGCTTTTAGTCTCTGCTAGGCCAGAGGGACCACTAATGAAAACAAACCGTGGGCCTTGTGACCTCAGATGGAGAGCCACGCTGTGGTCTAGAGGCAGGCTGGCCGCAGGTGGGTTCCCAGGGGGCTGCACAGGGGTGTGTCTCTGAGTTGGCTTCATCCTGTATGATGCCTGTCCCATGTGGATTCTCAGCCTGCCTGCACCACTTTGTCCCACCAGTTCCTGTCCTGGGAAAAAACTAGGTACAGTCTCACTCTGACTGCAGATGAGCAGCCTCCCAAACCAGAACTGTCATCTGGGACCTAGATATTTGGGCTGAAAAATTCTTGGCTTTTGTTTTCTGGAGCACCAGTATGTTACATAACATATCTAGCCTTCACATTAATTGATGAATGAAGTCCTCTGATTCGACATAAACAGATAATGCCCACACTACATGTTGTAATTGAAACCTGTAGGTGAGTATTTAAGACTAGAGATCACAGGTTACTATAGTGGTAGGAATAAAACTTGTTAAGTTTAAATCAGAGTGTTTGCTTGTCCCCAACCTTACTACCTATTAGTACCTGGACCCAAAGTACATACCGTAAAGTATGAATGGGTTGTTTCCCAAGGGTTCCTTTCTTAGAACTTGGACTGCATTTTCCCAAAGAACAGTAGTAGAAATCATGGCTTCATTCCCAGGCCAGCTCCAAAAAGTCTCTTTCACTTTAATGCATTCTAACATTTTACTGACAGTGGAACTTGAGCTACCTTATCCCACATTTATAACATTATTTCTCTAAGAAAAATTTGAGGCCAAGCTCAGACATTAAGGGCGTTAAGTGCATGGGAGTGGGGAGAGAGAGAAGGGAAGAGAGAGTCTGTTGTCTGGAGGCTGGCATGCAGTAGAGAAGCCATCCTGAGCACTGACCGGTCTGTATGCCTTCTCTGAGAGGATACCTGTGCAGGCCAGACTGCTCTGTTCTGAACTGGCTCCAGAAGGGTTGTTGCCGGAAGACGGCACAGGGGAAATGCTGAGGAGTGCTGTCTAAATACTGTCTGTGCATGTGTTTGGTTATTTCCTAAGTTGGAGGCAGCTCAGAAACTGGTTGTACAATGTTTGATGTGTATGTTTCTCATTTTTAAAGCATGTTAACTGCGTCATTGAAAGTGAAGTCGCTCAGTCATGCCTGACTCTTTGTGACCCCATGGATAGTAGCCTGCACCAAGCTCTTCCGTACATGGGATTTTCAAGGCAGAGTACTGGAGTGGTTGCCATTTCTTTCTCCAGGGAATCTTCCCAACCCAGGGATTGAACCCAGGTCTCTCACATTGTAGACAGACGCTTTGTCACCATATTAATTTGTAAATGATGGTGGACGAAAGATGCATTGGCTGAACACTTCCCATGTAGCCTGAAGCCCCCACTGCCCAACTGTCTTTCAGACTCTTAGTTTATTTTGTTGGCCAGCATTGTATACAGGTCTACTTATTTGAGGATATGAGCCTTTGGTGTGGTCCTTGAGACACCTAAGGTCTTTTTCAGATGTGCACCAGACTTTCGAATTCTGTGATTGGTTTAAAGAAGCCTGCTTTATACGCTGATGCTTCTGTTGCTATGCTGGTACATTTCTAATATTCTTTAAAAATGGAGCTCTTTGAGTTTGGTACAAATATTCATATTATGCAAATGTAAAAATTTTGTCTTGAACCTTTATATAGCTCCAGCTGAACACAAATTATGTACTCCCAAAGAGAAAAAGCCTCACAATGTCTTTATTCCAGAAGATACTAATAGATAATGAGCAAATTATGCTTACATTCAGAACATGGGGATTATTGTCATCTTTACAAACCCAGTTCCAGGTAAATACAAGCTCTCCTGTTTTCAAACCTAAGGAAGGCTTGAATTGCACATTAACCTTGTAACAAGCCAGTGAAATATGCTCTGGTGTATCTTGTGCAGTGTGTGACCTTATCTGTAGATTTTAATATCCTTTGTGGTTGCTGGTGATGTGGTTTGTTTTAGGCTCCGAGGAATGTTTGCTCTTGTTTCTTTCTCTAGTCTGGCGCTAGTTACTCTGGAGCATTCCTGAAAGTGATTACTGTATAATGTAAAAGGAAAAATAAAAGCAGTTTTGGACATAGAGGTGAAAAAAGTCACCTGTAGGAAGAATGGACATTTTAAAATTACACAGGATTTTGGAATAATAACAGTTCTCTTCTGAAAAACATGTTGCATTTAACTGCCTATGCCTGTATTCTTGGAAAACTCAGCAGTGGCCACAGGACTGGAAAAGGTCAGTTTTCATTCCAATCCCAAAGAAAGGCAATGCCAAAGAATGCTCAAACTACCGCACAATTGCACTCATCTCACATGCTAGTAAAGTAATGCTCAAAATTCTCCAAGCCAGGCTTCAGCAATACATGAACTGTGAACTTCCTGATGTTCAAGCTGGTTTTAGAAAAGGCAGAGGAACCAGAGATCAAATTGCCAACATCCACTGGATCATGGAAAAACCAAGAGAGTTCGAGAAAAGCATCTATTTCTGCTGTATTGACTATGCCAAAGCCCTTGACTGTGGGTCACAATAAACTGTGGAAAATTCTGAAAGAGATGGGAATACCAGACCATCTTGAGAAATCTGTATGCAGGTCAGGAAGCAACAGTTAGAACTGGATATGGAACAACAGACTGGTTCCAAATAGGAAAAGGAGTACGTCAAGGCTGTATATTGTCACCCTGCTTATTTAACTTCTATGCAGAGTACATCATGAGAAACGCTGGACTGGAAGAAGCACAAGCTGGAATCAAGATTGCCGGGAGAAATATCAATCACCTCAGATATGCAGATGATACCACCCTTATGGCAGAAAGTGAAGAGGAACTCAAAAGCCTCTTGATGAAAGTGAAAGAGGAGAGTGAAAAAGTTGGCTTAAAGCTCAACATTCAGAAAACAAAGATCATGGCATCCGGTCCCATCACTTCCTGGGAAATAGATGGGGAAACAGTGGAAACAGTGTCAGACTTTACTTTTTTAGGCTCCAAAATCACTGCAGATGGTGACTGCAGCCATGAAGTTAAAAGACACTTACTCCTTGGAAGAAAAGTTATGACCAACCTAGATAGCATATTCAAAAGCAGAGGCATTACTTTGCCAACAAAGGTCTGTCTTGTCAAGGCTATGGTTATTCCAGTAGTCATGTATGGATGTGAGAGTTGGACTGTGAAGAAGGCTGAGCGCCGAAGAATTGAAGCTTTTGAACTGTGGTGTTGGAGACGACTCTTGAGAGTCCCTTGGACTGCAAGGAGATCCAACCAGTCCATTCTAAAGGAGATCAGCCCTGGGATTTCTTTGGAAGGAAAGCTGAAACACCAGTACTTTGGCCACCTCATGCGAAGAGTTGACTCATTGGAAAAAACTCTGATGCTGGGAGGGATTGGGGGCAGGAGGAGAAGGGGACGACAGAGGATGAGATGGCTGGATGGCATCACGGACTCGATGGACGTGAGTCTGAGTGAACTCCGGGAGTTGTTGATGGACAGGGAGGCCTGGTGTGCTGCGATTCATGGGGTCGCAAAGAGTCAGACACGACTGAGCAACTGAACTGAACTACTGCCTGTATTCTAGTGTGTCATCTGACTAAAACTGCATATTCTTTTTAAAAAATCGGTTTTACTCTGCCTAGACTTGACTGTCTAACCAGCGTGGCTGTACGTCTTTTGTTGGAAGCAGTTGCTTTGAGCAGCCCTGTTGACCTGAGCCCATGCTCTTTCCTGAGCTCTGGGACCCCCGTGAGTCACCACCTGTTGTCTGGTGTGTTTGCTTCCCCATCTATAAAGTGTCTAGTGGCATGAAGACAGCGGTGGTCAGGCAGGGGTGATCTGACTGCTGGTGAGATTTCCTCTTCTCTCTGCTGTGGCTATTGAGCAGACAGGAGTCAAGTGTGGGAGACACAGACACAGCCCTGGGCTTGTTTGCAGTGGGTTTAAAGGTGAGGCTGGGTGGCAGCAGTATACAGTGCTGTGTTTGTGGGACCTTACTCCTTTTGTGAAGAAGGAAATTAGGAAAGAAATCTTCATAGCATAAACTGTATGGTAGTATCTTATATCTTCCAGAAAAGAAAGATAGCACTAAGTCATGTCTGACTCTTGCGACCCTAAAGACTGTAGCCTCCCAGGCTGCCCTGTCCATGGGATTCTCCAGGCAAGAATACTGGATTCTTCCGTCTGGGACCTAAATCCAAGTTTTCTCCTTCAGATCAGGTTGACTTCACCAAGCACAAGCAGAAACTGTTGTTCCTGATTTTGTTTTATGTAATCAACTTCTGAAGACTAACATGTAATACAGTGTTACTTGTTTGAAGTGAAATGCTTATTCTCTTTGGGAAAATAAGCAGATATAACTCTCAGAGTGATAACATTTCCTTGCTTATGTTATGTTGATGTGCCACACCTGAGAAAATTGCAGACGATCTTATCAAAAGTGGTGGTGGTTGTTGTTGGCTGCATTAAAGAGTATCTCCCAGTTCCTCCTGTATTCACACTCTTCCTTGTATTCTGACGTGCACATGTCTGCGAAACTTGATATCTGTTCAACCATCTTGTTAGGAACTGTCGCTCTGTTACAGTCTCACCTGGCATTTCCAAATCTGTTTTTCCACACCTCATCCTGGTAAGCCAAGGGGACCACCTGTCCACTGGTGTTCAGATTCTTGGTGCCAGTGTCTTTCCTAGACATCTTCAGGTAGCCACTCACAGTTCCATTTCTGTGTCTTCAGGGGCCAAGCATCCATACTTTCTGTTTTTCTCATCTACACTTGCAGCTTTTCTTGCATCTAGCAATTCACGTAGAATTCTCTCTTCCGTGAAAAGCCTTCCAGTTTAAACCAAGGGATTCAGATTACATAATCATTTTGCCAAAATTCTGGGTTTGTTTAGGGACAGATATTCAAGAAGCCCAGTGTAATTGCTTTGACATATTCCACCAGAATTACAGAAATATACCAGCATATTCAAATGCCTGTCTGCTTGTTAATGATTCTTTTTTGTACTTTTCTGATTTTCTCAAGTTGCCTGTAATGACTGTTTATGGTTTTCGTAATCAGAACAACTGTTTTTCTTCCTGTTCTCCTGTCCCCTTTATGTAAGCCTTGGGGAAATCTATCTATTCTTAAGTCTACAACAGATCCCACATTTTACCACTTGAAGAGTTAGTATCTATGTGGGTTTTCTTCTGAAAAAATAAGCATTTCACTTTAAACAACCCCTTTGGACTGTTCTGTAAAATGAAACTGATGATTCCTTTGTTTCTGGGGGTGTCCTTTCTAGGTCTTATGTTAGATCCACATAAGACAATGTTAGTTCACACTTAGTTTCTCTGTTCCTGGCTTTGTGATCTTGGTATGTTAACCTGTTTCCGCATTGGTTTCTTCACCTGTATTTGTGATGCCAACAGCACCTCCTTTGGAGGATGGACCTAATAGCTCATCCAGGTGAAACATGCAGCGTGCCTGGCTCAGGGCAGGTGTTTCATAAAACCTTCACACTTGGAGGCTTGAACTGTTCATGCATTCAGACCCTATTTGAGGTGGCCCCAGGCTGCCCAGTTAGGGCCTGTCAAGTATACCTGTGTGGCTGCATATCAAATAAAAGTGTTTCTCAATTCAAATATATTTCTTTTATAATTTTCACAGGGAGCTTCCAAACAGAATTACTTTCTCACATCTTGACCTGAGTCCTAACTTTGCTGTTTCAGCTTTCACACTAGCTTTAAAATTGGTTACTCTACCACTGTTTGATTTGGTATCTTCAATACAATAAAGAAGAGTGATTCTCATAAATATTTAGAAAGGCACCTAATTAAATCCCATTATTATAATAAACTATTTAGTTTTTTTTCATTTTCGTGTAGTATTTACTCATTTATATCTTTTTTACTGTTGCAGTTATTTTAATCATGTCATATTACATATTTTTACTTAATATTTCAATAAACATTTAATGTATGACTCTATAGTCTTTGAAATGAAAATCAGATACCAAAAAGATACCTGTACTCCCATGTGTATTGCAGCATTATTCACAGTACCAAGATATGGAAACAACTTGAGTATCCATGAATAAATGAATAAGAAGATGTGACTTATATACACAGTAAAATATTACTCAGCCATGAGAAAAAGAAAATTTTTTCTGCCCTTTGTGACATGGATAGACCTTGAGGACATTATACTTAGTAAAATAAGCCCACAGTTCAGTTCAGCTCAGTTCAGCCGCTCAGTCGTGTCCGACTCTTTGCGACCCCTTGAATCACAGCACGCCAGGCCTCCCTGTCCATCACCAACTCCTGGAGTTCACTCAGACTCACGTCCATCGAGTCAGTGATGCCATCCAGCCATCTCATCCTCCGTCGTCCCCTTCTCCTCCTGCCCCCAATCCCTCCCAGCATCAGGGTCTTTTCCAATGAGTCAACTCTTCACATGAGGTGGCCAAAGTACTGGAGTTTCAGCTTTAGCATCATTCCTTCCAAAGAACACCCAGGACTGATCTCCTTTAGAATGGACTGGTTGGATCTCCTTGCAGTCCAAGGGACTCTCAAGAGTCTTCTCCAACACCACAGTTCAAAAGCATCAATTCTTTGGTGCTCAGCTTTCTTCACAGTAGTCTTCCTAGTCTTTATATCGTTTTAATACTTGCATTGTATTAAATATAATATAAATACATATGCTAGTCCATAAATTACTATTTAACCTGTTTATTAAGATTTAAGTATTAAATATTACTAAAAGAATAAAATTTCAAGTGGGAAATTATTTTTTCTTTTTGGCTGAAAATTATGTAAACAGTATGTACCAGACTATTATTGATAAGGATCTGATATTTGTATTCAAATTTTTTCTTTCTTGAACTGTTTTCCTCCTCTAATCTAAAGTGATGTCCTCCCCTGAGTTTTCATATCCAGCCACAGGTACACGTCTGCTTTCTTCTCTTCCCTGACAGAGAGTACGCACTTTTAAGTGGATTGTCACTGAACTGTTGGACTGGGAAGGACTGGTAGAGTCCAGCTTCTGTCTCCAGATGGGGTGACAGTTACTGGAGGCAGATGACTGTCTCTTTTTTATCTTGAAAATCTCCTGGGAAAAAGATTTCAAAGCTCTCTGGAGCCATTGTTACATATTTTAAATCATTTTTCTGCTTTTTACTTTTATCTTAGATCATGTTCACTATAGTTTAAGCCACTGTCACTTAGTACATACAAGACCTAGTATTATGTGCTGAGACATATATAAGTTAAAATTTCACCCCTGAAGGCTCTGCAGGCCATTTTCAGAAGTTGAAAGTGAATGTGTACGCGCTCAGTCGTGTCCAGCTCTTTGCGATTAGCCCGCCAGGCTTTTCCGTCCACGGGATTTTCCAGGCAATAATACTGGAGTGGGTTGCGGTTTCCTTCTCCAGGGGATCTTCTGGACCCAGGCATTGAATTCAGACCTCCTGCACTGCGGGCAGACTCTACCATCTGAGCCACCAGGGGCTCCCTAAAAGTCTGTTCCCATCCGGTTTTGAACCAGGGACCTTTTGTGTGTCAGGCGAATGTGATAACCACTACACTACAGAGACGAATGTGCTCACATATCACACTAAGGACAGTGGATTCTATTCTGTATATGGAGCCATCAGGGATATCTTAGCATAGACATGATGCAATGGCTGTCATATTTTAAGTAGATTTAATCTGTGTTTCTGGGCAGAAAGCTTTCATTTATCACTCACTAAGCACATATTTGTTTTAGACCTAATTTTATTTATATATCCATGTGATAGATAAAGAGAAAACACAATTTCTTTTCTCTTTCAAAGACTTTAAACACATGACTACATAAATAATTGTAATGTAAGGCAGTGAACTCCATGCAGGCAGTACAGACAGAATGGAGACTGCATTTACTGGGCTTATGATGGTAGGCTTTCTGGAGATAGTGGAGATTAACCTGGTTTTGGAAGATAGGCCATATGTCTGAAGAATGTGAGTTCTGGACTGTGCCATTGTTTCTAAAGATACTTCTACTGAGGCAGAGATTTTGCTGCAAATTCCAAATGCCTTGGTGCTCAGAGAAGTGAGGGTGTATGATAGAGAAGAGCTGGGAATTAGTAGACTAAGTGATAATCATCACTTTGGATTTATAGACTCTTTGTGTGACCTTTGGACAATTCACTAACTTTATTGAACTTTTGTTTTCTTATTTACAAAATGAGTGACCCAAACCTGATGATTTTTAAAGGTATTTTCTAGCTCTACTGAAGTTCTTTGTGCAAAGTGTAGTGGTTAAGAGAACAAATCTGATGCTAAACTGCCTTGTGTCCCAGATCAACTATTTTGCGTCTCTTTGATTAGACTTGTTGCTTTGCCTCTGATCCCTCACTTGTATGATGGGAAGCCTCATAACACGCTCTCACAGTGGGGAGATATGAGGGTGGAGACTGTTCAGCATAGTACTTGGCACAAAGTAAGTTCTTAGTAAGTATGAGCTAGTTTTGGAACCAAGTCAAGGAAGATGGCAGAACAGGAAGTTCCAGGAACATGTTCCTCCACTAAAACAACAACTGAACTTTTAAAAATGTCTCAGGCAACTGTTTGGAACTTTGGACCTAATAGGACACTTGCAGTGTTCAGGAGAACGTGATGAAGACAATGGTAAATTTCAGTAAATCTTGATCGAATTCAACGTTCACGCTGCCGTGGCTGCCATCGGCCACCTCCAGCCCTGTGGCAGGAATCTGTCAGGCACTAAAGCATTCCTCATGCAGCTTGCTGATGCCATGGTAGGCAACGAGGATTTTGTCCTCCAGCAATGAAGGTTGCGAGTTTTGATTGTTGCTTGCTGCTTTTGATTACTGTGGGCATGACAGAGAGGTCAGCCATTGTTTCACTCCACTATGGGCTGAAGTTGCTCTCCAGATATTAGGGGATTTAAGAGACAGAACTCTCCCTTCCCCCACTCTTGGGAGTCAGACTTTTGAAGAATCCTTTGGTTAGGTCTGTGGTTGTCATTAGAGACAAATGAAGAGAAAGTTTAGTTTCTCACATACAGTAAGAATATACAGTTTGCAGAACTGCTTTGGAAGAGTCACAGGATAGCTCCAGCTCTCAGCAAACAAAAATTGTTCTCAAGGAGTGGGGAAATTAGATTTCTAGAATTACCACAGCATAATATTCACAGTACCCAGTTCTAAAGAAAAAACATACAAAGGAACAGGAAAAGTATTTCTCCTTCACAGGAAATAATTTGACAGAAACCATCCCAGAGGAAGCACACACATTGGAGTTATTAGTCAGACTCTGTAAATCAGTGTCTTAAACTGCCCTGTAACAGATGCTGAAGTGACTGCTTCAGTGACTCCTTAATATGAAAGGATACTAAACAGCCTCTTGAATCCATAAGAAAAAAAATGAACACCAGTAAAGGTAACTGCTGCTGCTGCTAAGTCACTTCAGTCGTGTCCGACTCTGTGAGACCCCATAGACAGCAGCGCACCAGGCTGCCCCGTCCCTGGGATTCTCCAGGTAAGAACACTGGAGTGGGTTGCCATTTCCTTCTCCAATGCATGAAGGGGAAAAGTGAAAGAGAAGTCGCTCAGTCGTTTTTGACTCTTAGTGACCCCATGGACTGTAGCCCACCAGGCTCCTCCGTCCATGGGATTTTCCAGGCAAGAGTACTGGAGTGGGGTGCCATTGCCTTCTCCTTAAAGGTAACTACATAGGTAAAATATAAAAGCTGATATTATTGTATTTTAGATATTTGTAATTTCTCACTTTTTCCTATATACACCAATTGTTATAAATCTCTGTGGACATTTAATGGATATATAATATATAAAGTTGTAATCTGTGACAATAACCATATAAAGGGGAAGAGATGGAGATGTACAGGAGCAGAGTGTTTATGATATTGAAACTACTTTGAGATTATTCAGACCAGGTTGTTACATCTTTGAAGATGCTAATTGTAATTTCCAAAGTAACTACTAAGAAAATTTAAAAACACAGAATAGGAAAGAAGAGAATTAAAATGATACACTCCCTAAAAATCAACTAAGTATTTAAAGAGCAGTAACGAGGGAACTAAAGAACAATAACCAAAAGACATACCTAAAAAGAATAAAAACCACATACATAAAAAGAAGAATAAAAAAACACTAGGAAACCAATTTATAAATGCCAAAAGCAAATCTGCCTTTATCATTAATCACATTAAATGTAAATGAGTGAAACTCAGCTATTAAAAGGTAGAGATTGGCAAACTGAGTTTCCCCCCGACCCCCCCAAAGGATCCATCTGTATACTGTCTACCAGAGATTCAGCTTAGGTGTAAGAACACAAAGAGATTGAATGAAAGTAAAGGGATGGAGCAAGATATTCCACGCCAATAGTACTCAGATGATTGTGAGACAATGTCCACTTTAACTCAGATTATAAGAGATAAGGAAAGGCATTTATGTTGATAAAAGTTTCAGTACATCAAGAAGAGATAACAGTTACAAACATATGTGCACCTAAAAATGTTCATGGATTGGACAACTAATAATATTAAATGTCAGTACTACCCAAAGCTATCCATAGAATCAATACAGTCTTTATCAAAGGATTTGAATTTAGGGGATAGTTTTTCTGTTTTTGTTTGTTATACAGGAAACCTCATCTTAAAATTCATATGGGCTTTCCTGGTGGCTCAGTGGTAAAGAATCCAGTGCAGGATCCTACCAGTGCAGGATACTCAGGTTCCGTCCCTGATGTGGGAAGATCCCACCTGCCGTAGAGCAACGAAACCCACACACCACAACTATTTAAATAAATAAAAGTTAAAAAAAAAATTCTTATAGTGTCTCAGGAGACTCTGAATAGCCAAAATAATCCTGAAAAAAAGGCTAAAGCTAGAAGACTCACATTTCTTCATTTCAAAATTACTGCAAAGCTATAATAATCACTAATAAGATAGTGACATAAAGGTAGACATATAGACAGTGAGTTGAACAGAATACCCAGGATAAACCCTTACACGGATGGTCAGTGGAATGCTGACACAGGTGCCGAAGCCATTCATGTGGAAAAGATAGTCTTTTCAACAAATAGTGGCTGGGAAAACCGGGTATCCATATACAAAAGAATGAGGCTAAAGTAGACAAGGAGCATGAGTAGACATTTATTCAGAGAAGACACACAAATGCCAGTGAAAATAATGGTTTTCCAGACAGACTGCCTCTGCTCAGATGTTGGCCTCCCACTTGCTAGCTATGTATTCTTATTGCACTTTTCTGTGCTTCAGGGGGTCTGCTTTGAGGTTAAAGGTGCTCATGAGAGGAGGGTGTCTGGCGCCTAAGCATAAGGAAATGCTGGCTCTCTTGATTGCTGTCATATGCTTGGCCACGTCCAGGTGCCAGTGCAGGCGACTGCACCCTGGTTCCTGTCCTGCTTTTCACTCATCTTCCAAGCAGACCACAGGCTTCACCTCTAAAATGCAGATGATTCTGTGTGCCCTACTTTCCTCTTAGGGCAGTTAACAAGAATCAAGTGAGATAATTTAAGGGAAAGTAATTTATAAAATGTTCCTTTAAATTAGTGCATGAAACATAAACATAATAATAAACATATTATAATTATTACACATTACTATAATTAACTTAACAATGTATGTTCTTTTTATGCTTTCCTTCTCCTAATAGACAGCTTCTTATTGTGTTAATCCTATTCTTTATTTGTATCATTTGGTTTACTGAGTAATTTCTTGTGTATAATAAGTGCTCAGTAAATGTACTAGAGAAGCATTTAATTGGTATGGTATAAACTTTTTATTTTTAAAAATTTATTTAGTTTTGGCTGTGGTGGGCCTTGGTTGCTCTATATGGTCTCTTCTCTAGATGCGACGAGCGAGGGCTACTTTCTTTGTCATGGTGCACAGTCTTCTCATTGCAGCGGCTTTTCTTGTTGCAGAGCACCGTGGGTTCCAGGGTATGCGGGCTTTAGCAGTTGTGGCACACTGACTTTAGAGCACAAGCTTGGTACTTGTGGCATGCAGGCTTAGTTGCCCCACAGCATGTAGAATCTCTCTGGACGAGGGGTTGAACCCATGTCTCCTGTATTTGCAGGTGAACTGGTAACCACTGGACCACCAGGGAAGTTCTGAAATAGTATAAAATTTGTAATTATATGAAATACTTGAGTGTTGTTTTATTTTCTGAGAGGGTGCAGCAGGCTATTTTGAATTAATGTCAATAGCTTTTTTGGTCTGTTTTGACAAAAATGACACAAAGATCATCTCTACCATTGTATGCTTCCCTGGTAGCTCAAATGGTAAAGAATCTGCCTGCAATGCATGAGACCTGGGCTTGATCCCTGGGTCAGAAAAATCCCCTGGAGAAGGGCATGGCTACCTACTCCAGTATTCTTGCTTGGGGAATTTCATGGACAGAGGAACCTGGCAGGCCACAGTCCGTGGAACTGCAAACAGTCTGAGACGACTGAGTGACTAATACTTTCAGAGTGATAATTTACAACCATAAGTATAGATATCTCTAACTGTACATTTTAAGGAACCAAGAATTCAGTTGATAGGTATTATATTTAGTTGATAGATAGTAATAAACTCATAAAAGAAGATAGAAACACTTGTAGAATTGTTTCCTTTGAAGATTCACTTTGTAAATTATAACCGTTTTAAAGACAAAAATGAAATATGAAAAAGACTTCCATTTGTGTAAGTTCGTTCCCTTTCACAGCCTCACACACAAGGACTCAGTGTCTCTCTGGGAACTAGGGCTCTGCCCGGCCTGCCCCCAGGAGCCCACTCAATGGAGTCCAGAAAGAGGATAGCGTTAAACAGTACCCGGTGGATGGAAGGAAACAATCCCATCATTGAGGAAAACACGGAGAAGGCAATGGCACCCCACTTCAGTCCTATGTGCTTGTCTTTGTATTAAGAAACAAGAATGATTTAAGTTTGTTAAGTAGAAATTCATTTCTATTAATTTTTCAAATAGTGTGTTGAATACAGGTGAGCCTGGTTCTATTTAAACTTGTCTAAATTGCAGAGCAGAGCTTCTGCACGGTGAACTTACACACTGCTTGTCTCGATCAGGGCACTGGGCAAGCTCGTACCTGAGGAGACTTGGGAATGTGGGTAGGCGTTTGTAGCTTAAAGGTATGTTTCAAGCTGTGTTACTAACCTTGCATGGTAAGGAGTTGAAAGGGTAATGGCATACTAACTGCTCCACGGTCATCCAGTCACTTTCAGGTCAGGCAGGCGCAGGAGGCCTTGGTGATAAGTTGGGAGCACCCTCAGATTCTGCTCTGTAGTCGTGTTTGTGGGGCTGTGGCACCCAAGACCAGGGCTAGGTAGCCCTCAGGGGGACACACTGTCAGGTGGACCCCCTGGCGGAAGGTATTACGAGAAACTAAGTACAGAAGGTTTCATCCCCTCCCCTGGATTAACGTGCAGGACTGCAGCCTCGGCTAGTTGTGGGGTCTCAAGGGAAGGTTTTCTTTTGTGGGGCACACTCTTACTGTTTAAAGGCCCAAACTTGTATTTTGTGTGTCTGGCTCTAGTTGCTTTAGTGTTTTTCCTGGATGGGTGAAGTGCACATAGAGATACTGGTTTTGATTTTGGCATATGACACACCCTGCTATGGTTTTGCTGTGCCCTGGTTGCTATGTTACATTCTGAGGTTTCTGCCATTCTTGTTTGCCCTAATTTCTTTTTCATGAAGATAAGTTGTGCCATTCAAGAGAAGTTGTGCTACTGCTTCTTCTAAGAGTGTTTTGATCCCAGAACATTCTTATTCCTTTTATAAGTTAAAGCGTGTCCTCTAATGAGTCTTGCACATTTATCTAATTCAGCTGACGCTCCTTCATTTTGAAGCTAGACTAGGTTTTGTTTGTGGTAATAATTAAACCCGGGCTTTGTGAATTTTGAGGACAGTCTTAATTAACTGATTCTCTGACTTTAGTACTGTCAACTTCAGTTCTTTGTGATCATTGTCTTCCCAAGTTTCTTTAAATGTCATTTATTGTGAATCCTTTTGGTCTAATTTTCATAAATTTTTCTACTGAAATTTCAGTTTGGGACATTTTGTGGATTTTAGAAAAATGTTTTTCAATTCACTTGATTTGTTTTTCTCCCTTTTTTTCTTGACGCACTATTCAAATACTGTAGTGTATTCCTCATTTTTTGTGTTATCTCAACTTTTATTTTTCTTTATGAGATCAAAAGATCAAACCATTAAAAAATTTATTTTACATGTGAATACTGTCATCTTTTGTTGAGATGATCTATATTATATATTATGTGACCATTATTAGAATCCCTTTTACATAACACTATTTGTTGGTTTTTGGTGATCTGAATCTATTTGCAGATTAAATTATTTGTATGAATAGTTACTGTAACGTTTCTTGATAAAAGTGGATTTTTAAATCAACTTGGTATCTCCATTGGAATGAGAAACCTAGACAACAAGATAAGTTTAGCCATTCTGACTGCTGTGGTTCTTTGGTCTGTCCTGAGCCAGGGTTTCCTTCAGCGCTCTAGTGAAGGCGAGCATAAGGAAAAACTGAGTCACTCCTCTGACTCCTGGCTTGTCTTGTGTCTTGTAGCTTCATCTTTTTGTTTCTAAGTTTCATTTTTCTTTGCAAGTGGTCTCCACGTTGAGGTTTGTGGTTATAGACATCTGAGAATTGAAGTTGGCTTTGTTACCTATGTATTTGGAAAGTCATATATTTCTGATTAAAAAATCATACACCAAAGAGTTCTCACTTTTGATAGTTTTATAAAAAGCATATTTTTTGTTTGTTTGTCTGTTTAAATAACATTAAGTTGCATTGAAATTGCAGCTTTAAATTGTTTATAACTGGAAAGATGATATTTGGAAGTTTTCTAGAATGGATGAATTTTTATAATCCAAGGTTGTTGAAGAATAATAACCATCATTTATATAAAGCATTTTAATGTATCAAATACTTTGGTATCCATTGTTGTCTTAAAATCGTCAAACTTAAATGTTGTTATTCACCAGTACAAGACAAAAAGGATTCTGTTTGTTTAGGCGATGCAGTTCAGATCATCTGGCTTGTAAGTGACCAAATGGGATTTGAACCCAAATCTCTAGACTTTCACGTTCTTGTTCTACTTGCTGTACCAAACTGCTGCTCTGAATAGACAGTTTTTACCTAGAAAGAAGCATGGAGTGTCATGTTGCAAGTTTCTAAAAAAAAAAAAATACATTTCACTGGGATGGCCAAAAAGTTCATCCAGGTGTTTTTAAGATGTAACAGAGAAACTCAAAGTTTTCGGCCAAGCCAGTACTTGCAGCCTTGTCTTCCAGCTCTGTGGATGAGATGTGAGGGAGGCGCTGTTCACTCCGTCATATGAAAAAAATGCTTCATCACGTTGTGATTTTTATCTTGCAGCCATTGACCTGTGGGCTAGAGACATTAGGTATAGTTTATTTCTCTTTTTTTCTGCTGCATGGAGTGAGATCTTTATTGTTAATTCAAAGGTGAGAAGGCCAAGCCCTAACAGTCAGTGAGTTAAAGCCTTAGATTTGTACAGGTCACCAGATGTGATGGGAGAGCAAAAGAGGAAGTGCTGCCTTCCTACAAGTCCTGGCAAAGCCAGAAGACTCCACCAAGAAGCTTCCTGCCCTTTATGCAGGAAGTCCTGACAGTGGAGCAGGTGTTTTGTAGCTAAAATGAGTAAACTTGAAAGGGCTACCAGTCTCTTGAGTGAAGTTAGGAAGGTGTGATGGTCGTGTGGATTTTTCTAGAGCAGTAATCCTCAGAGTATGGTGAGGGGACCAGCAGAGTCACCGTGGAGCCTGTAACCAATACAGATTAGGCGGCCCCTCCCCAGACTCCTGAATCAGAGGCTCAGGGTGTGGGGCCCAGCAGTGGGTGTTGTAACAAGCCTGTAGTTCTGATTCATGCTCAGATTTAAACTTTCTGTTCTGAAGTCACATGAGAAGTCTGTAAGTAAAGGTTTCAGATAGGCCCCGAGAAAGCAGTGTGGCAACGTGGGAATACGTGTAGGTTTGGGTTCAGGAGATGCTTATGACCCTACAGATAGAGGCCGGCCACAACCCATCCTGAGGCATCAGGTTTCTGCCTGCGCTGTCCTTGTTAATGCATAAATTTAGGTCTTGTTATAAAGATGGCTATTTCTGATTTTCAAGAAACAGAACTGAATAGAGCAGGGAGAATCCTTTACGCAGAGACCACAGCTGTAGGAAGTCCAGCCACAGCACTGTGCTATGTAACCTGGTGGAATATGCTTTAATGAAGCAAAGTGGCTGAAAGATGGTAGTATACTTTCTGAGTACTCTTTAAAGGTGGTGCTGTTGTGGCACAAATCTGAGATAGGTAGACAGACAATAGAACTGAGGTGCTGAGGAAGAGATGGGATAAGGAGCATGTTAACTCTTACTAGTTGGGTCAGTTTGGACTCATTTGAGAGTTACTCACAGGAAGTGGTTATTGCTTAGTTTATTCAAGTGATGAGGCAGTTTATTGTTAAGTAAAAGGTTGATTCAAGTGCTTATTTATATCTGTTAAAGAATACGTTTTTATTGTAGGAAAAAAAGACACAATAATACAAAGAAGAGCATTCAAACTTATTGGTGTGTAATCCTTTTATTTAAGGATAAGTTGCTTAGTTTTCTGGTGCAGTGCATCCTTGTGCACTTCCTCCTTGTAAGAATATTATAAAAATAATATGTAGCCTTACTATCTGGGAATCTTATAGTTCATACAAGCCTGAGTCTGTTTCTCTAATTCAGCAATATAACAGTTGTCACCCACGGTGGTAGTACCCACAGCAGGCTACTCCTTGTTGCTGTGCCCGGGCTTCTCATTGCGGTAGCTGGTCTTGTTACGGAGCTTGGGCTCTGGGGCTTCAGGAGTTGCAGCAGGTGGGCTCAGTCCTTGCGGCTCCCGGGCTCTGGAGCACGGGCTCAGTAGTTGCGGTGCACCGGCTTAGTTGCCCTGTGGCATGTGGGATCTTCCTGGACCAGGAATCCACCTGTGTCTCCTGCATTGATTGGCAGATGGATTCTTTACTACTGAGCCCCCAGGGAAGACCCCTACTTTTTCTTTAATTAGGATTCTTTATGCTATCATTTGTATAGTTGTTTCGTTATTTTTCTACTTTTTATTAGAAAGTTAGCTTCTTTGCTGTATTTCACTATAATATATGAGTATGATTAATGTTTTTTTGCGTGTTTTTCCTCCACATCTCTGATTATTTCATTGGCATAGATTCTTAACAATGACTTTGTTAAATAAAAATGTATGAACATTTTTAAGGCCTTTAATTACCCAGTTGTATATAGAAATACATACACTAGCATGAACCCAGAGGAAACTAAATTTTTTAAAGGTTTCCTGTCTTACACTGCAAATACTGTTAACCTCTAGAGATTTTTTAAATAGCTGCTATATTAGGTACTATTTTAATTAGTAGCCAGTATGTATGCCAAGCCTGGTATGCACTCGTCTCTGTCTTTGGCTTGTATATTGGAACATATGCAGTTATTCTCACAGTAACAACATTAAGTACGCATGATCCCCATTTTAATTATGAAAAAGTTAAAGTTGAGAAAAATCTAAGTAATTTAATGAAGATAAAATTGGCAGCATGTAGCATAGCTAGAATTTAAACCGAGGTCAGTCTGACATCAGACCATGCTTTTCCTGCTTTCTTCTTTTTTTCTGCATTTTCTGTTATGTTTTGACAGAATTTTTGTTATTGAATAAGTGTGGGATTTGTGCCTTGAAAATAAAGTTTACACGTACTGCCAGAAAAGTGGTGGTTCTTTCTGTAAACTGGAATTTCCAGTGACCTGTGCCTATGAAAGGATATGGCCAGAAACTTATGTTAGTGTGGAGAATTAGGCTTCTGGTTTACAGAGGAAGAAACTTATGTTGGTGTGGAGAATTAGGCTTCTGGTTTATAGAGAAAGTCTGTCTTACATTTTATATTCTTCCATGAATTCATCTTTAATGTATTTTGCTGTCCACTTTAGAATGGAATAAACTGTTTGTCAGTGATGTCTTTATTTGGATTAAAAGGGGGTTAATGTCTACTCTGGGAATTTAAAATAACACACAGTTATAAATGTGTTCTACTTCAGTGTTTTTATCAGTTTTTTAGGTAATGTGGGTGTTATTTGGATAGGAAGGTAAAAGAAACATATTTGAACCAGGTGATAAATCTTGTCAAATAAGAAGTTGAAAATAAAGGGAGCAAAACTTACTGTTTCTTAAATTGGTTTGATTCTTCAGTTTAGAGATATTTCCTAGGACTAAGGTTTTAAATTTTTTTAGAATACATCTGATTTTTGGTGAGAGGAGGAGTGCCCGTTCACTCTTTGAATAATTGAAAATGTGGGCAGGATATTTTGCTGTTTTTAAAAATTCATGAAAACACTGCTAACACTGTCTTGTTGCCAACTTGGGTTTCACGCAGGGATTCATATGCTGGTGTCTGGGGGAGGGGCCAGATGGGCCTGAGCTTGTGCTGTGGCTCAGAAGTCAAGAGGTACAATAGCCTTTTCAAATCCAACAAGCTGATCAATGAAAAAGGGCTTACCAAGTGAATGGAATGTGGTTTATTTTCTGTCTGGAGAATGAAGTTCTCCGATAGCTGCATGGAACTCTGTGCAGTGATCTGTGCTGCCCAGTATGGTACTGACCACATTGCAGACTGGACACGTGGCTCCTGCACCTTGGGATCTGTACTGTAGATTTTGTTTTCTTTCATTTTATTTGAAATCTGTTTGCCACCACGGCTGCCTCCCAGGCACAGGTGTAGAAAGCGGCTCTGAGGTTCTGTTGTCACCAGAGACCTTTGTGCATCTGCTTTTACATCCCTGTGTGGCAGCTTGTCAGACGGGCCCCCCCGCCCCCAGTGTCTCACACTGTCCCGGTGGCTCCGCTGACCTGTACATTGGCCCCTGCCTGGCGACCGTGCCACTTCCTGTCCCGTGCACTGTCCTTCCGGGAATGGTGCGGGACCTTTCTGGCCATATTCAGTGGTGGGTCCCATCCTCCCACCAGGAAAGAGAACAGACTGGCTTTAAAGCCGTTGGCTTGTGTTTCAGCCCTGTCGTGGACCCTTGCTGTGGACACAGTTGTTATCGTACCTCCTCTGGAAATGCAGACAGGCCTCCTCGTTGTGAAGAGGGCTGAATGAGAGTGTGGCCAGTGCAGTAGCACCCAGAGCAGAATCCAGCCAGAGGAGGAGCGACACAGGCGTCTTCGTGCACATGAGCACATGGAGGCAGCAGGGGAGTAGTATTTTCTGCTCATGACATAGACTTCTCTCTGACCTTTAGGAGGAGAAAGAAGATGGGCCACAGGCAAATAACACTGAATTACCCTAGTTTTTGCTAAACAAGAGACAGTGACTACTGTCAAGTGACTGAAGATGTAATTCTTGGAGGAGCAGCAGTACTGGCAGCCTCCATCTATTTGTGCAAAGCTGCTCCCAGAACTCCACACCATGCTGTTACTTCATCCTTGAAGAAATCTCTGCACTGCTTATAGCTACTGTTCATGCTCCCCTGTTATACAAACTGAGTCATCAGTTACATTTGCCCACATTCACACAGCTAGTGAGTAGCAAAGCCAGGATTTAAACCCAGGCTTCTTAGAATCCAAACCATGTCTTTCCTCCTGCCTCCCAAGCCATCGTGTGCTGTGCACTGAAGCTCTGTGCCTGCACATGTCCCCTCCGACCTTCTATTCTTCCACAGCCTGATGTGAAGTGTGTGCTGCAGCCAGATTCCTCCTCTAAAGAATGTGGACACAGCTGTGAAAGGTCTGGCTTATCTGTTCAGAAGGCGCGCTTATTTCTTTATAAACACATCTGATGAGTAGTAATAAAGTGGTTTTGGTTCCATTAATTTAGGAAGCATTTATTGAGTCCCTTACACATGTCAGGTACTGTCTGGCACTCAGAAACAAAGATAAAGAAGAGACAGATGATCTATTCTAGGATTTGAGGGGTTTAGTTGTAGAGGCCAGCATAAACATTTTGAAAAGCACTAGTGAGTACAGAGAGAAGAGGTGCTTTTACCACAGAAGCTAGAAAAAGGAGCAACATCCATTTGAAAAACATTTTTATTTGTATGAAATAATGATGGGTGAACCAACCAGACAAGACCTCTCACAGGGATAACAATCTGTAGATGATTAATTACTTGGAGAGCCCCATGCCTGTCTCCCCTCAGAAGCCTGGGTTCCGGCAGCACCGGCGTGGTTCTGCTTCTCTCAGGGCTTCCCTTGGTGTCTGTCCCCTGTGGGCTCTCTTCCCCTCGGCCTGTCCCACGTGGTGGTGGGAGACGCTTACACCAGCCAGCTCTGTACTGGAGCTTCCAGTTGGGATGAAATTGTAAACAGAATTGATTACTGGTACCAGGTATGTCTTCAGTGGAAAGTAGATTAAGACTAGGCTTATGTTTTTCTGACAACTACAGTTCTCAATCTGACTCTTAGCTAACTAGCCATTAAAAGAGAGAAGGAAAAAAGTAAGGAAATTCCTTCTGTTTGTCTTTGTTTTCTTTAGGTCACAGCATTAATCCCAGCAGTTGTCTTTGCCACCCATCAGATTTGGATACCTTCTTCCTAGACAGTAAATAGGCACATTGATCTTATTTGTGATGTGAAAGAAATACTGTTTGTTCTGAGCCGCTAATGGGATATTTCATACTTTGGCAGGGTTGACAAGCACTGGAAAATGAAAAGAGGTATCACTTGGTTTTCCTCCTGTGCCCTTGGTGACATTAAAAAAACAGTCTATTTTTCCCTGTTTACCTGAATTCTGTTCATAACAGACTCAGTAAAGAACAATGGAAATGGTTCTTCTTGAAAGCAAACATTCTGACAAATGACTGTTTCTATTTGAATATACAGGGTTCTCTCTCTTTCTTTTCTAAAGTGAGCTTCAGTCGAAACCCTGGTGCTTGGCTCCACACCCTAGGATTCTGTGTGTGTCCCTGTGTGTGACTACCCGCATGGCAGCCTGGCCCACCACCGCCGCTGCCTCGTCAGGGAGGTCCTGAGAGAGGACTGGAAAGTAAACACATCACATTCTTCATATTCCTTGACGGAAGAATCCGTGCAGGCCCAGCCTCATGTTGGTGTTCACTGCTGTTGTTGGTTGTCATGTGATTTACCAAGTGAGCTTTTACAAACCTTGTTGTTCAGTCCCTCAGTCGTGGCTGACCTTTTGCGACCCCATGGACTGCAACACGCCAGGCTTCCCTGTCCTTCACCATCTCCTGGAGCTTGCTCACACTCATGTCCATCGAGTCGGTGATGCCATCCAACCATCTCATCCGCTGTTGCCCCCTTCTCCTCCTGGCCTCAGTCTTTGTGTAACAAGTGATTTTAGACGTTAACTGTGCATGTTAGGCATTATGAGGTCCTGGATCTTATTTAAGCCAGTTTTAGCTGGCTTTGTCTGAGACTGCTCTGAGAAGAGAAGTGGGGGTTGGGGGGTACCCTTTACCAGGCGGAGGGAGACGTCAGGATACCCCTCGTCCCTGCCCCCAACATGGCCCCTGCTGACCGCAGTGGACAGTGGTGGGAGACTGGGTTGTGGGGAAGCCCTGGCACTGCTGGGTCTCCTCTGACACTGCGTGGGCTGGAGCTGGGGCTTGGTTCTGGGCGTCGGGCATCTCCCCTGTGATGGCGGTGTGGGCAGCCCCACCGGGCTGCAGGGACTCCCCACGGCAGCCTGTCGAGGGCCATGTGTGGGCTCCTCTCGCCCTTGGCTGGTATGTGTGGCCATGGGTCACAGTTTTTCTGTGATGTTTGCCTAAAAGGAAGCTGCTGAACCTTTTCTGTCTCACTGGGCTGCCCCTTCCTTGTCCTTCAGTCGGAGAAAGTGAGCTTTTGAGGGTGTTTTTGTCTGCTCCTCTCTCTCCCCTTTCAGCATCTTCTCATTTTGTTTCTGTGCAGCATCAGGCATTCCTTGTGTCTAGGGGGAGAAAAAGGGGAAAGTGTATCTCCTTCATCTTCCTGGGAGTGGAGGTCCTAAGTCTCCCTTAATGTTAAGCAGCTCCTCCTGTGTGAGGAATAAGCCTTAGAGGTCTGAGAGGCACCGAGAGAACCTTGTCCTGTTCCTGCTCAAATGTGAGCCACTGCAGTGACTGTGTCTGTTTGGAGTGAAGGTGGAGTTCCTTTGGTGTCTGACGCTTCTTCTCTGAAAGAGGCGAGCGGTCTTGTTGTAATGTTCCCTTCCGTATCAGGCAGCTCTGTGCCCCTCACCTCTGGTACCTGCCCCTGAGGCCCCTGAGGGGTCCTGAGGCTACCCTGCAGCAGCTCCCACTGGCAGGGGTGTGGTCACCTCCTCCACCCTGACTCCCAAGGCAGGATCTGCTCCGAGCAGCAGAGGCCAGGGCGCTGTCCCTGGGGCTGGCTTGTGGTGTCCGTAGCCAGCACGCTATTGCCCTTCGTACTCAAGATTTAGCAAGAAAGTAAGAGGAATCCAGCATTGCAAATAAATTTTTATTTGCGTATCTTTCCCTCTCCAGGCAAAAGCTTATTATCCCAGGTGGAAGTTGCCCTGTTATTCTGAATACTTACTTTTGTCAGAAAGCTGTTGCCAAAGAAGATTCAGAAGCATCACGTGATGGGCACGAGTGTGACGTGCCCTGTCCGAGGAGGAGCAGCACTCTGGCTCAGGTGTTCCAGTTTAAGAGCCTAACCGATAGCTCACCCGAAAGCAAGGTAAACTCCTCAACTTAGAAATTTTCGCTTTGTAATAATACTGCATTTAAAGGCCCGGTATTTATAGAAGTGTTTTCCTTTGGTCTTCTTCAAGTATTCAACACACATATACGTCATATTTACTCTAATTTATTAAAATTTGAGTTTTTTTTCTGTTCTCATAACTGCCTAAGAGCTTACTTAAGCCTCTTTTATTTATTTAAAAAAATCATCTTTTTCTTCTTCATGATGTTTGTTGCCCTGGGGATAAAGAGTTGCGTAAACTTGAGGTTACACACTGGAGATTGCTTTTTGGAATGTTAGTGACCCTGAGCCATGACTACCCATGATGATGAACTTGGGGAGCGCTAAGCCACACTTGGGGTGGGCAAGAGGACACTCCTGGGGTGCTGTGGGCTCCAAGTGTCTGACTCCAGCGCAGCTACCTCAGGGTTGCCTGGCTCCCTGCATCAGCGCTTAGGGGTATGTTGAGGGTGACCACATGAGGGGAAACCAGAAAGAAAAGCAAATGGACTTTCATCCTGCTTTGTATGTGTGGAATCAAGCAGGGCCTCCCTTAGACTATCAGAAAATGTGTCTGGAGGGAATTATGTGAAATCTCCCTTTAATAAATTTAACAGATGTACAGTATATGGCCCAAAGTGCATTACTGCTTTAACATACAGTTTCAAACAGGTGTGTGATGTTAAATTCATGAGATGTGTCTGTGTCTGCCGCCTGCCCCAGGGTAGCTGCCAGAGAGCTTAGTGTCGAGAGTGCGGACTGTGGACCTCAGAGCCGAGTTTGGGTCCTGCCTCAGCCGCTTCCTGCTGGCAGTCTTGGGCAGGATTCTCGGCTCCTGTCTCAGCATGCCTGTCTGTGTAACAGTGGTGACTGCAGCCTGCCTCCTTGGGTTGTGAGGGTCACATGGTTGTTACGCAAGCACAGGATGTAGAGAACGGTGCCGGGATGCAGAGGGCACAGAGTCTTCTAGAGGCGCTGTCCTCTTGTGAAGGTGTTTTCCAGGACTGTTGAGGCGACTCCTATGGCTCACTGGAGTGTGCAGAGTGCTGGCACTTCACAGTAACCCTGGTCCTTCTTTCATTTTGTTTTGTACTTTGTGCTTTGAGATTGTTACCTCATAGAAGAAAACTTTTAAAATTGCCATGAGGTATTTTAATAGGAGTCCTTTCTGTATGTCCTCAAGCCCCCGAGGTGGTCTGTGCGCCTCAGCTCGCCGTGGCCACTCAGGTGGCCCGCGGATGGGAGCCCTGAGCTGCGGCTCTGCATTTGTCCCTGCATTCCTTGAGGGTCCTGCAGCCACGCCGGCTGCCACATTCCGTATGGCGCATGCCCTCGTGAGTCAGCCTGCAAGTGTTCCTTTTGCATGTCTCATCAGGTTCTGTGTGATCGTCACACTGCAGTGGGCACAGACCGGACCCTCCGTCCCGAACAAGCAGAGCCATGCGTCCCCAGCCGAGCTCCCCTGAGGGATTCTCTGCTGGATGCAGTCGAGAGCCACGGAGCTGCTGCCTGGACGGGAGTGGGCGTGCGAGTGGTGGTGCAGAGAGTGTACTCCCTGCCCTGCAGAGGCCAGCAGGCAGACAGCACAGTCCCACCCAGAGCACGGTGAGTGACGGACATGGGTGCCGGGCCCACACTCATCTGCACAGAGGGGAAGCTCTTCTCAGCAGTTTCATCGCCACGCACAAGGGTGGTGTTTCTTTGGTTGATTTTCTCTTACATCAAAATTTGGAACACCTGGTATGACAGAGGATTTTGTCCATGTATAATTATCTAAATGTGCTCAGTCACTCAGTTGTGGCCAACTCTTTGTGCCCCCATGCACTATAGCCTTCCAGGCTTCTCTGTCCATGGAATTTTCCAGGCAAGAATACTGGAGTGGGTTGCCATTCCCTTCTCCAGTTTATCTAAATAGACCTAGTAGAAAAGTTAGTCACATTTACTTTTACCTTTGATAGTTCATGCTACTGAAAGTCATACAAGCATGATTGGTATTGTTCTGAAAGAGCCAAGGCAAGGTTGAAGAGACCATGGCAATAGCTGTCAAGTTTTATGTCTTAGAAATCAGGATAAAGAAATGGCAGCTGGTGGGTCTGTGGCTCTCAGATGGGGCTTTTGAGTCCACTTCGGTGTTGCCACAGGTCCTGTGAGTGGTACGGATGCTGCTCACTGCCCTCGCCCATGCGGCAGCCACTGACCACGCAGGAAGTACAGCTGCTGGGGCTGAGCAAACTACATTTATAATTTCACTGAAGTTTAATTAAGTCATTTTAGGTAGCCCCCTGTGGGTAGTGGCTGCCTTGGTGCCCTGCCTAACTCAACAGCTGTGGGAGCAAGGGTAGACCTGTGATTCACAGTGCTTCACTCCAGCAGATATTGGGAGTGGCATCTTTCTACTCACACTTAGACTCTTCCTGGTTGTGTGTTTTCAGATAGCTGTAGACACATGGTTGAGTAAGAGTTTCTTTATCCTTGTCAGACCCTTCTGAGGTTATCTTTCTATGGTAAATTGCCCTCAAAGCAGTAAGACAGATTTACAGAAGAATAGAAATTAAAAGCATAGATGCCAGTTTATCTGACAGTCAATCATTTTGTGCCTCTGCTGTTAGAGAAACACATACTGAAGAAATAACAAGTCACAGGCATCCTGTCCTTACGGTGCCTTCTGATGTTATTGGGAAGGAGCGGCAGGAAGCACGACTCTGTTACCTGTCAGTCGCCTTCCAGTGGACCGCGGCTTACTTTGAAGGACCAGGAATTTCACCGTCCTTTCAGGTGGAGAGTTACAGAATATTTCTTGTGGAATTATAGAAACGTTTATTTTTATTCTGTTTGGAAAATGTATGTGTGAAACCTGAATATCCGTCTTTAGGTCTTTAACATACTTGTAGCTGTTGACCAGTTTTGTGCTAGACTTAAAATTGTGTCCTTCTAAACAGAATCACCTGAGACAGTTACAGATCAGACAAAGGTTTTGTCTTGCTTGGCTTCTTCTGTGGTCTGTGACCATGCTGGGCTCTGAGGAGGAGATCCTGAGGCCCGCAGAGCACTGCTCACGCCTGATACCAACTGAGGCTGTGCTCACAGAGGATTGAAGGCAGGGCAGGCGTAAAGCTCAGAAATAAGAAAGCAACACCAAGTTAATCAGATGTAATGAATATGTATCAGTGGGCACGGAGGCTTCTTGTAGCACATGTGAGATTGTAAACAGAGGCTGGAGGACGGTAACCCATTTCACAGATGAGAACACTGGGCCTCAGAGATTGACTTGCTGACAGTTATACGTGGATGAAGGAAAACCATCGTGAGATATAGAATCCCCACATGACAGGGTTGTAGAGAATACTGGACCTGAAAGAAAGAGAAGAATATTGACTTGGAAGCAGGCTCTGTTTAGATGCTAGATGACCAGGGGCCAGTCACCCTGGAAAGCCGGCATGGGACCTGAGTAGACTGTGCACCCTGAGGAAGAGTGGTCCTTCTGGATGGAGGTCGTAGCATTTGGCCTGGGTTGGGAGACAAGCCTTCTGTGATGTATTTGGGGTACAGAAAGGTCTTACTGTATAATCCATTATTAGTTTCTTCTAGATTCATTTGCTATAATAATGATCAGGTTCTCCAGTTTACAAATCCAATTAATATAGAAGGAATAAGACCCTTGGCCCTCTACTAATTCTCTGCTGGTGTGTATAAGGCATGTCCTTGAGAGTCACTCAGCAGCATGTGTCCTGGTGTAGACCTTCATACCTGCATGTGCAACACGATACGAGGGGAGACACCCTCAGGAGACTTAGGCGCGTTGCCTGGAATGCTTTTTTCTACCAGCGATTTCTGCCTGTGACTTCCTGCCTGCTGGTAACTTCAGGCAGCCGTGCAGCGCACGGAGTTAGTCTTGTCCAGAGGCCCGAGCATGGAGGACATAGCAGGGAGACTGAACAGTGAGGGCCACTCCCCTGAGTTAGCTCACCTGCTTTTCCCCAGCAACTCTTCTCCAGCAGTGAACTGAAGTCTTCTCTGAGCACCACGTGTTTCCATAGAGCCAGAAATCGCCATGTCAGAGTAAATTGAGGCCTGTGCCTGGGCATAAACAGAAGCAAGTCTGTTTTCTGGGACTCTTGCTACAGTGATTCTGCCCTCCTGCCCAACCAGGTCATATGCCCCCCTGAGGAAACACCGTGATGACTCTGTGTCTAACTTGGCACCTTGACCGCGTTTTGTCTGTCTGCTCCCAGCACTCTAGCCATGTCACTTTTATGAGATCAGTCACAACTTAGCTTCTGATGGCATACAGCCCAATTTTTGTCACCTTTGGAATTAAGAGAATTTTATTTGAGGCCTGCCAGTCCTGAAGAGGGTCAGATAGATTTGTCCTCTGAGCTGTGAAACATTAGCGAAAGTTTACGTTAGATTTCAGAAATGTCATATGTAAGTCTGCTGTCCATTGTTCTTCTGAATGACTTCTTTTAACTCACGCTATCAAAAAAAACCGTTTCTACTTGGTTTCTCAAAGTGTTGTATATCAGAGTAAGCCACATGAACTTTAGTTTTATAAATCATCCAATCAAAAGTAACAGAAGACAGACCCAAAGCACTCCCTAAACAGTAAGCAGGAAGTCTGTTCAGAGCCAGAACACACCTTTACCTGGACCCACTGCATGTTGGATGAGTGCTAGGTAAACGTATGACTAATCAGACCACAGGCTTTTTAGCCTGGGGGAGCACTAGTTTCTACTGGAGGGAACGGCAGCAGAGAGCGCAGAAGTGGGCTGCCTGCCACAACCCCCTCCTGGCAGAGTGGCGTCTAGACCACTCTACTCCCTGTCCATGGTGACTGACTTTCTTCCTCCCTTTTTTTGAAACCATCACTTCCTTTTTCCTTGAGATGCTTAACTTAGGGACAGACAATTTTATCCCTCAGAGACACACATTGTTTCTAGCCTGTCACTGCAGAAACATTTATTGTGGGAGAATTAGTCTTTCGTGAGGGCATTGAATTCATAGAACTTGCTCAGTGGTCTTGCATTTGGACGAAAGCCTGGAGGAACAGACCTTCGTATTTAACTGTTTCAGGGGATTAGATCTGATAGACAGAGTGCCCAAAGAATTATGGACTGAGGTTTGTTACACTGTACAGGAGGCAGGGATCAAGACCATCCCCCCATAAAAAGAAATGGAAAAAGGCAAAATGGTTGTTTGACGAGGCCTTACAAATAGCTGAGAAAAGAAGGGAAGCTAAAGGCAAAAGAGAAAAGGAAAGATATACCCGTTTGAATGCAGAGTGCCAAAGAATAGCAAGAGATAAGAAAGCCTTCCTCACTGATCAGTGCAAAGAAATAGAGGAAAACAATAAAAGGGGAAAGACTAGAGATCTCTTCAAGAAAACTGGAGATACCAAGGGAACATTACATGCAAAGTTGGGCACAATAAAGGACAGAAATGGTATGGGCCTAATAGAGGCAGAAGATACTAAGAAGAGGTGGCAGGAATACACAGAAGATCTGTACAAAAAAAGAGCATCATGACCCAGGTAACCATGATGGTGTGATCACTCACCTAGAGCCAGACATCCTAGAATGTGAAGTCAGGTGAGTCTTAGGAAGCATCACTATGAACAAAGCTAGTGGAGGTGATGAAATTCCTGTTGTGCTGTTTTAAATCCTAAAAGATGATGCTGTGAAGGTGCTGCACTCAATATGCCAGCAAATTAGGAAAACTCAGCAGTGGCAACAGGACTGGAAAAGGTCAGTTTTCATTCCAATCCCAAAGAAAGGCAATGCCAAATAATGTTCACTTTATCACACAATTGCACTCATCTCACATGCTAGCAAAATAATGCTCAAAATTCTCCAAGCCAGCCTTCAACAGTATGGGAACCATGAACTTCCAGTGGTTCAAGCTGGATTTAGAAAAGACAGAGGAACCAGAGATCAAATTGCCAACATCTGTTGGATCATCAAAAAAGCAAGCGAGTTCCAGAAAAACATCTACTTTTGCTTTATTGACTACATCAAAGCCTTTGACTGCGTGGATCACAACAAACTGTGGAAAATTCTTAAAGAGATGGGAATACAGACCACCTGACCTGCCTCCTAAGAAATCTGTATGCAGGTCAAGAAGCAACAGTTAGAACCAGACACAGAACAACACACTGGTTCCAAATTGGGGAAGGAGTACATTAAGGCTGTATATTGTCACCCTGCTTGTTTAACTTCTATGCAGAGTATATCATGTGAAATGCTGGACTGGATGAAGCACAAACTGGAATCAAGATTGCCGGGAGAAATATCAGTAACCTCAGATATGCAGATAATACCACCCTTATGGCAGAAAGTGAAGAAGAACTAAAGAGCCTCTTGATTTGAAAGTGAAAGAGGAAAGTAAAAAAACTGGCTTAAAACTCAGCATTCAAAAAATGAAGATCATGGCATCCAGTCCCATCACTTCATGGCGAATAGATGGGGAAACAATGGAAACAGTGACAGACTTTCTTTCTAGGGGCTCCAAAAATCACTGCAGATGGTGACTGCAGCCATGAAATTAAAAGATGCTCCTTGGAGAAAAGCTGTGACCAACCTAGACAGCATATTAAAAAGCAGAGACAGTACTCTGCCAACAAAAGTCAATCTAGTCAAAGCTATGGTTTTTCCAGTAGTCATGTATGGGTGTAAGAGTTGGACCGTAAAGAAAGGTGAGCGCAGAAGAATTGATGCTTTTGAACTGTGGTGTTGGAGAAGACTCTTCAGAGTCTAAGGAGATCAAAACAGCCAATCTTAAAGGAAGTCAGTCCTGAATATTCATTGGAAGGACTGATGCTGAAGCTGAATCTCCAATACTTTGGCCACCTCATGGGAAGAACTAACTCACTGGAAAAGACCCTGATACTGGGAAACATTGAGGGCAGGAGGAGAAGGGGATGACAGAGGATGAGATGGTTGGATGGCATCACTGACTCGATGGACATGAGTTTGAGCAAGCTCTGGGAGTTGGTGATGGACAAGGAAGCCTGGCATACTGCAGTCCGTGGAGTCACAAAGAGTCAGACACAATGAGTAACTGAACTGAACTAATGTGTTTTGCTCAGTCATGTCCAACTCTCTGTGACCTCAGGGACAGTAGCCCCCCAGGTTCCTCTGTCCATGGGATTCTCCAGGCAAGAATGCTGGAGTGGGTTGCCATTTCCTTCTCCATAAGTTGCATTTTAGTTTCATGGAAATTCATTGAACTGAACTCAGGAAAGAAAAACATTTTCCTTTCTCTCTACTTTGACGTTTTATTCTCTTTTCATCTTTTGACCCTTACTTAAGTTTCTTGGCTTACATTTCTTCCTCTTTTCACTTCCTCTGGTCCTGGGTTGGGTTCTGGTTCTACATAGTTGACAAAACCAGGCATTGTCCTGTGCTCACGGAGCATTGTCTGGTGAGGGAGTCCCACATAAACCAATTGAAAGCAAAGACATTTATGATTTTAAGTTGTGCTCAGGGCTTGGTGAGAACAAATGGGTTACTCTGAGAGACAGTGAGTCCACAGAACTTAGTTTGGGGATCGAAGGGCCGTGTTCTGAGGCAGTGCTACTTAAGTGACACTGGAAAGCTCAGAGGATGTTGGGTGAAAAAGAGATGAAAGAGAAGTACCCATGGAGGCGGGGGTGTGGGGGGCCTTCGAGAGCTCCAAACAGGAAGGAGGTGGCAGAGTGGCAAGCGAGTGTGGGCCACGGGTGTGCCTGTCCAACAGACACGTCAGCTGTGGGACGGAAATGGTTTGGGAATGAGAGGGCGTGGAGCACGGCCCCAGTGGAAGCAGAGAGGCCCTGAGGAAGCTCCTGCCGGGCCCAGCACAGACCAGGCTCCCATCTCACACCATGCCTCAGGGAAATGGAGACACTTCTCATGTGCGCGTGACTGGATGGAGGGTTGGGAGTGGTAAGGCAGAAGGAAATAGAAAGAGTACTTCTCAGGCAGATTCAATCTGGGGCCTGTTCAGTTTGAGATTCCTTTGAGGCATCCAGGAAAGGGTGTCAGGTGAACAGTCAGGGAAGACGTTAGCTTGGAGGTCAGTATTGAGGGATTTTTAGCCTCCAGCTTGCCAGTCTGTGTATTTGTATGTGCATTCATGTGTGGCTAATTGAAGAGTACGTTTGTCCATGGTGCCAGATTCCAGAGGTCCTAGGGCCTGGAGAGAGAGCAAGATGCTGTCGGCCCTCCTGCCTTAACACCTTCAGAGCTGTTCCATCACAGGCAGAGGCTGTCTAAAGCCAGGGCAGTGGATGCGAGCACACTGGGGACATGGTAGACACCAAGGAAGGAAAACACTGGCTTTAAGATTCCAGGTTCTGCAGCACTGGAGGATGGGCAGACAAGGGAGCACAGAGGAGCCTGGAGGGGAAGGGCTGGTTGTGGCAGGACTGCATCATGGGGCAGTGCCTCGGGTGATAGAGGGCAGCTGATCTGATGCTGCAGAGATGCCTGACAAGGTGACAGATGACACCAAGTGAAGTTCCTGGGTGACTTAAGCACAGGAGTTGCCGAGGGGGTAGGAGGACGGTGGAAGCTAGCTCCCTGGGCATGGAAGAGGGTGGGATGCAAGGAGCGTGAACAGGTTTTGATAGCAAGGTCTTGAGGGAATGAGAATGCTCAGCATTCAATGGCACACGAGAACTAGAATGCAGGCATTCTGTTTCTTGCTCCCAAGATAGGTACTGTTTTTCTTTCTTCTTGTGTGTATCAAGACAGAGTGGCGTGGAGTTCCTCCAGAATAGCAAATCATGCATGTCCGCAGGGAGAGAGCGCAGAGGGAGGACGACCGCTCCGCCTCACCAGGACACCTAAGCCACCCCACGTGCTCTTCTGTGTCCCCCATACTCCACCAGTCTGTGCAGTGATTGTATCGATCGACCTGTGCAGCAACACATATTCATAGGTTGTTATTGTTACTTGTACTTTATTTCTTCATATTGTAGAAAAATTGGAATCACTCCTCTTCAATGGTTTGAGTATTTTTATTGTGATGCAAAGATAGAAGAGCAGAGCATCATTTTCTTAATGTCTCCTCATAAACGATGTCACAGCCCATTCCTCAGGTTCTCCTTCCTTACCTGTGCTCTCAGTAAATTCAAGTCTTCTCTTAATCATTAGCTCTGTGTTCACGAGTCTTAAATAAAGCCTCTAATCTCAGCTTCCTAGCTCCTACCTTTTGCCTGTTTGATCTCTCAAACAGCTGTTGGTGGTCCTTGTGATATCACAGGGTCATTCAGCCCTGATTCCTTCACAGCCTGTCTTATTACTGGTGATTCTACTAACTGACATCCAGACCTATTATGTTCTCTGCCCTTCCTTCTGTTCACATTCTGGAGTACTGTGAAAGGTAAAAACAGCATCGCGTCCATGGAATTACAGCTCTAGGTCTTGCTGTTCTTAATGCACGTGAAGAGGTGTCAGCGTTGGAACTACCTTACTTCTGTCTCCTCTTTTTTATATAATTCACATGCTGTAAAAATTCACCCTTTTACAGTGTACAGTTCAATACTTTATATTTGCAGAGTTGGTCAGTTGTGGCCATATTCTAGAATTACAACATTTTTGTTGCCTCAAAAAGAAACTCCATACCAATTGGCTGCTAACTTCCCTTCTCCCAGCCATGGCAACCATTAATCTACTTTTGTCTCTATGGATTTGTCTGTTTTGTAATAGTGCTGCTATGAACATTTTAATCCAAGTTTTTTCTGTGGACATAATTTTTCAGTATATATCTGGGAGTGGAATATCTGGGTCATATGGTAACTCTTTTTTAAATTCTCTGAGGAATTAGTGTTTTCCAAAGAAACTGCTTTGGTACAGTGAGTAACATAGAAAAACATCTATTTCTGCTTTATTGACTATGCCAAAGCCTTTGACTGTGTGGATCACAATAAACTGTGGAAAATTCTGAAAGAGTTGGGAATACCAGACCACCTGACCTGCCTCTTGAGAAACCTATATGCAGGTCAGGAAGCAACAGTTAGAACTGGACATGGAACAACAGACTGGTTCCAAATAGGAAAAGGAGTATGTCAAGGCTGTATATAGCCACTCTGCTTATCTAACTTCTGTGCAGAGTACATCATGAGAAATGCTGGGCTGGAGGAAGCACAAGCTGGAATCAAGATTGCCGGGAGAAATATCAATCACCTCAGATATGCAGATGACACCACCCTTATGGCAGAAAGTGAAGAGGAACTCAAAAGCCTCTTGATGAAAGTGAAAGAGGAGAGTGAAAAAGTTGGCTTAAAGCTCAACATTCAGAAAACGAAGATCATGGCATCTGGTCCTATCACTGCATGGGAAATAGATGGGGAAACAGTGGAAACAGTGTCAGACTTTATTTTTGGGGGCTCCAAAATCACTGCAGATGGTGATTGTAGCCATGAAATTAAAAGATGCTTACTCCTTGGAAGAAAAGTTATGACCAACCTAGATAGCATATTCAAAAGCAGAGACATTACTTTGCCAACAAAGGTCCGTCTAGTCAAGGCGACTATGGTTTTTCCAGTAGTCATGTATGGATGTGAGAGCTGGACTATGAAGAAAGCTGAGCGCTGAAAAATTGATGCTTTTGAACTGTGGTGTTGGAGAAGACTCTTGAGAGTCCCTTGGACTGCAAGGAGATCCAACCAGTCCATTCTAAAGGAGATCAGTCCTGGGTGTTCATTGGAAGGACTGATGCTGAGGCTGAAACTCCAATACTTTGGCCACCTGATGCAGAGAGCTGACTCATTTGAAAAGACCCTGCTGCTGGGAAAGATTAGGGGCAGGAGGAAAAGGGGACTACAGAGGATGAGATGGTTGGATGGCATCACCGACACAATGCACATGGGTTTGGGTGGACTCTGGGAGTTGGTGATGGACAGGGAGGCCTGGCATGCTGCGATTCATGGGGTCGCAGAGTCGGACACGACTGAGCGACTGAACAGAACTGAACTGAAAGAAACTGCAGCATTTTACGTTCCCACCAGCGCTGTGTGATGGCTCTCCTTCCTCCACGTTGTGCTCAACGGTTGTGATGGTCTTTTTTCTACTAGCCATCCTAATGTTACAGAGCCATATCTCATTGCGGGTTTTTCCTCCGCCCATCCTAGTGGGTATGAAGCTGTATCTCATTGTGGCTTTGACTTATGTTTCCCTAAGGAGTAACAATGTTGAGCATCTTTTCATGTGTCTTGCTCATTTGTATACTTCTTTGGAGAAATGCTAGTTTAAATCCTTTGCCTACTTTCTTAATTGGGTTATTTGTCCTTTTCTGTTGAATTATAAGAGTTCTTTATTCTGTATGTAAGTCTCATATATGATTCGCAAGTATTTTCTGCCATTATCTGGTGGGATTTCCCGCCCCCCCCCCCTTTTTCTATAGTTGTCTTTGAAACAGAAGTTTATAATTTTGGTGATGTCCAATTTATCTTTTTGCTCTTTTGTTTGGTTGCTTGTGCTTTTGGTGTAGCATCTAAGGAACCGTTGCCTAATCCAGGGTTATAAAGGTTTACTTCTGTATTTTCTTCTAAGATTTAATAGGTTTACTCTTCCATTTAGGTCTGTGATCCATTTGAATGATTTTTGTTTATGGTGTGGTCCAGCCTCACAGTCATGCTAACGTGACTACTCTTTGTCTATGGAGTTTTCTTGGCACCCTTGTCAAAGATCAGTTGACTGTACATGTAAGTGTGTATTTCTAACCTCTCATTTCTCCCCCTTTGCGCTGTCTGCATGTCTCTATGCTAGCACTGCAGTGATCTGAGTTACTCTATGTTTATATTATGTTTCAAAATCAGGAAGCGTAAGTCCTCTAACTGTATTTTTCCAAGATTATGTTCAGAATTCTGAGTCTTTGATATTTACATATGAGTTTTAGAATCAGCTTGTTAATTGTTATTTATTTTGCAGTAAATCAACTGGGTGTTTGATAGAGAGTGTGTTGAATATGTATGTCAATTTGAAGAAAATTGCTATCTTATCAGTATTTAGTCTTTGGATCCATAAACATGGGATGTCTTTCAATTAGATCTTTCATTTCTTTCAGCAGTGCTTTATAGTTTTCAGCCGTTAAATTTATACCTGAGTATTGTTTGTTTTTATACTATTATAAATGCAGTTGTTTCCTTAATTTCAGATTGTTCATTGCTAATATGTAGATATGAAGGTGATTTTTGTATATTGGCCTATACTCTGAAGTCTTTTTGAATTTGCTTGTTAGCTGCCATAGTTTTTTAGTGGTTTCCTTAGGATTTTTCATACATAAAATCATGTAGTCTTTGAATAAAGATAGTTTCACTTCTTCATTTTCAATCTGGATGTATCTTATTTCTTTTTCTTTCTTAATTTCCCTGCAAGCTCTCTTAATTGTCTCGAGGCAGAAAAACCAAAGTGGTGATTTAATGCTGTGGTGTTCTCACAGCAGCTCATCCCCAGCTCATTTTCTCAGTCTGTTGAGGCCTGTGCAGACTTCACTATGGTTGTATGCCATTTGCCCTGCCAAGTCTCTCCTGGTTTTAGCCATGGAAATAGTCTCTTTATCAGTGCATTAGAATGGAAAAAAAAGGCAAATTTTGAAAGTAGGCAGGCGTGGGTTTGAATCTGAGCTTTGCTAACCTACTAGCTATATTTTCTTGGTTAAAGATAGGTAGATAGATAACGCTCTTCATTTTTTTCTTAACAGCCTCATGCTGTTAGTAACGTCATTGTCAGTCTTGTATAATTGTTTTGAAGATTCAGTGAGATAAGATTTATAAAATGCCTGGTGCCAAGCATACACTCTTAACACTATTTGCTTTATGACAGCTGTGGTCCTTTGTATGGAAGTTAGTTACAGAAGTGTCGTTCTTTACTGGAAGGTTGTCACCTCCTTGCGGGTAAGGATTATGTGTAGGAATATTTATTATTGCCTCCTGGTACACATACTGTGCCTACTATATCTGTATTTATATATCCCTAAATATTTTTTCAGTTAGATGTATCTCTTTTGGCATTTATGATGGTTTGTGTGAGTTTCATTTCTCCTCTTCTAGATGGCACAAAATGGATCCATTTTCCTACCCTTTATCTCCTTTTGAAGCTTTTATCATTTTGTTGGTCTAGTGTCAGATTACAGGTAGCTGGTTGCAGTTTTAAATGTTTCAGAGTAGAATCAGAGCTATGGATAATTTGAAAGCAGTATGTTCATGTTCTTTAAACTGTGTAATACCAACCTATATCATTGATCCCGTTTATAGTTACAGCATATGTGTACCTTGAATGTGTATATGTATCCTTAATGAGCTTATTGATATATGAAATAGCAATGAAAGTTCCCTCGTTCTTTTTTTATATATTAAACCAGTGATATACTTGAAGGAAAAAATCAAAAGGAATGGCAACAGCCTAGTGATATGAGTACAGATATTTAGGAAAATAAAATGTTCATAACCTGATGAAGACAGCAAGAGTAATTTTCCAGATTCATAGCCAGACAACCGTGGTACATATATCCATAGTTCAGAGTTTGCTTCTTAGTCTGACCTTGGTGATTTTCCAGCACCTGTTATCCATCAAGATCAAGAATGGTTTCAAGGTGGCCCTATATAAAAGGCGTGGAATTTTCTGCCTGTTCCTGACCTCCTTTCTCTGGAAACTTCTGTTACTTAAAGAGGCTGGGGACCTCTGATGGTCTGCACCCCCACCCTCTCGTGCCTGCAGCTTGATCTGGAGCTGTGTTGTGGTCACGCTAGAACTTTCCTGTGAGCCAGACAGCACTCTGGAATGTGTGCTGTTAGAGGACAGCGCAGAGTGGAGCCTTGGGAGACAGGGTGCCAGCCGGCAGCGTCGGGGTCAGGGGCATGGGGAGAGGGGAGCAGATGTGAACACTCAGCCCCACATGCCTCTGCAGCCAGACGCACAGAGGGGCGAGATCAGAGAGACCGGACTTGACCTCCCACTCCAGCTGGGCTGCCACGCTTGCCGCCCCCTCTCCCCCTGCTCGCCTCTGTCACGTGGACCTGTTCCGCCCTGCCTCCCAGCTGCTGTTGGACCCAGAGCACTTGGGGCAGCCAGCTGGCAGTCTTGGGAGGCTTGCCCTCATTATGCTCATTTCTTGGCCCTGAAGTTCTAATTAGCTTGAGCCTGATGAGTGCCATGTGCCACAGAAAACTGCAGCAAACGTATCCTCCAAAACCATTCTTGGGAAGAGAGAGACACTGTGAACAAGGACCCCTGGTCTCTTCTGGACCAGTTGGCCTGGCAGTGATGAAAATATTCTGAACCTTCATGTTTATTTGCACAGACACAAAAAGAGAGAGGGATGGGTACAAGGGCATCTAGACAGTGCTTGTTGTATAGTGAGGATAATGGCCAGGTGTTGTATACTGGCGCTTGTCAGTACTTTCAAAATCAGCCCATACATGTGGTTTTTGAATTTCACTGCCCCCGTTTAACCATCTGAGGTCAAGGACTGATTCATTGGTTTTGGTACAGAACCACGAAGGCAGCCTGTGGGGATGGGAGAAACAGCCGTGGGTGAGGAGCTGAGGGTGCAGTGCATGGCTGGCTGTGTCGCTGTCTTTAGGCAGGACGAACCAAGCTGTGGGCACAGCGGAGCATGGAGCCGTCATTCCTCTAAAGAGACCTATGAGGAGGCTTGGGGTAGGTGGTTTTCTGAATTGCCAGGGACACTGTGCTTCAGGAAAGACTCAGGGCCCCTGCAGGGGGGTTATTCAGTATAAAGCAGCAGGCAGGGGGGCTTCTAGGGAGGAAGCAAGAAAGGAGTAAGAGCTGCTCTGGGCCCAGGGTGTTCATCAAGAGGAAAAAAAAAAAACAAAACCTGTTGCGAATGACTAAAGGTTTTAAGGGATTTGTTACAATTAGTACAGAGCTAAGTTAAGAAATCAGGATAGAAGCAAGCCCCCACAGGTAGAAGATAAAAGGATGAAAACAACATTTTAATGAAACTTAGTGAGGAGGAAGGAACCCATAACTTGAATGAAAGAGAGAAGGTCTGAATCATGCAGGGGCAGCTGGCTGGGCCAGTCTCCGGGTTTAGAGTAGCCCTTACTGTCAGCCCACTGCTTTGTGGGGTCTCTGGCTGTGTCCTGGCCTGTCTTTCCTCTCCCCATGGTGGATTCTGAACACGGAGCAGAGAGGACCAGGCCGGCTACATGTAGGGGAGTAGAAAGAGAAGAGCCACATTTCCCAACGTCTCACCACTTATACCAGGGGCTTCCCTGGTGGCGCAGCAGCAAAGAATCTGCCTGCCAGAACAGGAGATGCAGGAGCTGTGGGTTTGATCCCTGGGTCATACTCCAGGGAAGATCCCCTGGAGAAGGAAATGGCAACCACTCCAGTATTCTTGCTGGAAAACTCCATGGACAGAGGAGTCTGGCGGACTACAGTCCCTGCGGTCAGAAAGAGTTGAATATGACTTAGAGACCAAGACCAACACACCACTTACACAGCCTCTTGGAAAACTGGTGTTTATTGGAAGGACTGATGCAGAGGCTGAAACTCCAGTACTTTGGCCACCTCATGCGAAGAGTTGACTCATTGGAAAAGACCCTGATGCTGGGAGGGATTGGGGGCAGGAGGAGAAGGGGACGACAGAGAATGAGATGGCTGGATGGCATCACCGACTCGATGCACATGAGTTTGGGTGAACTCCGGGAGTTGGTGATGGACAGGGAGGCCTGGTGTGCTGTGATTCATGGGGTCGCAAAGAGTCAGACACGACTGAGCAACTGAACTGAACTGAACTGAACTGAACTGGAAAACTGGGAGGTGGCCTAGGAGGCTCTGCACCATGAGTCTACGCCCAGAGAAGCAGCAGTAGGATCCCGGTGTGTTGGAGACCGTAGACGTTCTTCAAAGGCCTGATTTTCTGGGAGCTGCAGAAAAGTAGAAAACTGCAGTGACAGCAAAGACACTGGAAAATGTTATCTTTAAATCTTTCAAAAGCAAGTAATTCCAGTTTTCACTCTGCTCATTAATGCGTCATCTTCTCTTCAGAAAAGGCCAGAATGAGACTCCTACAGTGACATGCTTTGTACCAGGGCTACAGCATATTTGGTATCTAGTGTCATCCAACATGGGGACAGTCTGCCAGAGTCTGTTTATGTTTAAACTTGGCATTTCTTCCAGGTGCTTCCTAAGGAAGAGTTGGTGCTCTGTTCTGGGGTGGGGGCAGGTCGATGAAAAGTGGAGCAGAGACCAAACCTGGGACTGAGGTGTGGCAGTGAAGCCCCTCTCAGGGGCTCTCAGGCCGCCTGGAAGTTTACATGAGGAGGGGCTGTTTCCATCACTGCCTGGAGAGGAATTGTACATTGTGGGACTGGTTCCCTGAATGCCTGTTAGAACACATGGATTCTGTGTGTCCATGTCACCTTTTCTTAAAAAATTTTTTTTTGGATTGAGTTGAAATTCACATAAAACTAACCATTTTAAAGCATACAGCTCAATGATACTTAGTTCATCACAGTGTCATGCAGCCACCACTTCTATTTGGTTCCAGCATATCCTGTGCCCATTATCAGTCCCTCTTATGAGCCTCCCCCACCCCTGGCCTCTGGCAGCCACAGCCCTGCTTTCCGTCTCTACGTCTCCACCCGTACTGGACATTTCGTGTAAATGGAGTCCTAACGGTGTGTGGACTTCTGTGCCTGGTGTCTTTGACTCAGCATCATGTTTTCAAAGTTTGTCCATGTTGGAGCCTTCTGTCCTTATGGCTGAATAATATTCCAGTGTATAGATACATCACATTTGTGTTTACCCACTCATCAGCTGAAGTCTTTGGGAATGGATATTTTCATTTTTCTTGGGCATATCCCCAGGAGTAGTATTGCTGGACTATATGGTAATTCTGTGTTTAACTCTCTGAGGAGCCACCAGAGACCCACCATTTCATATTCCTGTATCAGGACTGTGATGTCTCCACACCCTCCCTAACACATGTTACTGTCTTTCTTTTAATAACAACTATTGTAACTAGTCTGAAGACCAGTTTTACTTCTTCCTTTCTAGTATATTTGTCATTTGTTTCTTATTTTTACCTGATTGCTCTGGGCGCAGTTTCCAGTACAACAGTTAAAAGGAAGTAGCAAGAAGAGGTATTTTCACTTTGTTCCTGATCTTAGGGGGAACTTTATCTTTCACCATTGAGTCTGATGTTGGTTGTGGATTTTTCATATATGTCCTATGTCAGGTTGAGGAAGTTCCTTTCTATTCCTAGTTTGTTGAATATCTTTATCATGAAAGAGTGTTGGATCTTGTCAGATGCTTTTTTTGCACAGCCTAAATCCAACTTTTTTGTGATTATACATTTTAAGGTTAGGAATCCTAGAAGTTACTAACATCGTGAGTCTTAGTAGAGAAGGTATTGTAACCAGATTATTAAAATAATTGCTTTGAGTCACCAGGTTATGGAACTACTTCTGTTGTGCTTGATCCTTCTCTGCAATAATATTCTCTGTAATTGGAGTTTACAAGCATGCACTTAGCTTTGCTTTTCTTAAAGTTGATTTTAATACAGTTTTTATTTTAAAATAGTTTTAGATTTGCAAAGAGAGGTCCTACATATCCCATACACAGCTTCCTCTATTGTTTTTAATTGAACTATAGTTGATTTACAATATTATGTAAGTTTATATAAGTTTCAGGCTATTTTTAATTATTATTATCATGCGATCTCATGGTTATTGAACCAGTAGTGATACTGTTATTATTAACTTATACTTTACTAGATTTCCTCAGATTTTCCCTCATGTCCTCTTTCTGGTCTAGGATTCCATCCACAGACCATACTACATTTAGCTGATACATCTTCTTAGGCTACTCCAGACTGTGTGTCATAGATCTGCTCTCTTATGATGACCTTGCTGGTTGTGAGGATTACTGGCTAGGTGTTTGGTAGAATAGCCCTCGTTCTGTGTCCTCCTGATGTTTAGGCCAGTATAGGTTTGGGAGGAAGATCCCAGGTGGAGAGCCATTCGCAGCACATCGTGTCAGGGTGCATGCACCCTGTCGCATGACTGAACCCCTGCTGTTGTTGACCCGCAAGCTGGCTGAAGTACTGTTTATCAGGTTTCTACACTGTGACATTAGCTTTCAAAAATTAGCTTTATGTTTTAATTCCTGTTGGATAATGACAAAGCTAGAGCATTCCGTTTCCTCCATTGGTATTAGAGGGAGTCTGGACCAAGAGCGCTTGTGACTTTTATAGGCTCAGAGCAAAGTGATATGTGAGCCAGATTTCTGAGTTGGTTGTCTTTGACGTGATTTATTATTCATGTTCATTTCTGTGTGGAAAGTACAGAGTTGGGATTCTTTCCCCGCAAACATACTTGTGTGCTGAGAAGGCATTACTCTGGTCTTCAGAAGACCCTCTGTCTTCCTTTAGAAGATTGGGGGGACGATGGACCCGTGCTGCAGAGGAGTGGTCAGTCAGCAGAAGGTCAGGGGGATGATGGACCCATGCTGCAGAGGAGTGGTCAGTCAGCAGAAGGTCAGGGGGGGATGATGGACCCATGCTGCAGAGTGGTCAGTCAGCAGAAGGACAGGGGGACAATGGATCCATGCTGCAGAGTGGTCAGTCAGCAGAAGGACGGGGGGACGATGGATCCGTGCTGCAGAGGAGTGGTCAGTCAGCAGAAGAACAGGGGGACGATGGATCCGTGCTGCAGAGGAGTGGTCAGTCAGCAGAAGGTCAGGGGGATGATGGACCCGTGCTGCAGAGGAGTGGTCAGTTAGTGTATCTTCAGTGAGCCTCTTGTGGTGCATCACCCTGCAGTGCAAAAAGTGGCATTAACAGAAAGGAAGCTTGCACGAGTCACCTCTGTGCCCAGATTCACCCTGGATGGTCCTTGATCTCACGTGGGGGTTGGAGACTCTAAGGTGAGAATGTCTTGTGTGTGTCGGGGCATCTGTGTACATACTTGGTGCCAGGAGGCCGTGTGCTTAAAGTAGGCAGCACCATGCATGGTTCACGGGGCAACTGAGCATCTGCAGAGTGTGCGAGTCCTCAGAGGACTCCTTGAGGCTTCAGTGGGCCTTCCTGTCACAAGTCCTAACATGGAGAGTGCCAGGTGACAGAGTTACACACTTTTATATCTGTGATTTGTGTTTGAATCAGAATTCCTCCCATGTGTCATTTCTAGTTGATTGGTTCAGCTGGGTTTTTTAAATTAGTAAGCTATCTTCCTTTTATCTTCTACAGCTGAGATATATCTATCCATGACATCTTTTCTTATCATCCAGTTCAACTAAAACAATTTAATTGCTTTATTTAGTCTTGAAGGAAACCTAAACTGAATTTATTTGAAATCTGAATCACTTGAATTACTGGCTTTTCCCTTTGGGTGCATACATTAACACAAACTGTAATAGAATACCACCAAGGATGATAGGCTGTGCATTGAACATTTCTGAAGTTTAACAGGTGTTAATTTCTCTTTATGAAGCTATATTTTTTCATAATTTAATTTTGTGAATATAAACTCTCAAAACACACTAGTACTTATTATGCAAAAAGAATATAAGTAAATGTGTTGCCTTTTTATAATTACTTGAGAAGCAATTTATTACTCTACATGAGATATAATTTTTTAAAATACATGAAAGCTGGCTTAAAATCCAACATTCAAAATACTAAGATCATGGTATCCAGTCCCATCACTTCATGGCAAATAGTTGGAGGAAAAATGAAAACAGTGACAGATTTTATTTTCTTGGACTCCGAAATCACTGTGGATGGTGACTGCAACCACAAAATTAAGACTGTTGCTCCTTGGAAGAAAAGCTATGACCAACCTAGACAGCAGAGACATCACTTTGCCAACAAAGGTCCATAGAGTCACAGCTATGGTTTTTCAAGTAGACATGTATGGATATGAGAGTTGGACCATAAAGCAGCCTGAGTGCTGAAGAATTGATGCTTTCAAACTGGTGTTAGAGAAGACTCTTGAGAGTCCCTTGGACAGCAAGATCAAACCAGTCAAGCCTACAGAAAGTCAACCCTGAACATTCATTGAAAGGACTGATTCTGAAGCTGAAACTCCAATACTTTGGCCCTGATGCGAAGAGCCGACTCACTGGAAAAGACCTTGATGCTGGGAAAGACTGAGGCCAGAAAGAGAAGGGAGCAACAGAGGATGAGATGGTTAGTCGCTCAGTAGTGTCCGACTTTGCGACCCAGAGGTCTGTGGTTGCCAGGCTCCTCTGTCCATGGAATTCTCCAGGCAAGAATACTGGAGTGGGCTGCCATGTCCTTTTCCAGGGGATCTCCCCAACCCAGGGATCAAACAATTGTCTCTTATATCTCCTGCATTGGTAGACAGGTTCTTTACCAGCTGAGTCATGAGGCTCAGAATATCTGATAAGGTATTAATTTATCCCAGATTTAATGATCAGTTTTTCACAATGTAAACCTAAGTACTCAAAGTGTGTATGTGTGCTTAAAAAATTGCTCAGAGTACTCTAGCTCTGCTTTTGAAAGTTTTCTCCGCCCCCCTGTATGTTATAGAACTAAATCTGGGATCAGGTAGAATGTTGGCCCCATGTGCTAATGGATCTTGTGTTTCCTCCCCTCCCCATCTCTGCTCAGTGGTTCCTGCACACACTGTTCAGTAAACAACTGAGAGAACCAAGCTCAGCCACTTCATTCACAGAGTGTTTAGAAAGGGCTGAGCAGCCTTGACACACTGGCTCAAGTGGGGTGAGAGGCAGTGTTCATGTTTTCGTTTGTTCTTTTTATAGCATCCAGTCAGCTGTAGCTGGTTAACTGAAGCTGGGGCTGCTATTAGTGCACAGGTCTCTTACGCAGGATAAAGGGCCTCTGGTGGAAAGAGGTTTTGTTACTCATGATGCCGCGACCGTGTTTACATGAGCTCACCCTGTCGTCTGTCATGGGATGTGATTTAGAGAGGTTCCGTGAAAACACAGGAAGTCCCTGGGAGCTGTTCAAATCACCCTTGAAAACAGAAAATATAGATAGCTCTCCTGTGAAGCCAGCTGTCCTTCATAGATCATGCTCTCTGGGCTGACGCCTGCAAGGAGAGCGTGGACATTTCCCATTGGTGTTAGAGAAACTGGGTGAAGAGAGTGGTTTTCCCTCTTCCCACAGCAAGGAATCATCATCTTATTGGGGGAGAGAGTTTTTTACCCAGCCATTTCTGGATAAGTTAAACACAGCTGTTTGTATCGCTGTAGCTTTTCATGGGCCGAACTCTGACTGAAGGTAGAGTTTCACTTGTTAGAGATCATTAATAGCTAGATGGAAATAGATATGGGCTGAATTCATCCTGCCACCTCTCTTTGTAAATAAAGTTTTATTGGGACCAGCCTATCTGTTCTGTTCTCTGGCATTCTTGTCCAGAGGTGCTTTCACACCTCAAAGGCTGAGGTGAATAATGGCAAGAGCCTGAAATACCATCCTCGCTGACTTTGCTCCACAAGTGAGAACACAGCGAAGCCCCACTGTAAGCAGGCTCCTCACCTCTGCTACCTCATTTAATCCCCTGAACAACTCAGTGAGGCGAATGGCAGTCCAGCCCCTGGCACCACCCTGATAATGGTGGTGGTGGTTTCATTCACTAAGTCATGTCCGACTCTTGCGACCCCGTGGACTGCAGCCTGCCAGGCTCCTTTGTCCATGGGATTCTCCAGGCAAGAATACTGGAGTAGGTTGCCATTTCCTTCTCTAGGGGATCTTCCCAACCCAGGGATCGAACCTAGGTCTCCTGCATTGCAGGCAGATTCTTTACCAACTGAGCTACAGGGGAAGCCCCACCCTGACCAGTATAGCTACCAGGTCTCTGACCCTGTCAGAATCTGCTCTGGGCAAGAGAGGCACATGAGGAGGAACCAGGGATAAGTCTGGATTGTGAGAGGGGCCTGCATCTCCTCCAGCAGCTGCTGCCACTGTCAGAGGAAAACCCTCAGCCCCCGTGTTTTCAAGACGTCATCATTTCACATGCCGAAGAAGCTCACTTCTGCTGATAAATCAGGTTTGAAAGAACGTACTTTCTCGCCTCTAGTGAGACCGATCCATCAAGGAGCTGAGCCCCACAGATTTTTGGCAACTTCGGAATGCTAGCTAAATTGGCTTATCCTTTAATCCCCCAAAACAAGCAGCAGAAGAATTCAATGCTGCTGCTGCTAAGTTGCTTCAGTCATGTCTGACTCAGCAACCCAGGATCCAGTGTCCATGGGGATTCTCCAGGCAAGAATACTGGAGTGGGTTGCCATTTCCTTCTCCAATAAACACTCTCCATTCAAAATGCTTTTTATTTCCCATTTCCAGTTCTCTACGTAGAATTGAATATATATACACATTTATTTCCATCTAGCTATTAGTGATCTGTAAAAATTCTGCAATGGTTAACACTTCTTGTCACAATAACAGATGAAGATATAAGTATATGCTTTGAACTACATACAAAAATTGTGTGAAATTAAAGTGTGTAATGGTTAATGTATTATTTTTCAGATACAGTAGCTCCTGTCACATGCTAAATGACCTGACTTTGGGAATGTTGGGATCTCTGTGTACTTGGCCTTCAGATGTGATGAATTACAGAGTGATAGAGGTAGCATAGCAAACTTGTGGGCCAAAGGAAGTACAAACATGAAACCTTTATACCAGGATTTACGATTTACAAGTGAGGGAATGAACACAGGAGAATAGTAAGCACTAGGAAAACATGTTAATCAAATTATGGGTGAAAGTTTTGTTAATGTGAATTCTGAGTGAAGCAGTGGAGAGTGGGAAGCAGGGTATGATTCCAGTCTCACCTTCAGCGGCCAGCCCTGGTGCTCCCTTGGCCTCTGCCCTGGGCAGGCAGCGGGGTTGGAGGCTTCACGTTGTCCTGTGGGTGCTGAGGTGCATCATGAGATTCCGGGTCCACCCGGCCAAGCGCGAGATGCGCGGCCTCTCCTGGTCACACATGGTCCAAGCAGCCTCCCGGGGCTGGGGGAAATGATGCACAGACTCACCTGGTCCACTCGTGGTCTGGGTCCACCACCCATGCTCTCGTCCAGCCTCACGCACCGGTGCGGAGTTGGGTGCGGCGTCATGCAGAGTGGTGGCAGTTTGTGCTCTCCATGTCTTCCTTGTCAGTCACAAACCTGCGCTCCTGAGCCCAGGTGAACCTGCAGCCAGTCTGACGCAACTGGTCCTTACAGGGGTGTAGCCCAGACCTATTGACTTTCCTGTGAGCTCAAAAGCAGCAAAGCAGCTATGACCACCCACAGGAAGTCAGGTGCCTCCTTCAGGCCTGGGCAGAGGTTAGAGCAAGCATCCAGCCAACCCCGTGGTGGGGTGGGGGGTGGCTGAGGCAGGGGAGGTGGGCCCGCCCCTTCCAAGTCTGCTCTTCCCTGCAGCCTCTGCTGGCCTGGAAACAGTGGGGACTTCAGGCTGCAAACTTGTCATTACAGTAGATTTTAGGGAAAATCAGTACTGCACTTGTACAAACAGAAAGTAAGAATTTAGGCTTTTGTCCATAATCACATGGGTCTTACTTCCTCATAATTACATATTTCATGTATTAATGGATTTTTTAACTTCACAAATATTAATGTATACTGTAAAACTGAAACGTAGCCCAGAAAAGCACTGGATTCAGGAGTCATCACATTAGACATATCAGGGCAAATGGTGAAAGAGGAAATTTGTATCTCAAAAACAAGTTTAGATTTATCTATTCCTAACATTTGGAAAAGGATTGAAGGGCAGATGAAGAATTCTTATTAGATTTTTCAGAGTTCACAACTCATGTAAAATTCAGAGAATCACCATACGGTTTTCATTTATAATTGTCCTTTGCTTTCTGGAAGGCCAGTAAAATACAGCGCCTTGATTTATGTGAAATTTACCCCCTGACAAACTTAAGTCTTTCAGAGAGACCAGCATCCAGGATTCAGCCGTTACCTCCAGATGATCTGAGAAAACTGAAGAGCCAAATGTCTCATTGCTTTAGATTAGTTAAGTGATGATAACCATGAGCATTTATAATATTATTTTTAAATTGTCCCTGTGAGGTTTTAAGACACAGAACTGAATGTACTGCCAGATATTTTTGCAGGAGTCACAGATGTAAAAGAGAATTCTGCACACACATCCCGCTCCCCAACACCCAAACAGAACATATTTTGCGTTAAACCCTTTGGAATGGACTATTTTTAGAAAAATGACAGGGGAGTTAGGAAATGTTTTTTCACAACTTTTTGCGTTACAGCCCATAAAAAATTATTATGTTTTAATTTAATTATGACATGCCCTGTACTGTGGTTGATTCTGCTGAGAGTGAAGTACCAAATGGAACAGCCATCCTATATTTATGTCAAACAGATAGTAGCGTTCTACCTGCTCCCAACTTGGGGAGGTCACACGTGGTGCCCAGGCGTGGGCCAGGCTTGGCAGAACTGTGCTGGGAGCAGCATTGCTCAACATTGCACACTGAATTGCTTGTGCTCACAGCCCATCTTGTGCATGAAGTAACATAACCACGGAAGGAACAGCCTGGTCCATTAATATTTTTTGTGTGCTTTTAAGCCATAAAAGCAACATGGTGACATCTATAGAAAATTTCCAGCAATAGAAACATCACTCTAATTCTGTTCACTGTGTAATCATTTCGTATATTCTCGTTTTTTATGCTAACTTCTTTCAAGCTGAAATCATAAGACATTTTTTTTTCTTAGCCCAAAGAATGTCGGCACACTGTTACCATTGTTGCTTCCTTTGTGTAACATTTCACTTTCACTCTGTACTCAAGGAGGAAAAAAGGGAACTTAGTTGAGAACCTAACAGTATGCCAAGTGCTTGTGTTTTTGTGTGATTGTTTGAGGGGCTAATTTTGTGCACGTGTTAGTCACTCAGTCGTGTCCGACTCTTTGTGACCCATGGACTGTAGCCCACCAGACTCCTCTGTCCATTGAATTCTCCAGGCAAGAATACTGGAATGGGTTGCCATTTCCTTCTCCAGGGAATCTTCCCAACCTAGGGATTGAACCCAGGTCTCCTGCATTGCAGGCAGACTCTTTACCACTTGAGCCACAGGATTGGTAAGGAATCCACCTGCAATGCAGGAGACCCGAGTTCAGTTCTTGGGTCAGGAAGATCAGCTGAAGCAGGGGTAGGCTACCCACTCCAGTATTCTTGGGCTTCCTTTGTGACTCAGCTGGAGAATTCCATGGACTATATAGTGCATGGGGTCACGAGGTCACGAAGAGTCGGACACAAGTGAGTAACTTTCACTTCACTTGAGGGGCTAATTAAGCACATAAAATATCCACGCGGTACCTGCCAGTAGCCCTCTGCACAGCAGCAATGGAAAAGGCCAGTACCTGGGAGAGGTGGGTGTGAGTTTCATTGCTCAGAGGAGGCCATTGACGGGCAGGAGGCCGAAGCTTGTCTCAGGCCGAGCTGGAACTCAGAACCAAGTCCTTGTGGCTCTGAGCCATTTGCCATTTTAAGTGTAGCAGCCAAGGTATGCCCCATGCTAGAGTTCAGTAGAACACTGTCCGTTTGGAACCACTGGGTGCCTTGTAAGCACTCTCACTCGCTCGGTGCAGCCTGCACTGGCACTGAGACTAGAAAAACCACTAGTGACACTTTTAGTTGAGTGTGAGCAGTTACTGTCTGCACAGCAACTGCAAAGAACACACCTGTCCAAACAGCTGGCTGTAATCTGGTGTTTGGAAGATTAACATTGATAGCATTATTTCTTGGCATCTAAAAGATTTTTAAACAAAAAGTCAGTCATGTATCCAGTGGTAAAATTGCCTAAACTCTTTGATGAAGAAAGAAAGTAAAGGTCCCTGAGCCCCTCGGTGTCACAGTGGGCAGCACTGCTTTTCAGAAAATGCCTCTGAGCCTGTAAGGGAGTAGGAGGTGTGCTGCAGACCGGCATCCTGGGCGTGGAAACTGGGCGCACACACATGCTGGCTGGCTGTGCAGGCTCAGGCAGCATAGCCCATCCACACAGCGAAGCATGTCCCTCTGTGAACAGAAATTTAGTCCGGAAAGCTTTCTAAGTAGTTCATGAATGCTTGACCAAGAAATGAGGTTAAATCTAAACCTTTAGCAATTTAGAAACACAAACCAGTAACAAAGTAGTACAGTAGTCTCACTAGTCAAGAAAAATGTTATTCCATTATGCTGTATCAGTTCAGTTCAGTTCAGTTGCTCAGTCATGTCCAACTCTTTGCAACCCCATGGACTGCAGCACACCAGACCTCCCTGTCCATCAACAACTCCCAGAGTTTACTCAAGCTCATGTCCATTGAGTCAGTGATGCCATCCAGCCATCTCATTCTCTGTCGTCCCTTTCTCCTCCCACATTCAACCTTTCCCAGCATCAGGGTCTTTTCAAATGAGTCAGCTCTTCACATCAGGTGGCCAAAGTATTGGAGTTTCAGCTTCAACATCAGTCCTACCAATGAACACCCAGGACTGATTTCCTTTAGGATGGACTGGTTGGATCTCCTTGCAGTCCAAGGGACTCTCAAGAGTTTTCTCCAACACCACAGTTCAAAAGTATCAATTCTTTGGCAGTCAGCTTTCTTTATAGGCCAACTCTCACATCCGTACACGACTACTGGAAAAACAGTGCTGTATGTCAGTTGTATCTCAGTAAAACTGGAAAAAATAAAATATAATAGAGCATTATTGTTCCTTCCTGCGTAGTGCTGAGCACAGAGCTGCCCTGAAGGCTTCAGCTTAGGGCGAGGGGTCCTGGGGTCCACATGGACACTCACCGTCGTCGGCATGGACTGAAATCATGTCTGCCGCAGTATATAGACTACTTCCTGAAAGCGTATAGAGGTTTTTTGGTTTTGTTTTTTAGTTTTATTTCTGACTGTGCTGGGTCTTTGTTGCTGTGTGGGCTTTTTGCTAGTGAGGCATGGGCTTTAGGGCACGTAAGCTTCAGTAGTTTCATCAGGTGGACTCAACAGTTGTGGCTCCCGGGCTCTGGAGCACAGGCTCAATAGTTGTGGTGCACAGGCTTGGAGGCAAGTGGGATCTTCCTTCAGGGATCGAAGCCATGTCTCCTGCACTGGCAGGCAGGTTCTTTTACCACTGAGCCACCAGGGAATCTCCAGAGGGTTTTTTTTTTAATTAACTAAAGTCCCTAATTTATTCAGTTTGCCTAGACTGAATGTTTTTATTCTGGCCCCCACCCACACCCCAACCCTATCCAGGGAGCCCATCACATTTAATGGCCCTGTTTCTTTATGGTCCTCTGGGCTGTGACTGCTTCTAAGGCTTTGCCAGTTTCTGATGACAGTTTTGAGGGGGACTGGGTAAGGCGGGTATTCTGTGGAATCCTCTTAACTGGAAGTGGTCTGGTGACTCAGGGTTAGACTTGGGTTGTGGGGTTGCAGCGGCACGTGTGTGAGGGCTCACACATCAACAGGATGTGTCACTGCTGCTGCTGTTGGGCAAACTGCCAGCTGACGGGGTCTCCATGTCTCCTGGGACCCCACTACCCACCCCACCCCCAGCCCCAGAGTCTTTGAGAAGAAGTTGGTCTGCACATCCCCAGCCCGAGGCACGAGTTCCAATGGCATCCGTGTCCACAGAGTCCTGACTTGGAGTTCTTCTCTTCCGCGTGTACGTATTCACTTATTTAGATCAGCATGGACTCATTATTTTTTTTAATACTTGGATTATAATCCAGTACTGTTTTGCTTGTTTTGTTGCTCAGATTGTTCCAGCTTCGGCCTCTGAAGCTCTTTGAGCTGACTCCTTGTCTCCCTGATGTACTCCCATCATTGTGAGTTTTCAGTTTGGTTGTGCTTTGTCTTCAGCATTTTCTTACTTCCTGGCACTGCCCTTATACTAGAATCAGCCATTTCACCAAGGAGTTTCTTTTGTTGGAAAATGGTTTGGAGATACCAGAAAACACAATTTTAAGAAAATATAAGTTCAGGACATCTCTGGTGACACAGTGGGTTAGAATCCACCTGCCATGGGTTTGATCCCTGGTACAGGAAGATTCCACATGCCTTGGGGCAGAAAGTGAAGAGGAACTAAAAAGCCTCTTGATGAAAGTGAAAGAGGAGAGTGAAAAAGTTGGCTTAAAGCTCAACATGCAGAAAACGAAGATCATGGCATCCGGTCCCATCACTTCATGGAAAATAGATGGGGAAACAGTGGAAACAGTGTCAGACTTTATTTTTTGGGGCTCCAAAATCACTGCAGATGGTGATTGCAGCCATGAAATTAAAAGACGCTTACTCCTTGGAGGGAAAGTTATGACCAACCTAGATAGCATATTGAAAAGCAGAGACATTATTTTGCCGACTAAGGTCCATCTGGTCAAGGCTATGGTTTTTCCGATGGTCATGTATGGATGTGAGAGTTGGACTGTGAAGAAAGCTGAGTGATGCTTTTGAACTGTGATGCTGGAGAAGACTCTTGAGAGTCCCTTGGACTGAACCAATCAGTCCATTCTAAAGGAGATCAACCCTGGGTGTTCTTTGGAAGGAATGATGCTGAAGCTGAAACTTCAATACTTTGGCCACCTCATGAGAAGAGTTGACTCATTGGAAAAGACTCTGATGCTGGGAGGGATTGGGGGCAGGAGGAAAAGGGGACAACAGAGGATGAGCTGGCTGAATGGCATCACTGACTCTATGGATGTGAGTCTGAGTGAACTCCTGGAGTTGGTGATGGACATGGAGGCCTGGCGTGCTGCGATTCATGGGGTTGCAAAGAGTCAGACATGACTGAGCGACTGGACTGAACTGAACTGAACTGGGGCAACTAAGGCCATGCACCACAACTAGAGAGTAGCCCCCACTTGCCACAACTGGAGAAAGCAACAAACCCTAGCACGGACAGAAATAAATAATTTATTTTAAAAAGAGAATGCAGGTTCCGCTTAAAGCATCATAGGGTTGCTGCCAGCTTCAGTAGCCAGGATCAGATAGAGAGGCTCTAGAAAGAGGAGTGCCTGGTTGTTTGTAGTCCGAGGAAGACAGCCTGTCTCAGCATTGTTCTGTACACAGAGCTCTCTTTAGCTCTTGCACTCACTTGTCTCTTACACGGCTTTCACGATCACGCTCGACCATCTTTCCAGAGATGATGTTTGTCTTATACTCACTTGTCTCTGAGACGGCTTTCACGGTCACACTCGCCATCTCTCTGGAGATGCCGTTCATCACTCACTGTTGTCCACAGTTTCTGGGCGAGCGCACTGTCAGCCTCAGCATCTGTGCCGCCCTCCTGGGACTGTCTCCCCTCCTCCACCTGCCCTGCTGGGCCTCTCAGCCACATGCCCGCGCCCTTGTGTCCTCTGAACCATTTCAGGATATTTCTGCACTAAAAGGCTCCTCTGAATGGTTTACTGTTTGTTTTATGCGTCTCTGGTGCTAGATGCTATGGTTTCTATGATCTGTGACTGCGGTATTAAAAGAATGTGCCTTCTCAAATACTTTTTAAAATAGATTGTTTGGCCAGATAACACCTAGGTATTTTAACTACTGGTTTCTAAATAGTAAGACCCTTTTTTTTTTTTTAAAGCACTAGAAATACTGTTTTTTATGAAAATTTGGTATTATTAGCTGAGATGTATTCCAGTGGTGGTTGTCTCATGAAAATTGCACTAAGCAATAGAGAGAAGGAAAGAAAATCTCTGGATCCCCCCTTTTTCTATTGTGTGTGTCACTCATTTTCTCAGGATGTGCTTCCATGTAGTTACTCTATAGTTGTTGACACATAAGTAATATTTCTTACGGATTTTCTCCTCTGTTGTCACAGCAATTATGTAGTAAAAACCCCAGGTTCAAAAGCTTCGTGGGGTCCCTGCTCTCAAGGGACTCTGGGTATAGATATGTGAACTGGTGTGTTTCTGATCTCATTCATCTTTCAGAGACTTAAAATTATCTGCGGAAGTGAACACAAGTTTTTTTGTTCATGAGTTTGGTTTTGCCTTTTTGGTTGTTGTTGATTGATTGAGGAAAAAGCATATATATAGGATTCTCTTCCCTCACAATCTGCTTCTTGTGAGATGTTAAAGAAGTTAGGCTCAGTGACAGGGATATCTATTCCATTTAACCTAAACAGCAAAAGATTCATCAAAGAGTTCAGAAGGCTTAAAGAGCTTCTGGGAAAAGTGAGGAAACAGACTGTGTACGGGACTTCAGGAAAGACTCTCCGAGTGGCACTGAATAGCCAGGGTGCCGTGAGGACCTCCCCACTCCAGCCCTTCACAGCTCCATAGCCTCTTCTCGTGATGCCTCATGTCTGCCTTTTACCCTTCACAGTGATTGGCCAGGCCCTGAGATCTCTGTTAATGTGGTGCTTGGCAGAAGCAGGACAGAATCAGACCCTCTGCCTTTGATCTGCAGGAGGAACTCTGCTGCAGGGAGCATGAGAAGTGCAGTTTCCTCGCAGCCTCTGGGGTCTAGGAAGGCCCAGAGAAGGCATTTGGAATCTTCTCACCCACCAGAACAGTTAGAAAAATTGAAAAGAGAGAAGTAGAAATGTGTGAAAGAAATATAGACCCACCTCAAAGACACGGAAGGTTCAATTCCAGACTGCCACAATAAAGTGAATATCCCAATAAAGTGAGTCACACAAATGTTTTGGTTTCCCCATGTGTATAAAAGTTATATTTACACTATACTCTTGTTTATTAAGTGTGCAACATTATTTCCAAAAAAGCAATGTATATACCCTAATTAAAAAATACTTTATTGCAAAAAAAAACAGTAACCATCACCTGAGCCTTTGGCAAGTCTTCTGTTTCTGCTGGTGGAGGATCTTTTCTGTGTTGAGAGCTGCTCCCTGATCAAGGTGGTGGTTGCTGAAGCTTGGGGTTGGTGTGGCAGTTTCTTAAAATAAGGCCGCAGTGAGGTTTGCAACATCGATGGAATGTTCCTTTCATAAACATTTTCTCTGAAGCATGCAGTGCTGCTTGGTAACATTTTACCCACAGGAGAACTTCTTTTAGAATTGGAGTCAGTCCTCTCAGACCTTATTGTTGCCTTATCAGCTAGGTTTATGTCATATTCTACATCCTTTGTTGTCATTTCAACAGTCTTCACAACCTTATCACCAGGAGTCAATTCCATCTCAAGAAACCATTTCTTTGCTCATGCATAAGAAGCAGCTCCTCGCCTGTTAGAGTTTTGTCCTGAGATTTGAGCAATTCAGTCACATCTACAGCTTCACTTCTAATTCTCTTGCTGTTTCTACTGCACCTGCAGCCCCTTGCTCCCATGAGGTCTTGAACCCCTCACAGTCATCCGTGAGGCTCCAAATCCACTTCTTCCTCACTCCTGTCACTGTGGGTATTTTGACCTCTTCCCTTGCACGAATCACAAATGTTCTTAATGGCATCGAGAATGCTGACTCCTCTCTAGAAAGTTTTCAGTGGACTTTGCCCACATCCATCAGAGAATCGCTATTGATGGCAGCTGTGGCCTTGTGAAATTCTTAAATCATAAGACCTGAAGGTTGAAATTATTCCTTGATCCATGGGCTGCAGAGTGGATGTTATGTTATCTAGCGTGAAAACAACATTTATTCTGTTGTACAACATCTTCATCAGAACTCTTGAGTGACCAGGGATATTGTCGGTGAATATTGATATTTTGAGGGGAATCTCTCCGAGGAGCAGGTCTCAGTGGTCGGCTTACAACACTCAGCAAACTGGGTCGTAACAGATGTGCTGTCACTCAGACTCTGTTGTGCTGTCACTGGAGCACAGGCAGAGTAGACTTAGCATTCCATTCTTAAGCACCCTAGGATTTTCAGAATGATAGGGGACACTGGCTCAACTTCAGCCCACCAACTATGTTAGCCCCTAAAGAGGCAGTCAGCCTGTCCTGTGTAGCTGTGCAGCCAAGCACTGATTCCTGCTCATCTATGAATGTCCTAGGTGGCCTCTTCCTCCAGTAGCAGGCTGTGTCACCTGAGTTGCAAATCTGTCGTTTAGTGTAACCACCTTCATGAATTCTCCTTGCTTGATCCCTGGATGACTGGGTGAGGCTTCTACATCTGCACTCACTGCTTCACCTTGCACTTTCCTGTCATGGAGGTGACTTCTTTCCTTAAGCTTCACGAACCGGCCTCTGGCAGCTGTAAACTTTTCTTCTCCAGCTTCTACACGTGTTTCCGCCTTCACAGAACTGAGGAGAGTCAGATCTGCAATAAGTCCATTTTGCTTTCTTAGCATTTGTGTACTCACTGAAGTAGCACTTCTAATTTCCTCAAGAACTTTTCTTTACATTCGCAGCTTGGCTAACTGTTTGGCCCAAGAGACCTAGCTTTTGACCCATCTCTGAAATTGCCTTTTTCATTAAGCATAATCATTTCTAACTTTTGACTTGAAGTGAGAGATGTGCAACTGTCCTTTCACCTGAACACTTAGAGGCCATTAGTATGGTTGTTAACGGGCCTAATTTCATTATTGTTGTGTCTCAGGAAAAGGGAGGCATAAAGACGGGGAGAGAGGTGAGGGAATGGTCAGTCTGTGGAGTGGTCAGAAAACACATTTGTTGATTAATCTGTCTCCTGTGGACACAGTTCATGGCACCCGAAAACAATTACAGTAGTATTAGTAACACCAATGATGATTGATCATAGATCACTGTAAATTAATACAATAGTAAATGAAGTGTGAAATTACCAAAAAGTGATGCAGAGACACAAAGTTAGCAAATGCTGTTCGAAAAATAGCACTGATAGACTTGCTTGACACTTGAGTTGCCACAAACCTTCAATTTCTTAAAAAAAAAAGAAACACACACACACACACACAGTATCTGCAAAGCACAATCAAGTGAAGTGCAATAAAGAAGATCTCCCTGTGGAGGAGAACAGCAAAGACCCACAGTCATAAAATTTCAGTTTAGAATGCCATTAGCTATGGAATGCTGTTGTTGTTCAGTTGTGTCCGACTCTTTTGTGACCCCTTGGACTGTAGTCTGCCAGGTTCCTCTGTCCATGGGATTTCCCAGACAGGAATACTGGAGTGGGTTGCCACTTTCTTCCCTAGAGGATCTTCCCAACCCAAGAGACTCGGTTTGAACACGGTGGGTGCACATGTAGCTGAGGGCTGTGTTCAGTGCTCAGACTCCGGGGGACAGAGACTGACTCTGGAGGGGGGCCACTGAAGTGGAGCTCAGCCCCATACATGCTGGAGCTGCGTGAGAAGATGATGGATTCCCTAGACAGCTTCTTATTCAGTGATGAATAGAAAGGGAACAGCTGCCTGCACTTTGGAGAGACTGAATCTGACCTGGCTGTGGTCTTTGGGGCCTGAGAGCAGTGGCAGGTCTGCGTGGCAGTGACAGGCCTGGTGTGGAGTTGTGGCTTCAGTAATGTTGGCATACACAGATCAGTGTGCTGAGGAGGCCCGAGGCCTGCTCTGGTGATGAGCAGTGACCGTGGACAGGGGCCAGGCCCCTGCTCCACCGCACCCAACACCTCCTATTAGGGCAACGCTGTCACTTCCACATGGTACCCCTAGTAAAATGTTAGTACTTTTCTCATCTTAAAAGGTCATTAATAAGAGAGGAAATTCAGCAAAGGTTGAAAAAGCAGTCGTGAGTATGAGTCTGTTCATGGAAAATTCTCAATTAAAAAATGTAATTTGGTGGAAGGCAAGATGTACAAATATTTCCAGTCTTTGTAATTTGGGAAATTATAAAGGTCTTGGAATGTGTCTTATTCATACATGAGGGTTCTGGCATATTGAATCCAGAACACTCTCATTTATTCTACTTTGTCCTCCTGCAGTGAAAATCAGTGTCACCATGTCTGTCTTCTCAGCATCTAACGCAGAGAGAGCTGTCAAGGTCTACAGAGGCTACAGAGGTCTACAGAGCTGTCCAGGTCTACAGAGAACATGAACATGTCTTACACACAAACTCCATACACAAACTCCATGCATAAACTGGAGGACACTAGCTCTGTACCCAAACTGTAGGAAACTTCTGAGCAGAATGTCTTTTAAGTCAAATTCAGCCCATATCTATTTATTTGTGGTGGAAAGTACTAATATTCAGATAATTAATGGATACAGTGTCCTCTGTTTTCTGTTCTGCATTATGTAGCTTTCTCCATGCAGTAACTGATCATCTATTTCAGAGAAAACTGCAGCCGAGTAGTTGAAATGTTTTAGTGTGTTATATATGAACAAAGCATTTGCCATGAAAAACTCTGAGCTGTGTATTCAAAAGCATCTTGAAGAGTGGTATTCGAAATGGGAAGACTTTGCTTCCTGCCCAAAATGGAATAGTCGTTCAGCTCTGTGCTGTCATGGCCTGGTAGAGCAATACCTAAAACATTCTTTCATTATTAAAGGTTGGCTTTATCCATGATATGTTTTATTCAACTGTGTAAACTTTTGAGGCCCTTCGTCATAGTTAGTGACATGCACACGCTTGTTAATCACACAGTTTAAACGCCAAGCACAGTGTCCCCAGAGCTCACATTTCTGGAACCTGTAGGCTCCACCCTCTGTCCTGACTAGCCCTCGGCAGTGACTCTTGCTATCAGCAAAGCTGAGTCATGGCCAAGCCAGTGCCGAGGGGTAATCAGGGAGGCAGGACCCTGGGGGCCATAGCCACCACTGCTGGCCTCCTCGGCCATCTCCTGGCAAGAGGGTAAATCTGAATGAAGGCTGAGGTTGCCTCCCTCCTGCTTGTAATTGAAGGCTCAAAACTGTTTGCTCTCCTTATGGTGATACCGTGGTGTTTATGGAGGAACTTGGGTCGGGTGTTAGCGTTACCTGGAGTGACTGAGACGGAAGGCTGGCAAGAGCCCTTTGAAGAAGGACCTGAATGCAAAGGTGGATCCAGCCTGGAAAGCTCCAGGAGACGCACTTTCTAGAAAGACCATCGCTTGCAAAGAAAGATGAACTTTGTGTTTCAGGAAGCAGAGAGCTGGCTTGGCTGGGGTGCCACGACCCCAGGCCTGACACACAGGGGCCAGGGGAAGCAGGCAGCTTCCTCCCATGTGCTGAGAGGCCCCGGGGGCTCAGGCCTGGGCTGTTCTGATCTGTGCCTCTACAAGAACGCTCCTGCTGTGCTAGATCACATGGAATGTGGAGGAGCAGGAACCCAAGGAGAGGGCCGAGGCTGTCTCGGGAGTCCAGATGGGAGGCGGGTGATCTGGGCGAGCTTGCTGTGAGGAACTGGAGGAAAGAAGAGAGACTCGCGCCCTCTTAGAGGTGCCAGTGGCTGGATGTGGGGTGATGGAAGGAGGGGTCGGGGATGACTGTGTGCTGTTGACTTGAGGGCAGCTCAAGTTACTGAGGGGAAGTGACCCGGGAGGCATTGGGTGGAAGTTGAGAGGTCCAGTACGTCCTTGAGATGGAGGTGCCTGTGAGAGGCTAGACTAGAGAAGCCCGCCTGCACGTGAGCTTGCAGTGGAGGAGAGAGGTGAAGCCCTGCAAGCCAGGTGCTGTGCCCGGGGCAGAGAGAAGCACCACGAGATAGGTCGTATCTAGTTGCTAGAATTTAATGGAAGGCAGAGTTTTCCCCCTTAGTGTAATAGATAGACCAATGGAACAAGAAAGAAGATCCCAAATATATATAGGAATTTCATAAATAATATGCGTATTTCAAAACAGTGGGGAAGATTAGCCATTCGATAAGTGGTGTGAGGACAATAGATAAGCCATCTGGGAAGAAAGAAGCTGGATCTGGCTTATCTCAGCCTGCACTGGAGAAGGAAGTGCTGGGTCCACACAGGACAAGCTGAGAGCCTGTGCTCACATGCGCACCCCCACGCCCTCTACCCCAGAGTGACAGCTCATCCTCCCCACCAGACTCCTCGTGGGACTTGCCTGCAGATGCACAGAACTGTGCTCTTCCCACTGTTTCTGATAGCAAATGTGGCGACAGCGTAAACGGTCAGCATTAGAGGGTTAAACTAAATCACACCCAGTGGGGTACTTACTTAGCTGTCTGTCTATGCTGTTGTATAAAAAGAATGAGGAAGCACTCTGTGATCTGATACACAAACGTCGATGTATTGGTTAAATACAGAAAGCAAGGAGCAGGGCAGTCTTTAAAATGTGCTGTGCTCCTTGGAAATTTATAAACAGAAACTCTGGAAAGACATGTAACAAGCAACAGTGATAATCTGTGAAGGGCATATGATTACTAGGGGACAGAGGACAAGAACGGGAGGGAATCTTTGTCACATACCTCTGTATAATTTAAAACTTTTAATTATATATTATTTAGGAGAACAAAGGACTTTTATACACAGTCGTTGCTCTTGGGAATTTTTAACCATTACCCATGGTTTTGGAAAGCAGTACATAGAGCAATGAAGATACACTCTTTGACCCTAAAATTCTTAGAAATTTAATTCATAACAAACACAAAAAAATCACAAGAGTGCACACTGTTCTTAATGGTAGCAATGCCTATAATAATGGAAATATAGAAGCAATCCCAATATTCAGTATAAGGAAGATTATTTAACACTGACAAACCTCACAGTATAATATTGAGCTGCTGCATAATATACCGAAGAAAACCAGTGGAGACATTCATTCAGCACGCACCTTTGTGCCGCCTCCGTCACTCATTGTTCTGGGTGTTAAGGATACAGCAATAAATAAGACCAAAAAAGGCGAAGTCTGTGCACTAATGGAACCAACATTAGATCGGGGATCACTGGCAGCAGACAAACACATACTGTATGAGAAAGTGATGCTGTTTCTGACGTCAAATAAACCTGGATGACCCAGTGGTTGCAGTTTTCACATAAGAATCGAGGCAAGCCTTGTGGATTACATAGTGTCTGAGTGAAGGAGTCGAAGGGAAACACACCTACCTGCCATAGTAAGGTAGGTAGCCAGTGGGGATTTGCTGTATGACACAGGGTGCTCAGACTCAGTGCTCTGTGACCACCTAGAGGAGTAGGTTTGGGTGGGAGGTGGGAGGGAGCTTCACGAGGGAGGGGACATACGTCTACCTATGGCTGGCTTGTGTTGATGGATGGCAGAAACTAATACAATATTGAAAAAAAAAATCCCAAAGGTGAGAAGCCATGAGGCATTTGGAGAGTGTCCTGGGGGCAGGGCGGACAGGGGTCTGTCATAAGAAGGTCAGGAAGCTGTGGCTGGACCTTTGACTCTATGCTCCATGCAACTCAAAGCTTGCCATGTGAGAAGCACGGGGAATGGTGGATAAAGAGGTGGTGCACCCTGAAGACATGGAAAAGGCAGGACTGCAGGAAGTGTTGGATGTGGGGAGTGGAGTAAAGGGAGGAATCGAGAAGGACTCAGTGGTTTGGGCCACAAGATGAATGGTGGGTACCAAAAGGGAGGTAGGAAATTGAAGGGCTAACGCATGTGGAAAGAAGAAGGAAAGGGGTGGGTTTTGTTGTAGATTTTTGACTTTGAGGTACCTGTGAGTTACAGATGTAGAAAGAGAGAACTGAAATGAACTGTGTGATGAATATACTTACAGTTTTTATGATGCGCACACGGGTGAGTAAACGGAGGTGGACGTGTGCTGATGTGTGGGAGGGTGTGTGTATACACTCCCCGGTCTGTTTTCTGTGAGGTCCTGGGCCTGTGACACTCCAGGAGCACTGAACACATTTAGCACCTGGGTATTAGCTTTTAAATATCTGAAAGAAACCAGGGCTTCTTGGTGAAATGGGTGATTCCAGGGTGGGATGGGAAAAAATAGGATATGCGTCTTGAGCATTTTATGTGGAAAAGAAGGAATGTTCTCAGAGAATGGTGGAGACATATCGGGAGGACACAGGAGCCAGCTTGAAAAAAGCCTACAACCAGCCGATTCTGGGATAAGTTGAGCATCAAAATGATAGTTTGGGGTACAATCCATTGAGAATTCATGAATCCACAGTTTTTAAAAGTTAATGATTCAAAAATTCGACAAGGACTAGGATAGTTACATAGCCTGACAGTATTTGCCACACATTTTTTTTTTTTAATTTCAGAAGGAAAAAGTAACTTACAGTTGAGAAACCTGATAGACATCACCTCAATTAAGTAATAAAACTGATCATCGTCGCAAATGGTCCCTACTGAAATAGCACGCCAGCTGTTAGCACGCGGCAGCAATACATGAGCTGGATCTCATTGTGAGAAAATATCAGAGAAAGCTAAAGTGAGAGTTTGTGTACCACAAAACTGCGTCCTTGGAGAATGTCAAGGTCATGAAAGTCAGGGAGGACTAGGATCCGCCAGCAGCACACAGCTCCGCGTTGTCTTCTGGTGCAGAGTGCGGGACGGACAGAGTAGGGAAGCACAGTGCGTGTGCGCGTGAGGGCGGACAGCGTTCCTTTCCTCGCTTCTGCGGTCGTCAGCGGTGATTTTCACAGGAGAAGGTCCTTGTTTATAGGGATGATCCTCATTTGAGAGTGACTGGGCGGTAAGGGAGAGAAACAAGATGACAGTGCCGCCAGGGCTACTCAACTGATTTTGAGTAAAAACTTTCTTAGCTAAGATCTGTCCTTCCTTCATTTGTCTTGTTCTAGTTACAACTTTACTTTGACACTAGTGATTCAGGGTGCGGGGTGGGGAGGGAGAGGAGGGAATGCTTTGTACTGTATTTAGAAGTTTTAGAAAATTGGAAATTCTGAGACCTGTAGTTTCTCGAAGACGACAGGAAAGAGGGCTGCAGGGCACCTGCTGGGAGGAGAGCATTGCGCTTACAGGGACTCGCCATGCTGGTCTGCACACAGAGCGGGCCTGTGGAGACGGAGCAGGGCGGGGGCTGCTCACCGTGCTGGGGTGGGCAACCAGCTGGGAGAGCTGGGGCTGGGAGCCGGGGCTGGCCACTGTCCTGCCCCGAGGTGGAGTCATACCTGAGGACCTTCCTTCTCTCTACAGTCGAGTCGTCTTCTGAAAGTGATCCCTCATCTGCTCTCTTGAGTATGATAAACTGAGTATAGTTTAGTCTTTGAAGTTGAAATTATGTCATTATCAAATATCCTAAAACAATTTACTATTGCTTAGTGGTAGTGTCCCTAGAACAGGTGTTCTTAGGATTACTGAAGAACTTACAAAATCAATATTGATGTTTAAAAAAGAAGACAGCCTTACATGCATGCCTCTTGCTGAGGTGGTTTGTGTTTTGTTTGGTAAGGTCAGAGCAGGTAGAACGTGTACCTCTGCTTCGCAAACACCGGTGATTTACACGCTGCTCATTGGACAGGACCGGTTTCCAGGCCGGTTAGTCAGCTTCCAGTGTGAAACCCTGACTCAGAAGCCGGTCGTCTGGGATGAGTCACCCTGCTCCTGCTGCGTCACGAGGTCCAGCGCAGCCTGGTTGCTCTCAACTGGCGCCCTTCCTGGAACCACAGACCCTGAGGATATTCAGGACTCTTCTCTCCCAAAGCTGCATGTAAGAGTGCTCCCCACGATGCTCAAGAAGGTCAGAGCTGTCGCATTCAGTGCAGCTTTAGTGTGTCAGGGCTTCAGGTTTCACAGAGAACTCTGGCCGAGAGAGGCAGTGAGGACTCTGGGTTTGGCCGCCAAGCCACGTGGTGATCCAGGGAGCATCATGGAATGTGTGACCTCCCTCGGCACTACAGAAACACTCAATGCCTTCTTCCTCGTTTGCACTCAGGCACAGGCCCCCGGACTTTCAGGTTCAGCAGTGAGAGGCCATGGAAAGGTGGGAATACCACATGACCCTCGTTTGAGAGTGACTGGGGGATGAATGAGGGAAAACAAGACCACAGCCCCCAGTGCTGCTCAGTGGATTTGGCATATTTTGAGTAAAAACTTTCTTAACTAAGATCCCTTCTTCCCTTCATCTGTCTTACTCTGATTTAGAACTTCACTAGGACACTAATACTCCTACCCGTTATAGCAGTGAAAAGGTCTCGGCTTGTGAACTAGCTGTATAGAGCATTTTAATACTGATTCTCGTCCACAAGTGTTGAAGCTACTTCTTACACCTTCTGTCCCTACAAGCCTGAATAAATGCCTGTCAGTTAATTCAGCTTGGTGGATCAAACACATATCAATCATCTGTAATACACAGCTAAGGGCTTCGATGGGTACGTGGGGAATACAAAGTATGTTCCCATCCCCCAGAAACTTGCAGTCAAAAAGGAGAGAGGAAAGATCTACTCAGGTTTTTGGGGAGAATGTTATAAAAGCTAAAAGACAAAAATAAATCATTTTGCATACAAGGAAAAAGGAAGAATTGGGAACTTACATGGTTGTCCAGTTGCTAGGACTCCATGCTCTCAATACAGGGGGCCTGGGTTCAATCCCTGGTCAATAAATGGTATCCCGCATGCCATAACTAAATATCCTGCATGCCACAACTGAGACCTGGTGCCACCAAATGAATAAAATACTAAAGAAAGGAAAAAAGAAAATTGTTTACACTATAGAATGAGAAAAATCAAGAAAGAAGTGGAATGAGTTTGTCTTTGAAAAATGGGCATCTTTAGACAGGTATGGTGGTGGGAACATGAAGTTTGTTTAGAGGAACTAATGGGAGCCCAGTGGAAACAGTGTCAGACTTTATTTTGGGGGGCTCCAGAAACACTGCAGATGGTGATTGCAGCCATGAAATTGAAAGACGCTTACTCCTTGGAAGGAAAGTTATGACCAACCTAGATAGCATATTCAAAAGCAGAGATATTATTGATATGTTGCCAACAAAGGTCCGTCTAGTCAAGGCTATGGTTTTTCCAGTGGTCATGTATGGATGTGAGAGTTGGACTGTGAAGAAAGCTGAGCGCCGAAGAATTGATGCTTTTGAACTGTAGTATTGGAAAGGACTCTTGCGAGTCCCTTGGACTGCAAGGAAATCCAACCAGTCCATCCTAAAGGAGATCAGTCTTGGGTGTTCATTGGAAGGACTGATGCTGAAGCTGAAACTCCAATACTTTGGCCACTTCATGCGAAGAGTTGACTCATTGGAAAAGACCCTGATGCTGGGAGGGGTTAGGGGCAGGAGGAGAAGGGGACGACCGAGGATGAGATGGCTGGATGGCATCACTGACTCGATGCACATGAGTTTGAGTAAACTCCAGGAGTTGGTGATGAACAGGGAGGCCTGGCATGCTGCGATTCATGGGGTCGCAAAGAGTCAGATACGACTGAGCAACTGAACTGAACCAAACTGAACTGAATGGGAGCCAAGACTCAGTTGGGGTGAGGCTGCAGTAACTTGGTCTTAGACTCACACATGCATGAATCAGGAGACCTGCAGGAGTCATGAGGATGCCCTGGACCTTCCATAACTAGTTGAGTGATATGACTATCTCTGTCCCTTAGGAAAGAGTATTTTAGAGCAACCTTCAGGAGTGGTGAGAGGGAAGGACCAGGTTAGGAGATCAGTTAGGAGACATATCCCTAGTCCACGTAACATGCAAAGCAAGAAGTAAAACAGGAATGAGAAGGAAGGATGATGAAGGATGATGTTAAAAAAGATAAACATGGAGCAAATGGATTGACTACAGCAACTGGGTGTGGAAAAAGGAAATAAAGGTCACTGGCAGATTTTGGAACAGAGTGACCAAGAAATGATGGGGCTGTGGCTGTGGCTGTGGCTGTGTTACACAAAGAGGGAACACACAGGAAGAACCATAAGTCTGGGCCACAAGACACAGGACATTGGGAGTCCTCTGATGGTAAAATCATAGAACTGGATTAAATGAGATCCTGGTCAGTTACCTGTGCTCAGGTTTCCCTGGACCTAAATAAACAACAGCACCAACTTTAGTCTGTATATCCTAGGAAGGATAGATGCATTTATACAGCTCTGTGCTAATGATAGGCAAAAAATCTAATTAAATCCTCTCCTTTGGTGGGTTCAGACTACTTCTTTCAAGACCTACACTCATATACTTCATTTTTTAAAAGATATCACTGGCATGATATATATGTTCTTTTAAAATTCATAAATACCTTTCATCTGTGATCTGGGCTTCTCTGGTGGCTCAACTGGTAAAGAATCCACCTGCAATGCAGGAGACCTGGGTTCAATCCCTGGGTTGGGAAGATGCCCTGGAGGAGGGAAAGGGTACCCACTCCAGTATTCTGGCCTGGAGAATTCCATGGACCATATAGTTCATGGGGTCATAAAGAATCAGATACAACTGAGCGACTTTCACTTCATCTGTGGTCAACTGATTTTTTTGACAGAGGAGCTGACATTTTAACTGGGAAAGAATAGTAATTCCCACAGGTAGCCCTGAGACAAATGGATATCCACATGCAAAAGAGTCAAGTTGACCCCTGCCTCATATCATATATAGGAATTATTTCAAAATAGATCATGGGCCTAAATATAAGAACTAAAACTATCATACTCAAAGGAAAAAATAGGAATATGTCTTTATAACCATATATACTGGGCAGTTGTTCCTTACATATGACACCAAAAGCGTATATACCCCCAAAAAATAAATAAAGGGGACTTCATAAACACAGAAATTTCTTTGCTTCACAGGACATTCAGGAAAGTAACAGACAACCCAGAGAACTGGAGAAACTTTTTGCAAATCACATATCTGGTAGGGGATTTGTAACCAAACAAATATAGAAACTAATGCAAAAAGTTGCATCATTATAAAAAAAGATAACCCAAATTAAAAATAGAGAATTTGAATAGACACTTCGCCAAAAAAGTTGGCCAAGAATCCCATGATATCATCATTTAGCCATCAGGGAAATGCAAATCAAAGCCACAGTGTGATATATCACCTCACACCCACTAGGGTGGCTGTAATAAAAAAGACAGCCAATAATATGTGTCTATAAGGATGTGGATAAAGGACCGAAGTCGTATGGACCTAACAGAAGCAGAAGATATTAAGAAGAGGTGGCAAGAATACACAGAAGAGCTACACAAAAAAGATCTTCATGACTGAGATAACCACGATGGTGTGATCACTCACCTAGAGCCAGACATGCTGGAATGCAAAGTCAAGTGGGCTTTAGGAAGCATCACTATGAACAAAGCTAGTGAAAGTGATGAAGTACCAGTTGAGCTATTTTAAATCCTAAAAGATGATGCTGTGAAAGTGCTGCACTCAATATGCCAGCAAATTTGGAAAACTCAGCAGTGGCCACAGGACTGGAAATGGTCAGTTTTCATTCTAATCCCAAAGAAAGGCAATGCCAAAGAATGTTCAAACTACTGCACAATTGCACTCATCTCATATGCTAGCAAAGTAATGCTCAAAATTCTCCAAGCCAGGCTTCAACAGTATGTGAACCATGAACTTGCAGATATTCAAGCTGAATTTAGAAAAGGCAAAAGAACCAGAGATCAAATTGCCAACAACCGCTGGACCATTTAAAAGGCGAGAGAGTTCCAGAAAAACATTTATTTCTGTTTTATTGACTATGCCAAAGCCTTTGACTGTGTGGATCATGACAAACTGTGGAAAATTCTGAAAGAATTTTCCTGCATGCAGGTCAAGAAGCAGCAGTTAGAATCAGACATGGAACAGCAGACTTGTCCCACATTGGGAAAGGAATACGTCAAGGCTGTATATTATCACCCTGCTTATTTAACTTATATGCAGAGTACATCATGAGAAATGCCGGGCTGGATGAAGCACAAGCTGGAATCAAGATTGCCGGGAGAAATATCAATAACCTCAGATATGCAGATAATACCACCCTTATGGCAGAAAGTGAAGAAGAACTAAAAAGCCTCTTGATGAAAGTGAAAGCAGAGAGTAAAAAAGTCGGCTTAAAGCTCAACATTCAAAAAATGAAGATCATGGCATCTGGTCCCATCACTTCATGGCAAATAGGTGAGGAAACAATGGAAACAGTAACAAACTTTATTTTGGGGGGCTCCAAAATCATTGCAGATGGTGACTGCAGCCATGAAATTAAAAAGACACTTGCTCCTTGGAAGAAAAGCTATAACCAATCTAGACAGCATATTAAATAGCAGAGATATTACTTTGCCAACAAAGGTATGTCTACTCAAAGCTCCAGTAGTCATATATGGATGTGAGAGCTGGACTATAAAGAAAGCTGAGCGCCAAAGAATTGATGCTTTTTAACTGTGGTATTGGAGAGGACTCTTGAGAGTCCCTTGAACTGCAGGGAGATCAAACCAGTCAATCCTAAAGGAGATCAATCCTGAATATCCATTGGAAGGACTGATGCTGAAGCTGAAGCTCCAATACTTTGACCACCTGATGCAGAGAACTGACTCATCGGGAAAGACCCTGATGCTGGAAAAGATAGAAGGAGAAGGGGACAACAGAAGATGAAATGGTTGGATGACATCACTGACTTGATGGACACAAGTTTGAGCAAGCTCTGGGAGTTGTTGACGGACAGGGAAGCCTGGTGTACTGCAATCCATGTGGTCACAAAGAGTTGGACGTGACTGAGCGACTGAACTGAACTGAACAAAGATGTAGAGAAACTGGAGCCCTCATAATGGCTGGTAAAATGGTGCAGCCACTTTGGAAAACAGTCTGGCAGTTCCTCAAAAAGCTAAACATCGCATTACCATATGATCCAGCAAAGCCACTCCTCAGTATAAACCCAAAAGAATTGAAAACATATATCTATGTAACTTGTACACTGACATTCATTGCAGTATTACTTGTAAATGCAAGAATATGGAAACAACCCAAATGGCCATCAGCGATGGATGGATAAATAAAATGTTACATATGCATATAATGGAATACTGTTCAGCAGTAAACAGGAGTTCAGTACTGGCACTTGCTATCAGTATAGCTTGGATGCAACTTGGAAATGTTATGCTGTGTGAAATAAGCCAATCTCAGAAGGCCACAGCTTCCATGATTCCATTCCTGTGAAATGTTCAGAGCAGACAGATCCATAGACAGGAAGTAGATCAGTGTGTTTGGGGGAGGGGAGAGCAGGGAGGCCCTGTGACAGCTTGGGGCTTTTGGACTAATGTTCTGGGACTAGACAGTGCTGGTGGTTGGAGAACACGTGTATGTATGTAATGCCACTGAACTGTACATTTTAGAATGGTGAAATTGTACATTTTATGTGTGTTTTGCCACAATATTTTTATTTGAGTGAATTTTATGGCATGTAAATTAGGTCTCAGTAAAGCTGTTATAAAAATACAAAGCATATCAGCCTGATTGTTTTCAGGGCACTGTGCTGAGGGGAAAAGTTCAATCCAAAGATCCTATAGTAGATGACTGCATTTTTATAACATTTCAAAGTGGCCAAATCTTAGAAACCGAGGACAGATCAGCAGTTTGTAAATGTTGGGGAGGGAGGGGGAGGGAGGGAGGTGGGTGATAAAAGACAGCCAAGGGGTCCCTGTGCACGACCTTTGGAGGTCCTTGTGGAGGTGGGTGCAGGACCTCCACAGTGGTGAACTTCACAGCACCAGGCTTGTGGGCACACAGATAGCATCGGGATGGGTGAGACCTGAGCCCAGGTGCATGGCAGTCGCGAATGTCTGGTGTGATGTCTTACTGTTGTCTGCCTGGGACAGTGTGCTACTGGGGGAAGGGGCAGAATTGACACTTCTGTCCATGGGAATTTCACTTCAAAATGTGTAAGAGGAGCTGTGTCTCTTTGAAAACTTGTTCTGGAGGCGGACTTCTGTGGCTGTGAGATGTCCTCTTCTGACATGCCTCAGCTTAGTCCAGTCTCATCTCCAGGGGCAGTGACTGCGATCCAAGTCCAGGACTCCAGTCATGTCCTAGTTACCTGTGTCCTCCTTCAGACCAAGCCTTGCAGCAGGATTTATTGTTTGGTTAATTTCACCAATGCAGTATTTTCCGAAAATAAAGAGGAAGTGAAAGTGTGGAAAAGGCCTTTCTCGAGACTTTTGCCATGCTTTAGTTACATTTAGCAAAAAAACAAAAAGATTGTTATTCTTTCCTATTCACTGATATTAGAAAGTTTCCATGTCACACTTTTATTTTAGCAAAGAGAAAATCCGATTTTTCTGATGAATAAAACCACATTTCTGTGCAGTAGAGATCATCCTGCTAACATCTCATGTTGAAAAGATAAACAGCAGGATTAACTGTTTACTTTAGGAGCGCGGTCTGCTTGTTTTTCAGGAGGACACAGTGTCCCGCTGTATCTGGTTTCCCGTCTGTTTGCGGCTTGGAGCTGGGAAAGGCCCTGCCCCTCGTGCTACGCACCCCTCCCGCCGCCTCCCCGCCCCCCCCCACCCGGGTTGGGTCCAAATTCCCCTCCCAACTTCTCCTCCCCTTTCTCTCTTTCCTGCTTTTTTTTTCTCACTTTATCCTGGAATTTCTTCTGTTTATTTCTTAGATTGGGTTTAGTAAGGGATCATAACGTGGCGAGAAAGACCGTTGTTGATCGGAGACTGCTTCAGTTGACTCTGACCTAGAATAGAGCAGCCGGACCTGACTCTGATTCCGGGAATTCTTGGTGAAGTGCTCAGAACTGCTTCCACGACTCATGTAAACATCCACATGTCACTTCATCTGCTTCTCTCTTGGAACACGAGCATCCGCAGACACACATGTGCACGCACGCTCACTGGTTCTCTCCCACTCTGCTTCTGTGTCTGTGATACAGAGCCTGTGAATGAAAGGAGGGAAAAATAAATATTTTTGAAAAGTTGGGAAGGGGCATTTGAAGCTTCAGAAATTAAATTATAGGCTCTCTGAAACCCCCTCTGTGAATCAACAGTTTTGTTTTTCTTCTTCCTTATGCTTGTTTTGTTGCTTTCACAGATTAACAGTACGTGTACTTTCGGAATTTTTAAAATGTTCTTTAATTAGCATGATGAGGCGTTCAGCCCATAAGAGAAGGAAAGGAAGAAGCATTCTTAGAGACAAACATTAACTCCACAGTGGACTTTATACTTCCATGGTGATATGCCTGGGGTTGAACCCTGCACCTCTTATCTGTTATTTTGTTGCTGGGCAGGTGCTGTGCAGCTCAGCAGTTTTACTCCCTTACTCCAGCCTCACCCTCCTGGCTCATGAATGCAAGAAAGTCAAGGCACCGCAGCCAAGGGCTCTGGGACCAGGCGAGCTGCGGGCCGAGGGTTTGTCATTGATTTCGACTGCTCAAGCAGAGAGGCGCTTTCCTTACAACAGACCTGGGTGGTGGGGTCGGCACCTGAGGCACCTCCTGAGCTGGCTTCCGGGGTGCCAGCGTTGTTTCTGAGCCCTCTCCCCTGCCTCAGTCGCTGTCCTGTGGGCCCTTCATGCAGGAGATCGGCCTCTTACAAAGGGGCTCACACCTCTTACCACTCAGGAGAGCTGATACCTGACCAGGGAATGCCACCTTCCTGTCGATCAGCTCTGTCTGGTAGCAAAGTGGATTTGCCTGGTGGGTGAAGGAAACGGAGACGCTTAGGTGCAGCGTAGGGGCAGGCTTGTCACCGGGGGCCAAACAGATTGGAAGTTACCTGGATTGTGAGGGTCTGAGCGGAGCTCCCAGCAGCCGGGCAGGTCTCCAGCGTTAGAGGAGCCCCTCCCCCATGGCCTGGCACCACGTGCTGACAGCCGTGAGAGCGGGGGAGGGGTTTACTTGGTGAAGGTCAGTCTTTTAGGCTTGGGTGGAACCTTGAGCTAAGTGGCATTCTCTTGTCAGACCCTTAACTTGGAGAGTTTTGAATGGCAGGCTGACAGGCTCTTTAACCCCTCCTCCCTGGAGACATCTTCTCTATGCTGTTTCAACATTTATCAACAGTGGACCACGTCTGAAAGCAGCAGTTTCCCTCCCATGCAAGGCTTGGGGTCCCAGCATCAGTGCTCAACATGCGTGAAAGTCACCTGCAGCCTGGGGCATGGCGTCACTGGGTGTCTTTGGCGTCCTGGCTGGGGCTCCAAACATTCCCTATTAAAACAACCACCTCCTGTGCCAGCGACCGTGTTTCTACAACAGCATTTGGTCTGAGCCCTCCCAGCATCCCCATTACTCCCCAGTGGCAGGAGGTGGGCATGCTGGCTGTCCTGGGCCAGTGATTGACCCACCTGAGCCTGGACCCAAACCCTCCACCCCATACAGCCCGCTCACTGCGGCTCCACACCGCCCCAGAGCTGCCCACCAGGGTGACATCTCTACCTCCATCCCTGTTTCCATAAACATAACTGATTTTAAATTAAGAATAATACATGGGAATACCCGAATAGTAAGTAGTCTTTCCCCTTATGACCACTTTCCCTCTATCTTTGTTCTTGCATAGTATTTTCCGGCCTTCTCTCAACTTCTCGAACATGGGAAAACTCCCATGTTGCTGTCCCAGTTTTGGAGTGTGCTGTGCACCCTGCTCTTAAGTGTGTTCCTGTCAGCTCTGTGCAGGACAGGCTTCCAGACCAGCCCTGGAAGGAGCCTTCCCTGACCACCTGGCCAGGCCCTTCCACCCCAGCACTTTCCCGCAGGCTCCATCAGTCCCCCACCTGTGCTCATCTGTGTGCTGGGGCCAGGCCTTTCCCTGGGGAGGAGCCGAGGACCCTGCCCAGGCCTGGGCCTGCAGCAGTCCCGCTGTACTTAGCATACAAGAAACCTCTTGAGGCCGGGGCACTGTTCGGGGCATGGGGATGAGCGTGTTCGTGCCAGTGTTACTGACTCTACGGTCCTCGAGGCCTCTCTGCGTCCCTCGAGGCCTCTCTGCGTCCCTCGAGGCCTCTCTGCGTCAAGCACTCCTGCGTCTGACCCAGTAATTTTGCACTTGGCTCATTTCTTGTGTTCACGCAAGTCAAGATGTCTTTTAAGGAAAAAAGAACAAGTCATACTTAAGTCTGCGAACTCAGAGAGTTTCCAAATACTCTCATAACTCAAATAACGGCTGAAGAGCCCAGCACATGGTGGCTGTCCAGAGGGTCTTTGTTTGGCGAGGATGTGAGTTGCAGAGTCAGATAAGAACCAGCTTCTGGAGTAGCAGTGAGTGCACGGTGGACTCTCCCGTCACACATAAGCATTGTAGCTGCAGAAACTGAACAGCAATCATTTGAGCTTTTGGAAATTGTCCTAAGGGCACACAGCAGATGGAGGACATTCCATCTGTGGAATCATGGAAACCTACTATGTCTCAGTAAGAACAGCGAGTCTGTGGCTCTTGCGCCCTGACCCACTTCCTGCCAGCTGCTGCTGCTCTAGGCTCTGCTCCAGGGGCGCAGACAGGGCCCAGTCCAGCACTCGGTCTCCCTCTAGGAGGGCTGTCCACCACATCCCTCATCCCCAGGCCTCTGTTGAGAGGCTCCACCCCAAGTGTGGGGGGCCAAGAGTACCTCGGGTGAGGGGCTCGCCCAGAAGACCAGCGCCCACCAGCACACATGCTGGGGCAGAGGCATCTGTGCAGGTGGAGGGTACTGCCCAGAGGGAGGTGGTGCCCAAGAGTGAAGGGAACGGGATCTGGAAGAGCAGTTCACAGCGTGCTTCAGGCAGATGACAGAGCCACGAGCAGGTAACAGAGAGCATCAGGGAAAGAGCCGAGGGCCGCCCCGGAATCGCTGTCAGATGTGAGAGGCAGGAGGGGTGTGCTCAGGAGCAGTCAGAGCACTCACGGCGAGATGTGGATGCAAAGCTCACTGCCCTGCAGGCCTCCACACCGCCTCTATCCCCACACTGGACAGTCAGCTTCTTGACCCATGGACAAATCTTATAGCCAGTATCAATGTCTTATAGCCACAGCATATTAAAGAAAATGTCACATGTGTGGAATTTTAACACTAGTATCTTTAAGATAGGGCATTCTTCTGGTTTCCACCTGCCAAATAACCACTCCTGAACAGAGTAGTGCATCAGGTGAGGGGACAAGGGTTTCCTGGTGTTCTTGGGTATAAAATACTATATTGCAAGGAAAATTGATCACACTAATAATTATATATGATTTTGGTGTATTTTTTCCTCTGAAGACCTGACAAAGTAAATTTTAGAAAAATTATCGCTAGCAGCATTTTGGTGATGATTTTCAAGGAATACCTATTAATATATTTGAATATTAATGTTTGGTAAAACATAATTTGATTGCTAAGTAATGTCTGATTCTTTGCGACCCTGTGAACTGCAGCATGCCAGGCTCCCTTGTCCTTCACTGTCTTCTGGAGTTTGCTCAAACTCATGTGCATTAAGTCAGTGTTGCCATCCAACAGTCTCATCCTCTGTTGCTCTTCCTCCTCCTACCCTCAATCTTTCCAAGCATCAGGGTCTTTTCCAATGAGTCAGCTCTTTGCATGAGGTACAGAAAGTATTAGAACTTCAGCATCAGTCCTTCCAATGAATATTCAGTGTTGATTTCCTTTAGGATTGACTGGTTTGATCTTCTGGCTGTCTAAGGGACTCTCAAGAGTCTTCTCCAGCACCACAATTTGAAAGCATCAATTCTTCGGTGCTCAGCTTTTTTTATGATCCAGCTCTCACATCTGTACATAAAGGTTGATTAGCTGATTATTAAGTATAATATTAGGGGCTTCCCTGATAGCTCAGTTGGTAAAGAATCCTCCTGCAATGCAGGAGACCCTGGTTCAATCCCTGGGCTGGAAAGATCCCCTGGAGAAGGGAAAGACTACCCACTCCAGTATTCTGAGAAGGAAATGGCAACCCACTCCAGTACTCTTGCCTAGAGAATCCCACGGATGGAGGCTACAGTCCACAGGGTCGCAAAGAGTCGGACATGACTGAGTGACTTCACTTTCACTTTCAAGTATAATATTTATAGTTTTTCGGATCCTCTAATTGTTATGCCTTTAGACTGTGCTGCCATATGTGGCTGTTTACATTTAAATTAATTACAGTTAGGTAAAACTTAAAATTCAGCTCCTCACCCACATTAGCTGCATTTGAAGCCTGCGTGGCTGCCACAGTAGCTGCAGGGCCACCCGTCAGCATGGTTTTTGAGCCCACACGCTGCTACGGGCTGCCGTTCTCTGCTTTGTTCCTCACTCCCACTGTGTGTTCATCTGGTCTACCTGTCTTGAAATAAGGAGTTTAGCTCCACTTCTGGCTAATTTCTTAGCCTGGTAATTTCCCACTTTTGTACATTTAAAAAGAGGTTTATGTTAAATATGTTTATATGTTCATTTTATCTTATTGTTAAGAGTTCTCTTATGTAACATTATGTGGTCTTGGGCAAGACCCCAAAACCTTCTGATCTTCAGTTCTCTGTATGCTGAGTGAGGGTGAGAATAGTCACTCCCTCAGAGGCCATGTAAGGCTAAAACAGTGCCCGTGGAACAGGGCCTGGCACCCACCACCCACTGTCAGAATGATGCGCTTCTAACCCATGCCCACTCGAGAAAATTAACATTTGTTATTTTAAGCTTCCAACTTGTAGAATGACTTGCTGTGTAGCAATAGATAGCTAATCGAATAACCAGTCAGTGAGGCAGACAAAAACAGTTAGTGCAGGAACACAAGACTTGAAAAATACACTTAAATGACTTGACTCACAGATCTCATACAGAACCATCTTTAACAACTAGCACATGTGCATTCTTCTTGGTTGATATTGTCTTAAAAATTGATTGTGTGCTAGGCCATACAGCAGATCTCTACAAATGTAAGACAACCAGCATATTCTTTCACTGTAGTGCAATTAAATTAGAGTTAATGGCAAAAATATGTGCATTTTCAATCCCTATAGAAAAAAATTTTAAATACTTCCAAATAATTCCTAGATCAAAGAAATAATAATGGAAAAATATTAATTAAAAATAATAATTAAAAATACCTAGAACTGATGAATAATCGTAAAAATACTAAATATCAAATTTTACGTGATATCGTTAATTTAATACTTAGAAGAAATGTTATAGTCTGAGCTCATTTTAGAATGAGAGGAGATTCAAAATTAAATGAGCCAAGCCTCTAACATAAAAAGCAATTTAAAAATAGTAGGATAAATACAAAGAAAATAGAAGGAAGGAGATTATAAGCATAAGGGTAGAAATTAATGACGTGAACTGAGTAAACAAAGCCAAGAGTTGGTTCTTTGAAATGATATAATAATAATTCAATGAAAAAACTCGTAAAGAGAGGAGACACGATATAAATAAGCACAACTGAAAAGGGAAGATATGAGGATCAGCCCTATCAGTTAGAGGTGCAGTGAGAGGGCATTGTTCTGTCTTTATGCCAATAAACTTGAAAATGTAAACAAAATGGATAAACGCCTAGAAAAATATAACTTACCAGAAAATCCCCAAAAGTTCAACTATTATTCAAGAAATTAAGAGTTAAAGTCTTCCCAGGTAAAGAAAGCACGATAGCGAAGTCATTTTATTACTAAATCCTTTCAAAGTCATGTGTCAGAAAACACATGACTCTAGTCATATACAAAGTTTTCACATGAAAAAGGAATTCCTGTCAGCTCATTATATGAAGTGGATATAAAGAATCCTGATACCAAATCTGAGAGAGAAAATTAAAGGTCCATATCACTCATGGGTATAGATAACAAGTCTGAATACATAGCAGAATCGTTGCTCTTTCTTGGGAGTAAAAAATTGGTTTCATACTTGGTAAACTGTCATTGTCATTTACCACATTAGCAAAGGAGATGAAAACATAGTCTTTTCATTGACTACAAAAAATGCATTATATAAGCTCTAAGACCCATTCATGATTTTTAAAATTTCTCAGTAAACTAGGAATCTTTAACCTGATGAAAAATCTACCACCAAAAAAAAAAAAAAACACAACTGAGGCTACATACTTTCTTTAAAACCAAGAGCACAGTGAGGATGCCATGCCACTGCCTCTGCTCACTGTGGCACTGAAGACGTTCGAGGGCAGTCAGAAGAAATGATGCAAAAAGAGCATGGGGCTGGGAGGCGGGCGCTTTCCTTATGCACAGACCAGATGGTAACATGAACCTTACACTAGAAGTGTCGTGAATAGTAAACTCCATTCAGTTCAGTTCAGTCGCTCAGTCGTGTCCAACTCTTTGCAATCCCAGGAATCACAGCACGCCAGGCCTCTCTGTCCATCACCAACTCCCAGAGTTCACTCAGACTCACGTCCATCGAGTCCATGATGCCATCCAGCCATCTCAGCCTCTGTCGCCCCCTTCTCTTCCTGCCCCCAATTCCTCCCAGCATCAGGGTCTTTTCCAATGACTCAACTCTTCACATGAGGTGGCCAAAGTACTGGAGTTTCAGCTTTAGCATCATTCCTTCCAAAGAAATCCCAGGGCTGATCTCCTTCAGAATGGACTGGTTGGATCTCCTTGCCCTCCAAGGGATTCTCAAGAGTCTTCTCCAACACCACAGTTCAAAAGCATCAATTCTTCAGTGCTCAGCCTTCTTCACAGTCCAACTCTCACTTCCATACATGACCACAGGAAAAACCATAGCCTTGACTAGACGGACATTAGGATTGATGAATTACAGGAGCTGATTGTACTTTCCATCCATTGGCCACCAAGAAAAACACAGTCTAAAACAGCAAGCACAGCCATGCGCAGTCTAGTCACAGACCTGACAGGTGGAGCACGGGCTGTACAGAGAACCATGTTCTAAAAACTGGCCTGAGCACCCCTCCCTTCCCCCAAGGCAGGACGGACTCCTGGTGCCAGCCAGAGCGCCCTTCCTGCTCACAGCCCCAGAGCTCACCCCCTACCATCTCCTTACAGTGAGAATATTCAAGCTACTGCAGTCACCCCCAGGGTACTGCCTCCCTGCGAAGGCATTTGTGTTCCCTGAATGTGATGTAATTTATGGGAAACACCTCTTGATTCAGGAAAAACAAGTTGACCAAGGGCCTTTGTGTGCAGACCTGCAGTGGTTTTTGGAGCTTGCTGGTCAAGGGCAGGGAACACTGCAGTGCCTGGGGCTCCTGGGTGCTCCTCAGCCCGCCCCCACTGGGAGTGTGCTGACCACCATCACCCCCACCCCCCGGCTCCCGTCCCCGTGGGCCAGGGGCACAAAGCCGCCTGTGAGAGCAGAGCAAGGAGGGCGGGGGTGTGTGCTGCGTGTGAACACAGTGAGGAGAATAGTAGGGGGGCCTGAGTGCCTCCCTCCCCCTCAAGGCAGGACGGACTCCAGGCAGAAGAATAAACAGGAGCACCCTTCCTGGGTCATCTCTGACATGGGCAAACGTCAGAGCAGGTTTAAGGCAAGGGTAGGATCCCGTTTCCCACCTCCCCCTTCTCAGCACAAGCAGTCAGCAATTCTCTCTAGTTTCAGGTAGCTCTGAAATATAAACATTACCATATGCAGAATAGATAGCTAGTGGGAAGTTGCTCTGTGCCCTGAGGAGATCAACCCATTGCTCTGTGGTGACCTAGTGGGGTGGAATGGGGTGGGACGGGGAGGGAGGTTCCAGAGGGAAGGGATATATAAACACTTATGGCTGATTCCCATTGTTGTATGGCAGAAACAAACACGACATTGTGAAGCAATTATCCTCCAATTAAGACAAAAAATTCTAGTCTTAAAAAGCAGATCCTTTTGGATTCTGTGGGAGAAGGCAAGGGTGGAATGATTTCAGAGAAGCATTGAAACATGTATATCATCATAAATGTGAAATAGATCGCCAGTCCAGGTTCGATGCATGAGTCAGGACGCTCAGGGCTGGTGCACTGGGATGACCCTGAGGGATGGGATGGGGAGGGAGGTGGGAGGGGAGTTCAGGATGGGGAACACATATACACCCATGGCTGATTCATGTCAATGTATTTCAAAAACCACTACAATATTGTAAAGTCATTAGCCTCTAATTAAATAAATAAATTAAAAAGCAGATCCGTGGAGGTTTTTGCATACATCTTGACTTCATATGTGTTAACGGTAATGCAGAGCAGTGTGAAATGCCCCAGGGGTCTGTCAGGCGACCGATGGCGTAGGAGTGGGTGTAGGACCCCCTGCCCTGCCCTCTCACAGCTGGCAGATGGAGCCTGGTCACTCGGCCCTGCCTCAGCCTGAGTTAGACTAGGAGCAGAGGAGCAAGTCAGGGCAAACTGAAGGGCTTCCCTCCTAGAGGCTCTGCCTTGCGGAATGGTCAGGGGACAAAACCACAGGATAGGTGTAACACGGAAGCGTGTGCTGTCTTCATCCCTGCCTTCACGCAGCGGGTTGCTCCAAACAGGACAGGATCGTGAGAGACCGTGCCTCAGTGCTGAGCGTCCATACAAAACATAAATGTTCTGTTACGGCAGACAGGGTAAACAAGGGAAAAGGGGCTACTCTGCGTCTGGCAATGATAAAATACTTGATTTGAAAGGTGGTCTCAGTGTGCTGTTGTAAAGCACATTGGGTTTAGGGAGTAGTTATCTTCCTGAAGAGAATTCTGTCTCCTACTGTTTTCTGTGGCTGGTGGCCCACACACTTGCTGGTACACAGCTAAGAAGTGCATGTTTTAGTTCAGTATTGTTCATTTATCCTGGTTCGCCTATTTAGGAAGATGCCTACAGTGGATTTCTGTTGCAGAAGAAGGAAAGTCTGGTCTCTGTACCGAATCAAAACCTGTTTCCTAAAGAGCAAATGTGGATGCTTTTTTGTAGAGTCTGCCTTCTTGTGCAAGATGCCCTTGGACTCTTCAGTGAGGTGCACTTGGAGGGCGACATACTGAAGGACAGGCAGCTGGAGGGGAAGTGCTGCAGGCTGTCAGGCATGAAGGTTCTGCAGAAGGTCACCAGAGCAAGGTGAGACATCTGTACGCTTATTTTTAAAGACAAACTAGGCCCGAAAGTTTGCCTCTAAAACAAGGGCCGGAGTTGGGTTAAGCCCATAAAGTATTTCTGAGAGAAACATTATAAGTGACAACAGAAATAATGCTGCAAGTTTAGTGATTCACAATTTTATTAAGATTAGGATTAAAAATGCTATATATGTGTCTTTTAATTCTAAAGTTTTTTCTATGTATTATCTATACTAATAAGGTAGCTTTGCATGAGTCAGTTTATATGAATGAAAGTACAACTTTGTGAAAAGGCATTTCAAAACTCTTATTTTGCCGTGTTTTTTGCTTTCCATGGCAAGAAAGCATATTTTTTGTCGAGTTGCATGGCACCTCACCCCTTGATGTTGTTTTGGATAGGAATGGTACATGGATCTGGCCCAGCTGTTCGTTGTTCCATTCCAGTAATCATCTTAGTCTTGAGTTAGGGGAAAGAAGAACATTTTTAATGGTACTATTCAGTCATGTAGAGAATGGTAAACAGTGAATTTGGGGGTTTCTCATTGGAGCCTCTTTCCTCAAACAGCATGTCATCGTAGGTCTTGATGTCGGTGTTTTGCTGGAGTAACGTCTGAGCTTGTCACACTGTCTGAGGGAGGGCAAGCCCATCATGTGCACTTGCGGTCCGACTTAGAGCCGGTTGGAAGCCAGTGGTCTGCTTTGCAGCGGTCTGCATTGCAGCCGTCTGCTGTGGTCTTCCTAAACTTTGAGCATTGCCGAGCATTCCTCCGCCCGACCTCCATCCACAGTCCGCTCTCCCATCCTGGCTCTGTGCCTCATCTGTCTTTCACATGGCACCGGGCAGGTGAGCAGTGGCTCCACCCAGGACCCTGCTTTCCTGAAGGACAGACCCCCTGTGAGCCCTGCGTTGATTCACGCACGTTTGTCTTGTAGCAGGTACTTCTGCCTGTTTGTGGAAAGGTGGCTGTATTGTAATGTAATTGCCTTATAGGTTAGGCACAGCACTGCCCAGATATTTGGAAAGCCCAACTGGGCTGCGTGAACCTTGTCCTTACGAAGTTGAACCTCATTTAGCCCTTGGTTTCAGAATCACAAGCATCTGGAAAGACTGTGTGTAGTTGTGGTAAGTGAGGTGTTGCCCCGACATTAGCCTGGTGGCAGTAACTCCACTGGCCCCATGTAGACCTCCCAGAGGTGCACTCAGCACAGTTCCCCCCGTCACCACCACACGCCAGGTACAGGGGGCTCTGCGTCACGTGCATCTCAGTGGAGCCCCTCCAGCTGGCAGATCTCGAGTGTTGCAGGCCAAGGGGCTGCTCCTGGGGACACACTCCCTGCTGGTGAAGGCAGGACTCACCTCCAGTGCCATGCTTCTGGGGACTGACAGAGCCTGGGGCCCAGGGGCTCTGGCTCCATAAAGCACGTGCTCTTTACCATGAAGCCACAGAACCGTCTGTGTACCTGACATTTAATCAGGTTCTTGTGAGCTGTACTGGAGGTATACTGCTGTCTACAACGTTGCCATAGGACATATTTTTTCTGTAGGAAATGCACTGAATAGTCTAAATAATTTGTTTACAGACAAACTTTTGGAATCCACTCCATTTTTAAGTTGAACTAAAATTTGACTAAGTGTCTTTTAGTTGCTAACTCATGTCCTACTCTTTGCCACCCCATGGACTCTAGCCCTGCAGGCTCATCTGTCCATGGGATTTTCCAGGCAAGAATAATGGGGTGGGTTGCCATTAAAATAGTTGATACTTCTTTTTAGGTTGGAATTAATTTATTTATCTTATGTATTTCACTTTACTTTGACATGTAACCATCCAAATAGATTGTCTTTTTGTTCTTTTGGAAGCTATATTTCTTCAAAACAAATTATTTAATAGTTTTGGAATGCTGAATGTTATAATTGCCTATTAGTGACATCACCCACTGTCAGTCATCCATCCATGGCCCAGTAAACAAAAACTGCCTCTTTTTTCCCCAAAATTATTGTGTTTCATAGCAACTCATAAACCTTAACAAAATATATTTCTCATAAACCTTGACAAAATAGACTTACTTCCCAGAATTCAAGCTAAAATGATTACTTATAATTATATAACTCCAATATCTAATATAGAAAGCTACTTCTTTGCCAGTTGGAAGGTAGTTTTATGTCTGGGCTAAGTCATGGAGTCTTTTAAATTTTAGCTCCTGGGTTTCTTCTGGTCCACCGTCAATAGTGGCAGCTTTGGGTGGACTGATGGCCTTGGGGCTGGGCCCCTGTTCCGGGGACCCCACCCTGTTCACCTGCCCCCCTTGGAATGGTTGAACAAAAACAGCTGTCTTTTGTGTTTCTCTGACACATTTATTTTTGGTGTTTTGTATCTGTGCTGACCAGTTAAAGTGAGAAGAGTCAGGAAAATAGCCTGGATATAATGGAAAAGACCATTTTAAATAGCACTGCTAAGCCCACCCCTGCTCTGCTCTCTTCCTCCCCAGGACTCCGGCTGTTTGTCCAGGGACAGGCGTGTCCCCTGACCTTTGTTCTCCCAGGTGGCCTCTGCAACGGTTTAGAGGTCAGATAGGCTGAAAACTCACTTTACTTTGGTGTCATAATTCTGGGTATGAGCTTTATCTTTTTCTTGCTGATTAGTATGTGATCTTATTTTTATGTGATATAGCAATACTGAGGGAAAATAGAACTTTTCTGAAATATATTAACCCTAGAAGTATAGAAAACACAGTAGCAACATTTTTGCAGGGGAGGGGAACCTCTTTCAATTCAAAATCCTGCTAGTACTTATGTCCCAACTTGTTAAAACCAAAGCTACTGACCCTCTAAAGTGCAGTATTAGTTCATAAGGTACTACTTTGTTTAGATTTTTTCCAGTGGCACTTTGAGAGTAATGTACTGAAGACTATTGAAGACTTGTGAAGTGAGCCCTCACTTCCCTGGTGGCTCAGGGGTTAAAGCGTCTGCCTGCGACGAGGGAGACCTGGGTTGGATCCCTGGGTCGGGAAGATCCCCTGGAGAAGGAAATGGCAACCCACTCCAGTATTCTTGCCTGGAGAATCCCATGGACGGAGGAGCCTGGAGGGCTACAGTCCACAGGGTCGCAACGAGTCGGACACGACTGAGCGACTTCACTTTCACTGTATACAGACGAGTCTGCCTGAGTGCTGACCATGATGAAGGAGCAACTTCCACGGTCTTTGACCTTGAATTGTCCCCCTTTGAACTGAAGACTAGACCTGCCCAAGGACTGGGGCAGTTGTTGCTTTAAGTGATGAGGTCTTAAATGTCTGATCTCAGAAGATTTCCTGAAAGCAGTGAGTGAAAAGAATGTTGAGGCATCTTGATTTTGCAAATAGAAATTTTCTCCTCAAATTGGTAAGATGTTATCTGTGAAGATGTAAAAGTAGGGTTAAGAGAAAGTATAATTCATTTATTCTTTAAATATTTGTGCCTGTTTGTGCTATGCATCTGGTTAGTTACTGCTCTGCTAGATTTGGGGGATTTATCCTAAACCAGAAAGTACTGAAATAAAAAGTCAGTCCAGATGAAGCCTCAAATCCTGTTAACTAGGAATTCTGCAGTGACCCAGGAAAAATTAGGGCCCCTAGGAATTTTTGAGAGAAGAAACGAAGAGGTAACAAAATTGAAAATGGAGTAGAGTTGATTCTGCTCTTGTATTTTTAATATATTTGAAAGAGAGGGAGAGACTGGGGCAGGGGTGCAGACCTGGGAATCTCTGCAGCCACTGAGGGCAGAAGGAGGGACCTGGCACCGTGGATTTGTAACTTCCGGTAGCTCCGGGCTGGAAGTCGGGAAATTCTCCAGGGAGCCAAGACTGATGCCAGGAGTGTAGATTAGCCCTTTCCTGCCCGAGCTCACAGACCAGCAGGAGAGCCAGGAGGAGGTCCTGAAACACACCCACCAGTGAGTGCCAGACACAGCAGCCATTTTGTAGGGCTCAGAGGGCAGGTTCAGATTTGGGGACCCTGGAGAGAACCGCAGGAGTCTGGGGCTGAGGACTCAGGGGAGGGCGGGAGGACACACCCCCCTGGTCAAGACATCCACTCCCCCGCCTGGGGCGGAGACTGGTAAGCTTTGAGGATAGTGTGAGGGGTTGGGCATGCTGCTGCTGCTGCTGCTGCTGCTGCTGCTAAGTCACTTCAGTCATGTGCGACTCTGTGTGACCCCATGGATGGCAGCCCACCAGGCTCCCCCATCCCTGGGATTCTCCAGGCAAGAACACTGGAGTGGGTTGCCATTTCCTTCTCCAATGCATGAAAGTGAAAAGTGAGAGTGAAGTCGCTCAGCCGTGTCTGAGCGGGATGTATTTCAGAGAATGGTCCAATTAATAGTTGGTATTTACATGCCAGCTTTTGTTTTAAAGGTAACAGATTAAGTACCAATAGTCTTCAACTTTGAAACCAAGTTTAGTTAGCTTGCTCACAAACTAACCCATGGCTAGGAGGTCAGAAGCCCCCATTCCACCCCCAGCCCTCAGCACTTCCTGTCCAGAGCAGTCACCCTTTGTCCCAGGTACCAGTCCCTCCTGCCTCATATCCGGGCTCGCTGAGGCCCTCTGCCTCCTGCAGCAGCTCCCTTGGCCCAGCGCTCAGGGCTGTGTGGGTTTCTCCTGACCTGTGTCCCACCAGAGGGGTGTGTTCTGATGTAAATTTGAGTGACATCTTAGTGATACTATGCAATTATCAACACCTGTCTGAGGAGCCCTGGAATGGCTCCCCTAGCTGGCCTGTGCCGGGTACAGGCTGCCCAGCCCAGAGTCCCAGTGGCTTACTGAGATACAGACTGGTTCTCAACCCAGCCACTCCCCTCTGCATGGTGTAGACCATTGTGGATTAGCATACCTCGTGGCCAGTGTCCACGCTGGCCTCCCCATCGCCAGGCTCTGTTTCTCACTCACCATTGTACTTCCTGTGCACGGTTCAGTTCCTGGCACCTGAGAGGCTCATAATAAGCGTTTGTGGAATGGACATTAGTTGTTTGCTTGGATTCATCTTAGATTTTCCTCAACAAGATTTGAACTTGTGCTTTCTTAGCAGTAATCACTGGTGCACAGTTTTAGAGGGAAGAGTGGAGACTAAGTTGTCCAAAGACCAAGTGCAGATGGGAAACATATCCTCTGTGTACCCTGGGCTGGGACCCTGGGTCCTCCCCACTGTGTCCAGGGGCACGCGCTTGAGGGTGTTGGGAAAGCGTTTTGTCAGGGATGGGATCCCAGCTTATGGAGGAGGACCTGGAACAGGTGAGGGTGACTAGCCCAGGTCAGGCTCTGCTGTGACTCTGGGCCCTGGGCCATCAGTTTCCTGGAGGCCCTTGTATGACCAGGTGCATGGAGGGGCAGCACAGGAAGCTTTTAGGAACTGTCCACACAAGTGGACGGGGCTTGGGGGCCGTTGTTGAGGCATCATCTCAGATGCTGTTTCAGCAGAAAGCGTGTCTGGTAAGTGCTCTCCTGGGAACAGAAGCCTCAATGACTTCCTCCTTTGATTCCCCTCTTCAGATGGCTGCCTCTTAAACAGACACACTTCCCTTGGGGTTTGCACATTGCTGTGGTTGGAATCCTCTTTCAAGAGACATACTCAAGAAATCTTTCATCATTTTGAAAAATTGTTCCTGGTAGGTTCACCACCCAGTTAATGGCAGGAGAATAAAGTGTCACTGAAAGAGAATGTACTAAATCCTAAAACCAAGAATGCTCAAAAAACTGGCCAAAAGAGACGAAGGACTGACCCACGTAGAACACTTTGGGTGTTCTCTCTTCACTCACGATGCTGAGTAAAGAGAGTCCATGCAGAAGGCTGCATGCACGCTGTGGGGTCCCACTTGCATGAAACAGAGGAAACCCATGGGGACAGAGTGCAAGTTGGTGCTCGCCAGGCGGGAGGAGAGCAGGGGGTGACTGCTGGTAGGCACCGCGTCTTCCTGGGACAATGACAGTATTCCAGGACTGGACGACGTTGTGAATGTGCTCACTGCCAGTGAACTACGCTGTGTGACTTGGTTAATCCTGCATCATGTGAATTTCACCTCATTCTTTTAAAGGGACATAAATGAATTCATTGCCCGAAAAGTACACTGTGTTATGAAAACAGCTACAAATGTGTCATAAGTCCAGTTGGAGAAGAATAGTTTCTAAATGAAATGTCTAGGCATAATTTCACATCACTCAAAAAGACCCAATTAGGGAGTTAGGGGCTCAGGAGGAAATGTCGAGTATTGAACTTGAACCGTAAAGATTATTTCTGGGAAACTAGGACAGATTTATTTAGTAAACTGGGCACTTCTAAATCATTTATTACCTTTATCATTCAGTGAACAACCCTTAAGAAGAGAAAACTCTTGTATATCTCTCTGTGTAACCAGTTATGGAGACATTGACAAAGGGGAAAACCGGCAGATTACAGAAAGGCTCATACACCCACCAGGTTGATCACAGGAAGAGGAGGAGAGAGAACCACAAACCACCTGAAAGAGGCGTTTGAACTGTGTAGGCCAAGCATTAACCACTGTCAGGATCACTGCCCTAGTAGTGCTTCAAAAAGCCATCCAATAAAAAGAAATTTGCCCTGTCTGTCGGCAGTTAGATACAGGAGTTCTGCCCCGAGGGCCCTCTGCACGTCTGTCCGTGTCACACGGCGGCTGAGTGTGGATGCAGGGCTGAAGTCAGTCCAGTCGGCAGGAAGCGGACCTGCCAGCGGGGCTGCACTGACAGTCCAAGGAGGTTTCTGCTGGAGCGGGTGGGGCTTTACCCAGAGGCTTTCAGGGTGTGGCTGGTGAGGTTCATCCAGTTCATGGCAGACACCCATGGGAGGGCATGTCCCCACCCATAAGTTCATTCCTCTTATCTCTTGACCAAAAATAGACTGTCTTGCTGGAGCCAAGTGTTACTTATCCACATGTCCTCTGTAGCAATTAATAGAGGGTGCAGTGATAACCCGACTAAAATGATGAGGTCTGAACCACAGCAGACTGTCACAGTAGTTCTTGGCCATTTGAAAACATAAAGGAATTGTTAGTAGCAATCTCAGAAGTGGCTCAGACACCTCCCCCACCTTGCTCCACCCTCTTCCCCCCAGTGACTTGAGGGACACAGTCAAACCCAGTTCACTGGGGTGATTTTGGCAGTGACGGCCTGACTCATGCAAGGGCTTGCTTAGCAAAATCAAAGCTTCAGGGGCGACACTGGTCTGAGTAGAGGCAGTGGAGGGGAGAGCAGGGCTCCGCACCACTGTCTTGTGAGTCTCATCTCAGGCGTCGGTCAGTGCACTGGGGGCTGACCCCTCAGGCATCAGGCAGGAGAGGTAGCACTTGCCTTCCCAGGTGATTGTGATTTCGTGAGTTCACACACAGAAGTGGTTCTGCACACCTGAAAACACCATAGTAGTGGTTCTGCCCTTGCTCCTCCTCCTTTTTTCTCTTTTCCAATTAACTAAAAAGTAGAGCTCTGGTCAGCATTAATCTAACTCTTTCTTTTCTTGTTTTTACAAACAAAATGGGAAGAGTACGATGAGTAACTTAGAAGAATGATAACTAGAGGTTGAAAGTATTTTGGTTTTTTTTTTTCCAGGATAGACTAGAAGTCAAGTTGGCCTTGTTAATTATAACAGGGGGCAAGAAGGGGTAATGAAGCCAGTGGAGTTAAAAGTACAGAGAGATTTTAGCTAAAACAGGAATCCAAGAGACCAGTCAGGAAGATCAGCTGATACAGGAACATAAAAACATCTGCTGCCTAACTCTGGTTAGTAATTTATCCAGTGAATTTACCTGCAGCACAGTAAGTCTAGAATTCAGCCAGTGGACGGGATTGTTTTGCTTTTTCATTCATTCCTTCTCCTACAAATCTCAGTACTCCCCTTCTCCCCACACTCATCTCACAAAAATCATAATGCTCTGCCTGTAGGGAACCAGCAGTTTTAAAGCTTTCAAACTTTTAAAAAATAGAAGTCCAAACAGCAAGCTCTGTGTTAATAACAAATCTGCGTAGAGCTCTTCTGTTTAGAACTGGGAGGTGGTGGGTGGGGGCCACCATGGCCCCCACCCAGCTCCTGGGGCTGCATCATTGGGAAGTGGTCACTGAGCACTGGCTTTTGTTCTGGACATTTCACATACCAACATGGTTCTTTCTTGAGACTTCCCTGGTGGTCCAGTGGCTAAGACTCCTAAGGCAAGGGGCCTGGATTCCATCTCTGGTCAGGGAACTAGATCCGTGTGCTGCAGCTAAGATTTGGCACAGCCAAATAAATAAAACTAAATATTAAAAAATATATACATGGTTCTTTCTCTTCCTCTCTCAGCATAATAACCTGTGGCAGCAGGCCTTATCGTGGGGCACTGGGCCATGTAATTCAGAAGCTTGGTGGGATGTTCCTTGTTCATCTCAAATATGAAACACAAATGCTTGATTTTGCTTTTATTAAGTGCCTTCTCAAATTTGGAGAATCTTACATATTATAATTTTAGGTAGAACCCCCTTAAATCTTTTTGTTTGCAGTAAAATGCCTGTCTGTCCATATAGCACTTGGAAGTGGGAAGAGAGGTGTCATCGTCACCGTGGTCCTTCTTTCTTTCCCTTCAACTCTCCAGCCCACTGGCAAATTAGGTCATGTTACTGTGTTTTTAAGTAAAGACCCGGAAGCTCCTGAGACTAAGTAATAACTTGGCTGCAGGTCAGGGGTGGGCCTGGAGCCTGGTCCTCCAGAGGCCAGCGCCTGCATCTCTGGTGCTCTGGCCTACATGTAGTTACTTCCAGTTCCAGGGGAATTCACTTCTGTTAAATTTCTCATTTGCTTTATAGTTGTAATCCCTGGCGCTCAGATCAGAAGTCTGACCATTTCTTGTCAGAAGTGATGTAAATTTAGATTCTTGGTGTTTTCCATTGTTTTTGTTAAACAGCAGCGGTGAGCCATCTCTGCTGGAATTATCTTGAATGACAGGAGGAACATCAGATACATACTAAATAATTGCACTGAATGCCTCAGGTTTACTTCAACATTTTTTTTTTTTCCCTGTTTAGGCACTTACTAATGAAAATATGACTTTTAAGAACTGGACATTTTCATTACTATTTTTCATTATAGTATAGTCATTTTCATTACTATTCTTTTTAAACCAAAGACTTTGCTCATCTGCCTGGAATCACTGACAGTGGAGAGAGTGGTCCCAAGGGCGCCCTGGGGCTGGACCACATATTGGAGAAGCGTCAGACCAGGCCTCTCAGGATTATCTGTGGGAGATCATGGTACAGCTGCTGTTGTCACTGGTTGTTAATACATCGAGAAAAGGAAATTTAAACATCTCCTTTCCGCTGGGCATTTACTCCACATCTTTCTCCACGAATACAAAGTTGTCTATAAACAAAGAAGAATGGTTGCTTTTCTCTTTGTTGTTTCCGACGGTGTCCTTTCCAGTTTCTGCCACCACTAGTAACGGACACGTGTGTGTGCCCTGTGTCTCCTTTACTGATCTTTTCACTTAGCCTTGTTTATGGGGAAATGTGACAGACATGAGAGCCGTTCCTGAGTGCAGAGCAGAGTGAACAACTGTCGGGCTACCCAGGATGCCACCACCAAATTCAAAGAACAAAACATGCTGGGGCTTCCAGGCACCACCCCATGCCCCAAGATCTCTGCAGCCCTGATTTCCTCTGCTGTCTTCTTTGCAGTTTTACCGTTTTATGTTTGTCCTCAGAGCCCAGTCACTTGGCAGAGGGTTGTGCTGATTTGTTGCTTGTGCCCACGTAGACCATCCCCACAGGAGAGCAGAGGGTCTTCTGACGAGTCTGTGCAGGGCAGCTACGTGGTATGTGAATTCGTGGTGATGGAGTAGATTGTGAAGAGGCTAGCTTGTTTCAAATATGAGAGCGCACTGGTAATGTTAGTGTATGTATCTATCAGAAAACCTGGGCTGACAGTTTTTGTGTGGAATGTGAGTGTTCCTGCCTCCACACTGGTAAGTAGGTCATGTGACACTGTTGAAGTGATAAAGACCTCCTGGGCCATGAGACCAGCCTGAGAACTGTCTGCAGTTCTCGACAGCAGCAGCTTGCAGCAAGAATTCCTTACTTCCCTCGCTGAGTATGTGTCTGTGTGTGTGTGGCAGTTCCTGCCCAGGTAGAACAGAAATGCACAAAGTACTTGTTTTATACAAACTTGTGCTCAGTTCAGTTCCGTTCATTTGCTCAGTCGTGTCCAACTCTTTGTAATCCCATGGATTGCAGCACACCAGGCTTCCCTGCCCATCACCAGCTCCTGGAGCTTACTCAAACTCATGTCCATCGAGTCGGTGATGCCTCCAACCATTTCATCCTCTGTCATCCACTTCTCCTCCTGCCTGCAGTCTTTCCCAGCATCAGGGTCTTTTCCAATGAGTCAGTTTTTCACATCAGGTAGCCAAAGTATTGGAGTTTCAGCTTCAGCATCAGTCCTTCCAATGATTATTCAGGACTGATTTCCTTTAGGTTAGACTGGTTTGGTCTCCTAGCAGTTCAAGGGACTCTCAAGAGTCTTCTCCAACACCACAGTTCAAAGTATCAATTCTTCGGTCCTCAGTTTTCTTTATAGTCCAACTCCCATACCCATACATGACCACTGGAAAAACCAGAGCTTTGGCTATACAGACCTTTGTTGGCAAAGTAATGTCTTTGCTTTTTAATATGCTGTCTGCTACTGCTGCTGCTAAGTCGCTTCAGTCATGTCCGACTCTGTGCAACCCCATAGACGGCAGCCCACCAGGTTCCCCCATCTCTGGGATTCTCCAGGCAAGAACACTGGAGAGGGTTGCCATTTCGTTCTCCAGTGCATGAAAATGAAAAGTGAAAGGGAAGTCGCTCAGTCGTGTCCGACTCTTCGAGACCCCATGGGCTGCAGCCTACCAGGCTCCTCTGTCCATGGGATTTTCCAGGCAAGAGTACTGGAGTGGGTTGCCATTGCCTTCTCTGAATATGCTGTCTAGGTTGGTCATAACTTTCCTTCCAAGGAGCAAGCGTCTTTTAATTTCATGGCTGCAGTCACCATCTGCATCTGATTTTGGAGCCCAAAAAAATGAAGTCTCTCACTGTTTCCCCATTTATTTGCCATGAAGAAATGGGACCAGATGCCATGATCTTAGTTTTCTGAATGTTGAGTTTTAAGGCAACTTTTTCACTCTCCTCTTTCACTTTCAAGAGGCTCTTTAGTTCTTCATATGCTTTCTGCATATCTGAGGTTACTGATACTTCTCCCAGCAATCTTGATTCCAGCTTGTGCTTCATTCAGCCCAGCATTTCTCATGATGTACTCTGTATATAAGTTAAGTAAGTAGGGTGACAATGTACAGCCTTGACGTACTCCTTTTCCAATTTGGAACCAGTCTGTTGTTTCATGTCCTGTTGTGACTGTTATTTTTTGACCCGCATAGAGATTTCTCAGGAGGCAGGTTAGGTGGTCTGGTATTCCCATCTCTTTCAGAATTTTCCACAGTTTGTTGTGATCCCCATAGTCAAAGGCTTTGGTATAGTCAATAAAGCAGAAATAGATGTTTTTTTCTGGAACTCTCTTGCTTTTTTGATGATCCAGTGGATGTTGGCAATTTGATCTCTGGTTCCTCTGCCTTTTCTAAATCCAGTTTGAACATCTGGAGGTTCACGTACTGTTGAAGCCTGACTTGGAGAATTTTGAGTATTACTTTGCTAGTGTGTCAGATGAGTGCAATTGTTCAGTACTTTGAACATTCTTTGGCATTGCCTTTCTTTGGGATTGAAATGAAAACTGACCTTTTTCAGTCCTGTGGCCGCTGCTGAGTTTTCCTAATTTGCTGGCATATTGACTGCAGCATTTTCACAGGCTTTCTTATCTCACCTTGCTATTCTCTGGAACTCTGCATTCAAATGGGTATATCTTTCCTTTTCTCCTTTGCCTTTCACTTCTCTTCTTTTGTCAGCTATTTTTAAGGTCTCCTCAGACAACTATTTTGCCTTTTTGCATTTCTTTTTGTTGGGGATGGTTTTGATCACTGCCTCCTATACAGTGTCACAAACATGCATCCATAGTTCTTCAGGAACTCAGTCTATCAGATCTATTCCCTTGAATCTATTTGTCTCTTCCACTGTATAATCATAAGGGATTTGATTTAGGTCATACCTGAATGGTCTAGTGGTTTTCCCTACTTTCTTCAGTTTAAGTCTGAATTTGGCAATAAGGGAGTTCATGATCTGAGCCACAGTCAGCTCCTGGTCTTCTTTTTGCTGACTGTCTAGAGCTTCTCTGTCTTTGGCTGCAAAGAATATAATCAATCTGATTTCGGTATTGACCATCTGTGATGTCCATGTGTAGAGTCTTCTCTTGTGTTGTTGGAAGAGGGTGTTTGCTATGACCAGTCCATTTTCTTGGCAAAACTCTTTTAGCGTTTGCCCTGCTACATTTTGTACTCCAAGGTGAAATTTGCCTGTTACTCCAGATATCTCTTGACTTCCTACTTTGGCATTGCAGTCCCCTATAATGAAAAGGACATCGTTTTGGGGTGTTAGTTCTAGAAGGTCTTGTAGGTCTTTATAGAACCGTTCAACTTCAGCTTCTTCAGCATTACTGGTCAGGGCATAGACTTGGATTATGCTGATATTGAATGGTTTGCCTTGGAGATGAACAGAGATCATTCTGTCATTTTTGAGACTACATCCAAGTACTGCATTTTGGACTCTTTTGTTTACTATGATGGCTACTCCTTTTCTTCTAAGAAATTCTTGCCCACAGTAGTAGATACAGTGGTCACCTGAGTTAAATTCACCCATTCCAGTCCATTTTAGTTTGCTGATTCCCAAAATGTCAATGTTCACTCTTGCCATCTTGTTTGACTACTTCCAATTTGCCTTGATTCATGGACCTAACATTCCAGGTTCTTATGCAATATTGTTCTTTATAGCATCAGACTTTACTTCAGTCACCAAAGTTGCGCTGGTTATTTATTTACCTGGTGTTTTGGCTGTTCTAGGCCTTTGTTGCTGCGTGGGGCTTTCCCTAGTTACAGCGAGCAGAGACTACTTGTCATTGTGGCGCTCAAACTTCTCATTACCGTGACTTCTCTTGTTGTGGCAAACAGGTTGTAGAGTGCATGGGCGCAGTAGTTGTGCACATGGGCTTAGTTGCTCCGTGGCCTGTGGGGTCCTCCTGGCCAGGGCTGGAATCTGTGTCCCCTGCATTGCAAAGTGGATTCTTTTTTTTTTTTAATCAGTAATTATAGCTTTGTTTATGAAAATAAACTCATGTTTAGCATTTGTTCACCAGTTTGAATACTACAGTTCCAACTTAAAAATATGAAAGTGAGCATGTAAATTTCATTCTGTTCCCTTGTAAATGCCACCAACGTATCAATAAAGACATTTTTTAATGAATGCTTATCAACAGAGAAAATACTGAATTAATTTTGATACACCACATCGTGCAATATCATGTAGCCTTTATAAAGAATTAAAACTATAACAGATGAGTTGGAAGAGATTTAGCAAAGTGGATTCTTAACCACTGGACCACCAGGGAAGCTCTAGTTAATATTTTTATATCCTAGATCTTGAAGAAAGAATTAAGATTAGGAAGGACATTTAAAAAATATAACTAGCAGATATCCTGCAAAATGTGAGGTATTCCAAAATTATAAATTTATCTTACATGGTTATATAATAAATTTAAGTGATGGTACAAAGAAATAGTAAAAAAGGCTTAATTTCAGATGTGTATGCATTTCTTTTCTTCTTTTTTTTAACATACAAAATTATACTGAGTTATGATTAACATACGATATTATATTAGTTTCAAGTGTACAACATAGTAATTTGATATTTTTATACATCATGAAATGGTCACCACTGTGTGACCAGTTACCACGGTCACCATAAATTGTTCTGTTGCCATATCTCCACCTCTATATTGAGATCATGTCCCCTGATTCTTTCCCAGCTTCTCTGGGCTTCTTTCTCTTCCTTTCACTAGCTTCTGAGGAAACCAGCTCCTCTGTCTTACAGCTCTGCTGTCTTGTCTGGAGTGTCTATTTGTGGCTTTGTTTAACCTTGTCAGTCTACCCTCTGAGCACTTAGTTATTTCAGTATCTCTATCTATAATTTGAAAAATATCATCCTGAAATGCATTGAATTAACCTTGGAATATGTTTAGTAATCCCCACACCTGTCGGGTGTTTGTGGGGTGTTCTTTGTAGAGCATGGTCTCTGAAGTCAGAGTGCCCGACTTGATGCCATCACTGTCTAATTAAGGAACAGCTGATTTCTAATACAGTTGATTTCTAATTCAGGAATCTCCCCCAAAGAGGCACATCCCCATGAGCAGCCGCTCCTTCCCCCAACCGCCACCACTGTCAGCAGGCCCTTCAGCTGTTCGTCTGCTGTCTGTCCCTGTGAGTTTGCACATACTGAACATGTGATAGTGAGGAACCGTGGATAGTGAGGGGCCGTGGATCGTGAGGGGCCATGGATCGTGAGGGACCATGGATAGTGAGGGACCATGAATCGTGAGGCGCCGTGGATCGTGAGGGGCCGTGGATAGTGAGGGGCCGTGGATAGTGAGGGGCCGTGGATCGTGAGGAACTGTGGATAGTGAGGGGCCGTGGATCGTGAGGGACCGTGGATCGTGAGGGACCGTGGATAGTGAGGGGCCGTGGATCGTGAAGGGCCATGGATCGTGAAGGGCTGTGGATAGTGAGGGGCCGTGGATAGTGAGGGGCCGTGGATCGTGAGGAACTGTGGATAGTGAGGGGCCGTGGATCGTGAGGGGCCGTGGATCGTGAAGGGCCGTGGATAGTGAGGGGCCGTGGATAGTGAGGGGCCGTGGATCGTGAGGGACCATGGATACTGAGGGGCCGTGGATCGTGAGGGGCCGTGGATCGTGAGGTCCATCCATGTTGCATCATGTATCAGGGCTTCCACCCTTTTCATGGCGGCCTGCTGCTCTGTTGCATGGATATAGCATTCAGTAGTATTTTACCACTTTTTTAACTCACCAAGATGACCAGTCCAGTTGGTAAAACCAGGGGTTTAGCTTCAGCCACACATGCACAGAATGGCAAGCGGCATGTTTGCCTTTCCTCCACAAGTTCACCTGGTTTGTAGTTTTTGTTGTCCTTGCCTGGTCTTTCTTGGAGTAGTTTCATTATGTAGTAGGGGCAGGGAGAAAGTGGAAAGCAATGAGAGAACTTGTCTACAGTTGATGTCCTCTCAGGGTTTTTTCATATCAGAGTGTTTAAAAGTGGAAGTTAAACGTTAGATTATATATTTATATTTAAGTGGAAGTTAAATGTTAGATTCTGGTAGAGTGCTTTAAAAGTACTAAACAGACTGACCAGCACAGTGAGGCAAGGCAAAACAAAAGAATCAGAAAGGAAGAAATAAAACTGTGAGATGACATGATGGTCTGTGTCAGAAATCCCAAGGAATCTGCAAAAGACAAAATGTTTCCTAAAATGAGTAAGTCAGTTTAGCAGAAGCCCAGCATACAAGATTAACATTCAAAAGTCAGTCACATTTCCAGTGAACTTCTCGAAACCAAAATTTAAAATACAATATTTTCAGTTGCTGAAAAAGGAGTATTTAGGCATATCCCTAATGAAATATGTCAGGAGTTGTATGCTGCAAACTACAAAACACTGATTAAAGGAATCAGTGGATATCTAAATAAACGCATGCCACGTTCATGGATTGAAAGACTCAACATCGTAAAGATGCTACTTCTTCCCAGAAGAGTAGATCAGCTTGACACAATGCCCATTAAAGTTCCAACAAAAAAGTGTGTAGATATGTCTAGGCCTTGGAGAAGGCAATGGCACCCCACTCCAGTACTCTTGCCTGGCAAATCCCATGGATGGAGGAGCCTGGTAGGCTGAAGTCTATGAGGTCACTAAGAGTTGGACACGACTGAGCGACTTCACTTTGACTTTTCACTTTCATGCATTGGAGAAGGAAATGGCAATCCACTCCAGTATTCTTACTTGGAGAATCCCAGGGACGGGGGAGCCTGGTGGACTGCTGTCTCTGGGGTCGCACAGAGTCGGACACGACTGAAGCGACTTAGGAGCAGCAGCAGCAGTCTAGGCCTATTCCAGACTTTATTTGGAAATGAAGAGGAACCAGAATAGATAAAAACCACTTTGAAAAGGAATAGAGTGGGAGGAATGGTACCCAATTTCAGAACTTATTAAATGGCTACAAGAAACTGCTGCATTGGTGGAGGCATGACTGGTCAGTGGAGAGAACCTAGGAAGGGCTGTGACTCCTGACCACATGACTCCTGACCAAGCGCAAATAAAGCCATTCAGTGAAGGAAGGATGGTCTCAGCTCATTGCCCATGGATGGGCAAAAAATTAATCTCAACCTCAATCTCATACCTCACAAAATATTTTAGGTTTAAATATAACACATAAAACTGTAAAGTTTTTAGTAGAAAACCATTGGGACCTACTAAGAAAAGAGTTCTGAGATAAACACCTAAAGTGTGATCCACGAAAGGAAAAAAATCAGTAAGTTGGACTTTATCAAAATGAAAATCTTTTGCTCTGCAAAAGATTGTGTTAAGAGAATGAAAAGATAAGCTACAGACCATGGGAAAATATTTGTAAATCTTATATCTTAGACTATATAATGAAATCTCAAGACTCAGCAGTAAACATACACACACTCAGTCCAATTAGAAAATGGGCAAAGGACATGAAGAGACATTTCCAAAGAGGACATCATGTGGCAGATAAACGCCCAGAAAGATGTTTAACGTCACTGTCCTTAGGCAGAAGCACAGCATGAGTGATGTGAATATTACCACACTCCTGTCAGAACAACTGAAATGAGAAACAGTGACAACCTTGGATGCTAGTGAGGCTGTGAATAAACTGTCTCGTATGTTGCTGATGGGGCTGTAGGGTGGTGTGGTCCCCTGCAGGAACACAGGAACAGAGTTGGCAGTCCCTTTAAAACCTGAACATACTTACCCAAGCAGTTGCACCGCTGGGCATTTATCTGGAGAAAAGAACATCAGCATTCCCATAAAGTTCTGTGCCAAGTGTTTTTAGTAGCCCCAGACTGGAAAGAACCCCTGTGTCCCTCAGAGATGAATGGTAAACACATCCACACCATGGACAGCGCTCAGCGGTAAAAGCAGCAAGCTGCTGGTGCCACTGCAGCCTGGGTGGATCTTGAGGCCACTGTGCTGAGTGACGGAAGCCGAGCCGAACACACCAGGCACCACATGACTCTGTTTATACAGGGTTCTCTGAGGTTGTGTCAGTGCACGAGACTGTGTGAATGCTGGTTACTCCCTCACCGAGTCTCTAAGCCTCAACTGGGCTAGCACTTTGGTGCCCATCCCTCAGGGAGCTGTGTGGAAGGAGGAGGGGCAGAAGTGGGCAGACAGGCGCAGCGGGCCCACCAGCCCCCAGCTTCTAGGGGGCCCCCAGCATCCAGTGGCCGCCTCTCAACCTCAGCTGGCCCTGGTCAGTCACCCAGCTCTGTCCGATCACCTATACAAACAGCCGCTGCCAGGAGAAGGGGAGAGTGACTTTTCACCAGCATGTCCCCATTTACTTGCTGCTTTGTTCTTCATTTGGACCCAGAGTGTTGGTGTTGGCTGCAGACCCCGCCCTGTATGCCGCATTTCTGCTGTGATCCATGCGAGGGGCCAGAAGACAGCAGGGAAGCTTTGAGTCTTGTTCTCTGTGATGCCAAGGCCCTCATTCTCAACTCTGAGTTTAACTGCTGGATCCTAAGCACTTAAAATAGTACATGCTATTAAATGTTGAGAACAATAAGAATGTGTAATATTAATTGTTAAGGCCACAAGCTTTTAATAACGTAAACAACGTTATTATCTATTAACACTGTTGAGAATTAGGGCAAAATCTAAGAAGCCTTTGAGATACATAGTTTGGTTTTTTCTTTCAACTAAAACGGCATTTTAAAAACTGGTAAAATGCACATAATGTAAAAGTTTCCATCTTAACAGTTTTTAGGTAGCAGGAAGCACATTCACAGTGCTCTGCAGCCATCATACCAGCATGTCCCAGAACCCATCACCCTTGTGAAGCGAAGCTCTGTCCCCTGAACCGGGGCTTCCCAGCCCCTGACAGCCACCCTCTACCTTCTGTCTATGAATTGGTCTGGTTGGCGATCTCATATAAACGGAATCACACACTATTTGTCTTTTTGTGTCTGACTATATTCTTTATTTTAGATAATTTTTCTTGTTCTGTGAGTAACACGTGTCTGATTTTGAAAAATACAGGAAACGCTTAAACGAAAAGAAGAAAATAAACGTCACCTTTAAATTCTACTCGGATAACCACTAAAAATATTTTTTTTTACTCTTTCAGAGAGAGATGTTATAATTTGTTGTCTGCTTTTCACTTAGCAAGGTATCATGAATATCTTTCCATGTCCATAGTTTCTGTGTAAATGTTTCAAAAGCTGTATCATATTTCATTGTGCAGATACATCATAATTTTGTGTATTTTTTTATTGAAGTATAGTTGATTTACATGGTTTCAGATGGATAGCAAAGTGATTCAGTTATACATACATGCATATATATATATTCTTTTTCAGTTTCTTTTCCATTATCAATCATTACAATTTATTGCTTGTATTTTCATATCGTATACAGTAGGTTCTTACTATTTATCTGTTTTATATACAGTGCTATGTATCTGTTAATCCCAAAGCCCTAATATATCCCAGCCCCACTGCCTTTCCAGTCTGGTAACCATCAGTTTGTTGCTTACATCTGTGAGTCTGTTTCTGTTCTGTAAATAAGTTCATTTGTATCATTTTCTTAAGATTCCACATATAAGTGATATCATATGATATTTGTCTTTCTGTTTCTGACTTCCTTCACTTAGTATAATTTCTGGATCCATCCACGTTGCTGCGAATGGCATTATTTCATTCTTTTTTGTGGTTGAGTAGTATTCCATTGTCGGAGAAGGTAATGGCACCCCACTCCAGTACTCTTGCCTGGAAAATCCCATGGACGGATGAACCTGGTAGGCTGCAGTTCATGGGGTCGGGAAGAGTTAGACACAACTGAGCGACTTCAGTTTCACTTTTCACTTTCGTGCGTTGGAGAAGGCAATGGCAACCCACTCCATTGTTCTTGCCTGGAGAATCCCAGGGACGGGGGAGCCTGGTGGGCTGCCGTCTGTGGGGTCGCACAGAGTCAGACACGACTGAAGTGATTCAGCAGCAGCAGCAGTGTTCCATTGTATATATGCACCACGTCTTCTGTATCCACTCCTCTGTCGGTGGACATGTAGGTTGCCTCCATGTCCTGGCTGTTGTGAATAGTGCTGCTATGAAAGTTGGGGTGCATGTGTCTTTTTGAATTAGAATTTTTTCCAGACATATCAAATGCATGATAATTTAGTGAACAGTCTCTTTCCTGTGCTTACACATTCCAGGTTGCAAGGTCTGTCTGTCTGTCTGTGCACCCCTGACTTCATTGCATATTCTGAATGTTGGCTTCTTGGTGTTCAGCCTGCATCTGACCGGCTCACTGATCAGCATCTCTTCTTTCTTCAGGATGGCCGAGCTTTTTAGTTTGATTGACACCATGTGGCCTCCACGGGCAGCTCTGAAAGCAACAGGCCCTGGCACAGCCTTTGAGGTAAGCTCGGCATTGAGGCACCACCCCACCACAACAGTGCACATCCTGAGAAACCCTGTGAGGTTAGCCTGGCATTGAGGCACCCCCAACACACAGTGCACCCCCTGAGAAGCCTGGATCCAGTGAGTGTGAGCCAGGACAGAGGTCACACTGCTGCCTTACTTGTAGGCCAGAGCCTGGTTACCTAGTCTACCATGTCACATGCGTGCTTCCGGAGGTTCCTTTACGGTGACCTCTCTCCACCCCCATTGTCATGGGCCACTGCACACTGAGGGTCTCAGCCTCGCACCCAACAAGAAGCAGGTGGTTTCCCTGCCTCCTTCCAGTCAGTAGTAGAACCACCACTGAGTACCAGTTAGAGCAGAGACTCAGTGCACAGAATTTGTGCACATCGGTCGAACCACTAGCTCAGCTCAGCTCGGAGTCTCCCTCTTCTTCCTCACGTCGTGTTTGGTAGCAAGTTGCCCACAGATAGCAAAATTGAGGAAGAGGATCTGTCCTTCCTGCTCTGAACCCTGTCCAGCCTGCTGGCAGCTACTGCTTCGGGCCTTGGCTCCCCAGGCTGAGAGCTGGCCCCTTTGTGTGGTTCTGACTTCTAGCACAGGTGGACACAGTAGCTCTCTCTGGAGCTGGAGCAGCAGCCCAGTCGGAGATGCCATTTCTAGATGCCTCACAGGGAAGAAGTTTGTGAATGGAGTCTTCAGGGCATCTGGAGATTGAATTTCTAGAATGACATCTTGAATTGGTGATAAATTCAGGAGCACAGAAACTCTCATGCTGGGTCCAGAGAGAAACAAGCCCATCAGTAAAGACCCTTGGAGAGAGTCAGTCTGCATCTGTGAGCAGAGACGGCTCTGTTGAAGAGTCAATTTATGTTAATAGTGCATTTGAGTCTTTAAGCAGCGCCTTCACGTTCTACTTTTGTCTTCATTTTAAACAGGAGAAAACTCATCTGCCTCCTCCTAGCTTCTGTTACATCCTCAGCGCTCATCCAGACTTGGGGCAGATTGATGTAATTGAAGATGACCCCGTTGCAGAACTTTACCAGCCACCGACTCCCCGCTTCTTAAAAGAAATTATGCAGGTGGTGCCTTTGTGTGTACCGGACCTCTGTCGCTTTGCTCTGTGTGTGGGCTTGGGGAGACTTACGCACTGTTTTCAATACGTTCCAGGCGGATGGCCTCTGTACCCATTGCAGCTTCTGTGCCAGAGTGATTTACCGGAGACCACAGGTGATCCATCTCTCTTTCTCTTCACATGTTGTACAGCTTATCAAAGGATAATCTCCCTCAGAAATGGGTGGAGTACCCAAACAGAAAAGCATTGTTGAATGCCAGTTATGCACGATCCACACTGACATGGCGGTAAGCACACTGCTTGTGCAGTTGGGGCTGCGGCCTCTCATGAAGTCCCGGGTGTGAAGCCAGCAGAGTGTGCTCTCAGGATGCGAGCAGCAGCCTCGTGGCTGTCACTCACTGGCTCCTGCCCACAGCCCTGCAGCTGGACCAGAGGTGGAGGGGGAAGGAGTGTTCAGATGCACTGCCACCTTTAGCTGGTCTGTGGAAATCCTTGCCCTTCCTGAGAAACTGACCATTTGCTAAGATGAACTCCTCCGTCCAGTGCAAGGCTATGTGCGGGACCTTGGGGTCCTGTCCCTTCTGTCTCCTTCAGATGGAATGTTTCTTTATCTTTCTTATCTTTTATGATCTTGTCATTTTTGAGGAAGAGGTTGATTTCTTAACAGAATGCCCCTCCATTTAGATTTACCAGGTCACAAAGAGATCTGTGATTATGCCACATAAAAATACTGTGTTCATACCAGGGGCACACAGTGGAGCTGTCCCAGTGCTGTGATATGATACCAGTTGATTAAGATGCTGTTTTCCAGGCTTCTCCACTCTACAGTTAACTAACAAATATTCCATACTTATTGCTTAATAACTGTGTAACAGATGTTTTGTAGGAAGATAGCTTAAGACTGTTTTATTATCCTGTTTCTTATAAAACTTCTACCCATTCATTGTAACAGCTATATGAATCTTGCTTGAATTATTACTCTGATAGTAGCTAAATGATAATTTTCTAATTCCAGCATTTTTCTACATTTATTAGTTGGCATTGGCTATACTTAGGAACTTTTATTTCCCTGATTTATTTATGCATTCAGTCATTTATCTCAGCTTGAACCAGTAGATTGAATTTTTATTCATTGGGTTGTTATCTGTAGCTGTCACTTATTCCAGTGCTTACGTCTCCCCAGATTCAAGCCAGCTCCTGTGTCCTTTGGACATGGCCCCATCACTCCTCCAGGGCTCCCTTACTTTCTGCAAAAATAAGATGCTTCAGACTCATCTTGTGTCTCCTCTGCTCTGAAGTCAGCTGTCTGCTAAGGAGCCCTGGTTGATTTTAGTGAAGAATGGCATTTAGAAGCCAAGATCTGGGTCCTTGGTGGGCTCATTGCTGCTGGGCCATCTCGGCAGATGGAAGAAGGAAGTATGCGTGTATAGTCATGCCCATGTACCTACCGCTCCACGTCTGTTCTTTCTTTACATCTGTCTCTACCTAAAACTCATCGTCTTCTACCAGTACTTCCAACTCTAGGCCATAACACTGACTCTAGATTTCCTCACTTCCGTATTAATAACTCCCTCATCCAGCTCTGAGAAACCTGGCTCTCACTTTCCTCAGTATAAACTTCTCTAATTTCTTATATGTAATCAACCTCCCAACCATGTGAACCACCTCCTCCACTCAGCTCACAGCTCCTGACCTTGCCGGTCACCGTCTTTGCCCAGTCATGTCCACCAGCCATGTGGGATCGTCAGCCTGACCACACCATCCATGCCAGCAGCACCCTGACCCTCACGCCAACCAGCTTCTCATAGCCTGGCCCTGCTGACCCCAGGGGTATTTCCAGTGAGATCCTTGTCCCCATGTGTGCCTGCTGAGTCCTAATGGCAGAAGACTGTGATGTAGTTGTGTCCTAGCCACCTCCCGAAGGCCCTGCATCCATGACCGTTGCACTGGAGTGGAGGATTCACCATGTGCATCCGTGGGGTCAGGGGTATGAGCATTTCATTCATAACACTTCCTCATCCTTGGGACACTTAGATCTTGCAGGAGAGAAGAGTGTGTGTGCTTCGTGGAAGCCAGTGTGATGACTCACATCCTCACCCTGTGGACGTGGGATTGGGAGGAAGTGCGTGGCTTCTTCCTCTTTGGTCAGAGGACTGGGAGAGAGGAGCCAGGGAGGGGCAGGCCTCCCCCCAGCCATTGGCCCTTAGCATAGCAACAGGGCTGGAGCTTACTGGGCTTGGCCATGTCCGGCGTGCTGAAGACCACATATGCAAAGGCCGTTGCATCTGTGGAAATACTGATTGAAATGATATCAGAAATATTAGTGTTAATAATAATCATCTAAGATTATCGCCTTTAAAAATAATTTTGGATTTAAGAAGAGCTACCAGGTTAATAGCCTTGTCCGTGACTTTGAATTCTAGGCAGACAGTTTGTTTCTGGAGCCGAGGGAGATGTGGCTGGTGGTGACTGACATTACTCTGCAGACACTGGACGAGGACTCAGGCCTCCCCAGGACTGTTCCTGTGCGTGTGGCCACCTCATGCCTGCTGGACCAGGAAGTCCGGGATGCTCTCTGCGAGACCACCTCCCAGAGCTTCCTCTTCCGGGACGCTCTCCGAGACCAGGGTATGCCTTCCTCTTACTGAAAGCGCTGGTCTGTCCCCCCGCCCGGAGTTCCCTGCAGACCAGGCCCCTGTGACAGCTGCCTAGACAGAATAAAGCCCCACCTGTGGTGCTGGCATGCAGGGGTGATGCTGGGGTTACTGGGGAGGGTCTTTTGGGGTCACGCTTTATGGGCACAGAAGTAACAAAGCTGCTGCCTAGCGCACCGCTTTGGTAAAACAAACAGAGAGCTCAAGCATTTATGTCCATCCTTCTGTGTCCACCCTCTGCAGCACCAAGTCTCTGTCTAGAGAAAGGTGGTGTTTGCATGTGAACTACATACATATTCTTACCATGTAAACCCTGTAAAACATGTACCTCGTGCCATGTCAGGCTGTGTAAATAGTGGTTGATGTGCAGCAAATCCACATTTTGCTTTCTGGAACTTTCCCTAAGTGTTTTCCACCCACGGTTGTCTGCATCTGAGCTGGCTGGAGTCTGCAGGTGTGGAGCCTGTAGGTACGGAGACCTGACTGTGTGCTTATACCCGTCAGCACTCTTTCTAGGAACCACAGTAGGACCCTGCCTGGACAGTGTATTTTCAGTGTTGAAGCTACGTGACATGAAGTTGGTCTTTCTGCATCAAATGTGAACCGATGTTTGTTTGTGTTTACAGCTCTGGCTTCCTTTCTGCACAGACTGTGTCCCTGGACACACAGGGGCCCACACCAGTGCCCCTGACCACCCCTTCTGCACCTAACTGCCAGGAGACTGGCAAAGGATGCGTCTCTCCTGGCAGGAGAACTTGCTAGTTTCAAACCTGGAACTGCAGTAATCCAAAGCATCTCTGTTGGCAGGTCAGATTGTCTGTGTTGGCCGAACTGTCCTCCTGCCTCTGAAACCCCATGAGGGTGTGACCGTGGGTGCCGGGGAGCTGTCAGGCCCCCTGCGTCTGGATGAGCTGGGCCCTGGCACTCGGGTCAACTCCATTTGCAGCATCCGAGGTATGTATCCATCTTGATGGAAGAGAGATTTGTATTTTCTTAACTATCCCACTCACTTTGTGTTTGTTGTTTATTCAGTGAGTGTTTGAGTACCTGACATAGGGTACATGAGGAACAAAATGAAAAGATGCCGGCCTTTCAGACACAAGCAGAGCCAGGTTGGCAGCCTCTGGGGCTCCGAGTGCCTGTCCCAGGCCCTCCCTGTGGGGCACAGACAGGAGCCCTGAGCCGAGGGGGAGGGGAGGGTGAGCCCATCAGGTGAGGTGGGGGTCGGGGGGCGAGCAGGACTTGCCCCGGCTGCTGACGAGGCAGGGTGGGTAAGCTCCGGAGTGGGAGGAGGTGGCAGAGGTGTGTGTGGAGGGGGTGGCAGTTGGGAGTGGGGGGATTCAGGGCGGAGGCGGATGTGAGGGAGGGTTCGGTCAGAAGACCCAACACGCAGGGAACAGTGATCTGTGACAGCACCGTGGTAGTCAGTTTCCAGAAAGTATAGAGATTCCACACGTACGTCAAGGGCCTGTGTCCTCCACCCAGGGCCACTCGACCCCCAAACCCCATGTGCTTTTTATGAACAGCAAAGGCTGTGACCCCACTGTTGCTTGAGCCCAAGTCCCCTGTGTGATTGTGAGGCTGAGCACGAGTCCATTGTGTTTTCCTTCAGTGCATTCCCTTTACCCTAGTGTTCCCGCAGAGATGTAGCTCCTCAGGCTCGTGGACTTGAAGAAGTATGGCTCCAGCCTTCAGCTGGGTCTCTTCTTGCCCCCACTCTCTCGTCTCTGCTCCAAGGATGGCAGGACTGACCTCAGAGGCTGGTTGAGGAGTACGTGGGCTGACAGGGAAGCCGATGTTCCGTGCTCCCACTGCCGCAGGCAGGAGGCTGACTGGGGGCTCGGGGGCTGGAGCCAGCGACAGCAGGGATGGGGCCCAGACTGCCATCCCTGCCCAGGCAGAGCTGGTGCAGACCTTTCAGAAAGGTGGGAGGGCACGTGGGAAACCCCGGACAGCTGCGCAAGCTCCATGTGCTGGAGGAGAGGGGCCAAGGTGGCCAGCTGGCCCTGTCCTGTTCTGCTGTCCCAGCTGTGCTAATGGAGTAGAACAGTCAGGTTTTTATCTTAGATGAAGCCCTGTTTTCAGCACCACAGGTCGACTCTGGAGTAAAATGGGGGCTGGCTGTTGGCTGCTGGGAGGAGCACAGGGGAGGCTGGCTGAGAGTCTGGAGGCTGGGCGGGCCGGTGGACAGGCGTGAAGGCCGGACTCTGCAGAGCCGCACAGCCTGTCCACAGCCTGTGCTCTCCAGGCTCCCATCCCCTCATGTCTCCCAGGGTAGGTCATCCAGGCTCAGAGCCAGTGGAAGGAGGAGGGCGTGACTCCAGGTGACAGTTCCCACCCCCAAACCCCTCCCGCATTTTATGAGAAAATGTACTTGAAGAGCTGGCTTCCTGAGAAGGGTTTGGAGCCAGACCACTCTTACCTGCAGCCAGAGAGTAAGAAGCATAGAGATGCAGACCAGGAGCATGCAGACAGTGGTGAGACAGACTTGCCTTTCCTAAAGAACCTCATATTTTAAAGAAATAGTCATTTCCAGTGAGATTTACAAAACTCACTTGAAATTTAACCATTTCACTTGAAATTTAACCATTTCAAGAGAGATTTGGTGGCAGCCCATTTACAGTATTGTGCAACCACCTCCTCGTTTATGTTTTGGCTTTTGTCGTCTCACTGGCTTTGAAAACAGTGGCAGTCTGGTTCTCAATCACAGTGTCATTGAGCAGAAACTCACCTTTTTGAAGCGTGCAACTCATTGTAGTGTGTTCATACAGTCGTGCAGCCATCGCCACTAACTAGCTCCAGAGAGAAACCCGTGTCTGTCAGCACTCACGTCCCGTCCCCTCCCAGCCCCTGGCTCCCGTTCCTCTGCCTCCTGCCTCATGGACACTCATGTGAATGAATCATACAGTGTGTGCTCCTTGGTTTCTGGCTGCTGGCACTCAGCAGGACATTTTCAAGGCGTTTCTCAGGCTTTGTTCCTTTCTGGGGCTGAATAGTCCATCATATGGACAGACCCTGTTTTATTTATCCGTTCATCAGTTGATGCACTCTTTTTTGATCCTATAATTCATGCTTCTGTGAATTTTCATGTAAGGTCCTTGGGTGGACATCTACTTCCTGTTCTTTGGGTGTATTCCTGATGTCTGACATAGTTTTCATGTGGGCCACAATCACAAACAGCAGCAGCATAAGCTGTGCTCCCTCCACGCGTGATGGGGAGGCATCTGTAGGAAGTGACCCTCCAGAGGGCAGGACATGAGGCTGACACTGAACATCCCATGTCCAGATGTGGTGACCAAAGGGACTGTTGGGAGGTACAGCCCAAGATGAGGGAGATCAGGTGTCCACTGTGACCTGTCTGGAGAGGAGCAGTGTTGGTGGAGGGGCTCTGGCCAGCAGTGCCCGTGGAGTGACCCTGGGCCGACACAGGCTGCCTCGCGCTCCCAGAGCAGAGCTGTGACAGGTGACATCCCCCTGCTCCGTCCTCCCAGCACTGGGTATTCTCAGGTTGTAGATCGTCCGTCATTTTCACAGGTGTGTGCTGGTGTCAGGTTGCTGATTCAGTTTGCATTTTTCTGACAGCATTTTCTATGGAGCATCATTCCTATGTTTATTTGACATCTGTATATCTTCTGTGTTGAGGTGTCTGCCAGGGGCTTTGGTCCATTTTTATTCGGGTTGTTCACTTTCTTATTGAGTTTTTTGAGTTTTTCATGTATTTTGGATAGCAGTCCTGTCCTAGATAGGTGTTTTGCAAATATCTTTTCCCATCTATGGCATCTCATCTCTTAACAGTGTCTTTTGTGGACCAGTTTTAATTTTAATGAAGTCCGACATAGACTTATTTTTCCCCATGAACTGTGGTTTTGGTGTTGTATTTAAAAACTCATTGCCAGACTAAGGTCACCCAGATTTTTCTCCTGTTTTCTTCTAGGAATTTTATGGTTTTGCTTTTTACACTTAAGTATACAATCCATTTTGAGTTAAATTTTGTAAAAGAGGTCAGCTCTTTTTCTAGATTCATTTTTTCCCCAGGTGTTTGTCAGTTGTTGTAACACTATTGGAAACACTGTCTTTTCTCTGTTGAAATGTCAGATCAGTTGACTGTGTTCATGTGGGTGTGTTTCTGGGCTCTCTGGTCTGTTGCCTTGGTTTTTTCTTTTGAGGGTAGGATGCTGTCTTGATGACGGTGGCTCTGTTGTGTGTCTGTCCTCCAGCTCCATTCTCCTCCAGTATTGTCTTGCCTACTCTAGGCCTTTCTGCCTCCTGTGTAAGCTTGAAACTTGGCTTATGGTATCCACAAAGTGACTTGCTGTGCTTTTGATTAGAATCGTGTTGAATCTGTAGTGCACCTTAGGAAAAATGTACATCTTAACAGTGTTCAGTCTTCCTGTATGTGAACATGGAATACCTCTCTCATAATTTTGATCTTTGATGTATTTCAGCAGTGTTATAGTTTTTCTCATATAGATCTGTGTGTATTTTACTACACTTATACCTAAGTATTTCATTTATTTTAGCTAATATAAATGGTATTGTGTTTTTAATTTAAAACTTCACTTGTTCATTGTTAGTGGATAGGAAAGCTATTGACTTTTGTATTTTAACTTTGTATCCTACAACCTAGCTGCAATCATTTTGTAGTGCTAGATTTTTTCTTATTGATTCTTTGAGGTAGTCTATATAGGAAACTGTCACTTGTGAACAAGGACACGTTTTTCTTCACTCCCAGTCTCTATCCATTTTATTTCTTTTTCTGGGTTTCTCATCTTAGCTGGACTCCCAGCACCAGATTGAAGAGAAGTGATGAGAGAGACCTCCTTGCCCAGTTCCTGATCTCGAGGAGAAAGCACCACCTTTCCCACCATTAGTCAGTGATGTCAGCTGTCAGGGTTTTGAGTGTTCGTTGTTTTTTCAGCTAAAGATAATATCTCTTTATTCCATATATTGAAGGGAAATAATGTTCCGGTCTCTTACTTCCCCTCCAGTCAGTGCTGATTATTAAGATCGATAATGTTCCGTTCTAGAGCTGTAAAGCTTTGCCCTTTGTCTGCAGGTTGATCCTCATAGATGAAAAACAGTAAATGGTATTTTTATTATAATGATTATGTAAATATTTTTCGCTGAACAGGAAACTAGTACATACTCTATTTCCTTTCTTGTGTGATTCTTTTCATGGAGTTTTGTGTTGAATTTTGTTTTACTTACACTGCCTGCTCTACACTCTTAATTATTTTCCAAATCCTCAAAAATGGTGACAGATCTTTGGAGCCATCCTTTTCCTGTGTAATTTCTCTCCTAGGGCCTTCTGTCCCTCTGAACCTTCCTTGACTGGTTGCTCTGCTGTCAGCTGTCATCTAGGCCTCCTCTGTATTAATCCTTTAGGGTCATCCTTTCCTAAATCACAGAACTTCTTTATTGGTTTATTCCAACTGTAGGCTTTTAATAAATGTTCTTTACCAAGGTGAGAAAACTTCCTCTATTCCTAGATTAATGAGAGTTTTTATCATCACTGGGTATTGGATTTTGTCAAGTGGCTTTTCTACAGCCATTGATATGATCATATGATTTTTCTTCTTTATTCTGTTGATATGATAGACTGTTGTTGTTGTTATTTAGTCAGTAAGTCATGTCTGATTCTTTATGACCCCATGGACTGTATCCCACCAGGCTCCTCTGTCCATGGAATTTCCTTGTAAGAATACTGAAGTGGGTTTCCATTTCCTTCTTCAGGGGATCTTCCTGACCCAAGGATTGAACCCATGTCTCCTGCACTGGGGTATATTCTTTAGTGCTGAGCCTCCAGGGAAGCCCTGTGATAAATTACAGTAGTTTATTTTTTAAAATATTGAATCGGCTTATTAACCTGGAATAAGTCCCGTTTGGTCATGGTATAATCCTTTTTTTAAATGTAGTTGGATTAGATGGCTAATATCTTGCTGAGGCCTTTTACAGCTCTGTTCATGAGAGATCCTGGTCTGTAGTTGTCCTTTCAGGTAGTGTCTTTATCTGGGTTTGGAATTAGGTGCATGTTGTTGTTAGGGGATGAGTTGAGAAGTACTCCCTCTGCTACTGTCTTCTGGAGGGAACTGCACAGGATTGGTATAATTTCTTTCTTAAATGTTTGCTCGAATTGATCAATGAACTCCTCTGGGCCTGGTGCTTTGTTTTGGAAAGTTATGAATTATTGATTTAATTTCTTTAATACAGGCTTACTTCATTTTATAGTGCTTGGTAGATACTATGGTTTTTACAAATTGAAGGTTTGTGGCAGCTGTGTATCAAGCAAGTCTATCCCTGCTGTTTTTTCAGTAGCTCACTTCATGTTTTGGTGTCACATTTTGGTAATTCATGCAGTATTTCAATTTTTTTCATTATGGTTATATTTGTCATGGTGATCTGTGATCAGTGATCTTTGATGCTACTATTACAAAAAGATTTCAGCTTGCTGAAGGCTCAGATGACGGTTAGTGTAATTTAGCAATTAAGTATTCTTTAATTAAGGTTTTTTAGACAGTATGCATTTGTTGCACATTCAATAAGCCATAGTATAGTGTGGACATAACTTTTATGCACACTGGGAGCCAGGGATCAAACCCAGATCCAGCCATCTCCTGCTTGCCACAAGGGGGTTGCCAGTGGTATGAAGACCCCAGACAAAATATATTTCCTCAGCTCGAGTTGTGTTCTGTAATTGGAAGGAAATTGCTTAATCCCATGTAATTGTAAATATTGTTAGCACTCACGGGTACCCTAAGATAAAAGGAACTGTGGTTTGTAGCAGTCTTCTTTTTCTTAATTCATTTAGCAGACACCATAACTGTGATTGAGTCTCTGTGCTGGAAGCCCTCCCTTCAGCTTGGATTCTGCCCTCTGTGAAGACGCGCCTTCCGGCTGTGCTTTGAGCTTTTACTGGCTTAACTTTCAGCCTTTTACTGGCTTAACTTTGACTCAATCTTGATTAGATTTGTAAGAACAATGAAATTAGCTAGGCAGTCTTTTTTAAATCAGGATGTATTATTTTCATTTTCAAAAAGTCATTCAAGGATGCATTGCAGGAATGCGTTTTAATAAACCAAGCCTACTTAGTTCTCATTATTTTATCCTCTGCAGATAAATTTTCTCCTAATGTTTGTTCTAGTGGAAAATTAAATTCTTTGCTCCAAGAGTGGGAAGGATGACTCTCCTGTTTCTCTGGAAACTTAGTTCACATCTTACTTTTTCTCAGATGTCTCATTTCACCACTCTTCAACAAGGATGGTCTGAGATTCGCAGTGTATCTTGATGATATGTACAGTGCTTCACATTCTAAGAAAATTAGACCAACTCAGTCTCCTGTTTAAAATTCCTTCCTGGCTTCTCATCCCTTCCAAGATCAAGTCTAGAATCCCAAGGAGACTTGGAAGGTGCTGGCCTGCCGTCTCACCTGCCTTTTTCTCTGCCTCTCTGGCCTCCAGTCCCACCTCAGGGCAAAGGGTGGACCTGTGCCCCTCCCTACCAGCAGCCCCACCTCAGCTCCATTCTTTCAGGAAGCCTCCCCTGACACTTAGGCCAGCCTAGAGGGCCTCTCTTATGCCCCTCTCAGGGGTCTTTTACATTTCTCAATTTAGCATGTATTTTATATTCTACTTTTTTTTTTTTTTCAAGACACTAGTTTTTAGAGCAGTTTTAGCAAAATTGAGCAGAAGGTTCAGAGATTTTGCACATTCTTTCTACCCCCACAAATGCACAACCTCCCCCACCGTCAGCATTCCCACCAGATGGTGCATTGGTTGTAACTGATGAACCTGTACCGACACATTGTCATCACCCAGAGTCATAGCTATAGCCGGGGTCACTCTTGGTGACTACATTGCGTGGATTTAGACAAACTTATGACATGCAGCCATCATTACAGTGTTGTACCGAGTGCTTTTCCTGACCTAAAACGTCTGTGCTCCACCTCTTCAGCCCTCTCTCCCCCTTAATACCTGGCAACCACTGATCTTTTCACAATCTGTATAGTTTTGCTTTTGCTACAATGTCCTATAGTTGGAATCATACAGTCTGTAGCCTTTTGAGATTGGCTTCTTTCAGTTAGTAATATGCATTTAAGGTTCCTTCATGTCTTTTCATGACAGGAGAGCTCATTTATTAAAAATTACTGAACACTGTTGCACTTTCTAGGTAAGCCAGACTTTATGTATCCATTCACCTACTGAAGGACTTCTTGGTTGCTTCCATGTTTTGGTAATTAAGAGTAAATAGCCACATGCCAGTGTTTATGTGGACCTGTGTTTTCAACTCCTTTGTGAAAATACCAAGGAGTGTGATTGGTTCATTGTACCATAGGATAGTGTTTAATTGCCTAAGAAATTGCCAAACCGTCCACAGTAGCCGTCCATGTTTTATTACCACCAGCAGTGACTGCAAGCTCCTGTTGCTCCACATCCTCAGAACCATTTGGTGCGTCAATGCTCAGGACTTAGCCGTCTCTGTAGGTATGCAGCAGTGTCTCATTGCTATGTTCATAGGTGTGCAGGGGTGTCATTGCTGTGTTCATAGGTGTGCAGGGGTGTGTCATTGCTGTGCTCATAGGTGTGCAGCAGTGTCTCACTTCTGTGTTCATAGGTGTTCAGGGGTGGCTCACTGCTGCGTTCATAGGTGTGCAGCGGTGACTAATTGTTGTGTTCATAGGTGTTCAGGGGTGTCTCACTGCTGTGTTCATAGGTGTGTAGGGGTGTCTCACTTCTGTGTTCATAGGTGTGCAGGGGTGTCTCACTGCTGCGTTCATAGGTGTGCAGGGGTGTCTCATTACTGTGTTCATAGGTGTGCAGGGTGTCTCACTACTGTGTTCATAGGTGTGCAGCAGTGTCTCACTGCTGTGTTCATAGGTGTTCAGGGGTGTCTCACTGCTGTGTTCATAGGTATGCAGCGGTGACTCATTGTTATGTTCATAGGTGTGCAGGGGTGTCTCACTGCTGTGTTCATAGGTGTGCAGGGGTGTCTCACTTCTGTGTTCATAGGTGTGCAGGGGTGTCTCACTTCTGTGTTCATAGGTGTACAGGGTGTCTCATTGCTGTGTTCATTTGCATTTCCCTCATGACGTGACACTGGACATCTTTTCTTGTGCTTCTTTGTCATCTGTGTATCTTCTCTGGCGAAGTGTCTGTCAAAGTTTTTGGCCCATTTTTTAATCAGGTTATTCTAGTTCTTATTATTGAGTCTTAACAGTTATTTGTATATTTTGTATAGCAATCCTTTATCAGAGTGTCTTTTGTGGATATTGTCTCCCATATTTCATGATATTTTTACTCATTTGTTTATCTGCTTTCCCAGTCAGACTGTGGAGTCCATTTGTAGATTGTGGCATTTATTCTTATGTTCATAGTGCTACATGTATATCCCACACTAAAAAACATTGTATACATATTTGTTTGTTGAATAAATAAATCACAAATGTTGGGGTAAAGAGAAATAGAGAAACCACATAAGAGGAGATCCTAACAAACCAGTAAGAATCTTTCCTTATCAAGAAAGTGGAAACCTAGCTGTGGGATTCTATTCCACCATCCAGGAGGCAGATACTTCCTGTAAACATCCAGGCAGTGGGCCAGTGTGAACAGTGTGAGCCAGAGGTTCTGTGGGATGCACCTCTGAGGGTTTTTGCCATCTCTGGGCTCACACTTTTGGGTACAGTGACTCCACTCCATGAGCCCATTCTGGGGGAAAGGCCCTTCACGGAAGGGGCCAAGTAGACAGATGCCTGCTGCCTTGTCATAGAGCAGTTTGGATGCCTAGTGTCCAGTCTGGAGAGTGGTCAGGGGAACCCTGACGTAAATCTTCAGCCATGCAGAGCCTCAGGGCAGGACATGACGGCGCAGGCATGCGTGCTTGTCATGTACTCATAACACGCATGCTGGGAGAAGGCAAAGATGAAAATACTTGGGTAGCTGGTAATAGGCTTACGCTTTAAAACTTGTCCTTTGCTGTAATTTAGTGCAATAAATGGGAATTATAATAAGTGTGAAAGTGAAAGTGAAGTTGTTCAGTCGTGTCCAACTCTTTGCAACCCCATGGACTATAGCCTACCAGGTTCCTCTGTCCATGGGATTTTCCAGGCAAGAATACTGGAGTGGGTTGCCATTTCCTCCTCCAGGAGATCTTCCCAACCCAGGGATTGAACCTGGGTCTCCCACATTGTAGGCAGATGCTTTACCGTGTGAGCCACCAGGGAAGTAATAATAATAAGTTTAGGAGCATTTATATAAACTCAAAATTGAGGAAACAAACCTGGGCACCTCCCGTTACCATCTGTGACCTCTAAGGGGCACAGAGAGGCTGGGGGACAGAGCTGCCTCTGAGCCCAGCTCTGCTTCCCTGATCCCAGGCACTGTGGTCGCTGTGGACGAGAGCACCGCCTGCTCGTGGCCTGTGTGTGATCTGTGTGGCAGCGAGAGACTGGAACGGAGCCTGGCAGACAGGTAGGGGGCAGCCACCAGGAACCCTGCGGCCTGGGGCCAAGGGGGCACATGGGGCGGCCAAGCTGCCGCAGGAGGCTGGGCGCGTTTTCTCCCCAGGTCACCACTGGGCTCCTGCTGCTCCCTGAGGCTCCTCTGGTCCTAGAAGAGAAAAGAGCGGGCTTCCTCAGCTCCTCCGTTGTCAGATGGGAGAGAAAGAACTCAGGGCAAACACAAATGTGTGGCACGCTGGTGACCGCACGGGCGACCCTTCACAAGCTGGCGTCCCTTCCTGCCCAGTGTTACTGCCCCCTGCCCCCCACACACCCTGGGCCCATCCTCCGAGCCAGTCCTCTGGCCCCACTGGCCGTTAGAGGCACCCAGGGCGCCCTCACTTTCCTGCTGCTGGAACCTCCTGGGTGGTGGCCTCAGGCCCAGACCAGACAGCGCGGGGCAGGGCTTGGAGACAGCAGGAGCGTGGAGCTAGGTTCCTGGGAGGCAGGAAGGAGCAGGGACGAAGGTGACCAGAGCAGGTCTCCCTGGCCCCGCCCCTTGTTGGCCGGGTGCTCAGCCGGGTGAGCTCCCTGCCAGGTCTCTCCCTCCTCCGGCCACCCTACAAGTGGCCAGATCTCTGCGCCCAGGCTGCTTCGGGCCTGTATCAAGACCTGGGTTTCTGAATGTGACCCCCAGACACCGGGGTGCAGGGACTGTCTGTCCCCACCAGGCTCCCGCTCTCTGCCCTCTTGTCTCCAGCAGCAGGGGCGCCTTCTCCTGTGGGGACTGCTCCCGTGCGGTCACCTCGCCCGTCCTCAGGAGGCACCTGCAGGTCTTCCTGGACTCCGCCTCGCGACCCCGGTGCACAATCAGGGTCAAGGTAGGAGCTGCCAGGGGCTGGTGCCTCCGTGTCCACCTCCAGGGCCCCTTCACCTGCGGCCAGGCGGGGGCTGCCTCTCCTGGTCTCTTCCTGGGGAGGGAAGGCTCAAGTCTCTGCGGTGGAGCTGGTGGCCTTGAGCCACATGTCAGTCCCCGGGAGGGGTATTTCCGGAGAGTGGGGTGGGGTGCTGACCCAGCCCCCTTGGTGGTTCTTGCAGCTGCTACAAGACAGCATCTCTTCGCTCCTGAGGTTCGCTGCCTGTGAGGATGAGGTAAGTGGAGGCCCAGCCCCTGGGTGTGTGCTTCTCCCCTCTCCCTGTTCCTCGTGTGCTGGGCACCAACAGAGGTCAGACTCTGGAGCCTCAGCTCGGTCCCTGCTTCCTCCTGACTCACGCCTTTCCCTTTCGGAACTGAGGTTCTTCTCATCAGTCCTGCAGGAGATGGGGAGCAGAGCCTGGGGCTCTGTCCCCTGGCTTCCACTGTGATAGGATGGTCTCAAGGTTTCAAGTTAGACCTAGTAGAACAGCTATCTGAGACATACAGTTTTTAAATTGCTGGGTATTCTAGAGTCTGAGTGCATGGAAACCTCTCAGAGCTGCCCTAACTTAATGGTGGTGGCTTTGTGAAGAGGTGTGAGGCATGCTCCTGAAAGAGACTGCCACCTGAGCATACACACCTCACTTTACACACTGGCATTACCTTACACATCCATCTCACCTTACACACCCACCTTACCTTACACACCCACTTACCTCACACACCTGTTACCTTACACACCCACCTCAACTTAGACTGACATTCCCTTACACATCCACCTCACCTTACACACCTGCATTCCTTTACCCACCTTACCTTACACACCTACCTCACCTTACACACCCACCTCACCTTACACACCCACCTCACCTTACACACCCACCTCACCTACATGCCTACCTTATCTTGTACACCCATCTCACCTTACACATCTATCTCCTTACACATCCATATCACCTTACACACCCACTTTACCTTATACACCCACCTTACCTCACATACCTGTTACCTTACACACCTGTTACGTTATACTCCCACCTCAATTTACACACTGGCATTCCCTCACACACCCACCTCACCTTACACACCCACCTCACCTTACACACCCACCTCACCTACATGCCTACCTTACCTTGCACACCCATCTCACCTTGCATACCCATCTCACTTTACACATCCAGCTCACCTTACACACTGGTATTACCTTATACACCTATCTCACCTTACACATCCACTTTACCTTACATACTTGCATTCCGTTACACACCCACCTAATTTCACACACCTGCCTTGCCTCACAGCCTTATGGAGCAGAGAGCTCTGTCCATGTCAGAGCTGTGCAGAAGCTGTGAGGGGCTTGCATGTCTGCCCTCAGGGTTCAAAACTCAGGTGGCAGACATGAACAACTCTTGCAGTTGCTGGCAAAGAGGATGCTCACATCGGCAGAGCTACGGGTTCCCACAGCCACAGGCCCGCTCTGCATCCAGCCTGAATTTGGAGGCTCCATGCAGCCCTCCTAGCTGCTTGCCAGCCCCTCCTGGGCTTAGGGGTGGGGGAGAAGTGGCCCTTATTACACTCTTCACTTTACACCAGATGTCAGTTTTGAGTAAATCAGAATGTCTGTGCACAGAATCTGTAAGGAGCCCTGGTCTGGCTGCGGTTCCAGCTCGAATCCCTGGCCTCATGCACCTCTTTAGAGCAACTTGGCGACCCCCCGCCCCCTCCCCCCAACAAACCTTCATCCAAGGGGCTGCTGTGTGGTGGGGACCGATGTCTCGAGGAGGGCTTGTGGACAGGTGTCCCTGACCGTGTGCAAGTGGTGGGGACCGATGTCTCGAGGAGGGCTTGTGGACAGGTGTCCCTGACCGTGTGCAAGTGCGATGGGAATCAGCAGTTACCTGCTGTCCTCAAGATGGGCAGAGGCCATGCTGACTGGAGAGGCCACAGGGACAGGGCTCCTGTCGGATGCAGAGAGACCCGCAGAGGGAAGGTCATCGCAGTCTTCTCAAGTGACACCTAGAGGGTAGCCAGCCTGGGTGGGGACGACAGGGACCCTGCGTGTGTTCTCTTCAGATGGAAGTCCTGTGTTTCACAGGTGGTGAGCCCGTGGTTCAGTGACTGTTGGTCCTTGGGTAAGGCTCATGGATTGGAGAGTTCCAAGGTAGGGGGCTTTAAACAGACACTAAATATGGCAGGTCCACCTCACCTTGTGCCCTCAGGGAGGAGAGCTCTGTCTGTGTCAGAGCCATTTGGAACTTGTTACCGTGGAGGATGCTGGGGGAGTTCTCAAGAACACAGCAGAACGAATTGAGGCCCATGGCCGAGTGTTGGGGATGGCACCCAGAGCACCCATGGGCCCTGCAGTAACCTGGGTGCCTTTCCTGGGCCCTGGGCTCCCGCTCTCTTCAGGGGCCTGGAGTCTGAAGGGCCTGGTAGGAATCCACTCATTCACTTACTCCCTTTTAATGGAGGCAGGCTGTACCTCCCACACATTCGACTTCTCGACTGCTTGCATCCTAGAGAGCTCAGGAGGCTTGTGTGTGCTTGTGTGTATGTGATCCACGTGTGTGGGGTGTGTGCAGCAGTGCCCTGGCCAAGAGGCCCAGTGGCGAGCACCTCCGTGTCCCCTTTGTGCTGCTCTGCTGGCAGAGGCGAGGCCAGCAGGACTGGGGAGGTGCCAAGCTCGTCACCCCCAACCCCAGCTCTGCACTGAGTGGACTCTCGGGCTTTATGTCTACCTGGAAGGAAGTAGACACGGGTGGGGGTGAGACTTGTGTGGGGGCACTGGCCACGAAGATCGCCTGGACTCTGTCAGCTTGGGGCGCGGGTGTATATTCACAAATTGCAAAGAATCGGATGACTCTCCATGAGAACCATGACTGCATTCCCAGAACAAACTGTGCCACTTCTGGTCAGGACCCAGGAGTGCTGGGTCTCAGGCCTCCACTTAACAAGGTCCAGCTTCAGATGTAAAGGCAGTAGTCACACCCACCACTCTAGCTGAGTGACATCACAGAAGCAAGAGTCAAAGAAAATACACCACACCTTTTAAAAACAGAGGCACGTTTTATACTCACATACACAAATACATGTATTCATGTGACTAGCACGTGTGAGTTTGGTAGTGTGATTGTTTTTAACTTATTCATGTTAATTTCCCCCAAATATAGATATAAGTAAATCTCCATTTATAAATGATAGTTATTATTGAAAACTATAGCTGCCAAACCTGGCATTTTAATAACAGGGTATTTTTCAGACTGTTCTTTCCAAGTCAGAGTTCAGTGCTTGTATCCAGGGGACCTGGGCCCCCCGTGGATACACCAGGGGAAGCCCTCGTAGACAACACAGTGGCATACAGCATCACCATTGCCCTCCCAGCCCTGAGTGGGAACCTCCCGCCCCCTTCTCCAGCATCTCTGCCGCCTTCCTGCTACTGCGCCTGTGCGAGACCCCTCATGAGCACAGAAGCCCTGGGAGTGACCGAGGGACTGTGACCTTGATGTCTTGGCCACAGGAGCCCAGCGGGAGGCCTCCACATGGTCCAGTCTCATCCTTTCATTTCCCCTCTTCACCTGTTTGGACCTCAGTTCTCTCCCCCGCTTTACCTAAGCATGCTACCAGGGAGGTTGGAGCTCCCTGTGAACCACAGTGGGGAAACGGCATTTGGTGCTGTGCCTGTCTTGTAGGTGGGAGACAGGGACTGCAGTGAGCTGGCTTCACAGCGTCTACATCCCAGACCAATCTGGACATTTACTGCTGCAGAAGGAGCCATCTCAGGGCTCATTGTGTCCACGCTGTGCACACAGACCCACTGTCTGGACACGGCTCTGCTGGGCAGCGGTCACAAGGCTAGACTGGGGTCACAGATGTCCCCGGTCCCTGGCTGGCCCTTATGCTCCTGTAGGCTGGGACCTCGCTGGGCCCTGAGCCAGAGACCCGCACGGTCTGGATCCCCTCACGGCATGTGTCTGGTCCTGAGCAAGGCAGAAGATGGCCCCTTCCCACCACACCGTGCTCACAAGAAGCCAGACACGGGCTGAGGGCAGTGAGGCGCCCATCAGGAACACAGACGCGCCAACCCTGGCCATGCTGTCTGACCGCCTGGCCTGGGTCTCCCTGCCAGGACATGTCAATGTTGGACGGGGCAAGTTAGCACTGAACTCAGTGATCACAGACATCCATCAGGTGTCTGGCACAGAGCAGGGCTGGGAGGAGCCTCAGCACTGCGCCTCAGGTCCTGCGGAGGAACTTCCCAAAGAACACGTGACCTTCTGGGGCTTCAGTCTTCCTCTAGACCAATGAGCCTCTCTTTATATTCAGCCCTATCCCCCCAAAGTGTCCCGAGGTCTGATACCTGGAGACCAGGAGGGCACAACATACTGCCCCACCTGGTCCCCGGGCCCCACCGCCTGGAGCTGTGCATTCCCACGTGGACATGATGAGTGCCCACGGCTAACCTGTTCCCTGAGATTGTCATCAGACAGTGAGACGGAAGGCAGGCCTTTCTACAACGTGGGGAGAGGCGCCCAGCTCAGGGCAGCTCTGGGAGAGATGAGACCTTGTTGAGGCAGGCAGAGCAAGTCCTTGACCAGAAGTGCTGGTCGACTACGGAAGTGGGAGTCAGCGGCAGGCATGATGGAGCTCCCGCTGGGACCCGGGGCACGGCTTCACGTGTGCTTCCCCCCCAGCTTCTGTCCTAGCTGAGAGGTGTGCACCTTGTATCCACTGACAAGACATCGGTAAGAGACATTCTTAATGTTCTTGTGTAAAAATGAACTCAGCTACCAGAAAAAAGCAGTTCCTTTGCTTGTATCGCAGCCTATTCTCACCTCCGAGAGGGTCACGGGCCAGGGAAGGGCCTCCTGCTCTGGCTGTGGTGTGCTGAGTCGCCGGGGAACAGGGTGTCCAGGGCTGTTTGCTCTAACCAGCCTGCCTCTCCTCCCTGCAGAGTTACGAAGTGAGGAGTGTCCTCGGAAAGGAGGTGGGGCCGTTAACCTGTTTCGTCAGGTGCATCACCACCCACCCGACCAGCAGCATGGGATTGGAGGAGGTTGAGCTCCTGAGCGAGGGGAGAGCCTCTTGAGAATCCTGGCAACGGCCACAGGATCTGCGAACTTTACCAAGTGGCTGAGAGGTGGTGGTGGTTTGGGTAATTTCTTAACCCTGGGCAGAGTGAATGTACTTTATGATCTTGAAATGGAACTTCATGTTAGTAAAATGGCTTTGTAAACTATAAATCAAAATACTTTTTTCTGTGATTATATATTTCTTATTACCTTTCTGCATGTTAAAGCTTAAATAAGCTTCAGGCCTTCATATTTATTTTAGATAATACAGTAGAAAAAATTATTTTGTCCTCCTGTAATTTTAAAGTGTTCCGTTCAAATTTTACCATGATTCAACAGGTTTTTCTCCCCATTTCTTTTAACATTCCCCCAAAGAATACCCAGCAAAGGGCAAACCTTTGTCCTCTCGTCTATTACTGCCCTGCACAGTCAGTGTCCAACCTAAGTGCTTTGCAGTTCATTATTTTTTGGAAAATGTTCTGGGGGCACTGTGTCAGAGGTCCAACTGTTATGGGTAAAGTATAGATAACGTGAGAGAACAACAGGTCTGGTTAGCACTGGGTGCAGAGACAAGGCCACCCTGCCACAGGAGAGCTGGGTCATCGTTCACCTTGTTGGCAGAGTATCTGAGTTAAAAGTAAAACCCCGGATTAATTATCTCTGGACACTAAAGATTTTGTTTCCTCCCTTATGACAATATAATCATGACAGGCCACAGTTAATAAATTACATAATATAGAGGTAGCAGCCAAGACAAAGAAAGGCTGCCCAGTACCCACTCTCATGGGGGAAAGGCAACGACTTTATTTATTCGTCCAGGTTAATCTTTGAAACATTACAAGTACTGGCAAGGTAGCCAGTTTTAAGTAGCTTTGTGACTGTCCTTTCCATCTCCTACATGACTTGTACTTCACGCACTTGGAAAATCTACTTGAAGCTGACTACAGAAGTGAGGAAAGTGAAAGCAAATGCCATAAAAGCCAAGATGAGTCGGGCTGGTTTTCGGGTAACCGAGCCCCCTTCTCCTTGCCCCTAGGCCCCTACTCGAGGTGGGACGCACTCCAAAGGGTTTCCAACATGTTCCCGGGGCGCGGGCACCTTCCACCCGAACGGATCTCGGCAAGATAACCAGCACGCCCGCAGGTGGAGTTCGGCCTGTTTGAGAAGCAAAGCAACCCGGGATGACCGGCCCCGGGGTGCAAGTCAGCCAGACGCGCCCTCCCCTGCGGGTTCGGAGGGCCGCAAGCGCAGGAATCAAATTGGGTCTAACGCGTCTTTATTCTTACAAATACTGTAAAAATCAGTATAAAAAATGAGCATGCTCAGTCTTTCCCTCGTATCTACAGTACAAAGGCTTGTCGGAAAAGTCTCTTTTACGAATGTACCTTAGCTGCATCCTAGGCGTAGGATGTAGAGAAGCTGCCGTCACATTAACTTAGGGTCCACGCGGCAGCTGTCCGAGTCCCGGCCAAGCGCGGGAGTCCCGCCCGGCGGCTCCAGGCAATGCGGCCGCAGCCCGCGCGGCCCCCGCGTCACCGCGCGTCCGCCGCCCCCGCGCCGGGCAGGAAGGGCGCGCCGGGCAGCTGCTTGAAGAAGCGCCGCAGTCCGGCCAGGTCCCGCGTGAGCTGCTCCACGCGCTGCTGCAGCTTCTCGTTCTCGGCCGAAAGCTCCACCAGCTTCTGCTGCATCTCCTGGTTGCGCCGCTTGGCCTTGTCGCGGCTCTTGCGCACAGCGATGTTGTTGCGCTCGCGTCGCTGCCGGTACTCGGGGCTGCCGCGGTCCGGGCCCCGCTTGCCCGCCGCCTTGTCTCGCGCGGGCCCGGGCGCTGGGGGCGCGGGGCTCCGGCGCGGCGGCTCTGGCGACGCGGGCGGTGTGGGTTGCGCAGCGGCCGCGAGGCTCACCACTGTCTGCGCGCACGCGGCCACCTGCGCGGGCAGCAGGGAGCCGGGCGCGTCGCCGTCACCCCAGTCGGGCTCGCGCTTGAGGGGTCGCGGCGCCGGGCCAGGGCCCCCGAGGCGCGCGGGTCCCCCGGGCAGTAGCTCCAGGGCGCCCGCTTTGTGGTTGCTGTTAAAGAGGTCGGCGAAGAGCTCGTCGTGGCACAGCTCCAGGGTGGGCACGGCGGCCATGGAGTCGATGTAGGCGCTGAAGTCGATGGCGCTCTCGTCGTCGTACATGGCGGGCGCGGCCGGCTCGGCTCCGCGACCCGGCTTCCCCGCGCGGCCGGGCTCGTAGAAGGCAGCGGGTTCCGCCGTCCAGGGCGCGCCGCGCGCTGGGCCGTCCAGGCTGAAGAGCGCAGCGCTCATGGCGGCGTCGGGCCGGCGGCGAGCGCGGTCCCCGGGCGGGCCGGGCGCTGCCTTTTCTAGCCCGGCTGACGCGCACGCCCCGCCCCGGCCGCGAACCGCGGGACCCCCGCCCGCGCGCCTCCCCCGCGCTTCCTGCCCGCCGGCCCGGCCCGCGCGGCGCTGCCGGGAACGACCCTCCCTTGGCCGCGCCTCCTTCTTCCTGCTGGTGGGTCGGCGCCTCCGCGCCCGCGGAGCCGGGGCGGAACCAGAACGGGGCACCGGACCGGCTCGCGAACTAGGGCACCAGGGCGCTGCCCCGCAGCTTCAGGGAGTTCGGGCCGCGGTGCTTCCCGATCGCGGGGATGGGGAGGTCGGGACGCTGCCCCCTCGAGGCTCGGCCATGTCTGGGGAGCGCGCCTATTGCCAAGGAGAGCCTCGAACCCCGCGCGCCCTTGAACCCCCAAGAGCGCCCGAGAACTCTGAGCTCAGCTCCCGTGAGCCCCGAGCCCCGGACCCTGCTTCCAGGTCCACAGAGCAGTGCCATTTTGCGGTGGTGTCTTAACTTCGGACCTGTCTTTACTTTTTTTTTTTTTTTTTCTTCTGTTCAGTGTTCCAAAAAGAAGCTCCTTTGGATCCAAAGCAGTGGGGTAGTTCCCCTTTAGGAGAAAGATGATATTTAGACTAGTAGCTCTGACAAGGTATTAACTTGCTAGCTCTTCACCTTATAAAACTTGAGAAGACCGTCAATTGGCTTTGTTGGTAAACATTTGCTACAATTCAGGTCAGGCATTTCGGGTTAGTTCTATTTTTCACATCACAGTCCGTTTTCAGACTGGGCCTCCGTCCACATCCTTTTTCGTTTTGCTGCTTCCCAACACCAGTCAGTCCACAAGCCCCACAACCCTCCACAGTATTCCAAAAGTAACTTCTAATGTGTGGTTCATGCACACCCTCAGAAAAGACATTTATTTTGGAAGTCAAAAAAAACGCTTTACTAAAGCCCTCCCTAGTCAGGGAATGCAAAATAAATACTTGCACGGAAATTCGGTGACATGATTAGTAGATTCGGATGTCAAATTGGGATTGAGCTTGAGAGATGCTACGCCCATAGTTTTTAGATTAAGTAGTAATTAATGATAACTTTTCGGTAAGAATTTTCTTCCCTTTTCCAAAAATGAGAAAGGAAAGATCATAGACCAACAAAGTAGGAATTTGTTATGACATTTAAAGGCAATAGAAATACAATAAAACAATTTAAAGTTTAGCTTTTGTGTCAGTAGTTCACACTCATTTCTTAAATGTCTCCGCCTACTGTCTTTTCGTATTAATTTATCCAAGGTAAATACAAAGTTGTTCATGATTTCTCATTGTTAGGAATCTTGAGTTTTCTGAGTGATTTTGTGTGGTTTTCTGAGTAGGACTGTCCAAAGGAGGCGGTCACGTAAGAAATTGTTTTCTTGAAAATGTTGGAGCCTTGGATTCCCCCTCCTTTATTTCCCCTGTTTTTTAACTGAATAAAGTTATCTCCTCTACTCTCTCCGCCCACCCCCCACCCCCAGTCCGTAGAACGTTGCTATGGACGTTTTTCAGATGCTGTGCTTCAGGTGGACTTTCCAGATACATCTGTCCTCTAGAAATTCCGGGGACTGGGCATGCCTGAAACACACTCCAGCTAAGGGGCACTGTCAGGGCTAGAAAGTGGGACTGGCTTGTTCCTAACTTGGAGGGGTCACATGTCAGTCCTCACAAGGAATCATTTTTGGGTGCTTCATAGGGTGTAAGATACAGGCAAGAAGAGTTGTCCAAATTAAAGTCTGAAATGAAGTTTCTGAGACATACCAGTGTCAAAAGGACAGAAAGTGTGACTTTAGTGCCCTCTACAGGGGATGATTCTCCTGTTCTGTGTCAGACAGTAGTGAAGTTACAAGGACAGACTTTTTAGATAAACCTCTTTCTCATATTTTTTGTGTAAGGACTATAAGAATGAAGCCACTGGGTATTGGGGTCACACATCCATGGCACTGCTAAAGCCTATGTGTTTTATTAAAAACCTACTTTAATGAGTCAGAAATTCTGCATTCACTTCAGCCTCTGGAATTTAGGAGACAGAGCCCCCAGATGACAAAGCATCCAGAGCGGAGAACAGATTTATTCTGTGAGTCAGGTGTCCACCTGCCACAAATTGGCTCATGTTCCCAGTAGTACAAAAGAAGGAGAAGCACTTTACCTCCCCAGCCCAGCCTGTCAGCCCTGCCACAGGTCATCAGTGTGCATTGAATTGGAGTCCACTGAATTGGCAGATGGTCTTGTGTAGTATGGTCCTTTTAACTATATTGATTCTTTCAGTCTGAGAACAAGGCATATCTTTCCATTTGTTTACATCATCTTCAGTTTCTTTCATCAGTGTCTTTTAGTTTTCAGATTATAGATTTTTTTGCCTCCTTGTTCAAGTTGCTCAGTCGTGTCTGACTCTTTGCAACCCCATTGACTATACAGTCCATGGAATTCACCAGGCCAGAATACTGGACTGGGTAGTTGGTCCCTTCTCCAGGGGATTTCCCACCCCAGGGATCGAACGCAGGTCTCCCACAATGCAGGCAGATTCTTTACTAACTGAGCCACTAGGGAAGCCCAGGAATACTGGAGTGTGTAGCCTATGCCGTCTGTAGTGGATCTTCCTGACCCAGGATTTAAAACAGGATCTCCTGCATTGCAGGTGGATTATTTACCAGCTGAGCTACCAAGGAAGCCCTTTACCTTCTTGGGTAAGTTTTTCTGTGTGTTTTATTCTGTCTGTTCAGTTCAGCTCACTCACTCGTGTCCAGCTCTTTGTGACCCCATGGACTGCAGCACGCCAGGCCTCCATGTCCATTACCAACTCCCGGAGCTTGCTCAGACTCATGTCCATTGAGTTGATGATGCCATCCAGCCATCTCATCCTCTGTTGTCCCCTTCTCCTTCTGCCTTCAATCTTTCCCAGCATCAAGATCTTTTCCAATGAGTCAGTTCTTCGCATTAGGTGGCCAAAGTATTGGAATTCCAGCTTCAGCATCAGTCCTTCCAATGAATATTCAAGACTGATTTCCTTTAGGATTGACTGGTATGATCTCCTTGCAGTCCGAGGGACTCTCAAGAGTCTTTTAGAACACCACAGTTCAAAAGCATCAATTCTTTGGCTCTCAGCTTTCTTTATGGTCCAACTTTCACATCCATACATGACTACTGGAGAAACCATACCTTTGACAACATGGACCTTTGTTGGCAAAGCAATGTCTCTGCTTTTTAATATGCTGTCTGGGTTGGTCATAGCTTTTCTTCCAAGGGGCAAGCGTCTTTTTAATTTCATGGCTGCAGTCACCATCTGCAGTTATTTTGGAGCCCAAGAAGATACAGTCTGTCACTGTTTCCATTGTTTCCCCATCTGCTGGCCATGAAGTGATGAGACCAGATGCCATGATCTTAGTTTTTTGAATGCTGAATTTTAAGCCAGCTTTTTCACTCTCCTCTTTCACTTTAATCAACAGCCTCTTAGTCCTCTTGGCTTTCTGCCATAAGGGTGGTGTCATCTGCATATCTGAGGTTATTGATATTTCTCTTGGCAATTTTGATTCCAGCTTGTGCTTTATCCGGCCCGGCATTTCGCATGGTGTATTCTGCACAACTGCACTTATCTCACATGCTAGCAAAATAATGCTCAAAATTTTCCAAGCCAGGCTTCAACAGTATGTGAACCGTGAACTTCCAGATGTTCAAGCTGGATTTAGAAAAGGCAGAGGAACCAGAGATCAAATTGCCAACATCCTCTGGATCATAGAAAAAGCAAGAGTTCATTGGAAGGACTGATGCTGAAGCTGAAGCTCAAATACTTTGGTCTCCTGATGGGAAGAGTCATTAAGACCCTGATGCTGGGAAAGATTGAAGACAGGAGAAGGGGACAACAGAGGATGAGATGGTTGGATGGCATCACCGACTCAATGGACATGAGTTTGAGTAAGGTCTGGGAGTTGGTGATGGACAGGGAAGCCTGGCATGCTGCAGTCCGTGGGGTCGCAAAGAGGTGGACACGACTGAGTAACTGAACTGACTGACTCTACATATAAGTTAAATAAACAAGGTGACAGTATACAGCCTTTATATACTCCTTTCCCAATTTGGAACCAGTCTGTTGTTCCATGTCTGGTTCTAACTGTTGCTTCTTGAACTGCGTATTGATTTCTCAGGAGGCAGGTAAGGTGGTCTGGTATTCTCATCTCTTGAAGAATTTTCTATAGTTTGTTGTGATCCACAGCTTTGGCATTGTCAATAAAACAGAAGTAGATGTTTTCCTGGAACTCTCTTGCTTTTTCTAGGATCCAAGGAATGCTGGCAATTTGATCTCTGGTCCTCTGCTTTTCTAAATTCAGCTTGAACATCTTGGATCTTGGTTCTTGGTTCACGGAGTGTTGAAGCCTGGCTTGGAGAATTTTTAGCATTACTTTCCAAGCGTGTGAGATGAGTGAAATTGTGCAGTAGTTTGAACATTCTTTGGCATTGTCTTTGGGATTGGAATAAAAACTAACCTTTTCCAGTTCTGTGGCCGCTGCTGAGTTTTCCAAATTTGCTGTCATATTGAGTGCAGCACTTTCACAGCATCATCTTTTAGGACTGGAAATAGCTCAACTGAAATTCTGTCACCTCTGCTAGCTTTGTTCATAGTGATGCTTTCTGAGGCCCACTTGACTTCACATTCCAGGATGTCTGGCTCTAGGTGAGTGATCACACCATCGTGGTTATCTAGGTCATTAAGATCTTTTTTGTATAGTTCTTCTGTGTATTCTTGCCACCTCTTCTGCTTCTGTTAGATCCATACTGTTTCTATCCTTTATTGTGTCCATCTTTACATGAAATGTTCCCTCAGTATCTCTAATTTTCTTGAAGAGCCTTCTAGTCTTTCCCATTCTATTGTTTTCCTCTGTTTCTTTGCATTGATCACTGAGGAAGCCTTTCTTATCTCTTCTTGATATTCTTTGGAACTTTACTTTCAAATGGGTATGTCTTTCCTTTTCTCTTTTGCCTTTAGCTTCTCTTCTCTTCTCAGGTATTTGTAAGGCCTTATCAGATAAGCATTTTGCTTTTTTGCATTTCTTTTTCTTGGAGGTGGTCTTGATCACTGCCTCATGTACAGTATCTCAAACCTCTGTACATAGTTCTTTGGGCACTTGTTCTATCAGATCTAATTACTTGAATCTATTTGTCATTTCCACTGTATAACCACTGTATTGATTTAGGTCATACCCGAATGGTCTAGTGGTTTTCCACACTTTCTTCAATCTAAGTCTAAATTTTGCAATAAGGAGTTCATGATCTGAACCACACTCAGCTCGTAGTCTTGTTTTTGGTGACTCTGTAGAACTTCATCATCTTGCGGCTACAAAGAATTTAATCAATCTGATTTTGGTATTGACTATTATCCTGTCTGATGTGATGGTAAATGGGATTGTTTCTTTCATTTCTTTTTCTGATATTTCGTTGTTAGTGTATAGAACTGCAATAAATTTCTGTATATTAATTTTGTATATAACCTGCAACTTTACCGAAGTCTGTGATTTCTGCTGGCATCTTTAGGGTTTTCTATGTGTAGTAGCACGTCATTAGCAAACAGTGACAGTTTTACCTCTTTCTTTCCTATTTGGATTCCTTTTATGTCTTTTTCTTCTCTGATTGCTGTGGCTAGGACTTCTAAAACTATACTGAATAGAAGTGGTGAAGGTGAGCATCCTCATCTTGTTCCTGATACTAGAGAAAATGCTTTCATCTTTTCATAGTTGAGCAGAAATAAATTGTGGATCATGAGTTTACCTCTTAGTGGAGGAAGTTCATCATTTTCATTGGAAAGATGCTGATAGAAAGTTAAGTATAAAATTTAAACCCTCTTTGTATTTTTAACAAAGTATATTTGATTTGCAATATTTTGTTAGTTTCAGGTGCATAGAATAGTGATTAAGTGCTTTTGCACATTATACTCCAGTTACTACAAAATAATGGCTGTAATTATCTGTGCTATACATTGTATCTTTGTTGACTATTTGTTTTCTACATAGTAGTTTGTATCAATTCCATATTCTCAATTTGTCCTTCCCCCCTTCCCTTTCCCCTTGGGTAACCATGCATTTGTTTTTCAGATCAGTGAATTAGTGAGTTGTATGTTTTGCATGTTAGTTCATTTGTATTTGGGCCTCCTTTGTGGCTCAGCTGGTAAAGAATCCACCTGCAATGTGGGAGACCTGGGTTTGATCTCTGGGTTGGGAAGATCCCCTGGAGAAGGGAAAGGCTGCTGCTGCTGCTAAGTCGCTTCAGTCGTGTCTGACTCTGCAACCCCATGGACTGCAGCCTACCAGACTCCCCTATCCCTGGGATTCTCCAGGCAAGAACGCTGGAGTGGGTTGCCATTTCCTTCTCCAATGCATGAAAGTGAAAAGTGAAAGTGAAGTCCCTCAGTCATGTCCTGCTCTCCACGACCCCATGGACTGCAGCCTACTAGGCTCCTCCGTCCTTGGGATTTTCCAGGCAAGAGGGAAAGGCTGCTGCTGCTAAGTCGCTTCAGTCGTGTCTGACTCTGTGCGACCCCTTAGACGGCAGCCCACCAGACTCCACCGTCCCTGGGATTCTCTAGGCAAGAACACTGAAGTGGGTTGCCATTCCCTTCTCCAATGCATGAAAGTGAAAAGTGAAAATGAAGTCGCTCAGTCGTGTCTGAGCCTCAGCGACCCCATGGACTGCAGCCTTCCAGGCTCCTCCATCCATGGGGTTTTCCAGGCAAGAGTACTGGAGTGGGGTGCCATTGCCTTCTCCGGAGGGAAAGGCTACCCACTCCATATTCTGGCCTGGAGAATTCCGTGGACTATATGGTCCATGGGGTCGCAAAGAGTCAGACATGACTGAGTGCCTTTCACTTTATTTCACTTCATTTGTATTATTTTTTGGAGTCTACATATAAATGATATCATACAGTATTTGTCTTTCTCTGACTTATTTCACTTAGCATAATATTCTGTGGCTCCATCCACATTGCTGCAAATGACAGAACTCATGGTTTTTTATGGCTGAGTAATTTTTTCATTATATATATATTATATATATCATGATATACTTATATCATGATATGTATATCACATCTTAATCCAGTTGTCTGTTGACAGATACTTGGGATGCTTCCATGTCTTGGCTGTTGTAAATAATACTGCTGCATACATTGGTGTGCGTTTATCTTTTTGAATTAGTGTTTTCATAACCCATGATTGAAAGTGCTGAGTCACATGGTAGTTCTATTTTTAGTTTTTTGAGGAACCTCTGTGTTGTTTTCCATAGTGACTGTACCAATTTGCATTCCCATTCACATTATACATTATGAGTTCCCTTTCCTCCACCTCTTCTCCAATATTTGTAAATTTTTAGACTTTTCAATGATAACCATTCTGCCTGGTATGAGGTGATATCTTATTATTGTTTTGATCTGCATGTCTGTAGTAACTAGTGATGTTGAACACCTTCTCCTGTGCCCATTAGCCATCTGTATTTCTTCTTTGGAAGAATATCTGTTCAGGTATTTTACCCATCTTTTGATTTTTTTTATACTGAGTTGTATTATCTCTTTGTATGCTTTGGAGATTAACACCTTGTCCATCATATCATTTGCACATATTTTCTCACATTCGGTAGGTTATCTTTTCATTTTGTCAGTGGTTTCCTTTGCTGTGCAAAAGCTATGAGGTTTAATTAGGTCCCGTTTGTTTATTTTTACTTTTTATTTCCCTTGCCTTAGGAGACTAGTCCAAAACAAATAGTACTGCTATTTATGTCAAAAACTGTTCCGCATATATTCTCTTTTAGTAGTTTTTTGGTGTCCATCCTTCCTTCTAGTGACTTTGAGCTTTGTGCTGCTTCTTCTAATTCCTTTAGGTGGCTGATTAGGTTGTTTATTGAAGATTTTTCTTGTTTTTTGAGGAGACCCTGTATTGCTAAACACTTCCCTCCTAGAACTGCTTTGCTGCAGCCCCTAGATTTTGGAAAGTTGTATTTCCATTTTCATTTGTCTTGAGGTATTTTCTGATTTCATCTTTATCAGTGACCAATTGTTTTTCTTTTTTGTATCATGTTATTTAATCTCTACATATTTATCCATTTTCCCATTTTCCTTCTGCAATTGATTTTTAGTTTCATACTATTGCAGTTGGAAAAAAAATGATTGATATAATTTCTCTCCTCTTAAATTTTTTGAGGTTTATTTTGTCACCCATACCAAGACACATTACAATTAAAATGTCAAAAATTAAAAACAGGACTATTAAAAGCAGCATGGGAATCCCCATGAAACTATTAGCAGATTTTTCAGCAGAAATCTATAGGCCAAGAGGGGAGTGGCTGAAATATATACAAAATGATTTTTTTTAAAAAAACTTCTAACCAGAAATAGTCTACCTGTAAAAATTATAATTCAGAACTGAAGGGGAGCTAAGGAATTTTAAGACAAGGAAAAGTTAAAGGAGTTGATCATCACTAAAATGGCTTTATAAGAAATGGTAAAATAACTTCTTTATGTTGAAAAAAAGCACTAAATACAAGAAAACATAAAGGTATACATCTCATGCTGCTGCTACTGCTAAGTCACTTCAGTCGTGTCCGACTGTGTGTGACCCCATAGACACCGGAGTGGGTTGCCATTTCCTTCTCCAGTGCATGAAAGTGAAAAGTAAAAGGGAAGTTGCTCAGTCGCGTCCGACTCTTTGCAACCCCATGGACTGCAGCCTACCAGGCTCTCCCGTCCATGGGATTTTCCAGGCAAGAGTACTGGAGTGGGGTGCCATCGCCTTCTCTGTAGGTAAAGGTAAATAGACAGTAAAATTTAGAATAACCTAATGTTGTAAAGCCTTTGACTAGGTGAATCACAACATACTGTGGAAAATTCTTTAAGAGATGGGAATACCAGACCACCTGACCTGCCTCTTGAGAAATCTGTATGCAGGTCAGGAAGCGACACTTAGAACTGGACATGGAACAACAGACTGATTCCAAATAGGAAAAGGAGTACGTCAAGGCTGTATGTTGTCACCCTGCTTATTTAACTTATATGCAGAGTAGATCATGAGAAATGCCGGGCTGGAAGAAGCACAAGCTGGATTCAAGATTGCCGGGAGAAATAGCAATAACCTCAGATGTGTAGATGACACCACCCTTATGGCAGAAAGTGAGGAAGAACTAAAGAGCCTCTTGATGAAAATAAAAGAGAGTGAAAAAGTTGGCTTAAAACTCAGCATTCAGAAAACTAAGGTCATGACATCTGGTCCTATTACTTAATGGCAAATAGATGGGGAAACAGTGGATACTGCAAGTGTCCTGACAAAGTGGCTGACTTTGTTTTTTGAGCTCCAAAATCACTGCAGATGGTGACTGCATCATGAAATTAAAAGATGCTTATTCCTTGGAGGGAAAGTTATGACCAATCTAGACAGCATATTAAAAAGCAGAGATATTACTTTGCCTACAAAGGTCTGTCTAGTTAAGGCTATGGTTTTTCCAGTAGTCATGTATGGATGTGAAAGTTGGACTGTAAAGAAAGCTGAGAGCCAGAGAATTGATGCTTTTGAACTGTGGTGTTGGAGAAAACTCTTGAGAGTCCCTTGGACTGCAAGGAGATCCAACCAGTCCATCCTAAAGGGGATCAGTCCTGAGTGTTCCTTGGAAGGACTGATGTTGAAGCTGAAACTCCAATACTTTGGCCGCCTGATGTGAAGAGCTGACTCATTGGAAAAGACCCTGATGCTGGGAAAGATTGAGGGCAAGAGGAGAAGGGGACGACAGAGGATGAGATGATTCGATGGGCATCACTGACTCAATGGACAAGAGTTTGGGTAAACTTGGAGTTGGTGATGGACAGGGAGGCCTGGCACGCTGCAGTTCATGGGGTTGCAAAGAGTCGGACATGACTGAGCGATTGAATTGAACTGACTGAATGTTGTAAAGGTGGTAAATTAATCACTGATAAAGCTAGTATAGAGATTAAAAGATAAAAGTAGTAAAAAATATATATAACCATAAAATTCATTATAAAAAAATTAGGATAAAAAATGTACAATATCTTTTATAGCAATAGATATTGATACAAAATACCACAAACACAAAATGTTGGTGGGAAATAAGTAAGTAGAGCTTTAGAACAGGTTTGAACTCAAGTTATTGTCATCACAAAGTAGACTATTATAAATACAAATTGTTATATGCAAGTCTCATGGTACCCGCAGAGCAAAAACCTATAGTTGCTATCCAAAAGATAAAGGAAAGAGCATTTACGCATGACCAAAAAAAAGGTCAACAAATCACAAAGGAAGAGAAACAAGAAAAATAACAGAGAAAGATGAAACAATCAGAAAATAATATAGCAATAAGTACATATCTATTAGTAATTACTTTCAATACAAATGAACTAAACAATCTAGTCAGAAGATATAGAGTAGGTCTTAACAGATAAAAAGCGAGACCCATCTATATATTACCTGCAAGAGACTTATTTCAGATTTAAGGACATTCACAGATTGAAAGTGAAAGAATATATAGATATCGTACACTGACTATAATAAAAAATTTAAAGATTTATAGACAATAATTTAAATAATTGGGGAAAAAAGAAAAGGGATGGCAAAAGATATTCCATGAAAATGGAAATGAAAGCTTGGTTAGCTATACTTATATCAGATAAAATAGATTTAAAAACAAAAATTGTAATAAGAGGGCATTACATTATGTAAAGGGATCAATCAAAAGGATATAACATTTATAAATATTTATACATCCAACAAGAGTACACACACACACACACACATACACACACATATGTAACCTATAAGACTGAATCATGAAGAAACAGTAGCTGAATACTCTTATATGCACACACACACAAAGATTAAGTTAGTAATGGATAACTTTCCAAAAAACAAAAATTTTGGACCACATGGCTTCACTGGTGGATTCTACCAAATATTCAAAGAATTAATACCAATACTTCTCAAATCCTTCCAAAATATAGAAGAGGGAATCCTCCAAACTTATTTCACAAAGCCAGCATTAACCCGATAAGGTTCCCTGATGGCTCAGCAAGAAAAGAATCTGCCTGCAATGCAGGTGACCTAAGAGAAATGGGTTGGAGCCCCGGGTCAGGAAGATCCCCTGGAGAAGGAAATGGCAACCCACTCCAGTGTTGTTGCCTGAAAAATCCCATAGACAGAGGAGCCTGGCGGGCTACAGCCCAGGGCTAACCTGATAGCAAAAGCAGGCAGGGTATTACGTGGAAAGAAAAATTCAAACCAGTAATTCTGGAGAACATCAATTCCAAAATCCTCATCAAAGTATTAGCAAAGCAAATTCAAAAATATATTAAAAGGATCTTACACCATGACAAAATGAGATTTATTCTAGGGCAAGAATGGTTCAACATTTGCAAACCAATCAATGTGATATACCACATAATAAAATGAACAATACAAATTATACGATTATTTCAACAGATGAAGAAAAATTGTTCTACAAAATTCAACATTTATTTATGATTAAAACTCTAAACAAAGCGGGTATAGAAAAGAAGTTACCTTATGGTCCAGTGGTTAGGACCCAGCACTTTCACTGCTGTGCCCCGTGTTCAGTACCTGATCAGGGAACTAAGATCCTGCAAGCTGTACAGCACAGCCAATAAAATAAAACTCAAGAAAAAGTGGGTATAGAAGAAACATATCTCAATATAATAAAAGCCATGTGTGACAAGCTCACAGCTAATATTATACTCAATGGTAAGAATTTGAAAGCTGTTGTCCAAAATCAGAAACAAGAATGACTACTGTCACCACTGTCTTTCAGCATAGTACTGGAAGTCCTAGGCATAGCAATCAAACAAGAAAAATAAATACATTGGGAAAGGAAGAAGTAAAAATCTTTGCACTTGCAGGTGACAGGATATTAACTAGAAAATCCTTAAGACTCCACTCAAAAAACTTATTAGAAATAGTAATTTATATAATAAAAAATAACTGATGCAGACTAGAGAGGATATTGTCTAAGGCTATGAAATACGTTTTTATAGCTACTTTACTGGTGAATTAGATGGTATTTTTTAAGATGTGAGTTCTGGTTGAAAACTTGCAATATCCATTATAATGGATATTATATGATTTATTTGATTGATTTATTTATATGATTTTTCTTCTGTGTGAATTGTCAGATGACTTGTAATGTGTGAGCTCTGACTGAAAGCTTTTGCACAGGCATGGCATTTTACAGAGTTCTCTTGACTGAATTCTCTGATATACTGTAAGGTGTGAACTCTGACTAAAGGTTTTTCCACATTTATTCCACTTAGAGTTCTTCTCTGGAATGAAATGCTTGCTGTGCTTTTTCAGAAGCATTTTGCACACCAGTTACCTTGGTGGTTTCTCTCCAGGGTGACCTCTGACCTCTTGGATGTGTTGCAAGGTAGGCGCTCTGGTCGAAAGTTTTGTCACAGTCATTGCACCTTTGGGGTTTCTCTCCTGTGTGTCCCCTGATGATCAATAAGTGGGAATCCTGACTGAATGCCTTCTCACTCTCACTGTATATGTAGGGACTGGATTTCTCTCCACTATGCTTTTTGATGTTCGCTGAGAGCCAAGTGTCCTTGAAAGGTCTTCCCACATTCAAAACGTACATGCGGCTCCTCTTCCGTATGAATGGACTGCTGCTGATTGTGTGCTGTGAGGTCACTGAAGCCTTATCCACCCCTACCACATTTTTAGAGCTTCCCTGCACTGTGAATTCTCTGGTGCTCAGTGAAGGATGAAGCTTTGGCTGAAAGCTTTCCTACAGTCACCACATTCATAGGCTTTCTCCCCAGTGTGAATTCCCTGATGTTGAGTAAGGGAATTTTAAAAACCTTATTTATTTAATTTTGGCAGTGCTGGGTCCTCACTGCTGCATGCAGGCTTTCTCTCATGGTGGGCAAAGGCCATTCTGAGTTGCAGTGTGCGGGCTTTCACTGCGGTGGCTTCTCTCGTTACAGAGCAAGGGCTCCAGGGCATGCGGGCTTCAGTAGTTCTGGCTTGCAGGCACAGTAGTTGTGGCTCATGGGCTATAGAGTGCAGGTTCAGTAGTTGTGGCTTGCGAGCTTAGTTGCTTGGTTGTGGAATCTTTCTGGACCAGGGATCAAACCTCTGTCCCCTCCATTGGTCCACCAGGGAAGTCCTTGAATAAGGAATTGTTCTGAAGTCATTCTCTGAATTTGCTACATTTGTACGTTGTCTCTCTAATGAATTAACTGGTGCTGAATGAAACATGTGGTGAGGCTGAAGAGTTTTCCACACTCATTACACTGAGAAGGTTTTCCCCCAGAATGGCTTCTCAGGTACTGAGTACAGTGTGCTCTGCAGATGAGGCCTTGCCATGTTCTGGGCATTTGGATTTCCCTCCCACGTGAATTATGTGGTATTGAGTTACTGAGGAACTTTTACTGCTGAATGCTTTCCCACATTTTTGCAATCACAAAAATTCTCTCTGGTACCAATTGCCTGCATCTGAATAGCATCCTCTGATCAGGGCTGCTGCTTCTGCATCCAAGGACCCTTGTGAGCGTGAATTATCTGTGTTTCAAAAGAAAAACACTGCTCTGGCTGATGGCTGTTTAACATTCACTGAACACAGCTTCTTTCCAGCACGAGCTCTCTTGGGTGCAAAAGTCTGAGACGACCATCAATTTGTTGCCACATTTCTAGCACTCTGGAGTTTCTTCCCTGAGCTGACTGAGCATCCCATTTCAGAACCCTTTTCTGGTAGGGATGCTGGGCTGTCTACACAGAACTGACAATGCTGGTAGCCCCTCTTTCCATCAGTAATAGCCAAGTGGTGTTTGTGACTTGCTCCAGAGTTGGGCTGAGTTGCCTCTGCCCCCCAGCCTTGACCTCCAACTGCCTTGGCACTTCCAGGCCTCATGTACTCTGGTGTCTGGAAGATGGTTCTTGGTGAGGAAAGATGATCTCATCCCAAGTGTCTTTGTGAAGCCTTCAGTCTGAGAGATAAAATCAATTAAAAGTTCTTTTGAGTACTGTGGTGGGAATTAGATAATATGGTAATAATGAGACTGGGATTACAAGACAGTTTAATGCCTGGTGACATTAATCACCATGTTATTAAAATCCACAATTAAAAAAGTTTCCCTTAATTAAATGCTTTTTATGGTCCAGACATATTTTATAGCACCTTTTGTGTAATTAATACATTTAATTCACATCGCTACCTTACCTCTGAAGTAGGTCCCATTATTATCTCCATTTTATAGATGATGAAACTGAAGAAGTTGCCAAAGGCTATATAACAAAATACAAACAAAAGCAGTCTGGCTCCACAGATATTGCTTTAAACGACTTCATTTCTCAGAGGAAAACAGGAAACAACTCAAATGTTCAATGGTTACAATATTACATTCCATAGAAATTTTGGAAAATAATGTGGCCTGGGAAGATGTCAGTTTTTATGTTAGATTAATGTAGCAGAACACAATTTACTTATAAGTACACTTTTAAAAGTTACATTAAAAGCCCTTTGTAAAAATGAAACTAGCTCCTACTTTGAGTGTGGTGAGGGATTCAGTTCAGTTCAGTTCAGTCGCTCAGTCGTGTCCGACTCTGCAACCCCATGAATCGCAGCATGCCAGGCCTCCCTGTTCATCACCAACTCCAGGAGTTCACACAGACTCATGACCATCGAGTCAGTGATGCCATCCAGGCATCTCATCCTCTGTCGTCCCCTTCTCCTCCTGCCCCCAACCCCTCCCAGCATCAGAGTCTTTTCCAATGAGTCAACTCTTCACATGAGGTGGCCAAAGTACTGGAGCTTCAGCTTTAGCATCATTCCTTCCAAAGAAAACCCAGGGCTGATCTCCTTCAGAATGGACTGGTTGGATCTCCTTGCAGTCCAAGGGACTCTCAAGAGTCTTCTCCAACACCACAGTTCAAAAGCCTCAATTCTTCGGCTCTCAGCCTTCTTCACAGTCCAACTCTCGCATCCATACATGACTACTGGAAAAACCATAGCCTTGACTAGACGGACCTTAGTCAGCAAAGTAACGTCTCTGCTTTTGAATATGCTATCTAGGTTGGTCATAACTTTTCTTCCAAGGAATAAGTGTCTTTTAATTTCATGGCTGCAATCACCATCTGCAGTGATTTTGGAGCCCCCAAAAATTAAGTCTGACACTGTTTCCACTGTTTCCCCATCTATTTCCCATGAAGTGATGGGACCAGATGCCATGATCTTCGTTTTCTGAATGTTGAACTTTAAGCCAACTTTTTCCCTCTCCTCTTTCACTTTCATCAAGAGGCTTTTTAGATCCTCTTCACTTTCTGCCATAAGGGTGGTGTCATCTGCATATCTGAGGTTATTGATATCTCTCCCGGCAATCTTGATTCCAGCTTGTGTTTCTTCTGGTCCAGCATTTCTCATGATGTAATCTGCATACAGGTGACTTTTTCATTTTAAAAATTAATTGTAATCAATTTGTCTTCTTTTCCTGGAAGTCTGGCAAGCTAGGCTATTCAGACCAATCGTCGTCCCCCCCAAGAAAATGAAAAGTGCTATGTGATATTGTGATTTAGAAGAAATACATATTTGGTTATTCATAGGTCCAATATATTTCTCATGTATTTGGCTTCCGTCTTCAGCTTCTGGCTCCAACTCCCAAACTGCTGGAATGGTCCAGGTGTTGAGAGTGACCAGTTATCTTTAGTTATGCGACTGAGGTGGCTTTTGGAAGCACTTCAGAATGGGGCTGGCTGCCAGGGGAAGCAGCCTGTGAACAGAGGGTTGGGGTTTTCAGGACCACCCCAATTTCTGGTAAGGGGAAGGTGGCTCGGGGGTCTGTCAGTCACCCGTGGATAACGATGTAGTCAATCTTGACTATGTGAAAAAGCCTCCATAAAAACCCTGAAGTCAGCTTCTGGCCCCTTTGCAGACAGCTTTAAATGCAGGGAACCCACATGCTTCCACCCATCTCCACATGGGGCCCCAGGCCTCAGAGCACAGATTCTCCTTTGTAGTTCTTCACCTGGCTGTTGAGTCATTTCTTTTAATATCCTTTAATGATAAATCAGTGATCTAGAGAGTCATCAGGATAGCAAGCAAGAAGTAATAAGCAAGAGAAATGAACAAAATATTAAAAAATTTATAGGAGGTTAACAAAGTCAAAACTTGGTTCTTCGAAGAAACGAAGTTCACAAATGCCTACTGAGACCAGTCAAGAAAAAGAAACACCAAGAGTCAACATCTCAGATGGATGTGCTGCACACATGAAAAGATGAGTGTGTAATTTTGCCCATGATTCAGTGCTATAGTTTCTGTGAGACAGAAACTTAATTCAGGGATCAGAGGATGTAACCCTCAGGAAGTGACCTGTATGATGAGAAGTGTGTGTGTCTGTGTCTGTGTTGTGTGTGTGTGTGTTATCTGTGTCTGTGTTTTGTGTTGTCTGTCTGTATTGTGTGTGTGTTGTGTGTGTGTGTTATCTGTGTCTATCTGTATCTGTTGTCTGTGTGCCTGTGTTGTCTGAGTGTGTGTTGTGTGTGTGTGTCTATCTGTGTCTGTGTTTTGTGTTGTCTGTCTGTATTGTGTGTGTGTTGTGTGTGTGTGTTATCTGTGTCTATCTGTATCTGTTGTCTGTGTGCCTGTGTTGTCTGAGTGTGTGTTGTGTGTGTGTGTCTATCTGTGTCTGTGTTTTGTGTTGTCTGTCTGTATTGTGTGTGTGTGTTGTGTGTGTGTGTTATCTGTGTCTATCTGTATCTGTTGTCTGTGTGCCTGTATTGTCTGAGTCTGTGTGTTGTGTGTGTGTGTCTATCTGTGTCTGTGTTTTGTGTTGTCTGTCTGTATTGTGTGTGTGTGTTGTGTGTGTGTGTTATCTGTGTCTGTCTATCTGTATCTGTTGTCTGTGTGCCTGTGTTGTCTGAGTCTGTGTGTTGTGTGTGTGTGTCTATCTGTGTCTGTGTTTTGTGTTGTCTCTGTATTGTGTCTGTGTGTGTGGCCCGAGTGCTCTGGTAGAAGGGCAGGAATGGCAGTGGGCTGGAGCGGAGGATCTTTGTGGGCTGATGGGGTGCAGCTGTGGACGGGGAGGGGGTGAGCTGCAGAGTTTCCAGAGCGGCTGCTGCATCTCCACACTCTGGCCAGGCCAGGTGCAGGACTCCTCCCCCAGGCTGCCCATCTGCTCCCAAGATGACCCAAGGCTGCCTCCAGGCTCCGGGCTGCAGCCTCTCCCCCAGCACTTTGTCCAGGGAAAGGTTCCCAAGGGACTGGGAAGACACGGGCTGGGCCAGTCTCTGACCTGAGGAGCTGCTCGGCACCCTCTCCTCTCCTTGGACGGGGAAGAAGGAGCATCCGCAATCCCGGCGCCTACTTCCTTTCCCTTCATCTCCTGCCCACTGAGCAGACATGCAACTCCTCCCCGCTCAGGGTGTGGGCATAGCAGGGAGGGCCCGTTCACACACGCACCCCCACCAGACCACCAGCTTACTTCACAGAAGGTGCAAATCTAAGAAGCAAAGGCACAGCTAAGAACACTTCCTGAAGCAAAGGAACCATAGCTGGGGGTTGACGACGTGGTTAGAAGTCATCAAGGCTGTGTCAGGATCATGCAGGCTGGAAGATGTTTGCAAACCCCTGACATCCTGTGTACAGGGATGAGACTGGAGGGGAAGGGACTAGGACTGCCAGGACTAGAAACACACCATCTGCCCCTGGCTGGGAGTGGTGATGCACAGCTGGGGACCACCCGTGGGTCACCTTGGACTCAACAGAGGGGCATCCTTGTTAGAAGAGACAAGAGCGAGCCCGCGTGGGAGACCAGCTGGGAGAGTCCCTGTCCCCCACTGAGCAAGACTCCCCTCCCCCAGTTGACATAAACCTCCCCCTATAGCCCCAGGAGCTGGAAGACCTGCCCTTCGGCCGTGCATGCTGCTTGTTAGGCCTCCTGCTTAATCACAGGTAACTGCTGCTATGCTCTCACCTGGGACACATGTGCATAGCTCCCTGGAGATACTCAGACTCCCTGTTCAGTGTCAGCGCAGGTGACACAGTGACAGCCGCTCTGGGGCCAGACTCACAAAGCCCATGCCTGTATCAGTGGCCGCAGACACATCCTGCCGGTCACTCCCTACCTGAGGCCCAGCAGCGCAGGTGAGTCTGAGTGTCCTCGGGGCTCAGGGCAGGGCTGGGCTGCAGGTGGGCTCGTGCTTCCTGGCGGAGGTGCTCGAGGCTCAGATCTGAGCCCACAAGAGCCTGGCCTCCAGTCTCAGGTGGCGCCCAGTCTTGCCTGGGCCCCGTTTCAGCAGGACTGTGTGGGCTGTGGCAGCTTGTGGTGGGGACTCTGACTCCCCAGAAGTGTGGGGGAGGTGTGTCTGTCCTAAAGGCTCCATGTGTCCTGAATTCCAGCCTGCCTCTGACGCTCTCTACTTTTCTGCCTTCTCAGTGAAGAAAGGGCAGTGCTATGCTTTGGCTCACCACCGCCTGCCTGGACATGGTCTCAGAGACAGAAATGGTTTTGCTTTTAGCATTTGGGGTCATAATGCAGCCCATAAATCATGACAAAATCTTTGTGTGAGAATGTGAGGGTCTCTGCTTTGAATTATGTCATTTCTGATGTCTAAGCAGTGACAGGTTCCCTAACATTCCATGTAATGAGACCACAAAGGGGAAGAAAAGAAAGCAGAGCTTGGGAACAGAAGGAGGTGAGCTGCTCGGTCCCAGCAGCAGCTTATGGCCTGATGACTGTGTGCATCACACAACATTTATGACTTTTCCTCCAAGCCTCTTACATATAGATGAGATGTGTAGTTTGCAGCAAATTTGTAGGTTAAGTAAGGTGACTATAAACACTCTCAAGTATTCAGTAAATTTCATGGCATTGGAAATCTAGAAGCAGACGTATCCTGACTGCTGACTATCACCGTGTGTATATGTTTGTATGTCTGCATTTTTATAGATATATTGGTCTCTTTATTATTTTTCTCTTCCCTATCTTTGAATGTATCTCCTGTATCTTCAGTTGCTAAATATTGACCATGTGTATCCAGTAGACCACATGCATGGCTACTGACGACCAGAGCTTCTGTATGTCATGCTCATTTCATTGCTCATTCAGCATTTTCGGTTATCATGCTAATCCCCCTGGCTTTCCCCTTGCTGGTCTCCTTTTCATTCTAAAACCAAATTCAGGTATCCTGGAATCTGGACAACCTTCACATATCTCTTGATGTTACTTCCTCCAGACGTTTGCACATTTCTTATTCTGATAATTTAAATTTAATTGTTAAATGTGTTTATGAGTTTGTTCCTCTAAAATCAGAAATGAAGACTTCACCAATCATTGAGTTGGGAATAAGCAGCGGTTCAATAGAATGGAAGAAAGAGAAGGCCTGAGCCTGGGTGAGCATAAGCCGTCCCTCAGCGTGCTCTGCTCATGGTGGGCGGAGGTACTAACCACTGGCCGTCCCGGTGAGCCTGTTGATTTCTTTGGTTGACGAAGTCGCAGGCCTTCAGAGTCCCTTCTCTCTCAGTGAAGATGGTGAGGCCCAGGGTCCCCGTGATCCCTTCTCTGTCTGTGCAGATGGTGAGGGCCAGAGTCCCTGTGATCCCTTCTCTGTCTGTGCAGATGGTGAGGGCCAGGGTCCCTGTGATTCCTGGGCTTACCATGCTATTTTGTTGTGTCCCAGGAGGCCACCTGGTTCCCCAGCCACATGCCTGCACAGACATGCCCAGACACTACTGGTGCCATGGTCCTAAAGGCTGTGTTCCTCTTCCAGGCGGGAGCTGGCATTCTGGGAAACGCCTTCCTCCCATCCACCTATAGCTCGTCCTTTCTCACTGCACACAGGCCAAAGCCCACAGGTGTGGTTCTGTCCAACTTCGCTGTGGCCACCTCCTTGGTTCTCGTCTCCAAGGGGACACCTCATGTGGTGGGTGTGCTGGGACTCCCGGGTGTCCTGGGGGCTGCTGGGTGCAGAGTCACCCTACTCCTTGCACAGGGTGCCCTGGGATCCTGCTGAGCTGACTGCAGGCCATCACCATTAGCCCCAGGAGTGCGGCATGGGCAGCCCTCAAGGGCCGGGCATCAAAGAACGTGGGTTCCTCCTGCCTCTTCTGCTGGACCCTGAATCTGGCAACCAACTCTTCTTTCCCATGCAGATAAAGTGTCTCCTGGGACAATAACAGTGTTTCCAGAACAGAGAACCTGCTCTTTTGCCAGTACAAGTTCTCCCTGTCTGGAATATCTGTAATCCCAGTCTGCTCTGTGGGTGCCATGTTAATAGTCCTTATGATCTTGGACGGCGTCCACATGGTGTGTCTCCTGCATAGTCCCCGCCAGAGAGTGCATTACGTCCACCACTCCAGCCTCGCCCGTAGGACGTCTCCTGAGAAAGGGGCCGCTAATACCATCCTGCTTATGGTGGCTAATTTCATTCCCTTTTACTTTCTCAACTCCATGTATATACTCAAAGTCTTTTAGTTCCTACTTGTGGCTGCAACACACCCTAAAGCTTCTTGCTATATGCTTTCCCTCCCTCAGCCCCTTAGTGCTGTTGCTTCAGAACTCCAGAGTGCTGGGGTCTTGCTTTTAGACCCTGGGAGTGTCAGCCAGTCTCTCCTCTCTCTTGGCTGCCTGCATAGCTTCCTTCCTTTCTTCCACAGGCTTTTCATGAAACTCCTGCAAAGTGCGTGTTATTAATACAAATAGATCCAGAACACTCTTACCAATCTTTGCAGGACCTCACAGCTTATCAAAGAGACAAAGTGTAACCCTAATAAATCCAGTATGACACAGCGTGGTTTTAACTTAAGATATTTAGAGGAAAAATAATTTATCTCACACATATCAACATTAATGTTTTTCTTTCTCTTCCATATGTATGGAAAGAAAGGTAGGTATAATCTGGGAGAACTCTATTGGGATTTCAATAAGTTTCTTTGCTGCTATAGGAAATTGAGTAAAATAAAGCAAGTAAGAGCATAGCATTAGGATTTATCAGATATAGTTTTCATCTGGATCATACCACTTCTTCAGGGCTATGTGATTTTATCCTATTTAGCCATTTTGAGTTTCAGTATATTTTATGTCATAGAATTATAATGAAGGTAAAATGTGACTCTGTGACACTAAGTATCAGTGTCTAATGCTGCATGTCTTTTTAGTTACTGTAATTAGCAAAATAAGTTATTAATAATAACTGACAGACACATGACAATTATGGAAAATTTAAGAGTATTGGAACCACAGTTCACATTAAGGTAATACTGATTTCAGTAGTTTTAACAAACTCCATGAGTTATGTTTCATTCACTACATATTCTAAGTCAGATATACTGTATACATTGTTATTATTAGTATAACTCTCTAACACATGATATAATTATTGTTCTTTTCCATGTGGATTGTATAACTCCTGTATCATTTCCTAAAGCCCAAGGTTGCACAGCAAATAAGTACAATATTTTTAAACAGGCTATTCGCCAACACTTGGATTCTTTATATAATTTAATATTTTGCAAACAGATACTTAATAAAGAGCAGTAAACTATGAGTTTTAAGGAAAAAATTTCCATTGGCTTACTTAAAAACGAGGGCTTCCCTGGTAGCTCATCTGGTAGTGAATCCACCTACAATGCAGGAGACCCCAGTTCAATTCCTGGGTCGGGAAGATCCCCTAGAAAAGGTATAGGCTACCCACTCCAGTGTTCTTGGGCTTCCCTGGTGGCTCAGATGGTAAAGAATCCATTTGCAATGCAGGAGACCTGGGTTCAATCCCTGGTTTGGGAAGGTCCCACTCCAGTATTCTGGCCTGGAGAATTCTGTGGACTGTATAGTCCACGGAGTTGCAAAGAGTTGGACACTTTGACTTTCACTTTCACTTAAAAAAGAAGTAATCATAAGTTAAATCCTGTGACCTGCCTTGATTGAGTAAGCTCACTTTACTTGTTGCTGCAGAAGACTTGTATGTCCTTCAAATGTAATTGAAACAATGTTTGCTCAAGTTGTTTTTGTTGAAGGAACTTGGAGTCAGATCAAGCAGTTTGAACTGAGCTACTAAAGGTGGGCTAAGACCACTGACCCTCCAGCTGGGCACATGCAAGCTTCCACTCACTCACCTTCTGACTTCAGAGGGCCAAGAGCAACCCCCGGGGAACACCCTGGCGTTAGCACTTCCTGAGCGCGTATTCTAAAGCGTGCAGCTTAGGCATGCCTGAGCTGGACAATTACCTCACCTTCTTCTCATTGCCCGTTGCATTTCCCCACACTTCCCTCATCTCAGCTTTACCCACACAGATCACAAGCCCCTCACCTTCTGCGAGGCTGGGGACGAGACTTGTTCTGTCTCCACACTTGGATGCCTCATGGATAAGCTCCCTCTCAGCTGCATGGCTTGGTTTCTCAGCATTTGGCTTGCTGCAGATGGCTCAGTGGTAAAGAATCTGCCTGTCGATGCAGAATGCAGGATATGCTGGAGACGTGGGGTCAACCCTGGGTCAGGAAGATTCCCTGGAGGAGGGCATAGCAACCCGCTCCAGTATTCTTCCTGGGAAATCCATGGCCAGAGGAGCCTGTTGGTCTTCCTGGGAAATCCATGGCCAGAGGAGCCTGTTGGACTACAGTCTGCAGGGTCACAAAGAGTCAAACATACCTGAGCACACATGCAATATGGGGAAATCAAACCCAGCTCGGTAACTTATATAACTCAGAGAATTGAAAGTTGCAATATCTGTGAATTCCTAATACCCAGCCTAGTGTGTGTTAAACGCAGAGAAAATGCTCCCATTTGTCACTCAACTCGGCGGGGCTCATTGAAACGTTTTGCTGCCCACACCAAGGGACAATTCAGATGCTCACCTTGGTGTGTAAATAAATAAAGCTCAGATGAATCTATGTTAAATGTTACAGCATAGAGGTATTCACTTTTATTATTTATTTTATGGTTCCAGTAACTATTTGCTCCAGGAAAAGCATAAACAATTCTGAATAATAAACATTGGGTTTCTGATTAGCTATAACTTTTCCAAAACCACGGATTCTCTGATGGCTCCATGTGGCTTCTGAAGGCAGTAAATAGTGAGCCCACAAAGAACAACTTTGAACCACATCCTAGTAAACAGGCAAAGCTAGTGAAAAGTAAAAGAAGAAAAAACAGACCATCGCAGGTCCTGGATATTGACGTAGGAGCAGGCAAAAATGAAGACACAATCACTCGGAAAAGTCAGCTGCGTCTTTGAAGAACAGAGAGGTCGGTGGCACCTAACCTTGACCCACACCCTCTTTTCCCTGACACGCCCCCTCTCTCCTGCTGAAAACTCGGGTTGACAAGGATTCACTCCATCAGGTGTGACTAGGAGGATGGGGATTCCTCCTCTTCCATCTCCAGGCAGGAGACTAGAAGGAATCTCCCTGAAAGAGTCAGGCTGCCAATCCTTCACATATCCCCAGCATCATGTGAAAAGGGTACAATTTAAGGGTTAAGGTTAAGGGTTCCATGTCCTGTTGGTCTCCTCGGAAGCAGGAATCAATCTCTCCTGTGAAAGGTACACCACCTGAGAGCTGAGGCCTGAGGCTGCAGGGCTGGAGGCGTGCTGGCTTCTGCACATCAGTTCCTTCTGGAAGCCTTCTGTCATAACTGCTGAGGTGCCATTACTTTTGTGACAACCGAGGCTAACTCCTCTCTGGGCCTATTTCTGAGAAAAGCTGAGTCTGAGCCTCTGCAGATTCTCTGCATTTCTTGGCCCAGAGACTGACCTGCACCCTCCCATCCTGCCAGACCCCTTGTACAAACACCTCCCCTTTAAGAGCTCATTTTCCTCATCCAGATAATAACACCCAACTCAGCAAACCAGCCGACAAATCTCCAGCTGGTCCCTTTCTACCTCAGCCACTTCAGAGTCACTCTCTCAGAAGTACTTCAGCTCAATGACTTACTGCTGTGTCCCTTTCTCTGGCACAGTGCCATCCCTGGTGAGCCCCATCTCATGTCGCCATGACGGCCTTGCTCAGGGGAGCTGGACACAGTGCCCTGAAGTGGCCTGATGGAAGCACCGTACCTTCAAAATGACCGACGCCCCAAATCCATCATCAACATGGTGGTCCAGAGACTGGGGATGTGTGTGTGCCTCCCACAAAACCGTTGCTCAGGAGACCCTTCTCCATGTTCTCCTGACCCTTTTTCTTCCTCTTCTCTGCTGATATCTTGCTGGGTTGTTCATGGAGAGATTAGATACCAGCCAGCAAGAGCAGACTCATCTCTCCAACACATGAGAAAAGAACAGACACCGGCCTGTACCCATTTTATCCTCCTCTGCCTGCCTGGCCCATCATGGCAGCAGAAGGTGTCCCTTCTCCCAGCAGAAGCAAACCCCAGGTAACGGACTTCGATGTAAAGGAAACCAGATTATTGAGCTTCAGACACTTTGGGGCTCCCAGGTAGCTCAGATGGTAAAGAATCTGCCTGCAATGCAGGAGACTGGGGTTTGATCCTGGATCAGGAAGATCCCCTGGAGAACGGGATGGCACCCCCCTCCAGTATTCTTGCCTGGAGAATTCCATGAACAGAGAAGCCTGGGGTCCATAGGGTTGCAAAGAGTGAGACATGATTGAGTGACTAACACATACATATACATACAGACACATACTTTAAAAACAGCAAAAACAAAGAAACCCCCTCAAGACAGCAAGTGCAGAAAGGGTGTGCTGAGCCTTCCCCTCTTTCTTTCTGGAAACAGGAGAAAAAATATCCACCCCCACCCCCACGGAATATGTCCTTCATCTGCTGGAAGGTGAATGACATTGTTACCGTTAAGGGCAGAGAGATTCTGTACAAACAGATCTTTTTGACTACAGTCCTTGTCCTCCTTAGCCTCCCCACATAGTGTACTTCCTTTTTCACAATCACCTCTCTTTGCTCAACTCAACAGAATAGGATTTAGGTTTTGCCGCTTCTCCGGGTCTTTCTTCATTTCCTTAGGAGGGTGCCCTGGGTCACGTAAAACTCAGGGGAAATAAATGTGGAGGCTTCTCTCCTGTGCATCGGTCTTGTGGCCACTTCGTTCTCAGGATCAGCTGTTTTGTCTTGGCAACATCTTTCTTGCTGGGATCACTGAATTCTACCTTGTTCCTTGGCTTAATTCCTCAGTATGCTGACATGCGGTCAGCTACCATCTTCAGAAATTCTGAAAATGAAACACATTCTCACCATATGATCCAGCCATTGAACTCTTTGGTTCCATGGACCCAAGTGAGTCGAATGCTTACATCTAATGCTTATATAAGTCTATATAGGACTTTAATGGCAGCTTTATTCATAACTGGCAGAACTCGGAAGCAACGAAGATGTCCTTCAGGAGGTGAAGGGACACGTAGACTGGGCTTCATCCATGCAACAGGATGTTCTCCAGTGCTGAAAAGTCATGAGAGAGATGGAGTCATGGGGAGACAGGTTGGGAACCTTCAGTGCATATTATTCATTAAAAGAAGCCAATCTGGGAAAGCGGCAAAGCTCAGGATACCAGCTACCTAGGACATTCCCGAAAAGGCAAGCGACGAAAAGGGTGAAAAGACCAGTGCATAGCCAGGAGTTTGTGGCAGCGTTGGGGTGTGGGGGGTGATAAGCAAGTCAAGCACAGAGGATTTTTAAGACAGGAAATTATACAGTGTGATACATTCATGGTGAGACAAGTTGTCAAAACCCATAAAATGTACAACACTAGGAGTGATGCCTAATGTCGATGCTGGACTCTGGTGACCATGATGTTTTCATGCAGATTCATCCATAGTAACTGACACACAGAATCAAAAGTACCTGGGTGGGGGGTGGGAATAGCAGAGCAGGGAGTTTAAGACACCTCCCTGTACTCTGTCTAATTTTGCTGTGAACTCAAAACTTCCTTAAAAAAAAAACGATAAAGCCTGTTTAAACAAACAAACATTCCAGTAGCATGCCATCACTGCTCCTCTTCAGTTCCTCAATTTGTCTGATCCGCTTGAGAGTCAAACTTCAGCAGAGTTTTCCATTCAACCTGCATCCTTTCTAAGTTTCAGGTGACATCTGCTTTTTACTCTCACTAGACTCTTACTTTTTAAAGAGTATTTTTCTTCTTTTTAAATTTATTTATTTATTTAATTTTTGTTTTACATGATCTTGGTTCCCCAACCAGGGATTGAAGCCAGGCTCTCCCAGTGAAAACGCTGAGTTCTAACCACTGGATCACAAGAAAATTCCCTTTAAAAAAATGATGTATAAATGACAGGCAATATTATATTGGGTTGGCCAAAATTTTCTTTTGGTTTTTAAGTAAAAATAAAAGACACACTTTTGATTGTCACCAAGAGCTTTACTGAACAATGTATTCACTGTTTTGTTTCACTGCCTTCTGCCATTTTCCAGGCATCTTTATAATTCTGTCCTCCAAAAACTTCTTATCTTTTTGCACAAAGAACTGATGCAGGAGACTTTTACAGTTGTCCATGGAATTGAATTTTTTTCCATTAAGATAATTTTGTAAAGACTAAAATAAATGGAAATCTGAAGGTGAAATGTCTGCTGAATATGGTGACTAAATCAGAACTTCTTAGCCAAGCTGTAATAGTTTTTGCATGATCATCAAAGAAACATATGCTTTCACATTATCCTGATTGAAGATTATGCATTTTCTGTTGACTAATTCAGGACAATGCGAGTGCTGCTTTCAGTTGGTCTAATTGAATGCACTTGTTGGAATTAATCATTTGGTTTTCTGGAAGGAGCTCAGAAGAGAGGACTCCCTTCCAGTTCCACCATATACACAACATCACCTTCTTTGGATGAAGATTGGCCTTTGGTGTGGTTGGTGGTGGTTCATTTCACTTGCCCCACATTCTCTTCCACTCCATATTTTTGCACAGTATCCACTTTTCATTGTCCATCAAAATTTGTTTTAAAAACGGGATGTTTTGTTATGTTTCAGTAGAGAATTGCATGTGGAAATATGGTCAAGAAGCTTTTTTTTCACTTATGTGGAACCCAAACATCAAGGTGATTAACCAAGTTAATGCAAATAATTTTCAGCATTTGATTTGGATATTTTGAGTATGTCATCTATCTTCTGTGTGGTATAATGTTGATTGTTCTCAGTTAATGTCTCTATTTGATCAGAGTCAACTTCAACAGGTCTACCTGACTGTGGAGCATCATCCAGCGAGACATCTGCAGCATAAAACTTTACAAACTACTTTTGACATGGTGAAACAGTCACAACAGTTTCTCCATACACTGCACAAATCTTTTTTTTTTTTTTTTCGCATTTCAGTTGAGTTTTTACATTTCTTAAAATAATAAAGTATAAAATGCCAAAATATTACTTTTTTCTACCATCTTCAATATTAAAATTGCTATATAAAAATTCACAAATTTGGTAAGTTTTTAAAGTTTTCATTTACTTTAATTGGAGGGTAAGTACTTTACAGTATTGTGATGGTTTTTGCCGTGCATGACTATGAATTGGCCATAGGCATACATGTGTCTCTTTCCTCCTGAACTCCCCTCCCTCCTCCCTCCCCACCCCATCCCTCCAGGTTGTCACAGAGCCCCGGCTTTTGGTGCCCTGCGTCATAAATCAAACTCCGACTGGCTATCTGTTTGTATATGTTTCAATGCTATGCTCTCACAAGTCATCTCACCCTCTCCTCCCACTGAGTCCAAAAGTCTGTTCTTTTTGTCTGTGTCTCTTTTGCTGCCTTGTATGTAGGATCATCGGTATCATCTTTCTAGATCCCACATATTTGCATTAATAAATGGTATTTGTCTTTCTCTTTCTGACTTACTTCATTCTGTATAATAGCCTCTAGGTTCATCCACCTTATTAGAACTGACTCAAATGTGTTCCTTTTTATAGCTGAGTAATATTCCTTTGTGTATATGTACCACAACTTCCTTATCCTTCATGTGCTGATGGCTATCTAGGTTGCTTCCATGTCCCAGCTATTGTAAATAGTGCTGCAGTGAACACTGGGGTGCGTGTGTCTTTTTCAGCTATGGTTTTCTCAAGACATATACCCAATAGTGGGATTGCTGGGTTGTATGATAGTTCTATTCCTAGTTTTTTAAGGAACCTACTACTGTTCTCTGTAGTGGTTGTATCAGTTTGCATTCCCCCCAACAGTGTAAGATAGTTCCCTTTTTCCACACCCTCTCCAGCATTTATTGTTTGTAGACTCTTTGATGATGGCCTTTCTGACCAGTGTGAGATGATACCTCGTTGTAGTTTTGATTTGCTTTTCTCTAATAGTGAGCAATGTTGAGCATCTCTTCATGTGTTTCTTAGCCATCTCTATGTATTCTTTGGAAAAATGTCTGTTTAGGTCTTCTGCTCACTTTTTGATTGGGTTGTTTGTTTTTCTCATATTGAACTGCATGAGCTGCTTATAATTTTGGAGATTAATTCTTTGTCAGTTTTTTTGTTATTATTTTTTCTCATTCTGAGGGTTGTCTTTTCACCTTGCATATAACTCCTTTCATTATGCAAAAGCTTTTAAGTCTAATCAGGTCCTATTTGTTTATTTTGTTTTTATTTCCATTACTCTAGTGGGTGGGGCACAGAGGATCTTGATGTGATTTGTGTCAGAGGGTGAGTTTTTCTGGGGGGGGGCTTTATTGTGATATAAAACACAGCTTATAATCACTCATCTAAAGTATACAATTCAGTGGTTTTTAGTACATTCACTGTTGTTTAGTCACTAAGTTGTGTCCAACTCTTTTGCAACTCCATAGACTGTAGCCCGTCAGGCTCCTCTGTCCATGGGATTTCCCAGGCAAGAATACTGTTAGGCAGCTATTAATTATAGAACATTTTCATAACCTCAGAATGAAAACCCATACTCATTAGAAGTCATTTCTCATTCTCTACCTCACATTCTCCCACACCCCAGACTTAGACAGCAAAGTAATGCTCAAAATTCTCCAAGCCAGGCTTCAGCAATACGTGAACTGTGAGTTTCCAGATGGTCAAGCTGGTTTTAGAAAAGGCAGAGGAACCAGAGATCAAATTGCCAACATCCACTGGATCATTGAAAAAGCAAGAGAGTTCCAGAAAAACATCTATTTCTGCTTTATTGACTAAAGCCTTTGACTGTCTGGATCACAATAAACTGTGGAAAATTCTGAAAGAGATGGGAATACCAGACCACCTGACCTGCCTCTTGAGAAACCTATATGCAGGTCAGGAAGCAACAGTTAGAACTAGACATGGAACAGCAGACTGGTTCCAAATAGGAAAAGGAGTACGTCAAGGCTGTATATTGTCACCCTGCTTATTTAACTTATACACAGAGTACATCATGAGAAATGCTGGGCTGAAAGAAGCACAAGCTAGAATCAAGATTGCTGGGAGAAATAGCAATAACCTCAGATATGCAGATGACACCACCCTTATGGCAGAAAGTGAAGAGGAACTAAAAAGCCTCTTGATGAAAGTGAAAGAGGAGAGGGAAAAAGTTGGCTTAAAGCTCAACATTCAGAAAACAAAGATCGTGGCATCCGGTCCCATCACTTCCTGGGAAATAGATGGGGAAACAGTGGAAACAGTGTCAGACTTTATTTTGGGGGGCTCCAAAATCACTGCAGATGGTGACTGCAGCCATGAAATTAAAAGACGCTTACTCCTTGGAAGAAAAGTTATGACCAACCTAGATAGCATGTTCAAAAGCACAGATATTACTTTGCCAACAAAGGTCCACCTAGTCAAAGCTATGGTTTTTCCAGTAGTCATGTATGGATGTGAGAGTGGGACTGTGAAGAAGGCTGAGCGCCGAAGAATTGATGTTTTTGAACTGTGGTGCTGAGAGGACTCTTGCGAGTCCCTTGGACTGCAAGGAGATCCAACCAGTCCATCCTAAAGGAGACCAGTCCTGGGTGTTCATTGGAAGGACTGATGCTGAGGCTGAAACTCCAATACTTTGGCCACCTCATGCGAAAAGTAGACTCATTGGAAAAGACCCTGATGCTGGGAGGGATTGAGGGCAGGAGGAGACGGGGACGACAGAGGATGAGATGGCTGGATGATATCACTGACTCGATGCACGTGAGTTTGGGTGAACTCCAGGAGTTGGTAATGGACAGGGAGGCCTGGCGTGCTGCGATTCATGGGGGTTGCAAAGAGTCGGACACAACTGAGAGACTGAAATGAACTGAACTGAATCATAAATGGGTGGCTGAATTTTGTCAGAGGCTTTTTTTGCACCTATTGAAATGATCATATGGTTTTCATCTTTCAACTTGTTAATATGGTGTATCACATTGATTGATTTGCATGTATGGAGGAATCCTTGCATCCCTGGAATAAACCCAACTTGATCATGGTGTATGAGCTTTTTGATGTATTGCTGAAGTCTGTTTGCTAAAATTTTGTTGAGGATTTTTGCATCTATGTTCATCAGTGATATTGGTCTGTAGTTTTCTTTTTTTGTGTTCCCTTTGTCTGGTTTTGTATCAGGGTGATGGTTGCCTTGTAGAATGAGTTTGGAAGTGTTCCTTCCCCTGCAATTTTTTGAGCATTTGAGGATAGACATTAGCTCTTCTCTAAATGTTTGATAGCATTTTCCTGTGAAGCCATCTGGTCCTGGGCTTTTGTTTTTTGGGAAATTTTTTATGACAGCTTCAATTTCAGTGCTTGTATTTGGGTTGTTCATAATTTCTATTTCTTCCTGGTTCAGTCTTGGAAGATTGAACTTTTCCATCTGTCCATTTCTTCCAGGTTATCCATTTTATTGCCATATAGTTGTTCATAATAGTCTCTTATAACCCTTTGTATTTATGCATTGTCTGTTGTAACCTCTGCTTTTTTCATTTCTAATTTTGTTGATTTGATTCTTTTTTTCTTGATGAGTCTGGCTAAAGGTTTATCAATTTTATCTTCTCAAAGAATCATATTTTAGTTTTATTAATCTTTGCTATTGTTTCTTTCATTTCTTTTTCATTTATTTCTACTTGGATCTTTATGATTTCTTTCCTTCTACTAATTTTGGGGGTTTTTTGTTCTTCTTTTTCCAGTTGTTTTAGGTATAAAGTTAGACTGTCTATTCGATGTTTTTCTTGTTTCTTAAGGTAGGATTGTATTGCTGTAAACTTCCCTCTTAAGACTGCTTTTGCTGCATCCCATAGGTTTTGAGTTGTTGTGTTTTCATTTTCATTTAAGAAATTTTTTTGTTTCCTTTTTGATTTCTTCAGTAACCTGTTGGTTATATAGAAACGTGTTGTTTCATCTCCAAGTGTTTGTGTTTCTTACAAGTTTTTTCTTGTAATTGATATCTAGTCTCAGAGATAACGATTTCAATTTTCTTATTTACTGAAGTTTGATTTGTGACCCAAGATGTGGTCTATCCTGGAGGATGTTCCATGTGCGCTTGAAAAAAAGTGCATTTGGATGGAACGTCCTGAGGATATCAATGAGATCCATCTCATCTAATGTATCATTTAAGACTTGTGTTTCCTTTTTAATTTTCTATTTTGATGATCTGTCCATTGGTGTGAGTGGGGTATTAAAGTCTCCTACTATTATTGTGTTACTGTCAATTTCTCCTTTTATGTCTGTTAGTGTTTGTCTTATGTATTGAGGTGCTCCTATGTTGGGTGCATAGATATTTACAATTGTTATGTCTTCCTCTTGGATTGATCCCTTGATCATTATGTAGTGTCCTTCCTTATCTCTTGTAATCTTCTTTATTTTAAGGTCTATTTTGTCTGATATGAGGATTGCTACTCCAGCTTTCTTTTGCTTCCCATTTTCATGGAATGTATTTTTCCATCCTCTCACTTTCAATTTATATGTGTCTTTAGGTCTGAAGTGGGTTTCTTGTAGACAGCATATAAATGGGTCTTGTTGTGGTATCTATTCAGCCGGTCTGTGTCTTTTGGTTGGAGCATTTAATCCATTTACATTTAAAGTAATTATTGATATATGTGTTCCTTTAGCCATTTTCTTAATTGTTTGGGGTTGATTTTGTAGATCTTTTTTCTTCTCTTGTATTTCTTAACTATATAAGTCCATTTAACATTTCTTGTAGAGATGGTTTGGTGGTAGTGAATTCTCTTGACTTTTGCTTGTCTAAAAAGCTTTTTATTTCTCCATCACTTCTGAATGAGATCCTTGCCAGGTACAGTAATCTTAGTTGTAGATTTTTCCCTTTCAGTACTTTAAATATATCCTTCCATTCCCTTATGTTCTGCAGAGTTTCTGCTGAAAGATCAGCTATGAAGCATATGGGGTTTCCCTTGTATGTTACTTATTGCTTCTCCCTTGCTGCTTTTAATATTCTTTCTTTGGGTTTAGTCTTTGTTAGTTTGATTATGTGTCTTGGTGTGTTTCTCCTTGGGTTTATCCTGTATGGCACTCTGTGCCTCTTGGACTTGATTAACTATTTCCTTTTCCACGTTGGGGAAATTTTCAACTGTAATTTCTTCAAAAATTTTCTCATACCCTTTCTTTTTCTTTCCTTTTTATGAAACCCCTGTTATTTGAATGTTGGTGTGTTTGATATTGTCCCAGAGGTCTCTGAGACTATCCTCAGTTCTTTTCACACTTTTTACTTTCTTCTGCTCTTCAGAAGTTATTTCCACCATTTTATCTTCCAGCTCACTGATTCATTATTATGCTTCATATATTCCATGATTGAGTCCTTCTAGAGTATTTTTAATTTCAATAATTGTGTTGTTTGTCTCTGTATGTTTATCTTTCATTCTTCTAGGTCTTTGTTAATTGATTCTTGCATTTTCTGCATTTCTCCAGGTTTTGATCATCTTTACTATCATTATTCTGAATTCTTTTTCAGGTAATTTGCCTATTTCCTTGTCATTTATTTGGACTTCTGTGTTTCTAGTTTGTTCCTTCATTTGTGTAGTATTTCTCTGCTTTTTCATTATTTTTTTTTAATTTATTGTGTTTGAGTGTTTTCCCAGGATTCAAGGTTGAATTCTTTTTTTTTTTTTTTTAAATTTAAATTGGTTTTGCCATACATTGACATGACTCCACCACGGGTGTACATGCGTTCCCAAACATGAACCCCCCTCCCACCTCCCTCCCCATAACATCGCTCTGGGTCATCACCGTGCACCAGCCCCAAGCATGCTGTATCCTGCATCGGACATAGACTGGCGATTCGATTCTTACATGATAGTATACCTGTTACAATGCCATTCTCCCAAATCATCCCACCCTCTCCCTCTCCCTCTGAGTCCAAAAGTCCGTTATACACATCTGTGTCTTTTTTGCTGTCTTGCATACAGGGTCGTCATTCCCCTCTAAGGTTGGTCTAGTGGTTTGTGTAAGCTTCTTATTTGTAAAAAATCTTATGTGCAAGATGTGTGCTGAGTTTTTGTTTTTCCTCTCTTGGGCAAGGCTGAGTGAGGTGGTAATCCTGTCTGCTGATGATTGGGTTTGTATTTTTGTTTCGTTGGTTGTTTAAATGTCCTGCACAGGGTGCTACTGGTGGTTGGGTGATGCCGGGTCTTGCATTACAGTGGTTTCCTTTGTGTGAGTTCTCACCATTTGATCCTCCCTAGGGTTAGTTCTCTGGTAGTCTAGGGTCTTCGAGTCAGTGCTCCCACTCCATAGTCTCAGGACTTTTTCTCTGGTCAGGAATGAAGATTCCACAAGTGGTTTGTTATGGCATTAAGTGAGATTAAACCAGAAACCAAAGATGAACTCCAGACAAATAGCAGTTACAAAATCAGGCAAATAATAATCATAATAATGGAATATACACATATATATATACATCCATGAGCAAAGTCAAAACAGTCCAACAAAAATAAAGGACAATAGATTGACCCAGTGAACAAAGGAAATAAAAAATTTTATTTACCAGTTAAGAGCAAAGCTAACTAAAGCACGAACTGGAAAACAAAACTAAAGCAAGGTGCCAAGTGGGGAATAAAGCAATGAAAACATAACTAACAAATATGTTGAGAGGAAAGGAAAAAAAGAATAGATATGCAAAGTTAAATAGAAGTAGATGAAGAAGATTTATATATATTAAAGATTAACTGCAAGGGGAAAAGAACAGTAGGAAGGGCAAACAAAGGAATAAATGTAGAAAAATAGAATAGGTTTTTAAAAATCAAAAGTTAAAATTATAAAAAAAGAGAAAAGATTTTAAAAAATGGAAGAAGAAAAAAAGGAAAACTCCACAGAACTGCAAAAGCCCAACGTAGATGCAGCGGTTTATAACAACAATAAAAAGTGTGACTGAATATACAGACACACACACCCACACACACACACATATATATACACCTATAAGCAAAATCAAAACAGTTCAACAAAAATAAAGTACAACCCAGCGAACAAAGGAAGCCTAAAATTACATCTACCAGAACAAAACTAAAGTACAAACTGGAAAACAAAACTAAAGCAAGGGGCCAACTGGGGACTAGAGCAATGAAAATAAAACTAACAAATATGTTGAGGCTAAAGGAAAGAAAGAATAGATATGCAAAGTTAAATAGAGGTAGATAAAGAAGACTTATATAAAAAAAATTAACTGAAAGGGGGAAAAGAACAGTAGGAAAAGCAAACAAAGGAATAAATGTAGGAAAAAATAGTAATAGATTTAAAAGATTAAAAACAACAACAACAACAACAACAATGACTCCTCCCCAGAACTGCAAAAGCCCAATATAGAGGCAGAGATTTATAACAACAATAAAAAATGTGACTGAGAAAGAAAAGAAAAAAAGCTCAAGTGCTTAGTTAGATTTCATAGTGCCAATAAAATGGACAACTACAGCAAAGGGGGGAAAAAAGAAAAAAAAATCCAAAAGAATCTACAGAACAAATCAAAACATAGGAATATTAAATGTTTTTCTTGAGTCACTGCTGTCAGAGTTCTTTCCCTCGCTGGGAGTCACAGTCCGCCTCACCTCCCTGTATGCCCTCTAACACTGTGCCATCTTTGGACCTGCTGTGGGGGCAGCTCAGATTCTAATCTGCTTTATGCCTCTGTGTTCTTGCCTCCAATGTCCACAGCTATCAGAACTAGTGCGTCTTCTTTTGTGGGAGCTCTCAATTAACTTTTATATATTCCACAGACACAGAGTCTGCCTAGTTGATTGTATGGATTTAATCTGCAGCTTGTACAGCTGATGGAAGGGTTTCAGGTCTTCTTCCTTAGTCACACTGCCCCTGGGTTTCAATTGTGGTTTTATTTCCACCTCTGGATATGGGTCATCCACTGGGGTTTGCTCCTGAGGCTGCCCTGGAGGACTTGGGTTTGCCCCTGTGATTGCCAGGTGTGGAGGTGGTGCATCTTCTTGGGTCGCAGGGGTTCTGACAGCACCAGGTACTCAGGGGAGTTGGCAGCTAGGGCAGCAGGAAATATAGTGTTCTAGAAGGGTATGGCCACCAGTATTGGCCAATACGCTCCAGTATTCTTGCCTGGAGAACCCCTCTCTCTGACAGAGAAGCCTGGCAGGCCACAGTCCACAGGGTTGCAAAGAGTTGGATGCTACCGAAGTGGCCCTGCACGCCTAGGCGAAAGCTGCCTGTGGCAGCTCTGCCCCAGTGAGAGTTGAGCGTGAAGGTAGCACAGCTCTTGGCTTGTGGGGACCCTGGCGGTGCCAAGAGTGCAGGGACACGGACTGCCTCTGCCGCAGGAGTTATGGCCCTATCAGAGTCTTTTTTCAAGCCTCTTGTAGCTGGCAATCAGAAGGCCTCTTTGACCAGTCTTTCTCCATAGCTCCACTCATTCAGACACTTAGAGGGTTTCATTATCTGGGGTCCTTCTCTGTTGTTTGGTGCCAGGGTCCTACTCTATAGATCAGCACATCAGGCACTTAAAGGGGCACCCTGGTTGGGGTCCTACTCTGTTGCTCAGTGTGTCAGGCTTTTGATGGGCCAGCCTCTATTGTTCAGCTGCCAGTGCTGGCTTGTGGGGAGAGAGAGGCTGTGGTGATGACTCCACCCCCTACACATGACGCAGCAGAATCGCCTTGGTTCCATGGCTGCCTGGCTCTCCTCCACAGGCATTCCCCCCAACAATCTCTTCCCCCCACAATCTCCTCCCTCACATCCCCTCAATCCATCTCTCCACAATTAGCAGCAGCCCTTGCCCTGGGATTTCTCCACAATCTCTCAACTTCAACTCCCAGCCACTGCGACATCTAAGGTATGTATGGCTGTGGCGAGGACCGTCTGATTCTCATTCCATTTAGGCTGCCACAGATCAGCTGTTTCCCTCTCAGCCTTCAAAGTTTCTCCTCTGATTCAGACAATTGCCCCCATGTGGGGATAGGACCCCTGCTTCGATTCCCTCATCTGCCAAGGGCAGGCCCAGTCCTGCTAACACTCCCGTTTCCCCTCCCTACTTTCTTCATCCTACCGAGTTTTGTGTGGCTCTATATATTCTTTTCCGCTGGTCAGGTACTCCTGTCCGCTCTCAGCTGGTGTTCAGCATGCACTTCTGTGTCTGAAGGTGTGTTCCTGATGTGTCCATGGAGAGAGATATATTCCATGTCCACCTACTCCTCCGCCATCCTGTCGTTCAGAGGGTGAGTTTTTAACAGATACATTCTGACAGTTGTCAAAATACAATTGAAAAAATTGTTTCCAACGAAGTTAAAGACAACTAAGCCCTACTAGAGCCCACTCCAGTATTCTTGCCTGGAGAATCCCCGTGGACAGAGGAACTTGGCGGACTTCAGTCCAAGGGGTCTCAAAGAGTCGGACACAGCTACGTGACTAAGCGCAAGCACAGAGCCACCTCACTGAGAAAATGAACAAAGCGTTTGGCCAGCCCAGTGTTAATGTTCTGGTATACAACGTAGTGATTTTATGTTTTCATACATTACGCAATGATGACCAAGATGCACCCCCTCCAGTGTTCTTGCCTGGAGAATCCCGGGGACGGCGGAGCCTGGTGGGCTGCCGTCCATGGGGTCGCACAGAGTCGGACACGACTGGAGCGACTTAGCAGCAGCAGACCAAGATACATCTAGTCACCATTCATCACCATACAATGTTAGTACAATATCATGGACTCTATTCCCTAGGCTGTATGTTACATCCCCATGACATTTGTTTTACAAGTGGAATTCAGTACTTCTCAATCTTTCTCACCCTTTGCACTCATGCCCCTACCCCTCTCCCTTCTGTCAACCACCAGCATGTTCTTGGGATCTATGAATCCATTTCTGTTTGTGCTTGTTTGCTTGTTTTATTTTCTAGTTTCTACATGTAAGTGACATCATAAGGTGTTTCTCTTTCTCTGTCGCATCTCACTTTCTCTGTCGTATCTCACTTTCTCTGCCATTTCTCCCTCTAGGTCCATTCATGTTGTTGTAAGATATCATTTTTTTTTATGGCTTAGTCATATACCAATGGGGCTTCCCTGGTGGCTCAGTTGGTAAAGTGTCTGCCTGCGATGCGGGAGACCCAGGTTCGATCCTTGGGTTAGGAAGATCCCCTGGAGAAGGAAATGGCAACCCACTCCAGTACTCTTGCCTGAAAAATTCCATGAATGGAGGACCCTGGTGGGCTACAGTCCATGGGTCCGCAAAGAGTTGGACACGACTGAGTGACTTCACTTCACATATAGCATTGCGTGTGTATGTGTATATATGAAAACTTCTTTATCTATCAGTTGATGGACATTTTGCGGCTTGCGTGTCTTGGCTATTATCAACAAAGTGCCATGAATATAGGGGTGTGTATATAATTTTGGATCATGGTATTATTTCATCAGAAAGATACTCCCAAGTGTAATTCCTGCATCACATGGTAGTTCTAGTCTTAATTTCTTGAGGACCTGTATATGATTTTCTGTAGCTGTACCAGTGAACATTCCCAACAAAATGCATGAGGGTTCTCCACATTCTCGCTGATACTTCTTATTTATTTTGTTTGGATGTTAGTCTTTTTTATTTTAGGTGTGAGGTGGTAACCTAAATTCCATGTTCTTTTGATGCGCGTGTCCCAGGGGACAGGTGATATCGATGATAGTTGCATGTGTCTCTTTGCCATCTGTACTTACTCCTTGGAAAAATGTTCAGTCCCAGTTTTTAATTGGGTATTTGGAGGTTCAATTGTGTCCGTTCTTCATCCGTTTTGGATATGAACCCCTTTTCAGATAATATTTTTCGCAAATATCTTCTCACGTTCCGGTTGCCTTTCATTTTGTGCATGGTTTTCTTTGCCATTGGAAAGCTTTTCAGTTGGATGGAGTCTCATTTGTTCAGCTTTTGTTTCTCTTGCTTGTGGGGAAAGATCCAGAAAATATTTCTAGGACTGATGTCAAAGAGAGTACTGCCTGTGTTTTCTTCTAGCAGTTTATAGCTTCAAGTTTTACACTGAAGTGTTTGATTCATTGTGAGGTTCCTTTTGTAGATGGCAAGAGAAAGGATTCCAGTGTGATTCTTGTGCATGTATGTGCAGTCACCGAAGAGACTCTCTTTTCCCCACTGTGTAGTCTCACCTCCTTTGTCATAGATGAATTGACTATATTACTTCACTTCACTTCAGTCACTCAGTCTGACTCTTTGTGACCTCATGAACCGCAGCACGCCAGGCCTCCCTGTCCATCACCAACTCCCAGAGTCCACCCAAACCCATGTCCATGGAGTCAGTGATGCCATCCAACTATCTCATCCTCTGTTACCCTCTTCTCCTCCTGCCCTCAATCTTTCCCAGCATCAGGGTCTTTTCAAATGATCTGCTTCCCTGGTGGCTCAGAGGTTAAAGCGTCTGCCTGGAATTCAGGAGACCCGGGTTTGATCCCTGGGTCGGGAAGATCCCCTGGAGAAGGAAATGGCACCCCACTCCAGTACTCTTGCCTGGAGAATCCCATGGAGGGAGGAGCCTGGTAGGCTACAGTCCATGGGGTCGCAAAGAGTCGGACACGACTCAGTGATTTCACGTTCACTTTCACTTTCAGCTCTCTATATGCTTATTTCCGGGCTCTCAATTCTGTCCCATGGGTCTATGTGTATATCTTTTGTTCTCATACCATACCATCTTGATTATTATTATTATTGTAGTATATTTTGAAATCAAGGAGGGCTTCCCTGGTGGCTCAGATGGTGAAGAATCTGCCTGAAATGCAGGAGACCTGGGTTCAGTCCCTGGGGCGGGGAGATCCCCTGGAGAAGGTAATGGCAACCCACTCTAGTATTCTTGCTGCTAGACCATGTTGAATGAAAGTGGTGAGAATGGTCAGGGTTAGTTAGGTATGAGCTCAACTGGCTCTCTTCCCCTTGCTCCCTCTCTATCTCTCTGAGGCTTCCAGGAGGGACAGGACTAGTCCAAGGTCACACATGGCTCGAGGAGTCAGCTGGACCATTATTTTTCTACTCCCCAGTCCTGGGCACAGTTTTGTGTACTGTGTACCTCCTTTGACCCAGTGTCCATTTAGAGCTTTCCTAATTTTAATGGGGCTGTGTTAGAGTTCTTTGTATATTTTGTGATAAAACCTTTATTAAATATGTTTGCAAATATTATTTTTTCCCAGTTGTGTTGTTTTTTTGATTTTTTTTGAATGAGGTTTTCACAACAGTAGCAATCTTTAATTTTATAAAGTCCGTGGAATCTCCTGCCTTTCTGGAATGGTGTGTTTTGTGTTGTGTGTTACAACTACAAAGCTTGTGATCTACATGACCAAACCCAAGCTCACGTCAATTTTATGTTTTCTTCTATAATTTTGAATAGTTTTGCATTTAAAATTTGTGAGAAGGTAACAGGAAGGCCAGAGGTCCCCAAGCAGCAGGGGGAAATAAACTGCAAGTGGCAGACATCTTTTGTTTTCTTTTGTTTTCCCCTTCTCTGTTGATCAAACAGTTTCTGCCTGAGACTTTTTTTTTTTTCTTTTCTCAAACCTTGGGCTGATTATGGCTCAACAAACCAGTATTCATGTCAATTGTTTTATGGCCAGGGATGACATCCCGGCCATCCTATCTCAAAAATGCATATTGTGAGAGGGGGGACTGGTGAAACTCCCCTCACCCTTGAGGTGTTTCTTTTATCTGATTAGAAGCTCGCTAACAAACGCCTTGCTAAAAACTAGCAAGTGGGCATTCTATCTGCCCCCTTCTGATGTCTATGTCAGAAGCTTTCTCTATCTCTCTTATACTTGAATAAAATTCTGTTACACAAAAAGCTCCAGTGGTCAAGCCCCGTCTCTGGCCCAGGATCAAATTCCTTTCCTCTGGAGGTGGCAAACCGCAGCGTAGCACGCGGATAGCAGCTGCAACCTTTCAAGTTGTCTATAAATAATTTTGAGTGAATTTTGTGTACCTCATAAAGTTTGCGTCTACATTTATTTCATTCTATATGGTTTTCAATTCTTTGTTCTTTACCTATTTTTGAAAAGTTATGGGATATTGTCTTCATTTGAGTTTGAATTTACAGTTTAATGGGCTTCCCTGGTGGCTCAACTGGTAAAGAATCCGGCTGCAATGCGAGAGACTTGGGTTCGATCCCTGGGTTAGGAAGATTCCCTGGAGAAGGGAAAGGCAACCCACTCTAGTATTCTGGCCGAGAGAATTCCATGGACTGTATAGTCCATGGGGTCGCAAAGAGTCTGGCACGACTGAGCGACTTTCGCTTTCCAGTTTAACAGACTCAGCAGCTCTGCCCGCAGGGGCCGCTGTGCCCCGTGACCTGTGAGTGAGGCGTGGCCGGCACTTTCCTTATTGACCACAGGGTGGCGCTGAGCCCGCGTCACTGACTCACAGCGCATGCGTGTTCCCTGCCGCTCCGGCTTAGCTTAGCTGCGGGAGTTTTGCCTGCTCGGGCACGGCAGGGCTTTGGCTGGGACTCCCAGGTGAGCGCTCAGTTCGGCTGGGACTCCCAGGTGAGCGCTCAGTCTCCTTGGAGGTCGCTGGGGTTTCGGCTTCAGGACAACACGAGGCGGCGTCCACACTGATGGGAGCTGGGATTCCTGATGACTCAGGCGACATCGAGAGGAAAAGGTGAGGAAAATTCAGGAGAAGTTTGGTGAAGTTTCCTGGGTGCGAATGACTAGTTATCAGACGACCCAGAAGGCCGTGGTGGGAAGCGGGGGTTTTAGTCAGTTTGATGTGCGGTTTAGACGGTGTCCAGGGCCCGTCTTTGGATGTGGTGTCGTTTTCCCAGCTCTGTTTATTGTGGGGACTGTCCTTGCCCTTGGTGAGTCCTCGGCCCCTTTGTCATGGATAATGGACCATCCGTGTGGGCTGAATTCTGTGCCCTCTGTCCTGTTCCTCTGGCCGTGTGCCTGTTTTTTGTGCCAATTCCACAGTTTTGGTGACTGTAGCTTCACCAGATTTAGTGTGGAGTCAGGGAGGGAGATGCCTACAGACAGTTCTTTCTCGGGGTCACCTTGGCTATTTGGGGTCCTTTGTGATTCACGCAAATGTTAGGAGGATTTGCACTTTCTGTGAAAAATATTGGAAGTTTAGGAAGGATTGCATTCACTGTGTGCTTTGGGTAGAATGGACATTTTTACAACAGTATTTGTTCTGTTCCATCATGAACCCAAGTTGTTGTTCCGTGGCTCAGTCGTTTCAGACTCTTTGCAATCCCATAGATTGCAGCAGGCCAGGCTTCCCTGTCCATCATCAACTCACAGAGCTTGCTCAGACTCAAGTCCATCCAGTCAGTGATACCATCCAACCATCTCATCCTCTGTCACCCCCTTCTCCTCCTGCCCTCAGTCTTTGCCAGCATCAGAGTCTTTTCCAATGAGTCAGTTCTTTGCCTCAATATTTTGGCCACAAAGTATCAGAGCTTCAGCATCAGCATCAGTCCATCCCATGAATATTCAGGCTATCAATGAATATTCATGGTGAGCAGAAGTATCTTTAACTAACTCTTCTGTTCCATGAGCACAGGTATCTGCAGTGATTTGTGTCTTCTTTGGTTTATTCATCATTGTCTTAAAGTTTTCAGTGTATGGGTCTTTGACATTCTTTGTTAAATTTATTCCTTGGTATTTTGTTCTTTTTGATGCAGTTGTAAATAGAGTTTTTTTACTTTTGGATGGTTCATTATTATTGTTTAGGAGTGCAGTTGATTTCTGCGTATTTATTTTGCATCTTTACTGAATTCATTTATTATTTCTAGTAGTTTTTTTGGTGGAATGGTGTAGAAAATTGGAATTTAAAATCCCAGTTTCTGCCACATCCAGGTTGTCCACAACAGGGAGGAAAGGGAAGTCCTTTATGTTGTTGTTGTTCAGTTGCTCAGTGTGTCTGACTCTTTGTGACCCCACAGACTGCAGCACACCAGGCTTGCCTGTCCTTTGCCATCTCTAGGAGCTTGCTCAAACTTGTGTCCACTGAGTCAGTAATCCCCTCCAACCATCTCATCCTCTATTGTACCCTCTCCTCCTGCCTTCAATCTTCCCCAGCAGCAGGGTCAGGCTTCCCTGGTGGCCCAGATGGTAGAGAATCTGCCTACAATGCAGAAGGCCCAGGTTTGATCCCTGGGTTGGGAAGATCCCCTGGAGAAGAAAATGGCAACCCACACCAGTGTTCTTGCCTGGGAAATCCCACGGACAGAGTAGCCTGGAGGGCTGTAGTCCATGGGGTCACTCAGGGCCTCTATAGGAAAGCCCTAATATAGTCTTCTCACAGTGCCTTCTGAATTCCATGTGGATTTTGAGTCCACTGGATCTGGATAAGGCTTGGCCTCTATATGGAGGTTTAATATTTTCTTTGCTTTTCTGGCATGGTTTTGACATGGTGTTTTGAAAAGTATTTTATTTTCCAGTAATTTCAGATGGATAGACAACCTTATATACATGAGAGTAAGTTTTGTGTCTTGATTAGATATATCCCTAAATATTAATGTTAACATTTAAATGGAATTATTTTTATAAGCTCATTTTGAGATTATTTATTGCTAGTATATATGTATAAGATAGATTTTTGTAAAGTGATATTTTGTCTTATAACTGCTGAATTAGTTGACTAGTCAAATAATTTTTCGTTGTTATAGGAAGTTTTGCATATAAGATAGTGTGATCTGTGTTCTGTGAGCAGACACAGTTTTAATTTTTCTGTTTATGTATGAATGCCTTTTGTTTCTTTCCTCAGACCTCTGGGTAGCACTTCCAGTACCCTATTGAGTAACAGTGGTGAAGGCCGGCTTCCTGTCCTTGTTCCCAATTTCAGGAGTAAATCTTTCACTGTTTTACGTTGAGCATGAAGCTTGACGTGGCTTTGTATGCTGCTCTCACATTGGACAGATTTCCTTTTATTCCTGCTCTCTGGAGTGTTTGTATCATGAGATAGCACTGGACTTTGATTATAGCTTCTTCTGCAGGAATTGAAATGATCATGTGTTTCTGCCTCACAGTTTATAGTGGTTCAATACACTGCTTAGTTTTAATATGTGGAACAACCTGGCATTTTTGGTGTAGAGATATTGCTTATGGCACTGTCCATTCAATGTTTTGATGGTTCCATGTTGCTCTAATTTTATGGAGAATTCTTGCTTTTCTGTGTATACGATATACTGGTGTAGTTTTCTTATTATTACGTACTTGTGTGATTTGATTAGATTTGGCTTGGTGTTGGTGGTTTGAAGGGTTAGCATTAGGGCTGAGACTGGTGTGCGGGCTGGGTTATGGGTTATGGTTGCTGTTAAGTGACACCCACGTTGCAGATCGGGCCACCTGCCTCTGACATCCCCATCCTGCCAGCTCCTGCCTGGCCCTCTAGAGACTGCTCACCACCCAGAGGGCAGGGGTGGTCCCCTACTTGGCCTTCCTCCTGCCTCTGCCTGTCCATCTGTCCTCCCTGAGTCAGGACACTGCTTCCTCCATGAGGCTTCTGGGTTCCGGCCTTGGAACCCCGCCCCCGCCCCCCACCACGTCCCCACAAGCTGTGTTGACCACCAGGATTTGTCACCTCAAGAGGCCCAGGAACTTGGACTTCCCAGGATCTCAGAATGGGACTTTGTGTGCAGATGGGCCACTGCAGAGCTGTCCAGGTTGAGATGAGGTCACTGACCTCTATGTGAGAGGGGAGCAGTCCTCATGGGGAGAAGGCCAGGTGAGAGCAGAGACAGAAATGGGCAAAGAGAGCTGGAACCAGCTAACGACAGAACCTGCAGCAGGAGCAGGCCCCCAGCACCTGGATCTAGGGCTCCAGCCTGAGGGCAAGTGTCCCCTATTACACCCCTCACACCTCCCCCCACATGCATCTGGTGTTCTGTGTTGGGGCCACAGGAATCCCAAACCTGGCCTGTGGAGGCCTGAGCGTCGTGCTTGTTAAAACCCAGGGCAGTCACTAGCTGCCTCCCCTCTGCACATAACCCTGTCCCTTCCCGGAGGAGGGACCCGGGGTCCAGGAAGACCCACTCTTCCCTGTGGTACGGCTGCCTGGCCCCCGTCCACTGGGCACCTCAGCCCCGAGAAAGTAGCCACAGTGGTGTAATGACCACGGTGAGTGCCTGCAGGCCACCCTCACCCCCCTCCTGCCCTGAGTGTGGCCATCTGAGAAAGGACCCTCCAGCCCCCGACGCAGGCGCCTCGTTTCACAGGGTAGGCCCTTGCACCTTGTTCTCGGAGGAGGGTGTTGAGAGCCGTGGTGACTGACGCCTGTGAGTCTGTGGGCCGGAGAGGTCTTCCCCAAGAGCCCAGGCGCAGCTGGGCCAGGACGGATCCACCCCTCCCTTCCGGGTATCCCATGGAGTGAGGACCAACTCCGGTGACCCCAAAACCCCCAGAGGGCTAGATCTTCCACAGGTCGGGGACTGGGTGTGCGCCTCATTCGCTCAGAGAGAGCGGTGTCTTCACCACGGCTGCCAGATGGGCCCGTGTCCCCACCAACATCCAGCCTTGGGGACCCTCCAGACAGAAACCCCCTTCCAAGGGCAGAGGCCCCTGTGCTTACAGACCCCGCCTTCAGGAAGGGGGCCGGCCCGAAGGACGGTGGACGTGCCCCAGTGCCGAGCGCTCACTGACCATTGCCCCCGTCCCCCTGCCCCTCCTGCTCCCTGTGGCCTCACCCCCTCACGGGGAGACCCTCCCCTCTAGGCTCCAAGCACCCACGCTTCCCACCTCATCCCCATCTCTCTCCAGTTCAGTTTGCCCTTTTCCACGCCGGGTGAAGAGGAGAGTGAACGCCTCATGCCAGTGTTTGCAGCTATGTCAATGGGCTTCCCTTGTCTTCCTGGCTGCGGTCTAGCTGGACACCGGGTGGTTTCCAGGGGTGCAGAGCTCGGCGTCGCCCAGCAGCGAGCAGCTCTGACACCCGCGCCCCACACTCCTCGTCCAGCCTCAGGGGTGACCCAGGACCCTCCCTGGGCTTCCCTGACCCTTGGTCAGTGTCCTCAGTCATGTGCTGACAGGCGAGGGTTCCCTCCAAACGCTCCTAAATGCTTCACCCCAGCACCCTTCCCGCAGTCGGCCCCTTGCCTGTTGGGATGCTCCACCCTCACCAGGTCTCGACTGCATGGCAAGGGCAGACGCCAGGCCTGCTGTATGCACTGCTGTGCATCCTGCTGTGTACACACGTATGACCCTGCCCCAGGACTGGGAAACGCAGCCCTATCGGGGATGTGGGGAGACGTTACTGACCACAGGGTGGATGTCAGCTCTCAGCTCATGAGCAAGGGCAGCTGGCTTCTCACTCCTGGGACCCTTTCTCACCCAGCCTGACCATGACCTGGCTTTGTTCCGCCCTGTTGTCCCTCCATCGGCCTCGCTCTGTGAGCAGAGCAGGCCAGTTAGTGGCCACAGATTGAGGCCCACGGACACTAGCTGACCTTGTGCGCCCCTGCTGGCCACGCGGGATAGGCGCTGCCCTGTGTGCTGGGGGCTCTACTGTGCACAGAGCCCAGGCCTCTGCTTCTGGCTCTGGAGTCACCTGGAGTCTGCTGCGGGTGTCTCTGCTTCCTGGGCCTCTCTTCCAGGCTGGTCTGTCGTCATGGCATGGTGCGTGGTGGGGCTTCCCGAGTCCCCAGGGAGCTGGAGGCTGAGGTCGGGCACATCGTAAACCCTGCACCTCAGAGCTCAGGTGGGCTTCCTGGGCTGCTACAGCCAAGGAGGCTGGACTCTGCTCCACACCTGTCCTTGCTGAGTTTAACTGCATCCTTCATCATAACTAACCCTGAGTATAACAGCTTCAGGGACTTCTGGGAGCCTCCAGGAAAAGCATCTGGGAGGCAGTCTCTGGATCCCTGGCTCTGCAATCAGGGTCAAATGTGGTGGAGGGTCTTGGGGCCCTGGAATCGAAGAGCCCTCTACCGGGGGTGGGGGGTGGGGAGGAGACCCCAGGTGGTACTTAGCTGAGTCCAAGGCCCTCCCAGGTATGAGGCATCCTAGCCCCCGTGCATCACAAAGAGGCCTGGTCCCTGCTTCTGAGAAATTCCCCAGGGTGGGTCTTGATGCCAGAGGTGCCCATATGCTGTGGCTCCTGAGTTTCCAGGGAGGATAGAGGAGTGAGGAGAGACTTGTCCGCAGAAAGAGAGCTTCTGTCAGAGCAGAGCCTAGGGCTGCCACACCTCCACTTCCACCACCAGCCCCAGGTGCACGGGGGCATGACTGTGAGAGCGAGGCTCCTTCCCCCCGCAAGACATGCAGAACACGTGGGGCACTGGTCATTGGACCCCCACTCAGTGTTAAAACCTCCCACTCAGGCCTGTTGATTGAGAGATACCATTTGAAGACTATTAAGGGGGTGGGGTGGGCTGGGAGTGAACGCCCAGGGGGGTGAAGCTGAGGTGGGGCAAGTTGGAAAGTCACCCAAGGCCAGGCTCTCCCTGCAGCAGCCCCCCACATGAGCCCAGGTGGAGGTGGGCCCCTCGAGTCAGAGCCCCGATGGCTCAGACACCACATTCTGGGCCTTTGGGGCACAAGTGCGCAAGTAGCCCCTGTTCTTGTCTACACCTGCTGCAGTCAGGGTCAGCCCTGTCTTCGTCTTCTTACTAGTATTTTATTTGTATTTTTGGAGAAGATTTTTTCACAAGAAACACGGATTTTTTTTTTTTTCCAAGCAAAAGGTTTACACATTAAGAATCTATTGTCTTGGAAGAATAGAAAAAGTCTCTTCGGCTAGCAAGGGGCAATTCAGATTAGAGGAACTAGTGAAGCAAGTTATATCCTGGAAGTTCTGATTGATCCAGTTTTAGGAATAAGATTGACTGTCTTCTTATCTAGTTGTGTAAAGCTCCTATCGTGCTGTCTCAGCTCGAGACTGGTAACACTCACAACCGAGCCTCCATGGTCCCATCTGGTGTGGACACAGGGCTGGCTCACTGTCCAGGAGGCTGCATCTGTTCACAGAAGCCACCAAGCTGCTCCCCAGGCGCCCCAGTCCTGTCGTTGCTATTGAGGGCACAGACCTCTGTCTGTTCCCACTCTTGCTGGGCTGACTTCTGTCTGGCCTTCTCCACTCTGCTGACAGGCTCTTTAACTCTGGGTTTTTCTTTACATGCAGGTGGATCCATGGCTTGGCTTCTACAGACTTCTTCATCAGCGTTGACCTGGATGGGACAGAAGAAGGTTGATCCCTGGGTCCAGAGTCCAAGCCCACCACTGCCCTGTTCTTCATGGCCAAGTTCTCACCCCTCCCAGCAGGCCTCTTGGGGGCCACTGGGATGGGGTGTCCCTGGCAGGAGCAGGGGTCCACGACTGGATGAGGGTGTCCACACCAGGGCTGGAGGGCCTCTGGGGGGCTGGAGGCCATAGGACAGGCAGGAGGGCTCCCAGCGTTCAGGCAGGTCCGCACATCATGGTCTTAGAGGCCCGCACACAGTGCACCAGGCTGTCGATGTGGTAGAAGGTGCAGTGGTCCAGGGACCAGTCCAGCCCGCGCAGGTGCCTGACCACCAACTGGTCAGTGTAGAGTATGCACAGGCAGCCCTGGCCATGCTCCCGCACTTCCGGGAGGACACTCAGCATGGTCCCTGGGATCGCCAGGAGGTCCGCCAGCAGGGTCCCCCCATGCAACCTCACGAAGTTACAGTAAGAAACAAAAGACACCTCCCTGCAGGAAGATGGAAAGTCAGCAGCCTGAGTGCTGTCCTGAGGAAGGCAGGCTGGCGTCTGGGAACTGGGGGCTGTAGTGGGGTGAATGGGTGGCTCCCAGGTGCTATGTCCATGTCATGACTTCAGAATCTGAAAATGGAACCTTATTTGGAAGTAGTTCTTTGCAGGTGTAATTGGTTACGAATCTGGAGAGGAGGTCATCCTGGATTGGGGTGGCCCTAAATCATTGAGAGCGTCCTTCTAAGAGACACGGACACAGAAGAGATACCAGGTGAAGATGGAGCCAGAGGTGGGAGGGAGGGGGCCACAAGCCCAGGAACACCTGGAGCCCAAAAAGCTGGAAGAGGCAGGAAGGACCCTGTGTTGGAGCCTCTGGAGGGAGCGCAGCACTGGGACACCCTAACCCCATACGGCTGGTCTCCAGCCTGAGAGGGCACAGGCTTCTGTTGTTCAGAGCGTCCGTGTGTGGTCGTTTGCCACCGCTGCCTCAGGAAGCTCATGCAGCTGGTGGGAAGCTCCAGTGCCCTGTTCTAAAGCCTCCCTCCCATTAGGGGCAGGCCCCTGCACCTATGCTATTTGCACTAACCATGAGGTTCTCGCTGAGCCCTGGCTCCCCTTCTGGGCACTGGCATTTTGGAGAGGGAGAGCAGAAACCATCACGTGACCAGCCCCCAGCCGGGTGCCAAGTCTCCAGTGAGCTTCCCTGGGGAGTTGGGGTGGGGGTGACTGTCAGGGCTCTGCCCTTTGTCACGGGGGAAGAGACACCCTAGACACCCTCAAGGAGGGAGAGACACGATGGGTGAGTGACCAGCTCAGGGCCCCCACTGGTGCCTCCCCACTGTGCCCTGAGGCCTGTCTCAGCTGTGAGCACCCCAACCAGTGCTGAGCTCTGGAGCCCCCCCGCAGGCCCCACCCCTTCCTCCACCTCTAGTAGGTGGGACACCCCTTCCCCTTGTCACTTCTAGAGCACTGCAGCCCCTGCCCCCTTTGTCCTCTTCTAGTTGGTGGGACACCCCTTCTTGTCATTCCAGGAGCGCTGCAGGCCTCACCCTCTTCCTCAGTGTCTAGTAGGTGTCACACCCCTTCTCCTTGTCACTGCAGGAACAGCTCTGGAGTTGTGTGAGTATGTGAGTGTGAGCTCTGGTGTGTGAGTGGTTCTGGGCTTTGCAGGCTGAGCCCCTGGTTCTGTGCCCCCTTCACCACATGAGCACTAAGGCAAGCTGTCTGCCCTGCTGCCTGAATGCTCTCACCCCAACTCAGTATTCTCAGGGAAGGATTAGGGGCTTCTGTAGCAGCATCTGAACCCTCCTATAATAGGGGTGTCCTTGTGCACAACCCTTTAACCCCAACCTTTAGCAAGAGGTAACAAAAGTCTCTAAGGTAGAGGTTCCAGAGAGAATGGTAGCTACACAAGCAAAACTAGATGGAACCAGCTGGGACCAAGCTGGCAATGAATCTGACTTCCAGCAGACATTGTGTGTTGATTTTACTGTATTATTAATGTGGGAGATAGATGGGCTCCAGATTAGACATAACTGGCCTCCTGTTTGCATTTCATGGGACACGAATAAGTGTACTTCATTTCATGGTGGATACTTACAATTGTTAGCATTTCTGAGGGAAGAGTTAGATGGGCTTCAGTCTAGGTATTTACAATCAGCCTCCTGGTTGCCCTCTGAAATGGAAATAACAACAGAGAGTAAATAGCCAGTGTTTGTCTCTTGCAAACACCTTAAGGTAATAGTCATGGCAAGGATAAAGAGGGGGGCGCAAAATCCTGTATGAGTAAAGAGCTAAGGGATCTCTGCCCACCACTGTTTTGGGACAAGGAAGACGCTGCACATGCACAGAAAGTCTTCTTATGGGTCAAAACTCAAGAGATAATGCCAGGAGCAGTGAGTCTTGCTTTTCCCAGAAGACTTCACTTCAAGATCCATCCTGGCTCAAGAGTGAGTGTGCACCCAGGGGAGGGTCCCAGGGTAGGTCAAGTGTGGACAAAGAAGCCGGATAATTAGCCTGAAGGAAAACAAAGACCCGGAAGAGATGCCCCATGTAAATGACTTAACCATCTCTTTTCTCTGCTCCTCCTCACTAGGGGGGACGCCCACACCCTTTCTCTGCTGTGCTTCTATCTTAACAAGCCATCTGTCTGTGTGCTTCCCCACTTGTTGTTATTCTCTTTATGTCTCTAAAAAATTTATACCTGAATTTACAGTTTCTGTCTCTGTGATAAATACACTTCTCACTGTGGGCAAAGATCCAGGGAAAAATGGCTTCTAGCTTCTAGCCCTTGCCTATCTGGTGGCTAGGATTCACGGTTCTCATCCAGGCTTCCCAGTTTCAATTCCTGGGCAGGGAATTAAGATCTCCTTTCATGTCACCACTGGCTGCTAACTTGGTCATTATATTAAGTGACACACCTACCAGTGGCCGTACCCAACGTGAAGAACCAAGAAAAGGTAAACATGAGGTGGCCCCCTGCTAATTTGGAAAAGCCCTGCCCTTCCCCTAAACGCACCTGCCTCCCCAGCATTAGCCTCACTCCTCCTCCCAGTGTCTTTACTGTTTAAAATCGAACCACTTTCTCCAGGTGGGCGAGAAGTTGAGCTGCGAACTTAGTGCCTGCTTCTCTGTTCTTTCTCTGAGTAAAGCCCGTGCTGTGTTGCTCTTGGCTTTGGTTTTATAATTGCCTACTTGAGCCCAAGTGGAAAAAGGAAGCCTTTCCTGTTGAGGCAGAGCCTTGGCCAGGCCAGGGCCTGAGCAGGGGCCATAGGACAATTGGTGAGAGTCTGTGAGGGGACGGTGGTCTCTGTCGGCGGGGTGGTGGAGGGCGCGCCCACAGCTACAGCACTGGCTCCATGGATGAGTGTCAGGGCGCAGAGATGATGTGAGCCAGGCCCTAGTGAGGGCCACATTCAGGCTGTCATGATGACCAGAGTCAGGGCCCAGTGAGGGCCAGAGCCAGGCCTAGAAAGGGTGAGATTCACGCCCTAATGAGGATGAGCGTCAGTGCCTAGTGAGGCCCTGAGTAAGGCTGTAGTGAGGACCAGACTCGGGGCCGGGTGAGACCCAGAGTCCTGTCCCAGTGGGGCAGAGTCAGGCCACAGTGAGGACCAGAGTCAGACCCTAGGAAGGACCAGATTCAGGGCCCAGTGAGGACGCAAGTCAGGGCCCAGTGAGGCAAAGGATCGGGCTTATTGAGGCAAAGAGTCAGGCCATAGAGAGGACCAGAGTCAGGCCGTAAGAGGACCAGACTCAGGACTTAGTGAGGACAAGAGTCGGTGCGTAGTCAGGATCAGAGTCAGTTTTTAGTGAGGACCGTAGTCAGGCCATAGAGAAGCCTTGTCAGGGCATCGTGAGAAGCTGTGTCGTGCAATAGATAGGAATAGAGTGAGGCTGTAGTGAAGACCAGAAGGAGGCTGTAATGAGGGGCATAGTGAGGACATAGTGGTCCAGAGTGAGACCACAGTGATGACAAGAGTGAGGACACAGTGGGGACCGGCGTGAGGCTGCAGTGAGGGTGAGAGTCAGGCCCTAGGAAGCAGGTCAGAACCCAGTGAGCGTGAGAGTCTGCGCCAAAGCGGAGCAGAGTCAGGCTGCAGTGAGGACCTGAATCACGGCCCAGTGAGCAATCGCGCCAGGGTCCAGTGAGGACAGGAGTCAGGCCCAGTGAGGAAAGAGTCAACCCACAGAGAGGACCAGAGTCAGGCCACAGAGAGCATCATTGACAGGGCAGAATCGGTGCACAGTGAGGAGCAGAGTCAGGTCCTAGCGAGCATGAAAGTCAGGCCCTAGTGAGGACCAGAGTCAGGCCGTAGCGAGGACCAGAATCATGGCCCAGTGAGAAAAAGTGTCAGCATCCAGTGAAGAAAAGAATCAGGCCCCAGTGAGGCAAGGAGTCAGGCCATGGTGAGGATGAGAGTCATGCCAGGGTGAGGCATGTCAGGTCCTAGTTAGGACAAGAGTCAGGCCAAAGTGAGGATGAGAGTCAGGCCCTAGTTAGGACTGGAGTCAAGCCACAGTGTGGACCAGAGTTAAAACCGCATGATGACCGGATTCAAGGACTAGTAAGGAAGAGTGTCTGGCCCTACTGAGTACAAGGGTCATGTCATAGGATCAGATTCGGGGCCCAGTGTGGAACAGTGTCAAGCTCCAGTAAGGACAAGAGTCAGGCCCCAGTGAGGTAAACAGCCTGTAAGCAGGCAAAATTCAGGCCATGGAGGACAGTCAGGACATAGTGAGGACGAGAGTCTGACCGTGGTGAGGATGAAAGTCAGGCCAAAGAGAAGACCAGTGTCAAGCTGTAGTGAGGACCAAAGTTAGAGCCCAGTGAGGACCAGACTCAGGGCACCGTGAGGACCAGAGTCAGCATCTAGTGAGGACAAGTGTTAGGCCCTAGTGAGGATGAGAGTCAGGACCTAGTGAGACCAGAGTAGGACTGTAGGGAGGACCAGACTTAGGGCCCATTGAGAACCACAGTCAGGCCGATTGGGTACCAGAGTCAGACCCCAGTAAGGCAAAGAGTCAGGTTGTAGAGAGGACAAGTAATGTCATAGTGAAGGCCGGAGTCGGACCAGAGTGAGAACCAGTGAGGAATGAACTCTGAACTCGGTGAGGACCGATCTCAGGGTGCAGTGAGAACTAGAGTCAGCATCTTGTGAGGACAAGAGTCAGGCCCCAGTGAGGACGACAGTGAGGCCATGGTGAGCACCACAGTCAGGTCCCAGTGAGGCTAAGAGTCGGGTAGTAGAGAGGACAGAATAAAGTCGAAGAGAAGACCAGAGTCAGGCCATAGTGACAAAGACAGTCAGGCCACAGAGAGGACCATAGTCACAGCATATTGAGAAGCAGTGTCAGATATAGAAGTGTGAGGAGGCTGTGGGGACCAGAGTCAGGCCATAGTGAGGACCAGAGTGAGGCCATACTGAAGATGAGTCAGGCCCTCATGAGGCCAAGAACCAGGCCCTAGTAGCATAAAAGTCAGTGCCTTGAGAGGATGAGATTCATGCCATAGTGGGGCAGAGTCAGGCAGAGTGAGGACCAGAATAGGGCCAGGTGAAGAATCATCTCAGGCTCCAGTGAGGACCGGAGTCAGGCCCTGGTGAGTCAAAAAGTCAGGCTCAAGTGAGACAAAGAGTCAGGCACCTGATAAGGCAAAGAGTCAGGCTGAAGAAATGATCAGAGTCAGGGGCCATTCAGGAAGACTCAGGGCCCAGTAGGACCAGAGTCAGGCGGTGTGGAGGAGTAGAGTCAGGGCCCAGTGAGGCAAAGAGTCAAGCAGTAGAGAGTAAAGAATCAAGCTGTAAAGAGGACCAGAGTCAGGCTGTAGTGAGGCAAAGCATCGGGTCATAGTGAGGCAGAGTCAGGCAGTAGAGCCGACCAGATTCAGGCCACAGTGAGAACCAGAGTCAGGCTGTGTTAAGGACAAGTGTCAGGCCATAGAGAGGACCATGTCAGCGCTCAGCGAGGGCAGACTCAGGGAACACAGGACCAGACTCCGTGCATAGTGAGCTCCAGAGTCAGGGCATATTGAGAAGCATTTTCAGGGCCTAGTGAGAAGAAATATCAGGTAATAGGAAAAGTGTGAGGATGTAGTGAGAAGCAGAGCGAGGCTATAGTGAGGAACCAGAGTGAGGTTGTAGTCAGGATGAGAGTGAGGCCAGTTTGAGAACAAGAGGGAGGCTGAAGTGAGGACAAGGGTGACGAAGTAGTGGAAGACCAGATTCAGGCCGTAGTGAGGACCTGAGTTAAGGCCCATTCGAGATCAGACTCGGCCCAGTAGGACCAGAGTCAGGCTGTGGGGAAGACCGAGTCAGGACCCAGTAAGGACCACAGTCAGTGCCTACTGAGGACCAGAGTCAGGCCTCACTGAGGCAAAGAATCAGCCTGTAGTGAGGCACAGAGTCAGGCAGTTGAGAGAAGAGTGTCAAGCCATAGAGAGGACCAGGGTCTGGCTGCAGTGAGGACCAGACAGGCTGTAGAAAGGACTAGAGTCAGGGCCTGATGAGGACCAGAGTCAGGCCCAGTGAGGCAAAGCATCAGGCTGAAGTGAGGCAAAGAGTCAGGCCATAGAGAGGCCCAGAGTCAGGCCGTAGGGAGGACAAGAGTCAGTCAGTTAAGAGGACCAGTGACAGGGCCCAGGGAGGGCCGGAGACAGGCCCTAGTGAGTATGAGAGTCAGGCCCTTGTGAGGATTTGAGTCATGCCATAATTAGAACTAGAGTCAGGCCACAGAGAGGACCAGACTCATGGCCCAGTGAGAAACAGTGAGGCTCCAATGAGGACGAGAAATAGGCCCCAGTGAGGCAGTCAGGCCATATTGAGGCAAAGGTTCAGGACAGAGGAAAGAGTCAGGTCATAGGACGAGAGTCAGGCCACGGTGAGGAGGAGAGTCATGTCAGGGTGAGGACGAGAGTCAGGCTAAAATGAAGACGAGAGCAGGCTTTAGTGAGAACCAGAATCAGGCCGTATTAGGGACCACAGTCAGTTTGTAGTGAGGGCCAGATTTAGTGCCCAGTGGGTCCAAAGTCAGGCCCTTATGAAACGAGAGTCAGGCCTTAGTGAGGACCAGAGGCAGGCTGTAGTGAAGACCAGCATCAAGGCCCAGTGAGGACCAGATAAAGGGCCTAGGGAGGACCAGAGTCAGGCCATAGAGAGGACAAGACTCAGGGCCCAGTGTAGACCAGAGTCAGGCCCAGTGAGACAAAGTGTAAGGCTACAGTAAGGCAAAGAGTAGGCCCTAGAGAGGACCAGAGTCCAGCTGTAATGAAGACCAGTGGCAGGCCATAGAGAGGACCAGAATCAAGCCATAGTGAGGACCAAACTCAGGGCACAGTGAGGACCAGAGTCAGTGCATAGTGAGGACCAGAATCAGGGCGTAGTGAGGGCCAGAATCAGGGCATAGTGAGGACCAGAATCAGGGCACAGTGAGGACCAGAATCGGGGCACAGTGAAGACCAGAATCAGGGCACAGTGAGGACCAGAGTCAGGGCATAGTGAGGACCAGAATCAGGGCACAGTGAGGACCAGAATCGGGGCACAGTGAAGACCAGAATCAGGGCACAGTGAGGACCAGAGTCAGGGCACAGTGAGGACCAAACTCAGGGCACAGTGAAGACCAGGGCCAGTGTGTAGTGAGGACCAGAATCAGGGCATAGAGAGGACCAAACTCAGGGCACAGTGAGGACCAGGGCCAGTGCATAGTGAGGACCAGAATCAGGGCATAGTGAGGACCAGAGTCAGGGCACAGTGAGGACTAAACTCAGGGCACGGTGAAGACCAGGGCCAGTGTGTAGTGAGGACCAGAATCAGGGCATAGTGATAAGCTGTGTCGGGTAACAGAGAGGAAAAGAGTGAGGATGTATTGATGACCAGGTGAGGCTGCAGTGAGGCCAGAGTCAGGCCATAGAGAGGAGCAGGGTCAGACTGCAGTTAGGACTAGGTCAGGTCCTTTGGGGGACCAGACTCAGGGCTCAGTGAGGACCAGAGTTAGGCCATAATGATGACCAGACTCAGGGCTCAGTGAGGACCAGAGTTAGGCCATAATGATGACCAGAGTCAGGGCCCAGTGAGGACCTGAGTCAGGCACCTGTGACAAAATAGTCAGGCCCAAGTGCGGGAGAGTCAGGCCACAACGTGGTCCAGAGTCAGCCACAGTGAGGACCAGAGCCATGGCCCGGTGCAGACCTGAGTCAGGCCCAGTGAGGATAAGAGTCAGCTCAAGTGAGGACAAGGTCAGGACAAACTGAGGATCAGAGCAGAGCACAGTGAGGACCAGAGTCAGGCCATGGAGGACAGACACAGGCCATGGTGAGAATGAGAGCCAGGCCCTAGTGAGGCCCAGACTCAGACTGTAGTGAGGACCAGTCTCAGGGAGCAGTGAGAACTAGTGTCAGCATTAGTGAGGACGAGAGTCAGGCTCTAGTGAGGATGAGAGGACCATAGTCCGGCCCCAGTGAGGCAAAGGGTCAGGCCATAGAGAGGGCCGACTAGACCCCTAGAGAGAGCCAGAGCCAGGCCTTCATGGGGAAGAGAGTCACCAGGGAGTGAGCACCAGAGTCTGGCCGGAGTGAGGACGAGACTCAAGTCACAGTGAAGACCAGAGTCAGCCGCAGAGAGAAGAGCAGTCAGGCTGCAGAGAGAGAGTCATGCCATAGACAGGACCAGTGTCTGGGCCCAGTGAGGAGAAGACTCGGGGCTCAGCAAGGACAAGAGTCAGGGCCTAGTGATAGATAGTAATAGGAAAAGAGAGGGCATAGTGAGGGCCAGAGTGTGGCCTTAGTGAGGGGCATGGTGAGGCCCTAGTGTGTACGAGAGTCAGGCGTTAGTGAGGATGAGAGGCTGAGACTGGTGAGCCAAACAGTCAGGCCCCTTTGTGGCAAAGAGTCAGGCCACAGTGTGGCAAAGAGTCAGGCCACAGTGATGCAAAAAGACAGGTTGTAGTGAGGCAAAGTGTCTGACTCTTCGCGACTCCATGGACTGTAGCCTGCCAGACTCCTCCATCCATGGGATTTTCCAGGCAAGAATACTGGAATGGGTTGCCATGTCCTTCTCTAGGGGATCGTCCCAACCCAGGGATTGAACCTGGGAGTCTGCACTGCAAGCAGACTCTTTACCATCTGAGCCACGAGGGAAGACCAGAGCCATTATAAGAGCTATGCAATTGGATATTTGAACAATTTATCTCCAATGTGAAAATAAAAGTGAAGTTTCTCAGTTGTCTCACACTCTGTGAGACTCCACGGACTGTAGCCTACCAGGCTCGTCCATCCATGGGATTTCCCAGGCAAGAGTACTGGATTGGGTTGTTATTTGCATCTCCAGGTGATCTTCCCAACCCAGGGATCGAACCTGGTCTCCCGCATTGCAGGCAGAAGCTTTACCGTCTGAGCCACTAAAGAAACCCATATCTTCAATATAGAGGTTGTTAATGCTGTTCTGTAAACCTCTCACAGTTGTCACCATCTTTGTTTAGTTCAGTAATATCTTGTGGTTTAGCTTCTGTCTTCTGTGTGTAGTAAGCTAATCACTGATTGAAAATATGTATAACTTTGCTTTATGCTATTTTATATTTCACAACAATATCCCTGTTAACATCTGTGAAAGAACTTGCTATGGAAACCGAACCATAACATACCATATTATACATGCAGATTTAACATTTTGTTTCATATCCTCTCTGGTGTATTTCAGTGTTTTAATTTTCTTTTCAATAACAGTAGAAGTTATTTGATATACTAATACTACACTGTCATACATAGGGAATTTCTTTCAGCCTTTAAAACTAAACTATTTTTGCTGTATGATTTTAGAAAATAGAGTATATGGGAAAAGACAGCTAAAGCAAATTATGCTTTAGAACACTTTCCCATACCTAGAAATTAGAAAACTTTAAATATTGAAAATTAATAATCATTTAGAAAACATTTGAATTATTAATAAGATTATATTATTCAAAAAGGGATTATGATATTGTTTAAGAGATAAAATGATATTTAACCTTCATAAGTAAAATAAAAGTATTGTATCTAAAATACTTTATGGTAATATAGGAATCAGGTATTGATTCCTTTGATATTTTATTGGAGTATAGATGCTTTAACATGTTGTGTTAGTTTTTGCTGAATAGCAAAGTGAATCAATTCTACCTATACACATATCTTCTCCTTTTTAGATTTCCTTCCCATTTAGGTCACCACAGAGCATTGAGTGCAGTTCTCTGCTATACAGCAAGCTCTTATTAGTTATCTGTTTTATATATTGTTATTGTTTAGTCCTTAAGTCATGTCTGACTCTATTGCAACCCCATGGACTGTAGCCCGTCAGGCTCCTCTGTTCATGGGATTTCCAGCAAGAATATTGGAGTTGGTTGCTATTTCCTTCTCCAGGGCATCTTTTCAACCTCAGGGATCGAACCCATGTCTCTTGAGTTGGCAGGTGAATTCTCTACCACTGAGCCACCAGGAAAGCCCATTTTATGTATAGTAGTATATATCAATAAATGTCAGTCCCAATCTCTCGATTCACTTTAAAATAAAATAAAATGCAGGTAGAACAGAGGAAATAAATTAGACTTATAAAACAATCATTTAAAATTATTTAACTGGGTGCGTTGAGTTGTTTCACTCAAGATATTTACTGATTACTGAGTTGATTTCTTAGTGGATTAGTGTTAACATTGCACTTTGCAGCATAGGTCAAAACTCTGGCCTTTCAGGCTATTTCAACCAGTTTTAGGTCTTTGTGGAGGACAGGAAACTGAAGATGGGGAGATGGTCTGAACTGAATTACCTATCTGGTGTATTACAAAGCATTCCACATTGACATTTATTGTGTCATTGAGCAGTACATTTGTAATCAATAACATTGCAATTTTGCTTCAAAAATAATAAAACAACTGTTTAAATGCTAACTCCCATTTTAAGAAAAAGAAAATATATCCTATTAGATTTTAGCTAAATTCTACTTTAAACTGCTTGTGCCTTCGTTTATTATTCCTGAGTTGTTTCATATCTATGTTCGTTAAGTACTCAGTTCCTAATCTCCAGATCAGAAACTTCTCTTCTATGCATTCCTCTGATACACAATAGGCCTTGCTTTTGACACTGTATTAAAAATCTCCCTGTAACCATCGTGTGGAAGGGAGAATCTGGATGGCCCCCTAATTCCCTCTTGTTGATGCACAAGACCTGCACAACCTGGAGAATGGAGAAGACCTATGAATGTAAGGGTTATTATTCCCTTGTGTGGAGGTATGTTTTCCTATTGGCTTTCAAGAAGCTGCCATATTGTGACAGGGCCAAGGTAATTAGGATCTGAGGGTTGTCTCTAGAATCTGAGATCAGTCCCTGGGGACCTCAGTCCTAAAACTGCAAGAAACCGAGTTCCGCGAACAACTTGAATGAGCTTGGAAGAGGACTCTGAGCCCCAGATGGGAATGCAGCCTAGGCCAAAATCTTGGTTACATCCATGTTAGACCTCAGCAGAGAACCCATCTCCACTGGGCCTGGACTTCCGACCTACAGATACTGTGAGACAGTAAGTGGATGTTGTCTTAAGTCTCCAAGTTTGTGGTAATTTGTTTATAGCAATAGAAAACTAACAAAATCTGAGTTCCTTTTCTATGCTCTTTTCACTTATTTTCTGCCATAGATTAGCTAGTAGCAAGTGGGCCCTACATGATTAATCTCAAAATGGGCAATTAAGATAATGAATGTAATGGAAACCTGGCTAATCAAAGCTGGTTTACCTTGTGTTAATGGAGAAGGAAATGGCAGCTCACTCCAGTACTCTTGCCTGGAGAATCCCATGGACAGAGGAGGCTGGCAGGCTACAGTCCATGGGGTTGCAAGAGTCGGACACAACTTAGCGACTAAACCACCACTGCCAAGGCAACATTCTGTAAGTGCTGCTTACCTGAGCCACTTCTATATTTATACTTGTGTGTTTTCTGAATTCAGTTATAATGTTCTTTAAAATCCCTTGTTGTTCATACTGTTAATGCTGTTTATGGGGTTCTCAAGGCAAGAATATTGAAGTGGTTTGCCATTCCCTTCTCCGGACCACATTTTGTCAGAATTCTCCACCATGACCCATCCGTCTCGGGTGGCCCTACATGGCATGGCTCATAGTTTCACTGAGTTAGACAGGCTGTGGTCCATGTGATCAGTTCTGTGATTGTGGTTTTCATTCTGAATACCCTCTAATGGATAAGGATAAGTGGTCTATGGAAGTTTCCTGATGGGAGAGACTGACTGAGGGGGAAACTGGGTCTTATGCTGATGGGTGGGGCCATGCTCAGTAAATCTTTAATCCAGTTTTCTGTTTTGGGGCAGGGCTATGTTCCCTCCCTGTTGTTTGACCTGAGACCAAACTATGGTGGAGGTAATGAAGATAATGGTGACCTCCTTCAAAAGGTCCAGTGCACACACTGCCACATTCCCAACCCACGCCTCCTCTGGGGACTCCTGGACACTCACAGGCAAGTCTGAGTCAGTCTCTTGTAGAGTCACTGCTTCTTTCTCCCGGGTCCTGGTGCACACAAGGTTTTGTTTGTGTCCTCCAAGGGTCTGTTTCCCCAGTCCTGTATAAGAACATTTCATTCAAAGATGGGCACAATAAAGGACAGAAAAGATATGGACCTAACAGAAGCAGAAGATATTAAGAAGAAGTGGCAAGAATACACAGAAGAACTATACAAAAAATATCTTCATGACCCAGATAACCATGATGGTGTGATTACTTACCTAGAGCCAGACATCCTGGAGTCCAAAGTCAAGTGGGCCTTAGGGAGCATCACTATGAACAAAGCTGGTGGAGGTGTTGGAATTCCAGTTGAGCTATTACAAATCCTAAAAGATGATGCTGTTAAAGTGTTCCACTCAATATGCCAGCAAATTTGGAAAACTCATCAGTGGCCACAGGACTGGAAAATGTCAGTTTTCATTCCAATCCCAAAGAAAGGCAATGCCAAAGAATGTTCAGTTTACCACACAATTGCACTCATCTCACACACTAGCAAAGTAATGCTCAAAATTTTCCAAGCCAGGCTTCGAGTACGTGAACTGTGAACTTCAGATGTTCAAGCTGGATTCAGAAAAGGGAGAGGAAGTAGAGATCAAATTGCCAACATCTGTTGGATCATCAAAAAAGCAAGAGAGTTCCAGAAAAATATCTACTTCTGCTTTATTGAGTACAGCAAAGCCTTTGACTGTGTGGCTCACACAAACTGTGGAAAATTCTTCAAGAGATGGTAATAGTAGATTACCTTACCTCTCTCCTGAGAAACCTGTATGCAGGTCAAGAAGCAACAGTTAGAACCAGACATGGAACAACAGACTAGTTCAAAATTGGGAAAGGAGTATGACAAGGCTGTATATTGTCACCCTGCTTATTTAACTTCTTTGCAGAGTACACATCATTCAAAACTCCAGGCTGGATGAATCACAAGCTGAAATCAAGATTGCCAGGAGAAATACCAACAACCTTAGATACACAGATGACACTACCCTAAAGGCAGAAAGCAAAGAGAAACTAAAAAGCCTCCTGATGAAAGTGAAAGAGAAAAGTGAAAAAGCTGGCTTAAAACTCAACATTCAAAAAACCAAGATTGTGGCATCTTGTTCCTTTACTTCATGGCAAATAGATGGGTAAAAGTGGAAACAGTGATTTCTTGGGCTCTAAAATCACTATGGACAGTAACTGCAGCCATGAAATTAAGAGATGCTTGCTCCTTGGAAGAAAAGCTTTGACTAACCTAGACAGTGTATTAAACAGCAGAGACATCACTTTACTGACAAAGATCCTATGGTTTTTCCAGTAGTCATGTGTGGATGTGAGAGATGGACCAAAAAGAAGTCTGATGCTTTAAAACTGTCATGCTGGAGAAGACTCTTGAGAGTCGTTTGGACAGCAAGGAGATCAAACCAGTTAATAATAAAGGAAATCTACCCTGAATATTTATTGGAAGGACTGTTGCTGAAGCTGAATCTCCAATAATTGAATACCTTATGTGAAGAACCAACTCATTTTAATGAGTCTTTTATACCCTGAGGCTGGGAAAGATTTCAAGCAGGAGGAGAAGAGGGTGACAGAGGATGAGATGGTTCATGGCATCTTTGACTCAGCGGACCTGAGTTTGAGCAAATTCCAGGAAACTGTGAAGGACAGGAAAGCCTGGCATGATGCAGTCCATGGGGTCACAAAGAGTCGGACATGCCTTAGTGACAGAACCAGAAAATTTCAAAGCCCATGAGAGACATCTTAAAGAAAGAGGGGAAAGGAAAACATTTTACTCATCTGTTCCCTTTAATTTATGGAGAAAAGTTTGCAAATGATGGCCATATACCAGGCACTGGGTCTGATGCTGGGCCTGAAATGGGGCAAGTCATGTCTCTCCAATAGCTGAGTAAGCCAACTATTCAATACTTGGGCCAATGTATGTCTAAAAGGCTACTGAGAATGAGTAAGAAAGATGTGTAGCTTGGGAGATGAAACTTGAACTATACCTGAAAGAATGGGCTAGAGAGCAGAAAAAGACAGGTAGGTGGAGCATCTGCAAAATCAGGAAAAGATGAAAGGACAAAGCCACAACCATGCTGGGAGCAGAGGGCAGGTGGCTTCTCAGGGACAGCGCTTGTGTACCATGATGGGACTAGTGGACTTCTCTGGAGGCCATAGAGAGTAATAAAAGGAACTTAAGCAGAAAACTGAAAGATGGCTGCAGAGCTCCTACCAAGACCACCAGAGACTGATCACATGAAGCTGAGTTTATTCAACTTTCTGAGCAAAAGTGAGCGTCACCTCTAGGAAATCTTGCTAACATCTCAAAGGGAGAGTGAGGGCAGGGTGCTGAAAGGTTTCAGATGGTTCTGGGGCAGGTTTGGGCAGTGAGGACCTGCCAGAATTTGTAAACCAAGGGAGTTGCTGGCACAGGCTCATTTTTGGAATCCTTGAGTCTTTGTGGAACGCCTGAACTAAGGGCTTATCTTGAATATACAGACCTGAAATAGCTGTGTTAAGCCAGTTTGAACTTGAGGTAGTTTTTCATGTCATGTCATAGTTTGAGACAGTTTATCAGTTTTGAGGTTCACACTGTTAGTCTTATAAATTGTGGTTTCTGTTTCATTTCTCATTATTTTGCATTTTAAAAAGATCATCAAGAAGTAGTATGAGGAAAGGATCACATAGGGATAGATAAGAGGCAAGGAGACTTTGAAATTGTAGAGTAACACGTGACACCTTAAGGACAAGGTGGAACCATGGAGCAGCGAGAAGGTGACGGGTGAGGAGTAATACAGAGCAACTGTAGCAAGTTGTGGAAACCAAATAATTTGGGGGAGAGGAATAGGGCAGGATGAGAGAGAGGGAGAATTTGGGAGTGATACCCGCCTGCCAGCTTCAATGGATGGGGAGGGAAAAAAACTTGGAAAAATATAAATAAGTTCAAGGTGGAATTGTTACCTGTGGACATCTGGGTGCTGCTCGGAGGACACTCACTTATTTTCCAACAATCATTTCTTGAGAACTCTCATGTGCCTGGTTCACTTCTAGTTACTGGGATAGATTAATGCTTTTTCTCCTGCAAAACAACCAGATCTCTGTCCATGTGTAGCTTATACTTGAATAAGAAGAGATAAAAATAAACAATAAACACAACCAGTGAATTATCTGGTGTGTTAGAAGGTGACGAATGTTGTAAGGAAGAGAGTAAGAAAGGTAAAGGAATTTGGGTGTGGTAGGGAAAGACCCAGAGAAGGCAATGGCACCCCACTCCAGTACTCTTGCCTGGAAAATCTCATGGGCGGAGGAGCCTGGTGGGCTGCAGTCCATGGGGTTGTGAAGAGTCGGACACGACTGAGCGACTTCTCTTTCACTTTTCACTTTCATGCATTGGAGAAGGAAATGGCAACCCACTCCAGTGTTCTTGCCTGGAGAATCCTAGGGACAGGGAAGCCTGGTGGGCTTCTGTCTATGGGGTTGCACAGAGTTGGACACGACTGAAGCAACTTAGCAACTTAGCAGTAGCAGAGAAAGACCTAGGTGGTAATTTTAAATGGGTACTAAGGGTGGGCCTCACTGGGAAGGAGATCCTTTCTGAGAAAAGACTTGATAGAAGTTAGGAGCACTCCAGGACATGCTGGCAGGCAAAATAGATGATACCCAGTCACAGCTGAATTTCAAATAAGTAGGGAGTAATTTTTTCATGTCAGTATGCCCCATGCAATATTTGGGACATAGTCAAATTATTTGTTTATCTGAAATGAAAATTTAACTGGGCATCTTGTATATTTATTTGCTAAGTCAGGCAGCATGATTCCAGGCAGAGAGAATATTTCATGCAAAGCCTCTAAGAAAGGAGTGTGCCAAGGAAAATCAAAGGCCTGTGTGGCCAGTTCCATGTGGGTGGGGATGGGGTGGGTACGTGGGCTAAAATGGCCACTATGGGCTCATGGTTTTAAAAGGGATAAAATGGGCAGCTGCTGCAGGGCTGAAAGCAGAGGGGTCAGAACTGCCCTGCTTGTTAACAGAATCACTCTGGCTCTTGAGTGAGACTAAACTGTAGAGAAGACAGGGAGGAAGCAGGATAACCCCTGGGTGACCTCTGGAAAGGGACTGTGTGTGCAGAAAGGTGGGTGGTCAAGATTCCTTAGCTTTTTTGTACTTCAGAAGAATATTTTAAATTTAAGAAAAAAGAAATGAAGAGACTAGGTTTGTTTGCGATTTCATGGGCATTTGTCTTGCTGTCTCAAAATAAATAAATAAATAGACACAGACCAAAATCTCCTCTCCAGGACTCTGCAAACACTTTTTATAAAGAGCTAGATGGTAAATCTCTTTTAGGCTTTACAGGCCAAGTTGCAAAATTGAAGGTATTAAGTATATATCTACATGACAAGAGAGAAACAAATTTCCATAAGATTTCATAAACAAAAACTAAGCATGATATTTTACAATACAGGAACACTAATGGAAAGAATGGTAGTATTTGGGGGATGACATTTTGCTTAGTTGGGGTTAAAAGTTACTGTTTCCTGTCATCAAAATTGATTGCAAGTGTTCATCTATTACTGCCAACCTGTAATAACATTTCACATATTTTACCTTTGAAAAAATTTTTTTCACGCGTGTGAATACTAGCAAATACCCTAAAGATATGGTATTAATTGAGCGTATTTACCATTTGGGAGACTGTTCAGAATTCTGCTAGATTCTCCTCGATATCTGCCTTTTAGCATTTCATTACAGTGCAGATTATCACTTCCATCCAAAAGTTAGGTGGAAGCCCATTAATTTCTCAGGTAAATGGACTTTGCAATAAGGACATTTCCTTTGCACTTTCATTGCAGTCCAAAAAAATATTGTTACAACTGTAGTTTCAGTTCAGAATGTATACTCACACAAATTTGTATGGGAATAGAGTTTGGACCTCTTTTTCTTTTTTTGGTTTTTAAAATTTATCTATCTTTAATTGAAGGATAATTGCTTTACAGAATTTTGTTGGTTTCTGCCAAACATCAGCATGAATCAGCCATAGGTATACATATGTCCCTTCCCTCTTGAACCTCCCTCCTACATCCCTCCCCATCCCACCCCTCTAGGTTATTACAGAGCCCCTGTTTGAGTTCTCTGAGTCATACAGCAAATTCACATTGGCTATTTATGTTACATATGGTAATGTAAGTTTCTATGTTACTCTCTCTATACATCTCACCCTCTCCTTCCTCCCCCTGCAACCTTGACTGTGTCCATAATTTTTGATAGCACAGAAGGTACATAAAGCAACTTGCGTTTACTTGTGATTTAAACATTAGCTGTTGTCTAATTTGCTTTACTACAGTATAAATTTTACACACAAACTCTATATTTCCTTAGAGTTTTAGGTTGATTTCACTAAGAAACATCAAATTTGTAACCGGAGCTAACTTTCAAATTCAACCCATGGTTGATAATAGTGATTATCTTAGAAAAAAATTCAATTCAGCCTTGAGCTCAAAAAAAAAAAAAAAAAGAAATTAACACTTTATAATTGCTAACCTATTGAATTGCTATGCGGTTGAGAAAGTTAAGATATTCAGGTTTTTTTCTGACAAAAATTCACGAAAGTAATAAACGTTAATCCAAATGAGGGTCACTGCTGACTCTACTGGTTCAATAACACATGATAGATTCCAATGTTTTTTGCAAAGTCCCTGCTATTGAATAACAAAATGACTAACCATTCACATTAAAGGGTTTGTATTTTCAGAAGTTTTGCAAATTTGTCCAACTAAGCCTTTTTTTGTTCCACAAATGTTTTTTTTTACCATCATTTACTGTAAAGTAGCTTAACAATTTGCATTCAGGTTGTACTGAATTTGTGTTTTCTGAACCTCTTTGAAAATGTCCTTGCTCCACACACACACTAGTTACAGTGTAACTCAGGTGCTTCAAACTCAGTATTGGTTTCTCAAATAAGCAACACCTATCAAGCAACCCCATTAGGTTTATCAAAGGCCAAAGAATATCACTTGAAAACATTTGCCCTATTTTAATTAGCTGTTTATGTTGCTCACAATGTCCTCAGCTCTTCAAGAAAGTTATAGTTGAATGACCAATAGTCTTAAACTAGTTTATTTTCAGGTACTGCAGTAAATCAATCTAATTAACTCACCATTAGTAAAGGACTCTTCTTGTTTGTCCAACACTTGGAGACTTACTTTAGTTGCAGCCTCATTTTTATTTTTGTGAAGAAACTGCTCTGATGAGCTATTTCATTTTAAAATATATAAGTTTTTCTGACTTGTCTTCCTGTAACTTGGGAATGCTGTGGTGAGTGCTTAGTCTCATAAGGTCAACACTTTATTCTTTTTAGCCCAGTTGCTGTTGTATAATAAACACAATGCTTTGCCATCTAATTGGATAACAAAATAATTGACACTTCAATGTGCTTTAAAAATAAAACATGATGTCCACGCTTCTTTCTTTCTTTTAATGTGATGGGTATGTACCAATAATAAAAGCAAATATAATGTCACAGTACGTGGCACTGGGACAAATGTCTAGTTGCAACTGAGTTGGTTACATTTTGAGTGCACCAGGCGGCTTTCCAAAGTGGGTAACTGAGACATTCTGGCTCTGTCTCAATTACCCAACTCTGTGTAACTTTCAGTTCTAAAAATTTCCTTTAGTTCTTCTTTACCCTCTATTTCTTTGCTGGAGATTTTCCTTTTTAAAAAAATGTATCTTGATCATGTTGATGACTGGTCCTTGAAATATTTTCAGGATGACTCCTTTAATATCCTTGTCAGATAATATCCTGTCATCTTGGTGTTGGCATCTATTGTCTTTTCTAATTCAGGTTGAGATTTTCCCATTTTTTGGAAAGAGGAGTGATTTTCAACTGAAACCTGGACATTCTGGGTATTATGAGACTGAGTCTTTTTAAAAAAATTTATTTAGTTAGTAATTTTTGGCTACTCTGGGTTTTCATTGCTGCTCAGGAGTTTTCTCTAGTTGCAGTGAACAGGGGTTACTTTCTAGAGCACATGGGCTCAGCAGTTTCAGTTCTCAGGCTCTAGAGTGTGGGCTCAGTAGTTCTGGTGCTTGGGCTTCATTGCTGTGCAGTATGTGAGATCTTCCTGAATTGAACCAGCATCCCCTGCATGCAAGGAAGATTCTTAACCACTGGACCACCAGGGAAGACTGAGACTGTCTTTTTACATCTTGCATTTTAATTGGCCTCCTGACACCACTCCAGTAGTGCCATCTCCTTCAGTCAGTTCAGTCGCTCAGTTGTGTCCGACTCTTTGCGACCCCATGAATCGCAGCACGCCAGGCCTCCCTGTCCATCACCAACTCCCGGAGTTCACTCAGACTCATGTCCATTGAGTCAGTGATGCCATCCAGCCATCTCATCCTCTGTCGTCCCCTTCTCCTCCTGCCCCTAATCCCTCCCAGCATCAGAGTCTTTTCCAATGAGTCAACTCTCCACATGAGGTGGCCAAAGTACTGGAGTTTCAGCTTTAGCATCATTCCTTCCAATGAACACCCAGGACTGATCTCCTTTAGAATGGACTGGTTGGATCTCCTTGCAGTCCAGGGGACTCTCAAGAGTCTTCTCCAACACCACAGTTCAAAAGCATCAATTCTTTGGTGCTCAGCTTTCTTCACAGTCCAACTCTCATGTCCATACATGACCACTGGAAAAACCGTAGCCTTGACTAGACGGACATTTGTTGGCAAAGTAATGTCTCTGCTTTTGAACATGCTATTTAGGTTGGTCATAACTTTCCTTCCTAGGAGTAAGCGTCTTTTAATTTCATGGCTGCAATCACCATTTGCAGTGATTTTGGAGCCCCCCAAAATAAAGTCTGACACTGTTTCCACTGTTTCCCCATTTATTTCCCATGAAGTGATGAGACTGGATGCCATGATCTTCGTTTTCTGAATGTTGAACTTTAAGCCAACTTTTTCATTCTCCTCTTTCACTTTCATCAAGAGGTTTTTTAGTTCCTCTTCACTTTTTGCCATAAGGGTGGTGTCATCTGCATATCTGAGGTTGATATTTCTCCCAGCAATCTTGATTCCAGCTTGTGCTTCTTCCAGCCCAGCAATTCTCATGATGTACTCTGCATAGAAGTTAAATAAGCAGGGTGATAATATATAGCCTTGACGTACTCCTTTTCCTATTTGGAACCAGTCTGTTGTTCCATGTCCAATTCTAACTGTTGCTTCCTGACCTGCATATAGGTTTCTCAAGAAGCAGGTCAGGTGGTCTGGTATTCCCATCTCTTTCAGAATTTTCCACAGTTTATTGTGATCCACACAGTTAAAGGCTTGGAATAGTCAATAAAGCAGAAATAGATGTTTTTCTGGAACTCTCTTGCTTTTTCCATGATCCAGTGGATGTTGGCAATTTGATCTCTGGTTCCTCTGCCTTTTCTAAAACCAGCTTGAACATCTGGAAGTTCACGGTTCACATATTGCTGAAGCCTGGCTTGGAGAATTTTGAGCATTACTAGTGTGTGAGAGGAGTGCAATTGTGTGGTAGTTTGAGCATTCTTTGGCATTGTCTTTCTTTGTGATTGGAATGAAAACTGACCTTTTCCAGTCCTGTAGCCACTGCTGAGTTTTCCAAATTTGCTGACACATTGAGTGCAGCACTTTCACAGCCTCATCTTTCAGGATTTGAAATAGCTCCACTGGAATTACATCACCTCCACTGGCTTTGTTCGTAGTGATGCTTTCTAAGGTCCACTTGACTTCACATTCCAGGATGTCTGGCTCTAAGTGAGTGATCACACCATCGTGATTATCTTGGTTGTGAAGATCTTTTTTGTACAGTTCTTCTGTGTATTCTTGTCACTTCTTCTTAATATCTTCTGCTTCTGTTAGCTCCATACCATTTCTGTCCTTTATCAAGCCCATCTTTGCATGAAATTTTCCCTTGGTATCTCTAGTTTTCTTGAACAGATCTCTAGTCTTTCCTATTCTGTTGTTTTCCTCTATTTCTTTGCACTGATCGCTGAGGAAGGCTTTCTTATCTCTCCTTGCTATTCTTTGGAACTCTGCATTCAGATGGGTATATCTTTCCTTTTCTCCTTTGCTTTTCACTTCTCTTCTTTTCACAGCTATTTGTAAGGCCTCTCCAGACAGCCATTTTGCTTAGTGCTAGCTGATGAGGCAGGATGTGTGAAGTCTATGTTCCCACTGTCTTCCTGCCAATGTCAAGACCCAAATAAAATTCCTGTTCACTGTTATTTTTTAATTTTGGAAAATTGATTCATGGATATAGGAAATTATATAATTTCCAAGAGTAATAGGCTAGTTGTACTGGAGTTATTCCAGGCTTTCACAGTGGATTTATCAGAAGTCTTTCCAAGCTTTGTGGAAATTTCAGAGAACTAATTGTGCTGCCAGGAACCACAGTGGACCCACTGTAGACAGGTGGGGCACACTGACTTTGGGATGAGTCATAATCATCTTTCTGAAGCAAAGGACCTTTTCTAAAGCAACAGGATAGAGAAACAAGAACTGACATTTTCATTCTTTCAAGAGACATGAAAGTTAGGACTTCAATATGGTAGAAATTTGTTAAAAGGACATAAACTTGGACCTAGATGCAAGTATATTCAACTTCATAAAACAAAACAAAACAAAAAACTTGCAATGTAAACCAAAACATCAAAAGTACTTAACAGTGTTCCTACCAGTGCTAGTCTTTGTAGGAAGGCATATCTGTCTTTCACTATTCTCCAACTGTGTTGTAAGGTGCATGGATATTTTTAAAATGAGAAAGATACAATAATCTGTACATTTAAAATCCACACGCAGTGTGTAGTTTGTGTAAAGAAACGCTCAGGTCTCACAGAAAGTGAGAGAGAAGAGATGATGAGGCCTGATCTGAGGTATACTGGTCCCATTGGTAACAGACAGGCCTGGGTAGCAGACAGTGCATTACAGTCCTCCACATCATTGCACTATTTAAAAGTCTTTTATTTTCAAATTTAAATGCTGTATGTTCATTTTTTACATTTACACAACAGAACTGAGTAAAGTTGGGGAGCCCAGCCTGGGACTCTGTGATGACCTAGAGGAGTGAGATGGGAGAGGAGAGGGAAGTTCAAGAGGGAGGGGATATATATTATGACTGATTCACATTATTGTATGGCAGAAACCAGTGTAACATTGTGTATCAATTATCCTCCAACTAAAGAAAAGTGTGTAAAGCAGTAAAGTTTTGCTTCTCATGCACACAATCCATTGTCCCCCTTTTTACCCATGAAATAGTCTAAAATAGGACTTCTTTTGTGGCTCACCTGGTAAAGAATCTGCTGGCAATGTGGGAGACCTGGATTCGATCCCTGGGTTGGGAAGATCCCCTGGAGAAGGGAAAGGCTACCACTCCAGTATTCTGGCCTGGAGAATTCCATGGACTGTATAGTCCAGGGGATTTCAAAGAGTCAGACATGACTGAGTGACTTTCACTCACTTTAGTCTAAAATAAACATTTTAAAATCTTTTAGCAGGATAGCCATTTTTAGCAAATAAAAATTTAAGTTGACCACTCAACATGTAAAAGATAAATTGGGGAGATCTAACGACCCCTCCAGGCTCCCCACGTAGCGCTAGTGGTAAAAGAATCTACCTGCCAATGCAGGAAATATAAGAGATGTGGGTTTGATCCCTGGGGGAAGATCCTCTAGAGGAAGGCATGGTAACCCACTCCAGTATTCTTGCCTGAAGGATCCCCATGGACAGAGGCACCTGGCAGGCTACAATCCATGGGTCGCGAAGAGTTGGATACAACTGAAGTGATTTAGCACACACAGTGACCCCATCCACTCCTTCTGGATAGTGTCAGAAAGACCTTGGGGAACATTCATCCAATTAGTATGAATTAATTACAGGCTCTGTGCTATGTGATAGAGATACACAGAGAACATTGTGTACAGTACCTTCTAGCAGAGAGACACGTAAATAAACAGCTACATGCATATATTTCAGCTGGTGAAAACACTCGGGGCAAAAATAAACCTGGGTGAATGAGACAGGGTGAGATGATCTGGGCAGTGGCAGTACACGGGGAGCTTCTTCAGGGAGGGCCTCTCTTACAGTGATGTTTGAGCAAAGACTGAGAGGGTTGGGGCAGCAATTCCACGGACATCTGGGGAGAAATGTCTCAGGAGGAAAACACAAGTGCAGAAGCTCTGGTGAGAAGGTTCTCTGCATTTAAGGGACAAAAGGACAGGCCTAATGAAGGCGAATTCTGAGAGGAAGCCCAGGCACATGGTGGTGGGCATGAAGGCCACATGAGGGCTTTGGCCTCTATTCCTACAGAGTTGGGAGCCGGAGGACAGCTTTGAGTTGAAGAGAAATATAATGCCTCTTATATCCTGAAGTGAACCACCTGGCCACTGTGTAGGGATCAGTATATGGGTTGAAGTCAGGCTGAGAAAATGAGCCTGTGGAGGGCTGGTGCGCTACTCGAGTGATGGAAGGTGCTACTGCCTTACCCAGGCCAAGGGAGCACTGGAGGAGCCACTGAAAAGGGGGTAGATTCCATAGTATGTGCCACCAGACTGGATGTGAGGGTAACAAGAAAGAGAAGAGTCTGGGATGACTCCAAGGTTTGGGTGTTTCCAAAGTGCTGGTTGATGATAAGAGCTGGCTGGTGCACAGTTCACAAGAGCAGGCCCCAGCACTGAAGACGCACACACACACACACACACACACACACACACACACACACCACCTTTTCTATGTCTGTCACTAACTCTCACTCTCTGATTAATACAAAATGCTTAACAGAAAAGAAGCATGCTACAAGTAAGTCAACAAGTGAACAGTAGTGATTGTTTTGTTATTTTTACTTTATACATGATATTGTTGACCTGTTACTTTCTGTACTCAGTTGATGCATTAGCCTTTATTCCTAATCAAGAGAACTAAGTTTGAACTACACAGTTTTCTCTGCTGTTGCTGCTGTTGCTAAGTCACTTCAGTCGTGTCCGACTCTGTGCGAACCCATAGACGGCAGCCCACCAGGCTCCCCCTTCCCTGGGATTCTCCAGGCAAGAACACTGGAGTGGGTTGCCATTTCCTTCTCCAATGCATGAAGTGAAAGTGAAATCACTCAGTTGTGTCTGACTCTTCACGACCCCATGGACTGCAGCCTACCAGGCTCCTCTGTCCATGGGATTTTCCAGGCAAGAGTACTGGAGTGGGGTGCCGTTGCCTTCTCTGACACAGTTTTCTCTAACTTTCATTAAATCAGAGAAAAAGAATAGAACTCTAACTCAATGTCTATCTCACTGAGATAAATTTAAATGGGAAAAAGTACTAAATAATAGAACACTTCACTTGAAGTCAATGGCAACCCACTCCAGTACTCTTGCCTGGAAAATCCCATGGACAGAGGAACCTGGTAGGCTGCGGTCCATGAGGTCGCTAAGAGTCGGACATGACTGAGCGACTTCCCTTTCTTTATTCACTGTCATGCATTGGAGAAGGTAATGGCAACCCACTCCAGCGCTCTTGCCTGGAGAATCCTAGGGACGGCAGAGCTTGGTGGGCTGCCGTCTATGGGTTCGCACAGAGTCGGACGCGACTGAAGCGACTTAGCAGCAGCAGCCACTTGAGGTAGCTTAAAGAGTAAGGGCACGTGATATTTCTCATTACAAGGAATTTGGGAACAGGCAATTACAGGAGGGTTCATCATTAGCATGACCTTGTTACCAGACCAAACTTGGGTCTGCTTGCATGTGTATAATAAAACTAATCTACAAATATGGGGGTTGTGGTAAAGGAAAGAACAGCAATTATTGCAAAACTCCCAAAATGGGGCCAAGCAAAGAGAATGGGCAGCTCACCCACAAAAGACCTGAGATCCTCAAAGTCTTTCAGGGAAAGGTTTCTAAAGGTAAGGTAAGCTAAGGGAGAAGTCAACGGGTATGTGGATTTCTTCTGATAGGTTGGTGGTGTGGTAACAAGGAGGTATTTTGGGAGTTAACATAGTCACCTTTCTGATTCCAAGCCATTTGGGGTCTATGTGCTTGTATTCAGCATATAGCTAACTCCTATCTGATGGAGGTTTTAGTATCTGCAAAACAACTCAAGAATATGACTCATAAGGTTATCAGCTGATTTTTCAGTAGAAATTATGTACTTCAAAAGTGAGTTGCAGAATATATTTAAAGGGATGAAGGGAAAACTTACAACCAAGAATACTCTACCAGCAAGGCTCTCATTCAGATTCAACAGAGAAATCAAAAGTTTTTCAGACAAGCGAAAACTGAGAATTCAGCACCACCAAGCCAGGTTTACAAAAAATGCTAAAGGAACTTCTCTAGGTGGGAAACACAAGAGAAGGGAACTAAAGAGGAAGGGAAGAAACAAAGCCTACAAAGCAAACCCAAAGCAATTAACAAAATGGCAATAGGAATATAATATTGATAACTGCCTTATATGCAAATGGATTAAACTCTCCAACCAAAATGTGTAGGCTGGCTGAATGGATATATAAACAGGAACCATATATATGCTGTCTACAAGAGATCCGCTTCATATCTGAGGACATACACAGACTGAAAATGAGGGAATGGAGAAAGATATTCAGTAGAAATGGAAATCAAAACAAAGTTGGAGAGCTTGCATGTGTGCTCAGTCATGTCCAATTTATTGCAACCCACGGACTGTAGCCTGCCAGGCTCATCTGTCCATGGAGTTTTCCAGGCGAGAATACTTGAGTGGGCTGTCATTTCCTTCTCCAGGAGATCTTCTCAACTCAGGGATTGAACTCACATTTCCTGTGTCTCCTGCATTGGCAGGCAGATTCTTCACTATTCCACCACCTGCAATACTCGTATAAGACAAAAGAGGGGTGGGATGGGGTGGGAGATGGGAGGGAAGTTCAAAAGGGAGAGGATATATATATATATATATATACCTATAGCTGATTCATGTTGAGGTTTGACAAAATTCTGTAAAGCAATTATCCTTCAATTACAAAATAAATTAAAAAAAAAAAAACAAAAAACAGACTTCAAAGTAAAGACCATTCAAAGGCACTATATACATTCATCAAGGGATGAATCCAAGAAGACATAACAATTATATATGCACCCAAAATAGGAGCTCCTCAATATATAAGGCAAATGCTAATAGCTGATGTGAAGAACTGACTCATTTGAAAAGACCCTGTTGCTGGGAAAGATTGAGGGCAGGAGAAGAAGGGGATTACATAGGATGAGATGGTTGGATGGCATCACTGACTCAATGGACACGAGTTTGGGTAAACTCTGGGAGTTGGTGATGGACAGGGAGGCCTGGCATGCTGCAGTTTATGGGGTTGCAGAGTCGGACACGACTGAGCAACTGAACTGAACTGTACTGAACTGAACAGCTGCAAAAGGGGAAACTGACAGTAATACAATAATAATGGGGGACTGTAACACTTCACCTTCTGGTGGCTCAGTGATAAAGAATCTGCCTAGAGACCGAAGAACAACCAAAATCCAAAGTCAGTGGAAGAAAAGTAATCCTAAAGTTCAGAGCAGAAAAAATAAAATGGAGACAAAGGAAACAATAGCAAAGATCAGTGAAACTAAAAGCTGGTTCTTTGAGAAGATAAATCTTTAGCCAGATTCATCAAGAAAAAAAAAGTGGGAGAGGAATCAAATCAATAAAATTAGAAATGAATAAGGAGAAGTCACATTTGACACCATGGAAATACAAAGGATCATAGACAACTACAAGCAAATATATGCCAATAAAATGGACAACCTAGAAGAAAAGGACACATTCTTAGAAAGGTACAACCTTCTAAGACTGAACCAGGAAGAAGCTGAAAATATGAACAGACCAATCACAAGTAGTGAAATTGAAACTGTGGTCTAAAATCTTTCAACAAACAAAAGCCCAGGACCAGATGGCTTCACAGGTGAATTCTGTCAAACATTTAGAGAATTAACACCTACCCTTCTCAAACTCTTCCTAAAAATTGCAGAGGAAGGAACACTCACAAACTCATTCTATGAGGCCATCATTATTACCCTGATACAAAAACCAGATGAAGATATCACACAAAAAAAGAAAATAACAAGCCAATATCACTGATGAACATAGATGCAAAAATCCTCAACAAAATACTAGCAAACTGAATCCAAAAGCACATTAAAAGGATCTTACACCATGCTCAAGTGGGAGTTACTGCAGGGATGCAAAACAATGTGATACACCATATTAACAAATTAAAGAATAAAAACCATATGATCATCTCAATAGATGCAGAAAAAGCCTCTGACAAAATTCAACAAAAATTTATGATTAAAAAAACCTCTCCAGAAAGTAGGCCTAGAGGGAATCTACCTCAACCTAATCAAGGCCATATACAACAGATCCACAGTAAACCTCATTCTCAAAGATGAAAACCTGAAAGCATTTCCTCTAAGATCAGGAACTAGACAAGGATGTTGACCCGCTCCACCTTCATTCAGGATAGTCTGGAAATCCTAGCAATGGAGTAAGAGAAAAAAAAGAAATAAAAGGAATAGAAATTGGAAAAGAAGAAATAAAATTTCACTGTTTGCAGATTACTTGATACTATACATAGAAAATTCTAAAGATGTCACCAGAAAACTACTAGAGCTAATCACTGAATTTGGTAAAGTTGCCAGATACAAAATTAATACACAGAAATCTCTTGCATTTCTATACACTAACAAAAAATTTCAGAAATAAAAGGAAACAATCTCATTTACCATCTGATTAAAAGGGATAAAATGCCTAGGAATAAATCTAGCTAAGGAGGTAAAAAGCTATACTCAGAAAACTGTCAGACACTGATGAAAGAAATTGAAGATAACACAACCAGATGGAAAGATGTGCTGTGTTCTTAGATCGGAAGAAATAATATGTTAAGATGACCATACTACCTAAGACAATCTGCAGATTCAATTCAATCCATATTAAATTACCAGTGGCTTTCTCACAGAACTAGAAGGAAAAAAAAATTGTATGGAAATACAAAGACCTTGAATAGTCATAGCAATCTGGAAAAGAAAAATAGTGCTTGAGAAATCTGGCTCCGACTTGGACTGTGCTACACATCTACAGAAATCAAAACAGCATGGTTCTGGCCCAAAAAAGTAAAACCAGAAATGTAGATCAATGAAACAGGATAGAAAGCCCAGAAATACACCCATGTGCATTTGGTCAATTAATTGATGACATATGAGGCAAGAATATACAATGGAGTAAAGACAGTCTCTTCAATATGTGGGAAATTCTGGGAAATACTGTGAAAACTGGAAAGTTCCATGTAAAAGAATGAAATTTGAACAGTGTCTCACACCATGTATACAAATAAGCTCAAAATGAATTAAAGACCCAATTGTATTACTGGACACCCTGCAACTCCTAGAAGAAAACATATTTCCTTTGAAATAAGTCTTAGTAAACTTTTTTGGATCTATCTCAGGCAAGGGAAAGAAAAGCCAAAATAAACAAGTGTGACCTAATTAAACTGAAAAGCTTTTGCACAACTATGAAACCCTCAAGAAGAAGAAGAAGAAAAAAAATCCAAAGGGCAACATACAGAATGGGAGAAGATATTTGTTTTTTTTAAAGTATAAATTTATTTTAATTGGAGGCTAATTATAATATTGTAGTGGTTTTGCCATACATTGACATGAATCTGCCACATGTGTACATGTGTTCCCCATACCAAAATGCCCTCCTATCTCCCTCCCCATCACATCCTTCTGGGTCATCCCAGTGCACCAGCCCTGAGCACCCTGTCTCGTGCATCGAACCTGGACTGACGAGTTGTTTCATGTATGATTATTATACATGTTTCAATGCCATTCTCCCAAATCATCCCACCCTCGCCCTCTCCCACAGAGTCTCCCAAAAGGCTCTTCTATACATCTGTGTCTCTTTTGCTGTCTTGCATATAGGGTTGTCATTACCATCTTTCTAAATTCCATATATATGCATGAGTATGCTGTCTTGGTGTTTTTCTTTCTGACTTACTTCACTCTGTATAATAGGCTCCAGTTCCATCCACCTCATTAGAACTGATTCAAATGTATTGTTTTTAATGGCCGAGTAATATTCCATTGTGTGCATGTACCACAGCTTTCTCATCCATTCGTCTGCTGATGGACATCTAGGTTGCATGCATGTCCTGGCTATTATATACAGTGCTGTGATGGACATCAGGGTACACGTGTCTCTTTCAATTCTGGTTTCCTTGGTGTGTATGCCCAGCAGTGGGACAGCTGGGTCATATGGCAGTTCTATTTCCAGTTTTTAAAGGAATCTCCACACTGTTCTCTATAGTGGCTGTACTAGTTTGCATTCCCACCAACAGTGTAAGAGGGTTCCCTTTTCTCCACACCCTCTCCAGCAGTTATTTTTTGTAGACTTTTGGATAGCAGTCATTCTGACTGGAGTGAGATGGTACCGCATTGTGGTTTTGATTTGCATTTCTCTGATAATGAGTGACGTTGAGCATCTTTTCATGTGTTTGTTAGCCATCTGTATGTTGTCTTTGGAGAAATGTCTGTTCTTTGGCCCATTTTTTGATTGGGTCATTTATTTTTCTGGAATTGAGCTGCAGGAGCTGCTTGCATATTTTTGAGATTAATTCTTTGTCAGTTACTTCGTTTGCTATTATTTCAGAATGGGAGAAGATTTTTGCAAATGATATGTTTGACAAGGGGTTAATAGTTTATATATGTATAACAAATTAAAAAAACAAACCATCTAATTAAGAAATGAGCATAAGATCTAAATAGTTTTCCAAAGAAGACATACAGATGGTTAATAGGCACATGAAAATATGCTTAATATCAAAAATCATCATGGAAATGCAAATCAAAACACTGAGAAATCACTTCAGACTTGTCAGAATGGCTACCATTAAAAAAGTCTACAAGTAGCAAATACTGATGAGAATGTGGAGAAATAGGAACCTTTGTTCACTGTTGGTGGTAATGTTAGTGCAACCACTATGGAAAACAGTATGCTGCTGCTGCTGCTGTCACTTTAGTCGTGGAAAACAGTATGGCGGGTCCTTAAAAAAAAAAAAAGGCTCAGTGGTAACAAATCTACCTGCTAATGTACGAGACTCAGGAGATGCAGGTTCAGTCCCTGGATCAGAAAGATTTCCTGGAGGAAGAAATAGCTTTGGGAACTCATGTACACCCGTGGTGGATTCATGTCAATGTATGGCAAAACCAATACAGTATTGTAAAGTAAAAAAAAAAAAAAAAAAAAAAAGAAAGAAATAGCAACTCACTCCAGGATTCTTGCCAGGAAAATCCCATGGAGAGAGGAGCCTGGCAGTCTACAGTCCATGGGTTGCAAAGAATCAGACATCACTGAGTGACTGAGCATGTATGCATGCATGCTAGACCATAATGGAAAAGAATATAGAAAAAGAAGAATGTATAGAGTGAATCACTTTGCTTTACAGAAGTAATTAACACAACATTGTAAAACAACTATACTTTAATTAAAAAAAAAAAACAGAAAAAAAATAGAGCTACCATGTGATCCAACAATCCCACCTCTGGGCACATATCTGAAGAAAACTCCAATTTGAAAAGATATATTCATACTGATATTCATAGCAGCACTATTTACAATAGCCAAGACACAAAAGTAACCTAAATGTTCATTATAGATGAATGAATAAAGAAGTTGTTGTAAATATATGCAATGGAGTATTACTTAGCTATAAAAAAAGAATGAAATAATGTCACTTGCAGAGATTATAATATTAAGTCAGACAGAGAAAGACAAATGTATTACTTATATGTGGAATGTAAAAAAATGTGATAAAAAAGAACTTCTTTCAAAACAAAAATAGACTCATAGAGACAGAAAGCAAACCTTATGGTTACCAAAGGGGATAGAGGGGATGAGGGAGAGACATAAATTAGGAGTTTTGCATTAACATATACAAACTGCTGCTGCTGCTGCTGCTGCTGCTAAGTCGCTTCAGTCGTTTCCGACTCTGTGAGACCTCATAGATGGCAGCCCACTAGGATCCTCCGTCCTGGGATTCTCCAGGCAAGAACACTGGAGTGGGTTGCCATTTCCTTCTCCAACATATACATACTACTATATATAAAATAGGTAAAAAAAAAAAAAACAAACAAACAACCAAAACCTACTGCATAACACAGGGAACTCAATATCTTGTAATATCCTATAATGGAAAGGAATCTAAAAAATATATGTGTGTGTGTATGTATGAGTCACTTTGCATTGTAGTTGAAGCTAACATGACATATAAAAAGGAAGATACTGGAAGAATTTATTAAAATTTAAAAAACACCATCTACCTGTGAAACACTCACTATAGATACAAAGACAGAATACGTTGAAATTTAAAGGATGGAAAAAGATATTGCACACAGATAGTAACCAAAGAGAGTAGGAGTGACTGTATTATCAGACAATATATATTTTAAGAAAAAAATGTGCAAGAGACAAGAAGGATATTATATATTGATCAAAGTTCAAATTCATGAAGAAGATATTACAATTCATAAACATATGAACAAGTTCCATGAAGTGAAATTGACAGAACTGAAGGGCAAAATAGACAATTCTATTGTCTATTGTCTATTGTCAGAATGTATCAAAAACAGTACTGAGGGAAATTTATAGGTGCAAATATTTACTTTGATAAAGAAGAAAATCATTAATCTTTCTCAAACTCTCCCTAAATATTTAAGAGAAGGAACATATCTTAATTCATCCTATAGATTAACTGTTACCCTAATACAAGGCCAGAAAAAGACACTAAAAGAAGAGAAAAACTACAGACAAATATCCCTTATGAGCTTTAATGCAGAATCTTCAATAAAATACTTGCAAACTGAATTCAACAGCTAGCATCTTGTTTAATATAATAAAAGAATAGTGTACCATAACCACATGGGAGTTATTCTTATAGTGAAAGGATATTTTAGTGTTCAAAAAATCAATCAACATAGTATGCCCTGTTAACAGAATGAAAGGAAACAAACCACATGATCATCTCAATTGATACAGAAAAAGCATTTGACAAAATTCAACACACTTTCATATTAAAACAAATAAACACAACTCACCAAAATAGGAATAGAAAGAAACTATCTCAATACATAAAGCCCAAACATGAAATACTCACATTTAACATCATACGCAATGCTGAGAAAAAAGATTTTCTCCTAAGATCAGGAGCAAAACAAGGATGCCCACTTTTACCACTTCTATTCAACATAGTACTGGAAATTCTCATCATAGCAGTTGCATAAGAAAAAGAAATTAATTGAAGAGGAAGAAGTAGAACTATTTTTGTTTGTTGCATGACCTTAAAACATAGAAAACCCAAAAGATTCAACAACAAAAAAGCATTTATACCAAATGATAAATTCAACAAAGTTGCAAGATACAAAAATCAACAGTCAAAAAATTAGTTTGTTTATGCTGATGAAAGGAATCAGAGTTGACACAAATAGATGGAGAGATATACTGTGTTCATGGATCAGAAGAATCAATATAGTGAAAAGCAGTGTACTACCCAAAGCAATCTACAGAGTCAATGCAATCCCTATCAAGCTGCCAATGGCATTTTTCACAGAACTAGAACAAATAACTTTCACAATTTTTATGGAAATACAAAAAAACCTCAAATAGCCAAAGCAATCTTGAGAAAGAAGAAGGGGACTGGAGGAATCAACCTGTCTCCCTTCAGACTACACTACAAAGCTACAGTTATCAAGACAGTATGGTAGTGGCACAAAGACAGAAATATAGATCAATGGAACAAAACAGAAAGTCCAGAGATAAATCCACGCACCTATGGACACCTTATATTTGACAAAGGAGGCAAAAATATACCATGGAGAACATACAATCTCTTTAATGAGTGGTGCTGGGAAAACTGGTCAACCACCTGTAAAAGAATGAAACTAGAACACTTTCTAACACCATACACAGAAATAAACTCAAAATGGATCAAAGATCTAAGTGTAAGAACAGAAAGTATAAAACTGGTAGAGGAAAACATAGACAAAACACTCTCTGATAAATCACAGCAAGATCCTCTATGACCCATCTCCCAGAGTAATGGAAATAAAAGCAAAAATAAACAAATGGGACCTAATTAAACTTAAAAGCTTTTTCACAAAGAAAAAACTATAAGCAAGGTGAAAAGACAGCCTTCATAATTGGAGAAAATAATAGCAAATGAAGCAACTGACAAAGAATTAATCTCAAAAATATGCAAGCAGCTCCTGCAGCTCAATTCCAGAAAAATAAATGACCCAATCAAAAAATGGGCCAAAGAACAGACATTTCTCCAAAGACAACATACAGATGGCTAACAAACACATGAAAAGATGCTCAACGTCACTCATTATCAGAGAAATGCAAATCAAAACCACAATGCGGTACCATCTCACTCCAGTCAGAATGACTGCTATCCAAAAGTCTACAAAAAATAACTGCTGGAGAGGGTGTGGAGAAAAGGGAACCCTCTTACACTGTTGGTGGGAATGCAAACTAGTACAGCCACTATAGAGAACAGTGTGAAGATTCCTTTAAAAACTGGAAATAGAACTGCCATATGACCCAGCTGTCCCACTGCTGGGCATACACACCAAGGAAACCAGAACTGAAGAGACACGTGTACCCTGATGTCCATCACAGCACTGTATATAATAGCCAGGACATGCATGCAACCTAGATGTCCATCAGCAGACGAATGGATGAGAAAGCTGTGGTACATGCACACAATGTAATATTACTCAGCTATTAAAAAGAACACATTTGAATCAGTTCTAACGAGGTGGATGGAACTGGAGCTTATTATACAGAGTGAAGTAAGTCAGAAAGAAAAACACCAATACAGTATATGAACGCATATATGTGGAATTCAGAAAGATGGTAATGACAATCCTATATGCGAAACAGCAAAAAAGACACAGATATAAAGAACAGACTTTTGGATTCTGTGGGAGAAGGCAAGGGTGGGATGATTTGAGAGAATAACACTGAAACCTGTATATTATTCAGTTCAGTTCAGTTCAGTCACTCAGTCGTGTCCGACTCTTTGCGACCCCATGTATCGCAGCACGCCAGGCCTCCCTGTCCATCACCATCTCCCGGAGTTCACTCAGACTTGCATCCATCGAGTCCGTGATGCCATCCAGCCATCTCATCCTCGGTCGTCCCCCTCTACTCCTGCCCCCAATCCCTCCCAGCATCAGAGTCTTTTCCAATGAGTCAACTCTTCACATGAGGTGGCCAAATACTGGAGTTTCAGCTTTGGCATCATTCCTTCCAAAGAAATCCCAGTGTTGATCTCCTTCAGAATGGACTGGTTGGATCTCCTTGCAGTCCAAGGGACTCTCAAGAGTCTTCTCCAACACCACAGTTTAAAAGCATCAATTCTTCAGCATTCAGCTTTCTTCACAGTCCAACTCTCACATCCATACATGACTACTGGAAGACCCATAGCCTTGACTAGACGGACCTTAGTTGGCAAAGTAATGTCTCTGTTTTTGAATATGCTATCTAGGTTGGCCATAACTTTTCTTCCAAGGAGTAAGCGTCTTTTAATTTCATGGCTGTAGTCACCATCTGCAGTGATTTTGGAGCCCCCAAAAATAAAGTCTGACACTGTTTCCACTGTTTCTGCATCTATTTCCCATGAAGTGATCGGACCAGATGCCATGATCTTCATTTTCTGAATGTTGAGCTTTAAGCCAACTTTTTCACTCTACTCTCACTTTCATCAAGAGGCTTTTTAGCTCCTCTTCACTTTCTGCCATAAGGGTGGTGTCATCTGCATATCTGAGGTTATTGATATTTCTCCTGGCAATCTTGATTCCGGCTTGTGTTTCTTCCAGTCCAGTGTTTCTCATGATGGACTCTGCATAGAAGTTGAATAAGCAGGGTGACAATATACAGCCTTGACGTACTCCTTTTCCTATTTGGAACCAGTCTGTTGTTCCATGTCCAGTTCTAACTGGTGCTTCCTGGCCTGCATACAGATTGCTCAAGAGGCAGGTCAGGTGATCTGGTATTCCCATCTGTTTCAGAATTTTCCACAGTTTATTGTGATCCACACAGTCAAAGGCTTTGGCATAGTCAAGAAAGCAGAAATGGATGTTTTTCTGGAACTCTCTTGCCTTTTCGATGACCCAGCAGATGTTGGCAATTTGATCTCTGGTTCCTCTGCCTTTTCTAAAACCAGCTTGAACATCAGGAAGTTCACAGTTGACATATTGTGAAGCCTGGCTTGGAGAATTTTGAGCATTACTTTACTAGCGTGTGAGATGAGTGCAATGGTGTGGTAGTTTGAGCATTCTTTGGCATTGCCTTTCTTTGGGATTGGAATGAAAACTGATCTTTTCCAGTCCTGTGGCCACTGCTGAGTTTTCCAAATTTGTTGGCATATTGAGTGCAGCACTTTCACAGCATCATCTTTCAGGATTGAAATAGCTCCACTGGAATTCTATCACCTCCACTAGCTATGTTTGTAGTGATGCTTTCTAAGGCCCACTTGACTTCACATTCCAGGATGTCTGGCTCTAGATGAGTGATCACACCATCGTGATTATCCGGGTTGTGAAGATCCTTTTTGTACAGTTCTTCTGTGTATTCTTGCCACCTCTGCTTAATATCTTCTGCTTCTGTTAGGTCCATACCATTTCTGTCCTTTATTGAGCCCATCTTTGCATGAAATGTTCCCTTGGTATCTCTAATTTTCTTGAAGCAATCTCTAGTATTTCCCATTCTGTTGTTTTCCTCTATTTCTTTGCATTGATCACTGAAGAAGGCTTTCTTATCTCTTCTTGCCATTCTTTGGAACTCTGCATTCAGATGCTTATATCTTTCCTTTTCTCCTTGGCTTTTTGCCTCTCTTCTTTTCACAGCTATTTGTAAGGCTTCCCCAGACAGCCATTTTGCTTTTTTGCATTTCTTTTCCACAGGGATGGTCTTGATCCGTGTCTCCTGTACAATGTCACAAACCTCATTCCATAGTTCATCAGGCACTCTATCTATCAGATCTAGGCCCTTAAATCTATTTCTCATTTCCACTGTATAATCATAAGGGAATTGATTTAGGTCATGCCTGAATGGTCTAGCGGTTTTCCCTTCTTTCTTCAATTTAAGTCTGAATTTGGTAATAAGGAGTTCATGGTCTGAGCCACAGTCAGCTCCTGGACTTGTTTTTGTTGACTGTATAGAGCGTCTCCATTTTTGCTGCAGAGAATATAATCAATCTGATTTCGGTGTTAACCATCTGGTGATGTCCATGTGTAGAGTCTTCTCTTGTGTTGTTGGGAAAGGGTGTTTGCTATGACCAGTGCATTATCTTGGCAAAACTCTATTAGTCTTTGCCCTGCTTCATTCTGCATTGCAAGGCCGAATTTGCCTGTTACTCCAGGTGTTTCTTGACTTCCTACTTTTGCATTCCAGTCCTCTATAATGAAAAGGACATCTTTTTTGGGTGTTAGTTCTAAAAGGTCTTGTAGGTCTTCATAGAACCGTTCAACTTCAGCTTCTTCAGCATTACTGGTTGGGGCGTAGACTTGGATTACTGTGATATTGAATGGTTTGCCTTGGAAACGAACAGAGATCATTCTGTCGTTTTTGAGATTGCATCCAAGTACTGCATTTCGGACTCTTTTGTTGACCATGATGGCTACTCCATTTCTTCTGAGGGATTCCTGCCCGCAGTAGTAGATATAATGATCATCTGAGTTAAATTCACCCATCCCAGTCAATTTTGGTTAGCTGATTCCTAGAATGTCAACGTTCACTCTTGCCATCTCCTGTTTGACCACTTCCAATTTGCCTTGATTCATGGACCTGACATTCCAGGTTCCTATGCAATACTGCTCTTTACAGCGTCGGACTTTGTTTCTATCTCCAGTCACATCCACAGCTGGGTATTGTTTTGGCTTTGGCTCCATCCCTTCTTTCTTTCTGGAGTTATTTCTCCACTGACCTCCAGTAGCATACTGGACACCTACTGACCTGGGGAGTTCCTCATTCAGTATCCTATGATTTTGCCTTTTCATACTGTTCATGGGGTTCTCAAGGCAAGAATACTGAAGTGGTTTGCCATTCCCTTCTCCAGTGGACCACAATTTGTCAGACCTCTCCACCATGACCCATCCGTCTTGGGTTGCTCCGCAGGCATGGCTTGGTTTCATTGATTTAGACAAGGTTGTGGTCCTAGTGTGATTAGACTGACTAGATTTCTGTGAGTATGGTTTCAGTGTGTCTGCCCTCTGATGCCCTCTTGCAACAGCTACCATCTTACTTGGGTTTCTCTTACCTTGAGTGTGGGGTATCTCTTCACAGCTGCTCCAGCAAAGCGCAGCCACTGCTCCTTATCTTGGACGAAGGGTATCTCCTCACCACCGCCCCCGTGAAATAGATGACCAGTCCAAGTTCAATTCATGAAACAGGGCATTTAAAGCCGGTGCCTTGGGATAACCCAGAGGGATGGGTTGGGGCGGGAGGTGGGAGGGTGGTTCAAGATGTGGGACACATATACACCCATGGCTGATTCATGTCAATGTATGAATCACAAAACCACCACAATATTATAAAGTAAGTATCCTCCAATTAAAGTAAATTAATTAATTAAAAAAAATTAGTTCCTATACTCTAGCAATGAATGATCTGAAAAGAAAATTAAGAAAGCCGTCCCATTTACAGTAGTGTCAAAAAGAGGTAAGTTTATCCAAGAAAGTAAGTATTGTCTACTGAAAACTATAAAACATTGCTGAAAGAAATTTTTAAAAACTTAAGTAAATGGAAAGACATTAGTGTTTATGCATTAAAGACTAAATATTGTTAAGATGACAATATTACCCAAAGTGATATTCAGATTCAAAGCAAGTCGTATCAAAATTCTAACAGTGTTTCTTGCAGAAATAGTAAAACCCATTTTAAAATTAAAGGGAATCAAATAGCCAAAACAATCTAAAAAAAAAATAGGGACAAAATTGGAAGACTCACACTTTTCAATTTCATCTCAATACTACGCTGGAGTAATCAAGATACATGGTACTGGCCTAAGACTAGATAGACCAGTGGTATAGAATTGAAACCCCATAAATAAACTTCTAATCTATGGTCAATTGGTTTTTAATGAGGATACCAAAACCATTCAAAGAGAATAATCTCTTCAACAAATGGTCCTAAGAAAATTGGATATCCACATGCAAAAGAAAAAACAGTTGGGCCCTTACCTTATACCACATACAATATTAACCAAGTGAATCAAAGATACAAAGTTAAGAGCTAAATCTATAAATCTTTAGAAGAAAGCATAGTAAATCTTCATGGCCTTGGATTTGACAATGGCTTAAGTATGAGCCCAAAAGGAAAGGCAACAAAATTTTTTAAAAAATTAGATAAATTAGACTTAAAAATTTAAAACTTTTGTTCATCAAAGTACATTAACGAGAAAATGAAAAGATAATCTATAAGATAGGAGAAAATATTTGCAAATCATATTTCATATAAGAGGCTTTTAGCCGGAATATGGAAAGAACTCCTGTAAGTCAACAACAAAAAGAAAAACAACTCAAATTTAAAAATAGGGAGAACTTCAATAGACACTTACCTGAAGAATGTATATAAATGCCAATGCTGCTGCTGCTGCTAAGTCACTTCAGTCGTGTCTGACTCTGTGCGAGCCCAGAGATGGCAGCCCACCAGGCTCCTCCATCCCTGGGATTCTCCAGGCAAGAACACTGGAGTGGGTTGCCATTTCCTTCTCCTGTGCACGAAAGTGAAAAGTGAAAGTGAAGTCGCTCAGTCGTGTCCAACTCTTAGCGACCCCATGGACTGCAGCCTACCAGGCTCCTCCGTCCATGGGATTTGCCAGGCAAGAGTACTGGAGTGGGGTGCCATTGCCTTCTCCGATAAATGCCAATAAGTACTTGAAAAGATGGTCAACTTCACTAGCTATTAAGGAACTGCAAATCAAAACCGTAATGATTAATCCCTTCAAATCCATTAGAATGGTTATTATCAGAAAAAAGAAAATAACAAATGTTGGTAAAGATGAAGAGAAATTAGAACATTGCTGGTTGGTATGTAAAATAGTGCAGCTACTGTGGAAAATAGTTTGGCAATTCCTCAAAAAGTTAAATATAGAATTACCATATGTCTCAACAATTCTACTCCTAGGAATATACTCAAAAAATAAAAAACAAGGTCTCAAACAGGTATTTTTACACCAATGTTCATTAAAGTGGGCTTCCCAGGTGGTGCTAGTGGTAAAGAACCCACCTGTCAATGCAGGAGACATAAGAGATGTGGGCTCATTAAATAATTATTCCCAATAGTTAAAAGGTGGAATGAAACCAAGTGTCCATCAACAGAAGACTGGATAGGAAATTCCCTGGCAGTCCAGTGGTCAGGACTCAGTGCTTTCACTGCCAGAGCTTTGGGTTCCATTCTTGGTTGGGGAACTAAGATTCTGCAAGCCACAGGAAGCAGCCAAAACCAGCAACAATAACAACAGCAACAACAACAGCAAAAACCGAGAACAATGGATAAATAAAATGTGCTATATGTGTGTATAAATGTATATCTATATATATGTATACAGTGAAATATTAGCCATCAAAAGGAATAAAGTTCCAACACATGCTACAACATGGATGAATCTGACTATATTATGCTAAGTGAAATGAGCCAGAAGAATAAGGACAAATAACCAATGATTCTGCTCACATGAAATATCTAGAATTAGTATTATTCATAGAGACAGAAAGTAGATTAGAGGTTACCTGTGGCCAGGTAGGCAGGCAATGGTGAATTATCGCTACACAGGTACAGTTTCTTTTGGGGTAATGAAAATGTTTTTAATTAGTGGTGATGGCTGCACAATATTATGATTGTAGTATATATGGTAAAATGGCAAAATTTTCTATGGACTGAATTATACTATGTGTGTGTGCTTAGTCGCTTGTCCAACTCTTTGTGACACCATGGACTGTAGCTCACCAGGCTCCTCTGTTCATAGGGATTCTCCAGGCAAGAATACTGGAGTAGGTTGCCATGCCCTCCTCCAGGGGTCAAACCCAGGTCTCCCAAATTGCAGGCAGGTTCTTTGCCATCTGAGCCACCAGGGAAGCCCAAGAATACTGGAGTGGGTAGCCTATCCCTTCTCCAGGGGATCTTCCTGACCCAGGAATTGAATCAGGGTCTCCTGCATTGCAGGTGGATACTTTACTAGCTGAGCTACCAGGGAAGTCCGAATTATACTATGGTCTCACCTAAATTTATACTTTGTAGTGGTAACTCCCAATGTAATGGTACTTAGAAATGGGGCCTTTGGGAGGTTCAGATCATATAATGAGGGAGGGACCCTCAGGGTGGGATTAGAGCCTTTTTATGAAGAGACCAGAGAGCTTGCTTTCTGCCCTCCCTTGTGCCACATGAGGTCACAATGGGAAGACAGCTGTTTGCAAGCCAGGAGGAGAGCTATCACCAGGAAGCAATTCTGTCAGCACCTTGATCTGGATTTCCCAACTTCTAGAACTGTGAGAAATACATGTCTGTTGTTTTGTTACAGCAGCCTGAGCTAAGACTTCTTGTGTTTATATATGTTTTACCACAGTTAGCAGTCCCACTACTGATCATATATCTTGAGAAAACCAGAATTCTAAAAGACACATGTACCCCAGTGTTCACTGCAGCACTGTTTACAATAGACAGGACATGAAAGCGAACTAGATGTCCACTGACAGATGAATGGATAAAGAAGTTATTGTACTTATATCCAATGGAATTTTACTCAGCCATAAAAAAGAACAAGTTTGAGTCAGTTAAGGGAGGTGGATGAACCAGAGACTGTTATACAGAGTGAAGTAAGTCACTCTGAAAAACAAATATTGTATATTAATGCATATATATGGAATCTAGAACAATGGTCCTGACGAACCTATTTGCAGGGAAGGAATGGAGACGCAGACACAGAGAACAGGCTTGTGGACATGGTGGGGGAAGGAGAGGGTGGGAGGAATAGAGAGAGGAGCACTGACATATACACACTATCATGTGTTAAATAGGTAGCTGGTGGGAAGTTGCCGTATAACACAGGGAGCCTAACCTGGCGCTCTGTGATGGCCTGGAGGGGTGGGACAGATGGAGGAGATATATGTATAATTACGACTGCTTCACATTGCTGTACAGCAGAAGCCAACACAACACTGCAAAAGCAATTTTCCTCCAAACAAAAAAAAAATTAATAAAAAAGCTTAACTATATTCCTGAATACAAGCAACAAAAAGTTAAATAACAAAAACATACCATTTACAATGAAATAAAAATATAAAAATCACCTAGGATTAATCTAAAAGTATGACAAATTGACAGGTGACAGGGGCTCCTGCGTTCAGTGGTCTTCAGACACTGTCCTATGCAGGCTGCTTCTCCTAACATGTGTGCAGTTCATGTTTCCCAAAAATCTGTCTTAAACTCTGCATTGCTTGCCTCAATTTTTACATGTAGGATGATAACGGACTTGGTTGAAAAAAACCTAATCATCATTTCATTTTCATTCTTATTAAAAAAAATACATTTATCCACTTATTTGGCTACATTGGATCTTAGTTATGGCATGCAGGCTTAGTTGCCCTGAGGCTTGTGGGATCTTAGTTTCCTGACCAGGGATCAAACCTGCATCACCTGCACTGCAAGATGCATTCTCAGTCTCTGGACCATCAGAGAAGTCCCTTAATAGTCATTTCTGACCAATGACAACATGAGTGATTTTTATCTTCTCTGTCGTGTTTTTCTGTACTTCCCAAATTGGCTAATATCAGAATATATTACATTTTTCATAATCAGAGGAAAAGGACATTGGTTGTTAAATATGTTTACAATTTACTCTTTTTTCTCAACTGCCACTTAATCCCTATTTAGGTATGCATGAGTTCTGGGAAAATCATCCAGGTTCCTGTCATCTGACCTGCAAATGTCTCCACCCATACCCTCTCCTCTCCTCTCCTCCTGCCCTTCCACCCTTATGTCTGCTGTCAGTCCTCTGAGGTCCTCTTACCTCCAGCAGTCAAGGCCTTCCCTCTTCCTGCAGCCAGTTCTGTCTGTGCTTTCTGTCTTCTAAAACCTTCCCTTACTGCAGGAGGGGCCAGTGTCTCTGAATCCGCTCTCCTCCGCTGTGTCCCATGGAAGCCCTCAGCCCAGTTCAGATGGGCACACAGGAAAGATCAGAAGCAGTAGTTTGGCTCTGACTGCTGGTCACTGTTGTGAAGCACTGTGCAAGTCCTCAACACTTGAAATCTCATTTTTCTCACCTGCAAAATGGAGAAATTATGTGTCATAATTTTGCATAATGTCATAATGTTGCAGGAAAGAAAGTGGAGCACAAGAAGATGGTCATGTGCCGTGTCTCAGGCAAGTCCTTGGGACAGCCACTGAGTGTGAGTTCTTGGCTTCGCACAGAAAAGAATTCACAAGCCAGCCATAGTAAAGTGAAAGGTTTATTCAGGAAGAAACACATTCCATAGACAGAGTGTGCACCATCTCAGAAGGAAAGAGGTGCCAGTGTATGGCACTGTCAGTTTTTATAGGGGTGGGTAATTTCATAGGCTAATGAGTAGGAGAATTATTTCAAATATTTTGAGGAAGAGACAGGGATTTCCAGGAATTGGGCCACCACCCATTTTTTGCCTCTTATGTTGGTTTTGGAACTTTTATGGCCCATGAGGATATGTCATTTAGCTGATGTATCACAATGAGCTGAGGCTCAAGGTCATATGGGAGTCAATCGCCCACCATCTTGGGCCTAGTTGGTTCTAACTAGTTTATGTCATGACCTCAATAACTGTCATTTGTCTAAAGAGTGTGTCCTGCCCTCTTCCTATATCATTAAGGATGTGATGACCATATAACAAAACAATCTGTGTAGCTAGTGAGTGTATTATACCTGTATGTGTGTTAGTTGCTCAATCATGTCCAACTCTTTGTGACCCTATGGACTGTAGCCAGAGAGGCTCCTCTGTCTATGGAAATCTCCAGGCAAGAATACTGGAGTGGGTAAGCCCTTCATTTATCCAGGGAATCTTCCTGACCTAGGGACTGAATTCTGGTCTCCGCATTTCAGGCAGATTCTTTACCATCTGAGTCACCAATACCTACATTAAACACTCAATAATTCTAAAGCAACTTGAATCAAACACAGATTTTAGATCAGATGAACTTGGGTTCAAGGCCAAACATGGCTGTTTGTTAGTCATTTATCTCCAAGACAGCAACTTTTTTAAAAAAAAAATTTTATTTTTACTTTATTTTACTTTACAATACTGTATTGGGTTTGCCATACATTGACATGAATCCACCACGGGTGTACATGCATTCCCAAACATGAACCCCCCTCCCACCTCCCTCCGCACAACATCCCTCTGTGTCATCCCCGTGCACCAGCCCCAAGCATGCTGTATCCTGCATCAGATATAGACTGGCGATTCGATTCTTACATGATAGTATACATGTTTCAATGCCATTCTCCCAAATCATCCCACCATCTCCCTCTCCCTCTGAGTCCAAAAGTCCGCTATACACATCTGTGTCTTTTTCGCTGTCCAAGACAGTAACTTTTTAAATCTCATTTTCCTCACTGAAAAGTGGATATGTGCGCTAGTGCATTGACTATTGTGTGGTGCCATGCACCAAGCACTGTGCTAAAAGGTAGGGGCACCTTCCCATTTTAGGAAGCACACAGCCAAGTAGGATTTGGATAAATCCCAGTTTTGGCTATAGGCTGGACCCACCTTGTTGTTGTTGTTCAGCCACTAAGTCGTGTCTGACTCTTTGTGACCCCATGGACTGCAGCATGCCAGGCTTCCCTGTCCTTCACTGTCTCCTGGAGTTTGAGTTCAGTGATTCCATTCAACCATCTCGTCCTCTGTCATCCCCTTCTTCTCCTGCCCTCAATCTTCCCCAAATCAGGGTATTTTCCAATGTGTCAGCTCTTTGCACCAGGTGGCCAAAGTATTGGAGCTTTGACTTTAGCATCAGTATTTCCAATGAATATTCAAGGTTGATTTCCTTGAGGATTGACTGGTTTGATCTCCTTGCTGTCCAAGGGACTCTCAAGAGTCTTCACTAGCACCACAGTATGAAAGCATCAATTCTTTGGCCCTCAGCCTTCTTTGTGGTCCAACTTTCACATCCACACATGACTGCTGGAAAAACCATAGCTTTGTCAGCATTGACTCTGCTTTTTAATATGCTGTCTAGGTTTGTCATTGGAGAAGGCAATGGCACCCCACTCCGTACTCTTGACTGGAAAATCCCATGGATGGAGGAGCCTGGTAGGCTGCAGTCCATGGGGTCACGAAGAGTCAGACACGACTGAGCGAATTCACTTTCACTTTTCACTTTCATGCATTGGAGAAGGAAATGGCAACCCACTCCAGTGTTCTTGCCTGGAGAATCCCAAGGACGGAGGAGCCTGGTGGGCTGCCGTCTCTGGGGTCGCACAGAATCGGACACGACTGAAGTGACTCAGCAGCAGCAGCAGCAGCAGGTTTGTCATAGCTCTTCTTCCAAGGAGCAAGCGTCTTTTAATTTTGTGGCTGCAGTCACTGCTAAGTTTGAAAGTTGAGTTTTAAGCCAGCTTTTTTTACTCTCCTCTTTCACCTTCATCAAGAGGCTCTTTAGTTTCTCCTAGATTTCTGCCTTTAGAGTGGTCTCACTTGCATATCTGACGCTGTTGATATTTCTCCTGTCAACCTTGATTCCAGCTTGTGATGTGACACATAGATTTAAAGGATTATTTCTGATAGACAGGGTGCCTGAAGGACTATGGACAGAGGTCCATAACGTTGTACAGCAGGCAGTGATGAAAGCTATCCCAAAGAAAAAGAAACTCAAGAAGGCAAAGTGGTTGTCTGAGAAGGCCTTCACAAATCACTGAGAAAAGAAGTGAAAGGCAAAGGAGAAAGGGAAAGATAAACTGAATGCAGAGTTCCAGAGTATAGAGAGGAGAGATAAGAAAGCCTTCTTCAGTGAACAATGCAAAGAAATAGGACCCACCTGGGCAGGTTCATTCCAATCCCAAAGAAAAGCAATGCCCAAGAATGCTCAAACTACCAGTCAATTGCACTCGTCTCACACACTAGTAAAGTAATGCTCAAAATTCTCCAAGCAAGGCTTCAACAGTACATGAACCATGAACTTCCAGATGTTCAAGCTGGATTTAGAAAAGGGAGAGGAAGCAGAGATCAAATTGCCAACATCTGTTGGGTCATCGAAAAAGCAAGAGAGTTCCAGAAAAACATCTACTTCTGTTTTATTGAGTACACCAAAGCCTTTGACTGTGTGGATCACAACAAACTGTGGAAAATTCTTAAAGAGATGGGAATTCCAGACCATCTGACTTGCCTCCTGAAAAATCTATATACAGGTAAAGAAGCCACAGTTAGAACTGGACATGGACAACAAACTGGTTCCAAATTGGGAAAGGAGTATGTCAAGACTATATTTTATCATCCTGCTTATTTAACTTATATGCAGGGTACATCATGAGAAATGCTGGACTGAATGAAGCACAAGCTGGAATCAAGATTGCCAGGAGAAATATCAATAATCTCAGATATGCAGATGACACCACCGTTATGGCAGAAAGTGAAGAAGAACTAAAGACCCTCTTGATGCAAGTGAAAGAGGAGAGTGAATAAGTTGGCTTAAAGCTCAACATTCAGAAAACTAAGATCATGCATGGCATCAGGTCTCATCACTTCAAGGCAAATAAATGGGGAAACAGTGGAAACAGTGACAGACTTTATATTATTGGGCTCTGAAATCATTGCAGATGGTGACTGCACCCATGAAATTAAAAAACACTTGCTCCTTGAAAGAAAAGCTATGACCAACCTAGACAGCATATTAAAAAGCAGAGACATTACTTTGCCAACAAAGGTTCATCTAGTCAAGGTTATGGTTTTTCCAGTAGTCATGTATGGATGTGAGAGCTGGACTATAAGGAAAGATGAGCACTGAAGAATTGATGCTTTTGAGCTGTGGTGTTGGAGAAGACTCTTGAGAGTCCTTTGGAGAGCAAGGAGATTCAACCAGTCAATTCTAAAGGAAAGCAGTCCTGAATATTCATTGGAAGGACTGATATTGAAGCTGAAACTCCAATACTTTGGCCACCTGATGCGAAGAGCTGACTCATTTGAAAAGACCCTGATGCTGGGAAAGATTGAAGGTAGGAGGAGAAGGGGACAACAGAGGATGAGATGGTTGGATGGTATCACCGACTCAATGGACATGAGTTTGAGTAAGTTCCGGGAGTTGGTGATGGACAGGGAAGCCTGGGGTGCTGCAGTCCATGGGGTCGCAAAGAGTCAAACACAGACTGAGTGACTGAACTGAACTGGGCAGGTTCAAAAAATCCTGAGGTCCTGGGGGTTCTGAGCAAAGGGCCTGAGTTGTGGTCTAAGCGCATTTTAAGTTTCCAGGAAACCCCTAGTAGTACACATCAAAGACTCTCTGGAAAGTGACTCCCAAAGAATTCCTTCACACCTAATTGGCATAGAACATTTTCCTCAGTGATTGTTTGATGTACTGAAGACAGAGAGGTGAGGTGGGCTCCAGTCTTCAGACAGGGTTTTCCAATTCCCACACACTCTATGTCAGCTCAAAAGGAGTCAGAAGTCTGATAGGAGTGCTGGCTCCAGTCTTATCTGTTTACAACTGATAACAAGAAAGTGGACCTTCCCCAATTTAGGGAAGTTGGTAGGGGGTTGGTGGGATCTGCCTGCCAACCACTGGGTCTCCAGCTGTTTCCAGACAAGGCTTTCCAGCAGGGCCTTATTAACTAAGCAAACCTGGGCTACACCTACTGAAATGTGAAAGTCTTTATAAGACCTTTAAGTAAATAGAGCAAGTGTCAGAGTGTTTTATCACCCCTAGGCTTTCAGCCCTTTCCCTCCTCAAAGCTGATTTCAACACTTAAGCAAACACCCAGAGAGGGGCATTGGTCCTATATCTAGCCTTAGCCCTATTTTGCTGGTAAGACATTTCCCTTCCTTTTTCTAAAGTTTCCATTTGTAAGACACACATTTTCAAAACCTTATTTGACATAAGGGGAGAATATCATGATGTCTGCGATTTGCCTTAAAAAACTCCAAGAAAAAAAAATGTGGGGGAAAAACAATGAAGAAAGATTGGCAATGGTTGGCTGCTGAACCCAATTTTATCGATTCAATATCTCAGCTTTCATGTATGTTTGAGAATACAAAATTTAATAAAAGAAACTGTAGAAAATACTTATAAAAGTATTTATTTTAGAAAATACTTATAAAACTTTAATATTATCAGAAAGATTTGGATTCAATATCATCCTCTAAACTGAACAGTTTTAAAACTTATTTAAATAAATATTCTTTAGCTTATCCATGGATTTTAGTGTTCATAAAGAAGTTACTATTGACTTAAAGTCATAAATGTAATTACTTTTGCATATAACTAAAGTATGTAATTAACAAGAACCATTACATCTAAAAGTATATTTGTCTTGAATCTCATTACAGATTTTCATGAAGGCATGAGACAACCTACTCCGTATGGTTTGCCCAGTCAGATCTGTGGGTTCTGATCCTGGCAGCTCATGGACCCAGCTTTTGGGAGGCCTCATGGCAGCCAAGCTCACCAATTTCCTACTAGTTTATTTAACAGCATCTTTAATTAACTTCCCATTTAAAAGTTTAAACATTAAATCAGTATCAAAAAAATCTCATCTTTGGGGGATACATATCATTTTCAGAAAACAGTTTTTATACTAAAATCATAGGACAATTTGTATCAGAGTTGCAAGGCATCCTCTGTACTGTGAGGCAAGGGTCCCAGTCCTTACTTTGGCAATTAGAAAAACTGAAAATTAGCAAGTCCCAGAAGAAGCCCCTGAAACCCCCCTGGTTAGCAGGCTCCTCATGAGACACTAGTGAAACATGAGGGAGGGGGCAGGGCACAACCTTTGAAAGAATGAGGACCCAACACAAGCCAGAGTCCAATGGGTCCAAGTCTAGTCAACCTGGATTAGACCTTGATCCTCAGTATAGGCTCAGTGTAACACATCAGCAAGGTAAACGACAGACTCAGAGATGCCGTGACAGTTGAAGGCCCACCATCAAAGATCAAAATGTGGGTGGTGATCCAATTTCTAGAAATCTCCACCCCTTCCCCAAAATAGTTGGAATAATCCTCCCACTCATTAGCCTATGAAATTACCCAGCCTCTCTCCTTCTGAAATAGCTCACACTCTCTGCGGCGTGTGTTTCTTTTTAAATAAATTTGCTTCTTACCTATCACTTCATCTCTCACTGAATTCTCTCTGTGATGAGACATTAAGAACATGAGCTTCTTGAACCACCAGGGAGGGGACATATGTCCACCTATGGCTGATTCATGTTGATGGTTGACAGAAAACAATAAAATTCTATAAAGTAATTATCTGTCAATTAAAAAAAGAAAAAAGCCTGAGTGTCATTAGGTCTGGAAACCAGGTCTGTGAACTCAGTTGGAAGACTGGATTTTCATTGGGTTTGTGTTCCCGCACGTGAGTTCAAGTCTCAGTGAGCTGAATAGTCACTATTCATATAGTGAAACTATAGTTTTACTAAGGTGGCACTTACCCCTGTGCTCTGTAGTCTTCAGATACCCAGTGTAAGGCTTGCCTCACTGTGGGCCGTATCACCCAGCACACTGCAGCCTTCTTATAATATCTGTGTGTTTCATGTTTTTCAAATATCTAAGTGCCAAAGGTTTGTGACTTAAACTCAAAGCCTCAGTTGCTCCAGCAAAATATGGAGGGTAAAAATAGTGCCTCCCCGGAGGGGTCCTGTATTAAGTGGGTAATGAATATGATATAGTGATCATTATACTAGGCACAGAGAAAAGGCCTAGTTTGTAAAAATACTGATGCGTCCTCAGAAAGGAGGTGTTGAAATGTCTCTCTTTAATATTCATGCTCCCCATCCGAAGCTTGAAATCGAGCCAGGTGGTTCTTTTCCACACAACAGCTCTCTTCTCTAGCTGGGCCCCTCACCATCTCCTCAGTGCGAGGAGTGTACAATATAAAATCTCTATTTCCACATGAAAACTTTTTCGTTCATGTTGAGGTTTTATTGATAATTTTTTGTTTTCCTTTTTGTTTTTTTTCAGGAAGGGGAAAGGCTATCGCCTTCTAGTCACCAGTGTTTTACATTGGGGGTTGACTCCTCCTGCTACTATCAGCACCGTAAACACTATAGGGGAAGAGGCCCCGCCCCCGGCACTAGCAGGTATCATTGAAGGGATGGTCCCCGAGGCTCTGTGCTGGACCCTGCCCGTCACAGCACAGTCTTTGCCAAAGCAATTGCACAGCAGAACCCAGAGGAGACCTCATTGCTGTTTCTCACAGTTATTTAGTGGCCAAGGTAGAGAGCAGGAAACACCTGTGTCTTCTGTACTTACCATCTTGCGTCCTGAGGCAGTTCTTCCAGTAACTGCAGTAAATCTTCAAATCTTCAAATACAAAAACTGTGCAGACTCAGTCTCTTGGAATTGATCTTCAATGTATCCATGAGAGGAGACTTTTTTATACCAGACGTGTCAGTGGGAAAATGACCTGGAGCCATTCTATTAGGTAAGAACAAAAATCATCTAAGTCTTAGAGCCAAGAGGGGTGTTTAAGAGCCTGGAATAAATTGCAATGCATGCTTAATGTTGCTTCTCTTAAAGGGACGGGTACATGCTTGGTCTAAAATCTTTCTAAAGAATGACAACATTAATCAAAATCTACTAGTTACAAAATGATTGCATAATTATCTATTGTACATTAAATATATATTTAGACATATATTTGTATATGAATGCACTACATTTTATGCATATGTAAATTTCTGATTAAATTTCTTTAAATATTCTAGGCTTCTGTTTGTGATCAGTTTGATGTTACAGATCATCCCCATGGGAAACAGTAAGAAGCATTTTGTTTATATTCTCTTAGTTTTTATTGCATATTTGTTTGTCAATCACTATCATTCTCGTATTTTCAATTAATTTTTAAGGCTATCAAACAGGGAAATATAAAAGTAGTAGAGAAGAAAGCAGCAGTGGTAAAGCCCAGAAGTTCCAGCAGAAAACACTCAACTGGACCTTGAATAATTTAAGGGAGGAGAACGACAGCACGGAGGGCTGGAAGCCTCAGGGTTCATTCCCCTACTCCTTGACTTTCCAAGAGCTAAGCGGCAGTGCTGCAGACAAAGGTCATCCCGGTCAGTGAACTCTGAGTGTGTGTGTGTGTGTGTGTGTGTGTGTGTGTGTGTGTATCTGTGACTGTGTGTCTCTGTGTGTGAGCTTAGAGGGGATCTTATAGACTTTCTCCTTTGTCTCCTTCCTTGGCAGGCAGATTCTTTACCACTAGGAAGCCAGAACCCTGAGTTTAGAATTGGGGAAAAAAAAATAGGATAAGTTAACAATAAAATGAGAAACCCAATGAATAACATTTTACCATCTTTAAATATATAATATAAAGTAAAAGGATAAAGACACTATAAAGTAAAAGGATAAAGACATTATAAAGTATATACTTTATATAAAGTATATATATATAAAGTGTTTATTATATAAAGACACTATAAAGTATATACTTTTATACTATAAAGTAAAAGTATAAAGACAGAGGATGTGATGGTTGGATGGCATCACCTACTTGATGGACATGAGTTTGATCAAGCTTTGGGAGTTGGTGATGGACAGGGAAGCCTGGCGTGCTGCAGTTCATGGGGTCGCAAAGAGTTGGACACGAACGAGCGACTTGAACTGACTGATAAAGTAAAAAATATTTCCTAGTGAGGTGTTCTTTTACTCTGAAAAAAGTTTTAATATTTTATTGGTAAAACGTGGCTTTGGCTTCTAACTGGTTATTTTTCTGCACGTCCAGAGCTATCTCAATCCCAGATAATAGCGGCCCTTTGCTAGGCTTATCGCAGTCTCTCAGGCTCCAGTGGTAGATTTTTTTTTTTTTTTTAAATTCTTTCGGTGTCTTTGCACCCGTGGGTGGTCCCTGCTCGCTCGCCGCTCTCCGGAGAGGCCAGTCTGTAATCACTGTCTTGGGAAGTCACAGCCTAATTTTAACATATGAAAGGAAGGAAGAAAGAAAACGCTACTTTGCAGGGGGCAGGGTTTCCCATATGTCTTAGGGAGCCTTCCTGACCCGCCCGCACCCCTGGTAGTTTGTTTTTAATCCTTAAACTAACAAGCAGGGTTTACCTGAGCAAACACTATTAGCAGGAAGCCAATTTTATTGCCTCCCCGAGGGGATCTCTCTTGGCCCTTCTCGGGCTTATCAGACATAGAGGGTCCCGCGCGGAGCTGACCACAGGCGACGCCCCCACAGGTGCACCTCCGCGGCAGAGCTGCTGCCAGAACGGCGGCACCTGCGTGCTGAGCAGCTTCTGCGTGTGCCCCGCTCACTTCACCGGCCGCTACTGTGAGCACGACCAGAGGCGCAGGTAGGCGCGGGGTGGTGCAGGCTGGGGGCACAACGGGGCCTGCGGGGAGAGGAGACTGGGAGCCGGGCGGGGGCGGCGGGACCTCCCGGGGCGGGCCGAGGGTGAGCGCGCCCCCTGCACTAACGCCAGGCCCGGGCTTCCTCAGCAAGTGCGGCGCCCTGGTGCACGGAGCCTGGACCTTCCGCGGCTGCCACCTCTGTAGGTGCGTCTTTGCGGCCCTGCACTGCCTCCCCCTGCAGACACCCGGCCGCTGCGGTAAGAGGAACCCGCCCTGCGTCCTGTGCTCACAACCCGCACTCAGGCAGTTGCTCCTTTATACATACCGACCCATACAGATCTACCTGTGCCAGACGATACAGGAATGAGCGATTTGCAGGGATTCACCACTCGGGAAAGTCACATTCGTGGTGAATCACATAGTGTATTATCATCATAGTCTTTGAAAAATTTATTCCTAGGTTTCCCATATCCTACTTGCAGAATTTAAACGTGATTTCCAAACAGTGTCCTTAAATGCTCTTTACAGAGAACAGAACTTTGGAAGCACTTAAGCTGGTAATTAGAGCCGCACCTGGCAGACAGGGCCAATTCAATTCAGTCAGTCGTGTCCGACTCTTTGCAACCCTATGGACTGCAGCACGCCAGGCCTCCCTGGAGTTGACTCAAACTCGTGTCCTTTGAGTCGGTGATGCCACCCAACCATCTCATCCTCTGTAGTCCCCTTCTCCTGCCTTCAGCTTTTCCCAACATCAAGGTCTTTTCAAATAAGTCAGTTCTTCGCATCAGGTGGCCAAAGTATTGGAGTTTCAACATCAGTCCTTCCAATGAACATTCAGGACTAATTTCCTTTAGGATGGACTGGTTGGATCTTCTTGTTGTCCAAGGGACTCTCAAGAGCCTTCTCCAACACCACAGTTCAAAAATATCAATTCTTCTGCGCTCAGCTTTCTTTATAGTCCAACTCTCACATCCATACATGACTACTGGAAAAACCATAGCTTTAACAGGGTACCCAAACTAAATCTCTAGGGACTTCTCTACACTGGGCCAATACCCACCTTCTCAACTGAAATGTAGAGAGCGCCCTGGAGCAGGACAGGAGCAGGCCTGAATGGCCAAGTGCTGCCCTTCAAGGCCAACCTGGCAATGCTTCAGGAAGCAAGATGCCTGGTAACCACAGCTCAGGCCTGCCACATAAATAAAAGTCAGTGGGGTGTGGACTACACGCAGGGTGAACACTTATTTGTGATGACTCTGAGCAGTCCCCAACTCAATGCAAATGTTTTACTTGTAAAACTAAGGAATGTGAATCTTCTGAGGTCAGAAAACAGATGAAATGCTCGGCTGCAGAGTCGTCATCTCAGTCAGGGACCAGAGACACAGGTATAGCAGGCACGGCATTTCTCCCCTTTACAGTAAGCTCTGGCTGGGATAGCAGTAAGGGACTTGGTTAACACAAGCAGAGCTCCTTGGTCCTCTTTGTTAGCCTTGGGTGGGCTCCAAGTAAAGACCCTAGGCCTACTTTCCTTTTCCTTCCTGCACTATAGTCGACCTTGGGCCAATCCCGCAGTGTAAGGGTGTGCTTAATGGTGGTACAGCCCTTCACCCCCACTTCACATCCCCTTGTCCACTGTTAGATTGCTGTAGAAAGGCAGCACTCTTGTGAGTGGAGCCCTTCAAATCACCCTCTTGGTGGGGTTCCCTGGGTGGGGTGCCTGCTGGAGGAGCACGCATAATGAAAGCTCAGCTTCAGACGCATCTTCCTCCCTTCCTTCCTCCTCTGCAACCTGGGATAGGATCAGCATTCTAGTGACATTCTTAGTGAAGGTGCAGCGCTTCAGCCCCTCTTCTGCTCCCCTTAGCCAGCTCTGCATGGTGCCAGCAGTGTGTGTGGGGAGTGGGGGGAAGGGGTGGGTGGGTGTGTGTTGGGGATTATAGTGCAATATACTTTCCCTTTCTCCCTCTCCTATCGGGCTCTTCATTTGCTGGGCCTGTGCCACTGATTCAGTAGCTGGTCTTTGAATGACCCAGAGAAAGGACATAGATTATGGCATAAGCATTAGAATTGCGGACGGTGCCTGTGTAGTCCTACAGGTGAAGTCATTGCCCACTGTGGTTGGCTCTCCTTGCAGTGATCATTTTCAGTCTTCTAAGCAAGGGCTTCCCTTTTGGCTCAGCTGGTAAAGAATCTGCCTGTAATGCGGAAGACCTGGGTTTGATCCCTGGGTTGGAAAGCTCCCCTGGAGAAGGGAAAGGCTACCCACTCCAATATTCTGGCCTAGAGAATTCAGTCCATGGGGTCACAAAGGGTCAGACACGACTGAGCAACTTTCACTTTCTAGCAAGGCCAGCTTGGGTTCTAAGCACCAGAGCAGGAGCTAGGTTCCAAGATGTCTGCTCACATCCTGGAAAACATTCAAGGCTGGGATTGCTGTCTGCCAAGGACAATGACAGTGACTCTGAAAATGTGGCTTGTGCTCATCAAAAGTGAACCAAATAGTGAGGTCATCTCTCAGAGTAATTTGTCAGGAGCACTCTGTGACCCATTGATTGTGCATCAGGGCAGATGACAGTGGTGGTGGCTGTGCTGACTGTGGTTACGACCTGAGGATTACCATGATAGTGATAGCAGCAGTGCTGATAGATGATTATGATGCTGTGAGGATAACAGTCATCAGGATAAGCATCTTTATTAGCTCTCAGTTTATTTCAAGGACTTTATTTACTTAATCCCAGTCAATTCTTAACAAGCCTTTGAAGTAAGTGTTATACTTTTTATATTTGAGGAAACTGAAGCCTAGAGTGGTTAACTTCTTCAGCTATTCTTTTTTTTTTCTTAAGAGATAAATTATCATATTTTATAATAACATTTAAATTATTTTAAAATATAAATCAACATACAATAGCATACTGGTATAAACATTGACAAAATGATAATTAATATACAATTAATATTAATTGGAATAAAATTGCTATCATTCAGAGTACATAAGCACATCCCTGAACTATGTCAGACACTTTTAAAAAAAAATGAGATAGTTCAGTTCAGTTCAGTCACTCAGTCATGCTGACTCTTTTCGACCCCATGGACTGCAGCATGCCAGGCTTCCCTGTCCATCGCCAGCTCCCGGAGCTTGATCAAACTCATGTCCATGGAGACAGTAATGCCATCCAACCATCTCATCCTCTGTTGTCCCCTTCTCCTCCTGCCCCCAATCTTCCCCAGCATCAGAGTCTTTTTCAGTGAGTTAGTTCTTCGCATGAGGTGGCCAAAGTATTGGAGCTTCAGCTTCAGCATCAGTCCTAATGAGTATTCAGGACTGATTTCCTTTAGGATTCACTGGTTTGATTTCCTTGCAGTCCAAGGGACTCTCAAGAGTCTTCTCCAACACCACAACTCAAAACCATCAATTATTCAGTGCTCAGCTTTCTTTGTGGTCCAACTCTTGACATCCATACATGACTACTGGAAAAACCATAGCTTTGACTAGATGGACCTTTGTTTGCAAAGTAATGTCTCTGCTTTTTAATATGCTGTCTAGGTTGGTCATAACTTTTCTTCCAAGGAGTAAGCATCTTTTAATTTTATAGCTGCAGTCACCATCTGCAGTGACTTTTATGATTGCCATGTAGAATTATATTAGTTTCAGGTATACACAGTGATTTGGTATTATATACAAATATATGCAATTGAGAAATGATAACCACAGCAAACCTAGTTAACATCCATCACCATACATACAATAATGACTTTCTTTTTCTTGTGATGAGAAATTTAAAGATCTACTCTCTTTCTTGTTGTTCAGTCGCTCAGTCATGTCTGACTCTTTTCAACCCCATGGACTGAGGCACGCCAGGCTTCCCTGTTCTTCACCATCTCCCAGAGCTTGCTCAAACTCATGTCCATTGAGTCGGTGATGGCATCCAACCATCTCATCCTCTGTTGTCCCCTTCTCTTCCTGCCCTCGATATTTCCCAGCATCAAGGTCTTTTCCAGTGAGTCAGCTCTTCTCATCAGGTGGCAGCTTTAGCATCAGTCTACTCTCAGTAATTTTCAAATATGCAATACAGTATTATTAACTGTAGTCACCATCTTGTACGTACGTTACATCAGTTTCTTTTCTTTCTTTTTCAATTTTTAGATTCTACGAAAAAGTGAAATCAGATGGTATTTGTCGTTTTTGTCTCACTTATTTTGCTTCCCAGAATGCCTTCAAGGTCCATCTCTGGTGTTGCAAATGTCAAGGCTTCCTTCCAGACTTTTCCTGTAATTTTCAGTATAAAATAAATATTCTTTGGAGTGATATTTTTTACACTAAGATTTTATTATGGATATAATTAGAACTCTTATTGGTAAAGCTACATTTTTTATTGAATTTTCTCTGAGCCACTGAGTAGATTTGCCCTAAATATGTCTTTATTTTTTAATTGAATGAAAGATTCAATTTCATTGAATATTTATTTTTTAATATTTTTTTAAATTATTTCTGAAGTCTCACACACATGATTTCACATAATAGTCCTCTTATTTTCTGAATGTTCATATCGCCCCTTCCCTCTTTCTTCTCTCTTCTGGCAAGCACTGGTTTGTGTTCTGTATCAGTGAGTCTGCTTCTTTCTTGTTTTATTCAATAGTTTGTTGTGTTTTTTAGATTCCACGTAAATATTTTATCATTCAGGATTTGTCTTTCTCTGTCTGCCATTTGACTAAGGATAATACCCTCCAAGTCCATTTATGTCACTGAAATGACAAAATTTCGTTTTATGGCCAAGTAGTATTCTCTCTTGTGTGTGTATGTGTTATCACATCTTCTTTATCTGTTCATCTGTTGATAAACACTTAGGTTGCTTCCATACTTTGACAATTTTAATAATGCTGCTATGAACATTGGCGTGCATGTATCTTTTTGAATTAGTGTTTTGGGGTTTCCTGGATGTATACCCAGGAGTGGAATTGCTGGTCATATGGTAATTCCAATTTTAGTTTTTTGAAAAAAACCTCTATACTATTTTTGACAGTGGCCATACCAATTTACATTCCCATCAGCTGTGTAGAAGTGTTCCCTTTTATCCACATTCTCAACAGCTTTTGTTATCTGCATTCTTTTTGATGATGCCCATTCTGATAGGTAAGAGATAACATCTCACTGTGGTTTGGATTTGCATTTCCCTGATGATAAGCCATCTTGAGCATCTTTTCATGTGCCTGTTGGCCATCTACATTTACTCTTTGGAAAAAAATCTGTTCAGTTTTTGTCCATTCCTTAAATCTGGTTTATTGTGAGTTTTTTTTTTTTAATACCGAGTTGTATGAGCAGTTTATATATATAGGATATTAATCCCTTATATGTCATATCATTTGCAAACATTTCCTCCCATTCAGTAGGTTGCCTTTTTGTTTTGTCGATGATTTCCTTTGCTGTGCAAAAGCTTTTATATTTGATTGGATCCCATTTGTTTATTTGCGCTTTTACTTGCTTTGCTTTAGGAGACAAATACAAAAAAACACTGCTGCGATTTATGTAAAAGAGTGTTCTGCATATGTTTCCTCTGGGAGTTTTATTGTATCCATTCTTCTGCGTAAGTCTTTAATCCATTTTGAGTTTATTTTTGTGTATGTATGATGTTAGGGGGGCTTCCCTTGTGGCTCAGAGGTTAAAGCGTCTGCCTCTAATACAGGAGACCTGGGTTCGATCCCTGGGTTGGGAAGATCCCCTGGAGAAGGAAATGTCAACCCACTCCAGTATTCTTGCCTGGAGAATCCCATGGATGGAGGAGCCTGGTGGGCTACAGTCCATGGGGTCCCAAAGAGTTGGACACGGCTGAGCGACTTAACTTAACTTTATGATGTTAGGGAGTTTTCTAATTTCATTCTTTCACATATAGTTGTCCAATTTCCCCAGCACTGCTCATTGAAGAGACTATCTTTTCTCCATTATGTAACCTTGTCTCCTTTGTCATAGATTAATTGATCATTTATTAATGGGTTTATTGCGAGCCTCTTTAAGAATATTTTGGACGGTATTATTTAGAATATTGAAAATTTGACCACATTGTAAATCCAATAGCAGAATAATAGGTAAGTAAATGTTTTAATTCCTTTAATGGAATTTTATGATGACTTTGAAGAGTATATAGAAGATAGAATGGAAAACTGTGTTTCCAATATAATTCTAATGTGAAAGGACACATATGGATAGGGGAATCACAAATATTGGGTTGGCCAAAAAGTTCCTTTGGGTTTTTTATAATGTCTTATGGAAAAATCCAAACACTTTTTAGCCAATCCAAAAGATAAAAGTATGCTACAGAATCAGGGTCCTTTGGCTCCTCTAAGCACACAAAGGCCAGAGAATCTCCAAGTGCCCTCTTTGCTTGACACTCTATGGGTCCATGTACAACAGGCTTTCTTAATCCCAATATAATATCTTTTCAAGGGCATATTTTTCATTCTGTTTCAGAGGAACACTGTTTATTCTCCAGTTTCCTCATGTAAAATGAGGATAATCTGCCTTGAACTTTCACACAGATATTGAAGAATAAAATTTATGCAAAGCAGTCTTATTTGTTGGTGTGAGCTGTTTTGTAATTTTTCTCTTCCATGACCTAAAATAATGCTCTGTGTATAATAATTCTAAATAAATATTAAATGGATGACTCTTGATGTTTTAGTTCCAAATATAGTGCCAAAGAAGAAACACCATAAAGGCCATTGCCTACTATTATATTACATTAAAACAATCTATTTTCAGTATTCTATTAATAAATACAGTATATTTTAGACAGGTAAATATCATTCTACCATTTTCTTCATTTACATTTGTTAATTTTGTGTTTAAAGAGGAAATTTGGCATAATAGAAAAAGCCAAATTTTAAATGGGAAATCCCCAAAATACTTGTTCAAATCCCCCAAAATAGTTGTTGTAATGTTTACCATCTTTATAAACTGTGCTTCAGTCTCCACAGCAGAAACAATTTACCCCATAGATTTGTAAAGATGAAAAGGCCCTACACCTGTTTTATATTATACATAAAATAAAATATTGTTGCATTATTTTCACCATCGACAGTATTCACATCAGTACAATGAGGTTAGAAAAAACTGCTTCATGATCTATCACTTACATGCAAATTTACTAAAATGTGTTTTTTTAGGTTGTGAAAAATACCCACTATACACATTAATTGGTGAGCATTGCTAGAGTTAAAAGGAAAAAAAATCAAGAAGAGTGACAGCCTTGGAGCTAGCAGTCCTTAAATCAACCCATGATCTCATTTTACTGAGAAGGTGATTCTTCCTATATATCACCCAAAGAATTAAGTATTTCCTTAGCATCAAGAACCAATATGTTCTAAAATTTAGAGTCTAAGTAATGACACAGTGAAGAAGCAATTTAGAACTTCCTCAGAGAGAAACAGGTCATGTAAATGTCAGATTGGGGTCAGGTCAGGCCTCATCTCATTCTTCAAACCCGATTTAAAAAGTACAGTTCTGTTGCAAAGCAGACAACCAACCAAACAACAAGCAAGTAAACATCTGCAGGCCGGAGCCAGACTGTGGACCTGCTGGAAGGATGGCCTTCCTAGGTCCTGGCCCCAGCTGGCTGCCAGCTGAGGGCGTGCTGACTGGGAGAGAGCAGACCCTTTGTCAAATCCCTCTGGGACATTCTCCCATGATAGGTGTCATTTCAGTGGGGTAGCTTCTCTGGGTGTCATGACAGGAGAGAAAGCTATTGGGTTTTCCAAGGGCATTCAGGGTTATTTGTAAACTGGAAAATTTGGGGAGTGCTAGCTCTGGACCTCATATTGAAGTATGATTTTATCCTCACCCAAGGTGGTCTCCAAACTATTTTAAAATCACCACTTAGTACTCTTGCCTGGAAAATCCCACGGACGGGAGAGCCTGGTAGGCTGTAGTCCATGGGGTCGCTAAGAGTCGGACATGACTGAGTGACTTCACTTTCACTTTTCACTTTCATGCATTGGAGAAGGAAATGGCAACCCACTCCAGTGTTCTTGCCTGGAGAATCCCAGGGACGGGGGAGCCTGGTGGGCTGCCGTCTCTGGGGTCGCACAGAGTCGGACATGACTGAAGTGACTTAGCAGCAGCAGCAGCAGCAGTGGTAGTGGGGACATAGTGCCACATGCTGAGTATTCACAAATTTGATTTCACTTCTAGCTTCCTTTTCACACATGCTTAAGACTAAAGTAATGATAAAAATCTCTGCGATGTGTAAGTCTAAAAAGAGAACTTCTGGTAAGTATATAATTAAAATCCCATGTTATAGTATATCATCATTGGTAGCAGAGTTTCTTTTTTGGTAAGACATAAATAATGATGGGCTTCCAGGTAGCACTAGTGGTAAAGAACCTGCCTGCCAATGCAGGAGATGCAGGAGATGCAGGAGATGTGGGTTTGATCCCTGGGTTGGGACGATCCCCTGGAGGAGGGCATGGCACCCTACCCCAATACTCTTGCGTGGAGAGTCCATGGACAAAGGAGGCTGGTGAGCTACAGTCCATCGGTTCACAAAAAGAGAGTTGGACGTGACTGAACGACTTATGTCAGCAAACATGATGATAGGCCACAGAACCATTGATTTTGTAGGTTTTGATAAACAGTAAATGTGAAGAAAGCTTGCTTTAATTTTTCCTATTAATATATAGTGGAAGTTCTAATATTTTCTCTCTTAGCTCACTGGGTGACCTTGAGTCCCTAAGGAGGGACATTGTCTGGTGCTCACAGCTCCAGTTTGGGGATCCCTGCTTGGGGGACTGACTTGGTCTAACCAAACTCATAAAACTGACTCTAACAATGGCCTTTGAGTTCACATGCAAGAAAAGACCGCCAACAGGGCCTGAATCCTCTCTGTGGTCAGCCTGTTCCCTTTCACCAGGGGAAAAATCAACAGTGAAGCTCAGTATGGGCTGACCTGTAGCTGCTTCTCACACTGAGAGCACCTGTTGTATCATCAGCTTTTCTGGAGCTACCTCTGAGCCTGGATGCTAAGGCTTCTGTTTTGTGGGGTTCTAGTACCTTGGATGTTCTTTGGAAGGAATGATGCTAAAGCTGAAACTCCAGTACTTTGGCCACCTCATGCGAAGAGTTGACTCATTGGAAAAGACTCTGATGCTGGGAGGGACTGGGGGCAGGAGGAGAAGGGGACGACATCCAGATGGCTGGATGGCATCACCAACTCGATGGACGTGAGTCTGAGTGAACTCTGGGAGTTGGTGGAGGACAGGGAGGCCTGGCGTGCTGCAATTCATGGGGTCACAAAGAGTCGGACATGACTGAGCAACTGAACTGAACTGAACTGAACTGAAGTACCCTGGAACAACCCTCTCCCATGTGGGGTGATGTGGGGAATGGTGCCCAGGTCTGCAGTGAGCCTGCCCTCAGTCTTGTGCTGAGCGTGGCCTCCTGGCCATGCTCACCATAGTCACCTGCAGAAAGAGGCAGGGCAGGTCTCTGCTGCAGTGACTTGTCTTTATCTCTACTCATTGGCTTTTGATGGTTCAAGCTGACCACAGGTTTTGACGTTCAGAAGGCACTTTCTGGCGGAATCCTAGAGGACAGGGCTTGGCAGGTTTGTCAGGGGGAAGAGCAGGTTGGCCTCTGCCAAGCAGCCCTGGGGAAAAAGTCCCTATAAGTTGGGCCTTTGTATGCCTCCCTGACCAGCCGATCCCACATCCAACCCCAGATTTGCTTGGGAGACTACTTAGTGGAGTTGGTACCCCTGCCTATAGCCATACCTGTGGGGCTTGTCAGTTTTACATGGTAGCCCTTCATCACCAGGGAGTTTAGCAAACACTCTTATCTGGTCTCACTACCCCAGAGAGTCCCACTCAGCACCTCTGGGGTGGGGTCCTAGCCATTAGAGAAAGCCAGACCTACTGAGTTTGGGGCTCAGAGTGAGACCTGCAGTGGAGGAGCCACACTGCCTCAGTGGGGTGGTGAACACTTCAACTGGGGCACATCTGCAGCTGTGCCTCGTTGTCACGTCCTTTGTGAGACTGTCCACCATTGCTGTAGGAAAGGCTGCTTTCCTCCTCTTTAATAAGTGGTCCCTAGTCAAAGAAATAGTGTTAGGACTATCTGGGGAACAGATGACAACAGATGGATGCAAGCTGTTTTATTTCACTTTAAATCAGATCCACTTGCCTGAATTGTTAAATGACGGTATAGTACTCTGAACCACCACCTTGGTTAGCTCATGTGCCAAATGATAAGGGCTGAAGGACTATTTCTTTGTGAGCCTTAAAAGCAGCAAACAGATTCTCCTTCAGCTCTCCAAGTTACGTAAAAATCCCTCTGTTTCCAGCTGCAGTGAAAGGAATGCACAAGTTAAAGGGAAGCGCATCTCCCTTGAGCTGTGCTGTGTTCTCTACAGCTGGTGTCCACCCATGCTCTGTGCTGCCCACCAGGCGGCCCAGTCCACAGGGCAGGGCCCAGGAGGGAGGCCCAGGCAGAAAGGGGCCTTTCCTAGAGTAGGTGCAGACATTTCTAGTTCACTGTCTTAAAGCAGGCCTGCCACAGCATATCTCATAACTCTCTCGGGATTATTTTTTCCAGACTTGAAAGACTTCCTCACCTCACACTCTAATGGACTGAGAACCCAGCTCACGTGGCGTGTTCTCCTTCTCTTGTCCTGCTTCCTCCTGAAATCCATCCTCAGTGAAGGGGGAGCCTGCTGATCAGACCACAGTTCACCCAGCAGAACCAGAACCGTTCCTGGCCTCCCAACGTGGCTGAACCAGATGGTGCTGCATGGGGAAGCCAGGGATTATATATGTCCCCTTGCATTGTCTACGTTGTATGTAATAGACTGGTTTCCTTATAAACAAGAACATTAAATGAATATTTGTAATGCTTAAAAAACTTTTTAATGAAAGAGCCTTTCTTACTTTCCTAGTTATTTCAAGGTACAGTAAGTTTCCTACATACAAATGAATTCCATTCTAAAAGCATGTTCATAAATCCAATTTGCTTGTAAGCACAGCAAAGTTAGCTTAGGTACCAAGCAAATACAATCAGCTATGTAGGTTAAAGCTTCTGCCTGCAATGTGGGAGACCTGGGTTCGATCCCTGGATCAGGAAGATCCCCTGGAGAAGGAAATGGCACCCCACTCCAGTATTCTTGCCTGGAGAATCCCATGGACGGAGGAGCTTGGTGGGCTACGTCCATGGGTCGCACAGAGTCGAACATGACTGAGCGACTTCACTTTCCCTTTCTTTCATGTAGTACTCTACTGCAATAGTCTTATAATACTATTCACACAAATAATACATAAAGACAAGAAGTAAAGAAAATATTTTTAATCTTACAATATAGTCACTGCTACATTACCACTGCTTTTATGCTTGCTTCTGGACATCTTGGGTTTAAAATATAAATACTACATTACTGTACTCTATTAATGCAGGAGACCCCAGTTCGATCCCTGGGTTGGGAAGATCCCCTGGAGAAGGGAAAGGCTGCTCACTCCAGTATTCTGGCCTGGAGAATTCCATGGACTGTATAGTCCATGGGGTCGCAAAGAGTCGGACACAACTGAGCAACTTTCACTTTCACTGTATACAGGACTATACGGTGAAGAACACGAAAGCACAACCACTTGCAGAGGACGCATGTGCTTGACAGTGTATGCCAGATCCTTAAACTAACATGATTGGACATGCGAACACATTCATGTCTTTGAAGCCTGACAAAAGTTTGTATGTAGGGGACTTACTGTATATGACTGGATGTGCACGAGTAAACACTAGAGGCTGGGGCCTATTCAGCCGGAATCTCTGATGATTCAGAGCAGACCAAACATGTGGCGCTTCAGGTAACAGCTCCCTTCTACACACTCCTTGAGCCCCACACGTGGATTCTGCAACACTTGACATTATTTGTTCACCTAGTCTCTTCACAAGTTCTAAGTCCTGGAGGGCAGGGACAGTGCCACATGTGTGCCCCCAGCACCACCATGCTGTGAATGTGGCAAGGAGCAGACGCCAAAGAATATTCCATAGACAGAGAAAGGAGGGCGTGAAGGGGAGGGAGCCCTGGTTGGAAAAGGCAGCTAGGCACCCTACCTCCTTTTCTCCATCCTCCTCCACTAATGACTCAGCTGTGACATGCTTCTAGGATGGTTAGCACTTTTTGGAATTATCACCAGTATCTCCATAAAAAGGAGCTGTTGAAGTGGACCAAGGAGCCCGCTTTTCTGCCTATCACACAGAACTTGGGAGTTAGGTGTTTCTCAGTTGGATCTGACAAATACGTTAGCTCTCTATTGATTGAACACAGCCCTGTTTGGACAGATACCATAACTAAGAACACAAGAATGAAAACAGGAAGAATATTGCAAATTATTCAGTCAAACAAATCAATGAGAGTAAAATATGAGAGAGAAAAAGACTCTGGGATAGACAATACAGCCTGAATTAAATTAATTGATCAAAATATTGATATTTTATAAATCTTGTAGAATTTCCTTTAAAATATTCAAAGCTGAATGCAATGCAAAGGCCATCACAGAGCTTATTGTGCATGTGATATAAAGCTATATATACTGAAGTGCTTTTGTGGACAGAAAAGTGGCTTTCAATCAACGCTGAAACCTCCCTGCCCAGAGAGAGTCATCCCAGTGTACTACACATACAGCTAAATGGAGAGTTCTCAGTGTGAACACTGAAATGGGATCTTTGCTGAGTTAAATGGGCTTCTATTTTTGGGCTTCCCTGGTGGCTCAGACAGTAAAGAATCTCCCTGCAATTCAAGAGACCTAGGTTTGATCTGTGGGTCAGGAAGACTTTCTGGAGAAGGGAAAGGCTATCCACTCCAGTATTCTTGCCTGGAGAATTCCATGGACACAGGAGCCAGACAGGCTAGAGTCCATGGGGTCGCAGAGTCAGACACAACTAAGCAACTAACACTTTCACTTTCACTGTGAATACTGTGGAAAATTCTTAAAGAGATGGGAATACCAGACCACCTTAGCTGCCTCCATAGAAACCTGTATGCAGGTCAAGAAGCAACAGTTAAACCAGACATGAAACAATAGGCTGATTCCAAATTGAAAAGCAGTACATCAAGGCTGTATATTGTCACCCTGCTTATTTAACTTCTATGCAGAGTACATCATGAGAAATGCTGGGCTGGATGAATCACAAGGTGTAATCAAGATTGCCAGGAAAAATATCAATAACCTCAGATAGGCAGGACACCACCCTAATGTCAGAAAGTGAAGAGGAGGCAAAGAGCACTTGATGAAGGTGACAAAGGAGAGTGAAAAAAGCTGGCTTAAAACAACATTCAAAAAACTAAGATCATGGCATCAGGTCCCATTACTTCATGGCAAATAGATGGGGAAACAGTGTAAACAGTGACAGATTTTATTTTCTTGGGCTCCAAAATCACTGTGGGCAGTGACTACAGCATGAAATTAAGGGACACTTGCTCCTTGAAAGAAAAGCCAAGACAAATCTAGACAGCGTATTAAAAAACAGAGACATCACTTTGCCGACAAAGGTCTGTATAGTCAAAGCTATAGTTTTCCCAGCAGTCACCTACAGATGTGAGAATTGGTCTGTAAAAAAGGCTGAGCTCCAACACTTTCGAACTGTGGTGTTGGAGAAAACTCTTGAGAGTCCCTTGAGCACCAAGGAGATCAGACCAGTCAAACCTAAAGAAAATCAACCCTGAATATTCATTGGAAGGACTAATGCTGAAGCTCCAATACTTTGGCCACCGGATGCGAAGGGCTGACTCATTGGAAAAGGTCCTGATGCTGGGAAAGATTGAGGGCAGGAGGCGAAGGGGACGGCAGAGGATGAGATGGTTGGATAGCATCACCAGCTCAATGGACATGAGTCTGAGTAGATTCTGGGAGACAGTGGAGGACAGGGGAAGCCTGGCGTGCTGTAGTCCATGGGGTCGCAAAGAGTCGGACATGACTTAGTGACTGAACAACAACAGTGAATACTTTAGTACTGTAGAGCTCTACAAAGCAAGCAGGCATGCATGCATGTGTGCATGCGTGCGCACACACACACACACACACACACACACAGCAAATATCTTCTTAGGCCCACTATAAGTTGGGGTTGGTGGTCCCACCCTTCAGGCTTGAGTAGGAGCGAGAAGTGAAACAATGCCAAGGTCAGTGACTATGGAAGTCTCCTAGGATTCTTCAGAACACGGAGGAGCCAGGCTGGCTGAGAAAGGCCCCATGCACATGAAACTGCACACTTTAGAATGTTCAGTTAGAAAGCTCACAGATAGGTGATATTTCCACTGAATTTTTCAGTTTTTTAAATACTCCTTAGTTCATAAGCCTATGAAATGCAAGTTATTTTTAAAATGTATGTTACAAATTAGTTTCTGGGCATTTTCAAAAATTTCCACCACTGGCTACGGAAATATGAATTTGATGTAATATTCAAATGAGAGTTAAAGAAAAAAGTTGAGTTCAGCCAGTATTGACTGGGACTGTAGTATGGGAAAAAATAATTATTAAAGTTTTGAGACATAAATATTTCTGGGTAATAATGTCTTCTGATAGCAATACTGTCTTTACATAGTTTCAAGTACATTCTGAACAGTACTATCTGTGGTAGCTGAATTTTCTACAAATAAATGAGTGATGAACTTTGCAATTTATCCTAAGAACCTGATGAATGTGTTTATATTATGTGTAAAATGTTTACAAAATGCATATCTTCTACACTTTTATGCCAATATGAAGTTTGCTAAAAACAAAACAAAAAACAGACAAAAAGATACATTGTCTCATTGTCAATAGCTCCACTTAAGGAAATTGAACTAAGAGGGCTGTTCCACACTTGAGAGGTTACAGTTGTGATAAAAAGGAAAAGCAAGACATGTTCATTTTTAGTAAGAATATCCAGGATATAAACGCTCATCTACACTTTAAATACAAAATTAAGAATCAGGATTATGGATTCTCTTAAGAGAATAATTCCTGATTTTATGCAAGAAAACCACCTTAACCATTTTCTCTATTTATCCATCTGTTTATACATCCACTTAACTAAGCAAATGAGAAACCTTGATTTACCTGGCTCTGAAAAGAACAGAAATTGTGAAAAGTAAGCTGACAGCTTTTTCTATAGCGTATGGAGAATTTGAGTGTAAAAGATATTTTCCCTGTAAATGGTTCCCCAGATGTTCAGAAAGATCATTAAAAAGTATAAACTTCCCAGGAGACAAATGACAATCCTGGACTCCTGGTTGGAAGCTTCATTCACATAAATGTGTCATGGATCTTACCTATCTCCTGCTGTTGAGGAGAGTAGATAGAGACAGTCTTCCTGGGCCATTATCTCAGAGCTGCCCTCACCACAGGAAAGAGCTTTTTCACACCCTGGTTTTTCTCACTCTGACAGAGGGTGAGGAGTCCTCCCTTTGGAGAAAGCAATAACAAGCTCTCTCCAATCCTGGGTTGTTTATAGAAGCCCACTCTTTCCTTTCCAGCTTTTGTTCTCACTGAGTCTACCCTTGCATATCCTAAAACTAGGATCTGCCACAGTGTCGTGTGTACTCTCATGAAATACACACAGAGACGCTGACAGAAGGAACAGGAAAAGCCACAGGAATGTATACCAGTCACATGATTTCAGTTCCCTGACTGTTCAGACCTTTCAACCCATCCCTGTGTTACAGTTCACTTCAGAGTCAAAGCAAGAGCCTGGTGGGGAGGTGCCCTCTTGTACTTCTCAGCCACATCACAGTTACCCCTTTCTAGCATGAAAACAACTGACTCTAATCTTGGCTGAGAGCATTGAAAACCAGCTTCTGAGTGTATTTCCAATTTCTGCTGTCTTCAAAAACCCACTCTGGTGCACATAGCTTTATATCACACCTAGTCATCGGTCCTGTGACAGATCTATTAAATTTAGCTTTGAATAGCTAAAAGTAAGCTTCATAAGCACAGCCTTTTCCATTTCACCTGGACTGTCTACTCTTGGGAAAGGAAAATGAGGGGCTGTGTTTCTTCTACTTAGAACTGTTGGCTGACTGCTGACCTCCTGACCAGCAACTGGATTACTGCAGGACCCCAACTAGGTACAGTGGAAATCTGTAGTCACAGAGATGGCTGAATGCCCAGCAGTTGAACACTACCAAGCTGAGTGAAGGTGCTGTGCTTGGAAATGTCTGCACACTTCCAATGGAGTTTGTAGAAAGATGAGCAGGTAAATGTTTAATAACTAGCTCTCCAGAAAAAATTACATATACATCAGTTTATTACAAGTAAAGTGCTTTATTACAAGTAAAGTGGTTTATTACACATAGACTATAAAACAAGAGGGAAGCGGGCAGGGCACAATTTTTGAAAGAATGACATAGCTCAAGGACATAAAATAAACTGATTAGAATCAAATGGATCCAAGATGCTAGACAAGTCAGCTTCAACCAGACCTTAATCCTCAATCAGCAAGCTAAATGACACACCCAGAGGTGCCATGATAATTCCAAGGCACTGTCTAAAGACAAAAAGTGAGCCCAATTCCTGGAAATATTCACCCCTTCCCCCAAAATAGTTGGAATAATCCTCCCAGTCATTAGCCTATGAAATTACCCCGTCCATAAAAACTAACACTTTGCGGCCACCATACTCACTGTCTGCAACGGCCCACACTCTGTCTGTGGGATGTGTTTCTGAATAAATTCACTATTTACCTATCACTAGACAAAGTGATAAAAATTGCTTTATTTATTATTTTATTACTAAATTCTTTCCGTGATGAGACATCAAGAATCTGAGCTTTAATAGGTCCTAAAACCAGGTACTGTGGGTTTCAGCCAGGTTCAAGTCCCAGCAGATGGGTTCAAGTCCCATCTGAGATAAATGGTTTCATGTACAGCACAGAATTTGCAAATAGTAATAAACATTTATAATGTTCTATGTTGTAAATTCCAAAGTAGCAGTAAACTTTTGTAGATTTTTACCAAAATCTATAACATATATCCAACCTATAGTTGTGATTCAACCATAATTTGACAATTGATACCACGTCCTATCAGAGGAAATAATCACTAAACAATCTACAACAGGAATAGAAAAAAGTTTTATCTGAGCCAAACTGAAGACTATAGCCCAGAAGACAGCCTCTCAAATAACTGTGAGATACTGCTCCAGAGAAGCACAGTTTTCCACACAGTTTTATATCTTTTCAGAACTAAGAACATCAAACAAGTCAGGGATAGATTCCTTCAAGGTTCAAAAAAAAAAACAAAACAGATCAACATGTACACAGCAAGTCAGTGTAGACTTGGCACCTGGGAAGGGAGTCTTTATCATCAAATAAGTGCCATCATTGGTACAAGGGAAGCATTTAGTCTTTATTTTTAACAGTCTTCATTTTTAGTCAATGTCTCCTTTTCTTTAATAATTAAGCAGATGTACAATGCATGTTTGACAGGCCCCAAACAGGTTGTTTTAGTTAGCAAAACATTCAGTTTAACTCATGTATTAGCCAGAATGACTTCCCTTGATATATGAAAATTGCTTTGCACCAATCTTAATTCAATGACTCTTCTCCCAGTAAACGTACTGTCATTAAATCTGGCAGGGACCTAATATGAAACTATTTCTAATCCTCATTATGTTAATTAACCAAACTCTCTGAACTTTGGCACTTCAGTTTTTTGTTGACATGAATAACTTCTTTGCTGTATTAAAATTAGGCTTGGTAAGACACACAGACACAGAAATGATTGTCATGAAGGAAGCTCTCTTTCTCATTTCATTTTTGAAAAAAAGTACATTATAATACCTGAAGTATGTCAAGAAGATGCACTTTACTTTTCTGCAGTGGTGTTATTCTGAAAGTATGCCCTTTTGCCCCCTGCAACTGTTGTCTGGAATTCAACATCAATAGTTTATATGACTAAACTTTATATGAAATTCGTTTTCTTGAATTTGTTGAAAGCAGCATAATTTAAATAGCTTTTCTCTCCTGTTGTTATGAAATGCTAGCAAATATATGATATCTTACTTCTGGAGTGTTCTCAGCTCTGTTCTTCCACTTCTCCTCCATGGGTGTCTGTCTGTTCTCTTATTTCTGTCCCCGCAGCTGCCCTTCCCTGCCCCAGTTTTGCTCTTTGATACAGGGGGAAGCTTGTATAGTCTATGAGAGGACAATGGCCAAGTCTTCCCCAAAGCTTGAGCTATTCCTCTTAACTGGTTTTCAGAGTCAGCTTTAAAGTTATTTTCAACTACATACGTATTTTTAAATGATTTAATGTCTGAGTTATTTTAACTTATTTTAAAGTTTTCATTTGTATAATTATGAATTTTTAGTTTCTTATTTATTTTAATTTGTATAATTATGAATTTTTAGTTTCTTATTTATTTTAATCATGGATTTAAAATAATTTTTAAAATTTATGTTAGTCATTTGATTTTAGAGTTGTTCATTTTAGTTTTATTTATTTAATAAAAAATTATAATAGATTCACTTATTTAGCAAACACAATCTTCCTTGTGCTAGGTTTTAGGAAAAAACATTGGTAAGATTAGGATCCCAGCCCAAAGAAGCTTATAGTCTTAGACTACCTCAAACACATTGCAATGTCATAAATGCTGTTAAAAAGTATACAAATAAAGATGTATGCAAAACAAAACTATACACAAAATGAAAAAAATGTATACAACAAAAGAACTTTTAAACAAGAAGTATTTCTAACAGCCTTTAGGTAATGCTACTGAACTAAGTAACTAAATCCAAACTGTAATGAGAAAATCTGATTATTTTATGTGGATCAACAGAAATCAACTACATGGGACCTAATGAACTCATAAATATGATTTATAACCTTGACTTTGAAAAATATACTAGCTTGAATCTGTTTCCCACTTTTTTTTCTCTTTCTCTGGGACCTACAACTGGTTAGTGAAGTATATGTCTTTGTAAATGGAGATGGGACATTTGTCTTTTTCTCTCTACCTGACCCTTCCAGGATTTTGCTTCTCCAGCTGCCTACTCTGTGGACTTGATAGTTTATTGCAACTAGATTACAACTTAGTTATACTAATCATTGTTTTAACCTGTTCTTTGCTTCCAAACAGTCTATACTTGTGTCTCTGCTACACTATGACCTTGTCAAGGTTACTAGCTGTGTTCAGTCAGTTCCATTCATGCCTGACTTTTTGTGACCCCATGGACTGCAGCATGCCAGGCTTCCCTGTCCATCATCAGGGACCTTACACCCAGAGCTTACTCAAACTCATGTCCATTGAGTTGGTGATGCCATCCAACCATCTCACCCTCTGTCGTCCCCTTCTCCTCCTGCCTTCATTCTTTCCCAGCATCAGGGTCTTCTATTTTATAATACTGTTGTCTCTTATAGTATGTAACCAGGCCTCCAACAAATGTAATGGTGAGTAGGTGACTTGAAGCAATTTATGGAAAATATAGTTCTGCATCCCTCCAAAAATTGCAATAGTGTAATTCTTGGCATGGGAAGAAGCAACAGGGAAATATCTCCTGGATCTTAATAGATTAGAAGATAGAGGATCCAGAGAACACTTTACCATCTATCGATGGGCCTAATCCAGAATTAATGCCCGGAGTGACATATTGATGAGAACTTCCACCTGATCTGAGATGAGCTTTCCAGCACCATGGGACAAAAATTGTCATGCAACGTCTCCCAAATATCGATTGAATTTTCAACCACAGGGAGGTACTGTGAAATGGGGTATTTCCTGCTATATCAGTAAATAAGAATGTCACAGTCATTAGCAATTTGGGACCTCCAGATGTGAATTTCTGACCCCAGAAGGCCCTCAAATGGGAGAATAAGCCTGCAATACAGCAGCTGTTGGCTGCTGCCACACCCTACAGTGAGCAAGGAACTAAGGTTGTGAAAAATCAAGAAGCAGTATGCTGGCCCCAGGTAGCTGCGATGCATATGAAAGGAATGATTTCAGTGAGCCCAAATGCTTGTATCTTTCCATACACAGAAGGGTGCTAAATTCCTTGACTTGAGGAATCTGGTTTTTCTTAATTAAGAATAATCTTTTGATGTTCAGACTACACACCCCTTGTTGCAAACTCATATATATCCTAACTCCTCAACCCACCTCCTGGGAGCAATTTCAGAATCTGTCTCCTGCACTTGAAGTTCTAACAATTCCCACCAAATAAAATGCACGTGTGTGTGTGCATGTGTGTGTGTGCATGTGTGTTTGTGTGTGTGCATTTAGTCGCTCAGTCATGTCTGAATCTTTGCAACCCCATGGGCTGTAGCTCACCAGACTCCTCTGTCCGTGGGGATTCTCCAGGCAAGAATACTGAAGTGAGTTGCCATGCCCTCCTCCAGAGGATCTTCCCAGTCCTGGGATCAAACCCAGATTTTCTGTATTACAAGTGGATTCTTTACCATCTGAGTCACCACTTTTAGGCTGTAACTACCTTTTTTTAGTTGACACAGGTCAACTTGCCTAAAGTCACAGTGTTTAAACATTATTCTGGATGTTTCTATAAAGGTGTTTTGTTGAGATTAATGTTTAAATCAATGGACTTTGAGGAAAGGAGATTGCTTCCATAATGCAGGTGGGCCTCATCCAATCAGTTGAAGGTCTGAATAGAAGAAAAGAGAAACTGTCCTGGAGTAAGAAGGTGTTTTGCAAGCAGACTGCCATCAAACTTGAGCTGCAACGTTGTCCCTTCCTAGGTGGCCAGCATGACAGCCTTTTTGGATTTTCTATTAAAATGTACCTGTGGGATTTTTGCTTACGGGGTGTTAAAGAAAGTAAATGGAAGTAGTCGTGGTCAAGCTTCAGAGGCAAGAAAGCAGAGCAGGCCTCTGACCTCGCTTCCAACCTCTCTGGATACTGCCCTGACTCCATGCCTGCTGTGAGTGCAGGACTAGCAGCACCACAGATAAGACAGGGGGCAGATCCTGGAGTTGTTGAGCCCTTGGAGGTGGTCTGGGCAACCATGGCTAAGGGTTTACCAACGTTCCAAGATTTGCAAAACAAACAAACAGCATTGTAAAAAAGATTAACATAATCCAGTGTTGCAATTTACTGGCAAACAGATGATGGTATCAGTCTGTGGCCTGGGATTATAAGCGGGAGCCCCCATACTGCAATTTTGAAGTCTTACCCAATGGAGCAAACATGCTGCCCTGGGCCTTTTCCCAGTTGAGACCCCAGATTGCTATTACACAGGACTTCCCAGCACTGTTTGAGCCTGGATGTCCGTCAGTGCGATTTGTCAATGTACATACTGTTACCCTCCTTTTGTTGTTGTTGTTTAATCGCAGAGTAGTTTCCAACTCTTTTGCTACCCTATGGACTGTAGCCCACCAGGCTCCCCTGTCCATGGGCTTTCCTAGGCAAAAATAACTGGAGTTTGTTGCCATTTTCTCCTTTAGGGGAACTTCCTAACCCAGAATTGACCTCAATTTTCCTACATTGGCAAGTGGATTCTTTACCAGTGACCTACAAGGAAAGCCCCCATCCAAAGGATATCTGTACAAATTCCAGTGGCGAGATTACATCAATTTCCAAATAATTTATAATCTGTTTCAACCATTGTCTCTCCACCTTTTGTCATTAGTACTCCACTAAAGAGCTGTTTTTAGTCTTTTTAATCCTAGTCAAGACTCTATTAAGTTAAATATTACAGATATAATGTATATCTGTTCACATATTATGTATATCCATACCTTATACATATAAAGAATAAGATATTTGCCACCAAGAACAAATTTTCACCAAAAACACAGTCTAAGCAGTGAATGGTTTACAGTATTAAAACTTTTTTAAAAAGAATAAATATGGAGAAGAAATGATGTGTTTCAGCACTCAGTTATGTAGATTATTTCCAAAATAATTCAACTACTCAGTTGTATCAAAATTAATTTTTCCTGAAGTAGGTACTATTCTCAACTATAGGTAATCCTTGCCTTGCCTGGGTGTTGGGGAGGGACCATAAAAATGGCAATCAAAGCAAATTTTAATAAGGAATGAGGAAAATTATTATTGTTCTGTGACCTTGAAAAAAAATGGTCAAAATATTTAAAAGTGTCAGCTGTAAACATAAAAGAAAATGAAAAAAAATTTAAAAATTAAAAAAGGAAAATTTTTGCTTTTTCTTTTACTCTACTGTTTCTATTTCTGTTTGTATATTGAAAGATAATTCTTCATTAAATATTGAAACTGTTTACTTGTATATAACAAGTGGTTTCTTTTATGAATGAATCCTTTGAACCCAAAACAAAAGTTAAATCTTTCACCAAAGCATGGTGATGGCATGTTTCGGCAAAACAAGTGATGGCACAGAGGCCAATTACCACTGAGAGAAGACTTGCTTTACTTACACTTCCCAAATGGAGGGGTCCTCTACCCCCACAAAGGGCCACATGATGAAGCACCAGTCTGGTCAGGAGACAGAAGCAAAGGTGAGAGGAAAGCATGGCCCAGAGCCTTTATTGTGTTTTCCATGGAAAAAGCAAGGCAGGCAGGAAAATAGCTTAGCAATGGCAAATGTGAATAAAGTCAGTGGGCTCTAGGCTACATTGGTGGTCTCCAGTTTTCTGTAGTGGTTTAGGTCAGGGGATATAGTGGCTTGGAGTGTGAGAGTTGGATCAAGTTAGCTGTTGTGGTTATGGACTTGGGATTAGTTGTTTGCAAATAAAAGGTATGTTCACAGTTGATTATTATTTCTCCCTGGCCAGGAAGGGTTCCCAACATGTCAAACCATAATGAAATATAGGACATTTAAAATATGATTCATATGGACTTGAGCTGCTATATCAGTTCTTTCTGAGTCTCCAGACTGCTGGCACATCCTGCAGATTTTGGATTTTCAGTCTCTATCATGAGCCAATTCTTTAAAACTAATCTAGGTATATAGATAGATATATAGATATAGATATAGATATATAAACTTGCAGCTGTTCTCTGGAGAGCCCTGAAGTCCTGTTGCAGAAGCTTGCTGAGGCCCAGTTTTGACCTGCATATTAGAACACTCTTGCAGCAAAAACAATGTTGGATCTCACATATTCTGATTATATTCTGACTGTAGGCTTTCTTCCAGAATTTGGTCTGGAAGATCACAACTTTCTTTCTACCTCTTTATGAAGACTTTATTTTAAATAAATTGATTCAAACTTTTAATTTCTTCCTTTTTATTTTTTGGCAGAAGAGTCAATTCAAATACCATAGACCATCTGTGGCAGTTGTTTCTCCAGGGTTCCTCTCACCCCTCCCGCTGATCTTGGGATGGGGTGTCCTTCCAGTTGAACTCTTATACCCTCTTTCTTGTCTGTGGGGTGGGCTGGGAAGGTGTCAACAGGCTCCTATTTCCTCTGGCTGCACTTGGGGTCAGCTAATTGGGAGCCTTAGCTGAAGATTTGAGGAAGGAAATAAAATGGTCAGGGCATTTACTCTATGAAAACCCCGCTTGCGAGGTTTCCTAGGCTTGCTATGTCCCTCAACTGCAGGTCTCCCCTTCTCTCAAGGCAGCTTCTCTGTGACCTTCCCATCAAGACCCATAGGGCCTTAAGGTGGCAAAGTCTCTATTGCTGCTGCCTAGGGCGGGATCCTGAACTGGGCCTTCTCTTTTCCTTGTACCCCAACCATAATACTCTGGTATTTAGTTCTTTTGTAAATAAACACTCTACAGTTTACCCTCCCTTAGCGTGTGCCAGCTCCAAAGCCCATACTTTGTAATGTCCATTCAAGGTAATGATCACATTTTTCTCTCATCTGTGTTTATCCTTTTATTCACTCAATCTAGTGTGCTCTTTAATTCAACTACTATATTATTCCTTGCTTTTTTGCTTGCTCCTGGGAAGAAAAGCAATGACAAACCTAGAGAGTGTATTAAAGCAGAGGCATCATTTTGCCAAAAAAAGGTCTCCCTAGTCAAAGCTATGGTTTTTCCAGTAGTCAAGGTCTTGCTAGTCAAAGCTATGGTTTTTCCAGTAGTTATGTACAGATGTGAGAGTTGGACCATAAAGAAGGTTGAGAGTTAAAGAATCGGTGCTTTTGAATTGTGGTGCTGGAGAAGACTCTTGAGAGTCCCTTGGGCAGCAAGGAGATCAAACCAGTAAATCCTTAAGGAAATTAACCCTGAATATTTATTGGAAGGACTGATGCTGAAGCTGAAGCTCCAGTACTTTGGTCACCTGATAGGAAGAGTCGACTTACTGGAAAAGAGCTTGATGCTGGGAAAGATTGAGGGCAGGAGGATAGGGGGCAACAGAGAATGAGGTGGTTGGATGGCATCACCGACTCAATGGACATGAGTCTGAGCAAATTCTGGGTGACAGTAAAGGACAGGGAAGCCTGGTGTTCAGAAGTCCATGGGGTCACAAAGATTCGGACATGACTAAGCAACTGAACGACAATAAAAGTTATTCCTATAAATTATTTTGACTTTGTTCTTTTCTGTGGTTCCTTTGTCTTTGGTCTTATTGTTAATAGTATTTTCCTATATCCATAAGGATATTCATTATGCCTATTCAACATTTTTGATCTGTCTTTTCCAACAAGTCTATTTCAAATACAGTAAAGCCCCTATGTATGAATGAGTTACATTCTGAGAGCATGTTCATAAGTCTAATTTGTTTGTAAGTACAACGAAGCCCAGGTACCCAGCTGACACAATTGGCTACATTGTAACTGTAACAGGTTTATAATGTGCTTAGTTGCTCGTTGTGTCCAACTCCTTGTGACCCCATGAACTGTAGCCTGCCCGGCTCCTCTGTGCATGGGGATTCTCCAGGCAAGAATACTGGAGTGGGTTGTCATTTCCTCCTCCAGATCTTCCCAGCCCAGGGATAGAACCAAGGTCTCCCACATTGCAGGTGGATTCCGTGCTGTCTGAACCACCAAGGAAGCCAGGTTTATAATACTTTTCACAAAAATAGTACATTTAAAATCACACACAAAAAAACATTTTTTAATCTTATAGTACAGTACCTTGAAAAGTACAATGGTATAGAGTACAACAGCTGGCAGACAGGTTGGCACCTAGTGAACAGGCAAGAAGTATTACTGACTGGAGGGGGGAGAGGTTGGCCGATGGTAGAGGTGAAGGATTGTCAGCAACGGGAGACAGAGGGCCAGCTGCAATTTCAATCATGCCTGACAGTGATGGCACGGGTTCTGGTTCCTTGCTGGATTCAATTCTATCTACCTTCTTGAAAAAGATGATCCAGTGGTATCTAGGTAGAAGCTCTATTTTTCTTGTCATAGATGACACGATAGTACTGGGCTGCACTCTGAACAGCTGCTGCAACCGTCATGTAGCATTCTACATTCGCGTCCTGTGCCTCTCACACTAATGGTGCCTCCTCAAATAAACAAAATCCCCTTGCCATTTCCTGCATCATGAATCTCTTCAGTTCTTCAGTTACCTCTTCTTTTTGTCTCTCTTCATCCTTTCTCTGGTAAAGTACACAAAAGCACAGCCACCTGTAGAGAATGCACACACCGGACACATGAACTAACGTGACTGGACATGTAACACACAGTCACATCAGTTAAAGTTCACGACTTGAAGGTTCGTGTGTAGTGGACTTACGGTAACCTATAACATGCAGTCTGTTGTATTTCTCATGTGACAGTCACACTCAGTGTGTAGCTGTGTGAACACGTGAGCTATTCCTCATGGTTAACAGCTACTCTGTCACTCTGGAACAGTGCACCAGAGAAGGACTGAGGTCCTAATGAGTTTAAGGAGAAGGGAGGGTGTCTGCAGGCACCAAAGGGTTGCTCTTATGCTTTCCTTAGTACTGGCTCTACTAGTCAGCTCCTATAGTCAGGGCCTCAACTGAAAGCCTTAGAAGAAATCGCTATGGAAGGATCAATCTCCCTAGTAGCAATACCCCTGTCTTTGGGGTAGAAGTAAGGGGATGGAGGGCAAAAGCTCAAAGGTGGATGGTGGGACCTACACACCTGTTGACTTGGCCACCCTGAAGCACAGTGGCACCCGAGGAGGGTTATGCAGCATTTATCATGAGGTTGTGTGTGTGGGGTGTAGGAGAAGAGCGTGTGAAGAGATGCTCTCTTCAAGTCAATTCTCTCACCTCCTTCCTTTCTCCCTGCCAGCTACAGATCACTCCAGTTTCTCTGGTTTTTCTCTTGATTTTGGTTTCTGAAATCTACATTTTCTTTTCACCTCCCCAGTTCATCCAGGGTTGATTCTGGGGTGAGAGCCAGAAGCCTATGGGAAGCCCCTGCTGGCATGGCTGGTGAAACCCACCTCAAGGGCCTCTCCTAGCCTGTCCCCCAGACCCAGAGTCAATTATCCTTACAGATCTGCCTTCTACTCTGCCCTCAGTTTTATTTGAGATCTTTCTTTGCCACTGACCAGAGGGAATTCTGAGACATTTGGGACAGTCAATCCTGAGACAGTCAGGGCCTGAAGAGTCTGTGAGGGGCCTTCATTGAGAAGAGAACAGAGGTTTCCAAGCACTCTCAAGATGTCAGGGCTGGAATCCCTGTTCCACTATTGACCACTCAGGGGCCACAGACATGTCACTTACCCAGACTAAGCCTTGTGTCCTCAGCTATAAAAAGTTGAAAGGTTGTTGCTGAGCCATGAAAGACACCGGGATTCTTGGCCTCCAGAGGAGAGGATTTCAGTCTGGGGACAGTGATGAGGCTTAATCACGCAGAGCTTTTGTGTGATAAAGTTTTATTAAAGTATAAAAGAGACAGAGAAAGCTTCTGACATAGACATCAGAAGGGGGCAGAAAGAGTGCTCCCCTGCTAGTCTTTAGTAGGAAGTTATATACCTACTAGCAGGCCGCTAATTAGAGAAAGGAAATGTCTCAAAACTCAGAGTGAGGCCAGGCCCCTCATCCACAACATGCATTTTGAGATAACATTGGCACAAGGTGAGTCATCCCAGGCCATAAAATGATTGACATGAATGTTGGCGAAGAAAGGCAGGTTTCTAAGCAAATACATAGTCTCATTAACATAGCTTAAGAGAACATTTGCATGAGTAAAACATACTGGTTTGTCAAGGCAGTTCTGAGTCTTAGGCAGAACCAACTTGAAGAAAGACAGAGTCTAAGGTAAATACATAGTTCATTAACATCGCTTAAGAAAAACATTTCCATAAGAAAAACGCATTGGTTAGCTCAAGGTTTGAGAAAAGTTAAGGTTAGTGGAAACAGGTGTCTCCATGGCAACAAAGAATTTTAAATGAAACCTCCTTTTAATTTGGTATAGAGAAGGGAAAAAAGGCTGCCTTGCAGTTTGTTTCCTCCTGCTTTGAGAGAGAAAGAGAGAAAACATCTGACCCTTGCAGCCTATTTCCTCCATTTGGAGACCCCTAGCCTTCCTGCCTGTTACCCTCTCAAAGTGACCAAACCTAGATAAATAATACTGTTGACTAAACAGATGCACAATATGAGAGTTGCAAGTTCAAGGAGGACTGCAGCCTGGGAGACAGTACCTCACATAGCTCTGAGAGACTGCTCCAAAGAGGCAATGGAGAAAGGTAAATATATAAGGTTTTGGTGAAGGGGGCATTCAGTGCAATCAAGCACTTACTTTACAAAAGGTTTTCTGCTAGTCAAGAGGAGCTGATGTCACCATGAAGGGATTTAGTGCTTTTCTAGATATGAAGAGATGCAAGGATTAAGGATCATGAAATCAGTTCCTGAAAATATCTAACTATCTGAAGACCTGTTCCACTGGTTTCCCTGGTGCACAGAGTGCCTCACTCTCCATCCTGAATTCCCCTCAGTAGGTGTTCAGCAGCAGCAGCAGCACAGGTTTCAATCTCCTCAGAGGCAGACGGCAAATGCTGTTGTTGTTTAGTTGATGACAAAGGCTCTTGGCAAGTGCCAACTGATAGTTGGCAATACTGAGCATTGAACCTGATTCCAGGTAATAGGGAGGTGGGCTGGGATTGGAATTGTGACTCTTCAGGTCTCCAGAGTGTCCAGATAATGCTTTTGTATCCCCTGAATTGGACATCCAGGGAGCTTCATAGAGAAGCAGTCACATCTCTCCATGCTCCAAACAGAAACATGCTGTTGGACAGAACAGAAGTTTCCATGTTTGAGAAATCCAGCACAGCCCACATGAGGCCTCTGTGCATTGAAATAAAGGGACGTTTCCCAGGACCGTGGGTGGGTCTGTGGGTGGTTGAGACGGCAGATCTCACCTGACCTCACTTGCATCTCAGGCCCAGCAGCCCTGCTCTGCTATCTATAACTTAGCCCACTGTCAGGGAGGTCTTTCTCACTTCCAGACACTTCTGAACTGGGAACAAAATCTGTGTTAGTGGAAGCAAGATTCTGGTGACCATGTGTGGGTGACTTCACCTGCTGTTACATGCTGGCAAGGGGGCAGGGCTCTTTGGGTGACAACGGGTTTGGAAAGAATTTTCACAGACCACCTGATGGCACTTTGGGCACAGTGGACTTTCAATGAATGGCGCTCTTTCCTGATGAACAAGGGTCTGGGCTGGGGGCTGTGGTTGTTCCTCTGAGAGCTCTGCTAACTGACTAAAATTCTGTGACCCAGATGTGCTTGCCAGGCACAGTTCAGGACATGACTTATGGGCTTGGGGCTGGGCCAGCAAGTCCTGGGTCAGCCCAGCCTCTACCACTGCAGGGAACTGCCCACAGGGGGTTGGAGGTTGGGCCTCTGGAGACCATCAGAGGACAGGGCTGTGGCAACAGGGAGAACAGGCTGGAGCTGAGCCATGGAAGAGAGCTCTGACTGCGGATATGAGCCTGGTGGCCAAGGTCTCTTGCTCTTTACTTCAAATCAAGCCTTTCAAACACAGCCTCAGTGGCCTATCAGCTCAGAGATGATCTTACACCTCTAGAGTGACGCCTATGCTGACTCAGCGCCCTGCAGGCCTTGGGCTGTAAAGCTTTGTCCCTGAGCCCTGCCAGCTCCTCTGAAAGACTCCTTGAGGAGGACTCAGCTCCGAATGAAGATCATCTACCTCTAGAGTGACTGCTATGCTGACTCTCGTGATCTGCAGGCCCTGGGGCATAATGCTTTGTCCCTGAGCCCTGCCAGCTCTTTTGGTGGACTCCCCAAGGAGTATTCAGCTCCAGATGGCCTGCCAGTCACTCAGTGTCCCTGTCTTTTCCCATCTCTGCCCAAGGAGGAGCTCAAAGCAAATTTGGGGTGGGGGTATGAGGTGGTTCTGATGACTCAGAAACAAGAGCAGAGGCTTCTTCCATTGTTTTTATTTTATCAGGCTTGGAGCAGAGTCAGATTTAGGGAGGACTCAGAGTTGAACACACTTAAGTGCAGCCAGTTGGCAAAAATGCAGATGGGCTGCTGAGAAGATAGCCACGGGCCCCATGTGTCTGTCAGAGCCCCATTGGCCAGAGGAAAGTCAGCAGCAGGTGGAAGGTTTGTGAAGCCACAAGGACTAGGAAGTTCCTGGGCTTGTGGACATTGCCCAGAGAATTAAAGTTGATCAGAGCAGGAGGTTTCTCCTCAGCAGGAGCAGTTGAAGGGTCCGGATTGGGCGAGCTTTTCTGCTTCTCAGTGATCCATTGGTTGTAGTAGGAGACTTTGGTGAAAATGCTGGGCCTATGGGTTTCTCACAGAGCGCACTAAAGCTGGACAGCCCCATCAGATACCAGGTGTCATTTAATTTGCAGACGAGGGGTCCCCCAAAATCGCCTGGAGGAAAGAGAGGGCGTGAGTCATGCGGACCAACATGGAGATGGACAGGCATTGTTCAGAAAGTGTGAGGACAACACAGTGGAGTTTAGAAGGCCTCATAGCTAGATGGGAATATGAGTGAGTTGTTATCAGAATTACATGGGCAGTTTGAAAGGTCCAGACACAGGGTTCCCCCTACAAACCTTCTAGATCAAAATCTCAGGGGTGAGGCCTTACAGCTCATTTCATATCCACAAGAAGAAACAGGGGCACCCCAGGCTCAGGATGTGAGTCCTCTTCCCTCCCAATCCTGTGTGAGAGAAGGTACCTCTAAGGTCCTGAAGAATGGCTGTGGCAGGCCTAGAAGCTGCCAACTGCCTGCTCAGCCTAACACTGCATCCCAACCATCATTTTTTGTTGTTCAGTCACTAAGTCATGTCCCACTCTTTGTGAACCCCACAGACTGCAGTCTGCCAGGCTTCCCTGTCCTTCACTATCTCCTGGAGTTTACGCAAACTCATGTCTTTTGAGTCGGTGATGCCTTCCAACCGTCAAGCTCAGTCATACCCTTCTCCTCCTGCCCTCAATCTTTCTCACTGTCAGGGTCTTTTCCTACAAGTCAGCTCTTTGCATCATGTGGCCAAATTATCGGACCTTCAACTTTAGCATCAGTCCTTCCAATGAATATTCAGGGATGATTTCCTTAAGAATTGACTTGCTCTCCAAGGGACTCTCAAGTGTCTTTTCCAGCACTACTTTCAAAAGCATTAATTCTTTGGCCCTAAGCCTTTTTTATGGTCCAAATCTCACATCTGTACACGACTAATGGAAAAACCAAAGCCAGCTTCTTCACTGTCCTCTTTCACTCTCATCAATCAGCTCTTTAGTTCATCTTCATTTTTTGCCTTTACAGTGGTACCATCTGCTTACCTGAGGTTGTTAATAGTTCTCCTGGCAATCTTGATTCCAGCTTGTGATTCATCCAGCCTGGCATTTCACATGATGTATTCTGCATACAAGTTAAACAAACAGGGTGACAATTTACAGCCTTGATATATTCCTTTCCTAATTTTGAACCAGTCCATTGTTCCATGATCTGTTCTAACTATTGCTTCTTGACCTGCATAAAGGTTTCTCAGGAGACAGGTAAGGTGATCTGGTAGTCCCATCTCTTTAAGAATTTTCCAGTTTGTTGTGATCCACACAATCAAAGGCTTTATTGTAGTCAGCAAAGTATATGTTTTTCTGGAATTCCCTTGCTTTCTCTATGATCCAACAGATATTGGCAATTTGATCTCTGTTTCCTCTGCCTTTTCTAAATCTAGGTTGAACATCTGGAAGTTCATGGTTCATGTACTGTTGAAGCCTGGCTTGGAGAATTTTGAGCATTACTTTGGTAGTGTGTGAGATGAGTGCAGTTGTGTGGTAGTTTGGCATTGCTTTTCTTTGGGACTGGAATGAAAACTGACCTTTTCCAGTCCTGCGGTCACTGATGAGTTTTCCAGATTTGCTGGCATATTGAGTGCAACACTTAAAAAGCATCATCTTGAGGTTCTTGGTTCATGTACTGTTGAATCCTAGCTTGAAGGATTTTGAGCATTGCTTGCTATCCTGTGAAATGAGCATGTTTGAACATTCTTTGGCATTGCCTTTCTTTGGGATTGAAATGAAAACTGACCTTTTCCAGTCCTGTGGCCACTGATGAGTTTTCCAAATTTGCTGGCATATTGAGTGCCAGCAAACAGCATCATTTTTTAGGGTTTGAAATATCTCAGCTGGAATTCCATCACATCTACATCTAACTGTGTTCATAGTGATGCTTCCTAAGGCCCATTTGACTTCACACTCCAGGATGTCTGGCTCTAGGTGAGTGATCACACTGTCATGGTTATCCAGGTTATCCAGGTCCTTTCTTGTACAGGTCTTCTGTGTATTCTTTCACCTCTTCTTGACCTCTTCTGCTTTTGTTAAGTCCTCACCATTTCTGCCTTTATTGTGCGCATCTTTGCAGGATATGTTCCCTTGGTATCTCCAATTTTGTTGAAGAGATCTCTAGTCTTTCTCATCCTATTGCTTTCCTCTATTTCTTTGCATTATTCACTTAAGAAGGCTTTCTTTTCTCTCCTAGGTATTCTTTGGAACTCTACATTCAATTGCGCATATCTTTCCCTTTCTGCTTTGCCTTTCTCCTTCCTCAGCTAATTTTGAGGCCTCCTCAGACAACCATTTTGCCTTCTTGCATTTCTTTTTCACATGAGGTGAATCTACACATAGACATCACCAGATGGTCAATACTGAAATCATATAGATTACATTCTCTGCAGCCAAAGATGGAAAAGCTCTCTACAGTCAGCAAAAGCAAAATTTGGAGCTGATGCTGGCCCACATCATTAGCTCCTTATTGCAAAATTGAGGCTTAAATTGAAGAAAGTAGGGAAAACCACTAGGCCATTCAAGCGAAGTGAAGTGAAGTCACTCAGTTGTGTCTGACTCTTCGTGATCCCATGGACTGTAGCCTTCCAGGCTCCTCTGTCCATGGGATTTTCCAGGCAATAGTACTGAAGTGGATTGCCATTTCCTTCTCCAGGGGATCTTCCTGACCCAGGGATCAAACCCAGGTCTTCAGGTATGACTTAAATCAAATACCTTATGATTACACAATCGAGGTGAAGAATAGATTCAGATTCAAGGGATTGGATCTGGTAGACAGAGTGCCAGGAGAACTATGGACTGAGGTTCATGATACTGTACCCGAGGTGGTGATCAAAACCTTTCCACCCAAGCTTTTGCGTTTGATTTACTATGGTTTCTAGTTTTTCCTCAGTTTCTTGGTTAAACTTCTTTAGAAAATACCAAACTGCTAGATGTGCTGAGGGAAAGAGGTGAGGCCTATGCCGAGGCTGGCAGGATGGCTGGACTTGAAGGGAATCCCAAGGGACTTCCAGGAGAATGTGAGGAACTTTGAGTGCAGGACGCCAAGACAGGAAGTCACCTGGCACTATGGGGCTTAATGTTTCCATCTCACAGGGCAAAAAGTGGAACCAAGGAAACACAGCACCCCTCCGCCCTCTGTATTCAGCACGTGTATTCATCTAGAACATGAAGAGCACATTCCGCACGTGGGAGACAAGATGATGGCGCACGACACAACACAGAGCACATTCTCCACGTCTGCAGACTCAGAGGTGAAACAGAAGGGGCCAGAGGAGGATCCTAAGAGAGCTTCTCTAAGCTAAGACTGGAGAGATGAGCAAGGCCTGACTCTGGGAGATGCAGGCAGAGGTGGCCTAGAGTGACAAGCTCTGCCCCCAGTCCTCATCAGCCAGGAGCTGGAGGTGAAGGGAGCACTGGAGGACACCCAGCAGGGAGGTGATGTGACCTAAACTGGATTCTAAATGGATGGGAGGTTGGTTCTGGGGCTGGGTAGAACACAGTCAGCGGGAGGCCGCGAAACTGCAGGGACACAATGAGGACACGGCGGTGGCAGCCAGTGTAACAGAGATGGGCAGGAAATGGTCGAAACTCAGAATCCACCATACTGACCCTTCCTCTCTACCTAAGGAAAGAATGGAGCATGGCAAGGAGAGCAGGATGAGGATGAGTGCCAAGGCGTGGGTCCTTGGTGGGCTGGTGTCAGGAGGAGGAGAACGGGAGCAGGAGACGCCGGAGGGGCCACCCTTAGAATCTGATGAAAAGTGCTGCAGGCTGCACTGCTGCGGGGGTGTGCGAGGAAGTCTGATACCACTAGCAGCCCCAGCGAGGCTGAGGCCTTTGGTTATCTTGATAAAAGCAGTGTGAGGGAATGGCAGGTGCCGATGTTCGATGAAGCGAGCTGAGGTGAGAAAGAGAAGTGAGCAAGCAAGAGAGGGCAAGTGCAGACATCCTGCGACGAGCTCTGCTGGGAAGGCAGGCAGAGAATTAGGGCAGTGGGAAGAGGAGAGAAGGGTCATGTGGCATGTTTGAAGATGGCAACGTGTTTCTGAGACAGAGAAAGCACTAGAAAGAAGGTGCGGGAGGAGAGGAGAATGTGTGAGGAAGCTGGTGGGGGCTCAACCTCAGAGAAGGACACGGTTCTCCTAAGGCTGACTTTGGTCACCCCTGTCCTCTTGCCTTTCTGAACCTCAGTTCCCCCACCATAAACTAGAAGCTGCACTGAGTGGGAGAAGACATTGACAGGGCACACAAGCACTACTAGACTCACAGCCCTCAACTCAGTTTGAAATAAGGGCGAAACACTTGGATAGATACTACAAAAAGGCAATACACATATGAAAAAGACCTTGCGTTCGTTATTCATCAGAGAAACACAAACTAAAAATACTCGCAATGGTTAAAACCAGAATGTGGACAGTGTGAAGTCCTGGCGGCCAAATGGAGCAGCCATTGTTGGTAGGAGTGCAAATGTATCCAAGCAGGGTGGAAGGCTGGTCCCCAGTAACTAGGAGAGATAAACAGGCGCACATTTTATGGTACAGTAATTCTACTCCTAGCATTATACCCAACTAAAATATAAACCCATGAACATTCAAACACATGCACAAGGATGCCACCTGCAAGAGTCTCAAGCAGAAACTACCCAAATGCCATCAACACTAGAATGGAAAAAGAAATGGTATATTCACACAACACTAAGCAGGTAATGGTGTGCAGCAATATGACACCTAACAGAAACTCCACACAAGACAAACAGAACTCACACACAAAATGGTGACTGAAGGGGACTGAAAGTGTGCCCTGTGAGATTCCATTTATGTCCTGACAAACATTTATCTCCATTTATGTCAAGGCTACTCTGGGGTAAAAGGAAGGGGTATGAGGATGCCCATTTTGATGCTGGTTACTTGAATGTGTCAATTTCTAAAAGACATATCCAATGATACACTTGTAAAGTATGCCTTTTTCTATGTATTCTATCCTTCAACAAAGCTTTTAAAAGTTATAAAGAAAATGGAAGGAATGGACCAGCACCCTTTGAGAGCTTCTGTGCTTCAGCTCTGATGCATCAGGCTGGGGTGCACCTGGGAAGAGGAAGTCAGGGACTGGGGAAGGGCTCAGAGAAGTCAAGAGAGTGGGCAGAAGCTGCAGGAGAGGAGAAGCAGCCCATGTTACTTACTGGGCAGACAGACTCTCCTTTCAGTAAGTCCGCAGCACACAACATGCTGTCCTGTATAGAAACTGTTTGGTCGCTCCTTTCTGGTGGTTTCAAAATCTTTTCACAAAATGAATTAGCCAAAATGCCGACCTCTGCTTCCTGCAGTGTTTTGGGAGTAGGTAGGAGCTCTGCAGGTGAAGGAAGAGGGGTTCAGATGTGGGGTGGACCCTGAGAGAGAGATCAGCTCGCTTCCTAACCTTCCTGCTAATAGAGATGCTGCCAGTTCTAGTTGCCAGGATTGGGGAAGCCTTCAGTGGATGTGCAAAGATGAGGGGGAAAGATACCTTGCAGATGAAACAGCAAATGTGAGGGGCCCATGGTGGGGAGGATGAGGAAGGAAATCATTGTGGCTGCAGTGGGTACAGTAGGGGGTGAAAAAGATAAGGCAATATCATAGCTGAGTCCGGAGCAAGGAGGGCCTCCTCACCAGGATGCGGAGCTTGGATTTCATTCTAAGCACACTAGGAAACCACTGAAGGGTCTGCTTATCTTTAAAAAACAACGAATCTGGCTGCCTTGTGGAAACAGAAGCAGAGGCACAGAGGGTGGAAGCTGGGTCCTGGCTTGGCCAAGGCATAGATAGCAGTGCCTCGTGGTGCTTAGGCAGCTTGACAAACGAGGCATGGCTCTGCCTCCTAGAGGAGCACATGTCTAGGGACACTGTCCATGCGGGTGCTATTTCTAGATCTTGTTCACAGATCGGAGGCATCCTCCTGTGGCAGCACAGTGTGCTGCTGATGGCTTGCTCCTATGCAGTGCTTGTCCTGTGTGCCTCACATGTCGCAGGGCTGGCACAGGCCCAGCAACTGTGATCAGCAGAGGGTATGGAGAGGGAAGGACAGTTGACAGCTGGGAATCTCTTTAGTGTCAGCTGCTCCCTGTCCTGGTGGCTGATCCAGCCTGTGACTTCCTTTCATGTCCCAACACCTCCCATCTCACCTGTCTTGGAGAATCTTTCTTGCTTTGCCAGTGGTTCTTAACAAGTGACAGCCCATCCCAGGACATATCTTTGGAAATGTTGGAGAGTTGGCTGTTCTCATGATGAGGCATTGTGACTGACATTTGTGGCCAAGACCAGGGATGCTGGCACTGGCCTGCAGAGCAAACAAAGTCCTGCCCCAAATGACTCCACTGAAATATGGTCTGCCAAATCACAACCCTACAAATCATGTCAAATTTACATTCCACATTTTTTTCACTCAATGTTATTATTTTTCTGAATCAAAGGCATTCACCCTAGCACAAAATTCTCTCAGTCTAAAAATAAGCATGCCCAGCAAGCTGGCAGAATGGGTCAGCTTCACTTGAGTTAAGGGATGAGGGACATGAGATTCATTGATGTATGTTCTTAAGCCTTAAATGCTCCAACTTAACCTCCCTGGCCAGAAAGCAGGCCCACCTTTATTTCCTTATCGCTGCCCAAGTACCTCTACCTGCAGCGGAAGCTCAAGAGGTGTCCTGAAGGGGCTTGCCCAAACAGGACCAGGGAGTCAAGTTGGAATCTAGGGTAGCTGAGTCAAAGAGCTCAGGATCCTGGTTTTGAAATTAGAGATACTGAGGCTATTTTGAACCATGGGCTGAAGGAAACTTGAAGCATGAGAAGGGCTGGAAGGGCCCCACAGTGGTTACTGCAGTCCCCTTTCCCCCGCCTCAGCCCTGGCTGTCACTCACCTTGGGTAGTGACCATCCCCCAGCCGATTATCCAGCAGATGATAGGATTGAGTAACTGGATATTAGCTTCCAGGAGGCAGACGGTTCAGATGGAGTCAGAAAACTTTGCAGGGTGATACAGCTGTAAGAGAGCTATGTCACTCTCCTGGTAGTAGCGTTTGTTATAGTCAGCGTGGATGTAGAGTCGGTACACTGCTGTCAACTGACTGTATGCAGCAGGTTTTTCTAGTTGATAGTACCCCAGCAGGATTTTGTAGTCAGATGGCTTATGGGACCTGTTGTGGGAGGTTTAGTTACTACCCATATCCTCTGAGTGCTGGTCCATCATCCTTATCCTGGCTGCCTACCTCCCATCCCCTCCTCCTGGTGACACACCACCACTGTTCCAAAGGATTCTTTCTCCTTCTTTCCTAATATTGAGGTAGGTTTGATTGCTGTCCATAGCCTCAGGATATTTGTCCTTTGAAAGTTTCTCATGGCTTACCCAGCATGTGATAGAATCAAAGGAGCAGAGAGTCTTTGTCCTGGAAAGAAACTTTGGATACACATCACACTGTAACCCTTCAGCTGAGATGAGCAGTCCCTTGGACAGCAAGAAGGTCAGACCAGTCAGTCCAAAAGGAAATCAACCTTGAATATTCACTGGAAGGACTGACGTTAAAGCTGAAGCTCCAATACTTTGGCCACCGGGTGCAAAGAGCTGACTCATTGGAAAAGACCCTGATGCTGGGAAAGATTGAGGGTAGGAGCAGAAGGGAATAACAGAAGATGAGATGTTTGGATGGCATCACCAACTCAATGGACATGAGTTTGAGCAAGCTCTGGGAGATAGTAAAGGATAGGGAAGACTGGCATGCTGCAGTACATGGGTCCCAAAGAGTTGGACATGACTTAGCACCTGAACAACAACAACAAACTGCATCCCTACGGTTTAGATCAGCAGATACTTGGCTCATTCCCAGCTCTGACCAGAACACTTGGAAGTTCCCAGGGCCAGAAGTGATTCTCAGATTTCTCAGCCCAGAATGATGCATCCCTCTCCTGCCCAGTCCTCACACACTGTGTTCTCTATAGGCTGGTCCTCCTCTGTTAACAGGCACTCAACAAGTCCTTGTGGAACAAATAGAGGAGTTTACGGAACTGAACTTCTCCTTGCTGTTGAAACATGAGCAACTTTCGACCCACATGTCCTGCTTAGGCTGTCTCCCTAACCAAATTCCTCCTACAAGGCCCCTCCAATTTCAAGCCCCTCATCTGATGGCACCCACAGACTTCCCTTATGCTCAAGATCTACTTTCTTATACATTCTGGCCTCCCATCCTGTATCACAGGAGTTGGGCTTGTGTCTCACTTTCCTGGTAGGATCAGAAACTTCAAGATGGGCTTTGCATCTCCAGTTCCTGCTCAGTGGACCTCACATGGGGCCTGGCACCTAGGGGTGCTGAATTAATAAATAGAACCAAAGTAGGATCTCAAAGCCAGCTGATGCCAGCAGCTCTAGACTCCTGACTTGGAGGGTGACACTTTCTACCCGCTCCAGGTACACAGCAAGCTCAGGATGCACCTGAGAAGCAGTTCACTCTCTTGACTGCCCTGTCCCATTTCTCTGGACAGAGGCCATCTGCTTTATGCATCACTCTGGCCTGTGGTGGTGACCACAGCTCCTCTTAGGCACATGCTTCAACAAAAGTGACAAGAAGAGCTGGATTCCAAGATGCCTCCAGAAAGAAACTTGCCAGTCTGTGGAAGCGGTCAGGACCCAGGGAAGCCTCTAGCAATTGTGCTGAAGATGGCCTGTGGATTGCCTGGTTGGAAGAGGGCAAAATGTTCATCCACACAAGGACTTGATGGATGCCCCCAGCTCTGGCAAGCCTTGGGACTATGGTTCCAATACAGAGCCTGAAGCTTATGCCTGGCATGTGACCTGAGACACTACACAGCCACCGCTATTTTCACAAAAGGAGGGAAAAGCTGAGATCTTGTGGACTCTCTAGTCCTGGGCAAGATGTAGAAATCAGAGTCCATGTTGAATGCGAACAATATCTAACTCTTAAGTTTAGGGAAGATAAAGAGTAGATTGGAGGCACTTAAAATGGAAGTAAAGTCTACTTCCTAGTATTTACTGATCATCACAGAGTTAATTTCCATTTAGCTATTAACATGCATTACATGCAGCTGAGATAACAACAGCATCTTGGCAAGTGTTACCAGAGTATGAAGGTCCAGAGGGAGAATGAGGCAAACAGCCCCTGTCCTGGGATTCAGACAGTCAGGAAACTGGAGTCTGGTGAGGATCAGGGATGGCCTTCCAGGGAGAGGGGACTTCGGAGTCAGGCAGGGGCACACACAGAGACCCTTGGTGGCAGCAAACCATGATCAAAGCCTAAGAAAGAAAGACTAGGACAGCCTTCATCCTCTTCTGTCCTGTCCATCTGTCCATCCCACCCAGCAGCAGGCTGTGGGGAAGACGTACAGTTGGAAGCAGTGGGCAGCTGAGATCACCCAGTAGTCACTGATGAGAGAAGCTCCACAGATAAACATTCCCCGGTAGAGAAGACCTCCCTGCCAAGGTCAGCGTTTGTCAACTGCTTCCTTGCCACCAATGACCCTCCCAGTTATGGCAGTCTTCCCACATGCTGTCGAGACAGTCCCAGCCATGAGACCTCTGTGTTATGGATGCCAACTGTGGTGCCTCCAAAGGTCAGTATCCATAGGACCCAGGCCACCACAGCCCATCCTCCCCCTTCAAGCTGGAAAATCCAAGAGCCAGGGTGAAATGATTTGACTCACATGACAAAAGGCCACCTAACTTTGCTGGTGATGGTGGTGCTACAGAAGCAGCCTGTGGATCTGGAGGGGGCAAGAAGGGAGGCAGTTGCAGAGGTGTTTATCAGCACATTAGCCAGGGCAGAGGTCCAGGTCGGGCAGTGGTCCAGACACTTTCTCAGACCTAGTTCACCTAACTAGCACACTGCTTTTGAAGTCCCAGAAACTGAAGCCTTCCAGGGTGATGCCACTGAGACAAAGTGGTGGCACCTTTTCTCACCCATCCTCATATTCTAGAGAGACTGAGGTCAAACAGAACATGCTCTGCTTGACAGTTCTCTCTCTGAAGCTGTGCTTCCTCATTCTCCAAATGAAGAGAGTATGGGGGCCAATAAGGACAGGAAGTGCAGGCCGCTGGTCCTTGGACAGAGGACAATTGAAATCCAGCGTGAAGACCCTGAAGTGGGCGGTCACTTCCTCCACCTCTCATGCCCCACAGAGACTCAGGGACTCCAGAAACCAGCGGGCAGGTACAGGTCCTACCTGTCTCCTATGAGGGCGGAGATGGGAACAGCGGGGAGCAGAGGGAGGGGACACATGAGGGCAAGCGACCTGGACCTCCTTCACCCTCCTACTTACTCACCAGACACGGCAGACCTTGCTGGTTCATCTGCAGTCCCAGCCACCTTGGTGTGCGGCAGGAGTGAGTGTAGGCAGAGGAGGACAACAGCCAGGGTGCAGGCTACCTTCCAGCTTGGCCCTGGGCCCTCGGCTGCCGTGATCTCCGTCTGGCCGGTCCTGCACCTGCGATCCGACTGAGCTGACAGCGGCTCGCGTGGGCCCCGGGGCATGCTGGGAAACCGTCTCCTTGTGCGTGCCACACCCGTGACGGGGACTGGACGGCAGGCACGCAGTTGGAGAAGCAGCCTGCACTGGTGTCTGGAGCTCGTAGCCCCTGGTCCCTGGACGGTAGTCATTGCTGGGAGTCCCCAGGTTGATGGTGGGCAGCAGAGGGCACATAGGATCCCTCTCCAGTGACCCTATTTAGCTGGGGAGTCATCATGACAGCTATGGCAGTATGCTGAGGAATAGATACTAATGCTCAAAGGAATATATACTAGGAATATGTACAAGGAATCGATACTAATGCTCAGAGGAATATATACTGGGAATATATACAAGGAATGTGTACCAATGCTCAGAGGTCAGGTGCTTCTATAAGGGTCATCCAATGTGGCCAACCTGCTTTCAAGATCCAGCGCACTTTCCACTCATTGTTCCTCCAGCCCCTACTCCCCGTGTGATCAGGTCAGGGCCACCAAAGATAATATCCCTTCCTTAAACTCACTTGATATTATACAACATGACATAATCATGGGATGGATAATCACAGGTCTTTCCCACACCCAGCAAGAGAGAATTATACAAGAGTATGGGTCTTTAGGGGGTCCAACCGCTGACCTCTAATGACTAATGGCCTTCTCAAATGCCAAATCATTCACTGTGCCTCAAGGTTCCCAAGAGTCTCATCCTGTTAAACTTGAAATTTGAAGTCTCATCTGTTGGAGGATGTCACCAAGAGGGTATAATAACAAGTTGACTCTGGAGCTGAACCTGGGCAAATGGAGGCTCCTCACCCCTCCCCTGTTCTCAGAATGTAGGTTCTGCCCACAGTGAGTCTGCTCCAAAGATGCAGCCCTGAGGGAGTAAGGTGTTGGTGAGACCATCTGGACAGTTTATATGACTGAATCCAGTTAAGATCTCCATATAATCTTTAAGATTCTGGGTAGGGGGCAGGTCGTGTGTGGTTGCAGAGATCTACTTGTCTTGGGACCTCCAAGTTTGTTAAAGCTTAGAAATTGTAATCTAAATTTACTTGAAATAATGGAGACTTGACTGTAAAAAATATGAAGAAAATGATCATTGTGGATGCTTATCATGGCCTTTTTTTACAGAAAGTAACATGTGTTTGCACTGGAATAGTCCTATACGGTTGCTTCTTATAGTAGAAATCTGAGGGTCCAGCTTTCATTTTGTACTTTCTTTGTCCCTTTCAGTAAAGATGGTAGTGTTTCTACCGTCATAAACTTCTCAGGGAATTTGTGGTCCTTGCTGTGGCTCTCACTAGGTTTAACTCCATTAGACAAAGTCATAAAACAGATTGTTGAGATTATTGCTTTCCTAACGGCCTTTTGTTGAGATATTATGTATTTATCACTGCAATAAAAAGCTGGAAAAAGGCAATAATGACTGTCCCCAATATATCCAGAGACATAGAGGAAAAGGTTGGAAATTTTGAAGAGAAGTTGGAATAAGTGAACAGAGTAGGAAGAGAAAGGTGGTAAAGCACAGTGACTGAGATCAAAGGTGGCATCAGGTGTGGGAGAGCAGAGGTGTTGCAGATGCTAAGAGGACAAGGGGTGGGACACAGGACACTCCAGGCAGGTGGTCTGAGGACAAAGGCAGTCTCCCATTAAGTGGCTGCAGAAAAACAGTTTTCAGCAAACACTGGAAGATGAAAGGGACTTTGGTGAAGATGGGGTCCAGGAGATTTGCTGCTAACCATCTAGGCTGTATCTGATTTTGTTCAGAGGAAAGAAAGGCATGAACGGCAGTGGAACAGATGCCTTCCATGTACTCCACGTGTCATCTTCACAACTATAAGCATTCCTAGTTTGCAGGTGAAGAAACTGAACTGAGGATAAACCAGCATTATACGGGGCTTGCAGGGTTAGGACGCAGGCCTAGCTCTGCTGGTGGCTTGCCCTTTTGTGTCCTGCTCCTGATCAGTCAGAACCCTAGCATTACACTGCCTGCCCAACCCCAGTCTGTTTTCAAGGAAGTACAGAACATAGTCTTTAGCCTGTGCCTATGACAGGGTTGCCACCACTTTGAACTGGTTAAGTGTGGAGAGGAGAAGGGTGCTGTGAGCAGTGGCAAGGTGCTGGGAAGGCTGTGGATACCTGGAAAGGAGGCTTCATGGCCACCTGGGGGGATAGAATGTCCGGACCCCTTTCACAGATAAGGAAGAAACAGCTCTGAGAGGGAAAGTGACCTGCAGGCAGGTTCAGTATCAGGACTGGGCCAAGCTAGCAGGCTCTAGAATCCATGACAGTAACCACTGCCCCACACAGCCTCTCTCTGTAGGCCTGCAAAATGCTGGGACAGGTGCAGACTTCCCCTCTGGCTTCTTCTAAAACTAGAAGTATATTTGATTTACAATGTTGTATTAGTTTCAGGTGCACAGCATAGTGATTTGAAATAGTTATCATTGCTGTTGTTCTTTGGTACCTAAGTTGTGTCTGACTCTTTGTGACCCCAATGACTGCAGAGCACCAGGTTTCCCTGTCTTTCACTGTCTCCTAGAGTTTGCTCAGATTCATGTCCATTGAGTCAGTGATGCTATCTAACCATCTCATCCTCTGCTACCCCCTTCTCCTTTTGCCTTTGATCTTTCCCAGCATCAAGGTCTTTTCCAATGAGTCAGTTCTTCCCATCGAGTGGCCAAGTATTGGAGCTTCAGCTTCAGCCTCAGTCCTTCCAATGCATATTCAGGGTTGATTTTCTTTAGGATTGACTGGTTTGATCTCCTTATATTCCTAGGGATTCTGAAGAGTTTTCTCCAGCACCATAATTTGAAAGCATCTATTCTTCAGGCCTCAGCCTTCCTTATGGTCCAGTTCTCACATCTGTACGTGACTATTGGAAAAACCATTCTTTTGACTATGTGGACCTTTGTCAGGAAAGTGATGTCTCTGTTTTTAATATGCTGTCTAGGTTTGTCATAGATTTTCTTCCAAGGAACAAAGCATCCTTTATTAATAATGTCATAGCTGAAGTCACCATCCACAGTAAATTCGGAGTCCAAGAAAATAAAATCTGTCACTCCTTCCACTTTTTCCCCTTCTATTTGCCATGAAGTGATGAGATCAGATGCCATGATCTTACTGTTTTGAATGCTTAAAGATAGATAGCTTTTTCACTCACCTCTTTCACCCTTATTAAGAGGCTTTTTAGTTATTCTTCACTTTCTGCCATTGGAGTGGTATTTGCATATCTGAGGTGGTTGTATTTCTTCCAGCAGTCTTGATTCCAGCTTGTGATTCATTCAGGCAGATATTTCATATGATGTACTCTGCACATAACTTACATAAGCATGGTGACAATATACATCATTATCACACTCATTTTCCAATTTTGAACTAGTCAATTGTTCCCTGTCCAGTTCTAACTGTTGCTTCTTGACCTGCATACAGGTTTCTCAGGAGACAGGTAAGGAGGTCTGGTATTCCCATCCATTTAAAGTTACTATAAAATACTGGTTATGTTTCATGTGTTTTATAACACATCTTTGCATTTTATTTTATACAGAATACTCTGTATCTTTTAAGCCCTTATCCCTACCTTGCCTTTCCTTTCAATCTTCTCCTCACTGGTAACCACTATTTTGTTTCCTGTATCTTTGACGCTGTTTCTGTTTTGTTATTTTCATTAGTTTGTTTCCTTTTTTAGATTCCACACATAACTGAAAACATACAAATTCATCTTTGTCTTGGTTACTTCAAAAGCACATAATATCCTCTGGGGCGATCACAGTTTTTCACATGACTTATAATATTCCATTGTATGGATGTATACCACATCTTCTTTATCCATTCATTTGTCAAGCTACACTTAGGTCGCTTCCATATTTTGGCTAGTGTAAGTACTGCTGTTATGAACATTGGAGTGCATGTGTTTTTCAAATTAGCATTTTAGTTTTCTTTAGATATCTACCCTTGACTGGAATTGCTTAAACCATATGGCAATTTTACATTTTTTTTTTTAAGAACCTTCATAGTGCTTTCTGTAGTGGTTGTGCCAATTTACATTCTTACCAACCATGAACTAAGATTCCCTTTTCTCTACATCCTCACCAAAATTTGTTGCTTGTTACATCCCTGTCAGTATTTGCTATTTGTAGATTTTGTTCATGGTAGCCATGCTGACAGGTGTGAAGTGATATCTCATGGTGGTTTTGATTTGCATTTCCCTGATAATTAGTGATGAGCATCTCTTCATGCTCCTGTTGGCTATTTGCATGTCTTCTTTGGGAAACTGTCTCTTCAGGCCCTCTGCCCATTTCTTAATTGAATTGCTTAGTTTTGATGATTTGGTTTTGAGTTGTATGAGCTGTTTATATATTTTGCATATTATTAATCTCTTAGGAAAAGGAGTATGTCAAGGCTGTATATTGTCACCCTGCTTATTTAACTTCTATGCAGAGTACATCATGAGAAACGCTGGACTGGAAGAAACACAAGCTGGAATCAAGATTGCCAGGAGAAATATCAATAACCTCAGCTATGCAGATGATACCACCCTTATGGCAGAAAGTGAAGAGGAACTAAAAAGCCTGTTGATGAAAGTGAAAGTGGAGAGTGAAAAAGTTGGCTTAAAGCTCAACATTCAGAAAACAAAGATCATGGCATCCGGTCCCATCACTTCATGGGAAATAGATGGGGAAACAGTGGAAACAGTGGCAGACTTTATTTTTCTGGGGCTCCAAAATCACTGCAGATGGTGATTGCAGGCATGAAATTAGAAGATGCTTACTCCTTGGAAGAAAAATTATGACCAACCTAGATAGCATATTCAAAAGCAGAGACATTACTTTGCTGACTAAGGTCTGCCTAGTCAAGGCTATGGTTTTTCCAGTGGTCATGTATGGATGTGAGAATTGGACTGTGAAGAAGGCTGAGCGCCGAAGAATTGATGTTTTTGAACTGTGGTGTTGGAGAAGACTCTTGAGAGTCCCTTGGACTGCAAGGAGATCCACCCAGTCCATTCTGAATGAGATCAGCCCTGGGATTTCTTTGGAAGGAATGATGCTAAAGCTGAAGCTCCAGTACTTTGGCTACCTCATGTGAAGAGTTGACTCATTGGAAAAGATTTTGATGCTGGGAGGGATTGGGGACAGGAGGAGAAGGGGACAACCGAGGATGAGATGGCTGGGTGGCATCACGGACTCGATGGACATGAGTCTGAGTGAACTCTAGGAGTTGGTGATGGACAGGGAGGCCTGGCGTGCTGCAATTCATGGGGTCGCAAAGAGTCGGACACGACTGAGTGATTGAACTGAACTGAACTGAACTGAATCTCTTATCAGACATATCATTTGCAAATATCTTCTCCCATGCTATAGGCTGCCTTTTGGTTCTTTTTGAGGGTATTTTTAATTGTGCAAAAACTTTTAGGTTTAATTAGGTCCCACTTGTTTATTGTGGCTTTTGTTTCCCTTTGGAAGCCTGAGGAAACAGATCCAAAAATATATTACTAAGACTGTATGTTTTCTTCTAGGAGTTTAATGCTGTTATCTTACACTTAGGTCTTTAAGCCATTTTATTTGTATATGTGGTATAAGAAAATGTTTAAATTTCATTCGTTTACATGTAGCTGTCCAGTTTTCACAGCACCACTTATTGAAAAAACTGTCTTTTCTCCATTGTATATGCTTGACGCCTTTGTTGTAGATTAATTGACCATAGCTGAGTGGGTTTATATTTGGGCTGTTTATTTTATTCCATTGATTTATGCATCCATTTTTGTACCAGTACCATACTGTTTTGATTACTGCAGCTTTGAATTATACTCTGAAGTCAAGGGGAGTGATACCTCCAGCTTTGTTTGTTTACTTTTTCCTAAGATTGCTTTGACTATTCAGAATAAAATTCAACCATAAATTAGGATCATTTGTTACAGTTCTGTGAAAAATGCTTTCGGTAATTAGATTAGTATTGCACTAAATCTGTAGGTTGCTTTGGGCAGTGTGCTTGCTTTAGCAATAGTAATTCTTCCAATCATGAATGCAAAATATCTACCTATTTGTTGTATCATCTTCAATTTTCTTTATCAGTGTCTTATAGTTTTCAAACTATAGGTCTCTTACCTCCTTGGTTAAGTTTATTCCTAGGTATTTTATTCTTTTTGATGTGAGTGTAAAATGGGATTGTTTCTTTGCGTTCTCTTTCTGATAGTTCATTAGTACATATACAAAACAACCAATTTCTGTATATGTATCTAATATCCTGCAGCTTTACTGAATTCATTCATTAGTTATAATAGGTTTTTAGTAGAGACTTTAAGGTTTTCTATACATAGTGTCATGTCATCTGCAACTAGTGACAGTATTATTTCTTCCCTTCCAATTTGAATGCCTTTTAAATTTCTTTTGTCTGAGTCCTGTGGCTAGGACTTCCAATACTAGGTAAAATAGAAATGGTGACAGTGGGCATTCTTGTTCTGTCCCTAATTTTAGAGGGAAAGGTTCCAGTTTTTACCTTTTGAGTATGATGCTTGCTCTAGGTTTGTCATAAATGGCTTTTATTATGTTGAGTTATGTTCTATCTATATCATGTAACTTTTGGTCATTCCTTTTGTTAATGTGCTGTATCACATTGATTGATGTGGATATTGAACCATCCTTATATTCCTGAATAAGTCTTACTTGATCATGATGTATGATTCTTTTATGTATTGCTTGATTTTGTTTGCTAACATTTTGTTGAGAATTTTACATCAAGAGTCATCAGGAATATTGGACTTTAATTTCCTTTCTTGCAGTGTTTTGTAACAGGCTTCCCTGGTAGCTCAGCTGGTAAAGAATTCACCTACAAGGCAAAAGACTCTGGTTCAGTTCCTGGGTTGGGAAGATCTGCTGGAGAAGGTATAGGCTACCCACTTCAGTATTTTTTGAGCTTCCCTGGTGGCTCAGTCTTTTGTATGTTTTGGGTACCAGGGTAATGGTAGCTTTGTAGAATGATCTTGGGAGTATTTTCTCCTCTTCTTTTTCTAAAATAGTTTGAGAAGGATAGGTGTTAACTCTTCTTTATATGTTTGGTAGAATTCCCCTGTGAAACCATGCAGTCTTGGACTTTTGTTTGTTGGGAGTTTTTTGAGTATTGATTCAGTTTCACTACTCATCCATTCAGATTATCTGTTCTTTCTGATTCAGTCTTGGAAGATTGTATGCTTCTGGGAATTTATCCATTTTTTTCTACATTGTCTAGTTTGTTGACAATTTGTTGTTTTAGTATCCTCTTATGATTTTATTTTTTATATTTCTGTGATATTGGTTACAATTTCTTCTCTTTTCCCCCTCATTTTGTGTATTTATATATTTCTTTTTCCTTAATGAGCCTGCTAAGGATTTATCAGTTTTGTCCATCTTTTCAAAAAATGCAGTTCTCTTTTTCATTAATGTTTTCAGTCTATTTTATTTACTTCCTCTCTGATCTTTATTATTTCTTTCTTTCTGCTGACTTTGGGCTTTTTTCTTCTTCTCCTGATTTCTTTAGATAATAGATTAGCTTATTTGATATTTTTCTTATTTCCTGTGTTGCTATAAACTTCCTTCTTAGAACTGCTTTTGCTGAGTCCCATAGATTTTGGAAAACAGTTTTTTCATTTGGTTTAAGGTATTTTTTGATTTCCTCTTTTATCTCTTTGTTGACCTATTGAGATTTTAGCAGTATATTTTTTAGTCTCCAAATGTTTGGTTGTTTTCCAATTTTTCTTCCTGTACTTGATTCCTAGTTTCATATTGTTGTGGTTGGAAATGATACCTGAAATAATTTTTATTCTTTTATATTTGTTGAATCTTATTGTGGTCTGTGATTTATCTTGGGGAATATTCCATGTACATGTGAAAATGTGCATTCTGTTATTTTTTAATGGAATGTCCTGGGGATAGTTTTTAAGTCCAACTGATTGACTGTGTCATTTATGGCGAATGTTTCCTTATTGATTTTTTATCTGGATATCTGTCCATTGATGTAAAAGGGGCATTAAAATCTTCTATTGTTATTTTATTGTCATTTTCTCCCTTTATGTCTGTTTATTTAGGTGCTTCTGTATTGGGTGAATGAGTTTAGAAATATTATATCTTCTTCTATTGATTTCTTTACCATAATATAATGCCTTTCTTTATGTTTTTTCTTTTTAATTAATTTTTTATTGAAGGATAAATTGCTCTAGAATTTTGTTGTTTACTGTCAAACCTCAACATGAATCAGCTATAAGTATACATATATACATTTGCCTTTACTGGTGGAAAGTTCCTCCACCTACATTTTCTTTCTTGCTGTAGTCTTTTTTTCACATAAAAAAGACCCTTTAACCCTTCTTATAAGGTGGGTTTAATATTGATGAACTCTTAGATTTTGCTTGTCTGAGAAGCTCTTTATCAATCAAATATGAAAGATAATTTTGCTGGGTAGAAGCATCCTAGGTTGTATTTTCTTTCCTTGCAGCACTCTAAAATACATCAGATAACTCCTGTCCTGCCTAGTCTGCACAGTTTTTGCAAAAAATCAACCAATAACCTTATTGGGTTCTTCTATTTATGATTCTTTTTCTCTTATTGCCTTTGAAGTGATCTCTTTAATTTTAACTTTTGCTATTTTAATTATATGTCCTCATGTGGGTCTCTTTGAGTTCATCTTGCTTGGGATCCTCTCTGCTTCCTGTATCTATATGTCTGTTTCCTTCTTCAGTGTCAGCAAGTTTTGAGCCATAACTTCATCAAATACAGTTTCTATTTATTTCTGTCTTTCCTCCTTCTGACACCCTTATAATGCAAACATCAGAACACCTAATGTTGTCCCACAGGTCCCTTAAACTAGCTCATTTCTTCAAGTATGTTTTCTTTTTCTTGTTTCAAATGTGTGATTTTCACTATTGTATCTTCCAGTTTGTTTATGTGTTCTTCTATATTACCTAATTGGCTTTTAATTCCCTCTAGTGCGTTTTTCTGGAGAAGGCAATGGCACCCCACTCCAGTACTCTTGCCTGGAAAATCCTCCATCCCAGGTGGAGGAGCCTGGTGGGCTACAGTCCATGGGGTCACACAGAGTCGGACACGACTGAGCAACTTCACTTTCACTTTTCGCTTTCATGTACTGGAGAAGGAAATGGCAACCCACTCCAGTGTTCTTGCCTGGAGAATCCCAGGGACGGGGGAGCCTGGTGGGCTGCCGTCTATGGGATCGCACAGAGTCAGACATGACTGAAGCGACTTAACAGCAGCAGCAGCAGCAGCAGCAGCAGCAGCAGTGTTTTTCATTTCAGTTATTGTGTTCCTCATCTCTGAATTATTCTCCTTTATACTTTATAGTTCTCTGTTAAAATTCTCACCATGTTCATCTAAACTTTTACCCAATTTAGTTGCCATTCTCATTACTATTTCTTTGAGCTCTTACTCAGGTAAATTATTGATATTTATATCTTTTTTATTTGCATATTTTTCCAGGTTTTTTCTCTTTTTTTTTTTTTAACATATTCCTTTGTCTTTTCATTTTAACTTTCTATGTCTGTATGAAATTAGGTGAAACAGTTACTTTCCTGGTCTTGAAGGTGTGTTCTTCTGTGGGAGTGTCCCTATGCAGTCTGTATGTGCCCAGTGTCTTTGGTGGGACAATTAGATCTGAAGTGAACATCTTCCCGCCTTGGGTGGGAGGTAGGGCTGGAGCTCAAGGGGCTAGAACCAGAGCTAGGTATGAACGGGAGCTGCCACTGCCCTCTCGGGGGTACAGTCAATGGTTGAGGAGCTGGAGCAGAAGCCCTGGGGGATCTTAATTTCTCCCAGTTATAACAGTAGTTTACATCTTGGTTTGGGACATGGCAGGGCCTGAGGCTTGGGCTTGCACTTATGGGCTGGTTTCACTTTATCCTCCAGTGTTTGTGTCTTGCTTAGTGCCTTGGTCAGGGCCAGAGGGATTGGTGCTGCAACACTGAGCTGTCCTCACCCCCTATCAGATTTTCACAGGGTCGGGAGCTCAGGTGTTGGTGTTCTCTGCCCTGGAGCTAGCTTCACCCCCTCTGGAGTGTATGTAGGGATTCCCCCCTCCCACTTCACAAATCCCAGGATGTCACTGGCTGCCTCTGCCCTGTTCAGAGGCAGGGCAAGGGTTAGAACTAGATATGTTCCTCACAAGTATATGCATTCTCACTAGCAACAGTAGCCTCTGCTTTAGTGGAAAGCAGTGCCAGAACAAGAGGAGATGGAGGAGAACCCTGGCACTAGATGGGAACTTCACTGGGGTGGCCCTGCAGACCACCAGGCAGTTTTCATCATGTTGCCTTAGCACTGTGATGAGGAAAAAGCAAGTCTGTGTGTGCACTCTTGAGAAGTGGACTCTTAGTTTCTAACAGCCCTCAGGTTAGCCCCAGTGGTTTTAAAATCAGCTAAGGGGGGGGGTATCTTCTAAGTGTTGGATGCCAGGGCTGAAGTGACTTGAATACCTCACTTCCCAAGGAGGATTCCCAAGCCCCTGATATCCCTGCATCTTCTGTGTCCCCATTGTGTCCGGACCAGGTCACTTTCCCCCTCTTCCTACTAGACTCCATGTGGATCTGTCTTTTCTTTGGTTGTAGGAGAGCTGTTCTTCTAGTCCCTAGATCAATTTCAGCAAGAGTCACTCTACATGTAGTTGTAGTTTTGATGTGTTTTTGACAGAAGATGGACCCAGAGTCCTTTACTCTGCCTCTGGATCTTCTCTCTTCTCCTGTTTTGCATTTTCATGGCCAGTTGCGGTTTTCCCTTCTCTTTCCTCCAGGAATATGTTGCACTGAGCCTTGCCATGAGGTGGCAGGATTAAACTGTTTGTCATTGTCTTAGCAAGCTTGTATGTCAGACCATGTTCAAATCATGGTGTGCATGCTCTTGGGTATGCAGGTTTCCTTGTACCTACTCTTTTCACTATTGCTAGCTGTGGCCCCTCAACATTTATGCCATCCACACTGTCCCAGACTCCCTAGTACCTCCCCTTTTACCTTCACCTATCAAGTGGAAACTTGCTCTCCCATTTTTTCTTTTGTCTAAGTTCACTGGCCTTAAGCCATTTAACCCCCAGCTTCACATTTACATGAACTCTCTGCAAGACTGGCTCGAGGAGTATGCTGGAAAGCAGGACAAACTGAATTCTTACTTCCATGGAGCTGATTGTGATAGAAAAGTTAGACATGAGTCATGCAAGAAAACCGAGACAAATTGTGGTAAGTCATGTAAAAGAAATAAGGAGCAATATATGAGTATAAAATAGAGAGCTGTGTTCCATTCTAGGTGTCAAGATACATTTGCCTGAAGAGTCTTTCAAACTGACATTGGCTGATCTGCAAAGTGGGCAATAGTATTCCCAGGTGGCAAGGTTCTTGTGTCGTTTAAGGAGTCAACAGGAGGCAAGTGAGCTGGAGTTTAGAGACTGAAGAGGGAGGAAGGGACAAGGAATGGGCTGTACCTGGTCTCAGGTATTAGGTTAAAGATCTTAGTCTTTATCTTAAGAGCAGTGAGAAACCAGTTGCTGATGTTGTGATGGTGATCATGGTGATGGTGAAAATGGTAAAGAAGAGAAGGAAGACGATGGTGATAGTGACGATGGTAGATGACTGTGGTGATGGTGAGGATAATGATAGTAATGATGTTGTTTAATAAGGATGAGAGTGACTGCGACAGTAAGAATGATAATGACATGGTGATCATGAGGATGCTGAGGTGCTGATGAGGATGGTGCAGATAATGAAGGGTCCAGCACCACTACCTGCTAAGAAGGCAGGAATGAGAATGGAAACAACACATTATTTGAAGGAAGACACATCTGGTACTTACTTGCTGGCTGGAATGAGAAAATACTTTGACCTCATGTGCACTTGAATTTATTTATCCTCAGAAGGGTTCCTGAAGATGAAGTGAGGTGTATAAGGGTGCTTGGTACCTAGCAGTTGCAAAATTAGCTCCCTGGTGTCTCCATGACACACAGGCAAGCAGCCAGGCATGTGACAATGACAGCCTATGGCTGGAGAGTCCCTCTGCTGCTTCACTTCTGCAGCCTGGTCAGGTGACATGCTTAGAGAGGCATTAATACTGCTATCAAAAAACTAAAAGCCTGTGTTTAGATCATCTCCTCCAAACTGGGTGTCCTGCTGTCTGTAGGAATAGTTGTGTGGTGGGAGCTCTGCTGAGAGTATCTCGGTACCTCATCCACTGCCTGCTGCCCTCACCCTCTGGCAACTCAGGGGGACACAGCAATGGGGACTCTGCATGTCTAGGGAAAAATCCTAAGTCTCCTCAAAATGTGACACTTGGCAAGACACTTAACCTAGCTAGGCCCATTTCTCATCTGAAGCCAGTTTGGCAGCTTGAGGTGGCTTCCTGTGAGATTGTGCACAAGCGGATGCTCCGCAGTGAGGTGGCCTGCAGTCACTCTTAGCTTACCTCTCCCTTGGGGGCAGGATCGAGGGCTCCATTTATTGTCAGTCTGAATCTGTTTGCATTGAGCCTTCCACAGTTTCAGTTTGGCTCCAGTTTCCTGGAGGTTACCTTCTGGCCAGTCCCAGGACAGGGACAATCCCAGCATCCCAAGGCCCTTGAAATGACACAAATGTGAAGACTTTATTTCTCAAGTGACATGTAGATCACTAACCTGTTCTGCACATCTGCCCTGTGTCAGCACACATGTGGTGATGAGTGGCCCCCGCGGGCTGACAGGTCAGGCTGTTCTGACCCGTAATGGATGCAGAAAGTGGAAGTGACGGAGCATTTTAAGGCTCTGGGGTCACTCGCCAGGAACAGGTAGTGCTAGGCCATCCCCATGGTGGCCAGTGCATTTTGAGTTGGCCCAACAATAAGGAAGATTCTTTAACATCTAGCAGTTCATGCATTGTGGAGATTATTCCCTTTCTGTTTCCCTGGAGCTGGCTATCAGAAGGCTTGAGCTCCCGGTCACATTTTTACTGAAGAGTTGTCATGTAACAGGTTTTCCTCTCCCAGGGAATTTGCATTATAACACAGGGACCTGCGAGAGACCACACTGACAGCCCGGGCCTGCTGGGCTCACAGCAGAGAGCACCCTAACGTTCAGCCCAGTTGTATGACATGCAGAGTACACATCAGGCAGGGCTCTGCTCTATCTCTAGGCCTGGGGTCAGTGGAAATATGAAGGAGACACTCCAGTGAGAGGCACAGGCCCTGGCAGAGGGGACAGGGAGTTGGGGTCAGCCCTCTGGCAATTGCCATTTCTCCAGAGGAGGGAGATGCCCTTTCTTAGAATAACTTGCCATCAGAGCTCAGGTACTGTTGCTCTTCCTCCTGAGAATGCTGTAATAGATCCTCAGGGAGGGCATGGCCTTTGAATTAGGGGCTCTCTGGGAACATGGCCTTTGGCTGGCTCTGAAGGATGGAATGATCCTCATGCTCCAGAAAGGGCCTCTTGGGTGAGAAGAACTACTCTGGGATCCCACTTTGCAGGTTAACACGACAGCTGTCCAACCTGAGGGTGATAGCCCCAGGACCACCTGCTTCCCTGTTCATCTCACCTGGACCCCACAGTGTAAAGTGGAACCAGTGTAATCCACATCTCTCTTCCAGGTTGGGTCCATTGTCACAGTGGACCCCAGGTGGGGCCATGAAGGGTCTAAGTTATTTAGCCAAGACCACATTGCTAAGGACAAGACGCAGAGCTGCTGAGAAAGAAAAGGGAAATAGGACATGGGGACCCAGTGTAGTCAGAGGGTCCATGACTGAGAGATGAGGCAGGCTTCTGTGTGTCACCCGGTGGTTCTGGCCCAGGTGACATTATGTCAGGCTGGGACACTCATGGCTCTGTGTCCTGCCTCCCCCAGGTCCCAGTGCTCAGGGAGGCTTTAGCTCCAGGCTGCTCTCTCAACCCCACCCGAACCCCTTGACTGCTGGGGCAGGGTTTGCAGGCCACTGATCAGCTCATGCAGCTCCCTCTGTGGTTAGGTCTGTGGAGTAGAGAGCACTTGCCACCTCTGTGAGATCAGTGCAAGGTGAGAGTGGACGTGGATGCACATTTACCTAGGGCTTCCATTGCATGGCTAAGTGTTCCACCTCTGGATTCTCCTGACATTTCTACAAGGTCCTCGAGGTCCTCGTGCACAGCATCCACATTTCACAGATAGACAATGTAGAGAGAGTAACAAAGTTTCTCAAGGCCATTACAGCCAGGACCTCCAGAGCACGTGGGCTGCTCACCTGAGCCAGAGCCCCACAACGGTGAGTGCACTATGAGTGCACAAACTTGCGACACCCTCAGACAACCCTACGTGTTCCAGCTGCCCAGTAGCCTCGCACTCCAGTCTCCCCCCGCCTTTCGGTCCTCCCACCTCTGTTCCATGCTGCCTCTGTCAGACCAGGACAGGAACTTCCCAGGGTTCAGGGACCCTGCACAGGGGTCCCTTCTAATAGCTTCCATACAATTCACAGCTACTGATGAAGCATTATTGCTGAAAAGCACAGAGAGGCTAAACCTTTACTGAAAGCTGGAACCTGGAAAGTAAGCAAGCAGAGCTGTGGAATCTGGGACCACAAACCTCCATTTTACAACAGCTCAGGATCTGGGAGGGGCAAAGCAAAGCTAGGACACACCCCTCGTGAGGAGTGTCATGGAGACACCTATAAAGCTGGAGCCCCAAAGGATTACTATCTCAGAACAAGGGTACATGACGACTAAGAGACCAGCAAGAGAACTGGCCTGCAGTGATATCAGTACCAGGAAGAAAAGGAAGAAAATTCCTTGAATACTCTTGAGTAGCAGCCATTCTTCTGACAGGATTAGAGCTAGGTTTCAAACCATTTTAATGATTAAAACTCTTATCCTGTGGTTGGTGTGGTGCTTCTGGAGTATCTGAGCTTCAGCTCAGGGCTCAAAGAAGTGAAACAACCTAAAAAAAAAAAAAAAAAGAATTGCATTTGTCAAAACTCACAAAGTCACACAGGAGAATAAGACTCCATGAATGAGAATGAGAGGAAACAAGAAGATAGCCGCATTGTGTCTAGCACCTTGGATTATCAGATACTTGGTTAATAAAAAAATGTTTAATACAGTTTAAGACATTAAAATGACACGAAAACAAGCATTTAGGGACAGCAAAGTTTTAAAACAGCCAAGTAGATTAAGAATTAGATAGAACTTCTAGGAAAGAAAAATAAAATAATGAGAATTGCAAAGGGGCAGAACCAAGATGGCAGATGGGGAGCACACAGAGTCCAAGTGTCCCCACAACTAGGGCATCTGCTGGACCCTGGTGGAGAACCTTGACACCTGGTGGATGGGAGGAACCCCCCAGAGGCATGGTATAAGGTGGAGGGGAGTGAGCAGGGAGAAGCAGCAGAGGATGGTGGAGACCAGCCCGCCTGAAGGTGACTGGGAGAAGGGTTGCCATGCCCGGAGAGGCACAATTACATTGAGAGGATCAAGGGAACAGGGAAGAGGGTACCTTCAGGGGTTTGGAGGATCAGAGGAGAATATGCTGGACATTCTCCTCACCCACTTGACACTTAGGTGTCTGCTGAAACCCTGGGCCTGGTCATCCCTGCTCCAGGGCACCCTTTGCTCACATGGGTCTTGGGAGTGTGAGAGAGGGAGTGGGGAAGAGGAAGTGATGAGTCTGATGGGGAGGGGTCCTTAGGGGTTAGAGAACCGGGGCAACAACCCCCACCACTCAGCCTGGGCAGCCAATTGAGGGCCCAGACCTGATCCTCTGCACTCAGAGGCTGGAGGCACTCTGGGGCCCTCTCCATCTTCATCAAGCCTAGGCCCTGCCAACAACCAAAACCCTGGGCCGTTTCCGGCTGCATGCATCCTGTGTATACGTCTAACCCCCACCTAAGCCCCACCCCTGACAACCCTGCATAAGCCCCCCTGCCCCGCCCACCGCCCTCCCCCCCAGTCAAGTCTTTTCTGTGTTTTTTTTTTTTTTTTTGCTACTGAGGTTCTCTTTTACCTTCTGGTAGTTGTTTCATTTATAGGTTTATTTTTTCTAGTATACCTGTTCAGTTCAGTTCACTCACTCGGTCATGTCCGACTCTTTGCGACCCCATGAATTGCAGCACGCCAGGCCTCCCTGTCCATCACCATCTCCCGGAGTTCACTCAACTCATGTCCATTGAGTCGGTGATGCCATCTAGCCATCTCATCCTCGGTTGTCGCCTTCTCTTCCTGCCCCCAATCCCTCCCAGCATCAGAGTCTTTTCCAATGAGTCAGCTCTTCTCATGAGGTGGCCAAAGTACTGGAGCTTCAGCTTTAGCATCATTCCTTCCAAAGAAATCCCAGGGTTGATCTACTTCAGAATGGACTGGTTGGATCTCCTTGCAGTCCAAGGGACTCTCAAGAGTCTTCTCCAACACAGTTCAAAAGCATCAATTCTTCGGCGCTAAGCCTTCTTCACAGTCCAATTCTCACATCCATACATGACCACAGGAAAAACCATAGCCTTGAAAAGATGGACTTTTGTTGGCAAAGTAATGTCTCTGCTTTTGAATATGCTATATAGGTTGGTCATAACTTTTCTTCCAAGGAGTAAGCGTCTTTTAATTTCATGGCCACAATCACCATCTGCAGTGATGTTGGAGCCCAAAAAAATAAAGTCTGACACTGTTTCCACTGTTTCTTCATATATTTCCCATGGAGTGATAGAACCGGATGCCATGATCTTCATTTTCTGAAAGTTGAGCTTTAAGCCAACTTTTTCACTCTCCTCTTTCACTTTCATCAAGAGGCTTTTTAGCTCCTCTTCACTTTTGCCATAAGGGTGGTGTCATCTGCATATCTGAGGTTATTGATATTTCTCCTGGCAATCTTGATTCCAGCTTGTGTTTCCTCCAGTCCAGCATTTCTCATGATGGACTCTGCATAGAAGTTAAATGAGCAGGATGACAATATATAGCCTTGACATACTCCTTTTCCTATTTGGAACCAGTCTGTTGTTCCATGTCCAGTTCTAACTGGTGCTTCCTGACCTGCATACAGATTTCTCAAGAGGCAGGTCAGGTGATCTGGGATTCCCATCTCTTTCAGAATTTTCCACAGTTTATTGTGATCCACACAGTCAAAGGCTTTGGCATAGTCAAGAAAGCAGAAATAGATGTTTTTCTGAAACTCTCTTGCTTTTTCCATGATCCAGCGGATGTTGGCAATTTGATCTCTGGTTCCTCTGCCTTTCTAAAACCAGCTTGAACATCAGGGAGTTCACGTATTGCTGAAGCCTGGCTTGGAGAATTTTGAGCATTACTTTACTAGCATGTGAGATGAGGTCAATTGTGCGATAGTTTGAGCATTCCTTGGCATTGCCTTTCTTTGGGACTGGAATGAAAACTGATCTTTTCCAGTCCTGTGGCCACTGCTGAGTTTTCCAAATTAGCTGGCATATTGAGTGCAGCAGTTTCACAGCATCATCTTTCAGGATTTGAAACAGCTCAACTGGAATTCCATCACCTCCACTAGCTTTGTTCGTAGTGATGCTTTCTAAGGCCCACTTGACTTCACATTCCAGAATGTCTGGCTCTAGATGAGTGATCACACCATCGTGATTATCTGGGTCGTGAAGATCTTTTTTGTACAGTTCTTCCATGTACTCTTGCCATCTCTTCTTAATATCTTCTGCTTGTGTTAGGTCCATACTATTTCTGTCCTTTATCGAGCCCATCTTTGCATGAAATGTTCCCTTGGTATCTCTAATTTTCTTGAAGAGATCTCTAGTCTTTCCCATTCTGTTCTTTTCCTCTATTTCTTTGCATTGATCGGTGAAGAAGGCTTTCTTATCTCTTCTTGCTATTCTTTGAAACTCGGCATTCAGATGCTTATATCTTTCCTTTTCTCCTTGGCTTTTCGCCTTTCTTCTTGTCACAGCTATTTGTAAGGCTTCCCCAGACAGCCATTTTGCTTTTTTGCATTTCTTTTCCATGGGGATGGTCTTGATCCCTGTCTCCTGTACAATGTCACAAACCTCATTCCATAGTTCATCAGGCACTCTATCTATCAGATCTAGGCCGTTGAATCTATTTGTCACTTCCACTGTATAATCATAAGGGATTTGATTGAGGTCATACCTGAATGGTCTAGCGGTTTCCCCTACTTTCTTCAATTTGAGTCTGAATTTGGTAATAAGGAGTTCATGATCTGAGCCACAGTCAGCTCCTGGTCTTGTTTTTGTTGACTGTATAGAGCTTCTCCATCTTTTGCTGCAAAGAATATAATTAATCTGATTTCGATGTTGACCATCTGCTGATGTCCATGTGTAGAGTCTTCTCTTGTGTTGTTGGAAGAGGGTGTTTGCTATGACCAGTGCATTATCTTGGCAAAACTCTATTAGTCTTTGCCCTGTTTCATTCCATATTCCAAGGCCAAATTTGCCTGTTACTGCAGGTGTTTCTTGACTTCTTACTTTTGCATTCCAGTCCCCTATAATGAAAAGGACATCTTTTTTGGGTGTTCGCTCTAAAAGGTCTTGTAGGTCTTCATAGAACCGTTCAACTTCAGCTTCTTCAGCGTTACTGGTTGGGGCATAGACTTGGATAACTGTGATATTGAATGGTTTGCCTTGGAAACGAACAGAGATCATTCTGTCGTTTTTGAGATTGCATCCAAGTACTGCATTTCGGACTCTTGTTGACCATGATGGTGACTCCATTCTTCTGAGGGATTCCTGCCCGCAGTAGTAGATATAATGGTCATCTGAGTTAAATTCACCCATTCCAGTCCATTTTAGTTCGCTGATTCCTAGAATGTCGACGTTCACCCTCGCCATCTCTTGTTTGACGACTTCCAATTTGCTTTGATTCATGGACCTGACATTCCAGGGCGGCGGTGGCAGGCCTGTGCACTAAGCGCAGGCACCAGTGGTGGCGGGCCGGTGCACTACGTGGCCGAGAGCTACCCTGCGTCCTAGGTCAGGGGCAGTGGCCTAGAGTGCCAGGCTGCGATGGCGCTGGAACGGCCAAGAGGAGCTACCCCACGTCCGAGGTCAGGGGTGGTGGCCGAGAGGAGCTACTCCGCGTCCGAGGTCGGGGGCGACGGCCGGGAGGGGATACCCTGTGTCTGAGGCCAGGGGCGGCTGCCAGGAGGAGCCACCCCGCATCCGAGGCCAGGGGCAGTGCCTGAGGCCAAGGGCGGCAGCAGGAAGGAGCAACGGCACGCCCAAGGCTAGGGGTGGCGGCAGGGAGGGGCAACCCCAAGTCCAATGAGTGGTGGCTATACGGGAGCAGGAGGGCCTAGAGGAGCCATTCCACACTGAAGGTCAGAAAGGGTGGTGGTAAGGAGATACCCCTTGTCCAAGGTAAGGAGCAGCGGCTGTGCTTTGCTGGAGTAGCTGTGAAGAGATACCACACGCCCAAGGTAAGAGAAACCCAAGTAAGATGATAGATGTTGCAAGAGGGCATCAGAAGGCAGACACACTGAAACCAAACTCACAGAAATCTAGTCAGTCTAATCACACTAGGCCACAGCCTTGTCTAACTCAATGAAACTAAGCCATGCCCGCGGGGCAATCCAAGACGGGTGAGTCATGGTGGAGAGGTCTGACAGATTGTGGTCCACTGGAGAAGGGAATGGCAAACCACTTCAGTATTCTTGCCTTGAGAACCCCATGAACAGTATGAAAAGGCAAAATGATAGGATACTGAAAAAGGAACTCCCCAGGTCAGTAGGTGCCCAATATGCTACTGGAGGTCAGTGGAGAAATAACTCCAGAAAGAATGAAGGGATGGAGCCAAAACAAAAACAATACCCAGTTGTGGATGTGACTGGTGAAAGAAGCAAGGTCCGATGCTGTAAAGAGCAATATTGCGTAGGAACCTGGAATGTCAGGTCCATGAATCAAGGCAAATTGGAAGTGGTCAAACAGGAGATGGCAAGAGTGAACGTCGACATTCTAGGAATCAGCAAACTAAAATGGACTGGAATGGGTGAATTTAACTCAGATGACCATTATATCTACTACTGCGGGCAGGAATCCCTCAGAAGAATGGAGTCACCATCATGGTCAACAAGAGTCCGAAATGCAGTACTTGGATGCAATCTCAAAAACGACAGAATGATCTCTGTTCGTTTCCAAGGCAAACCATTCAATATCACAGTTATCCAAGTCTATGCCCCAACCAGTAACGCTGAAGAAGCTGAAGTTGAACGGTTCTATGAAGACCTACAAGACCTTTTAGAGCGAACACCCAAAAAAGATGTCCTTTTCATTATAGGGGACTGGAATGCAAAAGTAAGAAGTCAAGAAACACCTGCAGTAACAGGCAAATTTGGCCTTGGAATATGGAATGAAACAGGGCAAAGACTAATAGAGTTTTGCCAAGATAATGCACTGGTCATAGCAAACACCCTCTTCCAACAACACAAGAGAAGACTCTACACATGGACATCAGCAGATGGTCAACATCGAAATCAGATTAATTATATTCTTTGCAGCAAAAGATGGAGAAGCTCTATACAGTCAACAAAAACAAGACCAGGAGCTGACTGTGGCTCAGATCATGAACTCCTTATTACCAAATTCAGACTCAAATTGAAGAAAGTAGGGGAAACCGCTAGACCATTCAGGTATGACCTCAATCAAATCCCTTATGATTATACAGTGGAAGTGACAAATAGATTCAACGGCCTAGATCTGATAGATAGAGTGCCTGATGAACTATGGAATGAGGTTTGTGACATTGTACAGGAGACAGGGATCAAGACCATCCCCATGGAAAAGAAATGCAAAAAAGCAAAATGGCTGTCTGGGGAAGCCTTACAAATAGCTGTGACAAGAAGAAAGGCGAAAAGCCAAGGAGAAAAGGAAAGATATAAGCATCTGAATGCCGAGTTTCAAAGAATAGCAAGAAGAGATAAGAAAGCCTTCTTCACCGATCAATGCAAAGAAATAGAGGAAAAGAACAGAATGGGAAAGACTAGAGATCTCTTCAAGAAAATTAGAGATACCAAGGGAACATTTCATGCAAAGATGGGCTCGATAAAGGACAGAAATAGTATGGACCTAACACAAGCAGAAGATATTAAGAAGAGATGGCAAGAGTACATGGAAGAACTGTACAAAAAAGATCTTCACGACCCAGATAATCACGATGGTGTGATCACTCATCTAGAGCCAGACATTCTGGAATGTGAAGTCAAGTGGGCCTTAGAAAGCATCACTACGAACAAAGCTAGTGGAGGTGATGGAATTCCAGTTGAGCTGTTTCAAATCCTGAAAGATGATGCTGTGAAACTGCTGCACTCAATATGCCAGCTAATTTGGAAAACTCAGCAGTGGCCACAGGACTGGAAAAGATCAGTTTTCATTCCAGTCCCAAAGAAAGGCAATGCCAAGGAATGCTCAAACTATCGCACAATTGACCTCATCTCACATGCTAGTAAAGTAATGCTCAAAATTCTCCAAGCCAGGCTTCAGCAATACGTGAACTCCCTGATGTTCAAGCTGGTTTTAGAAAGGCAGAGGAACCAGAGATCAAATTGCCAACATCCGCTGGATCATGGAAAAAGCAAGAGAGTTTCAGAAAAACATCTATTTCTGCTTTCTTGACTATGCCAAAGCCTTTGACTGTGTGGATCACAATAAACTGTGGAAAATTCTGAAAGAGATGGGAATCCCAGATCACCTGACCTGCCTCTTGAGAAATCTGTATGCAGGTCAGGAAGCACCAGTTAGAACTGGACATGGAACAACAGACTGGTTCCAAATAGGAAAAGGAGTATGTCAAGGCTATATATTGTCATCCTGCTCATTTAACTTCTATGCAGAGTCCATCATGAGAAATGCTGGACTGGAGGAAACACAAGCTGGAATCAAGATTGCCAGGAGAAATATCAATAACCTCAGATATGCAGATGATACCACCCTTATGGCAAAAGTGAAGAGGAGCTAAAAAGCCTCTTGATGAAAGTGAAAGAGGAGAGTGAAAAAGTTGGCTTAAAGCTCAACTTTCAGAAAATGAAGATCATGGCATCCGGTTCTATCACTCCATGGGAAATATATGAAGAAACAGTGGAAACAGTGTCAGACTTTATTTTTTTGGGCTCCAACATCACTGCAGATGGTGATTGTGGCCATGAAATTAAAAGATGCTTATTCCTTGGAAGAAAAGTTATGAGCAACCTAGACAGCATATTCAAAAGCAGAGACATTACTCTGCCAACTAAGGTCCGTCTAGTCTAGGCAATGGTTTTTCCAGTGGTTATGTATGGATGTGAGAGTTGGACTGTGAAGTAGGCTGAGCACCGAAGAATTGATGCTTTTAAACTGTGGTGTTGGAGAAGACTCTTGAGAGTCCCTTGGACTGCAAGGAGATCCAACCAGTCCATTCTGAAGATCAACCCTGGGATGTCTTTGGAGGGAATGATGCTAAAGCTGAAACTCCAGTACTTTGACCACCTCATGAGAAGAGCTGACTCATTGGAAAAGACTTTGATGTTGGGAGGGATTGGGGGCAGGAGAAGAAGGGGACGACCAAGGACGAGATGGCTGGATGGCATCACTCACTCGATGGACGTGAATCTGTGTGAACTCCGGGAGTTGGTGTTGGACAGGGAGGCCTGGCGTGCTGCGATTCATGGGGTCGCAAAGAGTCAGACACGACTGAGCGACTGAACTGAACTGAGGCAATATTACTCTTACAGCATCGGCTCTTGCTTCTATCACCAGTCACATCCACAGCTGCGTATTGTTTTTGCTTTGGCTCCATCCCTTCATTCTTTCTGGAGTTATTTCTCCACTGATCTCCAGTAGCATATTGGGCACCTAATGACCTGAGGAGTTCCTCTTTTGGTATCCTATCATTTTGCCTTTTCATACTGGCCACTGAGCGCAGCCGAGAGGAGCTACCCCACCTCCGAGGTCAGTGGCGGCTGGGAGGAGACGCCCCACGTCCGAGGTCAGGGGCAGCAGCTGAGAGGAGCTTACCTGCGTCAGAGGTCAGTGGCAGCTGGGAATAGACACCTCGTGCCCGAGGCCAGGGGCCGTGACCCTGAGGAGCCACTCCGAGCCTGAGGCCAGGGGCAGCAGCTGGGAGGAGCCACCCATGCCTGAGGCCACGGCCAGAGGCCGGGAGGAGCAACCCGAGGAGTGGTGGCTGCACAGGCGCAGGAAGGCCTGGAGGAGCTATCCCACATCGAAGGTCAGGAACCGCGGCGGTAAGGAGATACCCTTCGTCCAAGGTAAGGAGCAGCAGCTGTGCTTTGTTGGAGCAGCCGTGAAGAGGTACCCCACGCCCAAGGTAAGAGAAACCGAAGTAAGGTGGTGGGTGTTGCAAGAGGGCATCAGAGGGCAGACACACTGAAACCATACTCACAGAAAACTAGTCAATCTAATCACACCAGGACCACAGCCTTGTCTAACTCAATGAAACCAAGCCATGCCTGCGGGGCAACCCAAGACGGGCGGGTCATGGTGGAGAGGTCTGACAGAATGTGGTCCACTGGAGAAGGGAATGGCAAGCCACTTCAGTATTCTTGCCTTGAGAACCCCATGAACGGTATGAAAAGTATACCTGTTAGTTCTCTATATTTATTTCTTATTTTTTGCTATTATTCTCGTTTAGTTTCTTTTTGTTATTAAGATTCTATTTTACCTTCCAGTGCTTGACTTTATTTTTTAAGAATATACTTGTTTTTATTTTTTTTACATATATCAGTTAGTTTTCTAAATTTAATTAACTTTTTTTCCTTGATCAGAAAGGTCCCCTGGAGTAGGAAGTGGTAACCCTCTCCAGTATTCTTGCCTGGAAAATTCAATGGACAGAGGAACCTTGAGGGACAGTCCTTTGAGCCACAGATGGTCAGATACAACTGAGCACAAACATACACACACACACAAACAACATAAGGAACAACACTACCTAAAGATCAAGGGATAATTTCAAGGGGAAAATAAAACAATTACAAATATTTTTGCACACAACATAAGAGTACTTCAATATATTAACAAATACTAACCGCCATAAGTGATGGAGTTCCAGTTGAGCTATTTCAAATCCTAAAAGACGATGCTGTGAAAGTGTTACACTCAATGCCAGCAAATTTGGAAGACTCAGCAGTGGCCACAGGATTGGAAAAGGTGAATTTTCAATCCAATCCCAAAGAAAGGCAATGCCAAAGATGTTCAGACTACCACACAATCGCACTCATCTCACACACTAGCAAGTAATGCTCAAAATTCTCCATCTGTTGATGGACATCTAGGTTTCTTCCATGTCCTGGTTATTATAAATAGTGAGGAATGAACATAGGGGTATGTGTCTTTCTGAATTATAGTTTTCTCAGGGTATATGCCCTGTTGTGGGATTGCTGGGTCCTATGGTACTAATAGTCAACAAAATTCTGTAAAGCAATTATCCTTCAATTAAAAAATAAATAAAATAAAATAATAATTTCAGATACAAAAATAAATAAATAAATACATTTCATCACTATTGTCCTCAGCTTCCCTGGTGGGTCAGAAGTTAAAGCGTCTGCCTCCAACGCGGGAGACTCAGGTTCGATCCCTGGGTCAGGAAGATCCCCTGGAGAAGGAAATGGTAACCCACTCCAGTATTCTTGCCTGGAGAATCCCATGGGCGGAGAAGCCTGGTAGGCTACAGTCCATGGGGTCACAGAGAGTCGGACACAACTGAGCGATTTCACCTTAGTCTTATATGGGATTAGTAACCATGATCAATGCAATGAAAAACCAGCACTGTGTTTCTAATATATTAATGATCCATATCCCCAAATCCCATCTGCTACTTATTGACAGCAAAATCATTTGCTTATTTATCAGTCTTATCAAATATTTCATCATGATAAAATTTTGACTCTCTGTTAATCCCTTGTGGCTCAGCTGGTAAAGAATCTGCCTGCAATGTGGGAGACCTGGGTTTGATCCCTGGGTTGGGAAGATCCCCTGGAGAAGGGAAAGGGTGCCTACTCCAGTATCTTGGCAGAGAATGGGGTCTACTCCATGGGGTTTCAAAGAGTTGGACATGACTGAATGACTTTCACACTTTGACTATGAATCTTAATCTTACAAATTCTAACAAGACTATTTCAAGTCATAAACTACATATCAGACACAATTCTTTTCTTTCTGTAACCTGTATCTACTATGACATTAAAACGGGCTATTTGGTATTTATACATCAAAGGGACATCTATATTTTTTCCTGTCTTTTTATTCACATAGGACCAGGCCTGTACAATGAATCTTCTACTTTTCTAGAAATGTGAAACATCAGAATCAGTATGTTATTCAAAGCGATAACCACAGCTTTTATATATCCTAACGTGGAGAAGGCAATGGCACCCCACTCCAGTACTCTTGCCTGGAAAATCCCATGGATGGAGGAGCATGGTGGGCTGCCGTCTTTGGGGTTGCACAGAGTTGGACATGACTAAAGTGACTTAGCAGCAGCAGCAGCAGCAACAACAGGAGGTAAAGAGCCTTTTGATCAGGGTGAAAGAAGAGACTGAAAAAACTGACTTAAAACTCAACATTCAATAAATGAAGACCATGGCATCCAGTGCCATCATTTCATGGCACATAGATGGGGAAAAAGTGGAGACAGTGTTAGATTTTCTTTTCTTGGGCTCCAAAATCACTGCAGATGGTGACTGCATCAATGAAATTAAAAGGAACTTGCTCCTTGGAAGAAAAGCTATGATAAACTAGACAACATATTAAAACACAGAGGCGTCACTTTGCCAACAAAGGTCCGTCTTGTCAAAGCTATCGTTTTTCCAGTAGCCAGGTATGGATATGAGAGTTGGACCACGTAGAAGGCTGAGTGCCGAAGAATTGATGATTTTGAATTGTCTTGAATTATAGTGTTGGAGAAGACTCTTGAGAGTCCTTTGAACGTCAAGGAGATTAAACCAGTCAGTCCTAAAGGAAATCAACCCTGAATATTCATTGGAAGGACTGATGCTGAAGCTGAAGCTCTAGTCCTTTGGCCACCGGATGCAAAGAGCCAATTCATTGGAAAAGACCCTGATTCTGGGAAAGATTGAGGGCAGGAGGAGAAGGAGGTGGCAGATGGACATGATTTTGAGCAAACTCTGGGTGATAGTGAAGGACAGGGATGGCTGGGGTGCTGCAGTCCATGGGGTGGCAAAGTGTTGGACATGACTGAATAACATCAACAACCATGAGTTCAAATATTTTTCTGAGAAATAGCAGTCATTAAAAATATATATACCCATGGCTGATTCATGCTGAGGTTTGACAGAAAACAACAAAATTCTGTAAAGCAATTATCCTTGAATTAAAAAATAAATTAATTTAAAAAATCCCCTTCCTGTCATTCGTTATATTGATACACCCAGTCAAATGAATCTGAAAAGGATTCTCAGTAAATTCCTCCTCTATTCTTTGCTTTGCCTTCTTCCTGTCATTCAGTTAAGCCCCAGTAATTATTTATCTATTATTTCTTCATGAAACAGGATGTAATAACACAATAGGAATCTCATCTGATGTGAAGAAAGTTCCATTTCATCACACTACACAATAAACCATATCTTAGGATTTTATTTTTAACTTGAACACTATCCATATTAGTACTGTTTCTCCCAACTTTATAGGAGATCCAGAGAAGACTATTCCTGCCAACCCCCTGGTCACTTGTCCACACATCAAACCATAATGATATTATATATTCACTTATGCAATTGCACAGCCTATTCTTAAATAGTAAATCAGGTGATATACTTGCTCTAATTTTCTCAGTTCTGATTCTAGCAATCATCTCAGCACTTTATACATCATCAGAATAAAGTATAACATTTCAACCCCTTAATCAATGTTTGTTCTGATTACTAATATCAGATATATCAATGCTAGCACAAATCAGAGGACAACAAGCTGAGCACTTCTTTATAATCACCACACAACTAGCATAGATTTTACATTTATCTTTCTCATTCTCATGCTTGTATCACTCACAAGCCTTAGTGAGAATAATCTAAAATAGTCTTCATAGTGTGTTTATTACTCTGGTCTTTAAAACAGAAAGGAAGAACACTTCTCTCTAAGACTCAAGGGAGAAGCTCCAGCTCCACCACCAGCACCCAAAGCTGAAATTCTACTTAAATTGCTCCTTGAAAAATTACACATGAACAGTGAAACTTTATTACCTTGTGCTATGCTAGTATTAGGAATATATTCTAGACAAAGAACTTTACACCTTTCACAAAAGTTAACTCAAAATGAATCACAGACCTAAACGTAGAATGCAAAACTATAAGACAAAAGAATATGTATGACAATACAGATGACTTTGAGTTTGGCGATGACTTTTTAGATATGACACCAAAGGCACATACAATGAAAGAAATAATCGATAAGCTGCTGCTAAGCTGCTGCTGCTAAGTCACTTCAGTCGTGTCTGACTCTGTGCGACCCCATAGAAGGCAGTCCACCAGGCTCCCCTGTCCCTGGGATTCTCCAGGCAAGAACACTGGAGTGGGTTGCCATTTCCTTCTCCAATGCATGAAAGTGAAAAGTGAAAGTGAAGTCACTCGGTAGTATCAGACTCTTAGCGACCCCATGGACTGCAGCCCACCAGGCTCCTCCATCCATGGGATTTTCCAGGCAGAGTACTGGAGTGGGGATTGATAAGCTGGACTTCATTAAAACAATGTGGACAGAATGGAAAGGCAGAATGTAGTCTGGGAGTTCAGAATGTAGTCTGGGAGAAAATATATGCAAAAGACAAATATTTGGACAAAACACAAAAAAGGACGGTTATCCAAAATGCACAAAAAAAACTCTCCAAAAAGAAAACTAACAACTTGACTTAAAAAATGGGCTAAAGACTTCAAGAGATACCTAACTAAAGAAGAGAGACAGAGGGCCAGCAAACATATTAAAAGATGCTCCACACCATGTCTTAAGACAGCGATTCCCAGCCTTTTAGGCACCAGGGACCAGTTTCGTTGAAGAGAATTTCTCCTACTGACTGACTGGCAGTGGGGGATGGTTTTGGGGTGATTCAAGCACATTACAGTTATTGTGCCCTTTATTGCTATTATTGCATTTTGCATTGTGATACTTAAGGCTACGCGCAACGCACCAAAATGCAGAACCATTGCGAGCCCTGAACTTGTTTTCCTGCAACTAGACAGTGCCATCTAGGGGTGGTGGGAGACAATGACACCCGAAGTGTGTAGCTTATTTCCAGAATTCTCGGTAACCTCGTCTGGTTTCTCTCACTGCAGCAAATTCTACCTCACAAAAATAGTATATTGTAAATGGAAGCAGAATGTCTCGTGCTTTGGTGGCAGGCTCAGGATATTCAGCCTAAACTTTAATCCAGAATATATGGCTGTCTGGAGTTGTCTTAAACATACTTTTAAGGCCACCACCATTTGCGATCTCAAGCAGTTGATCTTCTAGCATGAACTAAGTTGATTTACCTGACTTATTCACAAATGGGTCACAGATCCATTCCTGCCCAGGAATGGGGTTTTTTTTTGTGCTTGGGAAATAATGCTCAAACCCTTGAAAGCTGAGATAGATTCATACACCAGTTGGGAGAAGGAAGCCCTTGGCTAGGTCTTCTTCAAAATCTCTGCTAATGTTTGAAACATGTCAAGAATCCCACTTTTCACGCCCTGTAATTCCGATTTGACTTTGGATGCAGTCGCTTTATCTGTTGACTTGAATATGGTTGATGTTCAATCCTGAAGTGACAGATTGAGTTCACTGAGCAGGTTGAATATGTCACACACAGTAAGCACATTTTTGACCCATCCAGTGTAATTGAAATACTCTTTCAGTTGTGACAGCTTTTCTCAAAGAAATCTCTGGGGCTGCTCTCATAACTTGAAAATGCTGTCCAGTGATCTACCTTTAGGGAACTATCTGACTTCTGTGGAAGGACTGATGTTGAAGCTGAAACTCCAATAATTTGGCCACCTGATATGAAGAGCTGACTCATTTGAAAAGACCCTGATGCTTGGAAAGATTGAGGGCAGGAGGAGAAGGGGATGACAGAAGATGAGATGGTTGGATGCCATCACTGACTCAATGGACATGGGTTTGGGTAAACTCTGGGAGTTGGTGATGGATAGGGAGGCCTGGCATGCTGTGGTCCATGGGGTCGCAAAGAGTCGGACACGACTGATCCATTGAACGGAATTAACTTCTGTGTATAAAAGAAGACACGTGTGCTCTGTGCCCATCTCTTCTCAGTGTTGCACAGACAGATATGATTTAAGGACATGTACTTTAATGTGGTTGATAAGTTTAATCACATCATGCAAAACATTAAGGTGACATTTTTCAGCTGTGCAGCATTTCTCCATGCGTGACACGGTGCATAGACTCACATTCAGAAGCAACCTCTTGACTTAAGTAGTGAAACAAGAAAATCATCCAGTCACGGTAGCCACTCTGTCCATGAATATACCAACACAAAATGACCAGTTCAGTTTCCTGAAAGGCTTGAATAGTTCTGCAGCTGTGCTGTTGGTTGGCAACAAAAGTGCACAAAACATTCTCATGCACATCTTCCTGAAAAAGACAAATCACACGGAAACAAGCCCTGTGGCCTTGTTGCCAACACTGGTAGACTCACCAGCCGGGTCGTCTACCACAGCGACTCATTAATCCTCTCTAAAAATCATGCCTCAGTATCCTCTACTGCTTCATCAGTTCATCTAGTGTGGTGCTAGCTGAAAGAGGAACATGGGCCACAGTTTGAACTGCAGCCTGTCCTAAAATTTCATGACAAATGTCTTAACCAGCAGCCAGGATCAATTATTCTATAATAGTAAATGGCTTCTTAGCTTTAATGATGCAGTTAGCCACTAAGAATGATGCTCTCAGTGCAGGTGCATTTGATGAAGTGGTGGCCTTCCGCAATTGTTTCTATTCTTCATGTTCATTTTTTTTTTCTTTTGAAAAACTCCAGAGGCTTGTCTTTTAACACAGGATGGTTGGGCTCCATGTAGTGAAGCAGTTTTGAAGGTTTCATTGTTTTATTAAATAGCTCATGGCCACCTATTATATTATACACAGCAGGCTTGAGAATGTGAATCACCTGTTGCAATGAACCCATAATTTAAGTAGGACTCTTGTATTTTCTTTAAATGCAGCTTGCTTTTTGTTGGCAGTCTTAGAATCTTCTGCTGTCTCATCATTTGGTCTCTCCTCCTTTTCAAAGAAGCTCTCCAGCAACATGTTTTTTCCCAATTGTGAGTAGAGTTAGCTTGTGGGCTTACGAAAACTGTGACCAAGGCAAGTGCAGTGTGGGAAAGAGGTACAGACAGAAGTGGTACATAAAATAGTGGGCAGACTCCATGCAGACTAAAATAATTGTCAGAATCTGCCTGCCACCAAATGCAGCTTAGTTGTCACTTGCCTCTCACAGATAGGGTTTTGATACGAATTTGAGAGTAATTGATTTATTATGGTTTCTGTAGGGTCAGACTTCTCTGCTAATTTATATTTGCAGATACTCTCCAGTGCTATCATCACTACTTAGGCTCAGTTCATCAGGCACTAGATTCTCGCAAGGAAGATGCAACCTACAGCCCTCACATGGCACAGTTCACAGTAGGGTTCATGCTCCTATGAGAATCTAATGCCACTGCTGCAACCGACAGAAGGTGGAGCTCAGACAGTACTGTGAACAATAGGGGACAGTTGTAAATATAGATGCTTCATCCATGCATCTGCTGCTCACCTTCTGCTGTGCAACCCTGTTCCTAACAGGTCATGGACTGGAACTGGTCAATGGCCCAGGAGCTGGGGACCCCTGCCTAAAGAGAATTGCAAATCAAAATAACAAATATCACTACGTACCTATTAGAATCCTGGGCTCCAAAATTGCCACACATGTGATTGCAGCCTTGAAATTAAAAGATGCCTGCTCTTTGGAAGAAAAGTTATGACAAACCTAGACAGCATATTAAAAAGCAGAAACATCACTTTATGGACAAAGGTCCATATAGTCAAAACTATGGTTTTTCCAGTAGTCCTGTATGGATGTGAGAGCTGGACCATAAAGAAGGCTGAGTACTGAAGAACTGATGCTTTCAAATTGTGGTGCTGGAGAAGATTCACGAAAGTCCCTTGGACTGCAAGGAGATCAAACCAGTCAATCCTGAGGGAAATCAACCCTGAATATTTATTGGAAGGACTGATGCTGAAGGTGAAGCTCCAGTACTTTGTCTACCTGATGTGAAAACCCAGCTCTTTGGAAAAGACCCTGATGCTGGAAAAGATGGAAGGCAGAACGAGAAGGAGACGATTGAAGATGAGATGGTTGGATGGCATTATTGACTCAACAGATATGAATTTGAGCAAACTCTGAGAGTTAATGATGGACAGGGAAGCCTGGCAAGCTGCAGTCCACGGAGTTGAAAACAGTTGGACACACTGAGCGACTGAACAGCAACCTCTTAGAATGACCACAATTACAAAAATGACACTGAATACACCAAAGGCTGACAAGGATGTGGAGCAACAGAAGTTCTCATTCATTACTAATGAAAATGTAAAATTGTACCGCCTCTTTGGGTAGTTTATCAATTTCTTACTAAATTAAGCATACTCTTAACATAAGGTTCAGCAATCATACTACTTGGCATTTACCCAAATGAGTTGACAACTATGCTGACCCCAAAACCTGCACACAGATGTTTTTAGCAACTTTATTCATAATTGCTAAAATTTGAAAGAAATTAATGAACATACCAGTTCCAGATAATGAATATTATTTAGTGCCAAAAAAATTGAATAATCTATCAAGCCACAAAAAGACATAGCGGAGGGATGAACCACTGTCCAGAGGAAAGGAGACATGGTGTCTGCCTGCCTTTAGCCCAGGCCTCTGTTTGGGGTCCTCCAGCATACATGTGGGGACTCTCCTGAGACTGTGTTACAAGTCCCTTGGCTCTGGCCTGCTGGTCCTCCTCCATCCAGGCCTTCTCTGGGATGGCACTGAAGATAAAGCCCTGAGCCTTTGGAGTGGGAGCACTGACTTAAAAAACCTAGACTACTAGAGAACTAATACTGCTGCTGCTAAGTCGCTTCAGTCATGTCTGACTCTGTGTGACCCCATAGATGGCAGCTGCTGGGGTCCAGCCCCAATGGATCCAGGGTGATTCAAAGGTGGGGACAGAGTCAGCATCCTTGGAAATGACTTATTTAATTACAGACAGAGAGATTAGAAAATTAGCAGAGAAAAAGAGGCTGAATAACTTGGTTTACATGGAATACCAATCACCACCTGTGTAGGCCACAGGCGTCTTCCCATTCTCCTGAAGGAGAGGAGGCACTGAGGGCCCCCCAGTCTGATCTTAGAAGCCCAGGCAAAATTAGCAGGCTTGGTGGGTACCCATGCACCAGATGGGAATTCAGCCAGAAAATAGTAGGAGAGAAAAAGAGGCTGAATAACTTGGTTTACGTGGGATACCAATAAAATTCCAAGACAAGGAATTTGCACCATCTACGTTGGCACACCAGTGCCACTTGAATATCGGATGGTGCCCCTCCTTAGGCTCCTTCTTGTATGGAACTTAAAAACTGGGGCAAGTAAGTAGACATGGTGAGCACCCACGCTCCAGATGGGAATTCAACCAGAAAAACGGAGAGCAAGAAAGAAGCGACATGGAAGCTGAGCCCCTTTCTTTATTTCTTAGGTTTGCTTATATACCTTTTGTTACACATAGGGATGAATACAGAGTCACGCCGGGGTCAGCAGTCCTGATCTTTATCAAAATCAGGTGCTTTACATAAAAAAAGATCTTAGGGGTTTTACATCATCTTCTGGCTATGAGGCCTGCTGACATTTTATGACCATTTCTTTCTGATAACCAAAAAACTTATTTTTTCCAAGGGTGTTTTTTCTTAAACCAGGCACCACCCTTCAACTAAAGTTGTATTCCTATAGGGTGAGGGTGTAGTGAGTTACAATCAAGAAAGGAATTTATTCAACCCAAGGTTAACATGATTAATCTTAAAGGTTAATACTTATTTCTCCTATATGTTAGTTATATTCATTATAAGGGCAGGGAATATGGACATTTAGCAACAAACATCAGCCCAACAAATGAAAATCCTTTCATCAATGTTCCCCTTAAGATCTATTTAGTCTTAAGATAGTGATAAAGTTACATTTTTACATAGAAAGGACACAGTGATTTATAACAAAGTACAGTGATCTATTACAAAAGAGAAAAATTCATTAACTCAAAAAGTCTAGTATTGCTAACCTTAAAAACTATATTTCCTTTTCTATATTCCAAATACATTGATTAATATATTCCCAGGTGCCTAAGGATATGGAGGCCTGGTGGCAATCATTGACTCAACAATGAGAAAAGCCCTATGCTAATTAAGATTCTCAAAATACTCCAAAACTCTCTGTGCTGTTTATGGTTGAGAGGTAGTAAATAATCATGTGCATAGTGGCAGGACTATGGATAATCCTGTCACACAAGCTAGTTTGCCAGCAGAGAGGTTTGACCTGAGACACCCTTGTCACACCCAGGGCAGGGAATTAGTAGCAATTATTGGCAAAACAAATGAAAAAAACCCTTCACCAATACAATTCCTAACCAACCCACTATACTGACAATTTCCAACTTCCCAAAGGAATTTGCCTTTAATAAGTCTAAAACATCTCATGCCTCTCAGATTGGGAGGCTGTAAACAATCACATGTGGCCGGATGAACCTATACAGGCGGGCTAGATAACCTTCAGAGGAGTTTGTAAGTTGAAACACTCTTGTCACGCCCAGGAATTTTTATTGACTTGGAGCTGCACGTTTACTCCTTCTCCGAGAGAGGTAATGGGGGTCAGTCCCCAGTAAAGTCAGAGGTGTAGGTGAGAGCATAAAACAGACTCTGGTTTTGGGGTAGATGCTCGGGAACAGGGGGTTTCCTGAGGCTTGATCATGCCTTTGCGTATGCCGAGCCTTCTTCCTCATGACCTTTGCCATGGGCTGAGTTCCTCATGCTGGCTCCTGGCAGGCAGCCCACGAGGCTCCCCCGTCCCTGGGATTCTCCAGGCAAGAACACTGGAGTGGGTTGCCATTTCCTTCTCCAATCCATGAAAGTGAAAAGTGAAAGTGAAGTCGCTCAGTTGTGTCCGACTCTTAATGACCCCATGGACAGCAGCCTACCAGGCTCCTCCATCCATGGGATTTTCCAGGCAAGAGTACTGGAGTGGGGTGCCATTGTCTTCTCCAGGAGTATCAAATAGTGAGAACTAACCCTAGGGAGTATCAAATAGTGAGAACTCACACAAAGGAAACCACTTGAATGTAAGACTCAGCCTCACCCAACCACCAGTAGCACCCTGTACAGGATGCCTCATCTAAACAACAAACAAAACAAAAATACAAACCAAATCATCAGCAGATAGGATTACCACCTCACTCAGCCTTGCCCATCAGAAGAAAAACAAACAAACAAACAAACAAAAGCACAAACCACTGAACCAACTTTAGGAGGGCAGAAACCCAAAGGAAGAAAGAATTCAACCTTGAAGCCTGGGAAAAAGACACCTCAAACCCAGTAAGTTAAAATAAAATAATAAAAAGGCAGAAACACACTACACAAATGAAGGAACAAATTAGAAACACAGAAGTCCAAATAAATGAAGAGGAAGGAAATAGGAAAACTACGTGAAAAAGAATTCAGAATAATGATAGTAAAGGTGATCAAAAACCTTGGAAACAAAATGGAGAAAAGGCAAGAAATCAGTTAACAAAGACCTCGAAGAATTAAAGAATAAGCCTGCAGAGACAAACAACACAATTACTGAAATTAAAAATACTCTGGAAGGAATCAATAGCAGAATATCTGAAGCAGAAAAATGAATCGGTGGGCTGGAAGATAAAATGGTGGAAATTACTTCTGAATAGCAGAATAAAGTAAAAGGAATGAAGAGAACTGAGGATAATCTCAGAGACCTCTGGGAAAATATCAAATGCAACAACATTCGAATTATAGGGGTCCCAGAAGGAGAAGAAGAAACGAAAGAGTGTGAGAAAATTTTTGAAGAGATTATAGGTGAAAATTTCCCCAATATGGAAAAGGTAATAGTCAATCAAGTCCAAGAGGTGCAAAGAGTCATATACAGGATAAACCCAAGGAGAAACACACCAGGACACATGCTAATCAAACTAACAGAGACTAAGCGCAAAGAAAGAATATTAAAAGCAGCAAGGGAAAAGCAACAGGTAACATACAAGGGAAACCCCATATGTTTAACAGCGATCTTTCAGCAGAAACTCTGCAGGCCAGAAGGGAATGGAAGGATATATTTAAAGTACTGAAAGGAAAAAATATACAACCAAGATTACTATGCCTGGCAAAGATCTTAGTCAAAATTGATGGGAAAATAAAAAGTTTTACAGACAAGCAAAAGTTAAGAGAATTCAGTACCACTAAACCAGCTTTACAATAAATATTGAAGAGACTTATATGGTCAAGAAATACAAGAGAAGGAAAAAGATCTAAAAATCAACCCCAAACAATGAAAAAATGTCAATAGGAACATATATATCAATACTTACTTTAAATGTTAATGGATTAAATGCTCCAACTGAAAGACACACACTGGCTGAATGGATACAATAACAAGACCCATATATGTGCTGTCTACAAGAGACCCACTTCAGACCTAAGGACACATATAAACTGAAAGTGAGAGGATGGAAAAATATATTCCATGCAAATAGGAAGCAAAAGAAAGTTGGAGTAGCAATCCTCATATCAGACAAAATAGACCTCAAAATAAAGAATAGAAGAGATATGGCTTCCCTTGTGGCTCAGCTGGTGAAGAATCTGCCTAAGGAAGGACACTACATAATGATCAAGGGATCAATCCAAGAGGAAGACATAACAGTTGTAAATATCTATGCACCCACTATAGGAGAACTTCAATACATAAGATAAAGACTAACAGACATAAAAGGAGAAACTGACAGCAACACAATAATAGTAGGAGACTTTAACACCCCACTCACACCAATGGACAGATTATCAAAACAGAAAATTAAAAAGGAAACACAAGTCTTAAATGATACATTAGATGAAATGAATGTCATTGATATCTTCAGGACATGCCATCCAAATGCAGAAGATTACAACTTCTTCTAAGTGCGCATGGAACATTCTCCAGGATAGACCACATCTTGGGTCACAAATCAAATCTCAGTAAATTTAAGAAAATTCAAATCATATCAAGCATCTTCTCTGACCACAATGCTATTTGACTAGATATCAATTACAAGAAAAAACCTGTAAGAAATACAAACACTTGGAGATTAAACAACATGTTTCTAAATAACCAACAGGTTACTGAAGAAATCAAAAGGGAAATAAAAAAATATCTAGAAAGAAATGACAATGAAAACATGACAACTCAAAACTGATGGGATTCAGCAAAAGCAGTCCCAAGAGGGAAGTTTGTAGCAATACAGTCTTACCTTAAGAAACAAGAAAAACATCGAATAGACAGTCTAACTTTATACCTAAAACAACTGGAAAAAGAAGAGCAAAACCCCCCTGCCCCCAAAATTAGTAGAAGGAAAGAAATCATATAGATCTGAGCAAAATAAACAAAAAAGAAATGAAAGAAACAATAATAAAGATTAATAAAACTAAAAGCTGGTTCTTTCAGAAGATAAAATTGACAAACCTTTGGCCTGATTTATCAAGGAAAAAAAGAGAGAGGAATCAAATCAATAAAATTAGAAATGAAAAAGAAGAGGTTACAACAGACAGTGCATAAATACAAAGGAATATAAGAGACTATTATGAACAACTATACGACAATAAAATGGATAACCTGGAAGAAACGGACAGGTTCTTAGAAAAGTTCAATCTTCCAAGACTGAACCAGGAAGAAATAGACATTATGAACAACCCAATTACAAGCACTGAAATTGAAGCTGTGATCAAAAATCTCCTCCCAAACAAAAGCCCAGGACCAGATGGCTTCACAGGATAATTCTATCAAACATTGAGAGAAGAGCTAATGCTTATCCTTCTAAACTCTTTAAAAAAATTGCAGAGGAAGGAACACTTTCAAACTCATTCTAAGAGGCAAGCATCACCCTGATACCAAAACCAGACAAACACAACACACAAAAAGAAAACTACAGGCCAATATCACTGATAGATACAAAAATCCTCAACAAAATTTTAGCAAACAGACTTCAGCAACACATCAAAAAGCTCATACACCATGATCAAGTTGGGTTTATTCCAGGGATGCAAGGATTCCTCCATATATGCAAATCAAACAATGTGATACACCATATTAACAAATTGAAAGATAAAAACAATATGATCATCTCAATAGATGCAGAAGAAGCCTTTGACAAAATACAGCACCCATTTATGATTGAAACTCTTCAAAAAATGGGCATAGAAGGAACTACCTCAACATAGTAAAGGCCATATATGATAAGCCTACACCAAACATTATTCTCAATGGTGAGAAACTGAAAGCATTCCTTCTAAGATAGGAACAGACAAGGGTATCCACTTTCCCTTATTTTTCAACGTAGTTCTGGAAGTCCTAGCTACAGCAATCAGAGAAGAAAAAGAAATAAAAGAAATCCAGATCAGAAAAGAAGTAAAACTCACTGTTTGCAGATGACATGATACTTTACATAGAAAACCCTAAAGATAGTATCAGAAAATTACTAGAGTTAATCAGTGAATTTAGCAAAGTTGCAGGATACAAAACCAATACACAGAAATCACTTGCATTTCTGTATACTAACAATGAAAAATCAGAGAAATTAAGGAATCAATCCCATTCACCATCGCAACAAAAAGCATTAAATATCTAGGAATAAACTTACCTAAGGAGACAAAAGAACTTTACACAGAAAATTGTAAGACACTAATGAAAGAAATAAAAGAGGACATATACAGATGGGGAGATATTCCATGTTCCTGGGTAGGAAGAATCAATATTGTGAAAATGACTATACTACCAAACACAATCTATACATTCAATGCGATCCCTATCAAATCACCAATGACATTTTTCACAGAACTAGAACAAAAAATTTCACAATTCATATGGAAACACAAAAGACCCTGAATAGCCAAAGCAGTCTTGATAAAGAAGAATAGAGCTGGAGGAATCAACCTTCCTGACTTCAGAATATGCTATGAAGCTGCAGTCATCAAGACAGTATGGTACTGACACAAAAATAGAAATATAGACCAATGGAATAAGATAGAAAGCCCATAAATAAACCCATGCACCCATGGGTACCTTAGTTTTTGACAAAGGAGGCAAAAATATACAATGGGGCAAAGAGAACCTCTTCAATAAATGGTGCTGGGAAAACTGGACAGCTACATGTAAAAAATGAAATTAGAACACTTCCCAACACCATACACAAAGATAAACTCAAAATGGATTAAAGACCTAAATGTAAGATCAGAAACTATAAAACTCTTAGAGGAAAACATAGGCAAAACACTCAATGACATAAAGCAAGATCCTCTATGACCCACCTCCTAGAGTAATGGAAATAAAAACAAAAGTAAACAAGTGGGACCTCATTAAACTTAAAATTGTTTGCACAGCAAAGGAAACTATAAACAAGGTGAAAAGGCAACCCTCAGAATGGGAGAAAATAATAGCGATGAAACAACTGACAAAAGATCAATTTCCAAAATACACAGGCAGCTCATGCACCTCAATACCAGAAAAACAAACAACCTAGTCAAAAAGTGGGGAAAAGATCTAAACAGACATTCTCCAAAGAAGACATACAGATGACTAATAAGCACATGAAAAGATGCTCAACATCACTCATTATTAGAGAAATGCAAATCAAAACTACAGTGAGATATCACCTCACACTGGTCAGAATGGCCATCATCAAAAAGTCTACAAACAAATGCTGGAGAGGGTGTAGGAAAAAGGGAACGCTCTTGCACTGTTGGTGGGAATGTGAATTGATACAGCCACTATGGAAGACGGTATGGAGATTCTTTAAAAAACTAGGAATTAAACCACCATATGACCCAGCAATCCCACTCCTAGGCATATACCCTGAGGAAACCAAAATTGGAAAAGACACATGTATCCCATTGTTCATTGCAGCACTATTTACAATAGCTAGAACATGGAAGCAACCTAGATGTCCATCAACAGATGAATGGATAAATGTTTTTGTACATATACACAATGGAATTATTACTCAGCCATAAAAAGGAACACATTTGAGGCAGTTCTGATGAAGTGGATGAACCTAGAACCTATTATACAGAGTCATAAAGAGAAAAAGTAAAGAAACAGTAAGTCAGAAAGAGAAAGATAAATATGGTATTCTAATGCATATATATAGAATCTAGAAAAATGGTACTGAAGAATTTACTTATAGGGCAGCAATGAAGAAATAGACATAGAGAGTATACTTGTGGACATTGGGAAAAGGGAAGAGAGGGTGAAATATATGGAAAGAGTAACATGGAAACTTACATATTACCATATGTAAAATAGATAGCCAATGGGAACTTACTATATGGCTAAGGAAACTCAAATAGGGGCTCTGTATAAACCTAGAGGGGTGGGATGGGGAGGGAGATGGGAGGGAAGTTCAAAACGGAGAGGATATATGTATACCTATGGCTGATTCATGTTGAAGTTTGACAGAAAACAACAAAATTCTGTAAAACAATTATCCTTTAATTTAAAAAATTATTTAAAATAAGAAAATGGCAAAAAAGAAAAAGGACAGGAAACATAAATGCACTTTACTAAGTCAAAATCCACTGAATGTACAACTAAGAGTGAACTGCAGGGTAAATTAGGTACTCTGGGTGACAAAAACTTATCAGTATAGGTTCATTAGTTGTAACAAATATAGGTCTCTGGTGGAAAATGTTGACAATGGGGGAGGCTATATATGTGGGAGAGTGGGAATATATGGAAAATTTCTGAACCAATAAGCCAATATTTCTGTGAACATAAAACTGCTCTAAAATAGTTCTTTGGCCACCTGATGTGAAGATCTGACTCATTGCAAAAGACCCTGATGCTGGGAAAGATTGAAGGTGGGAGAAGGGGACGACAGAGGATGAGATGGTTGGATAACATCACCAATTCAATGGACATGAGTTTGATCAAGCTCCGGGAGCTGATGATGGACAGGGCTGGTGTGCTGCAGTCCATGGGGTCACAAAGAGTCAGACATGACTGAGAGACTGAACTGAACTGAACTGAATGTACACATATGTGCTTTATTGTTCATGATACATAATCACACATTATTTATCCCATGCATAGATGCACATCCACAAAACTATTAATTTGCACAATATATAAAATAATTCACCACACATACCATTCTTTACTACATAGATATCCATTGTAGAGCATATATACTTAATATTACATAAGATAGAATAATAATTGCACATGCCCTCTTAAGTCAGATCATTTCCAGTCAACATTCTTCAGGTCAGTTCAGTTCAGTCACTCAGTTGCATCCAACTCTTTGAGACCCCATGAACTGCAGCATGCCAGGCCTCCCTGTCCATCACCAACTCCAGGAGTTTACCCAAACTCACGTCTATTGAGTTGGTGATGCCATCCAGCCATCTCATCCTCTGTCGTCCCCTTCTCCTCCCGCCTTCATTCTTTCCCAGCATCAGGGTCTTTTCCAATGAATCAGTTCTTTGCATCAGGTGGCCAAAGTATTAGTACAACACATAATCACTTCTTAATAATCAAGCTTTATGAAACCAACACTGAGGAATTCCCTGGTTGTCCAGTGGTTTGGGCTCTGTGCTGTCACTTCAAAGGGCTCAGGTTCAGTCACTGGTCAGGGAAATAAGATCCCACAGCCAGCTGGCACTTCTCACTCTGATACCATAGCACACGAGGGTTTCTAAAAATGAACTCTATGGGGCATGTGCTTCTTAATTCAGGACACTCTCTCCTAAGATTGCTCACTCTTTTTTTATAATTGTTTACTTTTAATTGAAACATAATTTTTCTACAATATTTTGTTGGTTTCTGCCAAACATCTACATGAATCAGCCTTTGGTACACCTATGTCCCCTCCTTCTTGAACCTCCCACCCACATCCATCCCCATCCCACCCTTCTGTTAAGAAACCCTGGTTTGAGTTCCGTGGGTCACACAGCAAATTCCCACTGGCTATCTATTTTACACATAGTAATATATATATTTCCCTGTTACTTTCTCCATACATCCCACCCTGTCCTTCCTCCCCCCTCCACAAGTCCATAAGTATGTTTTCTATGTCTGTGTTTCCATTTTGTTGTTCAGTCACCCAGTTGTGTCCATCTCTTTGTGATTCCATGGACTGTAGCATGCCAGGCCTCCCTGTCCCTCACCATTTCCCAGAGTGCCCAAGTTCATGTCCATTGCATCGGTGTTGCCATCCAGCCATCTCATCCTGTGATGTCCTCTTCTCCTTCTGCCCTCAATCTTTTCCAGCATCATTCCTGCCCTACAAATAGGTTCTTCAGTACTATTTTTCTAGATTCCATATATATATATATGTATATATATATATACACACAGACATATATATATATATGTTAATGCATGCTATTTTTCTCTTTCTAACTTACCTCACTGTATATAATAAGCTCTACATTCATCCACTTCATTAGAACTGACTCAAATGCATTTCTTTTTATGGCTGAGTAATACTCCATTGTATGTATGTACCACAGCTTCTTTATCCCTTCATCTGTCGAAGGACATCTAGGTTGCTTCCATCTCCTAGCTATTGTAAAAACTGCTGCAATGAACATTGGGGTACATGTCTTTTTGGGGCACATACATTTTTAAAATTTGATTTTCTCATGGTATATACCTAGCTGTGGGATTGTTGGGTCATATGGTGTCTTTATTACTAGTTTTTAAAGGAATCTTCATACTGTCTTCCATAATGGCTGTATCAATTTACATTCCCACCAACAGTGCAAGAGGGTTTGCTGTTCTCCCTACTCTCTCCAGCATTTTTTGTTAGTAAATTTTGTGATGATGGCCATCTTGATTGGCGTGAAGTACTGCCTCATTGTAGTTTTGATTTGCATTTCTCTAATAATGAGTGTCCTTGAGCATCTTTTCATGTGTTTGTAAGCCATCTTTACGTACTTTTGGGTGAAATGAATGTTTAGGTTTTCTGCCTGCTTTTTGGTTGGTCTGTTTTTCTAATATTGAGCTGTATGAGTAACATATGTTTTGAATATATAGTTTGTCAGTTGCTTCATTTGCAGTTATTTTCTCCCATTCTGAGGTTTGTCTTTTCATCTTGCTCATGGTTTACTTTGCTGTGCAAAAGCTAAGTTTAATTACATCTCATTTATTTTTGCTTTTATTTTCATAAACCTAGGAAGTGGGTCAGAGAGAATCTTGCTGTGATTTATATGAAGAAGGGTACTGCCGATGTTTTCCTCTGAGAGCTTTATAGTTTCTGGCTTTACATTTAGATCTTTAATTCATTTTGAGTTTTTTTTTTTTTGGTATGTGTTTATGGTGTTAGGGAGTGTTTTAATCTCATTCTTTTATACCTAGCTGTCCAGTTTACCCAGCATCACTTACTGAAGAGGTTGTCTTTTCTCCATTGTATATTCTTGCATCCTTTGTTAAAACTAAGGTGCCCATAGATGTGTGGGCTTATCTCTGGGCTTTATATCTTGTTACATTGGTCTTTATTTCTGTTTTTATGCCTGTACCATGTTGTCTTGATGACTGTAGCTTTGTAATGTAGCCTGAAGTCAGGGAGGTTGATTCCTCTAGCTCCATTTTTCTTCCTCAAGATTGTTTTTCTATTCAGGTTTTTTTTAGCTTTTCATAAAAGTGTCAAGTTTTTTGGTTCAAGTTCTGTGAAAAATGCTGTTGGAAATTTAGTAGGGATTGCATTGAGTTTGTAGATTACTTTGGGTAGTACAGTCATTTTCACAATATTGATTCTTCCAGTCCAAGAAGATGGTATATCTCTCCATCTGTTTGTAACATCTTTGATTTCCTTCATCAGTTTCCTATAGTTCTCTGTCTACCAGTGTTTTGTCGCTTTAGGTAGATTTATTCCTAGGTATGTTATTCTTTTTGTTGCAATGGTGAATGGGATTGTTTCCTTAATTTCACTTTCTGATTTTTCATTATTAGTGTATAGGAACTCAAGTGATTTCTGCATATTAATTTTATACACTGCAACTTTACTAAATTCATGGACTAGCTCTAGAAGGTTTTTGGTGTCATATTTATGACTTTCTATGTGTAGTATCATATCATCTGCAAGCAGTGAGAGTTTTACTTCTTCTTTTCCAATCTGGATTCTTTTTCTTCTCTGATTGCCATGACTAGGGCTTCCAAAACTATACTAAAATGGTTGTGAGAGTGGGTACCCTTGTCTTATTCCTGATCTTAGAGGAAATAGTAGTTCTAATATTAATGGCATGGCCTGAAATTGACGTCTGGCTAACAGCTGTGGTATCCTGACCGTGCAAGGGCAGCATGAAAAGGACTTGTTTAAATGGCCTCCTGAGGTTTTACTGTCTCTCACTTCTAATCAGTGACATTGACCAGCCTGTGAATAGGCAGGAACAACCAAATATGATGAGAAGACTCTGAGTTTTAGTTAATTAGTTTAAAAACAATAGACAGCAACCAAATCAAGGGATAGCAAAACTTTAAATGGGCTAATAATTTTGATTGGAATGACTGAAGAATAAAATAATCTCTAAGTGTTTAAAATCTACACCAGTTAGTCACATATTGATCCAAAATAATGATCAATGGAACAAGCTGCCCTAGAGATTACAGTTCAATCCCCCCTAGAGTTTATTTAAGTAAAAGAGTTTATAACCTTGATGTTAAATCAGGACATCTCAATGGTACAGGCACTGTTAATGGTTTGTTTGTACAATGATTAGAGTTCTGCATGATTTGAGTTTAGACCAAAGCAATCCAGATCAATTTCTGTTGATTCTACATTTCTTCCAGTGGGAAAAGGAAAGAGAAATATGATCTCATATACAAAAGTGCCTTCAACCTAACAGATGATACAATCTTAATCTAACTAACTTTTATGTTGTCCTGCCAAAGTATAGGAATTGTTAGGGTGACAGAGACCAGTAATTGCATGAAACTTAAATCTTTATTACCAGAAGGCCGATTATTCTCCCTAACAGAACGTTCATAACTAATTTTCTTCCATTAATTGTCTGTATTATCATGCTACAGCATTCCTTAGACTAATTGACCCAAAGCTTTAGGTCATATCCAACTCTTTAAGGGACTTCATGTTAAAACATATCTCTGAGGTCAAACTATTCAATGAAAACCTCTACAACCACTATCATCCAGGTCTGTATTCATTATTGAACCTACTCTCACCTTCACTCTAGCCCTAACAAAATGACTCAGTTACTATATCCCATACCAGAGGCATTTATTAACATAAACATAGGTATAGTATTTATAGTAGATATATTGAGTTGGTTGAGCTTCAAATTTCAGATATATAAAAATATTTAAAAACTTGTTCATTTTTTAAAGTTGGGAATATCAAGTATTTTGCAATGAAAATGAATGTAACAAAAATAGTTCTTGTGTTCCAGAGATAAATTTGCCTAATACTGGTATATGATCCTCTTTAAGAGATGTTGAATTCAGTTTGCTTGTATTTTGTTGAAGATTCTTGCAATGATGTTCATCAAGAATATGCACATGTAGTCTTCTTTTCTTCTAGTGCCTTTGTATGGCTCTAGCATTAGTATAATGATGGTATCATAAAGTGATTTTGAAGTGTCTCTGTCATTTCAATGTTTGGAAGAGTTTGAGAATGATTGCTGTTTATTCTAAACCAAACGGGCACACGGACCACAGCTTTGCATAACTTAATGAAACTGTGAGCCATGCCATGTGTGCCACCCAAGATGAACGAGTCAGGGTGGGGAGTTCTGACAAAAATGTGGTCCACTGGAGAAGGGAATGGCAAACCACTTCAGCATTCTTGTCTTGAGAACCCCATGAACAGTGTGAAAAAGCAAAAAGATATGACACTGAAAGCTGAACCACCCCTCCACCCAAGTCAGTAGGTGTCCAATATGCTACTGCTGAGGATGTCAGTTGCGAATAAAGACGCTAACTGTGGAGCTTGGACTTGATTATGTGAGGAAGTACCCCTGAGCATTCCCTAGCTTTCAACTGAAGAGTGAGTGCAAGATGGGGAGTGAAAGATGAGGAGCAGAGACAGGCAATTTCCCCAAATTGTCCAGTTGAATATATTCTTGGGTGGAAAACTCATACTGCAGCACTCTTGCAATGAAAGGAAACAATCTACATGTAATATTTCAAATGTACCATTGTTAACTTTGAATATAAATATTAAGTGATAAGAGTTTCTTTCCAAGTGATCTATTTAAGAGCCTCTCAAAGAGGAGTTATCATATTTTTTAAAGGCAGAAAAGATGCTTTGACTTTTAACTGTTGGGAATTTAACTCTATAAGTATTGCTATTGCCAGCTAAAAGTCTATATTGATGAATTGAATATATTTTCACATTATAATGCAATATTTACACAAAGAATATTATATATTTTATATGTTATATATATAACACAATATTTATAGAGAGAATTATATATATGTAATATATATGCCCTATAAGATTGATATGTAATAAATATCAAAACTATCTTGAGAATTGTGGCTTAATGAAGATTCAAACCAAATAAAAGATTAGTCTCTAAAGTACATTACTTTCACTGTAAAAAGAGATAATCCAAGCATTCTATAAATAGAGAAAGTCCCACATTTTTTGGCAATTTCTAGGAATTCTAATACATTTAGATAAAAGAAGTTGACCATGAAGGACCTCACTGCGGTGCTCATCTAGACACATCTAGCTCATCTAGTGGTGCTGGGAAAAAAGACACATGTCTTTTTTCTAAATATCTGTTTTTACTTTTCCTGGGTGAAGAATACCTGGGAGTGGCACTGTTCAGTAAATATGTGCTAAGTAAATATAAATACTGTTTGATTATGTAGGAGATTTCTTGAGGTATACTTTGCAAGCCATATAGTCACTCATTTAAATACACAATTCTTTGCTTTTGTGTGAGTTAATACACAGAGCTGTGTCTCCATCAAAATCCCACTCTGGAACAATTCTTTCGTGGTAAAAAACATTCCCAATCCTCAGTATTTTCTACTGGCTTCATATGGCACTCAGTCTCTCTCTCTTTGAAATACTTCCTTCATTTCGATTCCAGTTCTGGTGGCTGAGATAGTAAAGAATCTGCCTACAACACAGGAGACCTGAGTTCAGTTTCTGGTTCAGGAGGATTCCTCCAGAGAAGGGAACAGCTACCCACGCCATTATTCTTGCCTGCAGAATTCCAGAGACAGAGGAGTCTGGCAGGCTACAGTCCACGGAATTGCAGAGTGAGACACGACTGAGCCACTCACACTACTGATACATTCTACAGTTTTATCATTGTGTTTGTTGTTTGTTGCATTTTTCTAAACTCACCTGCCTTTCTTTATCTGGCTCCATGGATGGCCTCTATTTCTCTCCCTAACCTCTTTGCATTAGTTTCGACCTGGCACGTAGCTCTTGCACCAGTTTTCTTACTCAGTATCATAGCCCCTTGCTGACCTCATCCAATCTTGAGTCATTAGTGATAGCTAATACTGTCATGACTTCTACATATATTCATCCTTTCCAAACCTTTCCATACAGTCCAGATTTACACCTACCCTGCTGCCTCTGCATCTCTGTGTTGGCACTGAACAGGCCAAAGCCAAACTAGATTTCTCCCCTGAACCTGCTCGCCCTCTGTCTCCCATGTCCCATGACTAAATCCTTTCTGACAGGTGTTTCAGAACCCAGACTTGTGATTTCTTTTGACTTTTTCCTACTCTCCACCTCACCTTATTCCAGTCAGAAAAGGCTCCATCCACAGCTCCAAAAATGACCCATACTTGCCTCTCCCTATTCTCCCTGGTCAAGGCTGCTATCACCTCTTAACAGGATAGCTGTGGCTCTTGCAGATAACCACCCTCCATCTCCTGCCCGAACCCTGCAGGCTGTTCTCTACCCAGCACAAGCAATCCTGTCAGGCCACTCCTCAGCCCATTCTCCCTATAGATTTTTGCTCATCAAGCCAAAGTGCACACGTCACCCACAAGTCCTAGGCATCTAACACCTGGTTACTTCTCCATAGTCTGGTCAGGTCTCACTCTGTTCCAGCCTAACAGGCCTCCTTGCTGCTCCTTGAGTGTGACAGGATGCTCCTGCCTCAGGGCCTGGCATTAGCTCTTACCTCTGCCTAGAATTCTCCCTACAGCACTCACATGAGGGTCTCCTTCCTTCCCTTCAGGTCTCTGATCGAACGATGGTGAGGAAGTTCTCCCTAGAATATCCCACATAGTGAAGACCCAGTAGCTGTTCCATCATGATGTTACCAAATAGGCTTGACTGCTCACTACCCAAGAAATTAACACTGACAGAAAAGTGTTGGGCAAAGGAAAAGCAGCTTTATTTAAGGAAGCCAACAACCTGGGGAGAAGGTGGACTCTGTCCAAATGAACCAACTCCCAACTCTCCAAGTTTGAGCCACAATTTATTTAAGAGGTGAAGCAGAATTGCCTCCAAGCTTTGTGCTGGGGATAGGCTGCTTTTCTATTTTTGAAGACTTGTACAATCATCGTGAGGTGCCTTACTAGCACTGGAATCTGAGTGTGGATATTACCTGGTCTATATAAGCACATCTGTTCTATGGGTCAGTGGAACAAAGGAAGACAAAGACAGAAAACAGCAAAATAGGACAAACAAAACAGGAACCAGTCCATAAAACACTGTACTGTGTTTAAGTATCAACAAGCCCTTGGTTGTTGTGGGGAAATTAACAAGATGTTGCCAGTCAGGTTCTCTTGCCCCACACTCTCATGTCCTCTCACCCCTTGTTCTGTAAACAATGACTCTTCACAGTTGTATAACAGCTGAGATCACTTTTGACACTGCACTTGCACATCACAATGTGCTTACTGGCCACGGGTTACTTTTGTTCTGTAAGCATATATAAGCTTTACCTGGAAACGCCCTGGAGGGTTGTGTGCGGTTATGCTGTGCTATGTTATGGCTACTGCTATGGCTGCTGGGCCAGCCATGAGAGAATAAATGTGTCTGCAGTTCCTACAGCTCCTTGAGTCTACTTCCAACCTCTTAGCTCATGCATTGCCTATGCTGGGTTCAGTGAACAGTGTAAACAGCAAAATAATCGGTGTCACGAGCAGGATCAGCAATACAGCTGTAAAGCTAGAGCGGTTGTAATGATAGTCCTGTACATCACGACCCTTACCCCCTCTCTGTCTCATTTCCCTTCACCACCCTCATTACAATTTCACATGCACACAAGCATTGTCTTTTATGAAATGCCTAGTTTTTCACTAAACTGGAAGTTTTATAAAGACAGAAATTTCCTCACCAATTTATTATTGCTTTCTTTCCAATGCCCATTACATAATTGTTGCACTGTAATGCAAATGAAATATTGAACAAATTGCATGAGAATATCTATGCTTCCCAGGTGGCAGTGCTAGTGGTAAAGAACCTGCCTGCAAATGCAGGAGACATAAGAGATGCTTGTTCAATCCCTGGGTTGGGAGGATCCCCTGGACGAGACAATGGCAACCCACTCCAGTATTCTTGCCTGCAGAATCACATGGACACAGAGGAGCCTGGCGAGCTATGGTCCATGGGGTTACAAAGAGTTGGACACGACTGAAGCAACTTAGCATGCATGACTTTTTCCAAAGCTGCCTATGTAGGTATAGGCCAGCATATTTCAGTTATTCTTTAGTCTTCTGATGTAAAATTAATTTCTTTAATATCTTATTGGGAAGTAACTCTAGGTTTAGGAAGTTTTCATAGTAAATAGTAGAGGAGAAAGTAAAAAATAATAACTTAGTAAATGCTTAAATATGGCTACCAGTGTGCAACTCACCTAGCGGAAGCTTGAGGAAGGGTAGTTCCCGGGAAGGAAAATAATCTGCCCCTACGTCTTCCCTCTGATCATGAGGAATGTTTGCATGTCCAAGGATGTGTGACCAGTGTGGGAAATCATGGTACTGAAAGTCTTCTCAGTATCTGCTTCTGCACTTCCAGGCCTGGCCTCCAACAGATCAACAATCAGGTTCAGTCCCTCAAAATTTTCTGGGGGAAAATTTCTTTTTTTGAAGTTAGACTTCAACAGAGCATGAACTGAGAAGTTCCAGATGTACAAGCTGCCTTTAGAGAAGGCAGAGAAGCCAGAGATCAAATTGCCAACATCTGCTGGATCACAGAAAAAGTGAGGCAATTCCAAAAGAATATCTACTTCTGCTTCATTGACTGTGCTAAAGCCTTTGACTGTGCGAATCACAACAAACTGTGAAAAATTCTTAAAGAGATGTGAATACTAGACCACCTTACCTGCCTCCTGAGAAACCTGTATGCGGGTCAAGAAGCAACAGTTAGAACCAGACATGGAACAATGGATTGGTTCAGAATTGGGAAAGGATGTACATAAAAAGGCTGTATACTGTTACTATGCTTATTTAAATTATGCAGAGCACATCACGCGCAATGCAGGGCTGGATGAATAGCAAGCTGGAATCAAGATTGCCAGGGGAAATATCAACAACCTCAGATGTGCAGATGATGCCACTCTAACGGCAGAAAGTGAGGAGGATCTAAAAAGCCTCTTGATGAGGGTGAAAGAAGAGAGTGGAAAAAGCTGGCTTAAAACTCAACATTCAAAAAACTAAGATCATGGCATCTGGTCCCATCACTTCAGGGCAAATAAATGAGGAAAAAATAGGAAACATTGGCAGATTTTATTTTCTTGAACTCCAAAAATCACAGCAAAAAATGGCTGCAGCCATGAAATTAAAAGATGCTAGCTCCTTGGAAAGAAAGCTATGACAAACATAGACAGTGTATTAAAAAGCAGAGGCATTACTTTGCTGACAAATGTCTGTCAAAGCTATGTTTTTTCCAGTAGTCATGTACATACTTGAGAGGTGGACCATAAAGAAGGCTGAGAGCCAAAGAATTGAAGCTTTTCAACTGTGGAGCTGGAGAAGACTCTTGAGAGTCCCTTGGACAGCTGGAAGATCAAACCAGTCAATCCATCAGGAAATCCACCCTGACTATTCATTGGAAAGACTGATGCTGAAGCTAAGCTCCAAGACTTTTGGCCACCTGATGTGAAGAGCCAACTCACTGGAAAATACCCAATGCTGGGAAAAATTGAAGGCCAAAGGAGGAGGGGACAAAAGAGGATGAGATAGTTAGCATTACTGACTCAATGGACATCAGTTTGAGCAAACTCCATGAGATAGTGGAGGACAGAGGAGCCTGCGGTCCATGGGGTCTCAGAGAGTCAGACACAACTTAGTGATTGAACAGCAGCAAGTAACTATACTTTGTAATAATGTTACTAAAGAGTTTTCTTCTTCATCTCAAATGTTGGTGCAAAAACATAGCTAGAAATAACAGAATAACTTTTAATTTTGATAGAGGCAGACATGTTTGGTAAACATGGCCACCACCCCTCCCATTCTTCCCCTCTAGTTTGTCACAGAGTGCAGTGCTGGGCTCCCGGGGTTAGCAGCAGCTTCCTGCTAGCTATCTACTTTGCACACGAAAGTGTGTATGTGTTAGTGCCACTCTCTCAGTTTGTCTCACTCTCTCCGTCTCCTGCTGTGTCCACAAGTCCATTCTCTGAGTCTGCACCTCCATCTTTTTCCCTCTGCAAATGCATTCATTAGTACCATTTTTCTAGATTCCATATATATGCATTAATACATAATATTTACCTTTCTGACTTACTTCACTCCATATAATAAGTTCTAGGTTCATCCATCTCAGTTCAACTGATTCACATTTGTTCCTTTTTATGACTGAGTAATATTCCATTGTATATATGTAGCACAACTTCTTTATCCATTCATCTGTCCATGGGCACCTAGATTGCTTCTATGTCTTGGCTATTGTAAATAATGAAGTGATGAATGTTGGGGTCTATAGGTCTTTTTGAATCATATTTTTTTCAGGGTATATGGCCAGTAGTGGGAATGCTGAGTCATATGGTGGTTTTATTCTTAGTTTTCTAAGGAATCTCCGTACTGTTCTCCACAGTGGCTGTATCAGTTTACATTCTCACAAACAGTACAAGAGGGTTCCCGTTTGTCCACATCTTTCCCTGAATTTATTGTTTGAAGTTTTTTTTTGATGATGACCATTCTGACTGGTGTGAGGTTGATACCTCATTGTAGCTTTGATTTGCATTTCTCTAATAATGAGTGATGTTGAACATCTTTCTGTGTGTTTATTGAGCCTCTGGATGTCTTCTTTGAAGAAATGTCTGTTTAGTGCTCTTGCTCAGTTTTTGATTGGGTTGTTTGTTTTTCTGATATTGAGCTGCATGACCTGCTTAGGTATTTTGAAAATTAATCCTTTACTGGACAGCAATGTATGAAAGAATGAAATCAGAATATTTCCTAACACCGCATACAAAAATAAGCTCAAAATGGATTAAAGAGTTAAACGAAAAGCCAGAAACTACAAAACTCTTAGAGGTAAACATAGGCAGAACACTCTTTGACATAAATAACAGCAAGATCCTCTTTGACCTGCGTCCTCCAGGTGGCACTAGTGGTAAAGAACCCACATGCCAATATAGGAGATGCAAGTGACAAAGGTTCGATCCTTGGGTCAGGAAAATCCCCTGGAGGAGGGCATGGCAACTCACTCCAGTATTCTCGTGTGGAGAATCCACTGGACAGAGGAGCCTGGCAGGCTACAGTCCACAGGGTTGCAAAGAGTGAGACATGACTGAAGCGACAGCATACATGGACACACACTAATGGAAATAACAAGAAAAATAAACAAATGGGACTTAATTAAACTTAAAAGCTTTTTTCACAGCAAAGGAAACTATAAACATAATGAAAGGACAACCCTTATAATTAGAGAAAATAATTACAAATGAAGCAACTCACAATGGATAAGGTGCATATTTAAAGCTCTCTCTTTGGCTGCACATCAGCAAGCTGATTTCTTTTAGCTTCCATAGTGTTAAATTTGGAATGCCTTGTTGTTTTAATAATTGCCAACTGCACTGACAGCTGCATAACAATAATTCTGCAACCTGTTTTTAAAATTCTTTTGTAGTCTGTATTGAAGAGGTTAAAACCTCATTTCAAAGTTGTGTGCCACTTCAAAAGCACAGTGACTGTTAGTATAAATATTCATTACTCCATCTTTGGCTAGTTGGCAAGCTAGAGTTCAGGCAATTAACTCAGCTGTTGTGCTGACTTTGTTTCTGGTAAATAAAAGTTTTCAATTATGTCTTCTGTAGACATCATTGCATAGCTAACTCAATAATGTCCTTGTTCATCTTTTAAGTAGGACACATCTTTAAATTAAATTATATCAGTTTTATCAATAGGGGCTTCAGTAGAAGTCATTGCTGGAAGCAAGAAGGTAATCTGTTGACAAAATGCAGTTGTGATTGTTTCCTTTCTGTAGTGCTGGAAGCAAAGTTGCAAGGTTAAGGTTATTACATGGAACAAAGAAGTATTCACAAGTGGATACTTTGGGCTTTCCTTGTGGCTCAGCTTGTAAAGAATCTGCCTGCAACGCGGGAACCTGGGTTCGATCCCTGGGTTGGGAAGATCCCCCGGAGAAGGGAAAGGCTACCCACTCCAGTATTCTGGCCTGGAGAATTCCATGGACAGTCCATGGGGTCACAGAGAGTCAGGCATGACTGAGTGACTGAACTGAACTGAACTGAACTCTAAATATGGGAAGAAGCAAAAAGAGGGAATATTTTCCTGGACCAAGAGGCTAGTAAGACAGGTATGGTCAGAGACTTTTGCTACGTACAAGGCCTGGTCTAGTGACAACACATTGAGTGGCCTGTCAATGGAATCTTTGTTAGACCTGGGAGTGAGCCTTTTCAGCAATTGAGACACAATGATCATGAAATGTCCCCAAAACATGGTCAAATATGTGGCTATGAAGGGACCCTGCGACTGGAAGTTGGCCCTTGCCAGCTGCCTCTACAAAGATTAAATCATGACCACTACAAATGCTGACCTTTCTCACCCCCTTGAAAGGAATTCAGGGTGGAGATAAAAAAATAAGGCACTCTGTGCTCTGGGAAAAACCCGGAAAAGCAGGCCTTCAGATAGTCAGATGTTTTCAGGTAAAGATTTTTATGAGTCTAATTCTTGCATCTTCTCATACCTCAGTTCAGTTCAGTTCAGTTCAGTTCAGTCGCTCAGTTGTGTCCGACTCTTTGCGACCCCATGAATCTCAGCACGCCAGGCCTCCCTGTCCATCACCAACTCCTGGAGTTCACTCAGACTCATGTCCATCGAGCCAGTGACGCCATCCAGCCATCTCATCCTCTGTCATCCCCTTCACCTCCTGCCCCCAATCCTTCCCAGAATCAGAGTCTTTTCCAATGAGTCAACTCTTTGCATGAGATGGCCAAAGTACTGGAGTTTCAGCTTTAGCATCATTCCTTCCAAAGAAATCCCAGGGTTGATCTCCTTCAGAATGGACTGTTGGGACCTCTTTGCAGTCCAAGGGACTCTCAAGAGTCTTCTCCAACACCACAGTTCAAAAGCATCAATTCTCATACCTAGAGAAACACTAATGTTATGAACCAATGTCTGGACCTGGTTCTCCTGGCTAGCCCCACGAAAACTTCCCTACTTCTATTAATCTTTGGGCCATATATTTTTAACTTTCTTGTTAAGTTTTTTTCTCCAAGTAGTAATATGACAAGAATAACCCCTGGCCAACACCCAGACAGTGCTGGAACAAGCTGCCTTATCATTCTGTGGACTATCATCTCCCTCCATAAATGCACCCCGAGGTCCTCAGGCTAGTCTCCCTTTGAGATCTTATATACGGGAGACCACCCTCAGTGATAGAAAAGCTCAGGGGAGACCACCACCAACTAGCTGACCTGGAGCTGTCCCAGCACCTCCAGGCCCTGGGAACAGTCTTCCCGAGAAACCCAAGAAAGGACACCCCTCCATTGGGCAGCTGGGTTCACCCCTGTCAGCCGGGGGATGGGGTATAGGTTAAAGATTGAAAAAAGGAACCACTTCAGCCGGTTTGGACAGACTCTCACAAGGCCGGCCTGCCAAACCCTACTGCTGTTAGAGTTATAGGTGTCATCCCTTGGATCCACCATACCAGAGTCAAGAAGGCAGCGACTTCCTGTGATGAGGACACCTGGAAAAGAGTTTGGGACCTTGAAAACCTCAAGGTCTGGTTCCAGAGACAACAGCCCTCACCCACAAAGGACACTGAGCCCTGCTCTAGTCACTCTGGAAGCTGACCAGTCAATGCATGGCAGAAGCTTGAGGATTCTTCAGCTTTCTCCAGCCACACTCTGGCAGCTGGTTGGTCAATGCATGGCAGAAACTTAAGGATCTGGCTATCAAAATACCAATCAATTTTCATTGTCAACCCTGGCCTCTATCCCTAATCTGTATTATTGCTGTGCTCTTCATTACTGGACCAACTAGATTTCCTGGCTGAGGTGGTTTTATGGAAAAGGAGAGGGCTAGATCTACTGACAGTTGAAAAGAGAGGAGTATGCCTCTTCTTGAATGAAGAATGCTGCTTTTATATAAACCAATCCAAAAACAGAGACATGGCCCAACAGCTAAGGGAATGAGTCATTAAAAGGAGAGAGAAACTAGCTAATTCCTGGGGTAATTGGAGCAATATCTAGAGCTGGTCATCGTGGCTTCTCCCTTTAACAGGTCCTCTCTTCATGAACTGAACTGACACCTTAAAAAAGTAGCATTTTTAAAATGGAGATAAGGGAATTCCCCAATGTTCCATTGGTTAAGATTCCATGCTTCCAATGCAAGGGAACCTGTACGTTCAATCCTTATAGGAGTGAGAGATAGGCCATAAAGAGGGCAGAGTGCTGAAGAACTGATGCTTTTGAACTGTGGTGTTGGAGAAGACTTTTGAGAGTCCCTTGGACAACAAAGAGATCAAACCAGGCAATCGTGAAGGAAATCAGCCCTGACTATTCATTGGAAGAACTGATGCTGAAGCTCCAATACTTTGGTTGCCTGATGTGAAGAGCTGACTCAGTGGAAAAGACCTTGATGCTGTGAAACGGTGGGGGCAGGAGGAGAAGGGGGTGACAGAGGATGTGCTAATGGGATGGCATCACTGACTCAATGAACATGAGCTTGAGCAAACTCTTGGAGACAGTAAAGGACAGGGAAGCCTGGTATTTTGCAGTCCATGGGTCTCAAAGGGTCAGACATGACTCTGACTAAACAACAGTCATATCAACAATTAGTGATATTGAGCAACTTTTCATGTGTGTCTTGGTCATCTACAGGTCTTCTTCGGAGAAACGTCTGTTTAGGTCTTGTGCCCATTTTTTGATTGGGTTGTTTGTTTGATATTGAGTTGAAGGTTTTTTTTTTGGTAAATTTTGGAGATTAATCCCTTGTCATTCACGTCATTTACAAACATTTTCTCTCATTCAGTAAACTGTCTTTTCATTTTGTTTATGATTTCCTTTGCTGTGCAAGGCTTTTGAGTTTCATTAGGTTTCGTTTGTTTGTTTCTGTTTTTATTTCCATTACTCTAGGAGACGGATCAAAATGACCTTGCTGTGATTCACGTCAAAGGGTGTTCTGAGAACTATGTTTTCCTCTAAGAGTTTTGTAGTATCCGGTTTTACATTTAGATTTTTTAATAAATTTTGAATTTATTTTTGTGTTTGGTATTATTAGTGAATGTTCTGAAAGTGTTGTGAAAGCGTTAGTTGCTCAGTCATGTCCAACTCTTTGTGACCCCATGAACTATAGCTTGCCAGGCTCCTCTGTCCATGGAATTCTCCAAGCAAGAGTACTAGAGTTGGTGACCATTCCCTTCTCCAGGGGATGTAGTGAACTCAGAGATCCAACTCAGGTCTCTTGCACTGTAGGCAGATTCTAGTTTTATTCTTTTATATGTAGCTGTCCAGTTTTCTGAGCACCACTTATTAAAGAGACTGTCTTTCCTGCACTGCATATTCTTGCTTCCTTTATCATAGATTAATTGGTCATAGGTGCATGAGTTTATTTGTGGCTTTCTAATCTTTTCCATTAGTCTGTATTCTGTTTTTAATGCCAATAGCATAGTTTTGATTACTTTGATAGTCTGAAGTCAGGGAGCCTAATTTGTATCACTTTCTGATTTGCATTATAAATGATATTTATTGAGGAAATGCCGCAGACCCACAGTTGATGGTGGTAGTTTGAAGGCAGGTGGGATGTTTGATTGACTTCTTACACTACTCTCCTCACCCTCACCTCTTCGCACTGCCTTTCACATATTGGACAATGTGTGCTTTCTGAGAACACAGTACCATGCCCTAGAGCTGTACAGAGGACAGGGTCTCTGCTGTACTATTTTGTCATTATGAATAAGTAGTATCCTTTCTGGAGCAGCTAATACCACTGGCATTAATAGTAACAGGTAATGTTAACTCTCTTCTGCCACAACATACAGGTAAGTTGGAGAAACAAGATTGAAACACATTAGACAAGAAAATGTTTAAGCAAAATGCCAGAGAAGGTGAATTTTAGAGGCTTCATGGTGGAGGCAAGGAATGAGCTGGTGTTTGAAAGGATCAACTGGGTTTGTATGAATAGAAGTATATGCATAGGAGAAATTCCAAGCTCAGGCTCTGCAGGTGTGAAATATATCTTCTCTAAAATCAGTCACACTCAGTTGGAATTTTGACTTCTTACCATTTTAAGATACTGAATGATGTCTTTCAGTTGAGGATGTGGGGCAAGTGAATTAATTCCCTAGTTCTCATCTGTAAAGTGAGATAATAATATTTAACTGATCTTGTTGTGAGGATTCAATTAGATAAATGCCAAAAAACTCATCACAGAGTCAGGTACTTTGAAACCACTCAATACAGATGAGTCAGACTTATTTGGAGTGGTACTGTAGTGTCAGCATTGCTTTTCCACTTGCGTGGATTTTCTATGTCTCTTTTGCTTATGGACCCCACGGCAGCCAACAAACACACCGTCAGTCTAGTAATTTCTTGTCAAATTGCCTCTCTTGTTCTTCTTACACATTCTGACTGACCACCTTGCCTCCTGCTCTGCTGTTTAGGTACAGGCCCCTTTGTACCCTCCATGACTTGTGAGAATAAAACGTAGCAGTGAATCCAGTCATGACATTAATTCCGCATGGTTCATGGAGCTTCTGAAGTGAGTGAGTGAGGAAGGAGAATTTGACTACTCTAGAGCATCAGGTCTTTCAGCCAATAATAATTTGCCATTTCTACTAAGGGCCTCTAGATGCTTTCTGTAGAGGGGATGGAATATTTCACATACAAGTGGCAAAATCCATTCCTATGAGATTATGTAGCCAGAGTCAAATGTCTCCGCTGCGTGGAGAAAGAGTATGGTTTTTCTTTTCCGATCAAGTCACAGTTTTTCCTTTCCTAAAGTTGTAGCCAGCGCACACAGGAGGCAGCAATACTCCATGATGTCATAAAGAAGGGGGATGTATTACAGCAGGAAACTATTGGCTACAGGTACAGATATTGGAGACTGATGCTAATTTTTGGAGACTCAGAATGTCAAAGCAAGGTTGGACATGTATGTGCATGTATGTGTCTGTTTGCGTGTTTGCTCTGGTCATATGCACACACATGACACTTGCATGTGTGTACATGCTTAAGTTTGTGTACACATTTGTGTGCATATGTGAGTGCCCTTCATGCATGTATGCTGATGCTCGGTCACCTGGTCCTCTGCTCCTTTCTCTTCTGCTTTTGCTGAGTTACTATCTATCTGTCATCTGTTTTTATTAAACAGACATACCGTATTGAAAACACTCTAAAGCAGGCACCCAGCTACATATATCTGTAAAACAATCCTCTGAGGTTGCTTTTATAACCCCAAGTTACCTCGAAGAACCAAGACTTAAGAAAGAGTAATTTGCCCAAGGATAGCAACCTTGTGCGTGGCCCAGCAGAGGGATCAAATTCAAGCAGACACAGCTCTCTATATTTAATCTGCTTGAAAGATCCCACCTTCGGGTCAGTGTGTCTTCTCTGTCATCCTCTTGGGTTTTTCCAACATCTTTTCTGAAGCATCCAGAATCCCAGTTACGGTCCTTGTGTGATGGTCTGTCAAGTCAGTATCTGCGCAGCTCACCTTCTTTCCCCCAAGGCAGCATTTTTAGTACCTGCTTCAGGACGGTGGGCTTCTATTTCCCTGACCTTGTACAGAGAGCATTGCTTTTCAGTCCTAAATTTCAGAGCCCTTGGGAATTTCCACAGCTCATTTATGAAGCGTGATCAGATACAGGTCAGGAAAGGTGGCCAGAGGTCAGCACTGACTAGCTGTTTAGAGAGAGGGAAACGGCAAACAGGTTCATGTGACATCAGACCTCCTGGGTCCTTCAGGGTCGTCTTGGTGCCAACATCTGGCCTGGCAGTGCTGGGAAGACCTTTGAGCACAGAGATCCGTCCAGACTATAATCCCATCAGCTCTTCCAAAATAGAGAGAGGAAACTATCTGAGCACTCTGGGAAGTGTGAAGGGTTCCAGAGTGTAATGGGAAATTCATTAGCAGGCTTCCACTCACTTGGTTGGGTATGAATGTTAAATTCTTCCTGCCCACAAGGTCTCTCTCTTTCAGTGTGAAAATTCCCACTCTAAGGGAAAATACTGTCTGAGAGGGCCAATATAAAAAACAAGGGCTGTCAGTTAGCAGCATCTTGGGATAGATCAGTTTATCAGACTAACCTTTGAAGGGAGCAATGACCTGAAAGGCTGAAACTGAAGACTGGCATGTCTCTGGAGCTGAGCTAATATGCCAGCCGTGAGCCATCTGGGGCTTTTGAGCAGCTAAACTGTGGCTAGTCTGAGCTGATAGGTAAGTGTAAAATACACACTGGATTTTAGAAATGTAGTATGATAAAATGAATTTAAAATATTTCATTAGTAACTGCTTTATATTGACTGCATATTGAAATAATAAATTTTGGATTTGTTGGGCTAAATAAAACATGTTAAAATTAGTTTCAGCTGTTTCTTATTACTTCTAAAAATGTGGCTACTAGAAAATTTTAAATTGCATATGTGGCTTGCATTTGTAGTATCTGTTATATATCTGTTGGATGTTGCTGCTCTAGAAGTATAGTCTGGTGAGGTTCTTCAAACTGCAGAGTAGCTTCAGAGTCTTGGTATTGCTGCTTGCAGGGTTGATAGTGGGTGCTATCAATATACTTTTCCTACATTCCACCTTCCCTTTGGCAGAACCTGCCTTCATTATCTTGGGGTTCCCTTGGAGATCAGTCGGTAAAGAATCTGCCTGCAGTGCAAGAGACCTGGGTTCGATCCCTGGGTTGGGAAGATCCCCTGGAGAAGGAAATGGCAACCCACTGCAGTATCCTTGCCTGGAAAATCTCATGGACAGAGGAGCCTGGTGGGCTGCAGTCCATAGGGTTGCAATGAGAGACGTCTCTTCTGGTGAAGCAAATATGTATCCTACACATGCACGACTTGGCACTTTCTTCTCCTAATGATTAAATAAGCCATTCGCTCCCTAAATCTAAAACATCTTCTGGGCTTATACATATGTAACCCGAGAAAAACTTATATATAATAAAGCAAAAAAGTATAAATAAACATATGTGTATAAACATATTATCTTAGTTGTTTGTAAGCATTAAGCACTCTTCGAGTTTTATGAAATCTTTCTTGAATGCATGGATCCTCATTGATCTCCCTTCATTGGCCTTCTTGGGTGCTTATTTCCTGAACTATAGCTATGATCACATAGGGACTGTTTTTTGTTTGTTTGTTTTTTCTTATGTCACCTATGGAAGTCCTGTCTTCTAGGTTATATTTGTCCCCTACTGGGCCAGGCAGAGTCGGTGCTTTAATACTTGATTGCTGGCATTATTGCTTTGTTCTGCCTCTTCATGTCTGCCCATGAAATTTGTTCCCCTTGTGGAAAACGGTGGCAATGCAAGCAGCTTGAGGCCAGGTCTAAAGCCTTCTGAGTTTAGGGGCTCATTGTTAAGCTTGATGTTATTCACCTCAAACGCATCCTAGTACTACAAGAAGAGGACCTGGATGGCTTCTGACCTCGCATAACCTGAGAGCGATTGACTGAGCCAGGTGCCATAAATGTCCCCTGTGGGCCTGATCCATGGTGCTTGTGATTTGTCCAGTACAGATGTTTTTCTTTATCGCTTGGTTTCTTTGAATATGTACTGTTCCTATAAGAAGGGATACTTATTAGCCCCATACCCCAGAAGACAGTGAGTCTGCTGGAAGACGACAAGGGGGAGGGGGGGAGCTGTAAGAGAGAGAGAACATTAAGGAAATGTAGGGAAGTGAAATCATTCAGTTTTGTCCGACTCTTTGCGATCCCATGGACTGTAGTCTACCAGGCTTCTCTGTCCATGGGATTTTCCAGGCAAGAGTACTGGAGTGGGTTGCCATTTCCTTCTCCAGGGCATCTTCCTGACCCAGGGATTGAACCCAGGTCTCCTGCATTACAGGCAGACGCTTTACCCTCTGAGCCACCAGGGAAGCTGGGGTAGCTGAAATTACTCTTCGCCTTTCTCCCAAATTTCCTGGGTCTAGAAAGTGTCCACATCCTTGCTTTATTTCATCCCAGCTAAGCCACGGCTGGAGAAATCAGTAAATCAGTAAAATTTACCTCGCATCAGTAAATCAACAGAGCTGAGAGCTCAGTCAGCCAGTCAGTCTTAAGAGCATTCTTGGATTTGTGGATGCCTTGAAAAGGATGCTTAGTGAAACAGAGGGCAGGGTAGTTATTAAAAGAGATTAAAAGGTATTAGCTCATGCTTCATTAAGTTACAATTTAAAAAAGGAACAGAAAAGAAACAGGAGGCTAATTTTTCCAGTCACTGAAATTTCAAGGAGGGGTGAGCTGGCCTCTGAACCATTAATGTTTTATATTAATTCTCCTGTATGCTTAAATCTAACCCAAAGACATGTCTTTGGTTGAAAATGTCTAGTCAATTTCACCGTATTATACAGAGAGTTGGCCTCCTGGGAGACCAGGCAGTCATATTAAACTCATATGGTATTATTCTCTGAAGGATTTTGACACCTGATTTGAAAAACAAATGAAATGTTTCTAGGACACACCCTCGACATGAGAAAGAGGAATTATGATGATGTCCATCTGGGGAAGTTGAGTCCAGGAAAAGTAAAAGAAAAGGTCGTCCTAGGACCCAGCAGTCAAGTGTATTGCTTAGCAGCACATTGTGACATGGGTTGTAATGACTTAGTCCCTTTGCTGGTTGTTAGGACTGCACAGGAAAGGCAGGGGACCGCATTCCTGATGAGGTTTCACAAGGCCTTTCTAGTCCCTCACTCTCAATATAAGTCTACTTCAGTTGAAGGTCTAAGATTCCCCACTAGATCTTCTGTTTCATAACTTAAGATGTCTCTGTTAGCATGTAAACTGAGTAGCACTATACTTAACCCATGCCATTCATTTACCTTTAGTCAAGAATTAGAGATCTGAGACTGATTTTGGAGAGAGAGTCTAGATGAACAGATTACTGGGTAACTGGCACACTAGAGAGATGTACCAAATTTGTCACCCTCGAACAAGTTCAGTTTTGATTTGTTATTACATATCATTTTATTATTTTAAAGGATTTGGCAACAATGGAGTTAAAGCTCTCGGTGAGAAAACATTTTTCAAAAACAGACATGCATCAAGATTTACATGGTTATGTAGAGCCCTCTGGACTACTGATTGACTTTCTCATCTTGAAACTCTATATTTAGGGTTACATGAATTTAGTGCATTCTCACAATGGTTGTCTACTCCATAGCAGATTACAAGTAGCACAGACAAAAATGGCAGAATCAGAAAGTGGCAGCTGACAGTCTGACAGGGGAAGGAGAAAACATTTTTAAAAGGCTCAGAATTCTGACATCAAGTGCCATTGAACGAACAGTGCTTTCTATGTCAAGACCCCTGAGAGAGCGCTATGTGCTAATAACACAACCACTGACTTTCATGAGGGTTGACTGTGAGACATAAGCAAACACTGGAGTTAGATGCAGTCTCCAGGGCTGGGCTGGGGGTAGGCACAGCTAAGTGGAATTCAATGTATTGAACTACACAGACTGAGGTAGGTGATATACATAGATCATCCTCTCAATTTCTCAACATTTCTATGCAGTAGGCATTCTAGAGAACAGAAAACTGAAGTTGAGAGAAGGGAAGAATATTCAGTTCATTGATGCAGGAACTACGTGAGTGTCCACATCTCTCTCCTCCAAGCACATGCACTCCTTGGCTCCAGGCATAGGCCGCTGCAGCCCTCCCTTGCACGGTGACCACTTCCTTCACCACTTCACACTCGTTCATATCCCTAGCTCAGGGTGCCTACTGCTTTCTGTCTACATTTCCAAGTTCAGCACTCATCTCCAGAGGACTCCCTACCTCACATCACATAGCTTTCCTCTGAGTTTGATTTCCATAGTACTTGTGGCCACTCTGCTGGTCCTCAGTGATCGCTGCCCCTCAATCCTTGGTGTTTATCATGCCTCATTCTGTACAGCCTGTGGTTGGCTTTGCTTCCTCATCTAAAGGCTTGCTTCCTTAGGTCAAGGACCTTGTCTTTTCTTCTTTCTGTTTCCCAGTTCCACATGAAACATTTATTGACTCCTTGTAAATTTTTGATGTTTAGAATATACAGGAGTGAATCTAAGCAGTCTCCTCTGCACTTACGCATTACAGTTAGCTGACGTTCATCTGAGCCCTATTTGTGAATATATGCCTGCCCTCTTCCACCCCCGCTGCCCCCAAACAAATCCTGCATTAGGAATATCTGAAATGGTTTCAAGAATTCTTTCTTCACTGTTTGAAGGCTTGGTCATGAGACATATGGTGATCTTGTTGCCTAAACTATTCTCAATCAAGGAGAAAGACATCTTCCAAGGATTGAAGTCCCCAAGAACAATAAATATGTTAATCATTCCATTAATTACTTGTTGCAGTCCTAAATATTAGAGCTAAAAAACTATGTGTGTGTATTTTAGCCTCACTATTCAGTATCTTTGGCCAGAGTACTTTCATCCACAGTTTCCTCTGCCCTGTGCCACCCTCCCTCTGTCCCTCCGGTTCACAGTAAGCACCCTGCTGGCATCTTCCTCCATCCCCAGGAGTCACTGTCCTTTGCTAGCATGGACCCTTTACTCCCTTCCTGTCTTGGCCAGTAAGGTCACTTCAGCAAACTAAAGCTCATTAAAGGCAAAGGCAGAGAGGCAATTCAGCATTCTGACCCCAGATACTGTACCTGAAAAAGCCCTTTGCCTTTTATATTTCAATCTGAATAGGTGTATGACTCAGTGGTGGAAGGATTTGTAGCTGACACTCAATAGAAACTGCTCTCTAATTTTGACAAATCCCACCTTGAGCCTAGAAGGGAAGCAGATATTGATCCTAAATGTACCTAATTCATCTCTGCACTTGTAATCCCCAAAGAAAATGCCTTCTGTGACCAGAGGGCAGTCAATATTTTTTCCATCTTGTAAAATAAATAGCAGTTATTTTGGTGTGTCTTCATGCATCTGGGGCACCAGATGTGAACAAAGAGTTGACTTTTCCTCTTCCCGTAGTCAAGTTATAATAAACACAGTGTTTCTTGTTTGGGCTAATTAAAACTACATCAAATAATTTGGATTGATGAGTGACCAGAGGTGACTGTATCGTACTTTGTCCACATGAACGAGGAAGCCTCATTCCCCAGGCTGGGAAGGGGTATATCTATCAAGACATAGCTGGAGACATACAATAAAGTGCATGAGAATTCATTCCAGGGACTCTCTGATTCTAGCAGTATTACAGTTTTAGCAACACAAGGGAGGCGTTCATATCAATCAGGAATCTTCTTACAAACATGGTTTTATTTATTGTCCTTCCTCTCCTTTACCTATGAGACTAGAGTTAGTTATGGGAGAACTTCTAGAAGGTCAGCAGGTCTGGCCAGACAGAGAACAGTTCTGTTTCCACAATCATTCTGTCTATTCTCAACCCAGATGGAGGGCTACAAGTTGTTGGAAATACCAAAAATGTGATTTGTGTCTATATTGGTCTAAGTTCCACATCCTTTCCCAACCACCCCAGGTCAATTCCTACAAACAAACCCAGAATCTCTTTGAAGTGATGCACTGTGCCTACATTTGGGCAAACCATCTACTTAGTTTCATTTTTTACTTCACATTAATAATTGTTTTGATTATTGTATCTGACTAATTCATCAGATAAACCAACCTTCTCAGTTCAGTTCAGTCGTTCAGTCATGAGTGACTCTTTGCGACCCCATGAATCGCAGCATGCCAGGCCTCCCTGTCCATCACCATCTCCTGGAGTTCACTCAGACTCATGTCCATCGAGTCCATGATGCCATCCAGCCATCTCATCCTGGGTCGTCCCCTTCTTCTCCTGCCCCCAATCCCTCCCAGCATCAGAGTCTTTTCCAATGAGTCAACTCTTCGCATGAGGTGGCCAAAGTACTGGAGTTTCAGCCTTAGCATCATTCCTTCCAAAGAAATCCCAGGGTTGATCTTCAGAATAGACTGGTTGGATCTCCGTGCAGTCCAAGGGACTCTCAAGAGTCTTCTCCAGCACCACAGTTCAAAAGCATCAATTCGTCAGCGCTCAGCTTTCTTCATAGTCCAGCTCTCACATCCATACATGACCACAGGAAAAACCATAGTTGCCTTGACTAGACGGACCTTTGTTGGCAAAGTAATGTCTCTGCTTTTGAATATGCTGTCTAGGTTGGTCATAACTTTCCTTCCAAGGAGTAAGCGTCTTCTAATTCCATGGCTGCAGTCACCATCTACAGTGATTTTGGAGCCCCCCAAAATAAAGTCTGACACTGTTTCCACTGTTTCCCCATCTATTTCCCATGAAGTGATGGGACCAGATGCTATGATCTTAGTTTTCTGAATGTTGAGCTTTAAGCCAACTTTTTCACTCTTCCTCTTTCACTTTCATCAAGAGGCTTTTTAGCTCCTCTTCACTTTCTGAAGAAAATGAAGAATAATTTCAGGAATCCAATTTGGATTATTCAAGACTTTGGAGGGTTATTAGTTTTAAATGACAAATCTTATTTTGGCAGTCTAAGGAACCATTTGGATGTTCCCCAAATTTTCTTTCCATGCTTTGTCATAAATCTGATTTGAATAGAATATGACTCTTACCCAGAGAAGCAATTCTACTTTCCTCAGAATTTGCCAGATCCACTGGATACTGGGCAAACAAGTCCTCATGATGCAACAATCAGATATTTGGAAATTGAGTCCACATATTTCACTCTCTAGCCAAACCGGCCTTACTCCTTTTTTCCTGGCATGGACCTCAGTCTTCCTTGTAGGCTGCTGTTTGCTCCTGAATTATCCTCTCTTCCACCAGTTCATATTAAATTAACATTCCAGCTAGTTTCTCCAACATCCTTATGATTAGGCCTGCAGGTTCTATGCACCAGCTTTGAGATGCTTCCTCTGAAGGCATGGCAAATTCAAGTTCAAGGCTCAATGTGGAGATGAGTGATAAATATGCTAGGCCAAACCAAACAAAATTATTTTAAAATTTATAAAATTTCTACCTAATATATGAGTATATAGCCACATGTCAACAACTTTAGTAAAAATAATAAAACCATGAAGCTCACAAGAAAGGATAAGTGACACATTTAAATGAAAAAAATGTAGGTATAATCTGATGAAGAGTTAGAAGCACTGAAAACTATCTCAGCCTTGGCCCAAAGTAACCATGTCCTTATTGAAGTCATTTTGTATTTCTGGGTTTAAATGTCCTTGCTGTCAAATGAGGGGGTTGGGATTAGATGACCTCTAAGTCTCCCTGTTGCTTTAATATTCTATGATTCTGTATTCAAAGGCATGTAAATAAGTCCTTTGGGAAGATTTATATTGTTTTCTTTACAACTGCAATGCGAGAATAGAGATACTGAGATTATCTCAGCATGGTTAAAACTGAAGAAATATCAAGCTTATGTTGTGAATCTCTTTAGCGAATCAAGATATTTACTAAGATTCTTCTTTTACCATGTTCATCTTCTAGAGTCTTAGGGATGACAAATGTGGGGCACACTGGTAAAACTAATATTGTTACTAATGAAATTGTCTTATAGTATTATGTTTCATAACACAGCTAGTGCATTGACACGCATGTATATGATGTGCACATATTCATGATCATGGGTTCTTATGGTAAAACAGACAGCCCAGAGATGATTTCATCTAGTCCTTCCTTTCATAGATGAGCCTATAAAGCTCCAGAGAAGAGGAGTCCCCTAGTCACCTGAGTAATTTAAACTTTGAGATCCAATGGCTTAGCTGACACTTGTCTAATCTTTTTTTTTTTTCCTGCTTTCTTCTGAGATGTATACATTGTATACAGACATCTATTTCATTGAGGTAGCATGCAAATATGTCTTCATTATTTGTGTACCTAAAATGTACCCTCACCAATAAAAAGAAATGCATTCTAAAGACTGATGCAGAGTGATTAAAGATCAGCCATAGATTTCAAACTTCTTTCTAGATTCCCTGGGAATCTGATTTAGTCAGTACTCCCCCTGGCTTGTACTTTATCCAAGTCACATGGTAAACCCAGACTGGTTAAATCAAGATTTCTCTCCCGACTAGTTATTTTAAGATTGGACCTGGAGCATGGGGCTTTCAGTTCTGTCTGTGTTTCTTCTCACTTATCAAACTAGCATTTATCCAACTTCTGTAATTTTTCCAACTTCTTACCCAGTCTTTGTTTAAATACTTCCAGTAAATAGAGTCTACCTATTTCTACCATAAAGGAAACAACTAATTCTACCATAAGAATATTGTTTCTGATTTTGACTTGAAACGAGATTCTCTGTGACTCCACCTGTTGCCTATTTTGTCGTCTGCTCCTGTGTATAATGCCACCCACACCATCACATCACTGAAGAAGGAATTCATAGGGCCTGGACTCCATCTTAGGCCTGTTCATGCTGATCATGCTCGGCCACCTTTCCAATGGACTCTGAACTCTGTGTTTAGTGCCTATGTAAACAACAATAGAAGGATAAGATCCCCTCCAGACAGGGGAACCTTGAAGATGGTATCTAGGTTACTCATTGCCTAAGAGAAAACATACACTAATCACCCCTTCCTCCAGACAGGCCATACATTTTTCTGTATCTATCGGAGTGTAACCTCGGGCTTATTGATTATTGGCTAATTGTCTGACTGTTTGAGCACATGAGCAAATAGCACGTGAATGATAGGGTTATTGGGATTGTATTTTCCTTGGTTTATGTAAGTCTCAAGGAATTTGGGGTGGTGGGTTCAGACACATACAGCTGGGGTATACAAGATTTTTACAAATGCTGGTCGGGGTCCTTGGCTAAGAGGAGACTCTGCCTTGGGCCCACCGGTGTAATAAACTGCACTCCACTATCTGCATCGTCCTTTCGCGTGAGTTTGTTTCCCGGCATGCGTGCCTACAACATCACTTATATTAGAAGTCAACCACCCTGCTCCTTTCCTCACTGGGCTTGGCTTTCCTATTCTGTTCTCCTTTTCATCCTTCACACCATGTTTCCCCTCCCTTGGGTATTTCTCATTGTCCTCAGGAAAACGTTGTGCCCCAAACAGAAAATGATTCCCTAGGTATCCTCTGATCAGTGTAGTGTAGTGAGCTGTTAATCACCATGAACAGGATATTACCTTTCCATCAAGCCCAGAGATTTAGCAGTTTTCACTTACTGCTTTGTTAAGGGGTGATAAATTCGCTCAATCCTTGGTTTCTCAGCAGAAGACAGGCAGAGGAGCAATGGGCTTGATTTCAAGAGTCTCTTTCCTGCTAGAACACTGAAGAGCTTGTCAATATCTTTTCTAGGTGTGTTTTGTCAAACCGATATTTCAATAGACAGCCATTAGCACCTCACCCTCTGCTTCACAATCACATTTTGGGGAGTTTACTTTGACTGACAGTTTGCAAGGATCATTTGTATGGATCTAATCTGAAGTTTCAAAAGCCATTTCCTATCAGTGATGTCTACCCCTTCTTACACTGATTTGTAAAGAGCAGTATAGAAATGCATCTTTTACTTTTCGTTGAGGCTTGTCTAAAGGAAAAAAAAAAATCTCTCTCCCCACATCTCCCCAACCCCAGTAAGAATCAGCCACTGAAGATAAAAGATATCACACCTCCTAAGAAATCTGATGAAAGCAAATTATCACCCTACTGACATATTGAAATGGCAAATCACATACTGCATTTCCCAAGCCCCAGTAATATGAGTGTTTTTCTTTCTTGGACTGTATCTGATTGGGTAAGTTTATTGTCCCATAGATTTTAATGTGGTGCTTAGTTAGAAAAACCATCAAAGGCAGAGTAACTCTGATTCTTATTACAAGCAGTGACCATATTTTCATCAGGACCCCCCTCCCCCCCCCAAAAAAAAGGAAGAAAAGATAAATACCCCTAAGTAGAGGAGATTCTAGGATATGATTCTCTTCTGTGTTACGAACAATAATATAAGAGAAAAACAGTGTAATAGGCCAAGGGAAAAAATGCAGTTGATGACAAGAACAATAGATTTTACAGGAAAATATGTGATAAGAAAGAAACATTGCATTGTTTGGGACACCTGTAGGTAATTATTGCAGCTAAAGACATTAATATCAGTTTCTTCACTCATATCTTCATAGACTGTTTGAAAATATTAAATGACAAAAGCTTAATAATCAAAAGTACTGAGTTAGCAAATGTTTTCTAATTTTATAACTTCTTGTAATTACCAAGTCTTAGAGTGAAATGATTTAATTAGAAAGTAATCAAGAAGTGTCTACTGTTAATTGAAGGAATTATAAAAGATCTAAATTTTAATATATTTCTGAGGTGATAAAATTAGAATTTACCATACTTGTTTTTCAACCATCCTGATGGGGAATTTTTGACACTGCAGCAGAGTATTTGATACTTTTAAGAGGGACATCCATCACTGAGAACTACATGGATTATAAGATCTCATTCCTCTTGTCTGAGAAATAATAATAGCAGTAATAATAACAACTAATATTTATTGAGAACTTATTGTATGCCAGAAAAAAGTGGTTCAGAGCAGGAACCATATCTGTTTTATTCACCAGTGTATCTTCTGCACAAATAATATGTCTCTGATAAAGAATTTTGAATCATGCTGAACACCAGACAGATTCAGAAAATAACAAGTGGGATGAGAATCCCATACTCACATTTAATGGAGTTGGTCAGCTGATTCAATCTTCTCATTTGAACCCTCCTGTTGGCACATACTTCTTTCAGATGAGTAGACTTATTTATATTTTCTCTCAGAGAGTAACACACATTTATATACACATAAAGTTCAGCTGAAGTGGCAAAGATCTTGCCAGAGACCCTAGAGAACAAATGTTTACTGTCTGTGGCTTCTGGTTTACCCTTCCAATGTATAAGCAATCAAGTACTGGATATTAATGGGTATTTACAGAATAGAAGTAAGTAGTAAGCAAGGGAATGAAGATAATAAAAAGAAAGTGAAAGTTGCTCAGTCATATCCAACTCTTTGCGACCCCATGGACTGTAGCCCGCCAGGCTCCTCTGTCCATGGAATTCACCAGGCAAGAATGCTGGAGTGGGTTTCTATTTCCTTATCCAGGGGATCTTCTTGACCCAGGAACTGATTGCAGCCAGATTCTTTACCATCAGAGTCACCAGGGAGGCCCTAAATAAAAAGAAGTTAGCGTCAATTCCATCAAAGTAGGAATGGCTCTGTTGAATGCTATGAAGGAGAAAGCATTCGGCTTCATACTGCTGATGTGGAGCAGGAATGTGAGATATGCCTTTAAATACCTAGCTGTAGAAAAGCAGTCCTTTTCAAGGGAACTGGAAAATTCACATCTTCACTAAACCACCAGGCTCTTGCTATCTCTCCCAGGCCCATCACTATGATATGCCTGCCTCGCCATCCACAGATTTCAGCCATGGTGAATTACCAGGACTTAATAGTTATCTGGGGTTTAATGACTTTTCTCTGCATCTTGGACCATCAACTCCTCCTGGACTGTCATTAATCCCAAGGGCAATGTCTTAGACAGTGATCATTATTGCTTTAACAAATAGTTCCAGTATACAACAAGACTGACTTTTCATTTATCTTCCATGGAAATTCATTTTGCAGGAGTGACACTGTCAGCTTAAGAGACACAAGCTATTGTCTCAAAGTTAAAAAAATGGTATTATTGCTCTTTGTACTTATTGTATTGAAAGACAAAGGCTAATTAAATGTTTTATTTCCTTGGAGACAGAGAAATGCTGGCCAACTTGCTTTAAGACAGTTTTGCTAATATTGTAAGGATATTTATCCTTTATACAGGTAAAAGCTAGTAGGGATGGTAAGAGAGATGTGTGTATGTGTCAGGGGTTGGAGGTAAAGTATGAGGAATAAACACCTAGAAGAGTCAGTATTTCAAGGACTCCAATCTCCAAAATTTAACTGAGTAAACCAGAGAACAAGTTAATGAAAGGACCAATATCTATTCATTAACAAATTTCTGTGTTTGTCATTTATTTTTAACTTTAGATTTGTAGATTCAGCTTACAAAGGCTGTTGATTCAGTCACTAAAAAACTAAAAATGAAGAGCTAAGTTCACAGTTCATGCAGTGGCACTAGGTAGGAGAATTTGCCTCAGTCATGTGGCTCAGATGGTAAAGAATCTGCCTGCAATGAGGGAGACCTAGGTTCGATCCCTGGATTGGGGAAAAACCCCGGAGGAGGGCATGGTAAACCACTCTAGTATTCTTGCCTGGAGAATCCCCTTTAACAGAGGAGCCTGATGGGCTAAAATCCATGGGGTCACAAACAGTCAGACATGACTGATGAATAAGCACACATATATGCATGAAATGGTTTATCAAAGATCCAGATTACAGTAAGAAACTTTCTGGGGCATTATTATTAGAAAATATATTAAAACTGATTAGCATAAAAAACATCAAGTGAAGAGTGTATTCCAAAGTGCTCTTTGAAAGTAAGATTTAAATGAAGAATAAGTCCAAGGTATAATTGAATACATTGATACCAAAGCCTAGTATTTATGTCTTAGAAAGCAAATTCCAGCTCTCTCATCTAATTTCAGAATCCCAACATATCTGATTCTAGGCCATTGTTACTTTATTTGGAGCCAAAATATTTTACACTTCGTCAAAGACATTTGATGTAAGGTTTACCCTCATCGCAAATTTTCTCATTTAACAGTGGTCCAATCACTAGGTATAAGGAAGAAACTTCTCTGTTTCCCTGTTTGCATGTTTCCTAAGTACACATTTTTTACTAATATTGTAGGCCCAGGAAGAAGAAAATCTTATGGGACGTCTCTGTGCCTGGTTTTTGCCATTCTGCCCTCACATTAACGTGTAATATAGGACAAACCATGTAACCTCTATGGTTGGTTCATTCTTTAAAGAGAGGACATATCGAAGATGCTAAGAATTGCTAAGATCTCTTCAGGTTTAAAAGGATATGATTAAAGAGGAGAAAATATGTTTCCACTTTGCTGTTTTAAGAAGACACCCATTTCTCCTATCCATTTTCAAACATATTAGATGGATGGTACCATGGTGGTGTCATGCTTCAAAACCAGCCACTCCTTCATCCAATTAGTCCTTGATCCTGAGTTCTCAGAAAGTCTTTTTGGCAATTATTTGCACCATTAAAACTAGCTTAAATGATCCAGGAGAACGGCATATTTTTATAAGTTCAGAGAAGCTTGCAGAACCTGGGGTAGAAGTAGATATCATTGTCATTCTCACCCGAAAGAACTTAGTTTTTTTACAACTTTCCCCATAAACCATGCTGCAGGGTGTTAATTGACAATAGTACTATATTAAGTACTTGTTTTCCCTATTAATTCATCAGAGATCTACCTGATTGCAAGAACTTGGACTCAGATTGAAATAAGCAAATTTATGCTTAGTGTTCCTATAATTCCCCATCCAAATATTAGTCCAAACAATATCTTGGTAAGGTAAGTATCTGATTCTCGTTTAGGTTTTTGAGATAGGGAAAATAGCTTCTCAGTTTCACTTCTGTTTTAAATGTCCAGGTTCTATGTACCCAAGGAGTTGTTGTTTTTGTTCAGTTGCTCAGTCATGTTCAACTCTTTGTGACCCCATGGACTGCAGCATGCCAGGCTTCCCTGTCCTTCATTATCTCCTGGAGCTTGCTCAAACTCATGTCCATTGAGTCAGTGATGCCATCCAAACATCTCATCCTCTGTTGTCCCCTTCTCTTCCTGCCTTCAATCTTTCCCAGCATCAGGGTCTTTTCCAATGAGTTGGCCCTTTGCATCAGGTGGCCAGAGCATTGAGGCTTCAGCTTTAGTGTCAGTCCTTCCAATGTATATTCAGGGTTGATTTTCTTTAGGATTGTCTGGTTTGATCTCCTTGCTGTCCAAGGGACTCTCAAAGGTCTTCTCCAACACCACAGTTTGAAAGCATCAGTTCTTCAGTGCTCAGCTTTCTTTTTACTCCAACTCTCACATCCATACATGACTACTGGAAAAACCATAGCTTTGACTCTACAGACCTTTGTTGGCAAAGTGATGTCTCTGCTTTCTAATGCACTGTCTAGGTTTGTCATAGCTTTTCTTCTAAGGAGCGAGCGTCTTTTAATTTCCTGGCTGCCATCACTGTCCACAGTGATTTTGGAGGCCAAGAAAATAGTCTCACTGTTCCCATTTTTTCATTTTTCCCTGTCTATTTGCCATGAAGTGATGGGACCAGATACCATGATCTTAGTTGTTTGAATGTTGAATTTTAAGCCAGCCTTTTCACTCTCCTTTTTCACCTTGAAGAGGCTCTTTAGTTCCTCTTTGTTTTCTGCCATGAAGGTGGTGTCATCCGCATATTTGAGGTTATTGATATTTCTCCCTGCAATCTTGATTCCAGCTTGTGCTTCATCCAGCTCAGCATTTCGCATGCTGTACTCTGCATAGAAGTTAAATAAGCAAGGTGACAGTATAGAGCCTTGATGTTGTTCTTTTCCAATTTTGTCCCAGTCCATTGTTCAATGTCTGGTTCTAACTGTTGCTTCTTGACCTGCATACAGGTTTCTCATGAGGCAGGTAAGGTGGTCTGGTATTCCCATCTTTTGAAGAATTTCCCACAGTTTCTTGTGATCCACACATTAAAAAGCTTTAGCACAGTCAATGAAGCAGAAGTAGATATTTTTTCTGGAATTCTCTTGCTTTTTCTATGATCCAACAGATGTTGGCAATTTGATCTCTGATTCCTCTGCCTTTTCTAAATCCAGTTTGTACATCTGGAAGTTCTCGGTTCAGGTACTGTTGAAGCCTAACTTGAAGGATTTTGAGTATTACCTTGTTAGCATGTGAAATGAGAGCAATTGTGCAGTAGTTTGAACATTCTTTGGCATTGCACTCTTTTGGGATTGGAATGAAAACTGACCTTTTCTGGTCCTGTTCCTGTGGCCACTGCTGAGTTTTCAAAATGCTGTCATATTGCGTGCAGCACTTTAGCAACATCATCTTTTAGGATTTTAAGTAACTCAGCTGGAATTCCATCACCTCCATTAGTTTTGTTCATAGTAACGAGGTACCTCATTTATCAGATCGCAAAGCTAAAATTGGTGATTCATGCAAGGTAACAAATAAAATCCATGGTAGTATCACATCCTGCTGTGGTCATTATCTTTGGTCCTAGGAAACTGGGGAGTTATCATAAACTCTTTGTGATCCCAGCTGCTACTAAGACCTGTTAGAGTTTCTTACAAACCTTTAGGTTTTCTCCATAAACATGGCCACTGCATTAATTCAGTGTCTGTTCAGTTTCTTCCCTGGACAATTTCAGTTTCATTAGTTTTACTGAAAAATTAGCCTTCAATAACATCCTCCAACATTATCTCTGACATCCCCTTGAGAATCAGGCAACCCATCTGTGCTCCCACAGCACATTCTTCCATGATAGCAATATTTGGCCACACTAGTATAATCATCTATTTATGGTTCTGCTTTCTCTAATATTCCTCAAGCCACACACATTATATCAGGGGACTCAGTGTTTTGTACTCTGACCCTGTTTGACCCTTGTGTGTGATCTGTGTATTCATGAAGGATTAAGATATGTAAGACTACACATTTGGGGATTAGGAGAAGCATAGTCTTCCTCATCATTTGTGCAAATATGATAACAAAGGAATATTTTTCATACCTTGGTGGAGGCAAGATCAAAAAAAGAAGCCCCACTCTAAATACCTGGTTGTCAATTGATGGGAGCCATCTCTCAAAGAGGTTTCCTAAATGATTGAGCCATCTTGGATTATTGAAGAAAAAAGAGAGATTTGTGAAGCAGTTACTTTCCTTAACGAAGTAATTTCAATTGTAACTTCTACATATATCCCGTTAGACCATACTCCATGGGGCTCCCTGTCCTAATTCAGGACAGGGTCCTGAATTGAAAGGTTGCTGGAATTGTTAATAACACACAGAGGCAGTGGAGGTGATGTTTCCCATACTTCTCCCAATGTCTCTGAGCAAACAGGATGTGAGTAAACCCAAAGAAATTACCTCCATTATCTTCTACTTGCACATTTTGCATTTAATTTTCCTTTTCATTCCCTCCACATCAAAGTTATTTCTGATTTCTCTGCCCCAAATATATGAATATATGCCCTTTTTTGTCTCCTGGTTTTTTTTTTTTTTAAATCATCTTCTGAGTCCTGACTGCCTGGTGGAATTAGGGAAACCGTTTGTCAAAGATCTTCAAGTTTAGCAAGGAAAGTTCTTGTGCAAAAAACACAATCTTGAAATTTTTCTCAACAAAATTTCTAAAATTATCTCCCTTTAGTCTAAATCCAAAGTAGAGTGACTGGTGTTTTAAAAGCAAAACACTGTTCAGCTGTCACCAAAGTAATACAATATCATCTTCCTGCTTTCAGAAAAGTGTAGAATATGAGACCCATTCGAAGCACATTATGACCTAATGAAGAACATTTCTCCACATCTGAATTTTCCAAGGAAAAATGAAACATTTTGAATGAATTTGGAGTACTCCAAGGACTATTTGCGAAGAGAGTAGGCTTAAACAAAAACATTTTAAAAATGTGGATGAATTTTAAAATGATTCCATGCAGGTGTATATGTTTACATATGCTAACTGAAAAAAATATGAAGAGAATAGAAAGGATGGACATAGTCACGTTTAACAAATCTCACATACCCAAACTAGGAACCCTCAGTTTTAAAAACTAAAAGGGATTGCAAAAACAAATATCATATGATATCACTTATATGTGGATGAAAAATGGTACAAATGAACTTGTGTACAAAATAAAAATAGTGTCACAGATGTAAGAAAACAAACTTATGGTTACCAGGTGGGAAAAGGAGGGGGTGATAAATTGGGAGGTTGGGTTTGACACATACACATCACTATATATAAAATAGGTAACTAACAAGGACTTGCTGTGTAGCGCAGGGCACTATACAGTTCCTATTCAGGACTCTGTAATGACCTACATGGGAAAAGAATCTAAAAAAGAATAGCTATATGTATAACTAATTCACTTTGCTTTACAACAGAAACTAACACAACATTGTAAATCAATTATATTCCAATAAAAATTTAAAATAAATAAAAGGGATTGCACTGATTTTTAAGGTGCCACATACTGCTGAGAAAGTAAAATCCTGCTGCCTTCCTCCCAGTTTTTGTATTACTAAGAAAGAAACCATTCAGTATTGGTTTCCCAGTCTGCAAAGAAAATCCAGGAAAATTTACTGAGATAATAATATACTCTCAAAATATTGAAAGCATCCCTATTCATCAGCAGTTCAGTTCAGTTCAGTTCAGTTGCTCAGTCGTGTCTGACTCTTTGTGACCCCATGAACTGCAGCACTCCAGGCCTCCCTGTCCATCACCAACTCCCAGAGTTTACTCAGACTTATGTCGAATGAGTCGGTGATGACATCCAACCATCTCATCTTCTGTCATCCCCTTCTCCTCCTGCCTTCAATCTTTCCCATCATCAGGGTCTTTTCAAATGAGTCAGCACCTCGCATCAGGTGGCCAAAACATTGGAGTTTCAGCTTCAACATCAGTCCTTCCAGTGAACACCCAGGACTGATTTCCTTTAGGATGGACTGGTTGCATCTCCTTACAGTCCAAGAGACTCTCAAGAAGTCTTCTCCAACACCACAGTTCAAAAGCATCAATTATTCGGCACTCAACTTTCTTTATAGTTCAACTCTCACATCCATACATGACCACTGGAAAAACCATAGCCTTGAGTAGACAGACCTTTCTTGACAAGGTAATGTCTCAGCTTTTTAATATGCTGTCTAGGTTGGTCATACTTTCCTTCCAAGGAGTGTCTTTTAATTTCATGGCTGCAATCACCATCTGCAGTGATTTTGGAGCCCCCCAAAATAAAGTCAGCCACTGTTTCCACTGTTTCCCCATCTATTTCCCATGAAGTGATGAGACTGAATGCCATGATCTTAGTTTTCTGAATCTTGAGCTTTTAGCCAACTTTTTCACTCTCCTCTTTCACTTTCATCAAGAGGCTCTTCAGTTCTTCACTTTCTGCCATAAGGGTGGTGTCATCTGCATATCTGAGGTTATTGATATTTCTCCCAGCAATCTTGATTCCAGCTTGTGTTTCTTCCAGCCTGTGCTTCTTCCAGTCCAGCATTTCTCATGATGTACTCTGCATATGAGTTAAATAGGCAGGGTGACAATATACAGCCTTGATGTACTCCTTTTCCTATTTGGAACCAGTCTGTTGTTCCATGTCCAGTTCTAATTGTTGCTTCCTGACTTGCATACAGGTTTCTCAGGAGGCAGGTCAGGTGCTCTGGTATTCCCATCTCCTTCAGAATTTTCCACAGTTTATTGTGATCCACACAGTCAAAGGCTTTGGTATAGTCAATAAGGCAGAAGTAGATGTTTTTCTGGAACTCTCTTGCCTTTTTGATGATCCAGCGAATGTTGGCAATTTGATCTCTGATTCCTCTGCCTTTTCTAAAACCAGCTTGAACATCTAAATAAAGCTGTTCCTGCAAGGACAGTTTTGTCCCTTCCCAATACTTACACTTCTTACCTCTGCTTTTGTCACATTGAATTGGTATGGGGCACTGGTACAATGTTGATTGATAATATGATAACATATTTCATTTTTCCCCTAATATCCATGAAAATGATTCTAATAAGCAAATTTCATAATCAAATTCAATGTTTGTTGTAAGCTTTGATAGATTTATTAGGTTAAGAGTGCCCTTACTTAAGTATTCTTAGTTAACTTGAGAATTTGAAAATTTGAATGAACTACATGATTTTTCTGCATTGAGATATCAGTAAGTCGACATTCTTAATCTGTCAATAAATTTAATAAACTGATGTTTCTCTGGAGCCGATTATACAGAGTGAAGTAAGCCAGAAAGAAAAACACCAATACAGTATACTAACACATATATATGGAATTTAGAAAGATGGCAATGATGACCCTGTATGCAAGACAGCAAAAAAGACACAGATGAGTATAGCAGACTTTTGGACTCAGAGGGAGAGGGAGAGGGTGGGATGATTTGGGAGAATGGCATTGAAACATGTATACTATCATGTAAGAATCGAATCACCAGTCTATGTCCAATGCAGGATACAGCATGCTTGGGGCTGGTGCACGGGGATGACCCAGAGGGATGTTGTGGGGAGGGAGGTGGGAGGGGGGTTCATGTTTGGGATCGCATGCACACCCGTGGTGGATTCATGTCAATGTATGGCAAAACCAATACAGTATTGTAAAGTAAAATAAAGTAAAAATAAAAATTAAAAAAAAACACAAAACAACAAAAAAACCCTGATGTTTCTGACTTTTAGATAATCCTGCATTATAAGTAAAATGCTACCTTGTAATAGTGCAATCTGTAAAAGTGCACATAAAAATAAAAGGTTTAATGCTTTATTTACAGGATTTATAAAATAAGTTTTTTTGAACATCTTTTGTTCAAATTTGTTGTCAAAGTTATTACTCCAATTTATGTAAAATGAGTCATATAGTAAATAACTATCTCTTTTTGACATCTGTATGTTATTTTCATTAGAGTACTTTTCTGTATTTACAGTTTCTCATTTGATTTCATTGTCAAAGTTTGTATGTATTATTTTTTCACGGTTAAGTAATCATATTTGCATTTTAACAAATGTCTTGGAACAATGAAAAGTACATAAGTTAAAATTTAAATTATGGAAATATTGGCCAATTGTTTTACGTGTCATATATCTGTTGGCATATGTTCAGTCACTCAGTTGTGTCCAACTCTGCGGCTACAAGGACTGTAGCCCACCAGGTTCCTCTGTCCATAGAATTTTCCAGACAAGAATATTGGAGCTGATTGCTTTTTCCTCCTCCAGGGGATCTTCCTGACCCGAGGATCAAACCTGTGTCTCTTGCATCTCCTGCATTGGCTCACAGAATTTTTACTACCAGCTCCACCTGTGAAGCCCTCATATATCTGTTGATCCCTTATTAATTTTTTTTTGCCTTTTCTACCTTTGCTTTTTTACATGTTCAAGTTAGAAGTTTATTTAATATCTTTTTAAATTTTGCTAATTCTCCAAATTGCTTTTTTTAAAATTTAATTATAAACATTATACAAGTGCAACTAATGATTAATTACTTTCTGATCTTATCATTGTTATTTCCTTCTACTTTTTAAAGATTTATTCTTTTCCTTATCAGGCTTTTGAGTTGAAAGTCAATTCATTTATTTTCCATTATTATAATTTTAAATGAATACTTTTATGTCTAGAAGCTGCTTTCAAAACATTCTATAGTTTTCATCATCATTTTCTTTTTAACTCACAAGGTGTTGAGCAATCATGAAACAATCTGAGCTTGTTTTTGTCTTGCTCCTCTTAATTTTTAATGTAATGATATTGCACTCAATGAATATGATTTTAATGATACTGAGTGTTTGAAATTGACTGAACCTAGTTTTGTGACTTTATTCACATACAATGAATTAAAAACATTTTATATGAACCTGGAAACACCCTACAATCTTTACTTTTCTGAGTAGAGTTGTGTAAATGGCTATTAGATAAATATTTTTGCTTGTTATTTAAAACTTCTGTATTGGTAAAGATCTGTTGTCATTTTCATGTGTCAGTCCCTGACAGATATGCTTCAAGATTTCCACTGTAATTATGTATTAGTCATTTGTTCTGAAGATGCTGTCAGTTTTAGCATGACATATTTCTTCATCAAACAGCCGTCCCCTCTATCTTATTAGCTTAAAAAATTATTTTTACTTTAAAAAATAAAAGTTAAATTTATTTATAATCTATAGTTAATTAAATTTACTGCTATTTAAAAGCCATTTCTGGGCTCATCATGGTGAAACTTACTTCCAAGTACATATTCTTCTGGCTGAAGTGGACACCTTAATAATTTTTATGATGGGAGTTTATGGGTAATAAACTCAGCATTTATATTACTGAAACTGTCTTTTCAAGAAAACTCCTGGAAAGAGTTGTTCACATTATCCTGTTCACTTTTTTTTTTTTTCCTTCCCAGTCAAGTCACTGTTACTTGCTATTCATTGAATCTTTTCTTGTTAAGTAATGACCTCCCGTGCCAAATCCAATGGTCATGTCTCTGGTTCTTCTTCTTTGACTTATAAGCAACATTGGACATAGTTTACCACTTCTCTTTTGTGGAACACATTCCACATTTCATCTTTATGGTAGTCTCTCTGGATTTTCCATCTCCCTTGTTGGCCTTTGTTACGTGGGTTCCTCATTGGTTCTTTCCACCTTTCTTGCTTGTACATCCTTCATTCCTCAAGGTTCAGCTCTGAGATGTTTATCTGTATTCATACTTAGCACATGACTTTAACTAATAAATAGATGCTGACTTGTATTTCTCATTCCAACCTTTGCCCTTGGATTCCAGATTCCTATATCTAGCTGACTACATGATGCTCTCATTTAAATGTCTTTTGGATGTCTCATGTACAGAAGCAGCCTCCTGGGTTTTCATCTACAAACTGGCATATGCTGAAGACAACTCCATTCTGTCAATTCCTCTAGCCAAAAACTTGAGTTATTCTTTTTTCTTCCCTTCCCCTGCTCCTTCTCTTTTTAAAAGTCATGCTGAGTACTCCATCTGGAATTCATTGTCTCAGACATACGTATGGATAACTCCTCGATTCCTTAAGGAGTTTCATCAAATGTCATGTCTTTGGAAAGGGCTTTCTTTATGCCTCTTCATAAATGGCATGTTCCCATCACTACTGGGTACCCTTCATCCTACCTTTTCTTTTTTATCACACTTAACCACTTTCTTTGGAAGGAATGATGCTGAAGCTGAAACTCCAATACTCTGGCCACCTCATGAGAAGGGTTGACTCATTGGAAAACTCTGATGCTGGGAGGGATTGGGGGCAGGAGGAGAAGGGTACGACCGAGGACGAGATGGCTGGATGGCATCACGGACTCGATGGACGTGAGTCTGAGTGAACTCCGGGAGTTGGTGATGGACAGGGAGGCCTGGCGTGCTGCGATTCATGGGGTCGCAAAGAGTCGGACACGACTGAGCGACTGAACTGAACTGAACCACTTCATGACATAATATCTCTTTATTGTCTGTCTGTCCTCATCGAAAAGAGGCTTGAGAAAATGGGCTTTGTTTCTTACTTCCTGCTATATTCCGAAGTGAGGACAGGAGTTGAAACAGCAAACTCAAAGAAAATTATTTGCTGAATGAATAAACTATGCCTTTAAAGGGCTTCCCTGGTGGCTCAGAGGTTAAAACATCTGACTCCAATGCAGGCGACCTGTGTTCGATCCCTGGGTTGGAAAGATCCCCTGGAGAAGGAAATGGCAACCCACACCAGTATTCTTGCCTGGAGAATCTCAGAGACAGAGGAGCCTGGTAGGCTACAGTCCACGGGGTCGCAAAGAGTCGGACACGACTGAGCGACTTCACTTCACTTTTAAAATTGTCATTTAATTCTTAGTATTCTATAGTTTTGCTTCTCTATGACTTGGAATGGATTTTAAAGTTTAAATTAAAGGTTAAATAAATAAATAAACAGTATGAGTATATGTATCACCTAATATCTAACTTTCTTTTAAAAGTTTCTTTTAAATCTGAGAATGCCCATTAGATAAACATTTTTATTTTGGTTTTCTTAAATTTTGGATAATTCTTTTACTACCTTTTAAAATATTGTTACTTTACCCTTTCTTCTTACCCTTTTCTAGAAAGTGTTCATCCTATTTTCCAGGCCCTTGCTGAATTTTTTTCATATTATAATAGAAAAAGTTTTATTTCTCTAAAATATCTTGAATTTCTTGATTCTAAATCACTAATGTCCAGAGCAGAGTTTTAAATTGCCTTTAAATTTCAAAAATTAAATTTAATAAATTTTTGACTTTTTTTCTTTTCTATCTTTTGGCTCTTGCTTTACTCCTAAGTTTCTTTCATAATTTCTTGTTTATTTTTTAAAAATTGTGTATTATGCCTTTTTGTGTCATTTAAGCATCATAAATATTTAGATAAAAGTCTCTGTAATATTGTTCTAAAAGCAAACTTCATCCATCTTGAATTCATGTTAAAATTCTATAAGTTACAAATGATATATTTTATTAAAAGTTTTGGGGCTATCTGGGTTATTGGTGAAAATCCTTGACCTAGAACAAACCTTCCAAGCTTTTTCTCAAAATCTCCAGGTAACATGACCCAGACTAAGGGATAATCTTTAATACTGGTCTCCATGTTGAGAGACAAATAGGGAAATCTTTTGATTATAGTTGGGGTTTGAATAGGTGAACTTGTTTCTGTTATCTTATTTTGCATTTTTCACTTTACTGAAAGTCAGTATAGTCAAAGCCATGGTTTTCCAATAGTCATGTGTGTGACTTTTCCAATAGTCTTGTGAGAGTTGGACCATCAAGAAGGCTGAACACTTAAGAACCGATGCTTTCAAATTATGATGCTGGAGAAGACTCTTGAGAGTCCTTTGGACTGCAAGGAGATCATACCAGTCGATCCTAAAGGAAATCAACCATTGGAAGGACTGATGCTGAAACTGAAGTTCCAATATTTTGGCCTCCTGATGTGAAGAGCCAACTCAAAGGAAAAGACCCCAGTGCTGGGAAAGATTGAGGGCAAGAGGAAAAGGGGGCAGCAAAGAGTCTGACACGATTTAGCAACTGAACAACAACAACAATGCTTTGGGTTAGAGATGATTTCTTTATAACGCCCTTTTTTTCCTCAACTGAAATAAGAAGGTATACCTTATATTTTTATCCTTAACAGCAGTGTCTAAAATACCTATTTATCCCCAAATAATAAAAAAGTTAATCTTATTCTTGAAATATGATAAGTGAAAGTGTTAGTAACTCAGTTATGTCTTACTCTTTGCCACCCCATGGACTGTAATCCACCAGGCTCCTCTGATGGAATTCTCCAGGCAAGAATACTGGAGTGGGTAGCCATTCCCTTTTCTATTCCCTTCCCTTCCCTTTTTCCCTACCCAAGGATTGAACTCATGTCTCCTGCATTGCAGGCAGAATCTATACCATCTGAGCCACCAGGAAAGCCCAATCTTACTCGTATTCTATGCCAAAATATATGAAGACTTGAATCTTTAAACTCATATTTCCTTCATTTCATTGCCCTATATTTCCTGTCTTATTTCTAAAACCCCCAAATCTTGTTTTTCATTATTTTCCATCAATACTTTCAATGCACGAACATGCTTGCTATGTTAATCATTTGGCATTTTGTGTGTATGCCACTCCTTCCTTCTATCAAGTTGTGGGAGATATATTATATTCAAAATATTGACTGTCTCGTCCCCTCTCCTGATGGGAAACTTGTTTTGCTAATAACTGTGAGCAGAAGTGTGAAATGCGTTGCTGCCTAGGACCTGATGTTCTGAGCTTGCTCTGAGGGCCTCTGGATCTGGAGCACAGAAGATGTGGGGCTAAGTTCCAGCTACACACAACCTTTCATGGTAGTAAAGCCTAGCCTCCCCCAAGCCTCTCTCTTGAGAGACTTTGATATATAAAGTGTCTTTTAATAGCTCTCTCACTGACAGTTTGCTTATGACAAAATCCTGTAGTCTTTGCCTGAAAAAAAGTTTATTTTGCCTCAATGTTTTCTTTCTTTAAAGGTTTCAAATTCAATACTCACACTTTCTCCATAGTTATAAAATGTATAAACTACAAAAAATATAGTTATAATTCAACTCAACACAAAAACTTCCAAACTGGGATGCTTCCTCAATTATTATTATCTTGACACTTTTGAAGACTCAGTTCAGTTCAGTTCAGTCACTCAGTTGTGTCTGACTCTTTGCGACCCCATGGACTGCAGCACGCCAGGCCTCCCTGTCCATCACCAACTCCTGGAGCCTCTCAAACTCTTGTCCATTGAGTTGGTGATGCCATCCAACCATCTTATCCTCTGTTGTCCCCTTCTCCTCCTGCCTTCGGTCCTTCCCAGCATCAGGGTCTTTTCCAATGAGACTGTTCTTTGCATCAGGTGGCCAAAGTATTGGAGTTTCAGCCTCAGCATCAGTCCTTCCAGTGAAAATTCAGGGCTGATTTCCTTCAGGATTGACTGGTTTGATCTCCTTGCAGTCCAAAGGACTCTCAAGAGTCTTTTACAACACCACATTTCAAAAGCATCAGTTCTTTGGTGCTCAGCTTTATTTATAGTCCAACTCTCACATCCATACATGACTACTGGAAAAACTATAGCTTTCACTAAATGGACCTTTGTTGGCAAAGGTAATGTCTCTGCTTGAAGACTGCTGGCTTGTTATTTTGAAGAATGACTCTTAATTTGAGTTCTTCTGATATTCTTAATGTTTAGATCTAGATTTTATATCATTGGCAGAAAAATCACAGAGTAATGTGGTGTTTTCTCATTGCTTCAAGACAAGCTTCACTGTTTTGATTTGTCCCATTAGTGGTAATGTTTAATCCTTTTACTAAGCCTGGTGTATGCCTGGTTTCTCTTTTTCCTTTTGTAATTATTAAGAATTCATGTGAAATGACTTTGAGACTATAAAAATACCCCTTTCTCAATGAACTTACAATGAATCCATTTATATCTTTGTACCCATGGCTTCTTAATTTCATTCAGTGGGTTATAATCAGATACTAATGTTATTTATTTTGATGTTGAAATTATCCCAGGCAAGGTAAGTGGAAGACCTCAGAAGAAGGACTCTGGTCTTTTGACAAATCCCTGTCATTCTTTGAGTATATTCCTGTTTTTAGTCACAAGGAGCATTGGTTTATTCTGGTGGGCAGTAGCATTTAGAAAACCAGATCTGGATTCCAGATGTGCTCACTGCTATTAGGATATCACTTCTCTCAGGCCTGCAAAGTGGATCAAGCTAAGGAATATGTGTGTATGTGAAGAGGAAATGGGTGAGTAATCACATATATTTAGATTTCTCTCTCTCTATTTATCATTGTCATTTACCTACTTCTAAAATCCTGAATTTATATTGCTGTATCCAATATTACAGAATTCATTCTTATTTATGCTTTTTCTATAATTGTCTTCCTTAAAAATGAGAAACCTTGCACCCATTATCTTAAATATATTTATTTGATTAATCAATTTGCATATAATCAATCTTCTATCACCACTAATAGCTATAATTGCCAACTTTGCTGTTATTTCAATTGGCATTCCTTGATAGAAAGTATTTTTTTAAATATATTTTAGTTTTTAGGAAAGTTCTAGATTTACGGAAAAATTGAGAATATAGTAGAGAGGGTTCCCATAACCTGACACCCACATCCCTTTTTATTAACATCTTACATTAGCTTGATACATTTGTTATAATTAATGAACCCATGCATCTGTGCTAAGTCCTTTCGGTCATGTCTGACTCTTTGTGACCCTAAGGACCATAGCCCATCAGGCTCCTCTGTCCATGAGGTTCTTCAGCAACAATATTGAAGTGGGTTGCCATGCCCTCCTCCAGGGGATCTTCCCAACTCAGGAACTAAGCCCACATCTTTTGCATTGGCAAGCAGGTTCTTTACCACTAGCACCACAAGGGAATTCTAATGAACCTGTGTAAACACAGTATTATTAACTAAAATCCATGGTCTGCTCAGATTACTGTGGTTTTCACCTAATGTTCATTGTATGTTTGAAGACCCCATTCAAGATAACATATTACATTTAGTTATTATGTTTCCTTTTTGGGCAGTTTCTCAGGCTTCTCTTGCTTTTGATGACTTTGATAATTTTGAGGAGTAATGATCAGATATTTTGTAGGATGCCCCATTACTGGAAATTGTCCGATCTTTTCCTCAGTATAAAACTGAAATGTGGATTTTGTGGGAGGAAACCACAGGGGTAAAGTACCGTTTTCATCACATCATGTCAGGAGTATGTACTCTCATTGTGTTTATTGACTATCGATGCTGACCTTGATCACCTGGCTGAGATAGTGTTTGATAGATTTCTCCAACATAAAGTCACTCTTTCCTTCTTTTTACACTTACTATTTGGAAGGAAGCCATTATTTGCAGTCCATGTCTCAGGAGTGGGGAGCTATACTTCACTTCCTTGAAGGAAAACCATCTACATAAATTACTTGGAATTCTACTCTATAAGAAATGTGTCTCTTCTCCCATATATTAGTTTTTTCAACCATTTATTTGTATCGGTGTGGACATATAGATATTTATTTTATGCTTTGAGTTATAATTTGGCACTACTTCATTTACTTTGTTGCTCAAATTATTTCAGCTTTGGCTATTTGGAGCTCCTGCACTCCTTTGACATAATCCCATCACTGTGGGATTTTGGCTTTTTTCTCCTTACTTTCCAGTACTATAAAATGTTCAATGCTCACCCCTCTACTTCCTGATCAGTCTTAGAATCAGTCATTTCTCCCAGGACCCTTCTTTGTTCCTTTTATTAGAGATGGTATGAAAGACCAAGATTTGGGCACTAGATTTGCTTGTTGGTATTAGACTTTTTTTTTTCCTTTTAGGCTTTCTCAATTGACAGCAAAGAAACATATATGTGCATATTAACCTTTGTATATATACATATCAACAAATATTTCTCTAAGTAATCATCTGGATCTAAATTAAACATAAGCTCATACTGATATCCCCAACTCTAGTCCATTGCTACATAGATTATTCTAGGTACCCTTGCTAATATGCAAATTCCCACTCTATCAGTGAGAACTTTAATTCTGGCAATTTTAAAGATTTTTTTCCCTCTGGTAATCTGTCCTTTTATTACATTGGAACTGGGTGTAGATTTAATTTATTTATTTAAAACTCAATCTGCTATTTTAATTGAAAGACATCTTTTATTAAATTATGTATGTGTTTCAGACATTCTATCTTTGAGTACTACTGTTTCCCTTCAAGCCCCCCAGAAGAGATATATGTAATTTTTCATTCTGTTTTTCATCCATCTTATAATTTCTTTCATAATTCTCATCTTATTATATCTTTACACTCATTATATCTTTACAAATAGATGATTTCTTTTTGCATCAAGTTTAAGTTTTTAGCCCTATTTCTCCACCTTTTCTTTATATAAATACTATATAAACACAACCTTGAAAAAGATATAAAACATTTTTAGTACCAGAGAAGACTCATTTAGTCCCTTCTGAGTAATGTTACTCAAAGGGACTCTCTATAGTCATTTATTATTCTTGTCAAATTCCATACAAATGGAACAAGTTTATATTACTTCTGTTCAGCATTTTAAAAAGTTAACTTTGTTTAATTTGAGATAATTTTAGAATTATAGAAATGTTATAAGGATAGCATAAAAAGTTTCTATAAACTTTTCACTGAACATCACTTTATATCAACAACTTTTTTTAACCATATGTCTTAGGGAGACATAAGTACACTTCAATTAGGTATATACCTATATATTGAAATACTGGTCATAAGCACACATGGGTTTAGCTTTAATCATTGCTGCAAAACTATTTCAAACTGTTTTAAAGTGAGCATCAGTCAGTTCAGTTGCTTAGTCGTGTCTGACTCTTTGCGACCCCATGAACTGCAGGACGCCAGGCCTTCCTGCCCATCACCATCTCTTGGAGTTCACTCAAACTCACATCCATCGAGGTGGTGATGCCATGCAGCCATCTCATTCTGTCATCCCCTTCTCCTCCTGTCCCCAATCCCTCCCAGCATCAGAGTCTTTTCCAATGAGTCAACTCTTCCCATGAGGTGGCCAAAGTACTGGAGTTTCAGCTTTAGCATCATTCTGTCCAAAGAACACCCAGGACTGATCTCCTTCATAATGGACTGGTTGGATCTCCTTGCAGTCCAAGGGACTCTCAAGAGTCTTCTCCAACACCACAGTTCAAAAGCATCAATTCTTTGGTGCTCAGCTTTCTTCACAGTTCAACTCTCACATCCATACATGACTACTGGAAAAACCATAGCCTTGACTAGACGGACCTTTGTTGGCAAAGTAATATCTCTGCTTTTGAATATGTTGTCTAGGTTGGTCATAACTTTCCTTCCAAGGAGTAAGCATCTTTTAATTTCATGGCTGCAATCACCATCTGCAGTGATTTTGGAGCCCCCCAAAATAAAGTCTGACACTGTTTCCCCTGTTTCCCCTTCTATTTCCCATGAAGTGAGGGGACCAGATGCCATGATCTTCATTTCCTGAATGTTGAGCTTTAAGCCAACTTTTTCCCTCTCCTCTTTCACTTTCATCAAGAGGCTTTTTAGTTCCTCTTCACTTTCTGCCATAAGGGTGGTGTCATCTGCATATCTGAGGTTATTGATATTTCTCCTGGCAATCTTGATTCCAGCTTGTGTTTCCTCCAGTCCAGTGTTTCTCATGATGTACTCTGCATAGAAGTTAAATAAGCAGGGTGACAATATACAGCCTTGATGTACTCCTTTTCCTATTTGGAACCAGTCTGTTGTTCCATGTCCAGTTCTAACTGCTGCTTCCTGACCTGCATACAGGTTTCTCAAGAGGCAGGTCAGGTGGTCTGGGATTCCCATCTCTTTCAGAATTTTCCACAGTTTATTGTGATCCACACAGTCAGACTTTGGCATAGTCAATAAAGCAGAAATAGATGTTTTTCTGGAACTTTTTTGCTTTTTCCGTGATCTAGCAGATGTTGGCAATTTGATCTCTGGTTCCTCTGCCTTTTCTAAAACCAGCTTGAACATCTGGAAGTTCATGGTTCATGTACTGCTGAAGCCTGGCTTGGAGAATTTTGAGCATTACTTTACTAGTATGTGAGATGAGTGCAATTGTGTGGGAGTTTGAGCATTCTTTGGCATTGCTTTTCTTTGGAATTGGAATGAAAACTGACCTTTTCCAGTCCTGTGGCTACTGCTGAGTTTTCCAAATTTGCTGGCATATTGAGTGCAGCACTTTCACAGCATCATCTTTCAGGATTTGAAATAGCTCCACTGGAATTCTATCATCTCCACTAGCTTTGTTCATAGTGATGCTTTCTAAGGCCCACTTGACTTCACATTCCAGGATGTCTGGCTCTAGGTGAGTGATCATACCATCGTGAATATCTTGGTTGTGAAGATCTTTTTTGTACCGATCTTCTGTGTATTCTTGCCACCTCATCTTAATATCTTCTGCTTCTGTTAGGTCCATACCATTTCTGTCCTTTATCAAGCCCATCTTTGCATGAAATGTTCCCTTGGCATCTCTAATTTTCTTGAAGAGATTTCTAGTCTTTCCCATTCTGTTGTTTTCCTCTATTTCTTTGCATTGATTACTGAGGAAGGCTTTCTTATCTCTTCTTGCTATTCTTTGGAATTCTGCATTCACATGGGTATATCTTTCCTTTTCTCCTTTGCTTTTCACTTCTCTTCTTTTCACAGCTATTTTTAAGGCCTCCCCAGACAGCCATTTTGCTTTTTTGCATTTCTTTTCCATGGGGATGGTCTTGATCCCTGTCTCCTGTACAATGTCACAAACCTCCATCCATAGTGCAATCAAATCCATCAATATATAAGAATTCTAGGTGCTTCACATCCTTGCCAATCCTTGGTATTGACAGCCTTCATAATTTTAGACATTCTGCTGGATGTGCAGCGGTATCTCACAGTGTTTTAAATTTTCATTTAAACTAAGTGTTAATCATTAGTCATGCTTGACTTTTCACGACCCCATGGACTGTAGCCCACCAGGCTCTTCTGTCTATGGAATTCTCCAGGCCAGAATACTGCAGTGGGTAGACACTGCATTCTCCAAGGAATCTTCCCAACTTAGGAATCTTACTCAAGTCTCTTGCATTGTAGGAACATTCTTTACCGTCTGATCCACCAGGGAAGCCCAAATTTTCATTTTCGTTGTAACTGATGACACTGAACATTTTTTCAACTATTCATTGGTCATTTTGCTATCCTTTTGGTGAAGTACTTTTTCAAGTTTTTTGCCTACTATTTTATTGGATTATCTGTCTTTCTCATTGATTTGTAGTATTTTTAATATATGCTGGATAGATTTTTGTCAGTATATGCGTTGAAAATATCTTCTACTCTAGTTTTTGACTAATATGAAAATTAAAACAATGCTTCTAGAAGAAAACATAGGAAAATATATTTATAATCTTGGAATAGGCAAAAATTTGTTAAACATGACAGAGACAGCTTTAAGAAAACATTGTTAAATTGTATTCATAAAGCGATTTTAATATTCTTATTTTAAAGTGTTTTACACAATCTCTCCTTTTTTGTTATTGGTGTTATTATGTGTGTTCATTCTCTCTCTTGGAGATTTGTCTCTTAAAATGCCTTGTGATTTATTATTATTATTATTACCTAGTCAACAGAATTGATTTTGTGTTGGAGTCCAGCAGTTTCTGTACTTTGGAAAAATCGTTTAACAACAAAGTGTTCTTTTGTCACTTCACTAGTTATGGGTATATTTTATGTTTTTTCCCAATTTGGGTCTCAATTCCACATATGTAAATTTGGAGCTCACAGCTACACTTGGAGGAGGCTTTTGTAGCCAATATATTTCAAATGATCACACCCATAGCGTCAGGGAAATAATAAGAATCCTTGCTATTTGTCCAGGCTGATGGGTGGAATTTTCTAGTCTCCCTTTAATGAATAGGAGAATGATGATAATGCCCAGCTTTACAGGTAGATCAGCTCCAGTTCTCACAGCAGAGACCCGTGACTACACTGCTCCAGCTTGAGTGGGAAGCATATTGTTCTGAATCAGTTTAGTCTTCAATTTTGCCCCCCAAATGTCTGCTGTGTGCTTATCTGTGTTTCCAAAACACAGAGATTTTATGGCCACATCGAGGAACAACTCTGAAAAAAATAAATTTTAATAAATACTGGACAAGACTATGCGGTCAAGTTGTAATCATCTTTGTATCCCTAGCCCTTAGCCTAATACGTAGCTTATTGATTATGTGAATAAATTAAGATTAAATTTCAGCTCTATAATGTTGACTGAAGCATGAGCAGATGCAGCTGAAATCTATTTTCCTGAAAACCACCTTTAGAATAATTTTGTTCTTATTTGTAGTTATGACCATTTGACAAGAGTCCATGAAAAAGAGAATATGATAACCCTCTTGTCAATAGCAAGGATGTGTCAATAATGGAAAAACTCTTCTGTGCAACATGTCCTAGGAACAACAAAGCAGACAATACCCATTATCCATGTGTCATTTCTTGGTTGAGGACATAAAAACAAATCAAGGCAAAACCCACTGTATCTTTAAATTAGTGGCACAGATTGATGCCCATATTTTTCAGTGTCATTTCGTTATGTTGAACTACTTATGTCATCATAATCCAAAGCATCTTTTTTTTATGATAAATGCATTTCATCATTTATTTAATGTGTAAGCTCTTGCACTAATTTTTTACAAACTAGTGAACATTGGAGAAGGAAATGGCAACCCACTCCAGTGTTCTTGCCTGGAGAATCCCAGGGACCGGGGAGCCTGGTGGGCTGCCGTCTATGGGGTTGCACAGAGTCGGACACGACTGAAGCGACTTAGCAGCAGCAGACTCAGTTGATTAAAAAAGTAGCAAATCTGATGTATACTGGTATGAACACTGACAAATTATTTCTTCCACGGAACTATAACCACATGTTCCAAGATAGTATAAATGTATCATTGAGCTAACGTTAATATACACTACTATTTTATCAATTATATAATAAAACAAATTTTCAAGTATCCAAATATGAAGTTACACAGCTCAAAAGGTATGTAAAAATATAAAAATGCTCAGTTCATTAGCAGAAACCCACTTTTTTTTTTTTTTTTTGCAAGAGAGGTTGGGAATCACATTTCAAACAGAATTAAGTTGGTAAATAACTTCAGGTAAGTATGAAAAAAATTACAAGAATTTCAGAAATTTTGATTAAGAATTGTTTTAATTACAGTAACAAAATATTTCTACCTTTTAAAAAATATTTACTAAATTAAAGCACATATTCTACATGTTCTGCGCAAGACAAAGGCAGCATTTTACTAAAAATACTTAATAGCCCCCTCCCATTCTTTTTTCAGGCCTTCCCTGTAAGTTGCATCCCAAAGTGTAAGGATTAAAATGAACTGTAAGGCTTTTGTCTGGAGACATTGAAGACATATGCTTCTGTACAATGTAGATTTTCAAAATGGAGGCCTTCTACAACACAAAATGAGGTTAATAGAAAGATATTAAATAATCACTGTGAGACTTGGTTAATTAAAAAAGTAGCAAATCTGATATATACCGGTATGAATGTGGGAGATGTAAACATTTTGTGAGCAAACAAACCTCGTGGGCCCTACTTTCTATGTTTGAAATGTTGCAGGGACTAAGCCACATATGATCCAGCGGGTTCATAGTTCCTGGGATTTGTTCTATATGATAACTACAAGTATTGTGCTGGGTATTTTGGCACCTAGTCTTTCTAAATTTATTACATATTGGTAAGACTTTGGCATGGAAACAGATTTAAAGACATGACTCAATACGCATGATTTCAGGAAAGGTCAATTGCTTTATTGACTATGCTGAAGCCTTTGACTGTGTGGATCACCACAAACTGTGGAAAATTCTTCAAGAGATGGAAATACCAGACCACCTGACCTACCTCTTGAGAAATCTGTATGCAGGTCAGGAAGCAAATCTGTATGCAGGTCCAGTTAGAACTGGACATGGACCAACAGACTGGTTCCAAATAGGAAAAGGAGTACGTCAAGGCTATATATTGTCACCCTGCTTGTTTAACTTCTATGCAGAGTACATCATGAGAAACGCTGGGCTGGAAGAAGCACAAGCTGGAATCAAGATTGCCGGGAGAAATATTAATAACTTCGGACATGCAGATGACACCACCCTTATGGCAGAAAGTGAAGAGGACCTAAAAGGTCTCTTGATGAAAGTGAAAGAGGAGAGGGAAAAACTTGGCTTAAAGCTCAACATTCAGAAAACAGATCATGGCATCTGGTCCCATCACTTCATGGGAAATAGAAGGGGAAACAGTAGAAACAGTGTCAGACTTTATTTTGGGGGGCTCCAAAATCACTGCAGGTGGTGACTGCAGCCTTGAAATTAAAAGATGCTTACTCCTTGGAAGGAAACTAGACAGCATATTCAAAAGCAGAGACATTACTTTGCCAACAAAGGTCCATCTAGTCAAGGCTATGGTTTTTCCTGTGGTCATGTATGGATGTGAGAGTTGGACTGTAAAGAAAGCTGAATGGTGAAGAATTGATGCTTTTGACCTTTGGTGTTGGAGAAGATCCTTGAGCGTCTCTTGGACTGCAAGGAGATCCAACCAGTCAATCCTAAAGGAAATCTGTCCTGAATATTCATTGGAAGGACTGATGCTGAAGCTGAAACTCCAATACTTCGGCCACCTGATGCGAAGAACTGACTCATTTGAAAAGACCCTGATGCTGGGAAAGATTGAAGGCAGGAGGAGAAGGGGATGACAGAGGATAAGATGGTTGGATGGCATCATCGACTCAGTGGACATGAGCTGGAGTAAACTCTGGGAGTTGGTTCTGGACAGGGAGGCCAGGTATGCTGCAGTCCATGGGGTCAAGGAGTCACACACAACTGAGAGATTGAACTGAACTGAACTGAAGATGCCTTCTCTGATACCTAAAAGCCTTGGGCTTCCAGAGGGAGATAAGACCAAACAGATTTACTTACTATGCTAACACTGTCTGGCCTCAATACAGACTTGATAACAGGTCCCAATGGCCAGAAAATGAACTCTTGATTTTAATATTCTATGCTGCTGCTGCTGCTAAGTCACATCAGTCATGTCCGACTCTGTGTGACCCCATAGACGGCAGCCCACCAGGCTCCTCCATCCCTGGGATTTTCCAGGCAAGAACACTGGAGTGGGTTGCCACTTCCTTCTCCAATGCATGAAAATGAAAAGTGAAAGTGAAATCGCTCAGTCGTGTCCGACTCTTAGCAACCCCATGGACTGCAGCCTACCAGGCTCCTCTGTCCATGGGATTTTACAGGAAAGAGTACTGGAGTGGGGTGCCATTGTCTTCTCCAATACTCTATGGGACCTCGATAACTTTTGCCGCCACAAAGGGCAAGTAGTTAGAAATCCCTTATATTCAGGTTTTCTTCACTTTCTGTTCTCGACCCACTCTCTGAATTCTGTTCTGCTTCTCAAATACTCTTAGCCCACTCTGGGCCATATCCTAATACAATGTCTCCCAATCCCTATTCAGACTTTTCTTCTTCTTTCTTTGATCCTCTGACCACAGCCTACCAGCTATTGCTCCCAATCCAGTTTCACTATCTCCAGCTTACATCCCCTCCTCCCTCCATCCTTTTCAATCGCAGGTCTCAGCCACCGCTGCAGCTCCCAAACCCCCTCCCCAGCCTGTGCCTGAGATAAGCTCTGAGACCTCAGCCCACCCCCTCTACCCTGAGGGTCCCAGGGCTTTACCCTGACCTCCCTAGATCCCCTCCCTGTACCTGGTTCTGAACAAATTTAAAACAGGAAACTTCACCGCAGGACCCCACTCCTTCCCTGCTCCACTCCTCCCTTTACAGGAAGTAGCTGGAGCAGATGGCATTGTTCGGTTCATGTCCCATTCTCCCTCACTGATCTAGCTCAGGGTGAAAAGCATCTTGGCTTCTTCTCCTCAGACCCTGATTATTATCTAAAAGAATTCAAGTATCTTACCCAGTCTTCTGGCTTAACCTGGCATGATATTTACATCATGCTTTCCTCCACTCTTCTCCCAGAAGAAAAGGAACGGGTATGGCAAGCCTCGCGGGCGCATGCTGATGAGATACACAGGACAGATGACACTAAGCCTGTAGGGGCCACGGCTGTCTCCCGAGATGATCCCAACTGGGATTATCAGGCAGGGAGACCTGGACAAGCAGCCCGTAATCATATGATTGCTTGCCTCATCGTGGGCCTTCAAAAGGCAGGGCATAAAGCCATCAACTTTGATGAAGAAGTGAAGTAAAGTGGCTCAGTCGTGTCCGACTCTTTGCGATCCCAGGGACTGTAGCCCACCAGGCTCCTCTGTCCATGGGATTCTCCAGGCAAGAGTACTGGAGTGGGTTGCCATTTCCTTCTCCAGGGGATCTTCCCAACCCAGGGATCGAACCTGGGTCTCTCGCATTGCAGGCAGACGCTTTAACCTCTGAACTACCAGGGAAGCCAAGCTCTGGGAAATAACTAAAAGGCTAGACAAAAACCCGGCACAATTTCTAGCCAGGTTAATGGAAGCACTACAAAAATATACAAAATTAAACCCCACTTCAGCAGAGGGCACCATTGTCCTTAACACCCATTTTATCTCCTAATCATCCCCAGATATCCAAAAGAAACTAAACAAGATAGAAGAAGGCCCTCAAACCCCTCAACAAGACCTTTTAAATTTAGCCTTTAAGATTTTTCAATAACCGGGAAGAACAGGCAAAGCTAGAGAAGGCCCAACAGGATCAGGCCAAATACCACCTTTTAGCCACTGCCCTACATGGCTCCAAACCTCCATCCACTAACAAAGACAGGAAGCCACCTGGGCCCTGCTTCAAATGCAGCAAAGAAGGCCACTGGGCCCTCTCATGCCCCAAGCCAAGGCCCCCTCCAGGTCCATGTCCCAGCTGTAGCATAAAGGGACATTGGAAGGTCAGCTGCCCAAATCCCCCTCCAGGGATCCAGATATCCCCTCCTGGTCCTTAGCAGGAGTCCTCTGACCCAGCTCTGCCCAGCCTCTTCACCTCTGAAGACTGAAGTTGCCCAGGGCCCCAGGCCCTGATTCTCATCACCTCTAAGGAGCCCAGGGTACATTTTACAGTGGCAGGTAAGCCACTCTCCTTTCTCATTGACAAGGGGGCCAGTTACTCTGCTATGCCCATCTACTCTGGAAAAAACAAGGTCTCTCAGGTCTCTGTTATGGGGGTTGATGGTTTAATATCTACACCATGAATAACCAGGCCTCTACCTTGCACACTTCAAGATACCCTGTTTCCCATTCTTTTCTCATACTCCCCAAATGCCCCACTCCTATTCTTGGGAGAGATTTTCTCTCAAAATTCAAAGTCTCTATTACTATCCCAAGCCCACTAGCCTGGCTACTGCTCCTCAACACCCCACCCCCCCTTCTCCTGCCCCATTGCCCTCCTCATCTGTAAACCCCATAGTCAGGGATATAGACAACCCATCTCTTGCTTCTCACCATGCTCCAATTCATATCTGTCTCAAAGACCCCTCTAAATTCCCCAATCTTCCACAATACCCCATCTCCCAAAAACATCAACAAGGGTTAAAGCCTATCGTCACTAAACTCCTATGTCAGGGCCTCTTGAGCCCAACTCACTCTCCCTATAACACCCCCATCCTACCTGCCAAAAAGTCAAATGGTTCTTGTCGCCTGGTCCAGGACCCGAGACTTATCAACGCGGCTGTTCTCCCCATACACCCAGTAGTTCCAAATCCCTGTATTCTTCTCTCTCTCATTCCCTCTTCCACTACCTACTTCACTGTTCTAGACCTCAAAGATGCCTTCTTACTATTCCTTTACACCCAGACTCTCAAGACCTCTTTGCCTTTACCTGGACTGATCCAGACAATCACTGCTCCCAACAGCTAACATGGACAGTCCTCCCACAAGGCTTTTGTGATAGCCCTCATTTCTTTGGCCAAGCTCTAGCATCAGACCTAACCTCTCTTGACCTTACTCTGAGTACTGTCCTCCAATATGTGGATGATCTCCTTTGTAGTCCTTTGCTTACATACTCTCAACAACACACTATAAAACTCCTCAATTTTCTAGCTGGTCAGGGCTATCGAGTACCTCCCACCAAGGTTCAGCTCTCTTTTCCTAGAGTCACCTATCTCAGAGTCCCTTTAACACCAACAAAAAGATATATACTACCTGATAGAAAGTCCCTTATATCTACCCTCCCACACCCTACATCAAAAACAGAGATTCAGTCCTTCTTGGGGTTAGCTGGATATCTATGTCTCTGGATTCCTAATTTCACCCTCTTGGCACAACTCCTATATCAAGCCATCCAAGAAGATCTTTCAGAACCCCTAGAGCTAAAATAAAATACCCATTCAGCCTTTAACACCCTTAAGCAAGCCATTCTCTCAGCCCCAGCTCTAACACTTCCTGACCTTTCTCACCCCTTTATGCTCTACTGAGAGGCATAAAATTGTCCTAGGAGTTTTGGGATAAAATCAGGGGCCCTCCTCCACCCCTGTCACTTATCTATCAAAGCAATTAGATACCACAGTTCAAGGATGGCCAGCCTGCCTATGTGCTCTGGCAGCAGCTGCACTCCTCACTCAGGAAAGTGAAAAACTAACTTTTGGAGCACTCACTGTCATTTGTTAACCACATGACTTTAAGGACTTACTTTCTTACAAATCCCTGATCCTTCTATCTCCTTCATGCATTCAACTAATTCATATCACCCTTCTCGAATCTCCTGAGTTTTCCTTTGAACGCTGTCCTACTCTCAACCCTGCCACACTTATCCCTAATTCTTCTGAGCCCCCTTGCAAAGAGGCATTAGAAGACCTGATGCCCCATTTCTGCCACATTTCCTCAACCCCTTTAAATAACCCTGACTTTACTTGGTATATTGATGGCAGCTCCTCTATGACATCAGAAGGAAAAAATGTAGCTGGATTTACAATTGTCCCTGACACCGAAATTATTGAATCCCAACCTCTCCCCTCAGGAACTTCTTCCCAAAAGGTAGAATTTATTGCACTAACTAGAGCCCTTATCCTTGCAGTTAACAAGAGAGCAAATATATACATGGACTCTACATATGCTTTCCACATAATACACACACATGCTGCCATTTGGAAGGAATGAGGGCTCCTATCTACTAAAGGCTTTCCCATAACTAACACCCCACTTATACTCCAACTTTTAAAAGCAGCTAACATGCCAACTGAAGTAGGCATCATACATTGCTGAGATCACCAGGTGGCCTCAGACTCCATTTCACAGGGCAATGATGCCGCAGACAGAGAAGCAAAACAAGCCTCACTCCCATCACCAGCTCAACAGCTTATAGTAATCCCCAGCATAAAGCCCGTCTAGTCAAGGCTATGGTTTTTCCAGTGGTCATGTATGGATGTGAGAGTTGGACCATAAAGAAAGCTGAGCACCGAAGAAGTGATGCTTTTGAACTGTGGTGTTGGAGAAGACTCTTGAGAGTCCCTTGGACTGCAAGGAGATTCAACCAGTCCATCCTAAGGGAAATCAGTCTTGAATATTCATTGGAAGGACTGATGCTGAAGCTGAAGATCCAATACTTTGGCCACCTGATGAGAAGAGCTGACTCACTGAAAAAGACCCTGATGCTGGGAAAGACTGAAGGCAGGAGGAGAAGGGGACGACAGAGGATGAGGTGGTTGGATGGCATCACTGACTCAATGGACATGAGTTTGAGTAAACTCCGGGAGTTGGTGATGGACAGGGAAGCCTGGTGTGCTGCAGTCCATGGGGTCACAAAGAGTTAGACTCGACTGAGTGACTGAACTGAATTGAACTGAACATAAAGCCCCTTTACCTCCCTGAAAACAAACAAACAAACAAACAAACAAACAAACATGATTATTACAAGAGGGAGCACAACCACAAGGAGATTGGTTACAAAAACAGGGCTGCTATGTCCTTCCCCAATCTCAGGCCACACAGATTCTTATAGACATTCATCAGGCCCTACACATAGGCACCAAACCTCTGTATCATCTAAGACCTCTTATCACCTATCCTAACCTTCTTTCACTCCTACAACAAGTCACTCACTCAAGCATTATCTGCTCCTCAGTCTCACTGCAGGGAGCCCTAAAGCCAATTCTCTCATTCCCAACACATCAGGCTCAAGGACATATCCCAGGAGAGGACTGGCAAATTGACTTCGCTCACATGCCTCCAACAAGAAAAATAAAACACATGCTTGCCCTAGTAGACACTTTTTCAGGGTGGATTGAGGCTTTTCCCATGAGATCAGAAACTGCCTCAGAGGTAGCACAGTTTCTCATAGGAGAAATCATCCCTCGCTTTGGCCTCCCACTCTATCTCCAATCCGATAATGGGCCAGCTTTTCCTTATAGACCCCAATCCTCGGGAAAAATAGAAAAGGCAAATCCTATTCTCAAAATGCACCACTCTCTCTAGAACTACAAAGACCACGGATCAAACTCCTTCCCATGACGTGGGCTCACATTAGGGCTACTCCACGGACCCCATATTTCCTCAGTCCTTTTGAGTTCATGTATGGATGCCCCTCTTCTCTTAGGTCAGTTCCCTACTGTGAGCCCCTTGCTGGGAGATTATTTTCCCACCCTTAACCTTATTAGACAGCTCATGAGAGAACATGCAGATCACTCTCTCCCAAAGCCTCATCAAACGAATTCAGCGGACTTAACACTCATACCTGAGATCGAGGTATACCTGCTTAAAACCTTACACCATAAGGATCTGCAACTTCAACGGACTGGTCCATTTGAGGTCATTCTAACCACACCAACAGCTGCTAAACTAGCAGGTCATTCCTCTTGGTTTCATATCTCTAGATTAAAGTGGGCCCCAGGATACTCTCCATCTCTGCCAAGAAACACTCCCTGCTCAGACACTGCTTGCTACACCAGCACTGCTCTGGGACCCACTAGGCTTTGACTGGATTGAATTCCAGAAGAAACAGAACAGCCAAAGCCAAATATCAGTAAGTAAAACAATAACAGATGTATTGGTTACTAATTGGACTGGGATTTCCCCTACTTTCCCTATTCACAGTAGGAATTTACTCTGTGTCTCCCCCCGAGTGGACTATCATTCAAAAGCTTTATCTCTGTTTTGTCTGCTTCTCTATGATTCTTGCTTTTTGTGGGCGTGGCCCTCCTCTTATGGTGATCAACCTAGATGAATTCGTTATCCACTTTCCTTCACTTAGTAACACAAGCCCTCACTGTTCCTGGAAACACCGCTGTTACTGATCTCCCTTTCCTCCTTGATTTTAAAACTGATCTTTGGCTCCAGGGAGGTTTCATAGAGTGCACACCAACCCAAATTGATTTCTACACCTGAATTCTTATTTTTACCATTTTCTCCCCGTTAGACATGAGACATCACATCATGATTTTATTCTTACTCCCTCTTGTTTTACAGTTCAAACTTCACACCTCACTGACAGCCTAGAAGAAACAGCTAACAGCCTTATCACTATCCAAAACCTGCTAGATCCCCTGGCAGCTGTGGTCCTCCAAGCAGAAGAGGATTAGACCTCCTCACAGCAGAAAAAGGAGGCCTATGCCTATTTCTGGAGGAAGCCTGCTGTTTCTATGCCAATAAATCAGGAGTTGTAAAGGAAGCAACAAGAAGTCTGACAAACAGGGCCTCGAGAATACGTCAACACCTCAGTAATTCATGGGAATACTGGTTAAGCAATTGGAATTGGATGCCCTGGGTCCTACCTTTTCTAGGCCCTCTCCTTCTACTTACCCTTATTCTAACTTTCAGCCCATGTTTAATCCATCTTTTTTCAAAATTTCTTCAGGATCGCTCACAAGCATTCACCAATCGAACTATCCACGAGCTACTTTTAACTCAGATTATCAAAAACTTTGACCCCATACAAATCCCCTGGACCTCCATTCCAGCCTTTTCTTACCTTACCCCGCTGATGCCCCTGTCCTGCAGGAAGCAGTTACAGAAGATTGACCTTTGGCACTTCAGTTCAGTTCAGTTCAGTAGCTCAGTCATGTCCGACTCTTTGTGACCCCATGAATCACAGCACGCTAGGCCTCCCTGTACATCACCATCTCCCGGAGTTCACTCAAACTCATGTCCATCGAGTAGGTGATACCATCCAGCCATCTCATCCTCTGTCTCATCCCCTTTTCCTCCTGCCCCCAATCCCTCCCAGCATCAGAGTCTTTTCCAATGAGTCAACTCTTCACATGAGGTGGCCAAAGTACTGGAGTTTCAGCTTTAGCATCATTCCTTCCAAAGAAATCCCAGGGCTGATCTCCTTCAGAATGGACTGGTTGGATCTCCTTGCAGTCCAAGGGAAGAGTCTTCTCCAACACCACAGTTCAAAAGCATCACTTCTTCGGTGCTCAGCTTTCTTTATGATCCAACTCTCACATCCATACATGACCACAGGAAAAACCATAGCCTTGACTAGATGGACCTTTGTTGGCAAAGTAATATCTCTGCTTTTGAATATGCTTTCTAGGTTGCTCATAACTTTTCTTCCAAGGCATAAGCGTCTTTTAATTTCATGGCTGCAGTCACCATCTGCAGTGATTTTGGAGCCCGAAAAAATAAAGTCTGACACTGTTTCCACTGTTTCCCCATCTATTTGCCATGAAGTTATGGGACCAGATGCCATGCTCTTCGTTTTCTGAATGCTGAACTTTAAGCCAACTTTTTCACTCTCCTCTTTCACTTTCATCAAGAGTTCCTTTAGTTCCTTTAGCTCCTCTTCACTTTCTGCCATAAGGGTGGTGTCATCTGCATATCTGAGGTTATTGATATTTCTCCCAGCAATCTTGATTCCAGCTTGTGCTTCTTCCAGCCCAGCGTTTCTCATGATGTACTCTGCATATAACTTAAATAAACAGGGTGACAATATACAGCCTTGACGTACTCCTTTTCCTATTTGGAACCAGTCTGTTGTTCCATGTCCAGTTCTGACTGTTGCTTCCTGACCTGCATATAGGTTTTTCAAGAGGCAGGTCAGGTGGTCTGGTATTCCCATCTCTTTCAGAATTTTCTACAGTTTATTGTGATCCACACAGTCAAAGGCTTTGGCATAGTCAATAAAGCAGAAATAGATGTTTTTCTGGAACTCTCTTGTTTTTTCGATGATCCAGCAGATGTTTGCAATTTGATCTCTGGTTCCTCTGCCTTTTCTAAAACCAGCTTGAACATCTGGAAGTTCATGGTTCACGTATTGCTGAAGCCCTTATCCTAAATCAAAAAGGCTGGAATGATAGGGCCCACATGGGGCCTTATTGATAAGATGGCTCCTTATGTCGACCTCACAAAAAATAAAATCACAGTGATCTGTGAGACTGACCAAATTGCCCAAATGGCATCCTGTTATCTCACTGGCACCTATCTTCTCAAAGCTGCAAGACCACCAGATTCCAGACCTCCGGCTACATGACCATCCCTTCAGAGAACTTTTAATTGGTGGGGTAAAAGAAGGACTCCATCAGAAAAGGAGGATGCTGGTTCTCCTTAAGAGCCAGTCACCCTCTCTTTTCCTTCTAATAAATTTCCCTTTTCTTGCCTGACTACCCGGCTCACTCTCCTTCTCTGCACTCACCTTACAAGAGGAACTAAAGAGCCTCTTGATTAAAGTAAAAGAGTGTGAAAAAGCTGGCTTAAAACTCAACGTTCAAAAAATGAAGATCATGGCATCCGGTCCCATCACTTCATGGAAAACAGATGGGAAAACAATGTAAACCGTGACAGACTTAATTTTCTTGGGCTCCAAAATCACTGCAGAGGGTGACTGCAGCCATGAAATTAAAAGACGCTTACTCCTTGGAAGAAAAGCTATGACCAACCTAGATAGCATATTAAAAAGCAGACGTCACTTTGCCAACAAAGGCCCATCTAGTCAAAGCTATGGCTTTTCCAGTAGTCATGTATGGATGTGAGAGATGAATCATAAAGAAAGCTGAGCACCCAAGGACTGATGCCTTTGAACTGTGGTGTTGGAGAAGACCCTTGAGAGGCTCTTGGACTGCAAGGAAATCCAACCAGTCCATCCTAAAAGAAATCAGTCCTGAATATGCATTGGAAGGACTGATACTAAAACTCCCAATACTTTGGCCACCTAATGGAAAGAACTGACTCATTGGAAAAGACTCTGATGCTGGCAAAGACTGAAGGCAGGAGGAGAAGGGGATGACAGAGGATGAGATGGTTGGATGGCATCACTGACTCAATGGACATGAGTTTGAGCAAGTTCCAAGAGTTGGTGATGAACAGGGAAGCCGACATGCTGAGGTCCATGAGGTTGCAAAGAGTCAGACACAACTGAGCGACTGAACTAAACTGAACAGAAGGATGCAATATTTTTATGGAATTCACTTTATTGAAATATTACCACATTGTGAGGTTTTTGTTGGTTTCGGATATGAATTGCTTGTGGGTATCTTGGTTTGCAAATATTTCTTTGCATTCTGGGTTGCCTTTTTCATTCCTGAAGGATTCCTTTTTTGGACACCTGCTTTGAAATTGAAGTTAGGTTGCATTTTCCTGATTTTGGCTTATTTCCCATTGATCTAGGAGATGGATTCCAAAAGACCTTGCAATGAAGTCATCCAAACCCCAAAAGACCTCGTAGTTTATATCCTCACGTATCCTGCCTATGTTTTCCTTAAGACTTTCATAGAAGCCCTCCTGACCTTTAGATGTTTGTGATTTGGAGCTCATTTTGTGTATGGTGTTAGAGTGTTCTAACCTCATTCTCACTTTGTTTTAAGAAGCCTCCCGCCATCCTTCATAGTGTCTCTCACCAATATCTATCGCCAGCCTCAGGCCCCCTTTCTCCATGCCTTCTCCATCAGCTGCTGTTTGCCAAGTTTCTGACAATGGCCATACTGAGTGCTGTGAGGCCATTCCTTCCTGTGGTTTTGATTTGCATTTCTCATATTTAGCGAAATTGACCTTTTTTCTTGTGCTTTCTTTTCAAGGGTGAGTTCATGTTATCTTTTCTGATGACCACCCATAGGACATTTGTTGAGATTAGCTGTTTTTGCCTCTGGCTGGGCAATGGGGAATCCCAGAGGGCTGCGTCCCCCAAGCCCCAGCAAGAGTAGGTAACCATCTCATCCTCTGTTGTCCCCCTCTCCTCCTGCCTTCAATCTTTCCCAGCATCAGGGTCTTTTTCAATGAATCAGTTCTTCGAATCAGGTGGCCAACGTATTGGAATTTCAGCTTCAGCATCAGTCTTTCCAGTGAATGTTCAGGACTGATTTCCTTTAGGATGGACTGGTTGGATCTCCTTCCAGTTGAAGGGACTCTGAAGAGTCTTCTCCTACACCACAGTTCAAAAGCATCAATCTTTTGCACTCAGCTTTCTTTATGGTCCAACTCTCACATCTGTATGTGACTACTAGAAAAACCATAGCTTTGACTAGATGGACCTTTGTTGGCAAAATGATGTCTCTGCTTTTTAATATGCTATCTATGTTGGTCATAGCTTTTCTTCCAAGGAGCAAGCATCTTTTAAAATAGATGTCTTTTAAAATAGACATATAAAATACGGGAAAAATCTTGAGACTCTTGAGCCCCTGGAGGGGTGCTGGCCGACTAAACCTCAGGCTTAATAACATTCCACGTTTTACAAGACAAAACAAACAGCAATAACATGAAACCAGAGCTGCAATTTGCTCACAGATTGATGAAGTTATTAGTTTGCATCCTGGGATTAATAGCAGGAACCCCGAACTTCAATCTTTGACCTCTTACCCAGAGACTGGACTTACTGCCTGGGACCTGTTCCTAACTGGGACTCCAGATGCGCTGTGACAGGGGACTTCCTGACACTGTTTGCGTCTGGATGTTGGTCAAAACCCAATTTGATGATGTATCCTCTGCTGTTTTTATTTCTCTTTTCTTTTAATATTAGTATATTGAAAGTCAGCTAGATAATTCTGTAATAAACATTGGTATTATCTATTTGTATAGAACAAGTGGCTTATTTTGTTAACAAATCCTTTGAACCTGAAACGAAAGGGAAAACTTTCAGTCAAAGACTCGCCTCCCCCTGCCCCACGCGGGGATGTTGTTTGTATTTTTGATGGAGGTGGGTATCTTTGTCTGCCAATATTTTTCCTATTCTGAGGGTTGTCTTTGTCTTTCCCTTAGGGTTTCCTTTGCTGTGCAAATGCTGTTGTGATTAATTAGGTCCTGGTTTCTTATTTCTGGCTTATTTTCTGTTTTTCTAAGAAGTACTTGTAAAAAGTACTTGATGCAATTGCTGGCAAAGTGTGTCCTTCTGGCAAAGTGTGTATTCCTCAGGAATTTCCTAGGGTCTGTGCTTACACTTGGAACCTTACATTACTTGGAGTTTCTTTTGGCACATGGTGTTAGCAAGTCTTCCCACCTCACCCTGTTTTTCTTGGTTTGAGGAACCTCCACACTGTCATCTGTTGTGGCTCTTACCTAGTTCCATCCTCAGCCTCAGTGGAGGTGAGTTCACTCTTGTCCACACCCTCTCCACAACTTACTGTCTGTGGAGCTTTTGACAATCGCCATTCTGACTGGTGTGAGGTGATACCTCGTGGTGCTTTGGATTTCCATTTCTCGAACACTTAGTGACGTTGACAGCTTTTCATGCGACTTGTTTAGAATGCTGTGATTGAAACTTACCTGTTGAAATTGGTTCTTAAGGTCTGCTCAAGTTGGACTTCCTTTTTGCCGACCAGCCCTAGGACACTTTGTGAGGGGAAGTGTTTCTTACAGGCTGCCCTCCCTGCAGTGCCCTCCCTGGAGTGCCCATCTGCGCACCTTTGCAAGTGGTTTTATGGCAGAAAACCAGAAGGCGACCACTTGTCTTCAGGCCTCAGGCTGATTTTTTTTCCTGCTGTAATTTCATTGTTATTGTGTATTGGAGTAGAGCTAATTTGTGTTGTCCTGTTTGTTCCAGGTGTACAAGAACTTGATTCAGTTCCACTTAAACATTCATCTGTTCTCTTTCGGGTTCTCTTTTCCTATGAGGTGATTGCACTGTGTTCCCTAGCCTTTCCTGCGGCATTCAGTGGGTCACTTTGGCTTCTCCATTTGATATCTATTAAAGTGTAGAAGTTCATTCCAATCTCTTAATTGCTTTCTCTGCCCTCACATTTTCTTTTTGAGAATTGTAAGTTGGTTTTGTAAGTTTGTGAGACTGTTTTTCCTGTGTAAATGAGTTCCTTCGTATGAATTTTTAGATTCCACCAGGCAGGGTTATCTTATGTTATTTTCCTCTCTGACTCACTTCCCTTAGTATTCCAGTCTCTGGGGCCATCCATGCTGTGGCCACTGGTATCATTCTGTACTATTTCATGACTCAGCAGGATTCTGGTGGCGAGCTGTACCTCTTAGACTTCAGTTTCTGTTTTTAGACAATTTGTTTGATTCTGATGGCTAGGCTCTTGTAAATCATGCTGCCCTGAAAACAGGAGTGCACGTGTCATCTCGAATTCTGATTTTCTCTGGATCTAAGCTCAGGAGTGGGAGAGTAGGATAGCCTGATCAGAAGTGTTGACTAAAATTTATAGTCACAACCTGGAAGGAGAGAGTTTTTTTTTTTTTTTTTGGTGGGAATGTTGAGGACTCTGAGCCCAGGAGATAGCATCTAAATAGCTCTGAGAAACTGTTGCAAGGAGGCAGGAGGGGAAGTCAGGCTACAAGCAAATTTGCAACAAAGGCAACAGGCACTCTGGATATCAAAGATAAGGTATGAAATTGAGGACTTTAGCATTCTGTGTATGGGAAGATGTAAGCCTCTGGGTTCCCTGAATTCACATGCATCTCAGCTATCTGGGGTGAATCCTGTTTCCTTGTTCACCTTGCTTCTTGCATCATTCCCCAGCTCCTCAGCAATCACCTTGAGGGGTGGCAGCGTCTGCAGGATTGCTGTTTTGGGAGTCTTCATTCACATTTAGAGGTCAGAAATCTCTGATGGCAGTGACATTTCTTGTTTATTAATACGGCAGGAGGTATTTTCATTTCACAGGAAGTTCTCCTATGCTTAGTTTTTGTTTGTTTGTTTTTTTTTTTAAAGAAATCCCTATGCTGCTTTTCTTATTTCCTGTACCCATTAACATCAGAATGAAGAGGGAAGGAGGATTCCTTTTTCTCTGAGTCCTCTGTGGGACTTAGTTTGAGTAGATCTTTTTGATACTGGTCTTCCTGAGCAGTATGAGGTGATTCCTTGTGGTGGGTTTGATTGGCCTTATTTTAGGAGGTAGTCATGTGGAGTATATTTCCAAGTGCTTTTGGACTTTACACAGTGTGAGTACAATGTACCTCTTGAACTTGGGCCCTGCTTTGAATTCTTTTTTTTTTTTATGATTTTCCCAGGGACATTACTTGAAGGGCAGGTGCCATTTACAGCCTCTCAGGCCTTTTGAATAAAATTAGGCTTCTCTGGTTAGCTCAGTCAGTGAAGAATCTGCCTCCTACGCAGGAGATCTGGGTTGGATCCCTGAGTCGGGAATTTCCCTTGGAGAAGGAAATGGCAACCCACTACAGTATTCTTGTCTGGAAAATCCCATGGTTAGAGGAGCTTGGCAGGGTAGAGTCCATGGGGTCACAAAGAGCTGGACACTTCAGAGCAACGAAACCACTACAGGCCTCCTGAATAGTAAGACTCCTCGAGAACTGGTTTTAAAGTTGTTTTACTGGAGGCAGCCACAAGGTGGCAGCAGTTCTTCATGCTCAACTCTCTCCTTGGACAAGCAGAGCCTCTGGGAAAATCCCGTGCATGGATTGTCAATTACAGTGGAATACTTTGGCCACCAGATGCGAAGAACAGACTCATTGGAAAAGACCCTGATGCGGGGAAGGATTGAAGACAGGAGGAGAAGGGGATGACAGAGGATGAGATGCTTGGATGGCCTCGATGTCCGACTCGACGGACATGAGTTTGAGTAAGCTCCGGGAGTTGGTGATGGACAGGGAAGCCAGGCGTGCTGCACGCAGTCCAAGGGGCTGCAAAGAGCCGGACACGACTGAGCGACTGAACTGAACTGTGCCAGGGGAACACCAAACACCCAAATGTTTGTGTTCCATTACTTCTTCCCCTTACCCTCGATCCACAGGACTCGTCCTAACTCCTCTCCCCTGGGTTGGGAAGATCCCCTGGAGAAGGAAATGGCAGCCCACTCCAGTCTTCTTGCCTGGGAAACCCGCTGACGGAGCAGCCTGTTGGACTGCGGTCCACGGGATCACAAAGAGTTGAACATGGCAGAGCACACATGAACCATGAGGAACCCAAACCTGGTGTGGTAACACAGAGGACTCAGATAATTAAAGTCACAATATCTGTGAGTTCGTAATACCCAGCCTAGTGCGTTTTAAATGCAGAGAAAATGCTTCTATTTCTCACGCAGCAACTCAGGGGAACTCACTGAAAGGTTTTGCTGCCCACACCAAGGGGCAGTTCAGATGCTCACCCTGGTGTGTAAATAAATAAAGCTCAGGTGAATCCACGTAAAATGCTATAGTGTAGAGGTATTACGTTTTATTATTTACTTTGTGGTTCCAGTAACTATTTGCTCCAGGAAAAACAAACAGTTCTGAACAATGAACATTGGGTTTCTGATTAGCTATAACTGATGAAATTCACGGTTTCTCTGATGGCTCCTTGTGGCTTCTGAAGTGAGTGAATTGTGAGCATACAAAGAACAACTTTGACCCACATCCTAGTAAACAGGCAAAGCTAGTGAAAAGGATAAAGAAGAAGAAAAAAAGCAAAAACAAAAACAGACCATTGCAGGTCCTGGAAATTGGCCAGTCCTTCTCCAGTCCCCAGCATCATGTTAAAGAGCACAATTAAAAGGCAAGTTTAAGGGTTCCATCTCTTATCTGTCTCCTTGGGAAATAAATCTCTCCTGTGAAAGGTACACTCTGGTAGCTGAGGCCTGAGGGTGGAGGGCTGCAGGCCCAAACATCAAAGTGATTAATCTAACCAAGTTAATGCAGATGATTTTCAGCCCTTGAGTTGGATATTTCGAGTATGTCATCTATCTCCTGCATGGTATAATGCTGGCTGTCCTTAGTAAATGTCTCTATTTGATCATGGTCAACTTCAACAGGTCAACCCGAGTGTGGAACATCATCCAGTGAGAAATCTCCAGCATAAAACTTCACAAACCCCTTTGGACACAATGAAACAATGTGGGCTCAGGGGACTCCTGGAGCCTAAAAAACTGGAAGAGGCAGGAAGGACCCTTGACTGGAGCCTCTGAAGGGAGCGCAGCACTGGGACACCCTGACCCCAGATGGCTGGTCTCCAGCCTGAGAGGGGACAGGCTTCTGTTGTTCAGAGCCTCCGTGTGTGGTCATTTGTCACCGCTGCCCCAGGAAGCTCATGCAGCTGGTGGGAAGCTCCCTGCTCTGATCTAAAGCCTCCCTCCCATCAGGGGCAGGCCCCTGCACCTATGCTGTTTGCACTAACCATGAGGTTCATGCTGAGCCTGGCTCCTCTTCTGAGCACTGGCATTTTGGAGGGGGAGGGCAGACACCACCACATGACCAGCCCCCAGCCGGGTGCCAAGTCTCCAGTGAGCTTCTCTGGGGAGCTGGGGTGGGGGTGACTGTCAGGGCTCTGCCCTGGGAGAAGAGACACCCCAGACACCCTCGAGGGGGGAGATGCATGATGGGTGAGTGACCAGCTCAGGGCCCCTCCCACCGGTGCCTCCCCACTGTGCCCTGAGGCCCCTCTCAGCTGTGAGCACCCCAGCCAGTGCTGAGCCCTGGAACCTCCCAGCAGGTCCGGAGATGAGGTGGTCGTGCAGACCCCACCCCTTCTCCTTGTCACTCCAGGAACCCTGTAGACCCTGGCATGTCTGGTAGGTGGGACACCCCTTCTTGCCACTCCAGGAGTGGTTCTGGAGCTGATCTGTGAGTGGTTCTGTGGTTGCAGGCTGAGCCCCTCTTGCTGCGCCCACCCCGCACCCCCCCCCCCCCCACCTTCCCTACACAACCATGTAGAGCAAGCTGTCTACTCTGTTGGCTGAATGCCCCCTTCCACTCAGTATTCTCCAGAAAGGATAGGGGGTACTGTAGCAGCACCTGAAACCTTCTTTAATAGGGGTGTCCTTGTTCACAACCCTTTAACCTTGTTCACATCTTTAGCAGGATGTAACAAAAGTCTTTAAGGTAAAGGGTCTAGAGAGAAGAGAGGAAGCTACAAAGAAAACCAGATGGAACCAGCTAGGACCACAATGGCGGTGAATCTGACTTCCAACAGACCCCGAATCTCACTGTGTGTTGCTTTTAGATGTAGGAGATTATTGATGTAGGAGATAGATGGGCTCCAGATTAGACATTTATATCTGGCCTCCTGTTTGCATTTCATGAGACACTAAGATATGGGCTTCAGGCTGGATGCTTACAACTGTTAGCATTTCTGAGAGAAGAGATAGGTAGGCTTCAGTCTAGGTATTTATAATCAGCCTCCTGTTTGCCCTCTGAAATGGAAATAACAGAGAGTAAATAGCTAGTGTTTGTCTCTTGTAAACACCTTAAGAAATAGTCATGGCAAAGACAAAAAGGGGGAAAAAGCCTGTATGAGTAAAGGATTAGGGGATCTCTGCCCCAACCCCACTCTTCTGGGACAAGGGAGACACCTCGCATGCACAGAAAGTTATCTTGTGGGTCAGAACTCAAGCGATAATGCCAGGCCATAATGAGTCTTGATCCTCCCAGAAGCCTTCACTCTGAGATCCATCTTGGCTGAGGGGTGAGTGTGCACCCAGGGGAGGGCCCCAGGGTAGGTCAGGTGTGGGAAAAGAAACCAGATAATTGGGCTGAAGGAAGACAAAGACCCGGAAGAACCGCCCCATATAAATGACTTAACTGCCTCTTTACTGCGCTCCCCTCACTGGGGGTGAGGGGAGACGCCCATACCCTTTCTCTGCCTTGCTTCTATATTAACAAACCATTTCTCCATGTACTCTCCCACGTGTTGTTATGGTTTGTGTCTAATAATAGACTTTATATCTGCATTTACAGTTTCTGCCTCCATGGTGAAAGCATTTTTTACTGGGGGCGCAGATCAAGGGAAAATTGGCTTCTAGCCTCTTAGCCCTTGCTGGTCTGGTGGCTAGGATTCCTGGTTCTTATCCAGGCTTCCCAGGTTCAGTTCCTAGGTGGGGAATTAAGATCTCTTCATGGCATTGCTTGCTGCTAACTCGATCATTATATTAAGTGACATAGCAATCGTTGACCATGACCCAACACAAAGAACCAAAAAACGGTAAAAAAGGAAGTGGCACCCCACTAATTTGGAAAAACTCTGCCTTTCTCCTAAATGTACCTGCCCCTCCTCCCTTTGTCTTTACTGTTTAAAATCAAACCACTCTCTCCAGGTGGGTGAGAAGTTGAGCTGTGAACTTTGTTCCCACTTCTGCATTCTTCGGCCTCTGAAGAAAGCCTGTGCTGTGTTGGTCTCAGCTTTGGGCACCTTCCTTGTTGAGGCAGAGAGCCTCAGCCAAGCTAGGGCCTGAGCAGGGTCCACAGGTCTAACTTGGTAACGATCTGTAAGGGGACGGTGGTGTCTGTGGGGTGGGTGGGGGCCTGGACACCACCTGACAGTCTGGCTCAGTGACACTGGCTGCCGGGAGTCCAGTCAGGAGGGACCCAGAAGCAGCATTTGGAGCCAGATCAGATGTGTCTTTTCACGGGCTGTGGGTGTACTGGGTATTAGGACTTTGCATGTAGAAAACAAAGCTGCTAGAACTCATGTGTGTTGTGGACTTGAAACCTACGTGCAATAGGGCAAGAGCTCCTACTGGACCCTGGGTTGGAAACTTCTGCACAGGTGATGGTCACAGTAGTGCTTCCTTGCCAAGTCCTCCAGAGCTCCCTGGTGGGCACAGCTGGACCCACACCCCACAGGCTTCCCGACCCAGAACATGCAGGGCTAATGTTGGCAGGGCCTGGGGACGAGAGCAGTCCTTCCACCAACCACCAAAACTGAGCCCATGCCAGGCTCTGCTGCAAGTCTGCTCACGTTTGCTCTCTGGACCCTGAAGACAGACCTGCAGGAAACAGGGGCTGTGAGTCCCATATGGATGGTGTTCTGTGGAATTTCCATGAGACCCCTTTCTGCCCTGTTCTGAGCAAATGACTAGTCAGTCCATGCTACCATCACCCCACAAGCAGGCTGAGAGGCTGAGGCTTCGAGAAGCCAAGTGACCCACCCAGAAGGACAGATGTGCAGCCGTGGAGTGGGATCTGTGCCCACCACCCTCCCAGGGTGACTGCCCATTCACAGCACGTTACATCTGCCCCCTTCAACCCCTCCTGGAACAGCTCCCAGAGCCTCCTCTTAGGGGGCCTCATCCACCTTCTTTCACCGGGGCTCTTGTCTCACAGTCCTGTTTCTGGACCATCTGTTAGTCTGGTCACTCTGAAGTGGACTCAGTCTCATGTCACCAGAGCCGCTTTCTTGGATCACACGCACCACCTGCTCATCCACTCCCAGCTCAGGCCAGAAAGGCCCCCTCGGGCCCCGAGGCCCATGGCTCTGCCATGGGCGCTCAATCCCCTCTGGCCTGGTCCTTCCCTCACGTGTCCCCTGCAGGGTCACCAGGAGCTCCCCCTGACTGTGGCAGGCTGTCTGCTCTGTCCTGGGGAGGCCTCCGTGGTGTCAGATGCAAGAAACAAGATACCTGTGCCCTCCGACCCCTGCCCTGCAGCACAGCTGCCAGCTCCTGCCTCCTGACCTCCTCACTCTGGATGGGCCCCGGGTGGGCTCAGGGGCCCCATTGTGTGTCCTGGTTCTCATCTCATCCCAGTGCTGCCCACGGGGGAGTTGCTAGGCTACTCTGTGCCTGCTGCACAGAGAGGGTCCTCATTCACACACCCCTCCCAGAGCACAGGGTTCTGGTGGGCAGGCTCCTCCAAGGGTATGGGGCTCACCTGGGCAGGTGCCCCGCAGGGCTCAGCAGCCAGGAACCAGGTGCAGAGCCCTCGTTGCAGAGCGCCCCCAGTCCACCTGTTGTTCAGGTCTGACGCTTAACCCCTCAGAGCAGAACCTGAACTACAAACAGCTGCTCCCGAACAGGTCAGTGGCCCTGGGCTTCACAATGCAGCCTCCTTCCACCTATTCTTCTAGAGATTTCCACTGCACCCAGGCACTGGGGCTCTGTCTCCACACATCACCCCTCCTCTCCCTGACATCTGGGTTCTTCTCATTAGGAGAGGTTCTTGAAATTACCTCCCACTTGAGGGCCAGATAAAATTAGAAAACAAGCCAGAGCTCCAGCCCCATGTCCATCCTGACCCTCAGGACCCATCTGTTCCTTGCACCTGGCAGGCACAGCAAAGCCCATTTTCTGCAACTGTGAGGCCCTGGTGGGGGAGGGTTGGCTGACCTGACCCAGCCAGCCAGCCTTTCCCAGGTGTGTCTGGGTTGAGGTCTCTGTAAGCGAGCGTAAGAGTGCCTGCCACTGTACTCTACACATACTCTGTTGGATGTGTGGAGCTGGGCTGGCAAGAAGGCCTTGCGGGTTGCTGTTTGTGTTCAGGTCTTTTCTAGACCAGGTAAGGAATCAGCATGTCACCCATACCTGCCTTTGGATGTCTTCCCAGGCGGGGATGAGGAAGCAATAAGGAAGAGGTGTGTTACCCGTACCTGCTGTTGGACGTCTCCCCGGGCGGGGGCAGGGTAAGGAAGCAAGAGAAAAGACAGTGAGAGCCAGGACTGGGGAGGTAACCCAGGTAGGGAAACGGAAATCTTCCAGAAGAGCCTCCCTGGGTCAGGACCATCCCACCTGGGCTGCACCAGTCCACTTGGCAAGCATGCTGTCACTCAGGTGGCTCCAAGCCTTTTCCTCCAGCCTGTGAGGTCTTTGCTCATATTCAGGTGTTTTACTTGACCTGCCTCTTGAGAAATCTGTATGCAGGTCAGGAAGCAACAGTTAGAACTGGACATGGAACAACAGACTGGTTCCAAATAGGAAAAGGAGTACGTCAAGGCTGTATATTGTCACCCTGCTTATTTAACTTCTATGCAGAGTACATCATGAGAAACGCTGGACTGGAAGAAACACAAGCTGGAATCAAGATTGCCGGGAGAAATATCAATAACCTCAGATATGCAGCTGACACCACCCTTATGGCAGAAAGTGAAGAGAAGCTAAAAAGCCTCTTGATGAAAGTGAAAGAGGAGAGCGAAAAAGTTGGCTTAAAGCTCAACATTCAGAAAACGAAGATCATGGCATCTGGTCCCATCACTTCATGGGAAATAGATGGGGAAACAGTAGAAACAGTGTCAGACTTTATTTTTTGGGGCTCCAAAATCACTGCAGATGGTGACTGCAGCCATGAAATTAAAAGATGCTTACTCCTTGGAAGAAAAGTTATGACCAACCTAGATAGTATATTCAAAAGCAGAGACATTACTTTGCCGACTAAGGTCTGTCTAGTCAAGGCTATGGTTTTTCCAGTGGTCATGTATGGATGTGAGAGTTGAACTGTAAAGAAGGCTGAGGGCTGAAGAATTGATGCTTTTGAACTGTGGTGTTGGAGAAGACTCTTGAGGGTCCCTTGGTCTGCAAGGAGATCCAACCAGTCCATTCTGAAGGAGGTCAGCCCTGGGATTTCTTTGGAAGGAATGATGCTAAAGCTGAAACTCCAGTACTTTGGCCACCTCATGAGAAGAGTTGACTCATTGGAAAAGACTCTGATGCTGGGAGGGATTGGGGGCAGGAGGAGAAGGGGACGACAGAGGATGAGATGGCTGGATGGCATCACGGACTCGATAGACGTGAGTCTGAGTGAACTCCGGGAGATGGTGATGGACAGGAAGTCCTGGCGTGCTGCGGTTCATGGGGTCGCAAAGAGTTGGTCATGACTGAGTGATTGAACTGAACTGAACTGAACTGAACTTAACTGGGAAGAGTGGATGAGGTTCAGGATCAGCTAGCCTGGGGCTCAGCCGAAGGTTACTGAGAGATGCCTCTGTGTGGTCCCCTAACTTCCCACTGAGGATGCTCCTTGGGGGAGGGTGGTGGAGGGAGTGGAGTAAGGGGGTGGAGACAGAGGAAGGGCTGCTGGCAGCATGTATGTCTCCACCCCTGACCATCTTCAGAATTGATCATTGTAGCAAGTATCTTAATTGGGTTTTCCCCTGTGTAACTGGTGGGTTCTCAATTAGCAATGTGAACAGTGACATTAAATGTTCTCAGGACTAAGACACGACACCACGTGTACAGGTGTAAGAACCTGAGGAGGCATGTGCCGCCAGTACCCTAGGGATGGGCTTCAGACTTGACCCCTTAACATTCTGGGGTCCAGCCACTGCGTTAGCATTTCTGAGGGCCCAGTGCTGACTCCAAGGGTTCTGTAATCCAGCCTCCATCTGTCTTTAGCGAGACCCACATTTCTAGGACCCTACAGAACAGGGTCTGTGGGACTTCTCTGTGGCTTCTCTAACAAATGACCACAAGTTGGGTGGTTTAAAACAACAGTTCATCCTCCCCTAGTCCTGCAGACCAGATTTCTGAGATCAAGGTGGTACAACCCTCCAGGGGCTCCAGGATGGGGTCCTTCCTGCTTTTTCCAGTTTCTGGGGCTCCAGCGTTCCCTGGGATTGCGCCCCCTCCCACCCCAGCCTTCATCTTCATGTGGCTTGTCCTCTGTGTCTGTGTCTCCCTTCTTTTGTCTCTTACAAGGAAACTGCTAATTGATTGAGGGCCACCCACACCCAAGACGAGCTCACCTCAACATCTTTAAAAGCATCTGCAAAGACCCTTTCCCCAGATATGTCTTGTTCACGTGTTCTGGGGGAACATATCTTTTGAGGCCACTGTTCAATCCATTGAAAGTGAAGATCACTCAGTTGTGCTCAACTGTTTGTGACCCCATGGACTATAGCCTGCCAAACTCCTCTGTCCATGGAATTCTCCAGGCCAGAATACTGGAGTGGGTAGGCATTCTATCCTCCAGGGGATCTTCCTGACCCAGGGATCAAGCCCAGGTCTTCTGCATTACAGGCAGATTTTTACCATCTCAGCCACCAGAGAAGCCCATTGTCTGTGTATAAAATCATGCTCATTTTAGGAGAGTACCAAGGTCCCATATAGACTGGCACAGACAGCAGCCATGTGAGTGGGGGTCTGGAGAGATTGAGGACCATGGAATCACCTGGAAAGGATCAAGGCCTGGCTTCATCAGAAAGTGAGCCCTTCCACCATGGGGCCCATGAGAACAGTCACTCCATCCTACCCATGGAAAGTGGCCCATGGTCAGGTTCAGAAGTGTCTACCTTGAAAAACTCGCTCTTCAGGATGTCATCAATACCATGGTTTAAGCAGTAACCACAGGATTAGGGGTAGAGGAGAATTAGTGTGGAGACTGGCCATGAGCTCTGGAGGAGGTGCTGATAGTCACTGGGGCACAAGGAAGTGGGAGCCTGGGAGGCCCCTGTGTTACTGAACCACACTTGGGTCCACATGCCTGAGTTCAATAAAGCCAGTCTACTGAGGCCAGGTTGTGGTGAAGGAAAGTGAAGCGATAATTATAAAAGTACCGATACAAAGAGGACAGGCAGCTTGTGCTCTAAACCCTCAACTCCCTGAAGGGTTTCGGGAAAGCAGTTATACTGAAGAGGAAACATTAAAATTTTACATAACCTCCTGCTCATTGTACCTCTGTAACTCAGCTTGTTCCTTGCAAAGTCTGGATCATGTAGGTCACGTAGTCTTAGAAAGTGGGGACTTACGATACTAGGAACTGGAGCTTATCTCACTCGCTCTTGTCCTGCTCTTTGCAGTCACCCAGCCCCTGCACACCTGCTTAATCATGCCTGTCCTTGTAAAGGTCGGGCATCCCCCCCCACATCTTGACCACTGTCCCCTTAGTTTAAACCAGCCTATTACCAGCTAGTGTTGTCCACTATAGCCTGTCTATAAAAACTCTGTAACCCCTTTGTTGGGGCTCAGAGCTTGGAGGGTTAACTCCTCTGGGCCCGCCGGCATAATAAACCTGAGTTTTCCAACTCTGCGAGTGTGGTGCTTGGTTTCTTGATTACTGGTTTCTGCAACAGTACAGGCCATGTGAGGGAGGGGGTCACAGAGTATGTGATCCACTGGTGATACATGGTTCTCTGGTTGGTGAGGTAACAGGAGGCTAGCCTCACAAATTCCCAGGCACTGGAAGCTCTGGGGGTTACGTGTTCGTGCTCATCAAGTAGTTTAACTTTTTCCATTCAGTGGGGGTTTTAGCATCTGTGAAACAACTCGGGGGTGTGCATCAGATACCGTTATCTCCATACCTCAGAGAGGAGCTACAGCAGAGGGTCTGGGATGGGGTCTGTCCTGGGAAGGCCCCATAGGCTCCTGCTCAGTTACACCAGGTGTCTGGGGTCTGCAGCCAGGGAAGGTGGGGTTGCCTCCTGGGCATGGGGAGCAGCAGGATCGCAGTCCTCCAAGGGTCCTGTTAACCCCCAGGGTGAGATGGGGAGGCGGTGGATGGACAGATGTATCTGGCCGAGGAGAGGTGTCCAGGCCGGAAATGTCACTGGAATCATCTCCAAGAGGAAGAGGAAAGGCCAGAAGGGGGCACAGTCAACACCATGCAGGTGATGGTGGTCTTTTGGAAGCAACTCAGAGCTGGAAGGACTGTCCCTCAGGAGCTCAGCTTCATTCTCTTGTTTCTTTGTAAAACACAGTGTCCAAGTTTGAGAGACCATCAGGAGACTTCTGAGTCCAATGCTGTGTGGCTTCATCAAAGGGGCTCAGGCCCTGCCTACATCCCCACTGGGGATGAAGCCCATCAGGGCACTGGGGTCCACAAACTTCAGGGAACCCTCTGCCCTCAGGAATGGTCTCCCTTCTTCCAACCAGCTGCTGGTCAGAGGCCCACCTTCTCCCATCCTGATTCCACCGCCAGAGCCCGAGGAGTAGTCCAGTGTGTAGGTGAACCACTCAGTCTTCATGTTCCTGTTGCTGGACATTTTGGTGGACTTTTTGTCTTGGCTACTGTAAATACACTTCCTTGAAAACAGGGTGCACATGTCATTTCAGATTGTGATGTTCTCCAGATCTGAGCCCAGAAGTGGGGTTTCTGAAACCCATGGCCCCTCTGTTTACTTTTTAAAGGAAACTTCCATGCTGTTTTCCATTGTGGCTGCACCCTGTGCCTCCCCACTCAGAGTGTAGGAGGATTTCATTTTCCCTACATCCATTTATTCTTTGGAGATCCCTGATGATGGCCGTTCTGACCAGTGGAAGGGGATCCTTCAGTGTAGATTTCATTAGCATGGATTTAATAATGAGTGGGTCTTCCCTGGTGTGGCTCAGCATTAAAGAATCTGCCTGCAATGCAGGAGATGTGAGAGACTCAGGCTTGATACCTGAGTCGGGAAGATCCCGTGGAGAAGGAAATGGCAAACCACTCCAGTATTCTTTTCTGGAAAATTCCATGGACAGAGGAGACTAGCAGGCTACAGTCCATGGGGTTTGCAGAGTCAGACATGACTGAGAAACTGAGCACAATAATGAGAGAGGGGGGATGTCTTTCCAGGTGCTTGATTCATGCATAGCGAGACATACGCATATTCTTTTTCAGGTTCTCTTCTGATACAAGTCATTATGGAGTGTTGAGGAGGGTTCCTTGTGCTATGCAGTGGGTCCTTGTGGGTGATTTTATAAAGAGTGGTGTGTATACGTAAATCTGAACCAGCTCATTTTCGCCTGCCCTCTTCTTTTCCTCCTTGGGAACCATGAGTTTCTTCTTGGGAACCATAAGTCTGTGAGGCCGTTTCTCTTTTGTAAAGAAGTTCATCTGTCTCCATCTTTAGATTCCACCTAGAAGTGATACCATATGATTCATGTCTTGCCCTGTTTCTCCTACTTCACTTAGAATGATCACCTCTACTTTCCTCCCTGTGGCTGGAAATGTCATTATTTGATCGTTTTTAATGGCCCCATATGCTTAACAGTTGATCTTTCAGCACAAACTCTGCAGGCCAGAAGGGAATGGCAGGATATATTTAAAGTACTGAAAGGGAAAAATCTACAACCAAGATTACTGTACCCGGCAAGGATCTCATTCAAAATTGAGGGGAAAATAAAAAGGTTTTCAGACAAGCAAAAGTTAAAAGAATTCAGTACTACCAACCCAGCTTGACAACAAATGTTAAAGGGACTTATATAGTCAAGAAACACAAGAGAAGAAAGAAGATCTAAAAAATCAACCCTAAACAATTAAGAAAATGGCAATAGGAACACACACACACACACACACACACACACACACACACACACACACACACATATCCCGGAGAAGGCAATGTCACCCCATTCCAGTACTCTTGCCTGGAAAATCCCATGGACGGAGGAGCCTGGTGGGCTGCAGTCCATGGGGTCACTAAGAGTCAGACATGACTGAGTGACTTCACTTTCATGCATTGGAGAAGGCAATGGCACCCCACTTCAAAATCCCAGGGATGGGGGAGCCTGGTGGGCTGCTGTCTATGGGGTCACACAGAGTTGGACACAACTGAAGCAACTTAGCAGCAGTAGCAGCAGCAGCATATATATATCAATAATTATTTTAAATGTAAATGGATTAAGTGTTCCAACCAAAAGACACAAGCTAGATGAATGGATAAAGAAATAAGACCCATATCTATGCTGTCTACAAGAAATCCACTTCAGACCTCAAGACACATAAAGACTGAAAGTAAGAGGGTTGAAAAATATATTCCATGCAAACGGGAAGCAAAAGAAAGCTGGAGCAGCAATCCTCATATTAGACAAAATAGACCTTAAAGAAATAAGGACACTACATAATGATCAAGGGAGCGATCCAAGAAGAAGACATAACAGTTGTAAATATCTATGCACCCAACATAGACTTTGATGCTGGGAGGGATTGGAGGCAAGAGGAGAAGGGGATGACAGAGGATGAGATGGCTGGATGGCCTCACTGACTCGATGGACGTGAGTCTGAGTGAACTCCAGGAGTTGGTGATGGACAGGGAGGCCTGGCGTGCTGCGATTCATGGGGTCACAAAGGGTCGGACACGACTGAGTGACTGAACTGAATTGAACTGAACTGAACTGATGCACCCAACATAGGAGCATCTCAACACATAAGACAAACACTAACAGACATAAAAGGAAAAAGTGACAATAACACAGTAATAGTAGGAGATTTTAACACCACACTCACACTAATGGACATATCATGAAAACAGAAAATTAATAAGGAAACACAAATCTTAAATGATACGTTAGATGAGATGGATCTCATCGATATCTTCAGGACATTCCATCCAAATGCAGAAGAATACACCTTCTCAAATGCACATGGAACTTTCTCCAGGATAGACCACATCTTGGGTCACAAATCAAACCTCAGTAAATTTAAGAGAATTGAAATTGTATCAGGCATCTTCTCTGACCACAAAGCTAAGAGACTAGACATTAATTACAAGAAAAAAAAAAACTGTAAGAGACACAAACACATGGAGAATAAATAATACATTTCTAAATAACCAGAAGGTTACTGAAGAAATTAAAAAAGAAATAAAAAAATTTCTAGAAACAAATGACAATTAAAACATGACAACTCAAAACCTATGGGATGCAGCAAAAGCAGTCCTAAGAGGGAAGTTTATAGCAATACAATCCTACCTCAAGAAACATGAAATACATTGAATAGACAACCTAACTTTACATCTAAATCAACTGGACAAAGAAGAAGAAGAACAACAAAAAACCAAACCAAAATAGTAGAAGGAAAGAAATCATAAAGATAGGAGCAGGAATAAATGAAAGAAACAATAGTAAAAATTAATAAAACTGAAAGCTGGTTCTTTGAGAAGATAAACAAAATTGACAAGCCTTTAGCCAGACTCATCCAGAAAAAAAGAGAGAAGAATCAAATCAAGAAAATTGGAAATGAAAAAGGAGAGGTTACAACAAACAATGCAGAAATACAAAGGGTTATAAGAGATTATTATAAGCAATTATATGGCAATAAAATGGATAGCCTGGAAGAAATGGACAGATTCTTAGAAAAGTTCAATCTTCCAAGGCTGAATCGGGAAGAAATAGACATTATGAACAACCCAATTACACGCACTAAAATTGAAGATGTGATCAAAAATCTCCCAAGAAACAAAAGCCCAGGACCAGATGGCTTCACAGGAGAATTCTATCAAACATTTAGAGAAGAACTAATGCCTATCCTTCTAAAACTCTTTCAAAAAATCACAGAGTTTGGAACACTTCCAAACTCATTCTACAAGGCCACTATCACCCTGATACCAAAACTAGACAAAGACAACACACAAAAAGGAAACCTATAGGCCAGTATCACTGATGAACATAGATGCAAAAAATCCTCAACAAAGTTTTAGCAAACAGAATTTAGCAACACATTAAAAAGCTCATTCACTATGATCAAGTTGGGTTTATTCCAGGAATTCAAGGATTCTTCAATATATGCAAGTTAATCAATGTGATGCACCATATTAACAAATTGAAAACAAAAATCCATATGATGATCTCAATAGATGCACTAAAAGCCTTTGGCAAAATTCAGCACCCATTTATGATTAAAACTCTTCAAAAAATGGGCATAGAAGGAATCTACCTCAACATAGCAAAGGCCATATATGATAAGCCTACAGAAAACATTATTCTCAATGGTGAAAAACTGAAAGCATTCCCCCTAAGATCCGGAGCAAGACAAGGGTGTCCACTATTATTCAACATAGTATTAGAAGTCCTAGCTACAGCAATCAGAGAAGAAAAAGAAATAAAAGGAATCCAGAAAAGGAGAAGTAAAGCTATCACTGTTTGCAGATGACACGATACTGTAAACAGAAAACCCTAAAGACAGTATCAGAAAATTACTAGAGTTAATAAATGAATTTAGTAAAGTTGCAGGATATAAAATCAATACATGTAAATCATTTGCATTTCTATACACTGACAATCAAATCAGAAAGAAATTAAGGAATGAATCCCATTCATCATTGCAACAAGAAGAATTAAATATCTAGGAATAAACTTACCTAGAAGACAAAAGAACTGTGCACAGAAAAGTATAAGACACTGATGAAAGGAATCAAAGAGGACATAAACAGATGGAGAGATATTCCATGTTCCTGGGTAGGAAGAATGAATATTGAGAAAATCACTATATGGCCAAATGCAATCTACAGTTTCAATGCGATCCCTAACAAATTACCAATGGCATTTTTCACAGAACTAGAACAAAAAATTTCAAAATTCATATGGAAACACAAAAGACCCCAAATAGGCAAAGCAGTCTTGAGAAAGATGAATGAGACTGGAGGAATCAACCTTCCTGACTTCTGATTATACTACAGTCATCAAGACAGTATGGTACTAGCACAAAAACAGAAATATAGGACAATGGAACAAGACAGAATGCCCAGAAATAAACCCATGCACCTATGGGTTCCTTATTTTTGACAAAGGAGGCAAGAATATACAATGGGGCATAGACAGCCTGTTAAGTAAATAGTGCTGGGAAAACTGGACAGCTACATGTAAAAGAATGAAATTAGAACATTTCCTAACACCATACACAAAGTTAAACTCAAATGGATTAAAGACCTAAATGTAAGACCAGAAACTATAAACCTCTTAGAAGAAAATGGAGGCAGAACACTGGATGACATAAATCAAAGCAAGATCCTCCGCAACCCACCTCCTAGAGTAATGGAAATAAAAACAAAAGTAAACAAGTGGGACCTGATTAAACTTAAGAACTTTTGCACAGCAAAGGAAACTATAAGCAAGGTGAAAAGACAACCCTCAGAATGGGAGAAAATAATAGCAAATGAAACAACTGACAAAAGATTAATTTCCCAAATATACAAGCGGCTCATACAACTCAATGCCAGAAAACCAAACAACCCAATCAAAAAGTGGGAAAAAGACCTAAACAGACATTTCTCCAAAGAAGACATACAAATAGATAACAAACACATGAAAAGATACTCAACATCGCTCATTATTAGAGAAATGCAAATCAAAACCACAATGAGATATCACCTCATGCTGGTCAGAATGGCCATCATCAAAAAGTCTACAAACAGTATATGCTGAAAAGAGTGTGGAGAAAAGGCAATGCTCTTGCACTGTTGGTGGGAATGTAAATTGATACAGTCACTATGGAAGACATCATGGAGATTCCTTAAAATCTAGGAATAAAACCACTAGCAATCCCCCTCCTAGGCATATACCCTGAGGAAACCAAAATTGAAAAAGACACGTGGATCCCATTGTTCATTGCAGCACTATTTACAAAGCTAGAACATGGAAGTAACCTAGATGTCCATCGACAGATGAATGGATAAAGAAGTCGTGGTACGTATACATGATGGAATATTACTCAGCCATAAAAAGGAACACCTTTGAGTCAGTTCTATGAGATAGATGAACCTAGAACCTACTATACAGAGTGAAGTGAGTCAGAAAGAGAAAAAATAAATATTGTATTCTAACACACATACATGGAATCTAGAAAATGGTACTGAAGAATTTATTTACAGGGCAACAATGGAGAAATAGACATAGAGAATAGATTTATGGACATGGGGAGAGCGGAGGAGAGGGTGAGATGTATGGAAAGAGTAACATGGAAACTTACATTACTATATGTAAAATAGATAGCCAATGAGAATTTGCTGTATGGTTCAGGAAACTCAAGCAGGGGCTCTGTATTGACCTAGAGGGGTGGGATGGGGAGGGAGATGGGACGGAGGTTCAAAAGGGAGGGGATATATGTATAACTATGGCTGATTCATGTTGAGGTTTGGCAGAAAACAACAAAATTCTGTAAAGCAATTATCCTTCAATAAAAAAAAATAAATTTAAAAGAATAAAAAATCACCCAAATCTCCCTGCTGCCAAAAACCAAACAAACAAAACATACAAGCACACAAAACCAAAAAACGATAAGTGTGTAGATGTCATCTTGAAGTCCTGGCAAGCACTATCAAGACTGTTCCATCATCAATTGCAATCACTGACACATGGAAAATTCACTCTTGACAGACCAGAGACTGGACTTACAGAATGTTCCAACTTAGTGTGCTCCTGTCACCTTCTCTTTCTCCAATTCTCCTTTTCTAGGTGAGTGAATAACAAGTCTGTGACCTAAGCAGAGGTTCATCTGGAGAAGAGATGTTAGTCTTTTTGAGTAGGTCCCTCTAACTTTTAGGATCACTTATGTTGGAGTCTTCGTCTCTTGTCTTTGCAAGAAAGAGTGCAAGCCTCCCTCTGCTCTTCTTTATGGTAGGGAGAAGGAAAAGCATCCCATACTTGGGCTTCAAGAACACCATATCCTGTTATATTCTCAAGCCCCTTAGGTTTTTCTTTAGAAAGTAGGAAGGGGTGGGGATTGGGAAAAGGTGAGGTCAGATGTCAACGATTTTGATTGCTCATTTGTCTGGCACTCTATATTAATACCTTACAATCTATAACTCCTCTAGACAAATCTTTCCACTTTGCGTATTTCTCTCTGTAGTAAGTCTTTCATTTTTCTTTTCACCTACCTCTTCCTGACCTACTCAAAATCTTCAGGGACCATCCAGTGTATATTATCTCAACCACCTCAGCTTTGCTCTGCAACTTATCATCCAATAAGGGAAGTTTATGGATCTTACAGTTTAATTGTTCTACCTCACCAATCAAATGGCAAGGTAGTTGAACAGAACTTTGGACTCAGAGGGAGAGGGAGAGGGTGGGATGATTTGGGAGAATGACATTCTAACATGTATACTATCATGTAAGAATTGAATTGCCAGTCTATGTCTGACGCAGGATGCAGCATGCTTGGGGCTGGTGCATGGGGATGACCCAGAGAGATGTTATGGGGAGGGAGGTGGGAGGGGGGTTCATGTTTGGGAACGCATGTAAGAATTAAAGATTTTAAAATTAAAAAAAAATAAAAATAAACATTTAAAAAAATGAAAAAAAAACCCCCAAAACAAAAAAACAAAAAGAATTGCCCTTGTTTTTAACTCTATTCTGTCATTATTTTGCTAATTGTATTGCTCCCCAAAATTAGTACTTTGTTGTTAAACTTTATGGAGGAGCATGTGTAAAAAAAAAAAAAAAAAAGAAACTCTACCGAGTCCATTTTCACCCTCATTGTGCTTATTCTCAATCTCTGCAGATGGCAGATACTCATTAAACATTTAATCTTGATAACGGTACTAACTGCATCTCATAAACCGTCTGGTAACCAGAGCTCATGAAACTGCAATTCCAGAAGCCACAATTTTACTTCCAAATTTATTTGTGCCATAGTATGACTTTTAGCATGACACTTGGCAAAATTTTTGCCACAGTGGGTGAGTATAAATTCTGGAATCAGATTACCAAGATCCAAATACTGCCTTATATCAATCCTTAGTCATGATCTCTTAGGGAGTTAGTGCTTCTGTATTTTTTTTTTAAATCTTTAAACTCCTACTTATATAATTCTTCACATAATTGTTAATAGGACTCAATGAGCTATTACATGAAAAACATTCATCATAACTTTTTATTTTTCAATGTCTGAAAAGAAGATGATAGGAAATTTTCAGTTCCTTTAGATCATGTTTTAACCCTGTTTAGATTTTTTTCTACTTCTCACATATGACCCTACATAATGTGACCTCTATACACTTCCCCAAACCCAATCACACCATTTTCCTCTATCATATAATCCCACACATGCCCGGTGTCATCTTCTTTCCTTCAAGTATTTGCACATGTTATTTCTTCTGCCTGGAATGTGCTGCCCCAGTACTCGGTGGTTTCTTCTCATCATTCACATCCCAGGCTAAATATTACCTCCACGGAGACACCTTGCCTAACCATTCTCTGAAAAATATTCTGCACATTGCCAATAACTCTATCCAATTATTCTACCTTATTCCACTTTGGGCATTTAATTACTCTCTGAATCATATTACTAATTTGCTTATATGTCTATTTTTTGTCTTTCTTCAGTACAGTATAAGGTTCGTTAATGCAGGAATTCCATGAGTATTACTCACTTCAGTACCTGGTCCCCAGCATAGTTACTGGGTTTTAGTAGATACTCAATATTTGCAGAATGAGTCTACTGGAAACTTGGCCATGGTAATACAGCTAGAGTTACAATAAATAGAGAAGCAAGTTGTCAGTTAAAGCAATAGAAAAATAAAAAGGACATTTCCAATTACTGTCATCAATGCCATGACAGTAGCTAGCACAAGGTATTGCTACACCATTTAGAAGTAGTACCCAGCCCCTTATACGTGGTTCTTGGCTTCCTGAAGGGAGGAGTGCCTTCATATGAGGTCTGAATGACAAGAATTACCCAAGTCTGTGAGAGAAGGTTGGGTGTTTGTGGAACAGGAGTCTCAGAAGGACTAACAAAGGGATAAGACAGAAGTGATAACGGCACTTTGTGGGATTGTCAGTAGTTAATGTGGCTTAGATCAGGATATGAGGAAGACGTAGTGAAAGAGCACAATCAGAATAAATAAGTGAGCTTGAATGCACAATTTACTTAGATTCATATAAAGTACAAAATTCTTGGAACCTATCATTTGAGTAATAACAATAATATTAATAAAGCTAATTTCTTGAGTGCCTATTCTGTGTAAGGAGATATTAAAGTTTTTCTCTGTCCTCCTATTCTGGAGACATTTTGGTTAAATGGGGGAGAAAAGCAGGACATAATAAACTAAATGGTAGTTAGTCTCAAGTGGTGCCAGTGGTAAAGAATCTGCCTTCCAGTTCAGGAGACATAAGAGATGTGGGTTCGATCCCTGGGTTGGGAAGATCTCCTACAGGGTGGCATGGAAACCCACTCTAGTATTCTTGCCTGGAGAATCCAATGGACAGGAGCCTGGCAGGCTGTAATGCATAGAGTCAAACATGACTGAAGTGACTTAGCAGCAGCAGCAGTAGTCCTTTCAAGGCATAGGATGGTAAGGCTCTAGGGTAAAAGGTTTAGACTGCATTGTATAAGAGACATTTGAAGTCTCCAGGGCCTTATGTTTTTCAGTCAAGAAACTCTGGAATGTTGGGGGAAACAGTTGCCATGGCAGCTAGCAGTTTTTCCCTGAGGAATTTATTTGTAAAATCTCTTGCTAAAATCAGTACACTCAGGCAGCATATGAAATACACATGTAGAAATATGTATGCATGAGTATAAATATATATGAATGTCTAAGAATATCATCATATATTTTCAGTAATATATAAGTGTGTGTGTTTGATGTATATTAAATGAAATAGCTAAGTTTTCCAAGTGGCCAAAAATTTTACTCTTTAAGAGCCAAAAATATTTGAATTTTAATGTATTACATTAATACATTTATATTAGGTAAAAATAGAAGAAACTTATGCATTATACCTGTAACATTATATAGCAATTACAAAGTTATTGCTTATTATTACTGTATAACTGTATAATGTTTGGATCTCTTGTAGAATATAAACCATGAGAGCAATGAATGTTGTTTTCCCAATAACACCTCAGTGTTTTGCACATGAACCATGCTCAGTAAATATCTTTACTATCTCATCTTTGAAGAGGTAGGTGAATAAATGAATTACAGAGGTGACCAAGAAGGAATTGGCTGCTATAGCAAAAACTCCATGAATCAATTAAAGAGCTGAGAAGCTAGAATCTCACTTGAATTGTTGAAGGTTTTAACTCTTTTCCATTAAAATTTATTGAATGCTTCAGTGTCCTATTATGTATGCTGTCTGTGTAGAACATGTGCACGGTGGAATCTCTAAACAGAAAAAAAAAGAGGGCATAGTCACAATGATTTCTTGAATAGAGTCTGGGGATCACATTGGCAGATGAGTCTGATGATATCTAAAATGAAGACAGAGATGTCAAGGTTTCCTTCAAGCTCATGGCCAACCTATGTATCCCTTTGGATTATATTTGGAAAGTACATACCATGAGAAGGACGGACCTGAACAAAATAAGTTTGATATAAGTTCTAATCCCAGGACCTACAACAGGCAAGAACTAACCAATGTTCCTTTTCTCTGGCTCTACACAGAGGATGAAGGATACTTTTTAAAAATGTATAACCCTGTGCTGATTGTAACTATTATAAATACAGTTTTCAATCTTAGTAGAGGCATCAATGCTCTTGTCAATCATTTTACTTTATATTAGCAAGTGCTCTTTCATAGTCCTCAATTAGTTCTTCAAAATATGCACTTCTCTTCTCAGATCTTTGCCCATATCCTCATTTTTCAGTAGATTTCATGTCCTCTTGCTTTAACCTCAAAGAGAAAATAAAAGCACGTAAAAATATTGACTTTTACATCTAGGACTAGCATTTAGAAGCTCATCTGCTTCATTAGCTATCTTATTTTACTCTTCCCAGTCTCAGATGAAGAGGGGTTACTGATTCTGTTGTGTCTAGTACTTCCATCTGGGTTCTGAGTCTTCTTTAATATCTGCTTCAACTCTGTACCATTAGTTGTCCTGGCTCCATTCCATATATTCAACTTGCCTCTCTAGCAGTCCCTATAGTCCCAGAAAAATGTGCAATCACCTAGGTCACCTATTTTTAAGAGACCATTTCTAGTCACTTTATTACATCTGTTTTTACATTTGCCATCAAATGTAGATTATTCAGATAATTATTTACACAAGCTCAAAAAAAGAAAAAGTGAGGCTGAGGCACATAAGTGATTTGGAGAAAAATGCACAATCTGCAAACAAGACACATCATAGATTTATGTGCTGATTTCTCTTAATCACTTCTGATTTGCACATAAATGTTCACAATCTGAATTCTGCCCTCTCTTCCACCTCATCCAATCATTCGCCTAAAATGATTTACAAAGGTATAAATTTCACCCCTGGTGTCAAATGTAGTAGGTGTTTACCATGCTCTTCACCATCTGCTGTATTTGACAAGTTACTACTCCCTATCTTAAATTCTTTTCTTTCATTTGTTGATCTCCTTTTTTAAAAAATTATCAGTATTTCTTCCTTTTTTTAAAAAAATTTTATTTTTACTTTATTTTACTTTACAATACTGTATTGGTTTTGCCATACATTGACATGAATCCATTGACTTGTAAAGCTTCTTTCTGAGTATTTTGTATGAATGCCGTGAACATCCTAGTGTTCTCTCATTCCTCTCATAATTACATGCACATTAGTTCTTCAAAATCTTCACTTTTCAGATATTTAGATTCAAATTCTATCTAAATATATCTAATATTTTGATTCTATCCTTGACTTCATTTTTGTTCTTTTTTGAAGTTTTTTTTCTCCTTATATATTCTTATTGAAATCGGTAGCATTGGTCATCATTAGAACGTTCATGAGTCCCATATTGATGTTTTTAAACCTCATCTCTTGGATTAAGTCCAGAATCACATGTATAGCTATCTGTTGGGAAATCCTTTTAGAATGTCCCATATACACTTCGAAATTAATGTAGTCAAATTATTTTTCTCCCCCATGGAACATTTTGTTCTGTATTGGCTAATGGCACCAATATACTTAGTAATCCAGGTGAGAATCTTGGAAATCCTTTCAGATTCTTCTGTCTCTCACATCCCTAAATCAAACTGTTAATCATTTCATTTCTATCCCTTTATTATTTATGCCTACATCTTCCCTCTCTATTTTCATGGCTATTGCCTTAATTCAGACTTTAACTTATCCCCTAATGATTTTCCCACCTTCAGATCTGATCCCCTCAAAGTATAGGATCCCCTATCCTTTATACTCTAGCCAGAGGGGCATTTTCATAACATGAAGACAAATATTTCGTGCTCCAACTTAAGTTATCTCTATGACTTTCCCATTGTTAGTAATGTAAGCAGTATATAATAAGTGCTCAAAAATAACTTTATTAATCCTGCATCCATTCACTTCAGTTCAGTTCATTTGCTCAGTCATGTCCGACTCTTTGCGACCCCATGAATCACAGCATGCCAGGCCTCCCTGTCCATCACCAACTCCCAGAGTTCACTCAGACTCACGTCCATCAAGTCAATGATGCCATCCAGCCATCTCATCGTCGGTTGTCCTCTTCTCCTCCTGCCCCCAATCCCTCCCAGCATCAGAGTCTTTTCCAATGAGTCAACTCTTCACATGAGGTGGCCAAAGTACTGGAGTTTCAGCTTTAGCATCATTCCTTCCAAAGAAATCCCAGGGTTGATGTCCTTCAGAATGGACTGGTTGGATCTCCTTGCAGTCCAAGGGATTCTCAAGAGTCTTCTCCAACACCACAGTGCAAAAGCATCAATTCTTTGGCACTCAGCCTTCTTCACAGTCCAGCTCTCACATCCATACATGACTACTGGAAAAACCATAGCCTTGACTAAACGGACCTTAATCGGCAAAGTAATGTCTCTGCTTTTGAATATGCTATCTAGGTTGATCATAACTTTTCTTCCAAGGAGTAAGCATCTTTTAATTTCATGGCTGCAGTCACCATCTGCAGTGATTTGGGAGCCCAACTACATGATAAATTCAGATTCCCATCTTTGAAAAGTAACTTGCCTTTCAAATATCAATTTTCACCTCCTTAAGACAAAAAAACAAAAAAAGTAGTATATGCTTCAGAAGGCTTGTAAGATTACAGTAGATTATGCTGTAACATGGTCAATAAATTTCTAGCACATAGAATGTAGCTAACAAATATATGCATGCATGCATGCTAAGTCACTTCAGACGTGTTTGACTCTTTGTGACCCTATGGACTGTAGCCCACCAGGCTCCTCTGTCCATGGGATTCTCTAGACAAGAATATTGGAGTAGGTTGTTAAGCCCTCCTCCAGGGGATCTTTCTGACCCAGGGATCAAACCTGCGTCTCTTATGTCTTCTGCAGTGGCAGGTGAGTCCTTTACCACTGGTGCCATGTGGGAAGTCCTAATAAACGTACAATTACTCACAGTTAGTGATGGGACAGTCTGGCCCTTAAAAATAGGGGGCATCAGTTGGGCTAACAGAATAAAAAGGGTTTGGCATATTTTCAAAACAACAACATCTATAATTACAATGGCTTCCAGGGCTGTCTTTAAGTTACCATTATATATGTCTCTTCTGTATGTCTGTCAATGACTAACTTCTGCAGGCACATACTTAATGCACCTTCCTTTGTAAAATGACTCTTTATGTCAAAGGTTCTTATATTTAGTCAAAAGGGAATATGAATTTTAGAGCTGCAGTTGTCTTTAGGCCTTATTCATTCCAAATTCATTCTTATATAAATTAAATAAACTGAAAGTTTGAGGATACTTCAGCTTCCAAGATGCAGTAATGCTTCAGTACTTCAGCTGGCACTAAAATCCAGGACTTTGTTTATCACCATATCCACCTCTTCATCTAAAACACAAAGACGCTGGTGATGAAAAGCTGGTTCATGGGATAAGAAGAGCACATTGGAAATAAATGTTTAGAGAAGAGGTTTCCTGGCAATCATGTTTGCATGGAGATGGGGAAGGAATCTGGACATCCGTTGTTGTTGTTCAGTTGCTCAGTTATGACCAGTTCTTCGCCCTCCCATGGACTGTAGCACGCCAGGCTTCCCTGTCCTTCACCATCTCCATGAGCTTGCTCATGTCCATTGAGTTGGTGATGCCATCCAACCATCTTGTCCTCTGTCATCCCCTTCTGCTGCCTTCAATCTTTCCCAGCATCAGGGTCTTTTCTCATGTCAGATCGTCGCATCAGGTGGCCAAAGTATTGGAGCTTCAGCTTCAGCATCAGTCCTTCCAATGAAAATTCAGGATTGGTTTCCTTTAGGACTGACTAGTTTGACTTTCTTGTAGTCCAAGGAACTCTCTAGAGTCTTCTCCAATGCCATGGTTCAAAATTCTTTGATGCTCAATTTTCTTTATGGTCCAACTCTCACATCCATACGTGATTACTGAAAAAAAACATAGCTTTGACTATATGGACATCTATGTATGTAGGGCTTTAACTTTGCTAAATTCAAATTTATATTTAAAAAATTTACAGTATTTAATTTTCTTTTATAGCAAAATGTATATCTGCAAGTTTCCATCCCTCTATATTTGGCTGCTGCTGCTGCTAAGTCGCTTCAGTTGTGTCCGACTCTGTGTGACCCCATAGACGGCAGCCTACTGGCCTCCTCTGTCCATGGGATTCTCCAGGCAAGAGTACTAGAGTGGGTTGCCATTGACTTCTCCGCTATATTTGGCTGCTGCTGCTGCTAAGTTGCTTCAGTCGTGTCTGACTCTGTGCGACCCCACAGATGGCAGCCCACCAGGCTCCACCATCCCTGGGATTCTTCAGGCAAGAACACTGGAGTGGGTTGCCATTTCCTTCTCCAATGCATGAAAGTGGAAAGTGAAAATTGAAAGTGAAGTTGCTTAGTAAGTGTCCGACTCTTTGTGACCCCATGGACTATAGCCTACCAGGCAGATATATGTAAATTCAAGTGATTGCACAGATGGCAGCTTTTAACTGTTACAGGAAACTAATCTGTGGCCCTTAGCAACTTGATCCATTTGTTCCTTCTCAATCCCATTTGCCCAATCCCTGCCTAGGTGAACAAAATGACCTGCCTCTTAACGCTGGGCACACAGCATGCCAGCACAAGGAAGGTGATCTTGATAAGTCTGTTACGAAGCAGCTGCTTGAGACTGCATCTCCAAGTCAGTGACACTTGTTTTCTCTTCCAAATTCTGGTCATGTCAGAGCACATGGCAAACAACACTATCACCACACTGACTTGTCAGCTCATGGACATTATCTGTGCTCCATTCTCTGCAGAAGCAACTGAGAACATAGTCTGCGTTAGTCAAACAGCTGGGTTTTACTAAGATAGAAGAGAGAAAATTATCCTATTTAAGAGAATGACTTCTGAAATAAAATGTCCTGAATTCGAATCCTATATGTGCTATTTAATAGTTGAGTGTCTAATTGATTAACTGTTTAAAAACCACTTCCTTCCTGTCAATTAACAGAATATTTACATTAGGAGTTCAATTTTTCTTAGTTTATTTACCTCCAATAATATGTAACTATCAAAACAACATAAATCTCCCCTCAAAATCAGATCTCGAGGTCTTTCACAATGTGTATTGCTGATCCTGTTGACACTGCCAATTGTCTCACTGTATTTCATTGTGTTCACAGTTCGCTGAACCCAGGGTAGGCAAGGCTCGAGCTAAGAGGCTGGAAGAAGACTCCAGGAGCTTTAGGAACTGTAGACATGTTTATCCTCTCCTGACAACAGCCGTAGCATAAACTAACACAACAGAACCTCCCTCCTGGCTGTCCCAGCAGCCATAACGGTATTCTCTCCTGGCCGACGCAGCAGCCGCAGCAGTAGACACTGTATACTTTGCTCTCATGGCTGACCCAATGGACGCAGCTGTGATGCAGCAGTAATGCCACCCCTTTCTAGGTGGAGCTCACATATGTGTATAGCACAAAGTAGTCCATGACCAAGCAAGCACCTTGTGATGTGCATGCTCAGTGCTGCAAATGATCTCAGCTGTTACATAGTCATTATTTATAAAACATGGGGCGAGAGAGCCTGAACATGCCATCTTGGCCAATTTGCTCTCTTCCCACACAGTGATACCTAATGGCAAAATTCCCATTTTCTTTAACCATTGTGATTTGTCAAAGTGCAAGCAAGCCATTCTCAGTGGAGAGGTAGACCACAAAATTATGAATCATGAATGTTAGACATTAGTATTGGGAAGGATATCAGACACCATTGCTTCTAAAGCAATGAGATATGAGCGTGGAACATACAAACCTTTTTTTGGAAACTTCCGGTGATAATTTTTATTAACACATAAGAGAATTTAAGGCCTTAATATATATTTGTCTCTGGGTGAAAGTCAATCATACTAAGAAGAACATATTTTCCCTAGATTTTCTATTATCTTAATTTTGGTCTTATAAAGACATTTAGAAAAATATTCTCTCCCTTTCTTTTTATATGACAATGTTGGAAAACATAGTTGATGTGTTCCACTCATGGCTTTACCACTGATTGTATTTAGAAAGGGGATTCCTTCATAGCTCAGTTGGTAAAGAACCACCTGCAATGCAGGAGACTCTGGTTTGATTCCTGGGTTGGGAAGATCTGCTGGAGAAGGGATAGGCTACCCATCCAGTATTCTTGGGCTTTGCTTGTGGCTCAGCTGATAAAGAATCTGCCTGCAATGTGGGAGGCCTGGATTTAGTCTCTGGGCTGGGAAGATCTCCTGGAGAAAGGAAAGTCTACCCACTCCAGTATTCTGGCCTAGAGAATTCCATGGACTCTACTGTCCATGGGGTCGCAAAGAGTTGGGCATGACTGAGCGACTTTCAAAATGGTGTTCCCTTATTTCGATAATATATGTTGTCTTACTTTCTGAAGACAGTCTTCATCCTGTAGAATGTTAAACTGAAAAAAAAAAAAGACTCACAGAGAAGAAAAATAAGTATATGACTCCCTTTTGCTTTGCTCTTATATCATATATCTCTAGAACATAAATAAAAAGGAGCAACAACAATACCACTTTGGTTGTAAGATCATTACTTATCTAATCTCAGAGGCTGTAAAATTGTTTGACCACACTAGGCATTAAAAGGTTTTTAAGCTATGATTATTATTCCCTCTACTAGAATAAAGGCAAATAGTTGGGTCACTGAATTTCAATTTCTTTGTTGAATAAACAAGCAAAAATATAGGAGGCTAAAATATACCATACACTCTGTCGTCATCCCCCTTCATGGATCACAGTCTTGTGGGGAAGGGGCTAGTGGAACTTAATGAAACTATGAGTCTTGTTCTGCAGAGCCACTGAAGATGGTTGTGTCATAGTTGGATAACAGCGAAAGAGAGGGAATTTCGGACAAGCATTGACTTCTGGTTCATTGACTATGCTAAAGACTTGGACTGTGTAGATCACAACAAGCTGTTGAAAATTCTTAAAGAGCTGAGTGTACCAGACCAGACCACATTACTTGTCACCGAGAAACCTGTATGCAAACCAAGAAGTGTCAGTTAAAAGTGGACGTGGAACAATGGACTGATTCGAAATTGGGAAAGGAGTATAGCAAGGCTGTATATTGTCACCCAGCTTATTTAACTTTTATGCAGAGTATGTCATGCAAAATCCCAGGCTGGATGAGTCACAAGCTGGAATCAAGATTGTTGGGAGAAATATTGACAACGTCAAATATGCAGGTGATGCCACTCTAATGACAGAAGATGAATAGGAACTAAAAAGCCTCTTGATAAGGGTAAAAAAGGAGAGTGAAAAAGCTGGCTTGAAACTCAACATTCCAAAAGCTAAGATCATGGCATCCGGTCCAATCAATTTATGGCAATTGGTCCCACTTCTTCACGGCAAACAGAAGGGGAAAAGGTGGAAGCAGTGACAGATTTTATTTTCTTGGGCTCCAAAATCATTGTGGTATATAAGTACAGCCAAGAATTTTAAAGATACTTGCTCCTCAGAAGGAAAGGAAGGACAAACCTATACAGTGTATTAAATAACAGAGACATCACTTTGCTGACAAAGGTCCATATAGTCGAAGTTATGGTTTTAGATTCTCTTGGACTACAAGGAGATTAAAAGAGTCAATTCTAAAGGAAATCAAATCTGAATATTCATTGGAAAGTTTGAAGCTGAAGCTCCAGTACTCTGGCCACCTGAAGAAAAGAGCCAAGTCATTGGAAAGTCTCTGATGCTCGGGAAAGATTGAAGGCAAAAGGAGAAGGGAGTGGCAGAGGGTGAGATGGTTAGATAGCATCACAAACTCAATAGACTTGAATTTCAGCACACTCTGGGAGACAGTGGAGGACAGGGGAACCTGGCATGCTGCAGTCCATGGGGTCACAAAGAACTGAACGTGACTTAGCGAGTGAACAGCAAAAAAAAATACACACATTTGATGTTCATTTGTATTTTTATTATTTATAAAGCATTCAGTTCAGTTCAGTTCAGTAGCTCAGTTGTGTCCAACTCTTTGCGACCCCATGAATCACAGCACACCAGGCCTCCCTGTCCATCAACAACTCCCAGAGTTCACTCAGACTCACGTCCATCAAGTCAATGATGCCATCCAGCCATCTCATCCTCTGTTGTCCCCTTCTCCTCCTGCCCCCAAACCCTCCCAACATCAGGGCATTTTCCAATGAGTCAACTCTTCGCATGAGGTGGCCAAAGTACTGGAGTTTCAGCTTCAGCATCATTCCCTCCAAAGAAATCCCAGGGCTGATCTCCTTCAGAAGGGACTGGTTGGATCTCCTTGCAGTCCAGGGGTCTCTCAAGAGTCTTCTCCAGCACCACAGTACAAAAGCATCAATTCTTCAGAGCTCAGCTTTTCTTCACAGTCCAACTCTCACATCCATACATGACCACAGGAAAAACCATAGCCTTAACTAGATGGGCCTTTGCTGGCAAAGTAGTGTCTCTGCTTTTGAATATGCTATCTAGGTTGGTCATAACTTTTCTTCCAAAGAGTAAGTGTCTTTTAATTTTACGGCTGCAGTCACCATCTGCAGTGATTTTGGAGCCCCAAAAAATAAGGTCTGACACTGTTTCCACTTCTATTTCCCATGAAGTGCGGGGACTAGATGCCATGATCCTCGTTTTCTGAATGTTGATCTTTAAGCCAACTTTTTCACTCTCCTCTTTAACTTTTATCAAGAGGCTTTTTAGCTCCTTTTCACTTTCTGGCATAAGGGTGGTGTCATCTGCATATCTGAGGTTATTGATATTTCTCCCGGCCATTGATTCCAGCTTGTGCTTCTTCCAGCCCAGCGTTTCTCATGATGTACTCTGCATAGAAGTTAAATAAGCAGGGTGACAATATATAGCCTTGACGTACTCCTTTTTCTATTTGGAACCAGTCTGTTGTTCCATGTCTAGTTCTAACTGTTGCTTCCTTACCTGCATATAGGTTTCTCAAGAGGCAGGACAGGTGGTCTGTTATTCCCATCTCTTTCAGAATTTTCCACAGTTTATTGTGATCCACATAGTCAAAGGCTTTGGCATAGTCAATAAAGCAGAAATAGATGTTTTTGTGGGACTCTCTTGCTTTTTCCATGATCCAGCAGATGTTTGCAATTTGATCTCTGGTTCATCTGCCTTTTCTAAAACCAGCTTGAACATCTGGAAGATCACGGTTCATGTATTGCTAAAGCCTGGCTTGGAGAATTTTGAGCATTACTTTACCAGCGTGTGAGATGAGTGCAGTTGTGTGGTAGTTTGAGCATTCTTTGGCATTGCCTTTCTTTGGGATTGGAATGAAAACTGACCTCTTCCAGTCCTGTGGCCACTGCTGAGTTTTCCAAATTTGCTGGCATATTGACTGCAGCACTTTGACAGCATCATCTTTCAGGATTTGAAATAGCTCAATTGGAATTCCATCACCTCCACTAGCTTTGTTCATATACATATACACACATTTTTTATATATAATATAGTGTGTATAGTGTTTGTGTGTGTGTGTGTATATATATATATCTGCTTGAGGTGAAAAAAGAGAGATTGCTCCATATCCTTGTCCTTGACTTATTCTTACAGGAGGTTTTTGCTTCTTACCCTTATTCGACTAGTAAAATTTGTACATCTGTCTTCCTAAATGGTCTTATCAGAATGATACTGGAATTATCCCAAGACATTGTGTAAAGAGTAACTCCATATCATTGCAGCTTCCCCTGTAGCTCAGTTGGTAAAGAATCTGCCTGTGATGCAGGAGACTTGGGCTTAATTCCTGGATTGGAAAGATCCCCTGAAGAAGAAAATAGCAACCCACTCCAGTATTCTTGCCTGGAGAATCCCATGGACAGAGGAGCCTGGCTGGCTACAGTCCCTTGGGTCACAAGAGTCAGACACAACTTAGGAACTAAACCACTACCATATTATTGGTGAAATCATCTAAATCAGTAAGATAGATCCAAGTGCAGGTCTCAAAGCAGCCTCACAACAGACGGTCCTCTCGGTACCTGATTCTGCCAACCACCAGTCATTAGAAGTTCAGGGTTTCCATGGATTTCTTGTCCTAGGTACAGGTGAAACTATAACTATTCAAAAGCTCATTTCACAAATTAGGTCACTTGGAAATTGGTAGATGTTAATCTAATCATTATCGGAGGGAAGAAGGTTTCTATGAATGGCTTACAAAGCCGGCTATAATTAAAGGATAAAAAGGCATGAGAAAGTGAATTGTGGAAGTCTGTAGAATAAAAATTTAACTTTGATTTGATTTGATTGCTTCTTCAATGCTATTGGTAATTCCCTGTTGCCTGAAAGAGAAATTCCCAGATTTCTGGTTCTTTCATGTAGAAAATTTTTTTTCAGTTGTAGATTGGATAGGATTTTGTAAGAATTTCAGTGATAGTCAAGTATTATTTTCACCTTCCCAGAAGGCTTTCTCCCTTTTTTGAAAACAAAAACAAAAGCAAAAAATCCCAATCTCTTCAGACAGGTATATTTCTCTATTTCTCAGGCCAACAGTTTGGATGGAATTGATTCTACTTTGAACTCAAGGATAAACAAATAATCCAGGCATGGCCACTCAGATATCTGCAGCTCTTTGTTGTTGTTTACTTGCTAAGTTGTGTCTGACTCTGTGACCCCATGGACTGAAGCATGCCAGGCTTTCCTGTCCTTCACCATCTCCTGGAGTTTGTTCAAACTCATGTCCCTTGCATTGGAGTCTTAACCAATGGAGCATTAACAGAGTCCCTTATCTCCATTTAAAAAAGTTACTTTATTAAGGTATGAGTTCAGTTCAGTTCAGTTGCTCAGTTGTGTCCAACTCTTTGTGACCCCATGGACTGCAGCACGCCAGGCCTCCCTATCTATCACCAACTCCAGGTGTCCACCCAAACACATGTCCATTGAGTTGGTGATAACAACCAACCGTCTCATCCTCTGTCATCCCTGTGGCCTCCTGCCCTCAGTCTTTCCCATCATCAGGGTCTTTTCAAATGAGTCAGCTCCTCACATCAGGTGGCCAAAGTATTGGAGTTTCAGCTTCAACATCAATACTTCCAATGAATATTCAGGATTGATATCCTTTAAGATTGACTGGTTTGATCTCCTTGCAGTCCAAGGGACTCTCAAGAGTCTTCTTCAGCACCACAATTTGAGGGCATCAATTCTTTGGTGCTCAGCCTTTTCTATTGTCTAGTTCTCACATCCATAAATGACTACTGGAAAAATCATAGCTTTGACTACACGGACCTTTTTAGGCAAAGCAATATCTCTGTCTGTGGAATTCTCCAGGCAAGAATACTGGAGTGGGTTGCCATTTCCTTTTCCAGGGGATCTTCCTGATCTAAGGATCGAACTTGGGTCTCCTGTATTGCAGGCAGATTATTTAACATCTGAGCCACCAGGTAAGTCCATCTGCAACTCTCTACCCAAATCTTTTGTTGTGAGATTAGAAGGCTTCCCTGGTAGCTCAGCTGGCAAAAAATTTGCCCTCAAAGAGGAAGACACTGGTTTGATTCCTGGGTCAGGAAAATCCCCTAGAGAAGGGATAGACTGCCCACTCCAGTATTCTTGGGCTTCCCTGGTAGCTCAGCTGGTAAAAAGAAATCTGTCTGTAATGTGGGAGACCTGGGTTTGATCCCTGGGTTGGGAAGATCCCCTGGAGAAGGGAAAGGCTACCCACTCCAGTATCCTGGCCTGGAAAATCCATGGATTCTACAGTCCATGGGGTTACAGAGAATAGGACACTACTTTCACTTTCAGACAAAACTAATGAAAACCTCTTTCTTGGAATTTTGCTAGCTATATTCAGAAATAGTCATGTTTCTTGATAGCAAAAGTTAAATTTGTGAATGCAAATGCTTATCTAAGGATAAAATAATCAATAGCAATGTGAGAAAAACAAAGGAATTTTAACAATACTGTTAGCAGCTTTGAATTCATTTATGCCTGAAGCCAACTGAATTGAGCTTCCCAGTTAAAGGAGCTAAGAAATTAATATTTTAGAGTTTTCTTGTTGTTTAAACTAGTATTAAATACATGTCTTTAAGAAATAAATGGATTTTAACTAGCACAATTGTCAGGTTTTTGTCCCAGCAAATATTATACTGTGATGTAAAGTATTATTGGGACTCTTTTCTGGTCCTTTGTAGTTACAAAAGACTATAAAAATTACTGTAGGAAGTTAGAAACAAAAAAGATAAATTTCAAATGACCAGGTTCAATGGGAGCTTGATTCCATGATGTTGGCTTTTTGTATTTTTCATCAAGTTTCAAGGACTAACTTTGGGTTATTTACCTCCAGAAATCTTTTGAGAAAGCTAAAAAAGAAAAGAAAAATGCTTTCTTGCCACACCAGACATTGGTAAACAGGATGCTATCTATTCATTCTTCTCCTCATCTCATGAGATTTAGTGCACCACTCTATCTAGAATTACTTGCAAAATATGATTCTTTTTTCTGTAAGAATGGGGTCCTGTTTCCTACCTGGAGACCAGAACTGTTCCTCTTTTCTAGCTGGAGACTGTTTTCTGAACTGTTGGCTATGCTTCTATGCTCATTATGGAGAATGAACCTCAGGGAGAGGGTCAAGTGACACTGTGCTTTGGGAGAAATCCGATATTGGTTTCCAAGGAAGTCAAGTTCAAATCCAGATCCAAGGCAGTCATGGCTAAAATTCCTAGGCTTTCTTGTGGCCTTTATACAGCGTATTAGAAAGCAGAGACATTGCCAACAAAGGTCTGTATAGTCAAAGGTATGGTTTTTCCAGTAGTCATGTATGGATGTGAGAGTTGGACCATAAAGAAGGCTGAGCACTGAAGAATTAATTCTTTTGAACTGTGGTGTTGGAGAAACTCTTGAGAGTCCCTTGGACTGCAAGAAGATCAAACCAGTCAATCCCAAAGGAAATCAACCATAAATATTTATTGGAAGGACTGATGCTGAAGCTGAAACTCCAATACTGGGCCAGTACTCTGATGTGAAAAGCCAACTCATTAGAAAAGACCCTGATGCTGAGAAAGATTGAAGGCAGGAGGAGAAGGAGATAACAGAAGAAGAGATGGTTGGACGGCATAACCAACTCAATGGACATGAGTTTGAGTGAGCTCCAGGAGATGATGAAGGGTAGGGAAGCTTGGCATGCTGCAATCCTTGGGGTCACAAAGAGTCAGATACAACTGACTGACTGAACAACAAATTCCTAATTTGGGAAGAAACTGCAGATTCTGGTGGGCTACTCAAACACTGCCCCAGAGAGCCAAATATTGGTCTCTGGAAGATCTGCAGAGATCACTGGATGAAAAGGGTGAAGAAATGTAACTAGTATCTCAAAGGATAGAATACTTTCAGACAGCTTGGACATTAAAAGACAAGGCATACAGCACAGATATTTCAGGTTACTGTCAAAGCAGAGATTAGCCCAGTCTTTAGTATTCACAGCTGGCATAGAACTGACAATGACCCCAAAGCAGAGTCTTTTATCCAAATAAAACAGATACTAATCCCTTCTCCATATCTCCCTCACTTACTACCTGCATATATTTATGCAACTTCTATACAGAGAGAAAGTTGACAGAACAGGTGAGAGTGAAAGAAATGTGAATGAATATTCCTTTCCTCTGGCATAAATCTCATTCTAGATGCAGAACCTCAGCCCAGACTTTTGAAGATCTAAATCAGACTGTGACAAGCAATATCACCTAGACCTGGTTAAATGTTTACCTGACGTATAAGAGCCATAAATAAGAACTAATTAAAAAGCCAAGGGGCAAGATTGATATTTTTTGAAAGGGATGGATAGATTGTTAATTGACAATTATCTCTTTTCCCATGCCAGTTTACAATGGGTGGAGACTGAGAAAAATAAAATAGATTTCAATTATATCTCTGAGTTAAGCCTTACCAAAATTGTCTCCTATCCATGTACAGATGCTAAAAGGACAGAAGGAAAACAGAAGGAAGAAAGGAAAAGGAAAGACTCAGCCTGTTACTAGCATCATTTCATTTTTTAAAAAAGGTAGCTTTCAAAACAAACCGTAAAATGTACAATTCACAACAACAAAAAGCAACTTAACTAAAAGATAGGCAAAAGACTTGAATAGATATGTTCATGCACTTGGAAAAATAATGAAAATCTGTAATTATTAGGAAACTGTAAATTAAAGCCATGATGAGATACCTCATACCCACTAGGAAGCTTACTATAAAAAAATAGAAGTAAAAAAGAAAATAAGTATTGATGAGGATGTGAAAAAGTTGGAATCCTTGTGCATTGTTGGTAGAAATTTCCCAAGTAGAACAACCACTATGGAAATATAACAGTTCTGTGGTGCTGGAGATGAAGATTTTGGAGATGAAGAAAATAAAAACTGTCACGGCTTCAACTTTTTGTCCTTGTATTTACCATGAGGTGATGGGACCAGATGCCATGAATTTAGTTCTATGAATGCTGAGTTTCAAGTCAGCTTTTTCATTCTCTTCATTCACCCTCGTTAAGAGGCTCTTTGGGCTTCTCTGATAGCTTAGTGGGTAAAGAATATGTCACAATTCAAGAGACATAGAAGACATGAGTTCAATCCCTGGGTCAGTTTGAAACCTTGGTGAAGGAAATGGCAACCCATGCCAGTATTCTTGCCTGGGAAATCCCATGGACAGAGGAGCCTGGTGAGCTACAGTTCATGGGGGTCACAAAGAATTGGACACAACTGAGAGCCAGAGAATACATGCCAGTGTTTAATAATCTTCTACCTTTAGATTCAGTGGGCTTGATCAACTTTCTCTTATTGCAGTAGTCTTGACTTCTAGTCCTAAAGTCTTTTTCTTTCTAGTTTTAATAAATGCCTGCTACAATTTTTCTTCTACTATATTAGGATAAGTGAGGGATGTAATAGAACTATAAACACTGTTCTTATCCTACAAAGCTTATTACATGTTAAATAGAAATGAAAATACTCAAAAGTATTAGCAAAAAAGTAAGGGTAATAGAAGGGCTTCCCAGATGACTCAGTTGGCAAAGAATCTTCCTGCAATGCAAGAGATGCTGGTTTGATCTCTGGGTGGGGAAGATCCCCTGAGGGAGGAAATTGCAATCCACTCCAGTTTTCTTGCCTGGAGATTACCATGGACAGAGGACCCTTGTGGGCTGTATGTGGTTGCAAGTTGTTGGACATGACTGAGCACACACATGCAAGATTAATAAAGATTCTATGAAGAGAGAAGTCAGTGTGATTTAGAAATAGACTATGAATAAGATCATTAACTAAAACCTGTATGAACCCAAAGGTAATGTTGTGTAAAGAGTACCTCTGACTTTACCATTGACTAGTCTGTAACCTTTATCAGGTTACCTAATATCTGTGCACTTCAGATTCCTCATCCATCAAATGTGAAGAATAGCTGATTAAACTAAGTTATGAGACTTGAAATAGCCAAAAATTATGAGCACTTGTGGTGGGGCATGTGGTGGAGGTGGTTTAGTTGCTAAGTTGTGTCCGACTCTTGCAACCCCATGGACTGAAGCCCGCCAGGCTCCTCTGTCCATGGGATTCTCCAGGCAAGAATACTGGAGCGGGTTGCCATTTCCTTCTCCAGGGGATCTTTCCCACCCAGGAATCGAGCCTGTGTCTCCTGCATTGCAGGCAGATTCTTGACTGACTGAGCTATGAGTGCTTATATATATATATATATTTCAATATAATCTATATAATTATATCATTTGATATAATTATATATATCATCCAATCCCTTTCACCTCTGTTTTCATGAAAGGTGACTGAGGCAAAACAATAGTATATCCAAGTTTATCACCTGATGAATGGCTGACCTACAGTGAAAAATTTAAGCAGTATAATTTACTTCACTAAGATAAAACCTCCAAAGGTGTTTTTAAACTGAAAAAAGCAAGTATGTATCCTAAATGCAAGGCAGCAAAGGAGACACAAATATAAAACAGGCTTTTGGACTCAGTGGGAGAAGGTGAGGATGGGATCACTTGAGCACTAAAACATGTATATTACCATATGTAAAATAGATGACTGGTTCATTTGATGTATGAAGCAGGGCACCCAAAGCTGGTGCTCTGGGACAACCCAGATGGATAGGGTGGGGAGGGAGGTGGGAGGGGGTTTCAGGTTGGGGGGGGGGACACATGTATAGCTGTGGCCAATTCATGATGATTTATGGCAAAAAACCATCACAATATTGTAAAGAAATTGTTCTCCAATTAAGATAAATTAATATAAAAAAGAAAATAAGACAAATATATAAAGAATAAATGTCTATGAAAACAGGAAGACTAATTGACTTGTGAAATTTCTTTGTTCTTATGTATTTTGATATCTGAGATGTAATAAACATTAACTATAAATTGCACTTTCTACATATTCCTTCCAGTTTTTACATTTTAAAATAGCACAAATCCCTCTTTTTCCTAGTTATTTGAAAACTACTTAAATATTTTCATTCTTGGATCAGAAGCAACATATCTCAGTGCAATGTTGCTATTTTTCTTTATAATACTAAGAAGGTCAGATGGGAATTTGTGCCACCATTTCTCCACTGAAAGCAAAGAAGAGAATCTTTGAGCTGTGAGAATTTTCTTTTGTTTACTTTGGCTGACACTCATCCGTATAGCCTCTTGGATCTTTCTCTGAGAGCCTCAGTCGCAGCTATTCTGAAGGTCAGGTCTTTGCTCCACATATCTGTCACCATATTCCTTGTGACTTTTCAGGCATCACAGATGGTAACATTTTGATTTGTTTAGGTTCACTGTCAATTAGGCAAATGAACTTTGGTTTGGCAATACTTTGAATTATCTTGGGACTTCCCTTGTGGCTTGCCAGTAAAGAATCCGCCTGCGATGCAGGAGACGTAGGTTAGATCCCTACGTCAGGAAGATCCCCTGGAGAGGGGCATGGCAACTCACTCCAGCATCCTTGATGGAGAATCTCATGGGCAGAGGAGCCTAGTGGTCCATAGGGTTGCAAATTATCTAGTATTCTTGGGATGGTAAATAAAATTTTGACTGTATTTATAGAACATAGAATCTGTTTTGATTCAAAGAGATCTATACCTGAATCCCTTCTCTGTCATTTCCTAGCTATGTATTTTTAAACTAACATAATATAATTGATGAAATATAAGAGGATACCCAAATTTCAAATGAGAATATCCAAAAGAAGTTTAAATTTATAAACTGTTATATATTTGATTATAATGTTTAATTTTAAATTTAGTTCTAGATTTTAAAAACATTTATTAAATGAAAGTTATGACTAGCCTAGATAGCATATTAAAAAGCAGAGACATTATTCTGCCAGCAAAGGTCCGTCTAGTCAAAGCATGGTTTTTCCGGTAGTCATGTATGGATGTGAGAGTTGGACTATAAAGAAAGCTGAGCACTGAAGAATTGATGCTTTTGAACTGTAGTGTTGGAGAAGACTCTAGAGAGTCCCTTGGCCTGCAAGGAGATCCAACCAGTCAATCCTAAAGGAAATCAGTCCTGAATGTTCATTGGAAGGACTGATGTTGAAGCTGAAACTCCAGTACTTTGGCCACCTGATGAGATGATTCATTTGAAAAGACCCTGATGCTGGGAAAGATTGAAGGCAGGAGAAGAAGGGGATGACAGAGGATGAGATGGTTGGATGGCATCACTGACTCAATGGACATGAGTTTGAGTAAACGCCAGGAGTTGGTGATGGACAGGGAGTCCTGGTGTGCTGCAGTTCATGGGGTCACAAAGAGTCAGACGCAACTGAGCAACTGAACTGAACTGAACTCGTAATAACCTATAATGGAAAAGAATCTGACCAAGAATATATTTTCTGTGTCAGGTTCTTTTCCATTACAGGTTATTACAAGCTATTGAATATAGTTCCCTGTGCTATGGAGTAAGTCCTTGTTTATCTGTTTTACATATAGTAGTGTCTGTTAATCCCAAATAACCACTTTATTCCTCCCCCACCATTTCCCCTTTGGTAACTTTAAGTTTGTTTCCTGTTGACAGATATTTAGATTGTGTCCTTGGCTTGGTGGCTGTAAGTAGTGTTGCAGCACTGTGAATATTGGGGTACATTCATCTGTTTGAATGACAGTTTTTGTCTTTTCCACATATATGCCCAGGGATGGGATTATGGGATAATATGGTAACTCTGTTATTAGTGTTTAAGTACTTCATTACAGGTCTTCATAGTGGCTGCACCAATTTGGATTCTTATCAAGTGTTAGAAGGGTTCCATTTTCCCCACACCCTCTCCAGAACTTATTATTTGTAGACGTTTTGATGGTGGCTATTCTGACAAGTGTGAGGTGGTATCTCATTTTAGTTTTAATTTGCATTCCTCTATTAATTAGTGACGTTGTGCATCTCTTCATGTGCTTGTTGGCCATCTGTATGACTTCTTTTGAGAAGAGTCTATTTAGATCTTCTGCTCTTTTTGATTGTTATTTGTTTCTGATAGCGAGTTTTGTAAGCTCTTTATATATTTTGAAAATTAATTCCTGTTGGTCTCATTGTTTGCAAATATTTTCTCCCAATTTGTTGGTTGCCTTTTAATTTTGTTTACAGTTTCCTTTTCTGTGCAAAAGCTTTTAAGTTCAATTAGGTCCCATTTATTTATTTTGCTTTTGTTTCCATTACTTTAAGAAATGGATATAAAGGAAGATTCCTGTGATTTATGTCATACAAGCTCTGCCTATGTTTTCCTCCAGGACTTTTAGAGCATTTGTGAGGGAATGTTCTGATCTCATTGATTCAATTTTACCAGCACCAATCATTGAAGAAATAGTATTTTCTCCACTTTCTTCCACTGAAAAGAAAGTCTTTTCTCCACTTTATTCCCTCCTTTGCCATAGATTATTTGACGAAGGCATGCTGATTTATCTCAGGGTTTCTATCCTCTTTCATTGATCTATGTGTCTACTTTTTTTCCAGTAACACACTGGTTACTGAATCTCTGAGGTATAGTCTGAGATCAGGAAACCTGATTTCTCCAGCACTGTTCCTCTTTCTCAAGATTGTTTTGGCTATCTGGGTTTGTGTGCATGTTTCTATACAAATTTTAAAATCTTTTGTCCCAGTTCTGTGAAAAGTGGCACTGGTAATTTGAAAGTGATTGCATTGAACCCATAGATTTCCTTGAGTAGAATGGTTATCTTAACAATATTAATTATTTTAACCTAAGAACAGAGAATATCTTTCCATCTGTTTGTGTTCTCTTCGTTTAGGTTCAACAGCATCTTATAGTTTTCAGAGTATAGTCCTTTTGCCTCCTAGAGTTACTCCTAGGTATTTTGTTCTTTTTGATGTGATGCTAAATTGGATTGTTTCTTTAGTTTCTCTTTTGGACACTTTGTTGTTAGAGTCTAGAAATTCAACAGATTTCTGTATATTAACTTTGCGTTGTGCAACTTTATTGTTGAGCTCTAGTCATTTTCCAGTAGTATCATTCAGATTTTCTATGTATATTGTCATGTTATCAGCAAAAGTGACAGTTATACTTCTTTGTTTCTAATTTGGATTTCTTTTATTTCTTTTTCCTCTTTGATTAGTATGTCTAGGACTTCCAACAATATGTTGCATAAAAGTGGCAAGAATGAGCATTCTTGTCTTGTTCCTGACCTTAGAGGCAATGCTATCAGCTTTTCACTATTGAGTGTGAAGTTAACTGTCAGCTTGCCATGTATATTAGTTGCTCAGTCATGTCTGATTCTTTGTGACCCCATGGGCTATAATCCACAAGGCTACTCTGTCCATGATATTCTATAAGCAAGAATATTGGAGTGGGTTGCCATTCCCTTCTCCAGAGCATATTCCCAACCCAGGGATCAAACCCACATCTCCCACGTTGTCAGCAGATTGGCAGATTCTTTACTGTCTGAGACACCAGAGAGCCCGTATATGGCCTTTATTGTGTTGAGGCATATTCCCTCTCTGTCTACTTTCTGGAGAGTTATCACAAATGGATGTGGAATTTATTAAAATGATCATATGGCTTTCACTGAGATGATTATATGAGATGATCTGTAGTAAGTCGCTTACATAGGAACTATTTCCATTCTGAGAGCACATTTGTAGGTCTGACAAAGTTAGCCTAGATACCCACCTAACACAATTGGCTATATAACACTGTATTGTAATAAGTTTATAATACTTTTCACACAAATAATACATAAAAAGCAAACAAAAATAAACTTTTTGATCTTATACTGTAACTTGAAACGTACAGTAGTACAACAGCTGGCACTTCTTACCAGTACCAGGTACAGCACCACTGCTTTTACACTTGCTTCCATACATCCTGGGCTTGAAATAAAGATACTTTACTATTGCAATCTATAAAGTACTGTAAAGTGCACAAAAGCACAACCGCTTGCAGAGGATGCGTGCACACGGCAATGCACACCAGACCCGTGCGCTAGCTTACACGATTTGACACGTGCATGTATCTTTTCATTTTTGAACGTTTATAACTTGTTTCGTATGTAGGAAAGCAATGTGTTGAGATGATTGTATGATTTTCATTCTTGTTTAAAATGTTATTCATCAAGTGGATTGATTTGTGGATATTGAAAACTTCTTGCATGCCTGGGATAAATCTCACTTGATTTTGGTTTGTGATCCTTTTAATATATTGTTGGATTCAGGTTGTTAGTATTTTGTTGAGGATTTTTACATCTATGTTCAGCAGTGATATTGATCTATAATTTCCCTTTTTGTGATATCATTGTCTGGTTTTGTTATCAACGTTATGGTGACATCATAAAATGAGTTCAGAAGTGTTCTCTTCTTTGCAATGGTTTATAATGGCTTCAGATGGATAGGTGATAACTCTGCTCTAAATCTTTGGTAGAACTCACTTGTGAAACCATTTGATTGTATACTTTTTGTTAGCAGTTTTTAAGTTACACTCAATTTCAGTACTGACAATTGATCTGTTAATATTTATATTTTTTTTGATTCATTCTTGGAAGATTGTACCTTTCTAAAAAATTATCCATTTCTTCTAGATTGTCTGTTTCATTGCTGTAGTCTCTTATGATGCTTTGTATTTTTGCGGTGTCAGTTGTACCTTCTCCTTCATTTCTGCTAATTATGATTTGGGTCCTCTTCTCTTTTTTTCCTTAATGAGTATGGTTTAAAGTTAATCAGTTTTGTTTATGTTTTTTCAAAGGAATAGCTTTTAGTTTCATTAATATTCTCTATTTTTGTCTTTCTTTTATCTCTTTCATTTATCTCTCCTTCCTTTCTGTTCTAATCTTTATGATTTCTTTCCTTCTACTAACATGGGTTTTGCTTGTTCTTCTTTCTCTAGTAGATTTAGGTGTAAGGTGAAGTTATTTGTTTGATATTTTTCTTGTTTCTTAAGGTACACTTGTATTTCTCTAAAATATCCTCCGAAAGAACTACTTTTGCTGTATTCCATAGGTTTTAGATTGTCATGATTTCCTGTTTGATTTTATCTAGGTATTTTTAAATTTTCTCTTTAATACTTTCAGTGATTCATTGGTTTTTCAGTAACATATTGTTTGGCCTCCATGTGTTTGTGTGTTTTGTAGCTTGTTTTTTGTTTTCCTCTTTTTTATTTCTTGTAGTTGATTTCTACTCTCAGAGCATTGTGGTCAAAAAAGATGCTTGGTATGATTTCAATTTTTAAAGTTGATTTAAGTTTCTTTTTTTTTTTTTCAGCCCAACATGTGGTCTATACTGGATAACGTTCCATATGCACTTGAAAGGAAGGTGTACTCTGCTATTTTGGAGTCGAATGCTCTGTAAATACTAAGTCCATTTGCTCTAATGTTTTAAGTCCTGTATTTCCTCATTGATTTTCTGTCTGGATTATCTATCCATTGATATAAGTGGGATGTTAAAGTCTGCTACTATTTCTGTGTTACTGTGATTTCCACTTTTATGTCCTTTATCATCTGCCTTATATATTTAGGTACTCCTATGTTGAGTGTATATATACTAATATTTACAACTGTTATATTTTTTCTTAGATTGATCCCTTGTTCATTTTTGAGCATCCTTCTTTGTCTCTTGTAACAGTCTTCAGAGTCTATTTTGTTTGATATGAGTATTACTCATATGAGTCATATGAGTATAATACTCATATGAGTATTACATATATGAGTATTACTCACATAATGTGCCTCATCTCGGGGCTGCAATGTCCTTCTATTGTTTGTTTTTTTGTTTGTTTGTTTCTCTTTTCCATAGTCCTTTCCTTTTGGGAAGTGTTCTTTACCACCTTTATATAATCACAGTAAGATCAACAGTACCCTCAGTCTTGGGGCTCAGTCTCCTTCAATTTGAGAATGTGTAAGTGACTTAATGAATCTATGAGACAAAATTTTCTCCCTGGATAAACAGATTGACCCAGGGAGTCACACTGGTTGTCTTAAAGTACTTTGTGTGGCCGGAGGGAATTGATATTAATGTGATTTGAGATGGTAAACACTGAGTTCCACAAGCAACTGTTTCCTTGGTTGGATTAATTGAATACAAAGAGAAAAATAGCATTCTTTTCTACTTACCACTGTTTCCTCTGATGTGTTGGCTCTCTCTTCCTTGTGCCTTGAACATGTATTGAAAAAAAAAAATCCCAGAGCTGTTATATCACTTTAGCAGAAAGAAATGGTCTTATTTCAAGCATTGAAAAATATAGTCGGGTCCAAGTCAAAACTTCAATCTCATACCCTAATCCAAGTAGCATTGGGGTTCCCTGGTGGCTCAGACAGTAAAGAATCTGCCTGCAAAGTAGGAGACTCAGGTTCTGTCTCTGGGTTGGGAAGAGCTCCTGGAGAGTTTATATAGTTTGTCGCTCAGTCATGTCTGACTCTTTGCGACCCCATGGACTGTAGCCTACTAGGCTCCTCCCTCCATGGGATTCTCCAGGCAAGAGTACTGGAGTGGCTTGCCATTTCCTTCTCCAGGGGATCTTCCCGACCCAGGGATCGAATCCGTGTCTCCCACATTGCAGGCAGACGCTTTAACCTCTGAGCCACCGAAGGGAATGCCAACCCACTATAGTGCTGTTGCCTGGAAAATTCCAGTGGATGGAGGAGTCAGGTGGATTACAGTCCATGGGGTCACAAAGAGCCAGATACAACATTTTCAATACTTTCCATGATCATATAACTATGAAGAAGTAGATGCACCCTGGCCTTGACTCTCAGCTTATCAGTTTCTCTTGTTTCTTTTCCAATTGTTGAGTCTGGAAGGAGGGGGTATGAAAGAGCAGGAGGGTCTTACGTGTTTGGTGCTATTTTAACGTGACCTCCCTAGATGGCTTGATCAGAAACAACCTATGTGTCTTCACTTCCTTGTGACAAAGGCACGATCTAACTGTTTCTAAAGCAGGTTCATCCATCTCAACTTTTGCTTTTGGGTCCAGTCCCTGTCTCTGGACTTTTCAGCCCATTAGTAATCACTTCTTCCATCTTGCCTTTGTTTTTTTGGTTGCAGGACTTCCCAGGGTGGTCAGTGATTTTAGAAGAACTTTGATTAATGCAAAATCTATACTTTTGACTTAAAGGGTCGCTTTATCATTTTCAGATCTCCATCTCACTTTTATGTTATTTGAACCTAATTTTAAACCACTCCACTTTTCTTGGGCTTCCTTGTGGCTCAGCTGGTAAAGAATCTGCCTGCAGTGTGGGAGACCTGGGTTCGATATGTGGGTTGGGAAGATCTCCTGGAGAAGGGAAAGGTTCAGTTCAGTTCAGTCGCTCAAACGTGTCCAACTCTTTGCGACTCCATGAATCGCAGCATGCCAGGCCTCCCTGTCCATCACCAACTCCCAGAATTCACTCAGACTCACGTCCATCAAGTCCATGATGCCATCCAGCCATCTTGTCCTCTGTCGTCCCCTTCTCCTCCTGCCTCCAACCCCTCCCAGCATCAGAGTCTTTTCCAATGAGTCAACTCTTCGCATGAGGTGGCCAAAGTACTGGAGTTGCAGCTTTAGCATCATTCCTTCCAAAGAAATCCCAGCACTGATCTCCTTCAGAATGGCCTGGTTGGATCTCCTTGCAGTCCAAGGGACTCGCAAGAGTCTTCTCCAACACCACAGCTCAAAAGCATCAATTCTTTGGTGCTCTGCCTTCTTCAAAGTCCAACTCTCACATCCATACATGACCACTGGAAAAACCATAGCCTTGACTAGACGGACCTTAGCCAGCAAAGTAATGTCTCTGCTTTTGAATATACTGTCTAGGTTGGTCATAACTTTTCTTCCAAGGAGTAAGCATCTTTTAATTTCATGGCTACAGTCACCATCCGCAGTGATTTTGGAGCCCCCCAAAATAAAGTCTGACACTGTTTCCACTGTTTCCCCATCTATTTCCCATGAAGTGATGGGACTGGATGCCATGATCTTCGTTTTCTGAATGTTGAGCTTTACCCACTCAGTATTCTGGCTTGGAGAATTCCATGGACTGTACAGTCCATGGGGTCACAAAGAGTCAGACACGACTGAGCGACTTTTACTTTCACTCTCTGTTGGAATGAACAGACTAGGTAGGTTTTAATGAACGGTGTAACTTTTTCTCCGAGTTTCCATATTATACGATTGATCACATCATTGTGCTATTTTATAGTTTACTGCATAAAACACTAATTTTGTGTGTGTGTCAGGGGGGGAGGTTACGGTTTTTTTTGTTCTATCAGCACAGCCTTGGAGAACCTTGACATCAAGATAGGTGATTTTTCAGTCTTTGTTTAGCTGTATAATCTCATTATAGCATGATTTAATCACATTATTTTAACTGTGGGTGAAATTATTATTATGATTTTCATTATTATACTGAAAGTCTGGCAAACAGTAGTTTTTTTCTGTAGCAGATAATTTAGGTCTGTTTGCCTACTGGAGTCATAAAAGACTGTTGTCCAATTAGACACACTGGGCTTGCACTGTGTTTAAGTTTAATTATTGGGTTTAAATGATCTTTTTCTTAAGATTGAGCCCGTGGTAAAATAAGATGATGGGGTAAGCAAAGGACTACCTAATCATCTGGCTGCTAAAATTTGGCAACTTTTTCATTAAAATGATTGATTTTTGAACAGGTTATTTTAGAATCAGCCTGACTTGGTCCAAAGAACCCTTCTGACTCCAGGATGCTGTTAACCGCTCTCCTAACAGGATGCTAGTAATGCCTTGGGCACAACACCTGCCCCAGTGTCAGCTGCTGTTCAAATGGCTCTGTGGTCCACAATGCCACACCAGGTAAATTACCAGTTTCACATTCTCAAGGTACTGCTTTGTACAAGCCAATACCAGCACGTGGAGGCCTGTACAGACAATGGTGCAAAATGTTGGAAATCCCATGGAAAAGTAGCACTTTCCTTTTTTAAAACAATGCATCTATATAAACCTATAACAGTTTACTACCTTTTAGGATTTGAAACTCCAAAGAGAAACAATGTTTCTTTGCCCAAGTTGCTGTATTTTATAAACTGAAGGGGGAGGGAGACCCAGGAATTAAAGATAAAGTATGAAGTTATATAAAATGTCATATAACAATGACTTTAGGATTCAGTGGACTTGCTTGGAACATGGGATGTTGTACATTCCAAACTCTGCTAAACCAGGAGGCTTAGAGTGAGCATATTGGAATTCACGGGTGCAAGATCCATGTCATACCTTAAAGGTGAGACAACTTCTGATTTGGAAACTACTTACCAGCTATTTGGTTCCATTCAGTGAACAGCAATTCAGTTCCATTCAGTGAACAGCAATTCAGTTCCATTCAGTGAACAGCAATTCAGTTCCATTCTGCTTCATTCAATTCAGTTTAGGGGATCCATTTTTGTAGTTTCTGCTGGCATTGGGATCAATACTATTACAACACTGAGTGCATTGGGTATTTATAAACACCTTAAACAGTGTCATTGTATCTTGTCTTATTGGGGAAGTGTTTTAAAAATACATTTATACAACAAAATGCAAGGCAGTTATTGGGTGATAGGATGATTTTTACCCTCTTTATTAGTACATGTCTGTATATTTCAAATTTTTATGAGTATCTGTAGGATGATGTATGTGTATGCACACATATACACATATATATTGCTATACACACATATGTGTATATATTGAATATGCATACAACAAATGATTTTTAAATTTTACACCTTTAAGTTTGTAAGTATTTGTATGTGTGTTTATTGAGAATTTTAAACTTAATGGCATATAAACAAGAAACCAATGCATTCTCATCTTATTCTATTAAATCTCCCTTTTCCCTCCCATGTTGGTACACCAGGCAGATTCCATAATTTCTGGATTCTTTCAGTGATTCGAGAATTCAGTCTTTTCATTTTAAAATATATTTTATTTTATTTATTTATTTTTGGCCGTACTGGGTCTTCCCTGCTGCTCGAGCTTTACTCTAGCTGCGAGGAACGGGGTCTGCTCTTCTAGGTGCTGTACACGAATTCTCACGGCGGTGACTTCTCTTGTTTCGGAGCGCGGGCTCTAGGGTACATGGGCTGAAATTCAGCAGCTGCGGCTCCTCGGCTGTAGAGCACAGACTCGGGAGTTGTGGCACACAGGCTCAGTTGTCTGCAGCATGTGGGATCTTCCTGGATCATGGATCAAACACTAGTCTCCTGCATTGGAGGGCAGATACTTTACCACTGAACTACCAGTGAGGTCCCCAGTCTTTTCATTTTAAAACCGAATTCCTTCTCTGATCCACGACCTTCTCCTGCTCCAACAACTGGCAGTGTGCCAGCTTGGGGCCCCCCAGGTAGACAGGGGGCCGTGGTCTGTACTTGCTCTAAGTTGGGGTGGGGGAAGGACATGGTGGCTCATGGGGTCCCCCATGCTCTCCTTATGGACTCAGCCCTTCCTTTCTGAGGGGCAAAGAGCCCAGGAGGCTCCACAGTGGGCTCGCTGATTTGCAAGATCAGGCTGTACAAGCACAGCTTCTGTATCCCTTCTTCTTTCCTCTGACATCCCAGAGCCTTTTATTACTAAGGTTTCTATCCATGTTGTAGTAGTACTGGTACAACTAAAAAACTTTTGTCAGTATGGTGTGTGGAAATTGAAACTCATAGTTCACTTAATTGGCATTTCTTTTATTATTAGAGAACCTGCATATTTATATTAGGTATATTCTGCTCCTATCTATTACTTCTGTGATTTGACTGTTTATGACTACTGAGTATATTTTAAAAATAAAATGTTGATTAACTTTTATTTTAGAAGAAATATTTATATACTAAGACTATTCATCTTGCGTAATGTATTTTGAAAATATTTTTCCTGTTTGTCTTTGGATTCAATTCATACATAGTACTTTTTTGTGCTACAGATGTTTCTAATTGGTATGCTGTCAAATATATCAATAATATTCTTTAAGATGCTTCCTTTAACTTCAAAAGGCTTTCCCCACCCTGAGTTCAGAAAAATCTTGCCTATATTTTATTTTATTTGGTTTATTGTTTCATTTTTAAACATTGAATTCTTTAATCTGCCTCAAACTAACGTTGATTTATGTTCAGTGGTAGAAATTTACCCCTCCTTCCATAGTGAAACTGAGTATCAAGTAACATTTATTAAAAGTGTATTCTGATTTAAATCCATTAAGGGTATGTTTCTTCCCCCATTGTAGGGCGTTGATATGATGTGGAGTAAAGAACACAGACTCGACAATCCAAATGACCTGGCCTTACCTTTCTATTATAATTTGCTAGCTGACGGCCAAGACAATTTACTTAAAATTCTCATTTACTTTACAGTATTAAATAAGCCTAATAGTATTGCAGATGGCTATGAAGAGGATTCGATGAGATAAGAGGTCTATAATACCTTGTTAGTGAGTGTTACAACATTTAGTTTTATGCTTTTGTGTGTTGTTTACTTAAAGGCATTCTGAGCTGGGCTGGAGCCAGAAAATCTGAGAACTTTCATAACCCCACTCTTTCTCTAAGCACCTCATTTCACTCTTTTCTGTGTTCAACAGCTACTATGTCACAGAGTTGGAGAGCTGTTTGTTTTACTTTAATCTCAATTGAGAATGGTTCTCTCCCTCTCTCCACACACACACACAAACACACACACGTGTATATATGAGTGTGTATTTACATATGTCTACAAGCTTGTGTGTGTGGGTTGTGTGTGTGTGTGTGGAGGGAGAGAGAGAGGAAGTACTTTAAAGACTGCAAAGTGCCACACAAAAGAATAAGGTACATTTATAAAAATTTCCTTGAAGATTGGAAGCATAGACTAGAGACTAGGGTCTTAGTCATATCCTCGAGTCGGCTTTATTAAACTGAGAAAAGAAAATGAACCTATTATGCAGCTGTTGGTCTCAAGTATCAGAAACTGACTGTGGTTAATGGATGCAGTGAAGGAATTTCTTGGAAGGATATGGAGCTTCTCATAGAACGGAAGGGAGGCTGAAAAACAGGACAACAGCATGTGTCTGTGTATGTTGGAGGCATCAAAGGTGGACCAGTGGATTCTTTATATCAGGAGCTATAGCATGTCTTCCCCTAAACACTCCTCTTCCTCAAGAAGAAAATCTAACTGTGTTTAGTTTTTTAAATCATCCAGCTGAAGATTAAACTTTTAGGGAGAGAACATGTGTCCTCAGCTTATGTCTTGAGCTTATCCATTGGTTAGAGATGGGCAGGGGGATTCTTTGACAGTTGTCAGACTGTGTCTAGAGAGGATAGAGCGAACTCCTTAATAGGAAGTTGAAGGAAAAAAAAGGAAATTGGGGAACTTCCCTGGTGCGCCAGGGGTTAGGACTCTGCTCGTCCACTGCAGGGGGCACAAGTTTGATCCTTGGTTGGGGAACTAAGATTCCCCATGCCACATCCCCCCCCAAAAAAGGGAAATTGGGGTGACATTTGTTTAAGAAAGATAAGATTATTGGGTAGCCTACATACAATAAATGTCACAAAGCACCCTCAGGCTTGTCTTCCTGGTCTAGCTTCAGGGGAGCCCGACAGAAAGAAGCAATCAGGAAAGGAGTGCTAGAACAAAAGCCCAAAGTCTCTTAACCCAGCTTGTCTAAGGAACTTGTGGCCCTGGGAGGTAGCCAGCATTGCCCCTGACCCTGTCTCACAGCAATCTGCCTCTTCAAGAAGGATGAGGACAGGCAGGGGCTCCGTGATGCTCACGCTGTGAGGTGCAGCAGGTCCACGCGAGGGAAGGTTGAGTGTTGGGGACACTGTGGCCTGGGATCATGGCTGCAAACAAGTGCCAGATTTCCCACAACTGAGACATGGTGGAGGGGGAACCCAACTGACTGCTGTCTTAGTCTTAGGACTTAAGACTTTTCTGCTTTGGCATAATTAAATTGCCTTAAGACTGTTTCTAAAGGGAAGAAAAAGAAATGGAAACATGGATTCGTAAGGCTGCACCTTTCCCTCTGTGCATATTCCCTGGGGAAGGCGATCCATTAGAAACAGAGGCAGACATGCCAAGAGCAATAAAGAGGCAGGCTCCGTGCGCTAAGCAGGCTGTAGTTAAAGGCTTTCCCTGAGAATCCTGCTCATTCATTAATTCTAGCCTTGGAAGGGGGCCAAGCTGTGTGGTTTCACCACAGCAAGGGGCAAGATCCTAATGATTAAATGCTCTTTGTTGCCTTGCGTTTCACTTTTTCTGGTAATGCACTTTGAAGAATGGAAAATTGAGTTTTCAATACTTGGTTGTTTGTTGAAGCTAAATCTAGGAGTAATTGAAGCCAGTTGAAAGCCGAGGGGAACAGCCAAGGTAAAGCCTCCATAACATAGGAGGCTGGAGGACTCAGGTTCCGTGCCTCAGTGTGTCAGGCCCTTGCCTTCTGTGCTGTTTCTTGCTCTTTCTTGTGTTGGTGAAATTCATGTTGGAGATTCAGGTTATTCACTGGAGAATATACTTCTTTCAACATTCTTTTTTTTGGTCAGTATTTTAGTGTGTCCAGAAGACATAGTGCCAGAGTAATACGAAATGGTTTCTCATTGGATAGTTAAGTGTCATTCTTTACTTAAAAGTCTTAAGCAAATAGAATATGCTTTTTACTTTTTCTGGATAGCTGACCAGACCTTAATTTAATTAAATTTGCATTCTTATTTGATTTCCCTGAGCACAGGAGACGCAACTTGGAAAAATCAAATGTTTCTGTGTGATGATGTCCAAGTAGATCAATAATTCGAGTACATGCAACATTTAGAGTCGTTTCTGGCACTGTGTAGGTGATCTAAAAATATTAATTAAATGAACGGATAAGTTAGGTATTTTTTTTCCCCCTCAAACATTCATTCATTCAAATCATGGTGTGCTGACTAGGTCATTGAAGTCTTTTAGTCTGATGACCTTGTTAAAATAATATTCTGACCTTCAAACTGTTTGGCTGTGTATGAGAGAAGGTGTGTATTTGTGGGTGACAGATTATTACTCTTTTAGACCAAAGAGCCAGCCAGCATGTATATAGTTCCTATACAAATACCTACTGCAGGAAAAATGTCCCCTCTTTCAATGTTATGTTTGCTTGGGCACTTGATTCAACTTCATTTCTGGCCAGGAAGGGAGGGAAAACTCTTTGGCAGTGGCGGGAAATTTTAGAAGAAAGTTAGGCATCACTATTTTGCTTTTCATACAATAGCTACATTTTGAATGTTTATTGCACAAAAACCAATATGTTGGACATCCCAGCTAGGAACCTAAGGTAGATATAGTTTCCATTACCTATAGACATACCTTATTTTATTGTGTTTCATAGATATTGTGTGTGTGTTTTACCAATTAAAAGCTTGTGGCAACCCTGAGATGCCAAATAATGGTTAACATTCTTTAGCAATAATTAAAAAAAAAAGTTTTTTTTGTCTGTGCCATGCAGCATGTGGGATCTTAATCCCCCAGTCAGTTCCCTCTGAAGTGGAAGTGTAGAGTCTTAACCACTGGACTGCCAGGGAAGTCCAGCAATAAATTGTTTTTAATTAAGGTACATACATTGGTTTTTGTTGTTTAGACACAATCCTATCGCACATTTAACAGACTACTATGATGGAAACTTAACTTTTATATGCACTGGAAAACCAAACAATTCATGTGACTTTATTGCAATATTTGCTTTATTGTGCTGGTCTGGAAACAAACCTGCAATGTCTATGAGGAGTGTCTATATATTCTCTGTAAACAGCTTTCAGTTCAGTTCAGTCGCTCAGTCATGTCTGACTCTTTGTGACCCCATGAATCGCAGCACGCCAGGCCTCCCTGTCCATCAACAACTCCCGGGGTTCACTCAGACTCACGTCCATCGAATCCATGATGCCATCCAGCCATCTCGTCCTCGGTCGTCCCCTTCTCCTCCTGCCCCCAATCCCTCCCAGCATCAGAGTCTTTTCCAATGAGTCAACTCTTCACATGAGGTGGCCAAAGTACTGGAGTTTCAGCTTTAGCATCATTCCTTCCAAAGAAATCCCAGGGCTAATCTCCTTCAGAATGGACTGGTTGGATCTCCTTGCAGTCCAAGGGAATGTCAAGAGTCTTCTCCAACACCACAGTTCAAAAGCATCAATTCTTCGGCGCTTAGCTTTCTTCACACTCCAACTCTCACATCCATACATGACTACTGGAAAAACCATAGCCTTGACTAGACGGACCTTAGCCAGCAAAGTAATGTCTCTGCTTTTGAATATGCTATCTAGGTTGGTCATAACTTCTTCCAAGGAGTAAGCGTCTTTTAATTTCATGGCTGCAATCACCATCTGCAGTGATTCTGGAGCCCCAAAATATAAAGTCTGACACTGTTTCCACTGTTTCCCCATCTATTTCCCATGAAGTGATGGAACCAGATGCCATGATCTTCGTTTTCTGAATGTTGAGCTTTAAGCCAACTTTTTCACTCTCCTCTTTCACTTTCATCAAGAGGTGGTTTAGTTCCTCTTCACTTTCTGCCATAAGGGTGGTGTCATCTGCATATCTGAGTTTCTTGATATTTCTCCTGGCAATCTTGATTCCAGCTTGTGTTTCTTCCAGTCCAGCGTTTCTCATTTTGTAATCTGCATATAAGTTAAACAAGCAGGGTGACAATATACAGCCTTGACATACTCCTTTTTATATTTGGAACCAGTCTGTTGTTTCATGTCCAGCTCTAACTGTTGCTTCCTGACCTGCACACAGATTTCTCAAGAGGCAGGTCAGGTGGTCTGGTATTCCCATCTCTTTCAGAATTTTCCACAGTTTCTTGTGATTCACACAGTCAAAGGCTTTGGCATAGTCAATAAAGCAGAAATAGATGTTTTTCTGGAACTCTCTTGCTTTTTCCATGATCCAGCAGATGTTTGCAATTTGATCTCTGGTTCGTCTGCCTTTTCTAAAACCAGCTTGAACATCAGGAAGTTCACGGTTCATGTATTGCTGAAGCCTGGCTTGGAGAATTTTGAGCATTACTTTACTAGTATGTGAGATGAGTGCAATTGTGTGGTAGTTTGAGCATCCTTTGGCATTGCCTTTCTTTGGAATTGGAAAGAGAACTGCCCTTTTCCAGTCCTGTGGCCACTGCTGAGTTTTCCAAATTTGCTGGCATATTGAGTGCAGCACTTTCACAGCATCATCATTTAGGATTTGGAATATTTCAACTGGAATTCCATCACCTCCACTAGTTTTGTTCGTAGTGATGCTTTCTAAGTCCCACTTGACTTCACATTCCAGGATGTCTGGCTCTAGGTGAGTGATCACAGCATCGTGATTATCCGGGTCTTGAAGATCTTTTTTGTATAGTTCTTCTGTGTATTCTTGCCACCTCTTCTTAATATCTTCTGCTTCTGTTAGGTCCATACCATTTCTGTCCTTTATCGAGCCCATCTTTGCATGAAATGTTCCCTTGTTATCTCTAATTTTCTTGAAGAGATCTCTAGTCTTTCCCATTCTGTTGTTTTCCTCTATTTCTTTGCATTGATGGCTGAAGAAGGCTTTCTTATCTCTTCTTGCTATTCTTTGGAACTCTGCATTCAGATGGGTATATCTTTCCTTTTCTTCTTTGCTTTTCGCTTCTCTTCTTTTCACAGCTATTTGTAAGGTGAGATGTAATTTATACATTGTTCAATTCGCCTGTTTAATGTATGATTCAGTGGTTTTCGGTGTGTTTACTGAGTTATACAGCTATCGTAACAATAGAATTTTAGAATATTTTCATCATCCCCAAAAGAAACCCTACCCCAGTTTACTCTCTTTCCTCACCAGCTACTGGCAACCATGACTCTGCTCCTAGTCTGTAGACCTGCCTGTTCTGTATATTCCATACAAATGGAATCATACATTTACACATTGCTAGGCTTCCCTTCCTCAGATGGTAAAGAATTTGCCTGTAATACAGGAGACCTGGGTTCAATCCCTGGGTAGGGAAGATCCCCTGGAGACAGAAAAGGGCTACCCACTCCAGTATTCTTGCCTGGAGAATCCCATGGACAGAGGTGCCTGATGGGCTACAGTCCATGGGGTTGCAAAAGAGTTGGACATGACTGAGGGGCTAACACTTTCTGTGTACTTTTTCTGTGTAGATATAAAATAGAAAACCAATAAGGACCTACTGTATAGCACAGGGAACTATACTCAATATTTTATAATAACCTATAAGGAAATTGCTGTGCTTCAAACCTGAAACTAACACAATATTGTAAATCAACTATACTTTAATTACAAAAATGGAATTACACAACATGTGGTCTTTTGTGCCTGGTTTCTTTCACTTAGCCTAAAGTTGATGAGGTTTATCCATGTTATAGAACGTCTTAATACTTCATTTCTTTTTATTGCTGAATAGTATTTGATAGTGTTTATTCATTCATCAGTCGATGGACATTTGGGTTGTTTTCCCATTTTAGATATTATGACTCAAGCTTCTACAAACATTTGTGTACATGTTTTTGTGTGGACATTTGTTTTCATTTTAGGGGGAGTATATACCTAGCAGTACAATTGCTGGAACATATAGCAATCTTATATTTAACTTTTTGAGGAAACGCCAAACTGTTTTCTATAGCGATTACATCATTTTATGTTTACACTGACCATGTCTTTATTTAAAGAAAAAATGAGCATCCATTGTGAGGCTTAAAGGATTTCTGTACTCACTGAAGACTTCATTGTTTGTAAAATGTTTAGCACAGTATCTGTCACAGCAGATTTAATCCTCATTGTAGGCCTATAAAAGTGGTGTTGTTATAAAGCCCATTTAAAGATTAGAATGTGGAGCACTGGAGAAGCTGAGTGACTTGTCTAAGGTCACACAGAAAATGGGACTCTTAAGATGTGTCTATATGACTCCCAAACTAAGCTTTCAACAATTGTGCTAAAAGGCTTTTCCTCTCTTTTAGTTCTGGAGGTACAAATTAGCATCACATTAATCACATGCTGAGTGAACAGGATAAACTTCGTTGGGGGGATATACCTTCTGGTGCTGTGGGCCATCATTCTGATATAGAATTAGAGACAGGTTCTACCCATAGGTTGAGTATCATACTGTATTGATTGATGGGCTCCGGATATTAGAAAGAGGAAATTTCTGTCCAATCCATTATGCAGGCTCTAATCCAAGAAAATAAATGTGAAAATAAAATGCTGTATTAATAGGTAGGGAGCTTCACAAGTGGCACTAGTGGTAAAGAACCAACTTGCTAATACAGGAGACCTGAGTCACGGGTTCAGTTCCTGGGCCAGGATGGTCCCCTGGAGGAAGGCATGGCAACCCACCCCAGTATTCTTGCCTGGAGAATCCCATGGACAGAGGAGTCTGGTGGGCTACAGTCCATTGGGCCGCAAAGTGTCAGACATGACTGACAACTAGTGGGAAGCTCTTGCACAGCGCAGCGAGTACAGCTTGGTACTCTGTGATGACCTGGACAGGTGGGAGGCAGGTGTGTGGGAGGGAAGCTCGAGAGGAAGGGATATATGTATACATATAGCTAATTCACATTGTGGTACAGCAGAAACTAACACAACATTGTGAAGCAATTATACTTGAATTTTAAAAAATTAAAAAAGAAAATGCCTTATTACCTTACATAATACAGTGGATACTTACCAAGTATTATGCTGAGTGATCATGTCAGTAACCCTCAGTCCTTTGATCTTCACAACAACACTCTAAATTAGGTGCTGGATTTGTTCCCATTTTACAGATTGAAAAATACTGACTTAGAGAAAGTAAATCCCTTTGCCCTGGTTGCACAGCTAGCAGAAATAACAGGGCTGGGATTTAAGCATATGCAACCTGGCCCCAAGGCCTGGACTCAGAAGCACAACGCCATGAAATCCTTTCAGAAGGAGCAACCACTGTGAAATTTACTCTGATATAAGACTCCACTGTAAAAATTTGGTCTGTGGTTACTTTGAAAATAGAAGGTTTTAAATCTATGTCCAGCAAATGCAATTTTAGTTTTCAACTTCAAAGTAGTATGTGAGTAGAATTATAGCTTTTTATTCTTGACAAATGTCACCATTTTATGGAGACTTCTAGGGGGACATACTGTGTTCCAAAGCTGCAAGGACATTATATCTTTGGCTCAAAAAGTCAAAGCCCATTTCTCTCAGTGGGGCGTTTTATTGTGGAATTCCTGGATAACCCACAGCAAGAATCATCTAGAAAATGAGGTAATCCAGAGATGGTATCATTCAGGCCAAAATAACAGCCCATAAGTTGTCTGGGGGCCTTTGCTGACATCCAGGGGATAGCTCTGTTCTGCTCCTAGGACAACTGGCAGAAATCATCCTCTGAGTCTTATCTCAGAACTTGGCTTTAGGGTTGAACACAGAGCTGGAAGGGTCCTGGGAAGATGTCAGCATCAGGGTCTGGGGTGGGAAGATTCAGATCCAATTCACACTCATCACCTAATTGTTCTAAACAAGCTGTTTGATCTTTCTAGTCATGTTTTATCTATCAAATAGCAGGACTCATTTCATAAAGTTCTTCTGTGGGAATGCAAACTAGTACAGCCACTATGGAGAACAGTGTGGAGATTCCTTAAAAAATTGCAAATAGAACTACCTTATGACCCAGCAATCCCACTTCTGGGCATACACACCGAGGAAACCAGAATTGAAAGAGACACATGTACCCCAATGTTCATCGCAGCACTGTTTATAATAGCCAGGACATGGAAACAACCTAGATGTCCATCAGCAGATGAATGGATAAGAAAGCTGTGGTACATATACACAATGGAGTATTACTCAGCGGTTAAAAAGAATTCATTTGAATCAGTTCTGATGAGATGGATGAAACTGGAGCCGATTATACAGAGTGAAGTAAGCCAGAAAGAAAAACACCAATACAGTATACTAACACATATATATGGAATTTAGGAAGATGGCAATGACGACCCTGTATGCAAGACAGGGAAAGAGACACAGATGTGTATAACGGACTTTTGGACTCAGAGGGAGAGGGAGAGGGTGGGATGATTTGGGAGAATGACATTCTAACATGTATACTATCATGTGAATTGAATCGCCAGTCTATGTCTGACGCAGGATGCAGCATGCTTGGGGCTGGTGCATGGGGATGACCCAGAAAGATGTTATGGGGAGGGAGGTGGGAGGGGGGTTCATGTTTGGGAATGCATGTAAGAATTAAAGATTTTAAAATTAAAAAAATAAAAAACTAAAAATAAATAAATAAATAAATAAACAGTGCTGCGATGAAAAAAAAAAAAAGTTCTTCTGTGAATAAAGTGATGTGGAACATGGACAGCACATAGGGGTAGTACCGGGCCGTGGTGGGGCTTTATGACTACCAGCCTGTAGAAACACTGGACCCTGGAGACAGACAGACATGGGTTGGAATCATGCCTTTGGTGCTTACTTTTTGTCTAGAAGAGACCGAAGAAACACAAATATGTGTGCTTCCCATTCCATAAACAGAGTTACTGGCTGAAGGTGGCTGTCCAGTCAGAGTTTCTCCCTGGAATGAAGGGTGACCATGTATCTAAATTCTTCATTATGGAAACTTAGGAGAAGGGATGTGCACCACTTCCAGGCATGGTCCAGTAAATCCCCCATGTACCCTTCTACCCCCTCTTTCTCTTCTCTCTTTTAGTGTAATATACATGCGGACAGAACTTCTGGCAACCTGTGTCTCTGCCTTCCTGTTTGCCAATTCAGTATATATTATAGGCAAGAAGCTTCTATTGTGTTTGTGACGCTGCACAATTTTGAGTTTATTTGTTAGAGCAGTTGCATTTATTTTATTTTATTTTTTTTATTTTTAGTTTTTTATTTTTTACATTTTAAAATCTTTAATTCTTACATGCATTCCCAAACATGAACCCCCCTCCCACCTCCCTCCCCATAACATCTTTCTGGGTCATCCCCATGCACCAGCCCCAAGCATGCTGCATCTTGCGTCAGACATAGACTGGCGATTCAATTCACATGATAGTATACATGTTAGAATGTCATTCTCCCAAATCATCCCACCCTCTCCCTCTCCCTCTGAGTCCAAAAGTCCGTTATACACATCTGTGTCTTTTTTGCTGTCTTGCATACAGGGTCGTCATTGCCATCTTCCTAAATTCCATATATATGTGTTAGTATACTGTATTGGTGTTTTTCTTTCTGGCTTACTTCACTCTGTATAATCGGCTCCAGTTTCATCCATCTCATCAGAACTGATTCAAATGAATTCTTTTTAACCGCTGAGTAATACTCCATTGTGTATATGTACCACAGCTTTCTTATCCATTCATCTGCTGATGGACATCTAGGTTGTTTCCATGTCCTGGCTATTATAAACAGTGCTGCGATGAACATTGGGGTACATGTGTCTCTTTCAATTCTGGTTTCCTCGGTGTGTATGCTCAGAAGTGGGATTGCTGGGTCATAAGGTAGTTCTATTTGCAATTTTTTAAGGAATCTCCACACTGTTCTCCATAGTGGCTGTACTAGTTTGCATTCCCACCAACAGTGTAGGAGGGTTCCCTTTTCTCCACACCCTCTCCAGCATTTATTGCTTGCAGATTTTTGGATCGCAGCCATTCTGACTGGTGTGAAGTGGTACCTCATTGTGGTTTTGATTTGCATTTCTCTAATAATGAGTGATGTTGAGCATCTTTTCATGTGTTTGTTAGCCATCCGTGTGTCTTCTTTGGAGAAATGTCTATTTAGTTCTTTGGCCCATTTTTTGATAGGGTCGTTTATTTTTCTGGAGTTGAGCTGCAGAAGTTGCTTGTATATTTTTGAGATTAGTTGTTTGTCAGTTGCTTCATTAGCTATTATTTTCTCCCATTCAGAAGGCTGTCTTTTCACCTTGCTTATATTTTCCTTTGTTGTGCAGAAGCTTTTAATTTTAATTAGATCCCATTTGTTTATTTTTGCTTTTATTTCCAGAATTCTGGGAGGTGGATCATAGAGGATCCTGCTGTGATTTATGTCTGAGAGTGTTTTGCCTATGTTCTCCTCTAGGAGTTTTATAGTTTCTGATCTTACATTTAGATCTTTAATCCATTTTGAGTTTATTTTTGTGTGCGGTGTTAGAAAGTGATCTAGTTTCATTCTTTTACAAGTGGTTGACCAGTTTTCCCAGCACCACTTGTTAAAGAGATTGTCTTTACTCCATTGTATATTCTTGCCTCCTTTGTCAAAGATAAGGTGTCCATATGTGTGTGGATTTATCTCTGGGCTTTCTATTTTGTTCCATTGATCTATATGTCTGTCTTTGTGCCAGTACCATACTGTCTTGATGACTGTGGCTTTGTAGTAGAGCCTGAAGTCAGGCAAGTTGATTCCTCCAGTTCCATTCTTCTTTCCCAAGATTGCTTTGGCTATTCGAGGTTTTTTGTATTTCCATACAAAGCTTGAAATTATTTGTTCTAGTTCTGTGAAAAATGTGGCTGGTAGCTTGATAGGGATTGCATTGAATTTGTAAATTGCTTTGGGTAGTATACTCATTTTCACTATATTGATTCTTCCAATCCATGAACATGGTATATTTCTCCATCTATTAGTGTCCTCTTTGATTTCTTTCATCAGTGTTTTGTAGTTTTCTATATATAGGTCTTTAGTTTCTTTAGGTAGATATATTCCTAAGTATTTTATTCTTTTTGTTGCAATGGTGAATGGAATTGTTTCCTTAATTTCTTTTTCTACTTTCTCATTATTCGTGTATAGGAGTGCAAGGGATTTCTGTGTGTTGATTTTATATCCTGCAACTTTACTATATTCATTGATGAGCTCTAGTAATTTTCTGGTGGAGTCTTTAGGGTTTTCCATGTAGAGGATCATGTCATCTGCAAACAGTGAGAGTTTTACTTCTTCTTTTCCCATTTGGATTCCTTTTATTTCTTTTTCTGCTCTGATTGCTGTGGCCAAAACTTCCAGAACTATGTTGAATAGTAGCGGTGAAAGTGGACACCCTTGTCTTGTTCCTGACTTTAGGGGAAATGCTTTCAATTTTTCACCATTGAGGATAATGTTTGCTGTGGGTTTGTCATAGATAGCTTTTATTATGTTGAGGTATGTTCCTTCTATTCCTGCTTTCTGGAGAGTTTTTATCATAAATGGATGTTGAATTTTGTCAAAGGCCTTCTCTGCATCTATTGAGATAATCATATGGTTTTTATTTTTCAATTTGTTAATGTGGTGAATTACATTGATTGATTTGCGGATATTGAAGAATCCTTGCATCCCTGGGATAAAGCCCACTTGGTCATGGTGTATGATCTTTTTAATGTGTTGTTGGATTCTGATTGCTAGAATTTTGTTGAGGATTTTTGCATCTATGTTCATCAGAGATATTGGCCTGTAGTTTTCTTTTTTTGTGACATCTTTGTCAGGTTTTGGTATTAGGGTGATGGTGGCCTCATAGAATGAGTTTGGAAGTTTACCTTCCTCTGCAATTTTCTGGAAGAGTTTGAGTAGGATAGGTGTTAGCTCTTCTCGAAATTTTTGGTAGAATTCAGCTGTGAAGCCATCTGGACCTGGGCTTTTGTTTGCTGGAAGATTTCTGATTACAGTATCAATTTCCGTGCTTGTGATGGGTCTGTTAAGATTTTCTATTTCTTCCTGGTTCAGTTTTGGAAAATTGTACTTTTCTAAGAATTTGTCCATTTCTTCCATGTTGTCCATTTTATTGGCATACAACTGCTGATAGTAGTCTCTTATGATCCTTTGTATTTCTGTGTTGTCTGTTGTGATCTCTCCATTTTCATTTCTAATTTTATTGATTTGATTTTTCTCTCTTTGCTTCTTGATGAGTCTGGCTAATGGTTTGTCAATTTTATTTATCCTTTCAAAGAACCAGCTTTTGGCTTTGTTGATTTTTGCTATGGTCTCTTTTGTTTCTTTTGCATTTATTTCTGCCCTAATTTTTAAGATTTCTTTCCTTCTACTAACTCTGGGGTTCTCCAACTCTTCCTTTTCTAGTTGCTTTAGTTGTAGAGTTAGGTTGTTTATTTGACTTTTTTCTTGCTTCTTGAGGTATGCCTGTATTGCTATGAACTTTCCTCTTAGCACTGCTTTTATAGTGTCCCACAGGTTTTGGGTTGTTGTGTTTTCATTTTCATTAGTTTCTATGCATATTTTGATTTCTTTTTTGATTTCTTCTGTGATTTGTTGGTTATTCAGAAGTGTGTTGTTCAACCTCCATATGTTGGAATTTTAATAGTTTTTCTCCTGTAATTGAGATCTAATCTTAATGCATTATGGTCAGAAAAGATGCTTGGAATGATTTCGATTTTTTTGAATTTATTAAGTTTAGATTTATGGCCCAGGATGTGGTCTATCCTGGAGAAGGTTCCATGAGCACTTGAAAAAAAGGTGAAATTCGTTGTTTTGGGGTGAAATGTCCTATAGATATCAATTAGGTCTAACTGATCTAATGTATCATTTAAAGTTTGCGTTTCTTTGTTAATTTTCTGTTTAGTTGATCTGTCCATAGGTGTGAGTGGGGTATTAAAGTCTCCCATTATTATTGTGTTATTGTTGATTTCCCCTTTCATACTTGTTAGCATTTGTCTTACATATTGTGGTGCTCCTATATTGGGTGCATATATATTTATAATTGTTATATCTTCTTCTTGGATTGTTCCTTTGATCATTATGTAGTGGCCTTCTTTGTCTCTTTTCACAGCCTTTGTTTTAAAGTCTATTTTATCGGATATGAGTATTGCCACTCCTGCTTTCTTTTGGTCTCTATTCGCGTGGTATATCTTTTTCCAGCCCTTCACTTTCAGTCTGTATGTGTCCCTTGTTTTGAGGTGGGTCTCTTGTAAGCAGCATATAGAGGGGTCTTGTTTTTGTATCCATTCGGCCAGTCTTTGTCTTTTGGTTGGGGCGTTCAACCCATTTACGTTTAAGGTAATTATTGATAAGTATGATCCCGTTGCCATTTACTTTATTGTTTTGGGTTCGGGTTTATACACCCTTTTCGTGTTTCCTGTCTAGAGGATATCCTTTAGAATTTGTTGGAGAGCTGGTTTGGTGGTGCTGAATTCTCTCAGCTTTTGCTTGTCTGTAAAGCTTTTGATTTCTCCTTCGTATTTGAATGAGATCCTTGCTGGGTACAGTAATCTGGGCTGTAGGTTATTGTCTTTCATCACTTTAAGTATGTCTTGCCATTCCCTCCTGGCCTGAAGAGTTTCTATTGACAGATCAGCTGTTATCCTTATGGGAATCCCCTTGTGTGTTATTTGTTGTTTTTCCCTTGCTGCTTTTAATATTTGTTCTTTGTGTTTGATCTTTGTTAATTTGATTAATATGTGTCTTGGGGTGTTTCGCCTTGGGTTTATCCTATTTGGGACTCTCTGTGCTTCTTGGACTTGGGTGATTATTTCCTTCCCCATTTTAGGGAAGTTTTCAACTATTATCTCCTCAAGGATTTTCTCATGATCTTTCTTTCTGTCTTCTTCTTCTGGGACTCCTATAATTCGAATGTTGGAGCGTTTCATATTGTCCTGGAGGTCTCTGAGATTGTCCTCGTTTCTTTTAATTCGTTTTTCTTGTTTCCTCTCTGATTCATTTATTTCTACCATTCTATCTTCTATTTCACTAATCTTATCTTCTGCCTCCGTTATTCTACTATTTGTTGCCTCCAGAGTGTTTCTGATCTCATTTATTGTGTTATTAATTATATTTTGACTCTTTTTTATTTCTTCTAGGTCCTTGTTAAACCTTTCTTGCATCTTCTCAATCCTTGTCTCTAGGCTATTTATCTTTGTTTCCATTTTGATTTCAAGATTTTGGATCATTTTCACTATCAATATTCGGAATTCCTTCTCCGGTAGATTCCCTACTTCTTCCTCTTTTGTTTGGTTTGGTGGGCAACTCTCCTGTTCCTTTACCTGCTGAGTATTCCTCTGTCTCTTCATCTTGGTTATATTGCTGCGTTTGGGGTGGCCTTTTTATATTCTGATAATTTGTGGAGTTCTCTTTATTATGGAGCTTCCTCACTTTGGGTGGGGTTCTATCAGTGGCTTGTCAAGGTTTCCTGGTTAGGGAGGCTTGTGTTGGAGTTTTGGTGGGTGGAGCTGGGTTTCTTCTCTCTGGAGTGCAGTGGAGTGACCAGTAATGGGTTATGAGACATCAAAGGTTTTGGGATAATTTTGAGCTGCCTGTATATTGAGGCTCAGGGGAGTGTTCCTGTGTTGCTGGAGAATTTGCGTGGTATGTCTTGTTTTGGAACTTGTTGGCCCTTGGGTGGAGCTTGGTTTCAGTGTAGGTATGAAGGCATTTGATGAGCTCCTATTGCTTAATGTTCCCTGAATTCAAGAGTTCTCTAATGTTTTCAGGCTTTGGGTTTAAGCTTCCTGCTTCTGGTTTTCAGTTTTATTTTTACAGTAGCCTCTAGACTTCTCCATCTATACAGCACCGATGATAAAACATCTAGGTTAAAGATGAAAAGTTTCTCCACCTTGAGGGACACTCAGAGAGGTTCACTGAGTTACAAGGAGAAGAGAAGATGGAGGGGGTAGTTAGAGGTAACTGGAATGAGATGCGGTGAGATCAAGAGAGGAGAGAGCAAGCTAGCCAGTAGTCTCTTCCTTATGTACACTCTATAGTCTGGACTGCTCAGAGGTATTTACAGAGTTATACGGGGAAGAGGAGAGGGAGGAAGTAGACAGAGGTGACCAGGAGGATAAGAGAGAGGAATGAGTAGGAGAGAGACAAATCCTGCCAGTAACCAGTTCCTTAGGTGTTCTCTACCGTCTGGAACACACAGAGATTCACAGAGTTGGATAGAGAAGAGATGGGGGAGAAAAGAGACAGAGGCCACCTGGTGGAGAAAAAGGAGAGGCCAGAGGAGGAGAGAGTGGACAAGCCAGTAATCTCGCTCTCAGGTAAACTTGGGTAGTGAAGTTTGGGTTTTTAAATGTACAAAATTGACAACAAAGATTAAAAATCTGGAGTAGAGGTTGGATTTTCAAAGATACAATAGTAAAGAAAAGCAGAAGGAAAAAGGAAGAAAGAAAAAAAACGAATTATTAAAAAACAAACAAACAAACAAACAAAAAAAACCAAAACACCAACAACCATCCGAAGAGTATATATGGTGTTTGCCTTAAAAAAAAAAAAAAAAAAAAGTCTTTTTTTTAAAAAAAAATAGTAATACTAGGTTATAGAAATAAAAATTAGAGGAGAAATAGAAGACTTAACAATTAAAAAAAAGCTTGGAAAAAAAGAAAAAAAAAGCAAAAGGCAAAAAAAAAAAGAATGATTTTAAAAATATTAAAAAATTAAAAATATATCTGGCTCTTCTCTGATGTTATGGGCCGTGTGGGCTCACTTCCAAGGTGGTTTCCTCTGTTTAACTTCTTCTGTTTGCTGGTTTTTAGGCTCACTAGTTCAGTCGCGCTGTGGGGAGGGGGGATGCTGCAAACAAATAGCACTGTCGTGTGTACACAGTATCTCTGCCCCGCTTGACCTGTCCTTTCTCGCGGCGCACAAACCGCTCCGGCTCTACGATGCTCAGCCGGGAACCGTCTGGGGCCGGCCCTAGGCTGCGTGCACTTCCCCGGTCCAAGCCGCTCAGGTTCGGCCCTCAGGCAGCCCTCAGAGGCACAAATGCGGCTGGGACTGCGCTTTGTGCCCTTCCCAGGTCCGAGTAGCTCAGGAGTTTGGCGAGCGCAATCGCCGGGGCTTGTCACCTTTTCCGCCGCTGCTGCTCAGCTTTCTGGGTGGACCGCTGGCGCACCCCGTGAAGCAGACTGTGACTGTCCAGCACCCCCAGAAGTCTTAGCAAAGGAGCCTGCTTGCAGTTAGGTAAGTAAAGTCTCTCCGGGTCTGCAATTGCCCCTTTCCAGTCCTTACGGCTCTGGCTGCCTGTCCCCGGCGGGGAATGGTCTGCAGCCGGCTTTTTCCGCTCCGTCCTTTGTTCTGTGCTCAGTCCTGGCGGCGTCTTATGTTCGAGCTTTTCGCGTGGTAGCTATCCCACAGTCTGGTTTGCTAGCCCAGGTTAGATCGTTCTGGTTGCGCGTGGGGCGTTCCTGCCCGATTCTTACAAAGCTCTGCAGCCCGCGCCTCCCGCGCGTCCCTGCCCTGCCCCCACTTCCCAATGGCGGATGCAGGCGTCTGTGCTGCTTTTCCGCTGGGGGAGTTACTGGTGGGCTTGTAATCTCTTGGTTTTAATTATTTATCTATTTTTCCTTCCTGTTATGTTGCCCTCTGTGTTTCCAAGGCTCGCCACAGACTCGGCAGGGAGAGTGTTTCCTGGTGTTTGGAAACCTCTCTTCTTAAAATTCCCTTCCTGGGACGGGCTTCCCTTCCCGGGACGGAGCTCCCTCCCCACCTCCTTTGTCTCCTTTTTCGTCTTTTATATTTTTTCCTACCTGTTTTGAAGAGAATGGTCTGCTTTTCTGGTTGCCTGATGTCCTCTGCCAGCCTACAGAAGTTGTTTTGTGGAGTTTGCTCGGCGTTGAAATGTTCTTTTGAGGAATTTGTGAGGGAGAACGTGATCTTCCCGTCCTATTCCTCCGCCATCTTTCCCTCCCTCTGAGCAGTTGCATTTAATATGTGACTTGGTTGCACTTGAAGCTGGAGGAGGTTATCAGGAGGGTGTGATTACTGGTTGGTCAAAGAGCTGGACCTTGGCAGTCAGAGGCTCCTCACCACTTCCTCTGTCCTTGGAAATATACCTTCCACCCATAGTTCCCGTAACTGGGGTCATTTCAAGGACTGAGCCTTGAGAGAGTGAAGGTGTTTAGACCGCCTAGGCTGGCATATGTGACTAAACTCAGTGAAGGCCTCTACACAAACTTCAAAAATTTTGGAAGGCAGATGCTGAGGTCTCCACATCTTGTAGCCGCCCAAGACAAGCTTCATATGTAAGTTCCTTTGATTGTTATACCTGCCACTTACCACTCTGGAGGGGTCTGCCTCCAGTCTCCCCTTGCCCTCCACATTTGGGACCAATTTCAGATTTTACCCAGGAAGCTCCCAAGGTTGGGAACCAACAACTGATTTTGAAATTGATCTCAAGAAAGAGGCCTCCATGGGGAAATCTCAAGCTGGCCATCTAACTCTGTGTGGGAAGAGGTGGCCAGTATGTTAGATGCCTGTGTACCACTGAGCAGGTACTGGGATGCCCCCAGAGTATTGGCTGGTTTGATGTACGTGTTTGAGGAACTTCAAGAAGTTCTTTGCAGGAATGCAAAGAAGGGAAATGCCTGGCTGGGAAGTGTGCTGACCTCCACCGTGAGCAGCTCTGTGGCCATTGATACCCAACTGGAGGCTGAAGATCTTGTGAGAAAGCTGGAAGAAAAGCTGAGGTTGGGGAATGACATGCAGTGTCTGGGCTGGCAGGAAAGGTGAGAGAATAGGATGATAAACCGGAGACCTCAGTGTGCCAATTTTGCAAAACTGAGGGGCGAGGGGGATGAAAGCTGCTTGGATTAAGGTCCAAGCACTTGTGACATAGCCTGACTGGGATGCCAAGAGGTGGAATTCCTGGGAAAACAAGGAAAACAAAGAGGAAGATGTTACACTGGCCCCATGCCATAGGATTTCTAATAGAAAGGAAAACAAAAGCACAGCAACCACCACCCCAGTCAGTGGGGTAGCCTCTAATTCAGGAAATGTCCATGATGAGAGAATATACTCCTGCTGAGCTTGTTGGCTTAGCTGCCAAGTTCCGGCAAAAGGCCAGGGAAAGTATCCGGGCATGGTTACTGCAGTCATGGGATACACTGGATGTGGCAACTATTTATGTTCCCTGAACTTCAATCAGAAATAGGAGGTAACCATACTTATTTTGCTATTTTGTTCCAAAGATTAAATGAGATCAAATATAGGATTTTCAGCATGGTCAGGTTATTATGATTATTGTTAATATTAGCATTTATATCCAACTACATCCAAGAACTGAAGTATTAGAAGCCATTTAACAGACCATGTACATGGCTGCTGTAAAAATCCTTTTTCTCTCAGTTGTATTCTGGTCCAGATCTCTGGGAGAATGAAGGAGGGAAAGTGTGACTATTCTTGTTATCAGTTACTCAGATTGAGATCCCTTGTGCCTAGAATCTAAATTCCTTGAGGACTGGAATTGGGTCTTGTCTCTTTCCCATAGCAGCTTCCCTGGTGGCTCAGATGGTAAAGAATTTTCCTGCGGTACAGGTGACCTGGTTTGATCGTTGGGTCAGGAAGATCCCTTGGAGAAGGGAACAGCTATGCAATCCAGTATTCTTGCTTGGGCAATTCCATGGACAGAGGAACTTGGTGGGTTACAGTCCATGGGGTAGCAAAGAGTCAGACATGACTGAACGACAAACACTTTACTTTTCGCTTTCTTTCCTTTAGCAGCTAGCTGGGTTTCTGGTATACAGCAAGTGATGAACAAATATTTTTCTGGTTTTCTTTATTTTCTAGTATTTATTGAGTTCTTACTGTGTTCCCACCACCGTGTATGTGTTCCATTTTCTTGTACTGTTTCCAAACATAGCATCTCATGTAAACCTCATGAATCTTTGAAGTGAGTGGTATTACTTTTCCATTATAGGGATAAAGTAATGAGGTATAGAGAAGTTAAGTTCCATGCAGGTCACAGACAAATGGTAGTACAATTGGTATATGCTTCTAGGTAATCTGGCTTCAGAGTCACTCTTCTGCTGCTTATAAATAAATAATACAATCTTTAGCTTATTGAGGATGTAAATGCTAAAATCCCTACATGTGTAGATCCATTTCATACTCATTGCAAAACTGTCTTATGTGGAACTGTGTTAGCTAAAAGTGAAAAATGATGCCTCTGTGTTTGTGGCCTTTGAAAAATACTCATAGCAGAGGAAAAAAAAATCTGTCCTTGAAAACTGGATAATCATATTGGGAAGAAAACTGGCTGTGTGTCCTGTTGTGAGAACTCAAATTCTCATTTGTTCCTTCCTCATTGATCTAGCACCTCTGTATGTCAGGCACTGAATTAGATGCTGAAGATACAGCAGCAAAAAAGTCAGTCCCTGCACTCAAGGTCTTTTCTTTCTAGTGGGAGAGAGACACATATACATCTAGAGAACCCAAGACATATCCGAGCTGGAGTCAGCTGAATCCCTATGCCAGCAACAGCTGGACTTACTGTGGCCAGTTTGCACCATCAGAAGCAGCCAAAAATAGGGTTAGGGTTAGGGTTAGGGATAGGGTTAGGGTTAGGGTTAGGGTACAGCTGTGCTTACACATAAAATGGATGATTTATGAGTGGGTTTTTTGTTTGTTTTTGTTTTTTTGGGACAGGGAAGCAAGAAAAACAAATGTGATTTACAAGTATTTGTTGGGTTTACTTATTTTAACATTTCCCATATGCTCAGAAGATAACAAAACTGGAATATATTTTCTTGGTTCCATACTGAAGGCTGTGGCAGGTTTTTCTATTTACTCCTGATTATGAGGTCTGTTAATATTTGTTATACATTTGTGCAAAAACTGACAACAACAAAACACATACACACAATGACAATTCAAGTGTTTTCTAATTCAGATTTTTCTGAGAGTGTATTTGCTGTACGGAAGCGAATTAATCTTGTAGAATGAAACATTACAAACCACTAAAGGTCTGTATTGCTGCTAACAAGGTCTTTGATTTCTAGACCACTTTAGAGCTCCTCAGTGCTTGCTATGTGTCTGCTCATCTTTTATCCTATATAATGATTTGGAGCGATTTGCAAAGCAAATAAAATTATGTTCATTTTCAAGGAAACAAAATCTAGAAGAAGCTACTGCAACTTATCTCAGATCAGATTAATAGGAAGTTGCAGAATTATGATCTAAACCAAACTCTGTCTCTACGACTTTGTTCCAATGCTGCAGTTACTTTGCTTTGAATTATGGCCAGAAACCAATGTTTTAATAATTGTCATCTCTTTTTGTATCAAATTTTACAACAAAAAAAAAATAGTTCTCCGAGCTAAATAATGCTGTGTGTGTTTCAACTGATCCTGCAAGAGCATTTAAAAATTAGTTTTCTCCTTCTTACCCATCTATCCATTTAACAATGGTTGCTTTCCTTAGTCTTCTCTGGAAAATATGTAGAAAGATCTTCTGGGTGAGTTCACCAAGTTTGCCCGGCTCTTGGCAAGGATTAGGTGTTTCAGACCTGTCTACACCTCAGAAGCTCAGCAGTTCGATTGGAACAAGAATGGGCAGCTCATGGTAGGTCCTTCCATCCCCTGCTATGACATCCATGATTGTACTTTGCTGACAGCTCCCCTGCAGATCTTGTTAGTGGGGGTCTGTGCTCGTTCATTGCTTGGCAAGGCACAAGACCAATCTTTCTAATCTCGGCATTGAGTTCTCCAGGAGTGCTGCATGAATATTTATAACCCAACCACCCTTCAGTTATATGTGGAATATAAAATCATCAACCTCATAGGAGCAGAGACTAGAATGGTCATTGCCAGGGGCTGTGGGGAGGAAAATGGGGGAGGTAATGGTCAAAGTGTACAAAATTTCTCTTATGCAAGATAAATAAACCCTAGAGATCTATGATACAGCACCATATCTTTAGCTAACAGTACTGTATTATGTTCTTAAAATTTCCTAAGAGGTAAATATTATGTTAAGTTATGTTAAGTTTTATTAACTCACTCGCACATGCATGCAGAGTATTAGAGGTGCAGGAGGGAAATTCGGGAAGTGATGGACATGTTTGTGACCTTCATGTTTTCATGGGTGTATATTTATCCCCAATCTCATCATGTTGTATACATTAATTCACACATTAAGTTCATCCCCTTTTATGTCAATCGTACTTAAATAAGATGGTTTTAAATTTTTTATGAAAAATCCATTACATTCTTGGCAATTCTTTTTCATTTGCAAAGAACGAAGGCCTCCTTCCAACTGTCTCCTTTCCATTGGTAACACAGAGCTTTGCCCTTGGACGTTATTAACTATTTTCTGAGGGTTTTCTCTTGTCTCTTGTCCCTCTCTTCTCATCCATTTGCCACATTACAACTGGAGGTATTTTTCTTTCTGGAATTCTAGAACTGATTATATAATTCTCCTACCTTAAATCCTTGAAAGGGTTAGTATATCCAGTTCAAGATAAAGTCCAAATTTAAGGAATTCAGGCTCCCAGAACACCCAGTAATTGGCCTCAAGTGACCTTTCTAGGTTCATCACCACCACCTCATTTACAGCACCCTACATTCTAAACACTGGCCTTTCTGCCTCTTCTCCATCAAAGCCAGCATTCTCACATCACAAATATTTTCTTGTGATGCTTCCCAGCCAAGAATGCATTTGGTCACCCTCTCTCCTTATAAAAATGTCTTCACTTATTTAAGATCTAGTTTATTTTTTATTTATTTTTGGTTGCCAGAACACTCTTGAATTTTATTTTTTATTATTATTTATAGTCTTATTGTCAGTTGCTTACCCTGATTATCCTTCAGAATTACGTGTCTATACAATAGCATGTTACTTGTATAGACATTTAACATAAGTTCCATTCTTTGTTGCTTTCTAAGGTAGCTAACTTATGTCTGTGTCATCCACTGGATTATGAAGGCTGGCTTCATAGCCGTGAGTTGCACAGTACCCTGTGTTTAGGACCTCACACTTAGTTGAATGCTATGTTATCACTAGCTTAAGAATTTTCCAACAAGCGGTCTTGCACTTTCATTTATCACCAAGTCCTGCAAATATTGTAGATGATGCTGTCCTTAAGAATAAGGGCTGTTTCAAATTCATTTTTATCTATTCTTTCTATATCTATAGCTTTATCTATGGCTTTCACCTAGTTGCTGCAAGCATTTTAAAATGTTGGAAAGAAAAAATAAGGAAGTGCATAGTCAAGTGACTTGCTTAATTAAAATACATCAAAGCAGAAAATAGACTTGGAACCTCTGAGGAGTCTGGCTATCAAGGGAAATAAGATTTCCCAAGGTCTAGTCTCTATGGCATGAAGTTCCAAGAATTTTCCACAAACCACATTTACTAATTATTAGGTAGCAACATATTTCTACCAGAAGCAAATAACAGGCTTCAAGATGAAGCTACCTCTGGGACTGCCCAGTAAAGCTCTGAGGCATGAGATTGGAATCTCTTGTAAAGATGGGAGGCAATGAATTTCCTTCCAAAAGCTCACATGATGTGAGATTCTTGGCATTCTTCTTGAGTAGCTAGCCACACATTTGGCCAGACTAGTCCACACATTTGGTTTCCTAAGGAATCATCTTTTGCTTGTTTTCAGACCAAGTTGCTTCAGGGAGAGTGAATACAATTATTCCTAGAAAGGATTGCCCCTGAGTGAGAACAAGCTTGAAGGATAAGAAGCAGGAGGCAGAAATGAAGGATAGGAAGCAGGAGGCGGAAATCTAAAAAGAACCACCTTTTTATTTCTAAACAGCATGTTTTACTCCTGTTCCTTTCAGTCATGTCTAAAGTACTATCCCCAAGAGGAACACAATGATTTCCTTTTATCTTTCAGAGTTTTTGAAATTTAATATTGTTGCTTTCAAGAAAAAACTAGACTGAGTGGAGGGATACAGAAATTTTTGTTGTGAACTAGACAAGGGAGGCACCATTCAGGAAAGCAAATGGGATCTTGTTATGGAGGAGTGGGAAGCGACCATAGACAATATATAAATGAATAAATGTGAATATGTTCTAATAAAATTTTATTTGCAAAAACTGATGACAGGCTGGATTTAGCCCTTGAATTGTAGTTTGCTGACTTCTGCTCCAGAAAAATTGACAATGGTACACTGGGAGAAACTGTACAGACATGCTTCTTTTAATATCTTCATGAGAACAAGAATCTCAAATGGCTGTCACTAGTAGATTGGTTGCCTATGTTGTTTTATGTTCAATCAGTGTGATGCTAGATAGTAGTGAAAAGAAATAATCTCTAGCCACATACATCAGTGCAAACTAATTCTAGACATCGTTTGCAAGAAGTACAATAAGGTGCAGAAAGTATACATAAGTATACAGTTCAGAGCAAATAAGCAACTGTAAGTCCATTTAGGGACACGTGGGCTGCCCCAGTGGGTTAGCAGTAAAGAATTTGCCAGCAGTGCAGAAGATACCAGTTGGATTCCTGGGTCAGGAAGATCCCCTGGAGAAGGGAATGGCAACCCACTCCAGTATACGTGCCTGGATAATTCCATGAACAGAGGCGCCTGATGAGCTATAGCCTGATGGGATCGCAGAGTTGGACATGATTGAAGCGACTTGGCACATTCACACATAGGAAGGGATGAGTAAGGGAAGCTTGGAGTTACCATCAGGGAGAAAAGGTGGATGAGACTGGAGGAAGTTCTAGGTGCTCCAAGACTACTGGTCAGTTCATTTCTTAAGCTGGTAGGTTGAACATAAATATAATTATTATTTCCTTTAAGAAGCAGGGCTCTTCCTCCCTCCCCCAGGGGTTGCTGGGGTAAAGGGCTGAACGTGGAGCAACTTTGTCCCCTTCTCCCGCGGAGGAGGTGGCAGCTGCCGCCATACTGGTGGTGGCGACAGGAACATTGGATCGCTGACCGAGGCCCGGCCACTATTTCAGCCTGCCCTACTGCCAGGGGCAGGAAGAAGCACTCATCTTTCTACCTGCATTATTGGGTAGATATATAGTTTAAAATAAAGTAGCGCTAAGTACAGTCATTCCTTGGTCCGCCTGAGGGGAGACTGGTTTCCGGACCTTCCTGAGGAACCAAAATCCAAGGATGCTCAAGGCCCTAAGATTCAACCACACAGTACAGAAGGTGCTCTTTATTGTGAGTTCTGCAACCGCTGGATCCCGAGAGCTTACTGTTAACTCGCCAGAGGCCATTTAAGTAGAAAGAGGTAGAACTGGGATTTGAACTTTGATCCCTTTGGCTTCAAAGCTCAGAATCTTTTTACTCGCTACTCCTGTGCCTGGGTTTAAGCCAGTATTATTTTATTGTAGTCCTTGCACTTAGTCATCTCTTTATTTGTACCAGTCAGTCAGTCAGTCAGGTCAGTTACTCAGTGGTGTCAGACTGACTGGTTGGATCTCCTTGCAGTCCCATGGACTCTCAAGAGTCTTCTCCAACACCACAGTTCAACAGCATCAATTCTTTGGTGCTCAGCTTTCTTTATAGTCCAACTCTCACATCCATACATGACTACTGGAAAAACCATAGCTTTGACTCGAGGGATATTTGTTGGTAAATTAATGTTGCTGCTTTTTAATATGCTGTCTAGGTTGGTCATAGTTTTAGTTCTGAGGAGCAAGAGTCTTTATTTCAAGGCTGCAGTCACCATCTGCAGGAATTTTGGATCCCCTCAAAATAAAGTATGTCACTGTTTCCATTCTTTCCCCATCTATTTGCCATAAAGTGATGAGACTGGATGCCATGATCTTTTTCTGAATGTTGAATGTTTTCTGAATGTTGAATTTTAAGCCAACCTTTTCACTCTCCTCTTTCATCAACAGTCTCTTTAGCTCTCCTTTGCTTTCTGTCATAAGGGTGGTGTCGTCTGCATATCTGAGATTATTGATATTTCTCCTGGCAGTCTTGATTCCAGCTTGTGCTTCATCCAGCCTGGCATTTCACATAATGTACTCTGCAGAGAAATTAAATAAGCAGGATGACAATATACAGCCTTGACGTACTCCTTTTCCTATTTGGAACCAGTCTGCTGTTTCATGTCCAGTTCTAACTGTTGCTTCTTGACCTGCATACAGATTTCTCAGGATGCTGGTCAGGTGGTTTGGTATTCTCATCTCTTGAAGAATTTTCCACGGTTTGTTGTGATCCACACAGTCAAAGGCTCTGGTGTAGTCAATAAAGCAAAAGTAGATGTTTCTCTGGAACTCTCTTGCTTTTTGATGATCCAGTGGATGTTGGCAATTTCATCTCTGGTTCCTCTCCTTTTCTAAATCCAGGTTGAACATTTGGAAGTTCACGGTTCATGTACTGTTGAAGCCTGGCTTGGAGAATTTTGAGCATTACTTTGCTAGTATGTGAGATGAGTACGATTGTGTGGTAGTTTGAGTATTCTTTGGCATTGCCTTTCTTTGGGATTGGAATGAAAACTGACCTTTTCCAGTCCTGTGGCCACTGCTGAGTTTTCCAAATTTGCTAGCATATTGAGTGCAGCACTTTGACAGCATCATCTTTCAGGATTTGAAATAGCTCAACTGGAATTACATCACCTCCACTAGCTTTGTTTGTAGTGATTCTTCCTAAGGTCCACTTGACTTCACATTCAGGATGTCTGGCTCTAGGTGAGTGATCACACCATTGTGGTTATCTGGGTCATGAAGATCTTTGTCGTATAGTTCTTCTGTGTATTCTTGCCACCTCTTCTTAATATCTTCTGCTTCTGTTAGGTCCATACCATTTCTGTCCTTTATTGTGCTCATCTTTGCATGAAATGTTCCCTTGGTATCTCTAATTTTCTTGAAGTCATTTCTAGTCTTTTCCATTCTATTGTTTACCTCTATTTCTTTGCATTGGTTGCTGAGGAAGTCATTCTTATCGCTCCTTGCTATTCTTTGGAACTCTGGATTCACGTGGGTATATCTTTCCTTTTCTCCTTTGCCTTTAGTTTCTTTTCTTTTCTCAGCTATTTGTAAGGCCTCCTCAGACAACCATTTTGCCTTTTTGCATTTCTTTTTCTTGGGGATGGTCTTGATCACTGCCTCCTGCACCATGTCAGAAACCTCCATCCATAGTTCTTCAGGCACTCAGTCTATCAGATCTAATCCCTTGAATCCCTTGAATCTGTATAATCATAAGGGATTTGATTTAGGTCATGCCTAAATGGTCTAGTGTTTTTCTCTACTTTCTTCAGTTTAAGTCTGAATTTGACAATAAGGAGTTCATGATCAGAGCCACAGTTAGCTCCCAGTCTTGTTTTTGCTGACTGTATAGAATTTCTCCATCTTTGGCTGCAAAGAATATAATCAATCTGCTTTTGGTATTGACCATCTGGTGATGTCCACAAGTAGAGTCTTCTCTTGTGTTGTTGGAAGAGGGTGTTTGCTATGGCCAGTGCATTCTCTTGGTAAACTCTGTTAGCCTTTGACCTGCTTCGTTTTGTACGCCAAGGCCAAATTTGCCTGTTACTTCAGGTATCTCTTGATGTCCTACTTTTGCATTCCAGTCTCCTATAATGAAGAGGACATCTTTTTGGGTGTTAGTTTGAGAAGGTCTTGTAGGTCTTCATAGAACTGTCAACTACAAATTGGCACTTACCAACAGCATTGCCAATGACTGAACTACAAAAGCATTTGCCATCTGCCTCTATAGAGATTGAACCCCTGCTGCTATAGCTGTTGACCTACAACAACCCCTGAGGGAGTTCATGGTGGAGTGAAGCATTCTGTGCTCCAGGGAATCTGGTGGGACAGGTCTTTAAAGTGTTGGATGTTTTTAGGAACAGATTTTATAATCTCAACCCCTCAGTTCAGTTCAGTTCAGTCACTCAGTCATGTCTGACTCTGCGATCCCATGGATTGCAGCACGCCAGGCCTCCCTGTCCATCACTAACTCCTGGAGTTTACTCAAACTCATGTCCATTGAGTCAGTGATGCTATCCAACCATCTCATCCTCGGTCTTCCCCTTCTCCTCTCGCCTTCAATCTTTCCCAACATCAGGGTCTTTTCAAATGAGTCAGCTCTTCGCATCAGGTGGCCAAAGTATTGGAGTTTCAGCTTCAACATCAGTCCTTCCAATGAACATTCAGTACTGACTTCCTTTAGGATGCAGAGTACATCTCAATCTTTGCATCTCCTCATATCTAGAAAAACACTAAATCCTTCATGGTGACACCATATCCTCATTATTAACAAAAACCCTTTTGTAAAATGAGTGCTTCATGGTATTGAACTCCCCCTTCACTGAAACCTCATATATTGATTTTCCCCCACTGCTGTTTTGGAGCAGTCTCTCAGAGCTATCTGAGATGCTGCCTCCCAGCATCATTTTGTCCCAAATAAAAGTTAACTCACAACTCTCAAGTTGTAACTCTTTTTCAGTCAACAGAACCATAAAACTTCAGCTTCTTCAGCATTACCGGTCAGGACATAGACTTGACTATGATATTGAATGGTTTGACTTGGAAATGAACAGAGATAATTCTGTTGTTTTTGAGATTGCATCTAAGTATTGCATTTTGGACTCGTTTGTTTACTATGATGGCTAGTCCATTTCTTCTAAGGGATTCTTGCCCACAGTAGTAGACACAATGGTCATCTGAGTTAAATTCACTCATTCCAGTCCATTTTAGTTCATTGATTCCTAAAATGTCAATGTTCACTCTTGCCATCTCTTGTTTGACCACTTCCAATTTGCCTTGATACATACACCTAATATTCCAGGTTCCTATGCAATATTGCTCTTTACAGCATTGGACTTTACTTCCATCACCTATCACATCCACAACTGAGTGTTGTTTTTGCTTTGGCTCTGTCTCTTTATTCTTTCTGGAGTTATTTCTCCACTCTTCTCCAGTAGCATGTTGGGCACTTATTGACCTGGGGAGTTCATCTTTTAGTGTCATACCTTTTTGCCTTTTCATATTGTTCATGGGGTTCTCAAAGCAAGAATGCTGAAGTGGTTTGCCATTCCCTTCTCCAGTGGACCACGTTTTGTCAGAGCTCTCCACCAGGACCCATCCATCTTGGGTGGCCCTATATGGCATGGCTCATAGTCTCATTGAGTTAGACAAGGCTGTGGTCCATGTGATCAGACTGGTTAGTTTCTGTGATTGCAGTTTTCAGTCTGTCTGCCATCTGATGTAAAAGGATAAGAAGCTTATAGAAGCTTCCTGTGGAGAGTACATCATGAGAAATGCTGGGCTAGAAGAAGCACAAGCTGGAATCAAGATTTCCAGGAGGAATATCAATAACCTCAGATATGCAGATTACACCACCCTTATGGCAGAAAGTGAAGAGGAACTAAAAAACCTCTTGATGAAAGTGAAAGAGGAGAGTGAAAAAATTGGCTTAAAACTCAACATTCAGAAAACTAAGATCATGGCATCTGGTCCCATCACTTCATGGGAAATAGATGGGGAAAGAGTGGAAACAGTATCAGACTTTATTTTTTTGGGTTTCAAAATGACTGCTGATGGTGATTGAAGCCATGAAATTAAAAGATGCTTACAATGGCAACCTGCTCCAGTATTCTTTCCTGGAGAATTCTGTGGACAGAGGAGCCTGGTAGGCTATAGTCCATGGGGTCGCAAAGAGTCAGACATGACTGAGCAACTTCACTTCACTTACTACTTGGAAGGAAAGTTATGACCAACCTCGATAGCATATTCAAAAGCAGAGACATTACTTTGCCAACAAAGGTCAGTCTAGTCAAGGCTATGGTTTTTCCAGTGGTCATGTATGGATGTGAGAGTTGGACTGTGAAGAAAGCTGAGAACCAAAGAATTGATGCTTTTGAATTGTGGTGTTGGAGAAGACTCTTGCGAGTCCCTTGGACTGCAAGGAGATCCAACCAGTCCATTCTAAAGGAGATCAATCCTGAGTGTTCTTTGGAAGGACTGATGCTAAAGCTGAAACTCCAATACTTTGGCCACCTCATGCAAAGAGCTGACTCATTGGAAAAGACTCTGATGCTGGGAGGGATTAGGGGCAGGAGGAGAAGGGGATGACAGAGGATGAGATGGCTGGATGGCATCACCGACTCAATGGACATGAGTTTGAGTGAACTCCTGGAGTTGGTGTTGGACAGGGAGGCCTGGCGTGCTGCAGTTCATGGGGTTGCAAAGAGCTGGACATGACTGAGTGGCTGAAATGAACTGAACTGAACTGATGAGAGAGACTGACTGAGGGGGAAACTGGGTCTGGTTCTGATGTGAGGGGCCAGCTTCAGTAAATCTTTAATCAACTTTTCTTCTGGGCAGGGCTATGTTCCCTCCTTTTTGTTTGACCTGAGGCCAAATTATGGTGGAGATAATGAAGATAATGGTGACCTCCTTCAAAAGGTACCATGCATGCACTGCTGCACTCAGTGCCTCTGAACCTAAAGCAGGCCACTGAAGCAGGCCACCGTTGACCCATGCCTCTGCTGGAGATTCCTGGACACTCATGGCATGTCTGGGTCAGTTTCTTGTGGAGTCACTGCTCCTTTCTCTCGGATCATGGTGTGCACAAGATTTTGTTTGTTCCCTCTAAGCCTCTGTTTCCCCAGTCCTGTGTAAGTTCTGGTGGTTCTATGGTGGGGTTAATGGCGACCTCCTCCAAGAGGGCTTATGCCATACCCAAGTATACTGAGATACCACAAAACCAGATTCAAACAGCCTTCATTTCTACCTAAATCAGTGAAGCCTGTCAATTTAGTTGGTTGTGGCAGCTTCCAGAATGAGTAATTATCAGCTGGACTGGGTGGGAAGCTCAGATGACAGTTAATAGTACATGTAGACAGAAATCTGTGTGTTTCAGTAATTGAAGAACAGTCAAGAATATAATATTAATCAGAATGTCCATAGAGTGTACCAAAAAGTTTTTATGTGGAAATGCAAGCCAGAGCATCTATATATCTATAAAAATTCCTATTTATAATTCATAATTAATCTCTGTGCATCTTATTCTCCTTTCAACTGCAGATATAGAAGATCAGTATATCCTACTGGGCTCAGACGAAAGAATATCCTCATCTCAGCTTCACAGTGAAACCAGTTTCTGTGCTTGACACCTGCAGCAGCTGATAGGTGAGTGTGATTGATCAGCCAAGGAAATTTTCCAAGATGAGCAGCCAAAGCTTTGGAAACAGTACCAGGCACCTGATAATGTGTGGGAGTTCTTGTACTGCATCTAGTAGAAGGCATTTTGCAGCTGGACCACCAGAGTCTGTGCTCTGGTTTTGCTGCTTGAGATGTATGTGATCTAGAGCAAATGACTTCAACTGAGTCTGTATCCTCAGTGGTAAAAAAAATTGTAAAATATCTCAGCTTTTAATCCTGGCTGCTTGTTAGAAGTTTTTGGATGATTGAACAATTTGGGGAGAAGAGGAGAGTACAAGATATTGGCATTTTGGGTAAGCTTAATAAATTTTATAAAATGGATCAGAACCTCTGTCTTATGAATGGTTGTGTGACTCTTGCCCCAGAAAAGAAGATCTTACAAAATCGGCTGCATTGATTCTCTCATTTATGATGGGAAAGTGACATTCAGAGAGGTGAAGTGATTCAGCCAGTGTCCACGCCAGTTAAGTAGCAGAACAAACTCTAGACCAAAGTTCTCCTAAACTCTACCCTTATATTCAACAGGGAGACACCTGAATCTTCAAACTAAATTCACCAATGAGAAGCAAATGGTATTAATATAACTTCTTACTTTCAAAAGTGTCTGGTTTGGATGATAAATTACATGTTACTTATATGTTAAAAATACATTAACAGCAAAAAGGTGAAAGAAAATGAGTGCTTGTGTGTATGCATGTGTATTGTATGGAAAGTGCTAGTAGGGAGAAGTAGGACTGAGGAGTTTTGAAGAGAACTGGTGTATATTAGTCAGATTGGGCTTCCAAAATAAAATGCTATAGGTTGGATGGCTTACATAAAATATATTTATTTCTCATGTTCTTGAGGCCAGGAAGTCCAAGATCAAGGTACAAGTATATGGTTTCATTCTGAGTCTTCTCTTGGCTTGTAGATGGTCATTATTCTTCTCTGTGTTCATATTATTTCTTTTTTGTGGGGATGTGGAAAGGGAGAGAAAGCAAGGTTTCTGGTGTCTCTTAGAAGGGTAGTAATCTCTTCATGGAGGCCCCACTCTTATACCTCATCTAACCCTATCTACCACCTAAAGGCTCCATCTGTAAATACCATTCTGTTGGTAGTTAGGGCTTTGATATACAAATTTTGGGGAGACACATTCAGTCCATAACAAGTAGTATGTGAATCTCCTTACAGAGTTGTTCACTATTACCCAAAATAATGTCTATTATCCTGGTCCAAGGAATATTATAAAAAAATCCTATGTTAGAGATCCTCAATCTTGAATGTATATTGGAGTAACTTGGGAGCTTTTACCTAGTACTAATCCTCAAGATCTCTTCTCCCAATGACTGAATTAGAATCTTTCAAGAGCACTGGGGACCAAGGTTGAGGTTTGCAGCCAAGGTTGGGAACTACTGATCTCTAGGCAGCTGGGCCCTGGAGTTGAAGGAGTCAGTGATTGTCACCTAGTGATGAGAAGGAAGAGAGACTCATATGCCATGAATGTCTGAATATAAGGGGAGAACTTTCTCCAAAGTCATCCTTCGTAAAAGAGAAAGGATTATGTTCCAGTCCTTACAAAGTTTCTCATGTTGTTGGACATCTCATTTGCTGTGTTTTGTGCTGTATTGATTTTATACCTATTTTAATGCTGTGCAAATTCAGTGGCTTGGTATTGCTTTATATTTGTGTGTGTGTGCTCAGTCATGCCCGACTCTTTGTAACCTCATGGACTGTAGCCCGCCAGGCTCCACTATCCATGGGATTTTTCCTGGCAAGAATACTGGAAAGGGTTACTACACCATCCTCTAGGGGATCTTCCTAACCCAGGGATCAAAAGTGTGGCTCCTGCATCTCCTGCACTGGCAGGTTCATTCTTTACCACTGCACCACCCGGGAAACCCAGCTCATGTTTAGACAAATATGACTTAAATTATCACCAAACTTCCTTTCTTTCCACCATAATTCTTAATTCACAAACTAGCAGTTTATTGACTGGTCCACTTACTTACAGGACCTTGGGCAAGTTCCTTCTTCTTCTTGGGCTTCAGTTTTTATTTTCATGTCATAAAATTAGGGTATTGAATGAGACTAGGAAATTGATAAAATTATAGGGGGCTCCAGTTGTAGTAACTCAAACTCTACCCTTTCATCCCTTCCACACACATGCCTTAGACAAACCACTTATTTAATTTCATTTTTTTCTTTATGTTTGCCACTGTTCACTGTGGAAGGTTGTATTTTATTCAAAATACTGTCTGCCTCTCTTTGGGGGTAATTATCCTTTCTCCTCCTACTGAACCCAGGAGTGGATATGAGACTTGCTTTAGCCAGTGAAATGTGGGCAGAAGTGACTTGCATCATTTCTGAACAGAAACTTTTAAGAGCCAGCTTGTGTTGTTTTGTGACCCCTCTCTCTCTCTTTTGACCAGGAAATTATCAACAACCCAGAAAGCAAAATGACTTATAACTTATTGTCTAAACCAGGCATTTTTGAAAGTGATAAGATGAACTATTGAGAGTGGAAAGATATGCTATTAATAATTACTCTGGAACAACAGACATAAACTAGGACGGTGTTGGATAAACTGTAATGTTGAGTCCAGATAGTGGCTGCTGTCAGCTCAGTTTCTGGAGGGAAGAAGACATGGAGCAGGACCAGAACCAACCCTCATGGACACACATGAGAGAGAAATCACCCTTTGTAAGTCACTGGATTTGGGGGTCCATTGTGACTACAGTACAACTTAGTCAACTGATAACAGAAAGGTAATTGATATAGCTGATTGATGGAGAAGGCTCATTGCAAAGTGGCCTTCTGTTGACCTGAGTGAGTGCTAAACACTGAAGATATGTTCAGAGCTTTCTGGAGTTGCTGGCAGTTTCTTCCAGTTTAAAACAAGAAAAGCTGTCCCCTACTGTGGAAATGGACCCTTTGATTATGTCCTGAACAGACCAAATTTGAGAGTTCCTGCATCACCCCCAAATATCATTCCTAGGGGTTTCTTTTGTAAGCATCAACATTGTTTTATTTGACCATTTTGGCCATTTTACTCTGACCAAACCAGGGTGGAGACTCAAGCGTGAGCAACCTGCAGGGTGGCCAGCAAGCCTTCTTAGTGGCATTGTATAAATGCTTTGGTAGTCCGAAGGAATGCTGCCATTGGAGTGTTCAGATCTTCTCCAGAAAATATCTGATGAAGATACATGAGGAAATAACATGAGTTTGAAGAAGTTCAAAGTCATACAGAAGAGGGTGCAAAGGATATAACTGAGTTATGCTAACAGTGAATAAGAGAACAAGGTTTAGCAAACTTGGGCTGCTGAAGATACAAGCAGTTGACTTGACTACTAGAAATGTCGCTAAGGGAAATCTGTGTATATCCTGATCTTAGCGAGGCTGTCATGGTGATTCTTCCTGGGTTGCCATGAAACTTTAACTTTCCCTCTTCCTTGCTCTCCCTAATGCTGACAGCACAGATAATATTTTCATCATCCTTCCTCCTCTGCATCCTTTAAATGCCACCCCTTTCCCTCTCCAAGATATGAACCAGCGTATCCCTGTTCTTGAAACCACAGAATGTTTTAACACAGGCCAGAAAGGACAGCAAAGGCTAATTACAAATATCATAATTGACAATAGCAAAACCTCACACGTGAAGTTAAAATTCCTCTCTATTTTGAGTGTGGAGCTTCTGGGTCCAGCTCGTCAAGAACCTCGCACCATTTGCCTTCCCCTAAATGAAACTGCTTTGCATTGGAATGGACTTTTAATTTGTCTGAATTTTGTTTTGTTTTGGGAGGTTGGCCTGAATCTCCTCATAAAAAAAGTATTTCCTCTTACTTCATGTGGTTTGTCCCACATCCAGAGAGTGTCCTTTGTGTTTTGCTTCTGAGCCAATATTTCTTTTTCTTCTGTTTTTAAAGCTGTTGCTTAGAAGTGCTGCGGCTCTTTCCTCTTCACCTCGGTTAGGAGGGATTCTTGTACGCTGGAACTTCATTAGCCTGTGAATTAACTCCTGCAACATGCAGAGACTTAGGTCATAGGTTAGCTTGTTGAGCTCTTTCAAACCCTATAGTATCTTAGAGTAGAAAGTGATGTGGGAGATCCTTGGGTCTAGACCTGAGGGGTAAAACGACAACTTTATAGCCGCATGATTAGTGAGTGGCATAGATGGACTGATGCTCAAGTCTAGGGATTCTTAATGCAGTGTCCTTTCTCCAAATCAGATTCTCATTCTCTTTTGTAACTTTTGCTTTTGTGTAATTCATTCATTCATGCTGTATATGCTTTCCTTCAGATATCTTTTCTACTCCTCATAACAGCTGTCTATGCCAGGTAGAGTGCCAAGCACTGGAGGTTAAAAAGATAAAGATAACACAATTTCACTCCTGAGGAGTGGCAGGAACTGAAAAAGATATTACAATTCAATGTATCAATTGTTGTGGGGACTCAGAGAAGGAATCAATGAACTGGGCTGCTGGGAATGGGGGAAAAAAAAACGCTGTTGGAGAGGAAGTTACATTTAGCAGTATTTTGAAGAATGCATAAGAGCTTGACAGATGCGGCAGGATTGGGAAGAGGATGAAAGAGCAGCTTGTACAAAGGGTCATAAAAGGAATGGTGATAATGTCAGGTTGGCAGAAGTATAGACTGAGATAAAGGAATTGAGCTAGATGCAATTGGAAAGGAAGGTCAAGAGAGTGTCAGGCCTGATCTGTCTTGTAAGGAGTTTGGAATTTGTTCTACAGGAAATGTAGATGAGAACTCTCTAAACAAGGGGAAAGAAGGAGAAACAGAGGGAGCAGTTGGGAAAATGATACATCTAATTAAAGAGTAAAAAGTTCCAGCTCTCTCATCCTACCAGTGGTAGGTAAGCTTTGAGGCAGGGGGCTAAACTAAGGGCTTCCTAGGTGATGAAGTGGTAAAGAATCTGCCTGCCAGTGCAGGATACGTAGGTTTGATCCATGGGTCAGGGATGATCTCAGGAAGGAGGAAATGGGTACCCACTTTTGTATTCTTGCCTGGGAACAGGAGAGAGGAGCCTATAGGTGGCTCCAGTCCAAGGGATCTAGGTGGGTGCAGTCCAAGGGATCAAAAAGAGCCTGACAGGACTGAGTGACTGAAAATGTAGAGGGCTAAACGTAATCAATCTTGAAACAATGTATTGGGTTGAAGGGGAGAAGAAAATGAAAGGTAACTGAGGGCCTTAATTTTGGGAGACTAGGTGGATGATGCCAGCAAATTGTGGGGGAATAAAGAACGGAAAGAGCAACAAAGTAAGATTGGAGATTTAGACCTGTCCTAAAGAAGGTGATGCTGAAGTGGTAGCTATGACTATTTGAGTCTCATTTGCTGAAAAGGATCAAAATAAGGTCCGGATGGAAGGAAGCAGACATTCAGCAATTTAGTTTTAGTTCTAAATTTAAAAAAGAGAAAAATAAAGATACTTGAATTTTCTTCCAGGTTGCCCAGATTAGGTCACATAAGAAAAGGAATTTGGGACAGTTTGTACAGTGGAGAAGGTAGGAAAAGACTTGACCTTAAAAACTAGGTGGTCTCTGAGCTGATCATCTCTCTGCAATACATTCTAGGACTGTTGCCGGATTAGTAGAGAGAAGAGAAAGGAAACTGTTATTAGACTATATACCCTCTCTTTCATGTGGCAAACCAACAAAACTCCCCAAATTGCAATGGCTTAAGATAACCAATGTTTCCTTTCACTCAATAACTTTATAAAAAAGATAGGTTATCTTCATTTTATGGATAAAGAAACAGACTTATTCAAGAGCATATGCGAGGGAGACTTCTGAGATCTCCCATTCTCCAAAGCCTGTGTATTCTTTCTATTTCATTATTCATAAATGCCTCTCACAAGGAGGACACCTCCAGTCTTAAGACTGTGTGGTCCTGGCCAGAATGGAGCTCTGAAGATGAAATATCTTTACCATTTTCTACCTTTTTCCTAACTGTGAAGTTCTTTTCCGGGCATCCAGCGAGGAGAGAATTTATCTCCTACTTCCTCTGTCTCATTGCCTCCAAGAAGGTGCGTAGGGTAGGCAAGTGTCCACAAAGTTGACATGGTAATGAGAGGGTAACAGGCAGGAAGGCCAGGGGTCTCCAAACGGAGGAAATAGGCTGCAAGTGTCAGACATTTTTTTACCTCTCTCTCTTAAGCGGCAGGAGGACACAAACTAGTGTTATATTTTTTCCCCTTCTCTATACAAATTTAAAAAGACATTTCTCTTAAAATTCTGTGTTGCCATAATGACACCAGGTTCCACCTGAACTTAACTTTTCTCAAACCTTGAGCTAACCAATACATTTTTCTTATGGAAATGTTTGTCTTAAGCTATGTTAATGTTTACCCTAAACTCTGTCTTCAAGACAGGTTCCGCCTAAGTCTCAGAACCCACTTGACAAACCAGTATTGTTCTCCTAATCTATGTTGATGAAATTCTATATTTACCTGGAAACCTGCCCTTCTTCAAGATTCATGTCAATCGTTTTATGACCCAGGATGACTCAACTGGTGCCAGAGTTATCTCAAAATGCATATTGTGGGTGAGGGGCCTGGTGCCAGTCTCTGAGTTTTGAGACATTTCCTTTCTCTAATTAGCAGACTGCTGGTAGCTATATAATATCCAGCTAAAGACTAGCAGGGGGGCACTCCTTATGCCTCCTTCTGATGTCTATGTCAGAAGCTTTCTCTATCTCTTTTATACTTTAATAAAACTTTGTTACACAAAAGCTCTGAGCAATCAAGCCTTGTCCCTGGCCCTGGATTAAATTCTTCTCCGGAGGCCAAGAATCCTGGTATATTTCGTGGTTCAGCAACAACCTTTCAGTAAGTTGACATATTTGGGTTTAAATCCTGATTCTAGCTACTTGTCAGCTATGGGGACCTAGACAAGATACTTAACATTTCTCTATCTCAGTTTCCTTGGCCTTTAAAATGGGAATACTAGTGGCATTTATTTCAGGTGTTTGCTGTGAGGATTAAATGAAGGAGTACACCCAAAGTCCTTACCACATTGCTTAATGTGTACTAAATAATCTGTATAATTAGAAACTCTTGACCTCTTGCTTTCCATTTCTGTACCTGATGATTCCCACAAACCCCTGACTTGAGAAAACTGGATTGCCGACAATTCAGCTTATAAGTATGTTTTTGGAAAAAGGTGGTCCGGTGAGTAGGAAGGAAGTATGAAAATGTCGTCTGTGTATGGGGTGAATTCCACTCATACTTACAAGTTTATTCTATAAAGTAAGAGGTGGTTATATGGAATTCTTGAATCTTAATTAGAGATATGAAGAAAGATGTGGATTTTTTTGAGTTTATGGATGTATAAACTAAATTTGGTAAACTGAACAAATCTCAAGTTACAACGTGATTAGCTTTTATAAAAAATGGACATATTTGTGTAACACCCAAGTGATACTCCAGATAAAAATAGAGAACAAGGCCAGCACCATGCAATCACGCCCACATCTCGCCTTATTATCCTAGACTAGTTTTTCCCCCTCTTTGAACTTTTTAAAAAAGGAATGATGGAACATATATTGTTGATCAGTTTTAAGCTGGAGAAATTCATCCATGCCACTGTGTGTAGCAGTAGTTTACTCCTTTGTATTGTTATTTGATTTTCTATCATATGAATCTACCACCACAGTTTTATTTTCCAATGTTTTTGTGGGTTGCATTCTTTCTCATTTGTGACTGCCACAATGAATACTTTGAATATCCTTAAATATACCCTTTCCTCTTATATGAACACGTGCATTTCTATGGGAATATACCAAAGAGAGGAATTGCTGGGTCATAGAATATGTGTCTTTTCAGATTTAGTAGAGAGCATCACATAGTTTCTACAGTACCAGTTTCCACTACCACCAGCAAGATAAGAGAGTTCCATTTTCCCATACTCTCTAACACTGATTCATCCTTTTGTATTTTAAACTTTTAGACATTTTAAAGGGTGTGTAGAACATTCTCACTGTGATTTGAGTAGCTTTTCTCTAATGCGTGATGATATTGAGTATCTTTTCATGTGCTCTTTTGTCATTTAGATTTCCTTCTTTAAGAACTATCTGTTTAAGATTTTTCTCAGTCACTCAGTGCTGTCTGAATCTTTGTGCCCTTATGGACTGTAGAACACCAGGCTCCTCTGTCCATGGGATATTCTAGACAAGAATATTGGCGTGGGTTGCCATTTCCTATTCCAGAGGAACTTCCCTACTCTGGGATGGAACTCATGTCTCTTACGTATCCTGCATTGGCAAGGGGGTTCTTTGTCACTGAGCCACCTTGAAATTTTTTACCTATTTTAAAAAACAAAAAAATGAGCTGTCCTTTCTTATTAATATAAAGTAGATATTTAAAAATTCAGAATTTAAGTTCCTTGTCACATTTATGTAATGCAAATATATACTTGCACCATTTTTACTGTCTTAGAGTTGCTTTTTGATGAACAGAAGCTCTTAATTTTGCCTAAGTTCCCCTTACCAGTCTTTCCCTTTGTGATAGTGTTTAGTTGCCCTGTACTGTTTGCTGGAGACGAGACACTTATGAATCAGCTATAGCTGTTGATGGGTAATTGGAATAAAAGGGAAGCACTGAAGATGTTTGACTAAACTGAAGGGAGTGAGGAGATACTTTTAAAGGCAGAGGGGAAGAACATCACAAAAACCAGAAGGGTCATGATTTGGGGGCAGGGAGTTTATAGTGGAGCAGGACAACCCTGAAGAGACTGCAGAGGTCCCACGTGGGCAAGGGCATGATCACTCCTTCATTTTGCAGAAGAGAGACATTTTCTACGACTTTAACTTCAAGACAAGACCCTGGATAGAGTCCAGAGTTATGGTTTGATTTTTCTCTCTATTTTTATACTTGTGCCCAATGTATGGCAAGGTGGTGCAGTGCTGATTCAAAGCTTCTGAAGTCTGAGAGGTTGCAGATGGTGTAAGACCAAACTTAAATTGCTTTCAGGATCCAATGAGTTAGCAGAGGTCATGTTTTTATGCATTATATGCTTAGTAAATGCCTCTTCCTTTCCTTGCACATAATTATATTAACTTAAGTAACAGTATGAGGATGATTTAGAATTGTAATGGGGTGGAAGCCAAAGTAAGTTTTTTGTTTTTTGATTTGTATGTGTATATGTGTGTGTTCTTTTATTTAAAGCATGGACCATTGTTTTCCTTTAATTTTAAAAAAGAATTTCACCTTCATTTAGTTAGTATTACTTGACTTGGTTAATTTTACATGTGTCACCTAGGTGCTTTCACATATGCGATCTCATTTAATCTCCAAAATAAAGGGTATGTTATTGTCACTGTTTTACAAATGGGGGATAGAGGCCAAGACAGATGAAATAATTTGCCCAAGAACCCTTGTCTACTAAAATATTTAAGAGTTCAGAATTTAGCTATGTTTCTATTGTGAAAGTACCCATCATAGTTTTGAAGTTTAGGATTAAAAATTATGCACTATTATACACCACTATTTTATTTTAGAACAACTTACATTTTAAATTATTTGAATATTCTAATACCACTAATAAATTATTTTCTGATTCATAAGCTCCAGATTGCAAGTGTGAGTGTGAAACAGGGCTTGCTTCACTGTGTAAAACAGAGCAGGAACAACATTTAAATATATGCTGAGCTCAGTGGTAACTATATATCTTTGGATGGATAACTTTTTATCCAAGACATAGTTTGATAATTGGGATTTTGGATGAGTTCTTGTGCCTTGCTTGGAACATCAGTTCAACAGGGAGAAATATAGTAAACTAGTGTGGTTAAGTTCAAATGTGATTCCATAATTACAGGGCCACATATGGTGCCAATGGTCACAGGATTGACATTTCCCTAAAGTAGTTGTGCTGGATTTTGGTTGTCAGCTTAGCAGTGTTGTTACTCATTTCTACAGTTTTATCTGCATTCAAGAAGCATATCTGAGCTGAATTTCTTTACATGGTAGTTATGAGGTAGGATTTTCCAATGATAGGTATTTGAACAATACTTGGAAGGTAGAGAAGAAGAACAGAGAAGGCAATGGCACCCCACTCCAGTGCTCTTGCCTGGAAAATCCCACGGGCGGAGGAGCCTGGTGGGCTGCAGTCCATGGGGTCGCTAAGAGTCAGACATGACTGAGCTACTTCACTTTCACTTTTCACTTTCGTGCATTGGAGAAGGAAATGGCAACCCACTCCAGTGTTCTTGCCTGGAGAATCCCAGGGACGGGGGAGCCTGGTGGGCTGCCGCCTATGGGGTTGCACAAAGTCGGACACGACTGAAGCGACTTAGCAGCAGCAGAGAGGAAGAAAGAATGTTATTCCCAGGGGATGGTTTCTCAGACATTTCTTTCAGCTCCTATTTTGTGGCCAGGATGATCAGACGTGGTAGCTTCTCAGACTTCTCTCTTCAAGGTATCACTTTGCATTTTGGTGTCTTAATGTGGAGGCATCTCAGATTTTCCTGTGGGCTTTTGCGTTAAGGACCCTGTAGGCAAACACAGTGTCCTACAGTTCTTCCAGTTTCCCTGAGCTAGGCTAGGGCATCTCTACCTGCGCCTGAGCATTAATAACTCTAAAATTCTTAGTTGCTCTCTCATGCTGACTTAACTAGGCTATTCAGCCTCTGTACCTCATTTTCCTTAATTGTTAAATAGGATAAAATAATGCCTACCTTAGGGGATATATGTGTATCTATGGCTGATTCAAGTTGAGGTTTGACAGAAAACAACAAAATTCTATAAAGCAATTATCCTTCAGTTAAAAAAACGAATAAATTTAAAAAATTGTTCTACACTTGCTTATTCTTTTGTTTCTTTTTTCATGCACCTATGCGTTCGCTCAGTCACCCACAATTAAAGGATGAATGATGCCCTTTCATAGCATTACCATCAAATTACAACTTGGTCAAACCCCTCCTTAATGCAATGCTTAATGTCTGTTTTGTGGTCTGTTTTGTGGTCTAACACCTCAAAACAGACATTAAGACCTCTTCCGCTCCTATCCCTCCCCACCCATTTAGCCAGGGTTCAGTCCTTGTCAGGTCACATTCAACATGCTTTTCTGCATTTTCAGCTTCTACCATTCATATCTTGTTTTCAATTATTGAGTATTTTTTAAAAAAATTCAGCATCTCTTGTTTTGTTTCATTTAGGTAAGTTTTATTTAAAGGATTGCTTCTCTTCAACTCTCAGTCTGTATCGTTTGGGCAGTGGTGACCCCATCCTTGGACTTCAGAGACAAGTACATGTCTTAATCCTGAGCAATCAGAGCAATGGATGCATCATCTTGGCCACAGTTATTGGTTTCAGTTCAGTTCAGTTGCTCAGTCGTGTCCGACTCTTTGCAACTCCATGAATTGCAGCATGCCAGGCCTCCCTGTCCATCAGCAACTGTCGGAGTTCACTCAAACACGTCCATCGAATTGGTGATGCCATCCAGCCATCTCATCCTCTGTCGTCCCCTTCTCCTCCTGCCCCCAATCTCTCCCAGCATCAGAGTCTTTTCCAGTGAGTCAACTCTTCGCATGAGGTGGCCAAAGTACTAGAGTTTCAGCTTTAGCATCATTCCTTCCCAAGAACACCCAGGGCTTATCTCCTTTAGAATGGACTGGTTGGATCTCCTTGCAGTCCAAGGGACTCTCAAGAGTCTTCTCCAACACCACAGTTCAAAAGCATCAATTCTTCGGCGCTCAACTTTCTTCACAGTCCAACTCTCACATCCATACATGACTACTGGAAAAACCATAGCCCTGACTAGATGGACCTTTGCTGGCAAAGTAATGTCTCTGCTTTTGAATATGCTATCTAGGTCGGTCATAACTTTTCTTCCAAGGAGTAAGCATCTTTTAATTTCATGGCTGCAATCACCAACTACAGAGATTTTGGCTGCTAAGCTGCTAAGTCACTTCAGTCATGTCTGACTCTGTGTGACCCTATAGACGGTAGCCCACCAAGCCCCCCCGTCCCTGGGATTCTTTAGGCAAGAACACTGGAGCCCCCCTCAAAATAAAGTCTGACACTGTTTCCACTGTTTCCCCACCTATTTCCCATGAAATGATGGGATCAGATGCTATGATCTTCGTTTTCTGAATGTTGAGCTTTAAGCCAACTTTTTCACCTTCCTCTTTCACTTTCATCAAGAAGCTTTTTAGTTCCTTTCACTTTCTTCACGTTGTTATTGGTTTAGGGATGGGAAAATGACACAAGAAGCCCCAGCAGGACGGTAGGAGGGGTGAATTCATGTTTAGAATCAACCCCCATTCCACCAGAGACACTCAGAGGGCTCAAACAAACCTTGTGAGCCCCAGGACCCAGGGACCCCACAGCGACTGAGACAGAAGTGTGTTTGAGCATCTCCTGGGGAGGTACGGGTGGGTGATGGTCTGCCGCAGGGACATGTTCTGTGTGCAGCAGACTTGGGTATGGCATAAGCCCTTTTGGAGAAGGTCACCATTAACCCCACCATAGAGCTGCCAGAACTTATAGGACTGGGAATTTGAACTATGGATGGAGGTTCATGCCATTGTACAGGAGACTGGGAGCAAGACCATCACCAAGAAAAAGAAATGTAAAGAAGCCAAATCGCTGTCTGAGGAGGCCTTACAAATAGCTGTGAAAATAAGAGAAGCAAAAAGTAAAGGAGAAAAGGAAAGATACACCCATTTGAATGCAGAATTCCAAAGATTAGCACGGAGAGATAAGAAAGGCTTCCTCAGCAATCAATGCAAAGAAATAGAGGAAAACAACAGAATGGGAAATACTAGAGATCTTTTCAAGAAAATCAGAGACACCAAAGGATCATTTCATGCAAAGATGGGCTTAATAAAGGACAGAAATGGTATGGACCTAAAGAAGCTGAAGATATTAAGAAAAGGTGGCAAGAATACACAGAAGAACTGTACAAAGAAGATCTTCATGACCCAGATAATCATGAATGTATGATCACTTGCCTACAGCCAGACATCCTGGAATGTGAAGTCAAGGGGGCCTTAGGAAGTATCACTATGAACAAAGCTAGTAGAGGTGATGGAATTCCAGTTGAATTATTTCAAATCCTAAAAGATGATGCTGTGAAAGTGCTGCACTCAATATGCTAGCAAATTTTGAAAACTCAGCAGGGGCCACAGGACTGAAAAAGGTCAGTTTTCATTCCAATACCAAAGAAAGGCAATGTCAAAGAATGCTCAAGTACTGCACAATTGCACTCATCTCACACACTAGCAAAGTAATGCTCAAAATTCTCCAGGCCAGCCTTCAATAATACATGAACCGTGAACTTCCAAATATTCAAGTTGGATTTATAAAAGGCAAAGGAACCAGAGATGAAATTGCCAACATCCACTGAATCATCTAAAAAGCAAGAGAATTCCAGAAAAACATCTATTTCTGCTTTATTGACTACACCAAAGCCTTTGACTGTGTGGATCACAACAAACAATGAAAAATTCTTCAAGAGATGGGAATACTAGACCACCTGACCTGCCTCTTGAGAAATCTGTATGCAGGTCAAGAAGCAACAGTTAGAACTGGACATGGAACAGACTGGTTCCAAATAGGAAAAGGAATATGTCAAGGCTATATATTGTCACTGTGCTTATTTAACTTATATGCAGAGTACATCATGAGAAACGCTGGGCTGGATGAAGCACAAGCTGGAATCAAGATTGCTGGGAGAAATATCAATCACCTCAGATATGCAGATGACACCACCTTTACGGCAGAAAGTGAAGAAGAACTAAAGAGCCTCTTGATGAAAGTGAAAGAGGAGAGTGGAAAGGTTGGCTTAAAACTCAACATTCAGAAAACGAAGAGCATGGCATCTGGTCCCATCACTTCATGGCAAATAGATGGTGAAGCAGTAGAAACAGTGGCTGACTGTTTTGGGGGGCTTGAAAATCACTGCAGATATTTACTGTAGCCATGAAATAAAGAGACAGTTACTCCTTGGAAGGAAAGTTATGACCAACCTAGACAGCACAGTAAAAAGCAAAGACATTACTTTGCCAACAAAGCTCTGTCTAGTCAAGGCTATGATTTTTCCAGTAGTCCTGTATGGATGTGAGAGTTGGAGTATAAAGAAAGCTGAGCACCGAAGAATTGATGTTTTTGAACTGTGGTGTTGGAGAAGATTCTTGAGAGTCCCTTGGACTGCAAGGAGATCCAACCAGTCCATCCTAAAGGAAATCATTCCGGATGTTCATCAGAAGGACTGATGCTAAAGCTCAAACTCCTATACTTTGGCCACCTGATGCGAAGAGCTGACTCATTTGAAAAGACACTGATGCTGGGAAAGATTGGAGGTGGGAGGAGAAGGGGATGACAGAGGATGAGATGGCTGGATGGCATCACTGACTCAATGGATATGAGTTTGAGTAAACTCCAGGAGTTAGTGATGGACAGGGAGGCCTGGTTAGCTGCAGTGCATGGGGTCACAAAGAATTGGACATGACTGAGTGACTGAACTGAACTGGTCTGAAATGACACAAGCAGGACAAATAGGGGAAATGCAAGAATTTTTTAGATAGAATGATTGGGAAAGAGTTTCTTTATCCACCAGGCTTGCTAAGCTAATAGAATATGAGTTTCAAGCTGCTGGAAACCCATGTAGCTGAATCCAAATGGGAATCTATCTGAGAATGAAGCCAGATGCAGAGAAATCTGAAGCAAGCCTAGAGAGACAGGCAATGTCTTGATGACGTTTTTTGAGGCATTGAGTCCGGTGTTTCTTAAGCTTGGGCACATTACTTAAGCTTCCCTGGTGGCTCCGATGGGAAAGAATCTGCCTGCAGTGTGGGAGACCTGGGTTTGAAACCTGGATTGTAAAGATCCCCTGGAGGAGGGCATGGCAACACTCTCCAGTATTCTTGACTGGAGAATCTCCATGGACAGAGGAGCCTGGAGGACTACAGTCCATGGGGTCAAAAAGAGTCAGACACGACTGCGTGACTAACAGTTTCACACTTTCACTTTCAAGGTTATAAAACTAGGCTTAAAATGAACAAGACTTACCCAATCTACCACTTGACTTCAGTTCAGTTCAGTCGCTCAGTTGTGTCCAACTCTTTGCGAACCCATGAATAACAGCACACCAGGCCTCCCTGTTCATCACCATCTCCCGGAGTTCCCTCAGACTCTTGTCCATTGAGTCCATGATGCCATCCAGCCATCTCATCCTCTGTCGTCCCCTTCTCCTCCTGCCCCCAATCTCTCCCAGCATCAGAGTCTTTTCCAATGAGTCAACTCTTCTCATGAGGTGGCCAAAGTGCTGGAACTTCAGCTTTAGCATCATTCCTTCCAAAAAACACCCAGGACTGATCTTTAGAATGGACTGGTTGGATCTCCTTGCAGTCCATGGGACTCTAAAGAGTCTTCACCAACACCACAGATCAAAAGCATCAATTCTTCGGCGTTCAGCCTTCTTCACAGTCCAACTCTCACATCCATACATGACCATAGGAAAAACCATAGCCTTGACTAGACGGACCTTAGTCGGCAAAGTAATGTCTCTGCTTTTGAATATACTATCTAGGTTGGTCATAACTTTTCTTCCAAGGAGTAAGCGTCTTTTAATTTCATGGCTGCAATCACCATCTGCAGTGATTCTGGAGCCCCCCAAAATAAAGTCTGCCACTGTTTCCACTGTTTCCCCATCTATTTCCCATGAAGTGATGGGACTGGATGCCATGATCTTCGTTTTCTGAATGTTGAGCTTTAGACCAACTTTTTCATCTCCTCTTTCACTTTCATCAAGAGGCTTTTTAGTTCCTCTTCACTTTCTGCCATAGGGTGGTGTCATCTGCATATCTGAGGTTATTGATATTTCTCCCAGCAATCTTGATTCCAGCTTGTGTTTCTTCGAGTCCAGCGTTTCTCATGATGTACTCTGCATATAAGTTAAATAAGCAGGGTGATAATATACAGCTTTGATGTACTCCTTTTCCTATTTGGAACCAGTCTCTTGTTCCATTTCCAGTTCTAACTGTTGAACTGTTCCTGACCTGCATACAGATTTCTCAAGAGGCAGGTCAGGTGGTCTAGTATCCCCATTTCTTGAAGAATTTTCCACAGTTTATTATGATCCACACATCAAAGCTTTGGCATAGTCAATAAAGCAGAAATAGATGTTTTTCTGGAACTCTTTTGCTTTTTCCATGATCCAGCAGATGCTGGCAATTTGATCTCTGGTTCGTCTGCCTTTTCTAAAAGCAACTTGAACATCAGGAAGTTCACGGTTCACGTATTGCTGAAGCCTGGCTTGGAGAATTTTGAGCATTACTTTACTAGCTTGTGAGATGAGTGCAATTGTGCGGTAGTTTGAACATTCTTTGGCATTGCCTTTCTTTGGAATTGGAATGAAAACTGATCTTTTCCAGTCCTGTGGCCACTGCTGAGTTTTCCAAATGTGCTGGCATATTGAGTGCAGCATCATCTTTGAGGATTTGAAATAGCTCAATTGGAATTCCATCACCTCCACTAGCTTTGTTTGTAGTGATGCTTTCTAAGTCCCACTTGACTTCACATTCCAAGATGTCTGGTTCTAGATTAGTGATCACATCATCATGACTATCTGGGTCGTGAAGATCTTTTTTGTACAGTTCTTCCGTGTATTCTTGCCACTTCTTAATATCTTCTGCTTCTGTTAGGTCCAGACTATTTCTGTCCTTTATCGAGCCCATCTTTGCATGAAATGTTCCCTTGGTATCTCTAATTTTCTTGAAGAGATCTCTAGTGTTTCCCAATCTGTTGTTTTCCTCTATTTCTTTGCATTGATCGCTGAAGAAGGCTTTCTTATCTCTTCTTGCTATTCTTTGGAACTCTGCATTCAGATGCCTATATCTTTCCTTTTCTCCTTTGCTTTTCACCTCTCTTCTCTTCACAGCTATTTGTAAGGCCTCCCCAAACAGCCATTTTCCTTTTTTGCATTTCTTTTCCATGGGGATGGTCTTGATCCCTGTCTCCTGTACAATGTCACGAACTTCATTCCATAGTTCATCAGGCACTCTGTCTATCAGATCTAGGCCCTTAAATCTATTTCTCACTTCCACCGTATAATCATAAGGGAATTGATTTAGGTCATACCTGAATGGTCTAGCAGTTTTCCCTACTTTCTTTAATTTAAGTCTGAATTTGGCAATAAGGAGTTCATGATCTGAGCCACAGTCAGCTCCTGGTCTTGTTTTTGTTGACTGTATAGAGCTTCTCCATCTTTTGCTGCAGAGAATATAATTAATCTGATTTCGGTGTTGACCATCTGGTGATGTCCATGTGTAGAGTCTTCTCTTGTGTTGTTGGAAGAGGGTGTTTGCTATGACCAGTGCATTTTCTTGGCAAAACTCTATTAGTCTTCTCCCTGCTTCATTCCGTATTCCAAGGCCAAATTTGCCTGTTACTGCAGGTGTTTCTTGACTTCCTACTTTTGCATTCCAGTCCCCTATAATGAAAAGGACATCTTTTTTGGGTGTTCGTTCTAAAAGGTTTTGTAGGTCTTCATAGAACCATTCACCTTCAGCTTCTTCAGCATTACTTGTTGGGGCATAGACTTGGATAACTGTGATATTGAATGGTTTGCCTTGGAGATGAACAGAGATCATTCTGTCATTTTTGAGATTGCATCCAAGTACTGCATTTTGGACTCTTTTGTTGACCATGATGGCTACTCCATTTCTTCTGAGGGATTCTTGCCCTCAGTAGTAGATATAATGGTCATCTGAGTTCAATTCACCCATTCCAGTCCATTTTAGTTCACTGATTCCTAGAATGTCGACATTCACCCTTGCCATTTCCTGTTTGACCACTTCCAGTTTGCCTTGATACATAGACCTAATATTCCAGGTTCCTATGCAATATTGCTCTTTACAGCATCGGATCTTGCTTCTATCACCAGTCACATCCACAACTGGGTATTCTTTTTGCTTTGGCTCCATCCCTTCATTCTTTCTGTAGTTATTTCTCCTCTGATCTCCAGTAGCATATTGGGCACCTACTGACCTGGGGAGTTCCTCTTTCAGTATCCTATCATATTGCCTTTTCATACTGTTCATGGGGTTCTCAAGGCAAGAATACTGAAGTGGCTCACCATTCCCTTCTCCAGTGGACCACGTTCTGTCAGACCTCTCCACCATGACCCGCCCGTCTTGGGTTGCCCCACAGGCATGGCTTGGTTTCATTGAGTTAGACAAGGCTGTGGTCCTAGTGTGATTAGATTGACTAGTTTTCTGTGAGTATGGTTTCAGTGTGTCTGCCCTCTGATGCCCTCTTGCAACACCTACCATCTTACTTGGCTTTCTCTTACCTTAGACGTGGGGGTATGTCTTCATGGCTGCTCCAGCAAAGCACAGCCGCTGCTCCTTACCTTGGATGAGGGGTATCTCCTTACCGCCACCATTCCTGACCTTCAACGTGGGATAGCTCTCTAGGCCCTCCTGCGCCTGCGCAGCCACTGCTCATCGCGTTGCTCCTCCTGGCTGCGGGCCCTGGCTTCAGGCATGGGTGGCTTCTCCCAGCTGCCGTCCCTAGCCTTGGGCTTGGGGTGGCTCCTCAGGGTCACCACCCCTGGCCTCGTGCTCGAGGTGGCTTCTCCCGGCTGCCCCTGACCTTGGACGTGGGGTTAGCCAGTTCCAAATCTTGCTCAGTTGTCTTTTTAAGGCTCAACTCCTTGAAATTAAAAGCTGTCAACTTTTGGGCACCACATACAATCTGCTGTGCAGTCTGTTGTCCTACACTTACCTTTTAGCTTGTAATCAGATATTTTAAATGCTGTCAGAGTCTCCATTCATCTGTTCCTTTATTCAGCATTCTCTAAATGCACTGGGTACACAGCAGTGACAAGACATAGCACTTGCCACTATGGATGCTTATGTTCTGCTTATAGCCTCTTGCTTTCAGAGTCTCATGTAGCAGCTGCATCTCTCTGTGTGTGTACGTGTATTTTCAATGTCAAAATTCATATTTTTGCCAGGGATTGGCAGGACATTCACTTAAATAATCACAGTCATCTTAAAGCTCCAGGACTCTGGCCAATGAAAGGGCTTCCTAAAAGATACTGATAATCTTCTTGTTTCAGTAGCTTTGTCACCAGGATCTCTGTCTCTGCCTTTCATAGAGGGAGTATTGTCTAGTTCTTAGAGTGCAGTCTCCCATAACGGGCTGGATTCAGCTCTCAGATCCACTGTTGTGTATACCTAAGCAAATTTACCTAACCCTGCTATCTCTCTACTTTTGCCTTTGCAAAATGAGATAGCACGCCTACTTATTTGAGTATTTGTAAGGATTAAGTGAGGTCGTGTGTGTAAGCACTTTGCACTGTGTCTGGTAGTAGTCAAGCCCAGATAAATGACAGTTTTGCTTTATTCCTACGATTCTAAATATTTGACTATAAAGATGCAAGTCTGCTTGTCCTTCAGGAACCAGCTTGAATGCTCTGTCATTTTTTTTTTAAAGATACCATAGTTTTATCTAACATATAACCTATTTTCAAATATCCACAAGTGTCCTAACAATGACTTTTATAGCTTTTTTTTTCAGTATTCAATCAATGGTTCAGCATTGTATTTTCTTCATCATGTCTTTTAAAGCTTATTTAATTTAAAACAGTAGCCCTTTCTCTTTTGGTCCTAGGACACTGATCTTTTGAAGAATCTGGAGCAGTGACTTTAAAGAATGCCTGATGATTTGGATCTGTCTGAATGCTTCCTCATGATTAGATTCTAGATGGTCAGTGTATTTCAATTTTCAAAGTATAATGACAGTTACAGAATTTATTGAACTTAATATTTTTAAATGCTTGAGTCCATAATGATAATAAAAAGCAAAATTTGAAGGAAAGAAAGTTTCTTTTTTAGAGAAGAATGACAGCTAGCAAAACGCAGAATGAATTATGTGATTAGAAAATCTTCACTTTTCAGCCACAGATGCAATATTTACTTCAGGCAATGATAATCAATGTAAGCTAAAATATTAAATGAATGCAATGCTCTGTCGTTTTTAAGGAAGTTAGTTGTTTAATTCTTCTCATTCCTTCTCATCTTAATCTTTATTATTCCTTCTCATCTTAATCTTTATTATAGTGTATATAATGATTTTTCCATACAGTTTTCTTTTTTTTTTTTCACAGAACAGGTGCAATGTCTTTAAAAAAAATAATCAGTTTAACACCAGTAGTTGAAATCATGTATAACCTTAGACATTCATTAATTTATATATAATGGGCATATAATTTGCTTTGAAAGCATTGCTCTGACTGTTGTGCATGGACTGGTGTGGCAGAAGCAGGGGACTGGTTAGATTACTGCACTGATCTAAGGAGAAGTGATGGTGGCACAAGCTGGTGGTGGAGGGAGAAATACCTCGTTGTGTTTTGCATGTGCTTTAGAACTAGAGCAATATATTTGGGAGAAAGAATGAGAATGACAAAAATATAAATATAAGAGTAATAAGAAATTAATGAAAAATCCTTCCTGTTCTGTGACGACCAATTCAAAAGTGAGTTTTGTTTTATGGTAAATTGATTTGGCCTCTAGATGGCTCCATTTTGCTAAAGAAACTTCAGGATTCTTTGTGTGTATGGGTGTTCTAGAAAATTTCACTGCTGCTGTATGTTTGGTTTTCCAGATTGGTATTATGGCTTCACTGTAAATTAATAAGCAGTTTTGACTCTTTTGTTGAGATAGAGTTATGTGTATTAGCGCACATTTCTAACATAAATTTCTTCATTTTTGAGCCACTGTTTTTCCAGTAGTCATGTATGGATGTGAGAGTTGGACTGTGAAGAAAGCTGAGCGCTGAAGAATTGATGCTTTTGAACTGTGGTGTTGGAGAAGACTCTTGAGAGTCCCCTGGACTGCAAGGAGATCCAACCAGTCCATTCTAAAGGAGATCAGTCCTGGGTGTTCTTTGGAAGGAATGATGCTAAAGCTGAAACTCCAGTACTTTGGCCACCTCATGTGAAGAGTTGACTCATCGGAAAAGACTCTGATGCTGGGAGGGATTGGGGGCAGGAGGAGAAGGGGACGACAGAGGATGAGATGGCTAGATGGCATAACCGACTTAATAGACGTGAGTCTGAGTGAACTCCGGGAGTTGGTGATGGACAGAGAGGCCTGGTGTGCTGCGATTCATGGGGTCGCAAAGAGTCGGACACGACTGAGTGACAGAACTGAACTGAAGAAACGTTAGAAGCCAGGGAAACCTTGTCTATATTGGGTACTTGTTGGGTTTCAAAATGTTTAAATATACTCATTCACTCATTCATTTATTGAATGATTTCTGTATTACAGGCACAATATTGGAGGCAGTGAAAAATATTGCTATGAGTAAAAATATATATTCTGTCCTTTATCTATGCTGTGCCACGTTAAGTCACTTCACTTGTATGTGACTCTTTCGACCCTGTGGACAATAGCCCGCCAGGTTTCTCTGTCCATAGGATTCTCCAGGGAAGAATACTGGACTGGGTTGCCATGCCCTCCTCTATGAGATCTTACCAACATAGGGATAGAACCTGTGCCTCTTAGGTCTCCTGCATTGGCAGCTGGGTTATTTACCACTAGCACCACCTGGGAAGCCCAACCTTTATCCATTTATTTATAATTTAAATAAAAGCACTAAAAAGCTTGTTTTTAAGTACATTTATTAAACATTCTCCATGTACAAGGCCCAGTATCTTAGCACATTGAGTTCATCTTTTCATTGAAATCTTCAAACTAACCCTATGAGGCAAAGGTGGTCCACATTTTACAGATGAAAAAACTGAGGAACAGAGAAGATTAAGTAACCTGGTAAAGTTCAACCTGGGATTTTTATTGTGGAAACCAGTTCTTCTGATTTACCTGCCTCTGAGTCATTTTCTCAGAGGTTGTGCTCAGTAGCTCAGTTGTTGTTTAATTTCTAAGTCATATCCAATTCTTGTGACCCCAGGGACTGTAGCCCTCAAGACTCTGCTGTCCATGGGATATTCCAGACAAGAATATTGGTGTGGGTTGCCATTTCCTATTCCAGAGGAACTTCCCTACTCTGGGATAGAACTCATGTCTCTTATGTCTCTTGCATTGGCAAGGGGATTCTTTGTCACTGAGCCACCTTGAAGTTTATTACCTATTTAAAAAAACAAGGAAACGAGCTGTCCTTTCTTATTAATATAAAGTAGATATTTAAAAATTCAGAATTTAAGTTCTTTGTCACATTTATGTAATGCAAATATATACTTGCAGCATTTTTACTGTCTTAGAGTTGCTTTTTGATGAACAGCAGCTCTTAATTTTGCTGAAGTTCCCCTTACCAGTCTTTCCCTTTGTGATAGTGTTTAGTTGTCCTGTACTGTTTGCTGGAGACGAGACACTTATGAATCAGCTATAGCTGTTGATGGGTAATTGGAATAAAAGGGAAGCACTGAAGATGTTTGACTAAACTGAAGGGAGTGAGGAGATACTTTTAAAGGCAGAGGGGAAGAACATCACAAAAACCAGAAGGGTCATGATTTGGGGGCAGGGAGTTTATAGTGGAGCAGGACAACCCTGAAGAGACTGCAGAGGTCCCACGTGGGCAAGGGCATGATCACTCCTTCATTTTGCAGAAGAGAGACATTTTCTACGACTTTAACTTCAAGACAAGACCCTGGATAGAGTCCAGAGTTATGGTTTGATTTTTCTCTCTATTTTTATACTTGTGCCCAATGTATGGCAAGGTGGTGCAGTGCTGATTCAAAGCTTCTGAAGTCTGAGAGGTTGCAGATGGTGTAAGACCAAACTTAAATTGCTTTCAGGATCCAATGAGTTAGCAGAGGTCATGTTTTTATGCATTATATGCTTAGTAAATGCCTCTTCCTTTCCTTGCACATAATTATATTAACTTAAGTAACAGTATGAGGATGATTTAGAATTGTAATGGGGTGGAAGCCAAAGTAAGTTTTTTGTTTTTTGATTTGTATGTGTATATGTGTGTGTTCTTTTATTTAAAGCATGGACCATTGTTTTCCTTTAATTTTAAAAAAGAATTTCACCTTCATTTAGTTAGTATTACTTGACTTGGTTAATTTTACATGTGTCACCTAGGTGCTTTCACATATGCGATCTCATTTAATCTCCAAAATAAAGGGTATGTTATTGTCACTGTTTTACAAATGGGGGATAGAGGCCAAGACAGATGAAATAATTTGCCCAAGAACCCTTGTCTACTAAAATATTTAAGAGTTCAGAATTTAGCTATGTTTCTATTGTGAAAGTACCCATCATAGTTTTGAAGTTTAGGATTAAAAATTATGCACTATTATACACCACTATTTTATTTTAGAACAACTTACATTTTAAATTATTTGAATATTCTAATACCACTAATAAATTATTTTCTGATTCATAAGCTCCAGATTGCAAGTGTGAGTGTGAAACAGGGCTTGCTTCACTGTGTAAAACAGAGCAGGAACAACATTTAAATATATGCTGAGCTCAGTGGTAACTATATATCTTTGGATGGATAACTTTTTATCCAAGACATAGTTTGATAATTGGGATTTTGGATGAGTTCTTGTGCCTTGCTTGGAACATCAGTTCAACAGGGAGAAATATAGTAAACTAGTGTGGTTAAGTTCAAATGTGATTCCATAATTACAGGGCCACATATGGTGCCAATGGTCACAGGATTGACATTTCCCTAAAGTAGTTGTGCTGGATTTTGGTTGTCAGCTTAGCAGTGTTGTTACTCATTTCTACAGTTTTATCTGCATTCAAGAAGCATATTTGAGCTGTATTTCTTTACACGGTAGTTATGAGGTAGGATTTTCCAATGATAGGTATTTGAACAATACTTGAAATGTAGAGAGGAAGAAAGGTTGTTATTCTTAGGGGATTATTAAAACTTCACACTTACGATGGTGTCTCAGACATCTCTTTCAGCTCCTATTTTGTGGGATGATCAGACATTGTAGCTTTTCAGACTTCTCTCTTCAAGCTATCACTTTGCATTTTGGTGTCCTGATGTGGAGGCATCTCAGATTTTCCCGTGGGCCTTTGCGTCAAGGACCCTGTAGGCAAACACAGTGTTCCACAGTTCTTCCAGTTTCCCTGAGTCCTAGCATCTCTACCTGTGCCTGAGCAACAATACATCTAACTCCACTGTTGTTGTTGTTTTTTTTTCAATTTTAAAGTTATTTACTTTTAATTGAAAGATAAATTTAAGGATAAGCATTTCAGTGTTGTGTTGGTTTCTGCTATACATCAACATGAATAGGCCATAGGTATACACGTCCCCTCCCTCTTGAACCTCTTTTCTACCTCCCACCCCATCCCACCCCTCCAGATTGTCACAGAGCACCAGTCAGTAGCTCCACTGTCTTGAGTAAGCTTCTATTTTAATGCACCCTATTAAAAAATATTTTAAAAAATGAGTCAACTCTGATGCAAAGAGCTGACCCATTTGAAAAGACTCCTATGCTGGGAAAGATCGAAGGCAAGAGAAGACGGGAACGACCAAGGATGACGTGGTTGGATGGCATCACCAACTCAATGGACATGAGTTTGAGTAGGCTTTGGGAACTAATGATGGACAGGGAGGCCTGGCATGCTGCAGTCAATGGGGTCGCAGAGAGTCAGACACAACTGAGCGACTGAAGTGAACTGATTTTTTTAAAAAACATCTCTTTATTTATGGCTGCTCGGGGCTTTGTTGCTATGTGCAGACTTTCTCTAGTTGTAGTTCACGGGCTTCTCATTGCAGTGACTTCTCTTGCTGAGGAACATGGGCTCTAGGGGATGTGAGCTCAGTAGTTGTGGCTCGCAGACTTAGTTGCCCTGTGGCCTGTGGGATCTTCCCCAACCAGGGATCACCTGAGTCCCCAGCATTGACCGGCAGATTCTTACCCCCTGGACTACCAGGGAAGTCTCATGCACATCGTTTTCAAAGCACTCAACCAAGAGGTTGAGTTCTCAGCTAAAATTCTCAGTTGCTCTCTTACGCTGACTTAACTAGGCTTTTCAGTCTCTGTACTTCATTTTCCTTAATAGTTAAATAGGATAAAATCATGCCTACCTTCAAAATTTGTTCTACACTTGCTTATTCTTTTGTTTCTTTTTTTTTCATGCACCTATGCATTGACTCAGTCACCCACAATGAAAGGATGAATGATGCCCTTTCATAGCATTACTATCAAATTACAACTTGGTTAAACCGCTCCTTAATGCAATGCTTAATGACTGTTTTGTGGTATAACAGGTTTAGGGTCTCCTTTGCTCTTTCATTCCTATCCCTGCCCACCCATTTAGTCAGGGGTCAGTCCTTGTCAGGTCACATTCAGCTTGATTTTCCATATTTTCAGCTTCTACCATTCATATCTTGTTTTCAATTAGTGTGTGTGTGTGTGTGTGTGTGTGTGAGTGTGTGTGGTTTTCAATTCAGCATCTCTTGTTCTATTTCATTTAGGTAAGTTTTATTTAGAGGATTGCTTTTCTTCAACTCTCAGTCTGTATTGTTTGGGCAGAGGTGACCCCATCCTTGGACTCCAAAGACAAGTACATGTCTTAATCCTGAGCAATCAGAGCAATGGATGCATCATCTTGGCCATAGTGATTGATTTAGGGATGGGCAAATGACACAAGCTGGGCAATTAGGGGAAATCCAAGAATTTTTTAGCTACAGTGATTGGGAAAGAGTTTCTTTATCCACCAGGCTTGCTAAGCTAATAGAATATGAGTTTCAAGCTGCTGGAAACCCATGTAGCTGAATCCAAATGGGAATCTATCTGAGAATGAAGCCAGATGCAGAGAAATGCTGAACCAATGCTGGAGAGACAAGCAATGTCTTGATGACATTTTTTGAGGCATTGAGTCCGGTGTTTCTTAAGCTTGGGCACATTTCTTAAGCTTCTCTGGTGGCTCCGATGGGAAAGAATCTGCCTGCAGTGTGGGAGACCTGGGTTTGATCCCTGGATTGGAAAGATCCCCTGGAGGAGGGCATGGCAACACTCTCCAGTATTCTTGACTGGAGAATCTCCATGGACAGAGGAGCCTGGAGGGCTACAGTCCATGGGGTCAAAGAGAGTCAGACACGACTGCGTGACTAACAGTTTCACACTTTCACTTTTAAGGTTATAAAACTAGGCTTAAAATGAACAAGACTTACCCAATCTACAACTTGACTTAGCCAGTTCCAAATCCTTGCTCAGTTGTCTTTTTAAGGCTCAACTCCTTGAAATTAAAAGCTGTCAACTATTGGGCACCATGTACAATCTGCTGTGCAATCTGTTATCCTATTATGACACTTCTTACCTTTTAGTTTGAGATTGGATATTTAAAATGCAGTCAGAGTCTCTGTTCATGCCTGTTCCTGTATTCAGCATTCTCTAAATGCACTGGGTACACAGCGGTGACAAGACATAGCACTTGCCTCTATGGATGCTTATGTTCTGCTTATAGCCTCTTGCTTTCAGAGTCTCATGTAGCAGCTGCATCTCTCTGTGTGTGTACGTGTATTTTCAATGTCAAATTCATATTTTTGCCAGGGATTGGCAGGACACTCACTTAAATAATCACAGTCATCTTAGAGCTCCAGGACTCTGGCCAATGAAAAGGCTTCCCAAAAGATACTGATAATCTTCTTGTTTCAGTAGCTTTGTCACCAGGATCTCTGTCTCTGCCTTTCATAGAGGGAGTATTGTCTAGTTCTTAAGAGTGCAGTCTCCCATAACGGGCTGGGTTCAGCTCTCAGATCCATTGTTGTGTATACCTAGGCAAATTTACCTAACCCTGGTAACTCTGCTTTTGCCTTTGCAAAATGAGATAGCATGCCTACTTATTTGAGTATTTGTAAGGATTAAGTGAGGTCATGCGTGTAAGCACTTTGCACTGTGTCTGGTAGTAGTCAAGCCCAGATAAATGACAGTTTTGCTTTATTCCTACGATTCTAAATATTTGACTATAAAGATGCAAGTCTGCTTGTCCTTCAGGAACCAGCTTGAATGCTCTGTCAATTTTAAGGAAATTAGTTGTTTAATTGTTTATTCTTTGATCTTTATTATAGTATATATAATGATTTTTCCATAACTTTTTCTGTTGTGTTCACAGAACAGGTACAATGTCTTTTAAAAAAATAAATTAAACACAAGTACCTGAAATCATGCATAACTTTAGACAGTCATTAATTTGAATATATAATGGACAGATAATTTGCTTTAAAAGCATTGCTCTGAGTCATTGTGCATGGACTGGTGTGGCAGAAGCAGGGGATTGGTTAGATTACTGTACTGATCCAAGGAGAAGTGATGGTGGTACAAGCTGATGGTGGAGGAAGAAAAACCTGGTTGTATGTTGGATGTGCTTTAGAACTAGAGGTATATTTTTGGACAAAGAAAATAGGATAACAAAAAATTAAAATAAGAGTAAAAGAAAGTAATGAAAAATCTTTCCTGTTCTGTGATGACTAATTCAAAAATGAGTTTGATGTTATGGTAAAGTGATTTGGCCTCTAGATGGCTCCATTTTGCTAAAGAAACTCCAGGATTCTTTGTGTGTATGCATGTTCTAGAAAATTTCACTGCTGCAGTATGTTTGGTTTTCCAGGTTGATATATAGCTTCACTGTAAATTAATAAGCAGCTTTGATTTTCTTTGTTCAGATAGAATTATGTGCATTGGCTCACATTTCTAACATAAATTTCTTCATTTTTGAGCCACTATTTAAGAACCACTAAGAAACTTTAGAAGCCAGGGAAACCTTGTATATGTTGGTTACTTGACTGGGTTTCAAAATGTTTAAATTTACTCATTCACTCATTCATTTATTGAATGACTTCTGTGTTCCAGGCACAATGTTAGAAGCAGTGAAAAATATTGCTATGAGTAAAAAATATATTCTGTCGTTTATCTGTGCTGAGCCACGTTAAGTCACTTCACTTGTATCCGAATCTTTCGACCCTGTGGACAATAGCCCACCAGGTTCCTCTGTCCATGGGACTCTCCAGACAAGAATACTGGAGTGGATTGTCATGCTCTTCTCTAGAGGATCTTCCCGACCCAAGGATAGGACCTGCATTTCATAGGTATCCTGCATTGGCAGCTGGGTTCTTTACCACTTCACCGCCTGGGAAGCCCAACCTCTATCTATTATAATTTAAATAAAAGCACCGAAAAGGTTTTTTTAAGGTTACATTTAATAAACATTCCTAATGTACAAGGCCCAGTACTCTAGCACATTAAATGCATCTTTTCATTGAAATCTTCAGTATAACCCTATGAGGCAAGGGTTGTCTACATTTTACAGATGAAAAAACTGAGGAACAGAGAAGTTAAGTAACCTGGTCAAGTTGAACCTGGGATTTCTATCGTGGGAACCAGTCCTTCTGATTTACCTGCCTCTGAGTATTGTCTCAGAGACAGTGCTCAGTTACTCAGTCATTACTGTTTAGTTTCTAAGTCATGGTCAACTCTTGCAACTGCATGTGTAGCCCTCCAGGCACCGGGGTCCATGAAATTTTCCAGGCAGGAATACTGGAGTCGGTTGCCATTTCCTATTCCAGGGGATCTTCCTGACCCAGGGATCAAATTCACATCTCCTGTGGTGGCAGGTGGGATCTTTCCAACTCTGCCGCCTGGGAAGCCTCTCAGAGATTGTGCAGACCTGTAAAGTCTGAGTGGCATGGACAGCTCCTCTAACCAGGAGCCTGACTCCCTTCTCCTGTCCTTCTTTATTCCTTTTGCATTCCCCTCAAGTCCTGCTTCTTTCCAGATTATGTGAGTTAGTCCCCCTTTCTGAGCTGTTTGAACATCTATGGCACACACGTGGAACAGCCTCCTTCTTTGTAGCATGTATGTCTAACAGAACAATGGAGGATAATCACTGAAACCCCCAAGTGGCAGATGAGCTTCTCTATGATTTGGGGAAGTGTCCTTTTAGGAGTTCTAGAAACGTAGGGCCTTAGGAAGCATTACTATGAACAAAGCTAGTGGAGGTGATGGAATTTCAGTTGAGCTTTTTCAAATCCTAAAAGATGATGCTGTGAAAGTGCTGCACTCAATATGTCAGCAAATTTGGAAGACTCAGCAGTGGCCTCAGGACTGGAAAAGGTCAGTTTTCATTTCAATCCCTAAAAAAGGCAATGCCAAAGAATGCTCAAACTCCCACACAATTGCACTCATCTCACACACTAGTAAAATAATGCTCAAAATTCTCCAAGCCAGGCTTCAGCAATACTTGAACTGTGAGTTTCCAGATGTTCAAGCTTATTTTAGAAAAGGCAGAGGAACCAGAGATCAAATTGCCAATATCCACTGGATCATTGAAAAGGCAAGAGAGTTCCAGAAAAACATCTATTTCTGCTTTATTGACTATGCCAAAGCCTTTGACTATGTGGACCACAATAAACTTCAGAAAATTCTGAAAGAGATGGGAATACCAGACTACCTGACCTGCCTCTTGAGAAACCTATATGCAGATCAGGAAGCAACAGTTAGAACTGGACATGGAACAACAGACTGGTTCCAAATAGGAAAAGGAGTACGTCAAGGCTGTATATCGTCATCATGGTTATTTAACTTAAATGCAGAGTACATCATGAGAAATGCTGGGTTGGGAGAAGCCCAAGCTGGAATCAAGATTGCCAAAAGAAATATCAGTAACCTCAGATATGCAGATAACACCTGCCTCATGGCAGAAAGTGAAGGGGAACTAAAGAGCCTCTTGAAAGTGAAAGAGGAGAGTGAAAAAGTTGGCTTAAAGCTCAACATTCAGAAAATGAAGATCATGGCAGCTGGTCCCATCACTTCATGGCAAATAGATGGAGAAACAGTGGAAACTTTATTTTTGGGGGCTCCAAAATCACTATGGATGGTGACTGCAGCCATGAAATTAAAAGACCTTTGCTCTTTGGAAGAAAAGTTATGACCAACTTAGACAGCATATTAAAAAGCAGAGACATTACTTTGCCAATGAAGCTCTGTCTAGTCAAGGCTATGGTTTTTCCGGTAGTCATGTATGGATGTGAGAGTTGGATTATGAAGAAAGCTGAGTGCTGAAGAATTAATGCTTTTGAACTGTAGTGTTGGAGAAGACTCTTGAGAGTCCCTTGGACTGCAAGGAGATCCAACCAGTCAATTCTGCAGGAAATCAGTCCTGAATATTTATTGGAAGGACTGATGTTGAAGCTGAAACTCCAATACTTTGGCCACCTGATGAGAAGAGCTGACTTATTTGAAAAGACCCTGATGCTGGAAAAGATTGAAGGTGAGAGGAGAAGGGGATGACAGAGGATGAGATGGTTGGATGGCATCACTGACTCAATGGACATGAGTTTGAGTTAACTACTCAAGTTGGTGATGGACAGGGAGGCCTGGTGTGCTGCAGTATGGGGTCGCAAAGAGTCAGACATGGCTGAGCAACTGAACTGAACGGAACTGAACCTTTTAGAAGACAAATGGAAGACTCATTGAAGAGGGAATTCTTCCTAATGAACTGACAGCTTCAGAGTGTCAATAAAAAGTTCAGGAGAAGTTTCCTAATTAATCATTCACACTGCTTCGCTCTGTGAGTTCTTTACTCCTTTTTCCTTTCTTGGCTCCTATTCTGATTACTTGATGGGTAATGGTAATAGAGATAGCTGATTCTCCGACACTATACACCCCCTCTTCTTCTTTAATAATAGAAAACCCATGACTACACAAGTAGTATCTACATATTCCCATTATCCTTGCAGCTTTGTGTGACCATGTAAGTCCAGTCCAACTTGATGAAAATAGAAAGTTTATATTTCTGTGCTTTATAATTAAAATGAATACATCTATACTGGCTTTGCCCATTTCCTTCTGTCGCTTGGAAGGGGATGAGAAGTGGAACTGTCACTTTTAGACCTAGAGTTTAAAGTTGTCTGTTGAAAATATCAGATCACTATATTTTGAGTCTTACATAATTGAACTTATTTTCTTCAATTAATATAGCAGTTGATACTTCGGAGAAGGCAATGGCAACCCACTCCAATACTCTTGCCTGGAAAATCCCATGGACTGAGAAGCTCGGTAGGCTGCAGTCCATGGGGTCGCTAAGAGTCGGGCATGACTGAGCGACTTCACTTTCACTTTTCACTTTCATGTACTGGAGAAGGAAATGGCAACCCACTCCAGTGTTCTTGCCTGGAGAATCCCAGGGACGGTAGAGCCTGGTGGGCTGCCGTCTACGGGGTCGCACAGAGTTGGATGTGACTGAAGCGACTTAGCAGCAGCAGCAGCAGTTGATACTTAAAATTGGGCCAGTGCCCTAACATTTAACTTAGCATTTGGTCTTAAAAAGTAGGGTACACATACTGGGCTGGAAAACTGGTGATCTGTGTTATGCTTTAGTAAAACATTTGATAAAACTCTCCTCTGTAATACTTTGGAAAGTAGACCATATGTCAACAGAGTCTTTATCTGGCTAAATTTATTGGAAAAGTTACACTGAAGATGTGTGCTGTCTTCTTTTTACTACATTTAGAAAAGTTCTATAAGAGAAAGTTGAAGTCAGGCTATTATAGTTATTAGGGGTTACACTGATGAAACCATTTTTATAAGAGTGGGCCTTATAAATTCTTTGACACTTCCCTATGATTACATGTTATTCAGAAATTATCAGACAACCCAGTGCAGGTAAATAGATCAGAGGAATAGTATTTACTATCTATAATAGTATTATGCTATTATAGTAGTATTACCACCTATCTAAACCCTTTGTTTCAAATCATCTCAAGGTAGATACAATTATATTGGGAGAAAGAGGGATGGGAGAGAAACTTCTGACTGTTGTTACTTACATAGGAACTAACTGGAAACCAGTAGGTCAAATGCTATAAAGACTACGAGGGAATATTACTACCAAAGAAACTGGAGCCTGGTCTGAAAAAGCTTGTGATTCTTTGATGAAGAGACTCTCAAACACACACAACCTGTGGGTGGGATTATTGCTAGTGTGAAAATAGCAGTTCTTATAGTATATACCATTTAAAATTTATAAATGTAGCTAACAAAAATATTAAATGGTGTCCTTTCTATTCTCCTATCTTGAAAAGCATACATTTTTGTAATGATCTGGATGTCCAGTTTAGAATTTAGAATTCTGAAACTCATTTGGAGCTTCACTGCAACAGTGTGTGGATAGTCACCCCATGGCCCACAACACATTCTCCATTTTTCCCAGTCTTACCTCTGTCCTGCATCAAAGGGCCCTGTTAAAACATGTTGTTGTTTAGTCAAAAGTCACTAAGTTGTGCCCAACTCTTTGTGACTCCATAGACTGTAGCCCATCAGGTTCCTCTGTCCGTGGGATTTCCCAGGCAAAGATGATGGCAGGGGTTGCCATTTTCTTCTTCAGGTGATATTCACAACACAGGGATCAAAGCTGTGTCTTTTGCATTGGCAGGTGGGTTCTTTACCACTGAGCCACCAGGGAAGTCCAAACATATAGATATTCTATTCCTTTTGCCTGCATCTAAGATTCATACACAACTGTTGTGTCTTCCACGCCACAAATAATTTAAATGTTTAGCAAGTTACCATTAATGGTACTTGTGTGGCACACATTTCTGAGTAATGTTTCAAGGCTACTTATTGTACTTGGATTCTTTCTCTTTCTCTCTTCCAATCTACTTCTTCCTTGTTGTTGTTACCACTACAGTCATCAGCAGCACACACACACACACACACACACACACACACATGCATTTGTTCTCCAAGGAGCTACACACATTTATCATACAAAATTTTGTTTACACATCCTTTGCATTGCAAAAATTTGTTTACGCATCTCTAAAATCTGTGAGTTTCTTGAAGATGGGGCTGATATGGGTGTTTTCATGCCAGAATTTTGATGGATCAACTATCTTGTTTTATACAAAGAATTCGGTGAGTATATGCAAGTGAATGGATGAATGTGTTTTCATATTGCTGCCTCTTTGAAATAATTGGAAATGTACCAAGACTTCTAGGGTTTCTCACCTAAGAGAGATTACACTAAAATTTAGATAACTAGATTAAGGTAGAAGGTTTAGAAATGTGTCATCCATGCAAAGACCCTAAAACGGGCAACCTTGTTTATGTTTCAAATTGCCCAGAAATATTTGGTTTTGCTTCATTTCTAGGAAGGGCTCAGGTTTGGAGTGAAGTCACAATTTTATCAGCAACAGTTCACTTAATATTGCTTATACAATCTCTCTAAAGCAGTGGCAAGGGCATATGTTTAGACTTTTCCTAGCGTTTGGGCTAAAGAAACCACATATATGTTAGTGCAGTGATTCTAAGTAGTTATTCCAGAGGCTTCTAAGGTAAGAGAATCACATTGTATGGTTTAGTAACACTGAAACCTTTCCATGCCCCATGTCATTTTATCTTTGTTCTTTTAGAAAAACTCAGAATGGTGCAAAACATATCTTTATTTTCACATTTCCAACTTTCTTTACACATATATACTGAAACCATCTGTCTAAATTGTGACAAAATCTGCCAGATCCAGATTGGCCTCATTAGTCATTTGAGCACACATAAACAGAGGGATTATGGAAAAATAAATAGATCTTGGATAGATTATCCGGGTCTGGGAAGGTTTTTTCTCATCATCAGCATCATTGCCAGACATGAAAAGGCACAGGTTTACATTTTTAAAACACTTGGAGGAGTTTTTGTTCTAGAAACTGGATAAAAATTTTCTAGTGACCTACTTGATAGTCTTTATTCTAGGACCAAGTCCATTCAGCTGTGAAACAAAAGAAAAACTAGCATCTTATGGAGCCGGCAAGGTCTTTCAGAGTGAAAGTCTATGGGAATATATTTAAGGGGTGAGATGAGACATAGGAGGGTGTGAGAGTGCATGAACATAAAATTTGAATATTATCAGCAAATCTAGTGTTTGTCTAAGCTAGTCATAAACTCACCTCCATGGATGTTTGGATGTGCTCTTACCAGCCACCTCTTCTCTGTGAATAGTAGTAGTTTAATTGTGAAATTGTATTGTCAAAAATATATATCATGCAAGCAAATCTCTGCCACAATAGGCAGTCAGTTCATCTGTATTTTCCTTGGAACTAACAGAGCCCCAAGGGACTAATAGATGCCATCAGGAAGATGTAGTAAGCTGGGAGAGGACTGCTAACATGGTATAAAATGAGGGGGAATTCTGTCCTCAGTCTTCAACAAAAACAAAAACAGCAACAAAACAATCTCTGTCACTAGGCTTCTGTCATGTCCTAAATTTCATTATTTGAGATTCATTCTTAAGTGTGACTTAATGGAATACAAGTTTATTTTTCATTCATATCAAAGGTCAGTGAAAATCAAATAGTTTCCTTTCAAAAAAAAAAACCCCAGGGGACCATGCTCCTTCCATTTTGTGCTATTGCCATCGTCAGCACATGCTGTTGCTGGGGAAGGGGAAGGCAAGCTGCAGAGTATATGCTGTACCTGAAAGTGCCATGAGTCCAGGCCCTCAGAGCCCACCTACCTACAGGAAGCCTGGGAAATGTAGTTCTGCTTTATGTCCAGAAAGTGAAAGTAGGATTGGTGAGTATCTAGCTGGTTTCTGCTACAAAGAAAGTTGGATTAATGTCAGATTGAAAGCATAGGTGTATTATTTTCCAGCTCTTTGCACCAAGAGATGAAGGCTATAACCCAACTCCTTCAACCTAGGCTAACCCTGGTGTCTTGCTTTTACCAGTAGAATGTAGTTAAAGTGATGCCTGCAAATTCTAGAGTCTAGCTTTCCATAGGCCTTGTTGCTTCTGCTTCTGGTTTTTTTTTTCTCTTAGAATGCTGTTTTGGTACAGCATTCCTATCTAAGGAAGTAGTCTCCTGGAAGTGAGAGGCCACAAGCAGGAAAAGCAAGTCACTCTAGTCAGCAACAAACATCAGTTGTCATACATGGTTAGGCCAGCTTGGACCTTCAAGCCCAGTTGGCTCTCTTCCTAAAGGTAAGTTACATGAGTGAACCAGGTGAAAGGAGAGGAATATTGCACAGCCAGTGAACAGAATTGTGATAAATAATAAATCAGCGTTTCAGGTCACTGAGTTGCGGTGATTTGTTACTGCGACAATAGACAACTGTTACAAGTTATAAATTTTTTCAGGTTAAAATGGGAGTCCACCTTTGTAAACCTGAAGCTAATGACTTATAAAGGGCCCCACTTTAATGTTATTTATGGCATTTCTAATGTGCATGTGATCTTGTGATCGCATATGTCTTCCTAAGGAAAGGATGTAGGCACTAATGGGTGAATGGGAGGTATTACAAGGAAAAGAGGAAAGCCAATGCAGGTATCTTATTGAACTTGTCATTTTTAGGCAATTAAATCTCAATTTTGCTGCAGAATTGTGGTGGATAGAGTAGATCTTAACTCATAGTTGTTCCAACAAAGAGGTGAGTAGCTGAGGTATCTATTCGCCAAATCCCATCAATTTTTGATAACGGGTTTCTGGGTGCTGAGAAGAGTAGCTTACTCCTCAGCACTTTTGGTCTACCTTGTGAACTGGCTGAGTGGGTTTCTGTGATTAGAGAAAGCCTTCATGGGAAGAGTCCCAGGGCTCCTGTTTGAAACAATTCCAGTCGGCCTTTTCTACAGTATGAGTGAATAGTGAAGCGAAAATCACTCAGTCATGTCCAATTCTTTGTGACCCCATGGACTACACAGTCCATGGAATTCTCCAGGCCAGAATACTGGAGTGGGTAGCCTTTCCTTTCTCCGGGGGATCTTCCCAACCCAGGGATTGAACCAAGGCCTCTGCATTGCAGGCAGATTTGGGTTGGGTACCGACAGTGACATTAGAGTTTATTGTCAATATCTGAAAATTATAAATATTAATATCTAAATATATAATGTTTTTATCTCAAATAGTAAATTCTCAAGCTAGATATAACTTGTAGTGAAAATTTTCCTTGTGTTCTTCTTATGGAAATGGATTTTTTTAAAATGAAAAAAATACCTTGGATTTATTCACAAATGAAAGACTATCAACTTAGTTATATAAAATTTTTAACAGTTGGAAAGACCTCAAACTCATTTGTAAACCACCTAGGATATACATTCTTGATCCAAAAATAATAAAAACTTCAAAGACAGGAGAAGAATTTCTTTATTTCTTGAAATTCTAACAGTCCATTGATACATAAATGCATATTCATTATTGTACAAGTAAAATCTGCAAGTGTTAGAGGAAAGGGTTATAATAAAATGCACACCAAAACACGTTTTGTTCACTCAATTCAAACTTCAAAATAACAGGCTTCACAAGAATGCTTTAAAAAATTTCTTACTGTGTTGAGGCCTTTTTTGGTTGTGATGAGGAGGAAGAAAAGCTTAGTCACTTTGTGGCAACTTACCATTTGCAGCACCTCAGGGCCAGCCAAATTGTTCCCCTCCCCTAGGCAACTGAAACTAGGCCTCTATTTTGTGTTGTTAAGTGCAATTCACTAACCATGAGTGCAATCGGGCAGCTGACAGGGCTGAGAAATCATTGCTCCTGTACTCTTGATGTAACTTTAAATCTGTACCCTTGGCCACCACTCTAATTTGTAATATCACACAGTATTAATGATGATGAAAAATTTATATCAAATTTCAAATGTATTTCTATATTCCAGAGGTTCCTTCCATGATGGTGATTCAACTTTAGTTAGGCTGTGGTCCAACCCTGATTCTAACTCTTTGCCCTTTGGCGCTAGGCAAAAAGTACATTCTGCACAGCTCTACTCTGTGTGTGCATGTGTCTTGAAACAACAAACATATGTCCTCTCGGTACATGCTGGCAACTCCAAGCTGACTGTTGGGACTTCACCAGGTCTGTCTAATGCTTCCCTAGATTAAAGGAGTAGTTTTGATATGGAACATGTAGGAACTTGTCCTCATAGTTCTGAAGACTACAGTTCAATATCAAGGTGTTGGCAGGCTTAGTTTCTTCTGAAGCCATTCTCCTTGGTTTGTGGATGGCCACCTTCTCGCTGTATCTTCACACGGCTTGCCATCCATGAGTGCATGTCCATAAAGAATGTCTCTTTTGATGTCCAAATGTCCTCTTCTTGTAAGGACATTTGGTCAGATTTCACCCAAATGGCCTCATTTTGACTTAATCACCTCTTTAAAGGCTTTGTCTCCAAATACAGTCACATTCTTAAGTACTAGTGGTTAGGGCTTCAACATATGAAGTTTTAGGGGGCACAGTTCAGCCAGCAATATTCTTTTAGTTTCCCCTCAGACGTGGCATAAGTCATGTCTGCTCAAATGCCACTCGTCAGAGCAAGTCACATGATAATGCTTGGCAATGTACCCTCTGAGGATTATTGTAATTTCCAAAATCAGCTTGAGATTTTCCAGGATGGGTCTGCAGATTTGTTGCAAAGGGTCTCTTACTACATGTTTGAGCAACTATTTTCCGTATACCACTTTAGTAACATATGCTTCATGCAAATTTTTAGTAATTATAAAGTAATTCAAGCATCAGAAAAATTTAAGCATACAAAAGAAATAACACAAGACACCATCTGGTGCCTACCATCCAGACTTAACATTGTAACGCATTTGCTCTAGATCCCTTCCCCTTTAGGGCTTTCCAGGTGGCGCTAGACTCAATAGATCCGGGTTTGGTCCATAGGGCCGCCATAGGGTTGCAAACAGTTGGATACGACTGAGGCAACTTAGCACACGCAATGGCGCCCCACTCCAGCACTGTTGCCTGGAAAAATCCCATGGACGGAGGAGCCTGGTGGGCTGCAGTCCATGGGATCGCTAAGAGTCGGACACGACTGAGTGACTTCACTTTCACTTTTCACTTTCATGCATTGGAGAGGGAAATGGCAACCCACTCCGGTGTTCTTGCCTGGAGAGTCCCAGGGATGGGGGAGGCTGGTGGCCTGCCCTCTATGGGGTCGCACAGAGTCGGACACGACTGAAGCGACTTAGCAGCAGCAGCAGCAGCATCAGGAGGAGGTTAGGGGATGACGGCGGAGGGAGGGAGAGTCTTTGGTGCAATTCTTGGTCTTTCCCCTGGAGCCTGATCATTTTCAGTAATCAAGGGCTTAGCTTATCCTACAGTTGTAGTGGAAGTCACTCAGTTGTGTCCGACTCTTTGTGACCCCATTGACTAGAGTCCATGGAATTCTCCAGGTCAGAATACTGGAGTGGGAAGACTTTCCCTTCTCCAGGGGATCTTCCCAACCCAGAGATCGAACCCAGGTCTTCCGCATTGCAGGTGGATTCTTTACCTGCTGAACCACAAGGGAAGCCCAAGAATACTGGAGTGGGTAGCCTATACTTTCTCCAGTAGATGTTCCTGACCCAGGAATTGAACCGAGGTCTCCTGCATTTCAGGTGGATGCTTTATCAACTGAGCTATCAGGGAAGCCTAATCAAGGGCTACAACTCCTTTATTTAACTCTCCTTTTTTTTTTTTTTGTAAAAAAAAAAAAAAGACTCTGAAACAAATAAATTCTCTTAAGAGATGACTTTTCCTTCTCCTTGGATGATTTATTTTGCCCTGGACTTTCTTCCCCAACCATACTGCCTGGAAAGACTTGAGGAGCCAAAGAGTACCCTTAAGTATAGATGCTAGTCCCCATTGCAGGTGGAACAGTGTCTGAAAGCAGAGGGTTGAATAATAAGCATATCTGCTTATGAAATATATAAAATATTAATAAATTGCAATGAAACAATTGTATTTAATGTCTGTCACTTCATGTGTGTTTCTGCAAAATATGTATCATCTAATTTCAGTTATGTAATTGTGTCTTTTTAATCTCCACAAATATTATAAAATATATTATTCCTCCTCTTCCTTCTCCTTGTGGGGGAAATGTCTATGCAATTTATCTATGTTAACTTGTACTAGCTTTCATCCAGATGGTCATAGGAACATAAATGGATAAATTTATTTGAATTGATAACTAATGACTAATGAAACTTTTACTTACAGAAAGTAAATATGGTATCAATAAACTGGTTAGACAACGAGGACTGACTTTACCAGTTAGGTTATGTAGAGGATAGTTTCCATAAATGAATGGGTTCAATTTGTAGTGCCAAGGTTTTAAGGAAAATGTATTTAAGCCACATGATGAGACAACATTATTTTATTAAAAATTAGTATTGCCAAAACTGTATTGAACATAGCAATATTTTGATTTCTCACACTTTTCTGAGGATATTGGGTTAAACAAGGTGCCACAGTGTGAAAGACCAAGACTCATTTAATAAGACTTGGTAAAGCCTTTTTGGTATATTTCCCAGAAACTGAGAAAGTGAATGACTTTCATGACTGGATAACAAATCATTTCACAGGTCAGGTACTTTCCAATTCTCAGCTTTCAACAAAATTGAAGGAGGAAATAACTAAGTTGTCAGTCGAGAGACTATTAAAAATAATTTTAGATGATAGATTGCTATATGAATTTTGGCATGTAACTTGGAAGAAATTCAAAGAAATGGGTGAGACGTAATAAGAAAGCTCTTATGCACCATTCAGCTTGTTGTGAGAGCAAATTTTCTCAGAATTTACATCTAGAAAAATGAAAAAGAATAGACGTGGTACTGAAGTCCATCTCATTCTAGAGACATCCATGGACACGGAGGGAAAAAAAAATTCTTTTTAAGAGGTAAATGTCCCCAAATTAATTTGTGTTTAATGAGTTTCAAAATTTTAATATGTGTATATTTGTTTTAATTGTGGACTAAATTTGTAAATTTGTTTAATTGTGGATCATTATAATTATGACAGGATTCATGCAAAATTTGTTAATAGTTCAAGCCTAAAATCTTTGTTTTAAATTCATATAAATGTTTCTATTATATATATATTTATATATTTAAAGTCAATCAGTCATGTCCAATTCTTTGTGACCCCATGGACTATACAGTCCATGGAATTCTCCAGGCCAGAGTACTGGAGTGGGTAGCCTTTCCCTTCTCCAGAGGATCTTCCCAACCCAGGGATCGAACCGGGGTCTCCTGTCTTGCAGGGGGATTCTTTACCAGCTGAGCCACCAGGGAGGCCAAAAATCTGACACTTGTAGTTTGTCTCCTCCTGCCGCTTAAGAGAGAGATAAAAAGTGTCTGACGCGTGCAGCCTGTTTCCTCCGTTTGGAGACCCCTGGCCTTCCTGCCGGTTACCCTCTCGTTCCCCCCTTTTCTTCTAGGAGGATTATGTCTCCTAAGCAAAGGCCCATCATCTCTAAATTGGTGAGGCAACATGTTCTCCTAACCCTCATATTCAGGGTCTCTGATCCAGGGGCCCCTCGTTGGAGGAGTAGCTGGAGGAAGCTGCCACAGTGGTAGAATATGTAAAGTTTGCAGAGAAGGCGATGGCGCCCACTCCAGTACTCTTGCCTGGAAAAGCCCATGGACAGAGGAGCCTGGTGGGCTGCAGTCCATGGGGTCGCTAGGAGTCGGACACGACTGAGCAACTTCACTTTCACTTTTCACTTTCACTTTTCATTTTCATGCATTGGAGAAGGAAATGGCAACCCACTCCAGTGTTCTTGCCTGGAGAATCCCAGGGACGGTGGAGCCTGGTGGCCTGCCATCTGTGGGGTCTCACAGAGTCGGACACGACTGCAGCGACTTAGCAGCAGCAGCATGAACAGTATGACAAGTGTGATAAAGTGATCTCTTCCTGGTGGCTCAGCTGGTAAAGAATCCTCCTGCAGTACGAGAGACCTGGGTTTGAACCCTGGGTTGGGAAAGTCCCCTGGAGAAGGGAACGGCTACCCATTCCAGTATTCTGGCCTGGAGAATTCTATGGGCTGTCTATAGTTCATGGGGTCGCAAAGAGTTGGACATGACTGAGTGATTTTCACAAGCATAAAAGTATATTACCCTAGGCTACTCTGTGTGTAGGTGTGTGTGTGTCTGTGAGAAATGGAATGAGAAATAGGTTCAAGGAGATAAAGGAGAAAAGAAATGAGATAAAATTCTAATTAAGGAATTTTTTTATATATATTTAAACATGGCAACTATCTATCATTATGATATTAGATTTACTGAACACATTTAAAAATGTGACATAACCAATATTTACAATATACCAAAAATCACAGACATTAACTTAAATTTTGTGCACTTTGGGAAGAATGTAAATAACAAATTTTGAAGACCACCAGACTAAATCACACAGTGGGCAGGAGGCATAAAGGGCATTTAAAGCCAGATTTTTTACTCTAGATTGCAGCATTTTGTATCTATTAAAATTCAGTAAAAGGAGGAACATATGACAGGAGGAAGCATCTTTGCTTTATTTGTTTTTTTCACCAACTAACTCAGAACTTGAAGATAGGAAAGAGTGGAATCAACATGCCCAGAGATCCTGGGAAAGACTGTCAGAGTTACAGATAATATGCATGCTTCCGCTAGCACAGTGCCTGCCACATATTACTAAGTATTAATAAAAGTTTGTTGAATGAATGGATAAGTATAGAGTCTTAGACTTTTTCCATTAATTAATAAAATTTCTTTAAAGACAATAGTTTCAGTGTATGACTATGTTTTTATATCTAGGATCAAATCAGGAATTACTCTACATGATTATTATTGTAAGTTTGAGTAATGACAAAAATATCCCAAGCAAACAAATAACAACAAAAAACCCCTGACACCTTCTTTCTAGACCAGTGCCTATTTTTACATCTAACCTTATATCACAAAGGTAGTAACTTTCCTGAATAATCTAAATTACTAAATGTAAGCTAATTCATCCTGTATTCAGAATAAGGTCAACCCAGTCCTTGAATAATATACAATATAGATTATACTCAACTGATAAGAGAACTTTGCAACTAACTCTTGTTTGTATGTAGGAAGTGGAAATGGGCTAGAAGTAGTGTTCTTCATAATCACAAAATAATTTAAGCCACTTGTCTGTGTATTTATGATTCCTTATCTTTCACATCTTTCTATTCTTCCTCATTTCTTTCTTAAACCAAAATAAAAGGATTGACTTATAGCTATTTTCAGAACCAGTTTTGGAATTAGGAAGGTTTAAGACAGCTGGAATCAAGATCGCTGCGAGAAATATCAATCACCTCAGATACGCAGATGACACCACCCTTATGGCAGAAAGTGAAGAGGAACTAAAAAGCTTCTTGATGAAAGTGAAAGAGGAGAGTGAGAAAGTTGGCTTAAAGCTCAACATTCAGAAAACGAAGATCATGACATCCGGTACCATCACTTCATGGGAAATAGATGGGGAAACAGTGGAAACAGTGTCAGACTTTATTTTTGGGGGCTCCAAAATCACTGCAGATGGTGACTGCAGCCATGAAATTAAAAGACACTTACACTCCTTGGAAGAAAAGTTATGACTAACCTAGATAGCATATTGAAAAGCAGAGACATTACTTTGCCAACAAAGGTCCATTTAGTCAAGGCTATGGTTTTTCCAGTGGTCATGTATGGATGTGAGAGTTGGACTGTGAAGAAAGCTGAGTGCTGATGAATTGATGCTTTTGAACAGTGGTGTTGGAGAAGACTCTTGAGAGTCCCTTGGACTGCAAGGAGATCTAACCAGTCCATTCTAAAGGAGATCAACCCTGGGTGTTCTTTGGAAGGAATGATGCTAAAGCTGAATCTCCAGTACTTTGGCCACCTCATGCAAAGAGCTGACTCATTGGAAAAGACTTTGATGCTGGGAGGGATTGGGGGCAGGAGGAGAAGGGGACGACAGAGGATGAGATGGCTGGGTGGCATCACCGACTCGATGGACATGAGTTTGAGTGAACTCCGGGAGATGGTGATGGACAGGGAGGCCAGGCATGCTGCGATTCATGGGGTCGTGAAGAGTTGGACACGACTGAGTGATTGAATTGAACTGAACTGAACTGAAAACAGAAATGGATTTACCATGAAGATACTGAAACTTAAACTTTAGGCTCTTCATTTAATGGTATCTTTTCAAGATCTTGGAATAATCCCTGGTAATATCTTCACATGGTTATAGACATATATCTATATAACAAGCATATATATATAAAATTTGAAAAAACTAAGATATATTTAACTGGAGGTTTGGGTTTAATGGGCTATATTTATGTGATTTGCAGTCTCTTCTAGGTATTGTTAAAGTATTGCTAGCCATCTCATAATAGGAATGGTTTTCAGGAATATACCTACGTGCCATTTTCTGATTCACTCAAAGGTGCCAGAGATAATGTTGCATTAGATTAGCATCTGACTTGGGTGTATATGAATAGTAGAGAAGATACAAAGTTTCAAATATATGAAGTCAGAAACTAGTCTATGGAAGATCTGAATCTTACAGCTTGTATACAAAAGATGTTTCCCCAAATTTGACAACATATTAAATGTTTATGTAAGATTATTAGCAATGAGTTGTGAACCTGAAGGAAACTTTTCTAAATAATAAACAAAAACAACACAAGTTTTGATCACCGCTGCTAGAGGAAAGACTAATTGTCTTTCTCCTTTCTCTGTAGAGAATAACATTACAAAATTATGGTCAAAATGAAGAGTCAGACAAGAATATACTGCTAAAATACATAAGGAAATAAGTAATGCAGAGATGTATCAGGTAATTAATAAAAATATTTCAGTTTCTTTTAGTTCTGTGATGTCTATGGTAATTGTCATCCTTTAAAAATTAGCAAATAATTCTTAATCCTTAGTGTAAATAAATATTTTCTTATATATAACTTTATATTCACAATTTAAAATTTATTTTTCTTGTAAAGAACCCCTAAATTGTATATACTTCAGACCTCATAAAACTTTTAGATTTGTCCCTGGACTTAGATATTGTTCAACAGAAGATTCTTACTATATAGACAAAAAACAGGCCTAGAGATAATTTATTACTATTTAGAATCACCTAATAAGGACAGGATTTACATTGATTCAGATCCCTGGGCAGTGAATCAAATTGCTCACCATTCATTTATGGATAGAATAATTTAAACTTTCTGTATATATGAATCTACACCTAGAATTTTAGGTGAGAAAACAATATTATAGAGCTGAACTCCTAGACTCAAAGTCTGCTATAGATACAGAGATTGTGCAGAAAAAAAAATGTAGACATTTGTGCATGAATTTCTTAAAGGGAAAGTCATTTTTCAAAGTGGCTGGAATGAGAAGGGAACCACTTTAGGGTTCTGTCAATTCTTACCAGCTGGAAAGTCCCAGAAACCTTGGTCATGAAGCTCTGAAATCTAGAGATGCAAATCCAAATGACGTGCAATAATATTGTTGAATAAAGCAGAAAAGAACCAGATAATGTGAGACATTTGTTATTGATTGAAATGACATGGACTGTGTTCATATCCCCTAAGGCTGAATCCTCTGTGACTCATACACAAGGGAAACCAGAGGTTGTTTCTGAGCTTGGAGACTGAGAGGGAAGTTCATTAACATAGGTTTGTCATTGCAATCTCACCACAAATATGGTCTATAAATCCCTTTTAATTATATTCTGTAACTGTCTCTGCACAACTGAAATGAATGTGTGTTTGGGGACCTTCAGTTACTAACGTTGTGCAGAGGACAAACAAAATATTGGTTTTGTTTTCTAGCAAGACAGATACTTTGAATGTGAAAAGCACGTAAATCAGACTAACTGGACTATAACAGAACTTAAACCCATCAGTTGGAGTGATTTACTGAGAGGGCTTACAGTAGCTGTCCCAAGGATATTAGACTGCCATTAAAGGCATGCTTTGCAGGCTAAGCAGACTTGATAGCAAAGGTACTATATAGCTTTCTCAAATTTCAAAGGTGATTTAAAAGCACATTTAAATGCTAGGTCAGACGCAGCCCCTGATGGAAGAAGGGCTGTCTAATGTTTATTCCTTGTCTTTGACCTCAGGGAAAAACTGGGTGTTCATTCTGCTTATGTTTCTTTAAAGGCAACTGGTCCCTTCAAGCATCTCTAATTTCAAGTGTTCTCTTGGAAAAAGTCTTCCTCTCCCATCCTCAGCTAAAGTTTTTTTGTTGTTTTTGGCCAAGTGGCACATGGGAGCTTAGTTCCCCAACCAGGGATCAAACTCACACTCCCTTCTTTGGAAGCACGGAGTCTTAACCACCAAACAGTCAGGGAAGTTCCAGCTTGAGGTTATGTAAGAACTCATCCAGGTGGTGCTAGTGGTAAAGAACCCACCTGCCCAATGCAGGAGCTGCAGGAGACGCTGGTTCCATCCCTGGGTTGGGAAGGTCCTCTGGGAGGAGGGCATGACAGTCTATCCCAGTGTTCTTGCTTAGAGAATCACGTGGACAGAGGAGCCTGGTGGGCTACAGTCCATGGGGTCGCAAAGAGTTGGACACGACTGAAGTGACAGCATGCACATGTTTGAACAGCTAGAATTCTCTGCCTTCAGTGAGGAAATGAGAACAGTGAAATGGAAAATAAAACAAGTCCTAGTAGAAGTGGTTAAAAAATTACACTGGTAAGGATTTATACCAGGTAGTGAAAGCTGTAAACTGGCTGGCTGTGGGCGAATCAAGATGGTGGATATATTTTTGGTTTGCAGATGATTGTTAAGAAAAATTTTAAACAATAGTTCAGTTCAGTTCAGTTCAGTCACTCAGTCGTGTCCGACTCTTTGCGACCCCATGAACCGCAGCACGCCAGGCCTACCTGTCCATCACCATCTCCCGGAGTTCACTCAGAATCATGTCCATCGAGTCGGTGATGCCATCCAGCCATCTCAGCCTCTGTTGTCCCCTTCTCCTCCTGCCCCCAATCCCTCCCAGCATCAGAGTCTTTTCCAATGAGTCAACTCTTCGCATGAAGTGACCAAAGTACTGGAGTTTCAGCTTTAGCATCATTCCTTCCAAAGAACACCCAGGACTGATCTCCTTTAGAATGGACTGGTTGGATCTCCTTGCAGTCCAAGGGACTCTCAAGAGTCTTCTGCAATACCACAGTTCAAAAGCAGCAATTCTTCGGTGCTCAGCTTTCTTAACAGTCCAACTCTCACATCCATACATGACTACTAGAAAAATCATAGCCTTGACTAGATGGACCTTTGTTGGCAAAGTAATGTCTCTGCTTTTGAATATGCTATCTAGGTTGGTCATAACTTTCCTTTCATGGAGTAAGCGTCTTTTAATTTCATGGCTGCAGTCACCATCTGCAATGATTTTGGAGCCCCCCAAAATAAAGTCTGACACTGTTTCCACTATTTCCCCATCTATTACATCCTGAATTAGGCACGGAAAAGTGGATTACAACTTCTTCAGAAGTATTTGGGCGTTAGACACATGCTCCTTAGTTATCTGGCTTCTCAGAGCTGACCTTTCTAAACTCAGGTCAGACTTGCAAGAGCCCATGAGGAGAAAGGGAGAGAGAAATCCAGGAAGTTGCAAGAGTGTGATCATGACACCGACTGGATCCTTTGAAGGAAAGAGGTAAGGAAGAGAAGTTGCTTAGGAGGAAGAGCCTAAGACAACAATGAAGTTCAAAGAAAGTTCAGCAAGGCTGATGGAAAGACTTAGAAAGTTGCCTGCCCCCAGAGTCCCATGAACAGGCTTCCTGCTGGCTCAGTGGTAAAGAATAATCTGGTAATGCAGGAGATGTGGGTGGGTTTGATCCCTGGATTGAGAAGATCCCCTGGAGAAGGAAATGGCAATCCACTCCAGTATTCTTGCCTGGGAAATTTCCATGGACAGAGGAGTCAGGTGGGGGTTGAAACTCTATGGGGTTGGAAAGAGTTAGACATGACTTAGCGACTAAACAACAAAAACAACAAAATCCCATGACTGCCAGTGGAGGGCCTTACCTGGTATCCCTGCAGCAGGTCAAGGCTGGGAGCAGCCTCTGGGAGGCCTCTGATGGACTTGCTTCGGGGATGCTTAATTCATCAGCTGCCCCCTGGCAGGGATTTGAGATGGGTATTCTCGTAGACCCGATACCATCCTGGCAGTTTAATTTTCCCATATCCAACCATTTCCTTATTTCCCAAGCCATTGTATTTGCTTCTTCTGTTTCAAGTCTGAGAATTTTAAGGCCATAGCAGCTATGTTCTTTTATTCTTTAAACGATGAAAAGCTACAACAGGAATGAAAAAGGAATGATTAAACAGCAATTAACATTTAAACAGCAGTCTGAATGTTATAGTTATATTGTGATGAAGCAGTATTATCGTTATTGGCAAATGTAGACTCATTTTGGCTTATTTAATAAATATTGAATACTTACTGTGATTCAGACATATAGAACATACATGAGGACTCTCCAGTTACCTCTTGGAGTACCCCTAGCCTGTTGGTTTGGAGAAATACTAAAGTAATAGACTTCACCAAATTAGTGGAATAGGCCACAGTGTTTCTTTTCCAAATATGTCAATACCTAAGCAGTTTTGCCACTGGCATATTTTCTATGCACATTGACAGCTTTTTTTCTTTTTTTGTAGTTGAGAGACAGCCTGACTCCTGTGGTGCATCTTTGTGCTGGGTGCTTTCTTGGCTGGTGAAGACATGTGGTTTTAATTCTTTTTGTTGTTTTTCAGGGAGCAATTTCCTTCCTTTTATCAGTTAAGTCACTTTTTAGGCACTGGATTTGGTGTCAGTTTCTACCTTTTTCCACATTACATCAGATAATCGACAGTTGGAGGGAGCCAGGCTGTATTAAAGTTTGTGGGTGATTCCATGTTGGTGGAGGGGTTTCTAGGACATCTGATATTTACAACTGTGGCATCAATCAGTCCACACAGTGCCAGCCAGCATCATGAGAAACAGAGAAGAAGGATGTCATGAGCCTGTTCCTGACTCCAGAAGCTGCTGCTGCTGCTGAATTGCTTCAGTGGTGTCCAACTCTGTCTGACCCCATAACTGCAGCCCACTAGGCTCCCCTGTCCCTGGGATTCTCCAGGCAGGAATACTGGAGTGGGTTGTCATTTTTTTCTCCAGTGCATGAAAATGAAAAGTGAAAGTGAAGTCGCTCAGTCATGTCTGACTCCTAGCGACCCCATGGACTGCAGCCCACCAGGCTCCTCCGTCCATGGGATTCTCCAGGCAAGAGTACTGGAGTGGGGTGCCATTGCCTTCTCCGGAATCCAGAAGGGGGAGAAAGAAAACTCACATCTTGCAAGTTACCTGTGAAAGTGATAGTCACTTGGTCAAGTCTGACTCTGCAACTCCATAGAACTGTAGTCTGCCAAGCTCCTCTGGCCATTGGGTTCTCTGGGCAAGAATACTGGAGTGGGTAGCCATGCCCTTCCCTGGGGGATCTTCCTGACCCAGGGATCAAACCCGAGTCTCCTGTATTGGCAGGCAGATCCTTTAGTGTCAGAGCCACCACAAAATGTTAATAAAGGGCTTCCCTGGTGGCTCAGATGGTGAAGAATCTGCCTGCCAATGCAGGAGACCTGAGTTCGATCCCGGGGTCAGGAAGATCCCCTGGTGAAGGGCATGGCTACCCATTCCAGTATTCTTGCTCGGAGAACTCCATGGCCAGAGGAGCCTGGCAGACTACAGTCCATGGAGTTGCAGAGAGTCGGATACAACTAGTGATTAGTACTTTCATGTATATCAGTCCTCTCGAAAGCTTCCAGCTGCAGCTCCTCTTTGTTTGCATCCTTACAGTTGTTGGTTCTTCTGAGGACCTCATGATAGGTACCTTCACTTTTAGAAACCCAATATTCCTTCTGGAAGACTCTCTTGGGAAGAACTTTAAAAAAAGGCTCTAGGCTCCTTTTTCTCTTCCTCCAGACCATGGTCCATAGGAAGCATGCTGTACTTTCAGACTACCTCTCAATGGCAAGTGCAATTCCAGATGCACCTGACCACAGCTTAGCTAGTGATGTAGCTCTTCCACCTACCTGTTCTGCCCTCTAGCCTTCTGGGCAGGGGTCAGATCTCGCCCTACCATGCCTAACAAACTCACCTGAAGCTCTGCAAGAAGTCCTGGTGGGGCTTCTCCTTCTAGGCCCAAAGCAGAAAGGTAGCCCCCATGGGATTCAGAGACGGTGGCAACTCTGTTTGAAGTCTCTCTTTTCACTCTATTGAACTTTTAATTCATACTTACTCAATTTGGGACAAATATCATTTTTCATTCAGGGACCAAGGTTTGAGAAACCAGTCTAGAACATTAACGTTGACAGTTTCCATTTTGGTCTGGCCCTTTGGAATGCTCTATTTGCTTATCTTGGTGTCTCCACTGAAACACCAATGGTCTTATTTTGTTATGCTATCTATAATGCGTTTGATATGCTAGTAACCTCTTCTTCTCAGTTTCCTCACTTATAATTTTGGTATGATAATCTCTGCCTTGTGAGGAATAGATAAATAATATGTGGGAAGCATCAACCACCGTATCTAGTGCATACAAGGAATTTAATAAAAGTTAGTTCCCTTTCTCTCACTCTTCCACCCTCTCCCACTTAAACAAAAAAGCATTGTATTTTTTTTATAATAAAGATAAATTTCAGGCCAAAGTTATTTTACAGAAATAGTCAAAATTGGCCTTTGACTCATGCATGATTCAGTGATACCTTTCCAACAGATTTGTCTTTTAAAAAATCTTCAGTGTGTGACTGTGTAGTGTCAGATATAGTGACTGGCATCTTTTCTATAAGCAGTGTGGGTATATGCACTCAGTCGCTCAGTCGTGTCCAACTCTTTGCAGCCCCATGGATGGCAGCCCACCAGGCTCTTCTACCCGTGGGATTTTCCAGACAAGAATACTGGAGTGGGTTGCCATTTCTTCCTCCAGACGATCTTCCCAACCAAGGATCAAACCTGCGTCTCCTGCAATGGCAGGTGGATTCTTTACCACTGACCCATCAAGGAAGCCCCTCCAAAAGCAATGTTAATTAGTAATTCTCAAGAGAATGTAATAAAAGTTTCATCAAAGAAGGAGAATTTGAGCACAAAAAACCTAGTTGTTTTCAACCTATTTTGTTATTTCCACTGGATCACAGACTTATTTTTAATCACATGAATAGTTACAACACTACTCAATTGATGGTCAGTTAAAGTCGAATTCTATTTTATACAGACTGGAAAAATTAATATTCATAAATATTTGTGAAGAATAGTGGGAGCTTTTTATTCCATTTCCATTATATCTGGGTCTATTTTTCCTAGTACTAGTAGGGATGAATACTTTCATGATAATTAACCTCTTTCATGATCTAAAACTGAATAATAGCGTATGAATTGCTGGTTTTTTTTTCCTTGTGTGTAACTACAAGCATAGATTCTGTTTTACTCTAGGAAAAGCAAGAGTTATTCTGTTTTGAAGTAGTCTACACTTTTATATTATATCCAGAATAGGCTAAAAAAAAAAAACCAAAAAACCCCAAAACAGCTGTTTCATTGTATTACTTTTTTTCCCTTCAATCATTTGCTGTATAAATCTTGGCTTTTTCAATATCTCCTTTTTTTTTTCCCCAAAAGCATATAACCTTCTTATTTGCCTGTTTCCTGATGCTGCATTTTGATGTGGTCAAGCTGATGAATTACAAATGAAGTTCACACAAAAAATTTATTGCCCCCAATGAGTATTTATTTCGGATGGAGACACATCTATAAATGTCCACTTTCTCTCCCTTGCAGATGTTTACGAACTCATTACTTCTTCTCTGTTGCATTTAATTTTAGTATTCAGTTCCTAAATTAATAATAAGCAATTATTGAATGGATAAATTATTCTTTAGTAATATAAAGACTCTGAAGGCTTCTCCTACTTGTTCTCGGTTCTAGAGAGTTTTTCAGTTTAATTTAAGTGTGGTTTAATCCTTCTACTTCAGCACTGCAGAATCAAGAACTTGTGAGATGACTGATTTGAAAAGGATATTGAGAATATACATATCCTCACTTGACCAGAAAACACAAAATTTTAGAAGAGAGAAGCTCAACAAAAGGGAACATGAAATGTGTCTATATGTCCAGTAAAATATAGTATTTTGAGTCAAGCAGATGACTGACTCATTGACTAAAAAAAAAAAAAATCTTTTGCATCATAAAAGCATAAAGTGAAACTTTTTAAAAGCTTTTTTATAACTATGCTTTTTAAAATAACTATTTATAAAGTTATAAATAGTTCAATATTATTATATTCATGGAATAACCAGAACAGCAGGTTAAGTTTCTTCTTTTGTGTTGAGGAGTGAGGGAGGAAGATGAAGAGGCATCAATTCATTTGCAATTGAACACAATGTGGCACTCTTATTAAATACCTATTATATTCTACACCTTTTGCTAAGCACTGGAGTTGAGCAATGTTTAAGTCAAATAATTTATAACTAAATGGTATAGTTTCAAATTTGTTTTGTTTGAACAGAAAA